>NW_027362769.1:249455736-250705736 GCF_046119375.1 Phyllobates terribilis | reverse complement strand
GTTGATTCTTCCCCAAAAAAATAGAATTTCATATCTTTACGTTTGAAGCCAAAAATGTGGCAAACAGTAGAAAAGTTCAAGGGGGCCAAATACTTTCACAATGCACTGTATGTTAAGGAACATCCTTTCCAGGGTAATGACTTGTTTATAAGGCAAAATAAATAACCAAAAACAAAAATACTCCTCCACACCTTGGGCTATGTTCACACGTAGCGTTTTTGATGCGTTTTTGCACTTTTGCATTGCTTTCAACCAAGACAAATGCATTCACTGGGAAATGTCATTTTAACCTTTTACAACCTTATCTGGCCATGTGGTGTGTAACACATCATCAGAAACATGCATACAGTGCTGAAAAGACATGGGAAAAGCATGGGGAAAACCTCTGGAAGCATCTCTGACTCCCAGGTCACTGCCTAAAAGTGTGCCCATCATAAGTGATCCTTGGCGCATGCAAACATGCCTCCCGCCATGCAACTGTCATTTTTGACTTGCAGCAATCACCGTCTACGACCTTGTCCCAGTGCAGCATTCAGTAGTCCCTACCCCATTCCTTGGAATTCAAGTACAAGTATGCAGCCAGCCACCCACTCACCCACAGGCTGCAATACTATACTGCCAAATTTTTGACTGCTGCTTGCACTTGAAATGTGGCCTTTTAGGCTCGTGGATGCTGAAGCTGTCCACAATCTTATGGCGACGGCGAACAGGTATCCATACTCGGTCCCCAGCCATCACTATTTGTCCCGGTGTCGTCTCCGACTTCCACAAGCACGGGTCCCACAACATTACCCGTGACCTCCCCAGTGCAATTATTGGGAAGGACCGCCTAACCACAAACACGTGGTCAAGTGAATGTGTTCAGGGACAGTACGGAGGCAGTCCACAGCTTTTTTTGCTGAGTTGTATTTCACCACAGCCATATTCTTTAGCTTGGTGAAAGGACTTGGGAAACCATATCTACCCAGCTGTCATTTCTCCCAGGAAGTCCTCTAAAGCTGCATGCACTTGAAATGTGGCCTTTCAGGCTCGTGGAGGCGGAAGCGGAAGCTTTTCATAACCTCATTCCGGTGGCGGCCGGGTGTCCATACTCTGTCCCCAGCTGCCACTATTTCTCCCGGTATCGTCTCCGCCTTCCAGTGCACTTACTGGGAAGGGCCGCCTAACCACAAACACGTGGTCATGTGAATGTGGCGAGGGATGGTATGGAGCCAGTCCACAGCTTTCTTTGCTTAGAGTTGAATTTCACCATATTCTTAAGCTCTGTGAAAGGACTGGCATAGAGGGAAACCGCATCTACTCTGGGTGTTATTTCTCTCAGGAGGTCCTCTAATGCAGCTTGTTGCAGAAGCAATGGCAGCCCATCCAACATCAACTCGCACTTGTCGGTGGTGCTTTGACACACAAACATCTTTCTTTGCGCATTTAATTTCATGACTACAGAGTTGGGCAATGGGCTGATCTGCAATCCGGTTTGAGAAATAACATGCATAAGCACTTCTGATCCACATTAATAAAACAGCTATAGCGCATCTGGGCAGGGTTGGAGGGACCCACCATAAAACCAGAGACTCCTCCGGTGGGCCCTGGCTTCTCATTCAGGAGAGTTCATAGTGCCGAGGTGAGGCCATGATGATGACAGAGGCCACCATCTGCTTAGTATTCTGTTACTTGGAATGCAAGCGCAAGTATGCAGCCAGCCACCCACACCCAGGCTGCAATACTAAACTGCCAGATTTCTGGGCAGCTGCTTGCACTTGAAATGTGGCCTTTTAGGCTCGTAGGGGCGGAAGCTTTTCACAACCTCATGCCTCATGCCTCGTGTCCATACTCGGTCCACAGCCGTCACTATTTCTCCCAGTGTTGTCTCCGCCTTCTACAAGCGTGGAAGCGTGATAGACACGCGAAATGGCCATCGTCCGCAAAGGTGCCGCTTCCCTGCATTTTGAATGGAAATGGAATAAAAGAAGATTTTATTACATCGGTGTGCCACCTCGCTTTCTGCATGTATGAATTGTGACTTACTTTGTTTCTGGAGGGAGTTGCACCCGATGGTAAGATTGATTGCTCCAGCTGACGAGGTCGAGCTTCTGGAGTCTCTGCACAAGGACTGAGTCGCTGCAGTGCTGGTTGCCTGTGCATTTGTATCCACCTTCTACAAGCGCAGGTTCCTGAACATTACTGCTGGTATTTTTCTGTGGGAATTTGCTTGCCTCCTACCATCCTGGAATATTTCCAGTAAACTTTGGTACAACGCCATGGTATTACCACTGCCCCCCAGTACCAGTAGCAAAGCCATCCCCAAATTCCTTCTCAGGAATTTTATTTGGTAGACTGAGTGACTGCCCAAATACATTAGTTTCTCACAAAGGAGCTGAAGATAGAGTGGTAGTAGGTGCAAGTTTCTCCAGCCTGTTAGATATTAGAGGGTGAACGGCAGCACATTGGATCAGTGGTTAGCACTGATGCCTTGCAGTGCTGGGATTCTGGGTTCAAATCCAAGCAAGGACAATATCTGCAAGGACTTTGTATGTTCTCCCCATGTTTGCGATGGTTTCCACCTCAGTAAAAAGGCTGCCAAAGAGTGTCCGGGAACCTTCCCACACACTTTTCTTAGCCAGGACTGCTTCTCGGCAGAGTTGGACGGTCCCACTAGAGAATCTGCTGGTGTGCCCTGGCTTCTACATCAGGAGAGTTCATGATAGCGCTAACCTTGCAGCTGCTATGGGGTTCTTGAGCGGGGGAGAAAGGTGAGCCCTCAGAATCAAATCCTTTGGTGGACACAATGTTTTTCATCTGAAACAGCTTCTCAGTGGGAGTTATATTTCACCACAGCCATATTCTTTAGCTCGGTGAAAGGACTGGCATAGGGGAAACAGTATCTACTTCAGCTGTCATTATGCCATCACCAGGTTCCGCCATTGTCACACACGACCATGCATGGCTGTATGTTCAGTGTTGAGAGCCATAAGATCAGGCTGCTGTGTTACAGCTTTCAACAACTCTGCAGCACTGGGCGGTTGTTGAAAGCATTAGGCATGTTATCTTCTGCACAGCCTCTTGCCGCTTGGCCAAGACAGTGCTGCAGTACTTTCAGCTTGTGAATGATGTGGTCATTTCAGAGACGGAGGAGGAGCTGCAGGAGCGGAACAATGTGATCACATTGAGGTTACATTGGCAACTCTGTTTTTTATACTAAGGAAAGATACTACTGTTTTCTTTTACGTTATTTTTTAAGACAAATACATTCACGGGGAAATGTCATTTTAACATTTTACAACCTTATCTGGCAATGTGGAGTGTGACACATCATCAGACACATCCTGTTTCATTTATTATGGAGAGACTCTGAAAGTCACAAAGACTATTTTTTTAAAGGGCCATCAGGTGGCCCTTACTATTCTTAAAAGGCCAACAGTCGGCCCTCGCTATTGTTAGAGAGCCATCAGCAGGCTATGCTTTGTTGTTCCCATTATTAGTGAGTGGGTCTCCTATTCTGTTATTGCGTATGCATTGACTGCAAAGGCTTCCAAACATTCTGATGCAACCCAATATCTCTTTGAAGAGACAAAGAGGAGGGTCTCAGTAAAATAAATGTTCCCATTATAAAGGAGCGGGTCTCCTATAGTGGTAATGCCCATGCTGTGACTGCAAGGGCTGACCAAAATGTGGGAAAAACCCCACTAAAAATGTAAAGACTCATAGAGCAGAGCCACAGTAACAAGTACGACATGTTCCTATTAGAAAGGAAAGGGTCTGCTATACAGTTATAGGGTATGCAGTGAGTCCAGCGGCTGACCAAATTTAGGAAAAACCCCACTAAGAATTTAAAGACACATAGAGCAGGGCCACAGTAACAAGTACAACATATTCCTATTAGAAAGGAGAGGGTCTGCTGTACAGTTAAAGGGTATGCAGTGAGTCCAACGGCTGACCAAATTTAGGAAAAACCCCACTAGGAATTTAAAGACACATAGAGCAGGGCCACAGTAACAAGTACGACATGTTCCTTTTAGAAAGGAGAGGGTCTGCTATACAGTTATAGGGTAAGCAGTGAGTCCAACCAACGGCTGACCAAATTTAGGAAAAACCCCACTAAGAATTTAAAGACACAGAGAGCAGGGCCACAGTAGCAAGTACAACATGTTCCCATTAGAAAGGAGAGGGTCTGCTATACAGTTGTAGGGTATGCAGTGAGTCCAACGGCTGACCAAATTTAGGAAAAACCCCTCTAAGAATTTAAAGACACATAGAGCAGGGCCACAGTAACAAGTATGACATGTTCCCATTAGAAAGGAGAGAGTCTGCAATATAGTTATAGGGTATGCAGTGAGTCCAACGGCTGACCAAATTTAGGAAAACTCCCACTAAGAATTTAAAGACACATAGAGCAGGGCCACAGAAATGACAAATTCCTATTAGAAAGGAGAGGGTCTCCCATAGTATTGGCCTATGAAGTGAATGCAAGGTCTGCCAAAAATTGGGAGGCACTCCAATACCCCTTGGAAGAGACTTAGAGGGCCTCATAAAAAAATGTTTCCATTAGAATGGAGCTGTTCTCCTATACTTGTAATGCTCATGCACTAAGTGTATGGGCTAACAAACATTTTCTCCTGGGGGTATACATGAACATACTGTATAAAAAATTTTTTTACGGCCATCATAAACACCCTTTAAAAAAATTATGTGGGTATTGCATCACGGACCACGGTCACCCTGGTGATATGGTGGTGGAGGATGAGGAGAAGGAGGAGGACAAGTGCAAGTAGCCAAAATCAGGAAGTGTATACCAATGTGTGGGTGTGAATAGGTGCATGGGAATACACCTCCCAAAAAAGACACTGGGTTTGAGTTTATGTTATGCTGCTATCATTCGGTGGTATTGGGAAGTCTGGCCCAATCCAGCCCTTGTTCATTTATATAAGAGTCAGCCTGTAGGCGTTTTTAGTTGACAGGCGGATGCGCTTATCAGTTATAATTCCACCAGCAGCACTTAAAACCTGCTCTGATAAAACGCTAGCGGCAGGGCAGCCCAGGTCCTCCAAGGCATGGAGAGCCAGTTCATTCCACATATCCAGCTTGGATACCCAATAATTATAAGGCACAGAGGAATCAGGAAGGATGTTGGTACGGTCGGCAAGGTAGTCTCTCAGCATCTTCCCAAACTTTGCATTCCTTGTGAGAGTACTCCGCACCTCAAGGCCTTTGCGATGGGAGGGCATGAGAAAATTCTCCAAGAACTTTGACAGTGTTCCCTTGCTGGATTGAATTTGTGTCTCTTTCGCCTTTACTCCTTGGTTGTCCAACGAACTGTGACCTATGCCGCCAACATTTTCAGATAGGAATTTTTTTAATAGTTCTGTAACAAGGGCCTTCTGGTACAGCCCCATTTTTGTAGACCTGTCTGCCTCAGGAATAAGAGATATAAATTTCTCCTTGTAGCGTGGGTCTAGAAGTGTCACCAACCAGTAATGACTGTCACCCAAAATTTTGAGAACGCTAGGGTCATGGGAAAGGCAGCGTAACATAAACTCAGCCATGCATGCCAGGCTGCTAACAAACAAGACGTCCATGTCCCCACCAAGAGGATAACTGACCATGCTCTCCTTCTCTTCCTCCTCCTCCTCTCAGTCCTCCGGTCATCTACACTGAACAGACGGTATGATAGCTGTGCAGGTGGTACCCTCTACAGCGCATGAAATTAGCTCCTGTTCTTCCTCCTCTTCCTCATTGTCACTCAATCCACCTAGGGATGAGATGAGGCTGGGCTATGTGTAATCGCCCTGTATGGTTCCTTGCTCCATCTCATCGTGCTCTGCCTGCAATGCATCCTCTTTCATTGTGAGCAGAGAGCGTTTCAGAAGACAAAGAAGCAGGATGGTGATGCTAAGTATGGTGTTATCGCCGCTCACCATCTTGGTGGAGTCCTCAAAGTTTTGGAGGATGGTACATATATCTGACATCCATGTCCACTCCTGAGGTCTTATGTGTGGAGTCTGAACTGAATATCGACCACCTTGTTGATGCTGGTACCCAACAACTGCCCTCTTCTGCTCACAAATCCTTCCCAACATCTGCAGTGTAGTGTTCCAACGCATGGGTACATCAAATACCAGTCTGTGAGCCGGAAGCTTCAAACGCTGCTGAAACACGGCAAGGACGGCGGAAGCTGTAGGTGACTTTCTAAAATGGGAACACAGGCGGTGTACTTCAACAAGCAGATCCGGCAGCTCCAGGTAGCACTTGAGAAACCGTTGAACCACTAGGTTAAGCACATGGGCCAGGCATGGTACTTGTGTGAGCTCGCCTCGCCTCAGAGCCGCTACCTGGTTCCGGCCATTGTCACACATATCCATGCCTGGCTGTAGGTTCAGCGGTGTCAGCCACAGATCTGCCTGCTCTTTCAGAGTTGTCCACAACTTTTCAGCATTGTGTGGTTTTTCCCCTTAGCATATTAGCTTCAGCACAGCCTGTTGCCGCTTGCCCGAGGCAGTGCTAAAGTGCTTAAAGCTTGTGACTGATGTGGTCTTTTCAGAGATGGAGGCTGAAGAGGAGGAGGAGGCTGAGAAGCATGAGGTGCAGGAGCTGTAGACTGTGGAGGCAACCCTGATTGACCTAGGGCCTGCAATCCTTAGCGTCGGGAGGTCGTGTTCCATCCCAAGGTCCGACTAGGGTCCCGGCTTCCACTATGTTAACCCAGTGTGCCGTCAGCGAGATGTACCATTCCTGCCCACAAGCACTTGTCCACATGTCCGTGGTTAGGTGGACTTTCCTGGTAACTGCGTTGTTGAGGGCACGGCTAATGTTTTGGGACACGTGCTTGTGTATTGTGGGGATGGCACACCAGGAGAAATAGTGGCAGCTGGGGACCGAGTACCGAGAAACGGCCGCCGCCATGAGGTTGCAGAATGCTTCCATCTCCACAAGCCTAAAAGGCAACATTTGTAGTGCAAGCAGTCGCAAAATGTGGGAATTTAGTAGTGTTGCCTGTGGGGCGTTGGCTGCATATTTGCGCTTGCATTCCAATGACTGGGGTATGGACAACTGAACGCTGTGCTGGGACAAGGACCTGGATGTGCTTCCTGATTCTGCTACTTGAGAGTGTGCAATGGCAGTTGCAATGCAGGAGTCATCTTCACATGCGCCATGGACAGGGGATTGGCTTGCATTCACAACAGCGGAAGAAGCAGTGGTGCCACCCACAGATACTGTTCCTGGACCCTGGGGTTAGGCCTACAAAGTCGGGTGCTTTGCTGCCATGTGCCTGATCATGATGGTGGTGGTCAGTCTGGTCGTTTTGCCAACCCTGCTGATGCTGGCCTGGCAGGTGGTGCAAATGGCCTTTTTGGGGTTATCGGCAGACTCTATAAAAAACAACCTGACTCGGGAAGACCTAACAGTTGTACTGGCAACTTCCATCGTGTTGGTGTTATGGGGAACGGTTGCCTGCAAAATTTCTGTGGACACCACACTGCTTCTTCCTGCCTGTTGGGGTGCTCTGCCTCCCTCCCCCTGTGTGCTGCTGTACTCGCTCTGCATGTCCTCCTGCCAGGTTGGGTCAGTTACTATATCATCCACCACCTTGTCTTCCACTTCCGAACTCTGGTCCTCCTTCTGACTTTCTGCCAATTGTGTCTCATCATCGTCCACCTCTTGTGACACTTTCCCACAGTCGTCTTCATTTGACCGTGGCTCCACAAATATTTGGACATCGCTACATGCAATCTCCTCTTTCCCCACTTCAAGTGGACCGGGCGAGAGGCCCGAATCTATAAATGGAAACGTGAATAGCTCTTCGGAGTGTCCAAGTATGGGATCAGTTGTCTCTGGGCACTTGGTATGGTGGGAGGAAAGAGGTTTAGGGTGAGGAATATGCGGTCCTGACTCACAGCTACTGAGACTTGACCGTATGGAAGACAAGGTGGTGCTTGTGGTGGCTAAGTGATTGGAAGCATTATCTGCTATCCAACCAATAACCTTTTCATACTGCTCTGTGTTCAATACTAGTGTTCTGTGGTCCCTTATTAATTGGGACAGGAAGGTCGAGCGAGAAGATGTGGGTGTTTGTTGTGGCACAATTTCAGCTTGCCCACGGCCTTGGCCTCTGCATGCACCATCATCACCATCAAGTCCAGTTCCCCGTGCCTTGCCCATTTTAAATAGAGGACAATATCTTTCAAGCTCACTAGAAATGACTGAATTTGGAGCGATATTATATGTGATCCATGTGACGGACAAACCACAGTTTTAAATACCTGGATTGTAGGTAGCTATTTTGAACAGCAAACTGGTGTCAAATGCTTCACTGACACACTGAAACAAATTTTTAATGGAGGTGAGAAATGGCAGTATTTTCTGAAAACATATATGTGATCCGTGTGACATAGAAAACACAGTTTTAAATACCTGGCCTGTAGGTAACTATTTTGAACAGCAAACTGTTGTCAATTGCTTCACTGACACACTGAAACAAATTTTTAATGGAGGTCAGAAATGGCAGTCTTTTCTGAAAACGTATATGTGATCAGTGTGATGGAGAAAACAAAGTTTTAAATGACTGGCCTGTAGGTAACAATTTTGAACAGCAAACTGCTGTCAATTGCTTCTCTGACACACTGAAACAAATTTTTAATGGAGGTCAGCAATGGCAGTATTTTCTGAAAACGTATATGTGATCCGTGTGATGGAGAAAACACAGTTTGAAATACCTGGCCTGTAGGCAACTATTTTGAACAGAAAACTGGTGTCAATTGCTTCACTGACACACTGAAACAAATTTTTAATGGAGGTCAGAAATGGCAGTATTTTCTGAAAACGTATATGTGATCTTTGTGACGGATAAAACACAGTTTGAAATACCTGGCCTGTAGGTAACTATTTTGAACAGCAAACTGGGGTCAATTGCTTCATTGACACACTGAAACAAATTTTTAATGGAAGTCAGAAATGGCAGTACTTTCTGAAAGCGTATATGTGATCCATGTGCTGGATAAAACTCAGTTTTAAATAAATGGCCTGAAGTAAATATTTTGAGCAGCAAACTGGTGTCAATTGCTTCACTGACACACTGAAAAAAAAATTAATGGAGGTCAGAAATGGCAGTATTTTCTGAAAACGTATATGTGATCTGTGTGATGGAGAAAACACCTAGTTTTAGATAGCTGGCCTGTAGGTAACTATTTTGAACAGCAAACTGGTGTCAATTGTTTCACTGACACACTGAAATTTTTTTTAATGGAGGCCAGAAATGGCAGTATTTTCAGCGCAATTATGTGATCCGTGTGACTGACAAACCACAATTTTTAAAAGCTTCATTTTTAAGGCTGTAATATGGAAAGAACCTGGCTGTACTCTGCAGTGCCAACTAGCACATGGCGCAGAAAAACTGTCTTCTCTGGTTTGCTTTTTAAGCAAATAATGAGGATTAAGATCCCCAAAAAAAATATTCCATGCCCCTGAGACCTGGGCCTATCTCTAGAAATATCTAACAGCAGCAGCAGCAGCAGCAGACAAAACTGGAATGGAGCCTCTTGTGTTATTTGCACTGCAGTCTGCTAAATACACTGCCTTGCATGCCTACATTCACTGCCTGCCTGATATCTCTGCAGATGGATTAGTCCTCAGAAGGACTGTTTGTTGAGATGGCTATGTGTCTCTAATATAGCTTTGTACACCTACACTAACTAGAAACAAGCAAATCTCTCCCTAGCACAGCAGCACCTCTCCCTACACTGTCTGATTCTGGAGTGACTGTGATGAGCATGGCGGCACCAGGTCTGATATAGACCTGATGACGTTGTGCTTAAAAGCCAATCACTGTAATGCCACAACCAACATGGCTATGGCATTACAGTGAGTGGCAGGCAATCCCTGCATGTTCATTGGTGCCAAATATGCAGGGAGGAGACCTAAGCTCCCGCCGAGCAACCCCGGAATTACTTGGCGAGCGCCGAGCATCTCGAGCAGTGAGATGCTCCGGTGAGCACTGAGCAATAGCGAGCATGCTCGCTCATCACTACCGAGCACCCGATGCAAACTCAAGTAGCAAGCACTTGCGCTCAACACTAGCTGCCATATAGTTGTCATTTTTTTTTCTTTACTTTTGAAAAAATCCCAACCTCAACACAACCCTAACCCCAACCCTAATCATAACACTAGTTCAACCCTAACCCTAGCCCAACCCTAACCCTAGCACACCCCTAACCCTAGCCCAAACCTAATTCTAGCCGAACCCTAACCCTAGCACAACCCTAACCCTAGCACAACCCTAATCCTAACACAACCCTAACCCTAACAAAACCCTAACCCTAACCCTAGAGTGTATTTTTAACGCCGTTCCTCGTGCTGTATAAGTGATTAGACAACTTTATACTCCGGGTCGGTGCGATTACAGCGATACCAGATTGATATCGGAATTTTATGATTGATAGCTGTCACACACTAAAAAAACATTTTTTTTACAAAGACTAGTTTTTGCATCGCCATATTTTGAGAGCTATAATTTTTCCATATTTCGGCTGACAGAGTAATGTGATGGCTTGTTTTTTGCGGGACAAGTTGAGGTTTTTATTGGTACCATTTTCGGGAACATACATTTTTTTGATTGAGTTCTCTTCCAATTTTTGGGAGACAGAATAAACAAGTACCAACCATTTAGGAATCGTATTTTGAGGGTTTTTTTTATGCCGTTCTGCATGTGGTAAAATTGATAAGGCAACTTTATTCTTCGTGGCAGTACGTTTACAGCGGTACCACATTCATGTTGTTTTTTTATGTTTTGGCGCTTTTACACAATATAAAGTATTTTATAGAAAAAAATATTTTTAAGTATCGCTTTATTCTGTGAGCTATAACTCTTTTTTTTGGCTGATGGAGCTGTATGGCAGCTGTTTTTGTGGGACAAGATGACATTTTCAGTGGTACCTTTATTATTTATGTTCCTCTTTTTGATCGCATTTTATTCCACTTTTTGTTTGGCAGTATGATGATAAAACATAGTTTTTTGCTTGTTCTTTTATTTATTTTTTTTACCATGTTCATTAAATGGGTAATCTAATGGGACAGCTTTATAGGTCAGGTCGTTCTGGATGCAGCGATACCAAATATGTGTACTTTTATTGTTTTGTTTTATTTCATAATAATATTTATTTATGGGTGCATATTTTTATTTTTTTCATTTTTTTTCAAATTTTTACTTTTTTTTTTCAATTTCTGACACTTTTCTTACTTTTACACTTTGTCCCACTATGGGACATTGACTTTGTGCAGTCTGATCGCCTGTATAGCATAGGGATGCAGCAGTATCCCTTTGCTATACAGCCTGTCAGCTCTGCACAGGGAGAAGTTCCCCCTATCTGGTCCAGATCCAGATGGCATCATAATGACATCCGGGACACCATAACAACCATCGTGACCCGACTCAGACAGCGCGGGACACCGGAGAGGAGTTAAGTATCGGCGCTTAAATCCCCTTGCTCCCGGAATGCTGCGATCGAGCATTTCGGGGGTTAATGTGCAGGTGGGCGTTGGACTGCTCCTTGCATATAGTGCTGGGTGTCAGCTGTGACAATCAGCTGACACCTGGCGGCGATCACCCCGCAACGCTTGTGTGGGGGCGCGATTTCATTATGCAGTTATAGTACGTCCTTGGTCCATTAGGCCCAAGGCACAGGGAAGTCGTACTATTAATGACCATGTTAGAAAGGGGTTAATTGTGAGCAGAGAGTGTTTTGGAAGACAGAGAAGTGGGATGGTGATGCTAATTATGGCGTTATCGCCGCTCACCATCTTGTTGGAGTCCTCAAAATTTTGGAGGATGGTACATTTGTCTGACATCCATGCCCACTCCTGAGGTCTTATATGTGGAGTCTGACCTGAATGCTGATGCCCTTGTTGATGCCGGTAGTCAACAACTGCCCTCTTCTGCTCACAAATCCTTCCCAACATCTGCAATGTACAGTTCCACCGCGTGGGAACATCGCACACCAGTCGGTGAGCTGGAAGCTGCAAACGTTGCTGAAGCATGGCAAGGGCGGCGGAAGCTGTAGCTGACATTCTAAAATGGACACACACGTGGTGTACTTTGACGGGCAGATCCGGCAGATCCAGGTAGGTTTTGAGAAACTGCTGAACCCCAAGGTTAAGCACATGGGCCAGGCATGGTACATGTGTGAGCTCGCCTTGCTTCAGAGCCACCACCAGGTTACGGTTATTGTCACACACGACAACGCCTGGCTGTAGTTTCAGCGGTGTCAGTCACAGATCTGCCTGCTCTTTCAGAGCTGTCCAAAACTCATCAACATTGTGGGGTTTGTCAACTAAGCATATTAGTTTCAGCACAGCCTGTTGCCGCTTGGCCAAAGTAGTGCTGCAGTGCTTCCAGATTCTGACTGGTGTGGTCATTTCGAAGATGGAGGCTGAAGAGGAGGAGGAGGAGGTGCAGTAGCTATAGAATGTGGGGGAAACCCTGATTGGCCCAGGGCCCGCAATCCACGGCATCGGGGGGATGTGTTTCTGTCCCAAGGTCCGACTGGGTCCCGGCTTCCACTATGTTTTCCCAGTGTGCCGTCAGCGAGATCTTCTGTCCCTGCCCACAAGCACTTGTCCACGTGTCCGTGGTTAGGTGGACTTTCCCAGTAACTGCATTGTTGAGGGCACAGCTAATGTTGTGGGACACGTGCTCGGATAATGCAGGGACATCACATTGGGAGAAATAGTGGCTGCTGGGGACCGAGTACCAAGGGACTGCTGCCGCCATCAGTTTGCGTATAGCTTCCTTCTCCAAGTACCTAAAAGTAAACATTTAGAGCGCAAGTATTCGCGAAATGTGTAAACTTAATAGTGTGACCTGTGGGGCGTTGGCTGCATATTTGCACTTGCATTCCAAGGACTGGGGTAGGAACAAATGAAAGCTGCACTGGGACAAGGACGTGGACACTTGCTTGCTAATTGTGATAGTTGAGAGTGTGCAATGACAGGTGCAGGGTGGGAAGCATCTTGGCATGCACAATAGACAGGGGATTGGCATGCACGTACAATAGCGGAGGAAGCAGTGGTATCACCCCCAGACACTGTTTCAGGACTCTGGGGTTTGGCCCACTTAGTTGGGTGCTTTGCTGCCATGCGCCTGATCATGCTGGTGGTGGTCAGGCTGCTAGTTTTGCTACCACTGCTGATGCTGACCTGGCAGATGGTGCAAATGGTCTTTTTGAGGTAATCTGCAGAGTCTTTATAAAACAACCAGACTCGGGAAGACCTAACAGTTGTACTGGCAACTTACGTCGTGTTGGTGTCATGGAGAATCTCTCCATCCTTGTGTCTGCAGCCACCACACTGCTTCTTCCTACCTGTTGTGGTGCTATGCCTCCCTTCCCCTGTGTCCTGTTGTCCTCGCTCTGCATGTCCCCCTGCCAGGTTGTGTCAGTTACTATATCATCTACCACCTCGTCTTCCACTACTGCCCCCTGGTCCTCCTCCTGACTTTCTGCCAATTTGTGTCTCATCATCATCCTCCTCTTGAAACAGTAATTGCCCTTTCCCACCGTCACCTATGTGTGACCGTGGATGTTCAAATGTTTTCCAATAGCTAAACGCATTCTCCTCTTCACCCGCTTGAAGCTGGCTGGACGAGAGGCCCGAATCAATAAATGGAAAAGTAAACAGCTCTTCTGAGTGTCCAGGTGTGGAATCAGTTGTCTCCTTGTACTCGGCATGGTGGGAGGAAGGAGGATCAGGGTGAGGAATATGCGGTCCAGACTTACGGCTACTGAGACTTGACCGTGTTGAAGACAGGGTGGTGGTGGTGGCAAAGTCACTGGAAGCATTATCTGCTATCCAACCAACAACCTTTTGACACTGCTCTGTGTTCAGTAGTGGTGTTCTGCGGTCCCCTAGTAATTGGGAGAGGAAGGTCGAGTAACAAGATATGGGTGCTTGTTGTGGCACAATTTCAGCTTGCCCATGGCCATGGCCTCAGCCTCTGCATGCACCATCACGTCCCCTTCCCTTACCTTGTCACGCACCTTGCGTATTTTAAATGAAGGACATTATTTTCCACGTTTGCTACATATGACTGGATTTGAACCGCAGTTATATGTGATACATCTGATGGAGAACCACGATTTTAAAAAGCGGGCCTTTAGTTTACTAATACTATTCTTCACAGTGACCTCGTATGAATAGCTTTGCTGACACACTGCAACAAAATAGAAATGGAAGTCATAAATGGCTGATTTTGGAACGCCGTTATATGTGATACATCTAACAGAGAACCACGGTTTTAAAAAGCAGGCCTGTAGTTTACTAATACTATTTTTCACAGCTACCTTGTGTGAATAGCTTCACTGACACACTGCAACAAAATGGAAATGGAAGCCAGAAATTGCTGATTTTGGAACGCAGTTATAAGTGATACGTCTGACAGTGAACAACGGTTTTAAATAGCGGGGCTGTAGTTTACTAATACTGTTCTTCTCAGCGACCTCGTGTGAATAGCTTTGCTTACACACTGCAACAAAATGTAAGTGGAAGCCAGAGATGGCTGAATTTGGAACGCAGTTATATGTGATACATCTGACGCAGAACCAAACTTTTAAAAAGCGGGCCTGTAGTTTACTAATACTATTCTTTACAGCGACCTCATGTGAAAAGCTTCATTGACACATTGCAACAAAATTTAAATGGAGGCCAATATTTTCCACATTTAGTTCAAATTTCTGGATTTTTATCGCTGTAATATGGAAAAGATCTGGCTGTATTCTGCAGTGCTAGAAAGCAAATGGAGCAGAAAAATGGTGTACTCTGGATTGCTTTTTATGCAAATAACCAGGGTTAAGATAAAAAAAATTAGCCCTGGCCCCTGATATCTGGGGCTATGTCTACACATATCTGAAACAACAGCAGCAGCAGACAGAACGTGCTATGGACCCTCTTGCACTATATGCACTGCAGTCTGCTGCACACCCTGCCTGCCTAACTCCTGCTATCACCACTGAATATATGCAGCTGAATTAGTCCTCAGAAAAACTGTTAGTTCAGATGGATATATAGATATTCTGTGGAATACTTTTACCAACTATAAACAAGCAAATCTCTCCCTGACTCAACAGCAGCTCTACTTATTCTGCCTGTTTCCGGGGTAGACTGTGATGAGCCTAGCGTCACCGGGTCGTAAATAGACCTGATGACGCTGTGTGACCAACATGGCTACGGCATTACAGTGCGTGGCAAGCAATCCCTGCATTTTCATTGGCTCTCTAAAGTGTGCCAAACATGCAGGGCAGGGACCTGAGCTCCCGCCCAAGCAACCCGGAAATACTCGCCGAGTGCCGAGCATGTTGAGCACTGTGATGCTCAGGCGAGTACCGAGTAGTGGCTAGCACGTTCGCTCATCACTAGTCAATAACACTTTCAGAAATGTATTTACTTAGAAAATTGGTGATGTGTTCAATACTTACAGCTCTGGCAAAAATTAAGAGACCACTGCAAAATTTTCAGTTTCTCTGATTTTTCTCTTTATAGGTATATTTTTGAGCAAAATGTAGGTTGTTGTTTTAGTCTATAAACTACTGACAACATGTCTCCGAAATTCAAAGCTAAAAATTTTGTATTTATTTGCAGCAAATGATAAATCGTCAAAATACTAAAAAAGAAACAGTGCTTTCAGACCTCAAATTACTCATGTTTTAACTCCTGCAAATTTGAAGAATTTGGATCCAAAATGCATCCTCCATGGATTAATCAGGTTATTTCTAAATTTATTGTAACTTTTTGCTTCCTACTCTGGCTGCTGACTGCCAATAGGACATCTTTTCAAAGGTAATAACATTCCATGTATTGTCATGCCATTATACATCCAATTTTGAGCTGGTTCCCTTTAACCCCTTTATGACATAGGGCGTATTAGTACGTATCTGTGCCCTGGGACTTATGGACCAGATATGTATTTATACGTCCTGGCGATTTCACCTGCACACAGGCTGTGCGGGCACGATCGCCGCCGGGTGTCAGCTGATTGTCACAGCTGACACCCGGTGCTATGTGCAGGGAGCAGTCCCGCACCGCTCCCAGCACATTAACCCCCGCAATGCTGCGATCTAAGTCGATCGCAGCATTGCGGTGGCAAGGGGAGGTGATCGCCGATACTCACCTCCTCTTCCGGCCTCCAGCGCTGTCTGCCGCGGCTTCCAGGATGTTGCCATGATGACCCGATGTCGTCATGACAACATCCGGGTCACCAGACAGCAGGAAGATTTTTTGGACATGCGCAGTGCATCTCCAAACTATCTTCTCCCTGTCCAGCGCTGACAGCCTGCATGGCACAGGGATGGTGCTGCATTCCTGTGCCATGCTGGCGATCAGAGAAAAAAAAGTGAAAGTCCCATAGTGGGACAAAGTAAAAAAGTTTAAAAAGTGTCATAAAGTGAAAAAAAAATAAAAAAAAAATTGTAAAAATATTTAAAAAAAAATATAAAAAATAATCCACCAAAAATAAAAATATAATGTACCCATCAATAAATATTATTATCAAAAAAAACAAAAAAAGCAATAAAAGTACACATATTTGGTATCGCCGCGTCCGGAACGACCTGACCTATAAAACTGTCCCACTAGTTAACCCCTTCAGTGAACACGGTAAATAAAACAAATAAAAAACGAGGCAAAAAAACAATGCTTTATCACCATACCGCCAAACAAAAAAAGGAATAACACGCGATCAAAAAGACGAATATAAATGAAAATGGTACCTCTGAAAACGTCATCTCGTCCCGCAAAAAACAAGCCACAAAACAGCTCCATCAGCCGAAAATTAAAAAAGTTATAGCTCTCAGAATAAAGTGATGCTAAAAAATATTTTTGTTCTATAAAATTGATTTTATGTAAAAGTGCAAAACAAAGAAAAACTATATAAATGTGGTACCGCTGTAAACATACTGACCCAAAGAATAAAGCAGCCTTATCAGTTTTACCACACGCGGAACGGCATAAAAAAAAAAAAAGAAAATTCCTGAATTGTTGGTTTTTGTTTATTCTGCCTCCCAAAAATCGGAATAGAAAGCGATCAAAAAATGTCACGTGCCTAAAAATGGCACCAATAACAACGTCAACTCATCCCGCAAAAAACAAGCCATCACATGACTCTGTCTGCCAAAATCTGGAAAAATTATAGCTCTCAAAATATGGCGAAGCAAAAACTAGATTTTAGAAAAAATGAGTCTTTTAGTGTGTGACAGCAGTCAATCATAAAAACCCCATATAATTCTGGTATCGCTGTAGTCGCACCGACCCGAAGAATAAAGTCGTCTAATCACTTATACCGCACGAGGAACGGCGTAAAAAATAAACTCTCGGGTTAGGTTTGTGCTAGGGTTAGGGTTGGGCTAGGGTTAGGGCTGGGGTTGGGGTTAGGTTTGGGGTTAGGGTTGTGATGGGGTTGGGATTTTTTTCAAAAGTAAGAAAAAAAGATGATGATATGGCGACTAGTGTTGAGCGCAAGTGCTCGCTACTTGAGTTTGCATCGGGTGCTCTGGTATGCATTGAGTTTCGTGGGTATTTGAGTGACATGCTCGAGTCTCCGCCCCATATGCTTCGCGGCCAAAAAAACTTTGCGGGGATTGCCAGCCATGCACGAGCGATCCCCGCATGTTTTTTTTGGGGGTCTAATAACCGTGAGACATGCGGGGCAGCGACTCGAGCAGGTCACTCGAGCACTCGTAGTACATGGTGCATACATGACTACCCGATGCAAACTCAAGTAGCGAGCACTTGCGCTGAAGACTAATGACAACTTATTCAATATGATGACTTAATGTAATCAAATTCTGTCGTACATCTGGGTTCAAAATGTTCACTATACCCCTTAATAAAATCCTTGAGGGGTATAGTTTCCAAAATGGGGTCACTTGTGGGGGAGCTCCACTGTTTAGGCACATCAGAGGCTCTCCAAACGCGACATGGTGTCCGCTAACAAATTGAATGGAAAATCGGCTCAAATTGTTAGCGGAAGCCATGTTGCATTTGGAGAGCCCCTGTGTGCCTAAACATTGGAGCTCCCACACAAGTGACACCATTTTGGAAACTATACCACCCAAGGCACCTATCTAGATGCATAGTGAGCACTTGGAACCACCAGGTGCTTCACAAATTGATTCGTAAAAATGAAAAAGTGGGAAAAAAAACAATTATTTTCATTTTTACGAATCAATTTGTGAAGCACCTGGGGGTTCCAAGTGCTCACTATGCATCTAGATAGGTGCCTTGGGTTTTCTAGTATCCAAAATGGGTCACTTGTGGGGGAGCTCCAATGTTTAGGCGCACAGGAGCTCTCCAAATGCGACAGGGTGTCCGCTAACAAATTGGAACCATGTCGCATTTGGAGAGCCCCTGTGTGCCTAAATGTTGGAGCTCCCCCACAAATGACACCATTTTGGATACTAGACCACACAAGGCACCTATCTAGATGCATAGTGAGCACTTGGAACCCCCAGGTGCTTCACAAATTGATTCGTAAAAATGAAAAAGTGTTTTTTTTTCCACTTTTTTATTTTTACGAATCAATTTGTGAAGCACCTGGGGCTTCCAAGTGCTTACTATGCATCTAGATCGGTGCCTTGGGTGGTCTAGTTTCCAAAATGGGGTCATTTGTGGGGGAGCTCCAATGTTTAGGCACACAGGGGCTCTCCAAACGCGACATGGTTCCAATTTGTTAGCGGACACCATGTCGCGTTTGGAGAGCTCCTGTGTGCCTAAACATTGGAGCTCCCCCACAAGTGACCCCATTTTGGAAAGTAGACCACCCACGGCACATATCTAGATGCATAGTGAGCACTTGGAACCCCCAGGTGCTTCACAAATTGATTCGTAAAAATGAAAAAGTGGAAAAAAAATACTTTTTCATTTTTACGAATCAATTTGTGAAGCACCTAGGGGTTCCAAGTGCTCACTATGCATCTAGATAGGTGCCTTGGGTGGTCTAGTTTCCAAAATGTGGTCACTTGTGGGGGAGCTCCAATGTTTAGGCACACAGGGGCTCTCCAAATGCAACATGGTGTCCACTAACAATTTGAGCCGATTTTCCATTCAATTTGTTAGCGGACACCATGTTGCATTTGGAGAGCCCCTGTGTGCCTAAACATTAGAGCTCCCCCACAGGTGACCCCATTTTGGAAACTAGACCCCCCAAGGCACCTATCTAGATGCATAGTGAGCACTTGGAACCACCAGGTGCTTCACAAATTGATTCGTAAAAATGAAAAAGTGAAAAAAAAAACACTTTTTCATTTTTGCGAATCAATTTGTGAAGCACCTGGGGGTTCCAAGTGCTCACTATGCATCTAGATAGGTGCCTTTGTGGGTCTAGTTTCCAAAATGGTGTCACTTGTGGGGGATCTCCAATGTTTAGGCACACAGGGGCTCTCCAAACGCAACATGGTGTCCACTAACAATTTAAGCTGATTTTCCATTCAATTTGTTTACGGACACCATGTTGCATTTGGAGAGCCCCTGTGTGCCTAACCATTAGAGCTCCCCCACAAGTGACCCCATTTTGGAAATTAAACCCCCCAAGGCACCTATCTAGATGCATAGTGAGCACTTGGAACCCCCAGGTGCTTCACAAATTAATTCGTAAAAATGAAAAAGTGGAAAAAAAATACTTTTTCATTTTTATGAATCAATTTGTGAAGCACCTGGGGGTTCCAAGTGCTCACTATGCATCTAGATAGGTGCCTTGGGTGGTCTAGTTTCCAAAATGGGGTCACTTGTGGGGGAGCTCCAATGTTTAGGCACACAGGAGCTCTCCAAACGCAACATGGCATCCGCTAATTATTCAAGCAAATTTTACAATCAAAAAGTCAAATTGGCGCTCCTTCCCTTCCGAGCCCTGCCGTGCGCCCAAACGGTGGTTTTTCCCCACATATGTGTGTGGAAAATTGCACAACAAATTTTGGGGTCCATTTTTTCTTGCTACCCCTGTGAAAATAAAAAAAATTGGGTCTAAAATAACATTTTTGTGAAAAAAGTTAAATGTTAATTTTTTTCTTCCACATTCCAAAAATTCCTGTGAGGCACCTCAAGGGTTAATAAAGTTCTTGAATGTGGTTTTGAGCACCTTGAGGGGTGCAGTTTTTAGAATGGTGTCACTTTTGGGTATTTTCTGTCATAAAAGACCTCTCAAAGTGACTTCAAATGTGATGTGGTCCCTAAAAAAATGGTTTTGTAAATTTTGTTGGAAAAATGAGAAATTGCTGGTCAATTTTAACCCTTATAGCTCCCTAACAAAAAAAAATTTTGGTTCCAAAATTGTGCTGATGTAAAGTAGACATGTGGGAAATGTTATTTATTAAGTATTTTGTGTGACATATCTCTCTGATTTAAGGGCATAAAAATTAAAATTTTGAAAATTACAAAATTTTCACAATTTTCACCAAATATCCGTGTTTTTCACAAATAAACGCAAGTGATATCGAAGAAATTTTACCACAATCATGAAGTACAATATGTCTCGAAAAAACAGTCTCAGAATCACGGGGATCCATTGAAGCGTTCCAGAGTAATTACCTCATAAAGTGACAGTGGTCAGAATTGTAAAAATTGGCCTGGTCATTAACATGCAAACCACCCTCGGGGGTAAAGGGGATAAAGGGACTTTGACTGCACTGAATGACTGTTCAAACGAAGTACAGGAACTCGGTGCACCATGGTGTTGACAAACATTTAAGTGCATCTTCCCACCTGCTTGCTTTCCATCTATCTCCAGCTCTATCAAGCCATAATTGTCAATCAAAGAAGTGGGGGGTGGCGATAGAGGGAAAATAAGCAGGTGGGAAGGTGCACTTAATTGTTTGGCCACGCCAAGGTACACCTGTGCACCTGTGCATGGTTTTAACTTTCATTTTGTGCTGACAGACTCCCTATAAACATCTGTGGGTTGTTTGTTGATTACTCCAGTTACCTCATTTTGTAAGAATAACAAAATAGTAACTTCAATTTCTATTTATTAACACTTTGTCCTGAGTTACTTATATTGTGCCTACAAAATATCTAAATTAATAGTGTCCTAAAAAAAGCAGGAGATATCAATATTTACTGTGGAAACAAAGCAGGAGGCATATTCCAAGCTATATGTTACTGAATAATATTTATTTTTCTGAGCTCCAGCTTGTCGCAGAAGGTGTCATGTAACTTTTATTTTATGCGGCCAAATGTTTTAAGATTTAGTAAAATAAAATACATTTGGTTTACCATCTTCCAGAAGCCAACTCATGATAAACAACTATTTGTATATGGATGAGATCACAGTACAGAAGATATTGACAGTGTAAAAATGTTCTAATGGGCTGCACCAGTACCGATCGCAAGTGAGACATAGAAAGCAAAAATTGTCAAGTTTAAGTTACCACAATTGTATCCACTTATATCAGCGCAAAAAGAATGAAACTTGTTTATGTGGTAAAAATGACAAGTTATCCTGAACAACATGTAATGGGGAATGGTCACAAGTCAATCAAGACTGACAGGAAGCAGTTAGACAAGGGAAAGAGTGTGCAGCGTCTGCATTTGTTAGCCAAAATGAGCTGATGACTGATGTATAATCTCAGCTTGTAGGGTAAAGTAAGTTTGTAACCCATTTATATGTTATAAACTTCACAACACATTTAGGCCTTATTCAAACAGCTATTATTTCACATAAATGAAAATAAGGACCGATGGGATACTTGCGCAATCACAAAAATAAACTTGTCTCTGTGAATTTTTTTTTATACAGACACACGGTTGTTGGCTAAAAAAACAAGTGAAGAGTAGAATAAATTTTAATGGATACGTGTTATATCCATGAAAAACAGAGAGAGAGCACATATGTGAAAAACAAACATTTAAATTAGGTCTAACACAGGAAATTTTAACATATAGCAAAAAAACAACAATGGAGGTCTATAAAAAAAACAGAAACTGCTTGAAAAAAAATCTCCATGCAGCAATTTTGATTATAATACACAAATATATGTTAAATCTAAACACATACTTCCCTATATATTTCAACCTAGCCAAGGGGAAGGCACTTTGTGCAGGTTGGCACTTGTGCAGATTTATTCCAAACGTCATTTTTCTAAATGCCAGAGGAGGTAAACATGGCCGTTTGACAGGGCAGTAGACAGGTAATACATGCAAGACATGCAAACAATCTTCCTTCCAGGTCATCTGATTTCCAAAGAGTATTCACCATAGGAATTTGTACCATTCATCTTCTGGCTACTGCAATCACTCACATCTACCGTCCTTTCACAAACTCTGTAAACTCTGTCCATATCAACCCCTCTCTCCTCTCTTCTCCTATATTCAGCTCTCATGCTTTTTTCACAATATTAAATCGCACAGATCCATTCACTCCCACTATACAACAAAAGAGACTCTTTCATAAATCACTCAACCATCTGCTCGCCCTCTCTATTCTCCTTCTCCTAGTTTCAGGTGATATCTCTCCTAATCCCAGCTCCTCATGTAATAATAAGACTAAATCCTTTCCTGCTACATTCAGAAATCCTGAAAATCTCATTAATATTCCTTGCATGACTTTTGTCTCTTTTATTTGTGCCCTTTGGAATGCACGGTCAGCATGCAACAAAACTCTCCTACACCCATGATATTTTCCTTTCAAATTTCCATAACCTTCTGGCTCTTACTGAAAACTGGATCCAGCAGTCAGACACTACCGCCGCCACTGTTCTCTCATTTGGTGGCCTACATTTTTCTCATACCCTGAGACCTGACAACAGATCAGGTGGAGGTGTTTATCTGCTCCTTTCAACAAAATGTACTTTTAAGGTCATCCCCCCAATATCCTCCCTTATCTTCCCTTCTTTTGAGGTCCACACTGTCAGACTCTACCAGCCCTTCTCCCTGAGAGTGGCAGTTGTGTATCGCCCTTTGGGCTCCTCCCGTCGGTTCCTGGAAGACTTTTCCACCTTTCTATCCTGTGACATCCCCACTCTCAACATGGGGGACTTTAACATCCCCACTGGTGATCCCCTGGTGATCCCCTCTCCCCATCTGCCTCCCACGTTTCATTGCTAACTGCCTCCTTCGGCCTTTCACAGCACACTAATTTTCCTATGCATGAAGATGGAAATATGCTGAACCTGGTCTTCTCCCTGCTCTGCTCAGTGTATGACTTTACCATTTCCCCTCTTCTGCTCTCTGACCATAACCTTCTTTCATTCTCTGTCAGTAACTGTCACCTCGCTCAAGACACCCTCACTTTCCACACATATAGAAATATACTTGCCATTAACACCCAGAAACTTCTGAAGAAATTGCAGTCATCATTGACTCCAATTTCCTCCCTTTCATGTCCTGACTCTGCACTGAAACATTATAATGAAACACTGCAACATGCCCAGGATGAAGCTTCACCTCCTACACAAAGAACAACTTGACACAGATGGTGAAAACTCTGGCAAATGCTGCAAACACGTTTTCTCCAGTGGTGCTCTAAGTGCGCCGAATGTCTGTGGAGAAGATCCAATCTGGCTGAAGATTTCATCAATTATAAGCTTATGCTTAAAACATACAACTCCGCCCTTCATCTCTCTAAACAAGCATACTTCACCTCCCTCATCACCTCACTATCCAATAATCCTAAACAGCTCTTTGACACTTTTCACTCTCTCCTCAATCCATGAGTTCAGGCCACCATCACCTACCTCAGCGCTGATGAACTGACAAATTATTTCAAAGAAAAAATTGACCACATACGTCAGGAAAATTTCTCCCAATCCCCTCCCTATACTGCATCTAGCTCACTTTCTGTCTTTTAACCAGTTATGCAAGAAGAAATGACCAGGCTCCTTGCATCTTCTCGCCCACTACAACATGTAACAGTGACCCTGTTCCCTCACGTCTACTCCAGTCCCTTTCACCGCTCACATAACTGAAATATTTAATCTCTCCCTCTCTAGTAATTTTCCCTCCTCATTTAAATGTTCCAGCATTAAAAAGAATCCATTGACCAGAACTGCACTGCTAACTACAAACCAGTCTCTAATCTCCCCTTCATTTCAAAACTCCTGGAGCGCTTGGTCCACTCCTGTCAAATCTGCGATAACGCTTCTCGACCCTTTACAATCTGTTTCCGCTCTTTACACTCTATTGAAACTGCCCTCACTAAAGTCTCTAATGATCTATCAACAGCTAAATCTAATGGCCACTACTCTCTGCTGAATTTCCTGGATCTCTCTGCAGCATTCAACACTGTGGATCACCAGCTCCTCCTCACTATGCTTCACGCTGTCGAGCTCAAGGACACCAGTCTCTCCTGGTTCTCCTCCTACCTTTTTGATCGCTCCTTCACTGTGTCTTTTTCTGGCTCTACTTCCTCTGCCCTTCCCTTTACTGTTGGGGTTTCTCAAGGTTCCATCCTAGGCCCCCCTCTATGCTGATAATACCCAATTATACACATATTCTCCTGACATCACCCCTGCATTATTCCAAAATACCAGTGATTGTCTTTTCGCTGTCTCCAACATTATGTCCTCCCTTTATCTAAAACTGAATCTGTCAATAACTGAACTCCTTGTGTTTCTTCCCTCCACTAACCTCCCTATGCCTGATATTGCCATTTCTGTGTGTGGTTCCACCATTACTCCCCAGCAACATGCCTGCTGTCTTGGTGTCATTGGTGTTATTAAGATCTTTCCTTCACTCCCCACATCTAATTAATCTTCCGCTCATGTCACCTACATGTCACCTACACTTCAAAAACATCTCTAGATTTCGACCTTTTCTTACCATTGACTCGGCAAAAACTCTTACTGTAGCTCTTATTCATTCTCGTCTGGATTATTGCCACTCTCTACTAATCGGTCTCCCTCTTACCAAACCCTCCCCTCTCCAAACCGTCCTGAATGCAGCAGTCAGGATCATATTCCACGCCAACAGCTACCCTGATGACTCTACCCTGTGCCAGTCGTTGCACTATTACAGCAACATTTATTCCGTGGCACATTACATGTCAAAAGGGGTCACCGACTGGTACAAAAGGAGAAAGGACCCCTCCCGCCAGGGCGCACAGTCAATCTACAAAGGATGGGTGAGGATACAGTAGGTCAGGGTACAGCGATATGCTGGAGTGAGGCTTACTGCAGATTGTATGCTTGTCACAAGAAGTGGGTCTTCAGCTTCCTTTTCAAGGTTTCCACAGTAGGCGACAGTCTGATGTGTTGGGGTACAGCTTTATCACAGTAGGGGTGATGCAAGGGACAAATCTGTCGAGATTCTAAATCACGTTAAGCTTCCAGGAGCTCACAACTGAGCAGATTAACCCCTGCACCGATTAATATGAAGGTGTAAGGCTTCTTTTTAATGATTGCAGGAGTGAGAAGAATCAGACTCT
The DNA here is from genome assembly GCF_046119375.1 of Phyllobates terribilis. Classification (NCBI taxonomy): domain Eukaryota; kingdom Metazoa; phylum Chordata; class Amphibia; order Anura; family Dendrobatidae; genus Phyllobates; species Phyllobates terribilis. The sequence goes on along the minus strand of NW_027362769.1, from coordinate 250,680,349 downwards.
GCGGTCTTCTTGCTCCTCTCTGTCACGGTAAACCTGTGACACCTTGCAAGCTTCAACACAATATTCGCAAGGTAGACAGCAGCGGTTGTCGGTCTCCCAGACAACGAGCTAACTCCTTTATGATGATAGAGGACAACATTTGCAAGTAGTTTGTATGTTCTCCCCGCGTTTGCGGGGGTTTCCTTCAGGTTCTCCAGTTACCTCCTCAGTAAAAAAGCAGCCATACAGGAGTGTTCACAAATCGAAAAATTAACTCCCGACACCACCATATCCATTTCGTGGCCAACAGATTGTAGATGGTGGATTTCCACCTCTTAGCTTTGCCGTGTGTGGGATGAAACTGTTTTTTATGTGACCACAAATGCGGGACCAAGGGCTGGCTGCAGTGCTGAGAGAGGGCGGAGTACGGTGAAATGGACAAACTGCTGGACTGTGAGTGAGGTGCAGGGGGAGATGTTACAGTGGATTAAGAAACATGTGGTGGGCTCGGTGAAACAAACACAGCATACATGTCCGCTTCCGTTAGAGCTGAAGGGCTCTCACTCAGCCTGACTAGAGCAGGTAGAGAAGCCGAGGTTCTGCAGTAAGAGACCTGCGTGCCAATACTTGGCACGGTGACAGAGGAGGAGGAAGAAGCAGTGGATACAGTTGATGGGGCAGCTGATGGTTGTTGAGATCTGCTGGTCCGCATTTTATCGCAGTGAGATTGCCAGAGTAATGCATGTTGATTGCACATGTGAAGGTTCATGCATGTAGTAGTCAAATTATTGCTCTTTTTCCCTCTACTGAGTTTTTTATCGCAAAGTTTTCAGATAACATGAGTTGTCTCATTCTTTGCTGTCTCAAAAAAATCCCAGGCTAGGCAACCTTTGCCGCCCCTGCCAGCTGCAGACCGGAGACCACTGCTATTGACTGCCATGGTTGTGGCTAAGGATGTAGTGCTCCTTGTGTTTGCATCACTCCGTGTCTGCGCCATAAGACACAACGTATGTGTGTATTCCCCATATTTCCAATAATTACTGGCAGACATCAACAAAGGGGCATCAATTTCAGTACAGTAGAAATTGTACAATTAGGATCGACACCTCTTCCCCTGCAGCCAACACAGTAGATGGAGACCCAATCAGGACTGTTCCCATTTGAAAACATTTGAGCCTAAAACCACCAAAGTGGCATCAATTTCACTAGAGTATAAGTAGTATAATGGGGACCGACACGTCTTCCACTATATCCAGCCCAATAGATGGAGACCCAATTAGGATTCCCCACATTTCCAAAAATTACTGGAAAAGACACCAACAATATTGCATCAATTTTCAGTACAGTAGCAACTGTACAATTAGAAACACCACTTCTTCCCCTACTGCCAACACAGTAGATGGAGACCCAATCAGGACTGTTCTCATTTGAAAACATTTGGGCCAAAAACCACCAAAGTGGCATCAATTTTACTAGAGTATAAGTTGTATAATGGGGACCGACACCTCTTGCATTACAGCCAGCCCAATAGATGGAGACCCAATCAGTATTTCCCACATTTCCAAAAATTAGGGCCTAAAACTTGCAGCTGCAGCAAGTGCAGGCACACAAGCCATATCACAGATTGCAATTCTATAAGATCAATGCAGCACACTAAAAACTACAACATCGCCTACTCTGTACAGTTTGCAATTGGGGTGCAAAAGTCCTTTGAGATCCATGACTTGTTCATCTTGATGAAAGTTAGACGGTCAACACTTTCATGGGACAGCTGGGTAAACATCCTTCAGGACACCACCAGCAGCACTGAACACACGGTCTGAGAGAACTCTGGCTGCCGGGCGTGATAATACCTCCAAGGCGAGACAGGCGAGCTCAGGCCATTCATCCATTTTTGAAGACCAAAATGTAAAAGGGTCAAAATCCTCACTGATGTTATTTGTATTGAGCTCTAGATAGTCCTCCACCATCTTCTCCAGTCGTTCTCCACGTGTCAAACTTGCCCTCTGTTGTGCTGGTGCATGAACTAGTCTAAAAATTGTATGAAAGGACTCACAGAAATTGCTTCTCCCACTCTCTCTGTGTTAGGCGTTTGCTGGATTTGAAATGGGTTCAGAACCATCAGTGGATTCTATGGTCTCCCATTCTGGTCCAGCTGGGGCTGATGCTGCTCAGCATTGTTGTCAATCCCAATGCCTAGCTGGTCCACGAGAGGTACAGGTTGTCTCTTGGTTCTTTGTTCCTAGCAACATGAAGGTTGCGGAGGGAGACAGGGCTGCTAAAGCCTAAGTCCAGGATTCTCTGTACTGAGCATGCCCGTGACATGGCGGACCGTGATTGGTGGTTTGGGAGTCAGCTGATCCGGTGACCTGGCACCGCCTGATTGGTCGCTGGTGTCGTCACCAATGGTGCGTCGGTGGGCAGGGCTTAATCTTTAAAAGGCCCACCCACAAACATGGCGGCGCGCTCTGATCATTGAGCTGTGATGGTGTTGTATGGACGCTTGGTCTCTGGGGCTCCACGTGTGCTTTAGTTTCTGGCAGGCAGGTTTAGTGGAAATAGGCAGGCTTAGATGAAATAGGCACGTAGCTTCATCTGACAGCCGGGCTCTGACAAAGGGGTCGCCTTACACCCCAAGCAGTCTGCAGACCCTATTCCCGGTACCACCTGTAAGCCACATGGAGAGATCCTCCTCATTCCGATAGCACGCCGGCTGGGAGCACGTATTCGCCGGCGTGAGTTACACACACATCCTAGCGCCAGCTGTGTAGTCCTTGTGCTGCAACAGGACTACAGATATATTATTTATCGCACATCTCTCGTGCTGTTAACGGAGATAGTGCGAATCCCTATTCCCGTCCCGGTCTGCAGTAACACGGAAGGGATTGTCATTTAAGTTGGTTGTTTTACCTTCTCACCCGGAAGGTGTTCGGCCGCAGTCCACCAGGCTGCATCGCGGACCCCGGGTTCGGTTGCTTCCCCTTATTTAATAAAGTTGTTTGCAACCGTCCCCTTAACACTCTGCTGCTGCTAATGTTTTGGCATTGATGAACTGACGTGCCGTAGGTTGAAATACTATAGCTGCGATGCACACTGTGTGCCTCATTCCTATCTTGAGGAAAAGCTCTATTAAGGTTGCTTAAAAGCTTGTTTCGATACTCCAACATTAGCGTGTCCCTTTCCAGGGCGTGAAGCATCGGGCAAAATTTTCCCTTATAATTTGGATATAACAGAATGGCAAGCCAGCAGTCAGCATTTTTTCGAATCCTAACTATACGGGGATCATGTTGCAGAAAGTGCAGCAAGAAGGCAATCATATGTCGACCTCTTCCAGGTGGTCCAAAGCCTGGCTGCGTACTACTGATGCATGTTTCCTGCATCCCCTCCTACCAACCACGTTCAACAGAGAGGGGATGATTATCCTCTTCATCTTCTGACTGTTGCTCGCCCATCACCTCTTCCTCCTCCATTTGTTCCTCGGCTCTTGCACCTTCACTAACAGTATGTCTGGTATCCTCAAACCTCCTTGATCACTGGAAGCCACCGTCACTTGGCATCCCCTGTGTGATGACAGTCTGGAACTTTGAGACATTCTTATCCTTTCCGCATCCTCCTTTTCTTCTAGGACAACCACCTCTTTCCGCACACTATTCATAATCTTCTTTAGCATGTAGATTACTGGAATAGTGATGCTGATAACAGCATTGTCAACGCTAACTAGTTTAGTAGCCATTTCAAAACTGAGCATAAGGATGCAGAGGTCCTTAATCTGTTCCCACTCCGTAAACGTGATATTCCCCACATCCATACTGCGTTTGCTTAGGCTATAAAGCATGACATACTGCGTCAGGGCTAGTTGCTGCTGACACAGTCGCTGCAACATGTGCAGAGTGGAATTCCACCGTGTCGTCACATCGTATATCAACCTGTTAATTGGCATGGAGAAAGACTTCTGTATCGATGCAAGTCGATGACATGAGGGATGCGAACGGCGGAAGTGAGCACACTTTCTGAAGCAGCTCATCCAGGCCGGGATGGTGGTGGAGAAATCGCTGTACCACCAGGATGAGGATGTGAGCCATGCAAGGCATGTGTGTGAGTTCGCCTCGGTGTAGGGCCGCCCACAGGTTCGCACCCTTATCGCACACGGCCTTCCCTGGCTCCAGGTTCAGCAGAGACAGCCATTGTTGAAACTGAACCTGGAGAGCTGTCCACAACTCTTCAGCTGTATGACTCTGATCTCCAAGGCATATTAATTTGAAGACTGCCAGATTACGATGAGTCCTGACTGCTCAGTACGGAGGTGGTGTGGATTCACTCTGCACTGTTGGTATGCATGTCTTGTTAAGGCAGAGGTTGATTGCGCAGGTGGAGGCCGTAGAGGAGGTGGAGGACGCATAAGCAGTGGAGGAAGTGTGATATACAAAGGTTTGTTCTGCAAGCCTTGGGGACTCCAAGATTTGTGGAGCAGCCCCTTCCCGGCTGTCCCCACAGCCACCAGAGTCACCCAGTCCCCAGTCAGCGAGATGTAACGCCCTTGGCCATGCTTATTCATCTAGGTGTCCGTGGCGATATGCACTTTGGCAGATATAGAGTCAAGGAATTGATGTTGTTGTCTGGGACATGCTGCTGTAGCGCAGGCACAGCTTTCTTAGAGAAGTAATGGTTACTGGGCAACTGGTACTGGGGAACTGCGACGGCCATCAGCTTTCGGAAACCATCTGTATCTACCAGTTGGAAAGGCAGCATTTCCGTGGCCAACAGATTGGAGATGGTGGAGTTCAACCTCTTAGCTTTGTCATGTGTAGGATGAAACAATCTTTTACGTGACCACAACTGCAGAACCGGGGGCTTGCAGTGGTGCTGAGAGAGGGTGAAGTACAGTAAAACTGACAAACTGAGTGAGGTTCAGGCACAGATGTTATGGTGGATTGAGGAACATTTGGTATGCTTGGTGAAACAAACATAGCAGGGATGTCTGCTTCCGTTACAGCTGATGGGCTCTCCCTCAGCCTGACTGGAGTGTGTAGAGAACCAGAAGTTTTGCAGTGTGAGACCTGCGTGCCATTACTTGGCACAGTAACAGACGTGGAGGAAGAAGCAGTGGATGCGGTTGATGGGGCAGTTGATGGTTGTTGAGGTCCGTTGGTCTGAATTTTAGCGCAGTGAGATTCCCAGTGTAATGCATGTTCATTACACATGTGAAGGTTCATGCATGTACTAGTCAAATTATTGCACTTTTTCCCTCTACTGAGTTTTTCTTGCAAAGTGTGCAGATAACGTGAGTTGGCTCATCCTTTGTGGTCTCAAAAAAAGCACAGGCTACGCAACCCTTGCCACCCCTGCGAGCTGCAGACCTGCTGCCGCTGCTGGCCACTGCCACAGTTGTGGCTAAGGATGCAGTGCTCCTTGTGCTTGCATCACTCCGTGTTTGTGCCGTGGGGCGGAAGGTAACCTCCTCATCTTCCTCCTCTACATCCTCAGTTGAGCTACTCAGCTGCGTGACTCTGGGTTCACACCAAGTAGGATCTTCAACCTCGTCATCATCCAATATGTTATTCCATTCCTCGCCCTCAGAGTGACCCTTCTCCTCGTGTTGCCCTGACAGCACAGTACAGTCCGCATGAGACTCAGATATCTGAGTCTCATCAGGATCACCTCCCACCCCGGTGGTTAACGTCTGGTGAGGAGGGTCAAGAACCTGCGCGGATCCTACTCTGTCCTGCCCTGAATCCAAAGTAAAAAAAAATTGGGTATTGGTGCAGAGGCTTTCCTCCTCTTCTTGACTCTGTGAATGTTTGGAGTACACTTCTGATGCCCATGGTATAGAATGGGTGAACAGTTCTACAGACTCACCCATCTGTGGTTCGCTACAGTCAGTTGGGTGCTTGGACAGTGACACGGGGGAAGCAAGGGTAATTGGGGTGCCAGCTCTGTGGACTGTACTGAGTGTGATGTTGAGGTGGAGGAAGAAGAGGAGAGGCCACTTGAAGCAGGACTTGCCATCCACTGGAGCACCTGCTCTTTCTGACCCTTATCAACAAGGCGCATCATTGTGCAGCTGCCAAAGAAAGGGAGTGGAGTAGCCCGTCCAGTAACAGAAGTTGTTAGTTGTCTTTGGATAGGACATGACGGTGTTGGTTCACTAGTGCTTTCACTAACATTACCACTAGAGATGAGCGTTGTTCTACTCGAACTGTTCGCCAATCTCAAATTCGAGCTGTTTTGGGCGGTGTTCGAGCCGGTCGGCGAACACGAACAATTTGAGAAAAATTCGGCTGTTCGAGGTTATGTTCGATAACTGTTCGTGCACCAAAATCATAACTGGATTTTTTCTCAGTAATGATGAAAATTAATGTTAATACGCAGTTTGAGTGTACAGCGGGGCGGGGGGAGGGGCAGGGGATGGATCTCTGCAGGAACAATGAAGATCTCCATTTTTTTTTCTCTTTCCCGCATTTGCAGTGGGGAGGTGCAATCTGTCAGCCTATCAGCAGCGCACACACGGAGCGAAGTGCTTTTTTTCACACAAGCAAGGGCATGTGTGATTGGCAGTGTATGTCACATGTCCTTGCCCTATAAGACCAAGCCATTTTCCCCGTCGCCACCATTTTCTCACTGCTGCAGCTGCGTGTTAGACGGCACCGCTGTTGCTGTGTGCGCTATACCTTGTTAATTTCAAGCCAATTTTCGCACAAATATACAGATAGCTTTGGAGTAGGGAATAGTTGTGATTGCAGTCCTTTTAAGGACTAGGTTACAGCATTTCCTACGACTTTTATCAGGCAGGTCTGTGCTCTTAAATAGATAGATTGTGGGAGTAAAGACTAATTGTAATTGGAGTCCTTTTCAGGACTAGGTTACATCAGTTCCTATCAGTTTTTGCCAGGCAGGTCTGTGCCAGTGCTGTGCAAGTTTTTTTCACAGCATTTGGCTGAATCTAGCAAAGCTAATCCTTTTTGGCCTATTGCAGAGTGTGTTAGTCAGTGGAGTAGCCTATCTGTGTTGCAAGATATACCACATGTGTATAGAATACCAATTTTTTTACTGCACCTAGTGAAGTAAAATCTTTTGGGCATAGCATCATTCTATTAGTCCATCTATACTGACCTCCATCAGGTTGCAAACTGAATATAATTTTTTTCTGCATCTAGCTCTGAAAAAATATTTGGGCTTCTAGCAGTGTGTGGGACTTGGTCTATTAGTCCATCTATACTGACCTCCATCAGGTAGCAAATTAAAAATAATTTTTTTCTTCATTTAGCTCTGAAAAAATATTTGGGCTTCTAGCAGTGTGTGGGACTTGTTCTATTAGTCCTTCTATACTGACCTCCAGCAGGTTGCAAATTGAATATAATTTTTTTCTGCATCTAGCTCTGAAAAAATATTTGGGCTTCTAGCGGTGTGTGGGACTTGGTCTATTAGTCCATCTATACTGACCTCCATCAGGTTGCAAATTAAAAATAATTTTTTTCTGCATCTAGCTCTGAAAAAATATTTGGGCTTCTAGCAGTGTGTGGGACTTGGTCTATTAGTCCATCTATACTGACCTCCATCAGGTTGCAAATTAAAAATAATTTTTTTCTTCATTTATCTCTGAAAAAATATTTGGGCTTCTAGCAGCGTGTGGGACTTGTTCTATTAGTCCATCTATACTGACCTCCATCAGGTTGCAAATTAAAAATAATTTTTTTCTGCATCTAGCTCTGAAAAAATATTTGGGCTTCTAGCAGTGTGTGGGACTTGGTCTATTAGTCCATCTATACTGACCTCCATCAGGTTGCAAATTAAAAATAATTTTTTTCTGCATCTAGCTCTGAAAAAATATTTGGGCTTCTAGCAGTGTGTGGGACTTGGTCTATTAGTCCATCTATACTGACCTCCATCAGGTTGCAAATTGATTAAAAAAAATTTTCTGCATCTAGCTCTGAAAAAATATTTGGGCTTCTAGCGGTGTGTGGGACTTGGTCTATTAGTCCATCTATACTGACCTCCATCAGGTTGCAAATTAAAAATAATTTTTTTCTGCATCTAGCTCTGAAAAAATATTTGGGCTTCTAGCAGTGTGTGGGACTTGGTCTATTAGTCCATCTATACTGACCTCCATCAGGTTGCAAATTAAAAATATTTTTTTTCTTCATTTAGCTCTGAAAAAATATTTGGGCTTCTAGCAGTGTGTGGGACTTGTTCTATTAGTCCTTCTATACTGACGTCCAGCAGGTTGCAAATTGAATATAATTTTTTTCTGCATCTAGCTCTGAAAAAATATTTGGGCTTCTAGCGGTGTGTGGGACTTGGTCTATTAGTCCATCTATACTGACCTCCATCAGGTTGCAAATTAAAAATAATTTTTTTCTGCATCTAACCCAGCCAATAGTTTTGGCCTAATACCACAGTTTGGCCACTCAGCTCTGCTCGGTTACCATCCATTGTTTTTTTGTGCAAACAACTCCAGAGTTGTGAATTAGTTAACCACCAAAATGAGTGGAAAAAGGCCTGCTGCTGGTGGAAAGGGGAATAGGCGTGTTGGGAAGGGGAAAAAAGGTTGTGTCCGTGGGGTAGGTGCAGAAGAAAGACCATCTTCCAGCCAAACTAAAATGTCTACTTCTTTTAGCGGACAATGTGATAAGATCCCTTTCTTACGGCCACGCCAATCGCTACAAATTCCAGATGAGGCACAAAAACAGCAGGTGCTTCAACGGATATCAAGTGCTCCTTTAAGTGGGCTCTCCTCCACATCAACTTCAACATCACAAATACTCCAGTCCTCAAAGGTGTCACCCAAATCGCACTTGCTTCCTCACAGCTCCCAAATCTCCAGCTGCCCGTCTGAGTATGAGGTAGAACAGATGGTTGAGTCTGCAGAGCTGTTTACTCATACTATAGCCTGGGAATCAGAGGTCGACTCCAGCGCTTCTGTGAATCCAGACGAGGAAATGATCTGCACTGATGCCCAGAATCTTTATGAGTCGGATCCAGGACCAGACGCAGAAGGTTCTGACCATAATGTAGACCCTCATTCCCAAACTGTAACTCCTGTTGGTGGAGACAATGAGGAAGACGATGATAAGACTCAAATACCTGATTGGAGCGACAACTTTAGTTTTTTGTCAGGGCAGGAACAGGTTGGCTCTGAGGACGACGGGTGTGATAACGCACAGGGTGATGATGATGAGGTCGGAGATCCCACTTACTGTCAACCCACAGTCAGCCAAGAGATGAGGTCAGCAGAGGAGGTGGAGGAAGATGCTAGTGACGACGAGGTCAGGTTGCGCCTTCCTGGACAGAGACGTAGTACTGGAAGCACGTCAACAACTGCATCCTCAAACACAACTCTGCCTCTCACCACAAGTCGTGGTGGCTCTTCAGGTCGCATGGGTGCTAAGCCTTGCATAGCCTGGGCATTTTTTCAGATCGATAAAGATGACCCAACTCGTGTTATCTGTAACATTTGTCAACAAAAGCTAAGTAGAGGCCAAAAAATACATAGTTTGAGTACTTCATGCATGAACCGGCACATGGACATGAAGCATAAGTTGCAGTGGGAAGCTCAGTGTGCTACAATGCGGTCTAGCCGGCCGGGCCAACCACCGTCTGCCATATCTTGTGCATCCGCGGCCTCTTCGTCCTCTGTGACTGGGGGGACAGCAGTCACACCTGTTTTGGAGCGCAGACCTGCCACCTCTTTACCCGCAACAGCCAGCGTGATTGGCAGGTCATCATTTTCTTTGGAGGTGGTAACACCAGCTGGTCTTGAGCGCTGTCCGACATCGATAGCACCACCTTTGGATCAAGGCAACCTAACATGTCCGCCTGCATCTTCCTCACAGACCGGCAGTTTGCCGGGGACACCCTTATCAACCCCGTCTAAGCACAATAGCCAGCCCTCGGTCCCTCAGATGTGGACAAGTAAAAGACCATTTCCTCCTAGCCATGAGAAAGCTAAGAGGTTGAATTTCACCATCTGCAAGCTCTTGGCTACAGAAATGCTGCCTTTCCGCCTGGTGGACACAGAGGATTTTCGAGACCTTATGTCCGTCGCAGTGCCCCAGTACCAGATGCCCAGTCGGCACTACTTCTCAAAGAAAGGTGTGCCTGCGCTCCACCAGCATGTCGCACACAACATCACCGCTTCTTTGAGAAACTCTGTGTGTGACAGGGTGCATTTCACCACAGACACTTGGACGAGTAGGCATGGACAGGGGCGTTACATGTCGCTGACTGGGCACTGGGTAACTATGGTGACAGCAGGACAAGGGGCTGCTGTCCAAGTCTTGCCGTCCCCACGAGTTGTGCGTCAATCCTCTTTATGTCATTTTTCCTCCACTGCTTCTGCCTCCTCAACCTCCTCTCGGTCTTCCACCTGCACCCAAAGCCTGTCTGGTCATGCCACAAGCTTTCTAACTGCGCAGAAGGGATCCTGCACACCTCCTTACTATGCTGGCAGTAGGGCTCAACGTCATCAGGCGGTTTTTACATTGAAATGTCTGGGAAATGTGAGTCACACAGCTGAGGAGTTGTGGTCAGCTCTGGAGAACCAATTTCATGAATGGTTGTCTCCACTGGACCTGAAACCAGGGAAGGCCGTGTGCGACAATGCTGCAAACCTGGGTGCGGCCCTTCGCCGGGGCAATGTCACACACGTGCCTTGTATGGCTCACGTGTTGAACCTGGTTGTCCAGCAATTTATAGCCCACTATCCCAGACTAGATGGCCTTCTGCAGAGGGCACGGTCGCTGTGTGCTCACTTCCGCCGTTCGCATCCCGCAGCTCAGCGACTTACATCTCTACAGAAGTCGTTGGGCCTGCCACTTCACCGGCTAAAATGCGATGTGCCTACCCGGTGGAATTCAACTCTGCACATGTTGCAGCGACTGTGGCAGCACCGACAAGCCCTGGTGCAATACGTTCTGACGTATAGCCTGGGCCAACGAGATTCAGAGGTGGGGCAAATCACGCTGGAGGAGTGGTCTCAGATCAGGGACCTATGCACCCTTCTGCACAGTTTTGAAATGGCGACGAAGATGTTTAGTGCTGACGATGCCATTATCAGCATGACTATTCCGGTGATTTACATGCTGGAGCACATGTTAAACAGAATTCGGAGTCAGGTGGTGGCACAAGAGGAGGTGGAGGAAGTAGAGGAGGAGGAGTTGTATGCGGAAGGGCTAACATCTGCAAGGTCCAGACGGTCGGCAGCACCAGGGCGGCAGGCATGTGAGGGTGGGGGAGATGATTTTACCAGGGCGCATGGTAGCAGCCAAACTAGTGAGGAAGGTGCAGGAGCCCAGGAAGAAGTGGAGGACGAACTGATGGAAGACTCATCAGATGAGGGAGACCTTGATCACATTTCTGTTGTGCGAGGTTGGGGGGAGAGGACAGAGGAAGGAAGCATGATTGTTACCTCGCCATCAACACAACAGGGACTTGGTGCTCCTGGATGCGCAACACACATGAGTGCCTTCTTGCTGCACTACCTGCAACATGACCCTCGAATTGTGAGAATTAGAAATAATCCTGACTACTGGGTTGCCACACTGTTAGATCCCCGGTACAAAAGTAAATTTGCAGAAATTATTCCTGCCATAGAAAGGGATGCACGCATGCAGGAGTATCAGCAGAGACTGTTGCAGAATCTTACATGTGCTTTTCCACAAAATACCAGTGGTGCACGTAGTGAATCTCACAGTTCCAACTTGCCAACCGTGGGACCGTCAAGTGTTCAGCACTCAAACCGTAACAGAACCACAGTATCTGCTGGTAACATCAATTTTGCGGAATCATTTCACCACTTTTTTAGCCCATCCTTTGCAAGGCCACAGGAGACAAGAAGTCTGACACATAGTCAACGCCTAGAGACGATGGTACAGGAGTATCTCCAAGTAAACATTGAAGCCACGACTGTGTCACTGGACCCTTGCTCTTTTTGGGCTTCCAATCTGGATAAATGGCCGGAGCTAGCCACTTACGCCTTGGAGATCTTGTCATGCCCCGCAGCCAGCGTTCTGTCTGAACGTGTGTTCAGCGCTGCTGGTGGTGTGCTGACAGATAAGCGCACGCGGCTCTCCACTGATAATGTAGACAGACTCACGTTCATAAAGATGAACAAATCATGGATCCGAAACGACTTTTCTACCCCTGTGTCATCCTGGGGAGAGTAAAAGCTTGATGATTGGTTAAAATAACCCTACCAACCGTTTTAAGCTTTCAAATTACTAATCATGTTTATCTGTATCTTGACTGGAAAATAATTTGGGCTTTGTAGCAGTGTGCAGCACTGATCCTATTAGGCCATCTATAATAAGCTTCACCAGATTTAAAATTAAAAATAATTTTTAGCTGCATCTAGCCCGGAAAATAATTTTGGGGCTCCGAGATGCGCAAGACACATAAGTGCCTTCTTGCTGCACTACCTGCAGCATGACCCTCATATTGTCAGAATTCGAAGTAATCATGACTACTGGGTTGCCACACTCTTAGATCCCCCAAACTTTTCGATCAACCTTTTCATTTTAATAAAGACCAAAAAAATGGTCATTTTTGAAATTATAAGCATTAGCAGGTTGTTAGAAACTGAAATCAAACAGTTTTCAACTCAAAACTTTATTCTAGGTGATGTTACATTTTCACATAGGACCCCTTGTTCGAAAGGAGCTTCTGAACTCTCTCGTCCATTGAATTTGTCAGGTTTTGGATGGTTTCTGCTTCAATTGTTTTGCATGAGGACAGAATACCCTCCCAGAGCTGTTGCTTAGATGTGAACTGACTCCCGCCATCATAGACACTCCTTTTAATGATGCTCCAAAGGTTCTGAATGGGGTAGAGGTCAGGGGAGCATGGGGGTCACACCATAAGTTTGTCCCCTTTTATGCCCATATCAGCCAGAGATGCAGATGTTTTATGTGCAGCATGCGATGGTGCATTATCATGCAGAAAAATGATCTTGCTGTGAAATACACGGTTCTTCTTCTTGAACCATGGCAGGAAGTGCTGTTTGAGAAAATCCACATACATTATGGAGTTCATCTTTAGCGCCTTCAGGGATCCTAAAGGGGCCGACAATCTCTCTCCCCATGATTCCAGCCCAAAACATTACTCCACCTCCTCCTTGTTGGCGCTGTAGCCGTGTTTGCGTGGGGTGTCCATCAACCAGCCATCCTCCACTCCATTCATCTGGACCATCGAGCGCTGCACGGCACTCATCCGTGAACAAAACAGTTTTGAAATCAGTCTTCATGTAATGTTTGGCCCACTGGAGCCGTTTCTGCTTGTGTGAAGTGGATAGAGGAGGTCGACAGGATGGCGTATGCACAGCTGCAAACCTCTGAAGGACCCTGCATCTTGTTGTTCGGGGGACGTTGGAGGCACAAGCAGCTTCAAAAACTTGTCTGCTGCTATGACAAGGCTTTTTTGCCGCTGCTCTTTCAACCTGACGTAATTGCCTGTAGGAAAGAGTCCTCAATTTGCCCTTATCAGCACGCACACGTGTGTACTGTGAATCAGCTACATACTTCTTGATTGCCAAGACACTTCATCCTGATCATCGCACAATGTTGATTGTAGTCATGCCTTGACCTAAACACTCCACAATTTGTTGCTTCTCAGCAGCCGACACATCCTTTTTCTTTCCCATTTTGGCAGAAAATGTAGGCTGCTTAATAATGTGAGAGAGCCTTATTAAGTAGTCTTGCTTTTCATTGGACACACCTGCCAAACTAATTAGCACAGGTGTCTGCAATTGCTTACAGTGATATAAAGAGCCCTGACACACATCACCATCAATGAGTTTAACTGACAAACAAACAAATTCTTCCCTTATCACTCCTAAACACTTTTTGCATAATAATTTGGAACGCGGTGTACATGTGCTTTTCCACAAAACACCAGTGGTTCACGTAGTGAATCTTACAGTTCTAACTTGCCAACCGTGGTCTGTATGGAATTGTTCAATAAAGGGCCCAAAATTAAGATAACATAGATGGGAGAGGTCTCTATGAATAGGAATTCCTAAGTATTTGATACCCTGTGAGGGCCAGGCAAAGGGAAAGTTGGACTGGATGGAATCCTATATGGATTTAGGGAGGGAGACATCGAGGGCCTCAGACTTCGCTGCATTGATTTTAAAATTTTACCATGTAACAAAGTGATCTATTTCAGCCATAACAGCAGGGATGGATATATGTGATTGAGTGATATATACTAGGACATCATCAGCAAATAGAGAGCACTTGTACTCGGTGCCTCCCACCTCAATCCACCTAATATTGGGGTTATGGCGAATTGATGAGAGCAGGTGCTCCGTCACTAGGATGTATAAGAGAGGGGACAGAGGACATCCCTGCCTTGTCCCATTGGTGATTGTGAAAGGTGATGAAAATGTTCTGACGCACCCCCTGGGCCTTGGGACACCCGGAGCCGGACCCTTTTTGGTGGATGCTGGTGGTTGTAGTCTTCGTGGCGGCGATCCGGTTCCGTGGCTCAGGGCGGTCAAACCAGTGGCGGAACTATTTATGTGGTTTTGATGTTTAAATGTCCGACTACGCCACCCGTGTATTGCGGTCAGAGTGAACCGCCGCTACAGGGCAGACCGCTAAGGCTGGTGTTGTGGGTGCAGCAGAGCGTAGCATAACTCCCCACGGGAGGAGTATAGCCTCAGGGCAGTGTATGCGGAGGATGGGGGTGATGGTGCAGGGCAGCTGCAGTAACGACACGGAGTCAGTGATGCAGTTCAGGGCCTTTACTCACAGTTCTTATTATCCAGACCACGTCTGCAGGTAACGGCTGCCCACGTCGTACTGTGCTCACCAGGTGAGGGGCTCAGACAACTCCCAGATAACTTTGGAGCGCTTCACAGGACCCCCTTTGTGTGTCCTTTGTCTGGCCTTTCTTACCAACACTTCTGTCCGGCTGCCTCGGGCCTCCTCTTGGTAAACTTGGCGCCAGTTTCCCTGACCCTATGTGGTGCCTTCCTAGCGGGTGGAGCAAGGGGCTGCGCCACATAAAATGTCAGAGCCTCCGGTTTATAGCTGAGGGTCGTTTCCTGCCTCCACTAGTTCGGGGACCGGTCTCCCCCTTTGGCCTGACCCCTCCACGCAGGTGGATTCGGGCGTGCGGTGGCGACTCGCCCGTCCGCACCCCTGGGATCCCTTCATTCCTCGTTCCTGGAGCCTTCTCCGCTCCTCTTCCTTCCTTCTCCCTCTTGCAGGCCTGGGCCTCTGTTACTAGGCCCGCCTCCGGAGCAGAGCTCATGCAGAGCCCCTGCTCCCTGCCACTTCTGCTCAGACTTCTCTGCACTGAACTAAGATGGTGCCGACCTTTTATACTCCCTTCTCAATGCACCAAGGAACTGCTTCCTCCCTGCTCCTGCACTGCAGGGTTCCCCTTCCTCAGTGTTCCCTCCCCCCACTCCAGCCAGGGACAGGAACTGTCGTGCCCATCTCAGGGGCATATTGGTCGCCCTGCCCCACGGCAATGTGGTGTAATGCATGCAGGTGTCGGGTCCTGATCCACACTCCATCCTTATCTGAGAGTGAGATATCACACCTCTGGGTGAGGTGCAATACGTCTGTAGCAACCGAGCCCTCGGTGCTACAGTTCCATTTATCTTCAGCCTAGGTGACGTATTGTGATACAGGGCCGTGATTTTGGCTATAAAAGGGTCCCCTAGACCCCTACCCCAAGCTTTTTAAGAGAATCATATATGGCGTGCCAGGAGACTCTATGGAATGCTTTCTCAGCATCCAACGAGAGTATCTACTTACAAATTTTTAACTGCATCTAGCCCAGGAAATACTTTGTGCCTAGTAGCAGTGTCTGCTAGTCAGCGGATTATCCCGGCTGTTAAGCAAGCTACACCACCTGTAGTTTGGACACTTAATTTTTTCAAAGGAAATGCTTCGGGACCACGGGATACTTAGTGAAGAGCATCAGGAGGCACCCCAAGGCATAGGGGCTGGGACTGGCACTAGGATGCCTTGCGGTGGACAGCCGAGCTCGATCCTTATAAAAGCTTTTTAACTGCAGCAGCTTTAGTGGACGCTACTGGAGCTGGAATTACGCGGCTGCTGGCATGAGACTTGCCCTCCAATAGATCCTTGTAAATGGATTTAAAGTGTATTCATTCAAATTAGAGGGACAATTTAAATTAAAAAGCTTAGAGCTGCCTCCACCACAGGGGGGCTCTCTCGACCCACCAGCGGACAGGCACCAGTATTGGGAGAGGGGGGCTGGCCGTCAGGGTTCACCGCGGCTCTGGCACAAACCCGGCGACACGGAGGTGGCACGGGCAGGAGCGGACTGGCCGTCTCGGCTTCTCACTTTTTGGATTTTAGAAGGGCATGACATGCCTATATCTGTGTCTCCCCCTCCTTTTACTCCTCCACCTCTTTTCTTTTCGCATGACTATATGTACTTGTCACTTTTCCATGTGTTAGTTGTGTCTTCTGAGCAGTTTGTCAGCTTTTGGACACCTTTGAAGGTGTTTTCTATGTGTTTCTATGTGTTTTTGTTTGCCTGCCATTGGTTTTAACGGTGTTCGAAGGTGTTCAACGAACAGTTCGACGAACAGTTCGGCGAACACACGGGTGTTCGACGAACCGAACCGAACTCGAACACTACGGGGGTGGCTCAACACTAATTACCACCTACCTCACGTATACCTTGAACACCAAGCCTATGCCCCCTTCCACCACGACCTCTCTTTTTCCCACTCATGTTGCTCAGATACTGTAGTAGGAGCACTCTATTAGCAAAACAAAAATATATTTTTTTTTTAAAATGTGATTTCAGCAGCCAATTGCAGAAGCCCTGTGTCTGGGACACTGTGGATGCTTCCTGAGCTCTGATTGGCTAGCCGCGCTTTCTTGACATAAAGTTACTGATTATTATTATTATTATTATTATTATTATTATTAAAGCAAAAAAGGATAAAAATTAAGGCACAAAAAATGAAAAAAAAACAGTGCTTGCATTGTGTTTAATATTGATGAGAGACAGGTAAATAATGTTCTTTACAATATTTGTATATTTTTAAAATGTTTATTTTTAATAAACATTAATTTAAAAAATAATTGCCATTGACTATCAATGGATAACTACATAGTTTTTTAGAACGCTGCTAAAGTGTGTCTTTTTTATTAAAATAATAACTGTAAGTGAAGGATGTCTGGGGAGTGACAATTATTTTTCAAAATACTCAAATTGGGTTAAAAAGAATAAACACTTCCCAAATTCTCCGCTATGTTGGTCCAACATTGTCCTATCATTGCAAGTTTTTGCTTCCTGCTGGAGCCAAACTCTTACCATTGTCATCATGATGCCCACTGTTACTTCATTGATTTCCTACTCTGCACATTCACAGTTTGAGCGGTACATCAATCAAATTAGAGTGGTTTTCCCAATAACAAAGGAAGTTTAAATGAATACATCTTAAAAATGTTCCTGCCCTGAGATAATCTTATCAATGTGCCCCTGCTGTGTACTGTGTAATGGCTGTGTCTGACCATGCAGGAACATGGTCTGATCATACCACATCTCCTGGGCAGGGCAGAAAGGAAAAGAGAATATAAAGTCAATACAGCACAGGATCGCAAATGATTCTTTTTGTGAGTCAAAACATTTCACTGCCTTTTTTTAAAGGGAATCTGTCAGCAAGTGTTTGTTGCTATCTCATCTGAGAGCAGTATAAAGTAGGAAAAGAGACCATGATTCTAACCATGTATCATTTAGTTTACTGGGGGCAGCACAATCAGAGCTTTTAGATTTAGCAATGCAGCAAAGCCAAGAAAGCTTCCCCCACCCACACCAGGTGTACAATTGCTATTTATCAAAGGGAAGGAGGGGGGTGTAGTGTAGTTTGACAATACTAATCACAAAGTGATATAACCTTAACAGTTAGTGAACATCACCACACAAGGTAATAAATGACACATCATTCAACTCTGTATCTCAGCCTCTATCTCCTACTGTCTTCAGATTACATAGCAAAAACCTGCTGACAGATTCTCAATAAGCAATGTTTTACTGAAAGAAAGAGTCACTTGTGACCCCATGCTATATTTTCTGTATCCTCTCTTTTTTTTTACTTTCTTCCCTGCGCAGGAGATGTGGTATGATCAGACCATGTTCCTCCACGGTCAGACACAGCCATTACAAAGTACATATCAAGGGCACATTGATAAGATTATCTCAGCACAGGAACATTTTATTTAAACACATCCAATTGTGGAACATGTTATTATTAGTGTTGAGCGAGCACTAAAATGCTCGGGTGCTCGAAGCTCGGGCTGAGCTCGCCGTGATACTCGGGTGCTCGACCCGAGCAACGAGCCCAATGTTAGTCTATGGGAGACTCGAGCATTTTTGCGGTGGCACCCCCGGCAGTCTTTTAAAAGCCTAACAAGTGCCCAAAACGATAGTGACAGTGCTCAAATGACATGGGGACAGCATGGGGATCGCCCCAGGAAGCATTTCTGACCCCCAGGTCACTGCTGTCAACAACGTGGTCAGAGGTATTAAGCCACTTTTACAGGCTCACAATAAAAGGTTCAAAAACGAAACTGATACTTTTTTCCTGTGAAATATGATAAGGAACATCCTTTCCAGGGTAAAGACTTGTGTATAAGTTAAAATAAATAACCAAAAACAAAAATACTCCTCCACACCTTCGGCTATGTTCGCAAGTAGCATTTTTTATGCGTTTTTGCACTTTTGTATTGCTTTCAACTATGACAAATGCATTCACCGTGAAATGTCATTTTAACATTTTACAACCTTTTCTGGCCATGTGCTGTGTGACACATGCATAAAGTGCTAAAAAGACAAGGGAACAGCATGGGGAAGACCCCTGGAAGCATCTCTGACACCCAGGTCACTGTCTAAAAGTGTGCCCATCATAAGTGATCCTTACCGCATCAGAAGATGCAGACTTGCAACTATCCCCATGCAAGTTCTAGTCCCAGGGCAGTGTTCAATTGTACCTCCCCCATTCCTTGCAATACAAGCTCAAGTATGCAGCCTGACACCCACCCACCCCCAGGCTGCAATACCATACTGCTTGCTTGCTTGAACTTGAAATTGGGCCTTTTAGGCATGTAGAGGCGGAATCTGGCCACCACGTCATGGCTGTGTTGGCGGCCTGGAATCCATACTCAGTCCCCAGCCGCCCGGCGGCCGGGTGTCCATACTCGGTCCCCAGCCACTCCGCAGCCGGGTGTCCACACATGGTCCCCAGCCGCCTGGGGGCAGCCGGGTGTCCATAAACGGTCCCCAGCCGCCCCAATTTCTCCTTGGAACATCCCCCCACACACTTTTCTTAGCCCGGCCTGCTTTAGGCAGCATTGGACGAGCCCACCAGAGAACCAGACTCGTCCGGTGGGCCCTGACTTCTCCATCGGTGGAGTTGAGAGTGCCAAGGTGAGGAGCATGATGATGATGACAGAAGTTAGCATCTGCTATGTTTTCTTTTAATGCAAGTGTAAGTGTGCAGCCTGCCACCCACCCACCCCCAGACTGCAATTCCATACTGCTAGCTTGCACTTGAAATGGGGCCTTTTAGTTTGGAGGAGGCCGAAGCTGGCCACTACCTCATGGCTGCTTCGGCAGCGAGGTATCCATACTCAGTCCCCAGCCGCCCATATTTGTCCTGGTGTGCCTTATACATACGATTAAGCGCGTATACCAAAACATTACCTGTGCCCTCCCCAGTGCATTTAGTGGGAAGGAGAGCCTATTCCGCTGTAGTGTGTGCATGCCAAACCCCTGTTCATGGTACATGCGAAGATGCCTCCAACCTTGCACCTGTCGTTGCAGACTTGCAACTATCCCCTTTCAAGTCCTTGTCCCAGGGCAGTGTTCAATTGTACCTCTCCCATTCCTTGCAATGCAAGCGCAAGTATGCAGCCTGCCACCCACCCTCCCCCAGGCTGCAATACCATACTGCTTGCTTGCTTGCACTTTAAATTGGGCCTTTTAGGCATATGGAGGCGGAATCTGGCCACCACGCCATGGCTGTGTCGGCGGCCTGGTATCCACACTCAGTCCCCAGCCGCCTGGTGGCTGGGTGTCCCCGCTTGCTCCCCAGCCTCCAGGGGGTGGCCGGGTGTCCATACTCGGTCCCCAGCCACCCCTATTTGTCCCGGTAACCTTTCTCACACTTTTCTTAGCCTGGCCTGCTTTAGGGCAGCATTGGCCGAGCCCACCGGACTATCAGACTCCTCCGGTGGGCCCTGGCTTCTCCATCAGGGGAGTTGAGAGTGCCAAGGTGAGGAGCATGATGAGGATGATAGAAGTTAGCATCTGCTTTGTTTTGTTGTAATGCAAGCGCATGTATGTAGTAGCGGCTAGGCCTGAGGTGGTCAGCGTTTTGGCGCATATCCTACCTCCTCCGAGGATTGCTGGATGTTTTCCTGCTACTATCCAAGTTCTATGACTCCCGTTAAAACAAAGCTTCAGGTGATAAATGATGGATGAGGTAGTGGCAAAGGAGAAAGAGCAGGAGGAACAGGGACCATTCACATCAATATCAGGCAAGTCAACCAGATATGTCTTGTAGGATATGTTTCTGTAGCAAAAGGAGCGATTCGGCTACACAGTTATAGGGCATACAGTGAGTGCAATGCCTACCAAAAATTTCGAGCCACTCCAATGCCCCTTGGAAATTATATGGAGGTCAGAGGGCATTAACTAAACCTTTTTTTCCATTTATAGCAACTGGGTCTCCCGTGCACTGTTGGCCTAAGCAGTGAATGGAAGGCTTTCCAAAAATTATTAGGAACTGCAATGCCCCTTACAAGAGCCATGTGTGGCACCCCAGGGGTCTGCTCACCACAGTAATAGAGATATTACGTCGGAGAGCAAGTGGGAAGTTTCCTGGTCAGGATCCCTTAAACATGCAACATCCTCCTGCCCCAATCCTGGGAGGGTAGAATTCTGCCCTTATAAACTGGATCTGGGGCGGGGTTGAGTGAGTCAGAGAACAGTCAGAGTCAGAGTGAGAGCAAGGGAAAGTAACAGCAAGGAGCTCTGTAGGAGCTAGGAGCTAAAGACCAGGG
Source organism: Phyllobates terribilis (assembly GCF_046119375.1). Taxonomy (NCBI): domain Eukaryota; kingdom Metazoa; phylum Chordata; class Amphibia; order Anura; family Dendrobatidae; genus Phyllobates; species Phyllobates terribilis. The sequence goes on along the minus strand of NW_027362769.1, from coordinate 250,659,320 downwards.
GCTGGAAGCTGAGCAGAGCTCGCCCAGGCAGAAGACAATAGGAACCGGACACAGGAGTCCGAAGCTGTGAGGACTTATATATCCAGCAGCAGAAACCAGCCGGCAGGGGATTTCAGGTCCTCTGGCCATAGAAGCCCGGAGGCTCAGTCACAAGCAAGGGACCAGCACCGCCGTCGTGGAGCGGAGGCTAACAGAAGGCCCCAAGTCACCAGCCATACGGGTGAGCACTACACGGTACACTCAGGGACGTGGGCTACTTCTACCCGCTTACAGCAAGGTAGCCAGGAAGCGTGCAGACAGACGGGGAGGCCTACAACTCCACCTGGCCAGGGGAACTCCTGCTTGCTCACAGACTGACCAGGCCTCTTATGCTAGCCAGTACTCCCGGGAGGGTCTACCTTATAATCATCAGTAAAAACCCTGAATTGCACTGCAAAGACTGAGTCATTCCTGCTGCGCTCGTGCACCATCACCCCCATCATCCACACTCACTGCCCTGAGGCTATACTCCTCCCGAGGGGAGTTATCCCATTCTATGCTGCACACACAACACCAGCCTCAGTGGTCTGCCTCGCAGCGGTGGTACTCCCTGTCCGCAATCCACGGAAAGACTGCCAATGGTTTGACCAGACTGAGCCACGGGACCAGGTCACCGACACGGAGACTACAGACCCCAGAGACCCGGCACCGGGTATCCCACACACGTGTACACATGGCCCAGGGGGCGCGTCACATGCAGTACAGCATATTACAAACATAAGTCCCATTATTGGGGAATGGGTGTCCCATGGTATTTGCTTATGCTTTCCAAGCAAAAGCTGCCAAAAATTAGGACGGAGCAACTGGCAATGCCCCTTACAAGAGCCATGCAGTAGAGCATATTACAAACATAAGTCCTATTATTGGGGAGTGGGTGTCCCATAGTATTTGCTTATGCTTTCCCAGCAAAAGCTGCCAAAAATTTGGATGGAGCAACTTGCAATGCCCCTTACAAGAGCCATGTAGTACAGCATATTAAAAACATAAGTCCCATTATTGGGGAGTGGGTGTCCCATAGTATTCGCTTATGCTTTCCCAGCAAAAGCTGCCAAAAATTAGGATGGAGCAACTTGCAGTGCCCCTTACAAGAGCCATGTTGTACAGCATATTACAAACATAAGTCCCATTATTGGGGAGTGGGTGTCCCATGGCATTTGCTTATGCTTTCCCAGCAAAAACTGCCAAAAATTAGGACGGAGCAGCTTGCAATGCCCCTTAATAGAGCCATGCAGTACAGCATATTACAAACATAAGTCCCATTATTGGGGAGTGGGTGTCCCATGGTATTTGCTTATGCTTTCCCAGCAAAAGCTGCCAAAAATTAGGACGGAGCAACTTGCAATGCCCCTTACAAGAGCCATGCAGTACAGCATATTACAAACATAAGTCCCATTATTGTGGAGTGGGTGTCCCATGGTATTTGCTTATGCTTTCCCAGCAAAAGCTGCCAAAAATTAGGACGGAGCAACTTGCAATGCCCCTTAATAGAGCCATGCAGTACAGCATATTACAAACATAAGTTCCATTATTGGGGAGTGGGTGTCCCATAGTATTTGCTTATGCTTTCCCAGCAAAAGCTGCCAAAAATTAGGATGGAGCAACTTGCAATGCCCCTTTCAAGAGCCATGAAGTACAGCATATTACAAACATTAGTCCCATTATTGGGGAGTGGGGGTCCCATAGTATTTGCTTATGCTTTCCCAGCAAAAGCTGCCAAAAATTAGGACGGAGCAACTTGCAATGCCCCTTACAAGAGCCATGCAGTACAGCATATTACAAACATAAGTCCCATTATTGGGGAGTGGGTGTCCCATGGTATTTGCTTATGCTTTCCCAGCAAAAGCTGCCAAAAATTAGGACGGAGCAACTTGCAATGCCCCTTACAAGAGCCATGCAGTAGAGCATATTACAAACATAAGTCCCATTATTGGGGAGTGGGTGTCCCATGGCATTTGCTTATGCTTTCCCAGCAAAAGCTGCCAAAAATTAGGATGGAGCAACTTGCAATGCCCCTTACAAGAGCCATGCAGTACAGCATATTACAAACATAAGTCCCATTATTGGGGAGTGGGTGTCCCATAGTATTTGCTTATGCTTTCCCAGCAAAAGCTGCCAAAAATTAGGACGGAGCAACTTGCAATGCCCCTTACAAGAGCCATGAAGTACAGCATATTACAAACATTATTCCCATTATTGGGGAGTTGGTGTCCCATAGTTTTTGCTTATGCTTTCCCAGCAAAAGCTGACAAAAATTAGAACGGAGCAACTTGCAATGCCCCTTACAAGAGCCATGCAGTAGAGCATATTACAAACATTAGTCCCATTATTGGGGAGTGGGTGTCCCATGGTATTTGCTTATGCTTTCCCAGCAAAAGCTGCCAAAAATTAGGATGGAGCAACTTGCAATGCCCCTTACAAGAGCCATGCAGTACAGCATATTACAAACATAAGTCCCATTATTGGGGAGTGGGTGTCCCATGGTATTTGCTTATGCTTTCCCAGCAAAAGCTGCCAAAAATTAGGACGGAGCAACTTGCAATGCCCCTTACAAGAGCCATGCAGTAGAGCATATTACAAACATAAGTCCCATTATTGGGGAGTGGGTGTCCCATGGTATTTGCTTATGCTTTCCCAGCAAAAGCTGCCAAAAATTAGGATGGAGCAACTTGCAATGCCCCTTACAAGAGCCATGCAGTACAGCATATTACAAACATAAGTCCCATTATTGGGGAGTGGGGGTCCCATAGTATTTGCTTATGCTTACCCAGCAAAAGCTGCCAAAAATTAGGACGGAGCAACTTGCAATGCCCCTTACAAGAGCCATGAAGTACAGCATATTACAAACATTATTCCCATTATTGGGGAGTGGGTGTCCCATAGTTTTTGCTTATGCTTTCCCAGCAAAAGCTGACAAAAATTAGAACGGAGCAACTTGCAATGCCTCTTACAAGAGCCATGCAGTACAGCATATTACAAACATAAGTCCCATTATTGAGGAGTGGGTGTCCCATGGTATTTGCTTATGCTTTCCCAGCAAAAGCTGCCAAAATTTAGGATGGAGCAACTTGCAATGCCCCTTACAAGAGCCATGCAGTACAGCATATTACAAACATAAGTCCCATTATTGGGGAGTGGGTGTCCCATAGTATTTGCTTATGCTTTCCCAGCAAAAGGTGCCAAAAATTAGGACGGAGCAACTTGCAATGCCCCTTACAAGAGCCATGCAGTACAGCATATTACAAACATAAGTCCCATTATTGGGGAGTGGGTGTCCCATAGTATTTGCTTATGCTTTCCCAGCAAAAGCTGCCAAAAATTAGGACGGAGCAACTTGCAATGCCCCTTACAAGAGCCATGCATAGAGCATATTACAAACATAAGTCCCATTATTGGGGAGTGGGTGTCCCATGGTATTTGCTTATGCTTTCCCAGCAAAAGCTGCCAAAAATTAGGATGGAGCAACTTGCAATGCCCCTTACAATTGCCATGCAGTACAGCATATTACAAACATAAGTTCCATTATTGGGGAGTGGGTGTCACATAGTATTTGCTTATGCTTTCCCAGCAAAAGCTGCCAAAAATTAGGATGGAGCAACTTTCAATGCCCCTTACAAGAGCCATGCAGTACAGCATATTACAAACATAAGTCCCATTATTGGGGCGTGGGTGTCCCATAGTATTTGATTATGCTTTCCCAGCAAAAGCTGCCAAAAATTAGGACTGAGCAACTTGCAATGCCCCTTACAAGAGCCATGCAGTGCAGCATATTACAAACATAAGTCCCATTATTGGGGAGTGGGTGTCCCATAGTATTTGCTTATGCTTTCCCAGCAAAAGCTGCCAAAAATTAGGACGGAGCAATTTGCAATGCCCCTTACAAGAGCCATGCAGTACAGCATATTACAAACATAAGTCCTATTATTGGGGAGTGGGTGTCCCATGGTATTTGCTTATGCTTTCTCAGCAAAAGCTGCCAAAAATTAGGACGGAGCAACTTGCAATGCCCCTTACAAGAGCCATGCAGTACAGCATATTACAAACATAAGTCCCATTATTGGGGAGTGGGTGTCCCATAGTATTTGCTTATGCTTTCCCAGCAAAAGCTGCCAAAAATTAAGACGGAGCAACTTGCAATGCCCCTTACAAGAGCCATGCAGTACAGCATATTACAAACATAAGTCCCATTATTGGGGAGTGCGTGTCCCATAGTATTTGCTTATACTTTCCCAGCAAAAGCTGCCAAAAATTAAGATGGAGCAACTTGCAATGCCCCTTACAAGAGCCATGCAGTACAGCATATTACAAACATAAGTCCCATTATTGGGGAGTGGGTGTCCCATAGTATTTGCTTATGCTTTCCCAGCAAAAGCTGCCAAAAATTAGGACGGAGCAACTTGCAATGCCCCTTACATGAGCCATGCAGTACAGCATATTACAAACATATTTCCCATTATTGGGGAGTGGGTGTCCCATGGCATTTGCTTATGCTTTCCCAGCAAAAGCTGCCTAAAATTTGGATGGAGCAACTTGCAATGCCCCTTACAAGAGCCATGCAGTACAGCATATTAAAAACATAAGTCCCATTATTGGGGAGTGGGTGTCCCATAGTATTTGCTTATGCTTTCCCAGCAAAAGCTGCCAAAAATTAAGACGGAGCAACTTGCAATGCCCCTTACAAGAGCCATGCAGTACAGCATATTAAAAACATAAGTCCCATTATTGGGGAGTGGGTGTCCCATAGTATTTGCTTATGTTTTCCCAGCAAAAGCTGCCAAAAATTAGGACGGAGCAACTTGCAATGCCCCTTACATGAGCCATGCAGGACAGCATATTACAAATATATTTCCCATTATTGGGGAGTGGGTGTCCCATGGCATTTGCTTATGCTTTCCCAGCAAAAGCTGCCAAAAATTTGGATGGAGCAACTTGCAATGCCCCTTACAAGAGCCATGCAGTACAGCATATTACAAACATAAGTCCCATTATTGGGGAGTGGGTGTCCCATAGTATTTGCTTATGCTTTCCCAGCAAAAGCTGCCAAAAATTAGGACGGAGCAACTTGCATTGCCCCTTACAAGAGCCATGCAGTGCAGCATATTACAAACTTAAGTCCCATTATTGGGGAGTGGGTGTCCCATAGTATTTGCTTATGCTTTCCCAGCAAAAGCTGCCAAAAATTAGGATGGAGCAACTTGCAATGCCCCTTACAAGAGCCATGCAGTACAGCATATTACAAACATAAGTCCTATTATTGGGGAGTGGGTGTCCCATGGTATTTGCTTATGCTTTCCCAGCAAAAGCTGCGAAAAATTAGGACGGAGCAACTTGCAATGCCCCATACAAGAGCCATGCAGTACAGCATATTACAAACATAAGTCCCATTATTGGGGAGTGGGTGTCCCATAGTATTTGCTTAAGCTTTCCCAGCAAAAGCTGCCAAAAATTAGGACGGAGCAACTTGCAACGCCCCTTACAAGAGCCATGCAGTACAGCATATTACAAACATAAGTCCCATTATTGGGGAGTGGGTGTCCCATAGTATTTGCTTATGCTTTCCCAGCAAAAGCTGCCAAAAATTAGGACGGAGCAACTTGCAATGCCCCTTACAAAAGCCATGCAGTACAGCATATTACAATTATAAGTCCCATTATTGGGGAGTGGGTGTCCCAGAGTATTTGCTTATGCTTTCCCAGCAAAAGCTGCCAAAAATTAGGACGGAGCAACTTGCAATGCCCCTTACAAGAGCCATGCAGTACAGCATATTACAAACATTAGTCCCATTATTTGGGAGTGGGAGTCCCATAGTATTTGCTTATGCTTTCCCAGCAAAAGCTGCCAAAAATTAGGACGGAGCAACTTGCAACGCCCCTTACAAGAGCCATGCAGTACAGTATATTACAAACATAGTCCCATTATTGGGGAGTGGGTGTCCCATAGTATTTGTGTAGCGCTGGCGTCCCTGCCCTCTGCTAGGCAGGGACGCTGCTCCCCTCACCGCTCCGCTGTCAGCGCGCGCTCCGTCCCGGCGTCCTCTCCCCGCTCTGCTGTCAGCGCGCGCTCCGTCCCGGCGTCCTCCTCCTGCTCTGCTGTCTGCGCGCGCTCCGTCCCGGCGTCCTCCTTCTGCTCTGCTCTCAGCGCGCGCTCCTTCCCGGCCCCTGTGCTTAGGGCGCGCGCGCGCGCGCTCCCCTCCTCTTAAAGGGGCCGCGCGCGCCGCCCTAAAGAGTCCCCGGCCAATGGCCGGAGGACTTCATCATATATAAGGCACCTCCTCCAAAATGGAGGTGCCCGAGCAATGTTGTTTGCACCTGTGTCTCACCTGTGCTTCAGCCCTCAGGTCCCGTTGCCAGTTACCTGCCAGTTTCCTGCTAGTTACCTGCCAGTTACCTGCCTGATTCCTGCCTGAATACTTGTTACCTGTCTGCCAGTCTGAGGTCCGACGGTCTGCCTTACTACTCCTGTCAGTCTGTCTAAAGGACCAGCCTGCCCGCTCACCTGGGAGCGCATATTAGCTACCTGCCTGCTTGCCTGAGGTCCGACGGTCTGCCTTACTACTCCGGTCAGTCTGTCTATGGACCAGCTTGCCCGCTCACCTGGGAGCGCTTCTCCGTTATCTGCCTGCTTGCCAGCCCGGAGGCTCCGTTGTCACGTGCTGTGACCACCAGCTATCTCAGAGACTCTTGCCCGCTCACCTGGGAGCGCATCTCCGTTACCTGCCTGCTTGCCAGCCCGGAGGTCCCGTTGTCACGTGCGGTGACCACCAGCTATTCCAGAGACTCTTGCCCGCTCACCTGGGAGCGCTTCTCCGTTACCTACCTGCCTGCCAGCCCGGAGGTTCCGCCGTCACGTGCCGTGACCACCTGCTATTCCAGAGACTCTCGCTTGCTCACCTGGGAGCACACATCTACCATCTGCCTGCTAGCCTACCCGGAGGCTCTGCCATCACAGGTCGTACCTACCCCTTACCCAGAGACTGCCCTGATCACTTGCCGTAACTCCCTGTCCGTTCACCCAGAGACTGCCACCCGCTCCCTTACGAGGGCCGCCCCCTTGTATAGTAGCTCAGAGGTTCCGCCTCCCGGACCCGTTACAGTTTGCTCGGGCCATGGAACCCGGTGGCACCCAAGCTCCCTCGCTCTCGGACCTCTGTCTTGAACTGTCCCGTCAGAGGTCCCAACAGGAGGCCATCCTGGGTCACCTGCGGAATGTTAATACTCGCCTGAACACTCTGTCTGATCCACCAACAACTACGGCCAGTACCATGGTATCCTTTTCCGGACCCCGGCTCTCTGCACCTCCTCGCTTCGGAGGCGACTCCGTCCTGGCTCGGGGCTTCATAAATCAGTGCACCCTGCATTTTGAACTATTGTCCCACCAGTTTAATTCCGACCGAGCCAAAATTGCATTCATCATGTCCCATCTCACCGGGGAGGCTCTGGCCTGGCTAAATCCTCTATGGGAGAGAGGAGACCCCCTGGTGTCCGACTTGCCTGCCTTTCTCACGGCTTTCCGGAAAGCCTTCGATGAACCCGGACGGAGGACCTCATCCGCATCATCTCTGCTACGCCTCCGTCAGGGAAGCCTCACCGTGGGTCAATATGCCATACGGTTCCGTACCCTTGCCTCGGAGCTGGTCTGGGATAACGAAGCTCTGGTATCCGTCTTCTGGGAGGGTCTGTCCGGCCGTATTAAAGATGAACTTGCTGGTCGGGACATTCCTACCACTCTCGATGACCTAATAACTCTTGCCACCCGGATTGACCTACGGTTCCAGGAACGTGCCAAAGAGGTCACCCGTGAAAAGGGGCTTCCACGTCTGGTTCCTACTTTTCTGAAACCCGTCACTCCTTCCGTTTCTCCCCTGGTACACTCTCCTGAGCCTATGCAGGTCGACCAGACCAAGATGGTCAAATCCCGTCAGGACTTTCGCCGTGCCGAGGGGAGCTGCTTCTACTGTGGCAGTAAGGAGCATCGGATCCGTGCCTGCCCGGAGAGGTCGGGAGAACGCCTGTGTCTAGGTTCGCTCAGAGGACTTGATCTAGACAAAAATAAATCCTCTCCATCCCTGCTGCTGTCTGTCTCAATCATCTGCGGGGAGAATCGTTATTCCGAACTAGCCCAACTTGACTCTGGAGCAGCCGGAAATCTTATTTCACTGTCCCTGGTGGAGAAATACCGCATCCCCACCAAACCTCTGGCTGTACCCTTGTCTGTTGTTGCCGTGGATGGGGGCCTCTTATCTCGCCCCATCCAATTCATCACCGAATCCATTACTCTGCACGTGGGTATGCTGCATTCAGAGAGTATCTCCCTTCACGTTCTGCCTGGACTCTCTCACGCCCTCTTGCTAGGTCTGCCTTGGCTCCAGAGACATGCACCTGTGCTTGACTGGCAAACCGGAGAAGTCCTTCGCTGGGGACAAGACTGTCATAAAACCTGTCTGGTTCCCGTCCATTCCGTCCGTCCCTCTCCTATCCCAGCTAATCTACCTGGACTTCCGATTCCTTATGGGTCTTGTGCTGATGTCTTTGATATGGAGGAGGCAGAGACATTACCACCTCATAGACCATGTGACTGCCCCATCGATCCCGCCAGAGTAATGCAGGTGGCTCCCGTGAGTCTAAATTGTCTCCCTCCTGGTAAGACGTTCGTATCGGTACCTGATCGGGAGAGGATCCTACACTGGGGTCATTCGTCTAAACTAGCTGGCCACGCCGGTCAGAAAAAGACCCTCCAGCTTATTACCCGGCACTACTGGTGGCCTAACCTGCACAAGGATGTTATGGACTTTGTTTCTGCCTGTGTGTCCTGCGCCCGCAACAAGGTTCCGAGACATCTGTCGGCCGGCCGCCTTCTTCCTCTGCCAGCACCTGCTGCCCCCTGGCAGCATATAGCGATGGACTTCGTAACTGATCTGCCCGTCTCTGCCGGTTGTACGGTCATTTCGGTGGTCGCTGACCGCTTTTCCAAGATGGCTCACTTCATTCCCCTGCCAGGTCTTCCGTCTGCACCCGAGCTGGCTAGAGTCTTTATCCGCCACATCTTCCGTCTTCATGGCCTGCCCCGTCACATCGTGTCGGATCGAGGAGTACAGTTCACTTCTCGTTTCTGGAGAGCCACTTGTAAATTGCTAGACGTCACTCTGGACTTCTCCTCCGCTTACCACCCACAGTCTAATGGTCAAGTGGAGCGGATCAATCAGAACCTGACCAGTTACCTCCGGCACTTCGTTAATGCTCACCATTCTGACTGGCTGGATCTCCTGCCATGGGCCGAATTCTCGTACAACAATCACGAGAGCGAGTCTTCCTCCATATGGGAGAGTACCCGGTCCGCACTCCTTCTGTCATCTGAGCGTATGAAAAGGCACGCTGACAAAGGACGTCTGGATCCTCCTCAATTCCGTCCTGGGGATAAAGTCTGGCTCTCGTCCAAATATGTCCGGCTCAAGATCCCTTCCTATAAGTTGGGGCCTCGGTTCATCGGCCCACTGGAGGTTATCAGTCAGATCAACCCGGTGGCCTATAAATTGAAACTCCCGGCCAACTTACGGATCCCTAACTCCTTCCATGTATCTCTCCTCAAACCTGTGGTACTTAACTCTTTTTTTAAGTCTACAGGTACGCCTCTTGCTCCGGTTTCTGCTGAGGACGAGTTTGAGGTAGAGAACATTCTTGCCACCAAAAGGGTAAGAGGAAAGACCTTTTTCTTGGTAGATTGGAGGGGGTTTGGTCCTGAGGAGAGAACGTGGGAGCCCCGGGAGAATATCCATGCCCCTCTCATCCTAGCTAAATTTCTGTCTGGCCTAAAAAAGGGGGGGCCTAAAGGGGGGGGTACTGTAGCGCTGGCATCCCTGCCCTCTGCTAGGCAGGGACGCTGCTCCCCTCACCGCTCCGCTGTCAGCGCGCGCTCCGTCCCGGCGTCCTCTCCCCGCTCTGCTGTCAGCGCGCGCTCCGTCCCGGCGTCCTCCTCCTGCTCTGCTGTCTGCGCGCGCTCCGTCCCGGCGTCCTCCTTCTGCTCTGCTCTCAGCGCGTGCTCCTTCCCGGCCCCTGTGCTTAGGGCGCGCGCGCGCGCGCTCCCCTCCTCTTAAAGGGGCCGCGCGCGCCGCCCTAAAGAGTCCCCGGCCAATGGCCGGAGGACTTCATCATATATAAGGCACCTCCTCCAAAATGGAGGTGCCCGAGCAATGTTGTTTGCACCTGTGTCTCACCTGTGCTTCAGCCCTCAGGTCCCGTTGCCAGTTACCTGCCAGTTTCCTGCTAGTTACCTGCCAGTTACCTGCCTGATTCCTGCCTGAATACTTCTTACCTGTCTGCCAGTCTGAGGTCCGACGGTCTGCCTTACTACTCCTGTCAGTCTGTCTAAAGGACCAGCCTGCCCGCTCACCTGGGAGCGCATATCAGCTACCTGCCTGCTTGCCTGAGGTCCGACGGTCTGCCTTACTACTCCGGTCAGTCTGTCTATGGACCAGCTTGCCCGCTCACCTGGGAGCGCTTCTCCGTTATCTGCCTGCTTGCCAGCCCGGAGGCTCCGTTGTCACGTGCTGTGACCACCAGCTATCTCAGAGACTCTTGCCCACTCACCTGGGAGCGCATCTCCGTTACCTGCCTGCTTGCCAGCCCGGAGGTCCCGTTGTCACGTGCGGTGACCACCAGCTATTCCAGAGACTCTTGCCCGCTCACCTGGGAGCGCTTCTCCGTTACCTACCTGCCTGCCAGCCCGGAGGTTCCGCCGTCACGTGCCGTGACCACCTGCTATTCCAGAGACTCTCGCTTGCTCACCTGGGAGCACACATCTACCATCTGCCTGCTAGCCTACCCGGAGGCTCTGCCATTACAGGTCGTACCTACCCCTCACCCAGAGACTGCCCTGATCACTTGCCGTAACTCCCTGTCCGTTCACCCAGAGACTGCCACCCGCTCCCTTACGAGGGCCGCCCCCTTGTATAGTAGCTCAGAGGTTCCGCCTCCCGGACCCGTTACAATTTGCTTATGGTTTCCCAGCAAAAGCTGCCAAAAATTAGGACGGAGCAACTTGCAATGCCCCTTACAAGAGCCATGCAGTACAGCATATTACAAACATAAGTCCCATTATTGTGGAGTGGGTGTCCCATAGTATTTGTTTATGCTTTCCCAGCAAAAGCTGCCAAAAATTAGGACGGAGCAACTTGCAATGCCCCTTACAAGAGACATGAAGTACAGCATATTACAAACATTAGTCCCATAATTGGGGAGTGGGTGTCCCATAGTATTTGCTTATGCTTTCCCAGCAAAAGCTGCAAAAAATTAGGACGGAGCAACTCGCAATGCCCCTTACAAGAGCCATGCAGTACAGCATATTACAAACATAAGTCCCATTATTGGGGAGTGGGTGTCCCATGGTATTTGCTTATGCTTTCCCAGCAAAAGCTGCCAAAAATTAGAACGGAGCAACTTGCAATGCCCCTTACAAGAGCCATGCAGTACAGCATATTACAAACATAAGTCCCATTATTGGGGAGTGGGTGTCCCATAGTATTTGCTTATGCTTTCCCAGCAAAAGCTGCCAAAAATTAGGAACGAGCAACTTGCAATGCCCCTTAATAGAGCCATGCAGTACAGCATATTACAAACATAAGTCCCATTATTGGGGAGTGGGTGTCCCATGGTATTTGCTTATGCTTTCCCAGCAAAAGCTGCCAAAAATTAGGACGGAGCAACTTGCAATGCCCCTTACAAGAGCCATGCAGTACAGCATATTACAAACATTAGTCCCATTATTGTGGAGTGGGTGTCCCATATTATTTGCTTATGCTTTCCCAGCAAAAGCTGCCAAAAATTAGGACGGAGCAACTTGCAATGCCCCTTAATAGAGCCATGCAGTACAGCATATTACAAACATAAGTCCCATTATTGGGGAGTGGGTGTCCCATAGTATTTGCTTATGCTTTCCCAGCAAAAGCTGCCAAAAATTAGGATGGAGCAACTTGCAATGCCCCTTTCAAGAGCCATGAAGTACTGCATATTACAAACATTAGTCCCATTATTGGGGAGTGGGGGTCCCATAGTATTTGCTTATGCTTTCTCAGCAAAAGCTGCCAAAAATTAGGACGGAGCAACTTGCAATGCCCCTTACAAGAGCCATGCAGTACAGCATATTACAAACATAAGTCCCATTATTGGGGAGTGGGTGTCCCATGGTATTTGCTTATGCTTTCCCAGCAAAAGCTGCCAAAAATTAGGACGGAGCAACTTGCAATGCCCCTTACAAGAGCCATGCAGTAGAGCATATTACAAACATAAGTCCCATTATTGGGGAGTGGGTGTCCCATGGTATTTGCTTATGCTTTCCCAGCAAAAGCTGCCAAAAATTAGGATGGAGCAACTTGCAATGCCCCTTACAAGAGCCATGCAGTACAGCATATTACAAACATAAGTCCCATTATTGGGGAGTGGGTGTCCCATAGTATTTGCTTATGCTTTCCCAGCAAAAGCTGCCAAAAATTAGGACGGAGCAACTTGCAATGCCCCTTACAAGAGCCATGAAGTACAGCATATTACAAACATTATTCCCATTATTGGGGAGTGGGTGTCCCATAGTTTTTGCTTATGCTTTCCCAGCAAAAGCTGCCAAAAATTAGGATGGAGCAACTTGCAATGCTCCTTACAAGAGCCATGCAGTACAGCATATTACAAACATAAGTCCCATTATTGGGGAGTGGGTGTCCCATAGTATTTGCTTATGCTTTCCCAGCAAAAGGTGCCAAAAATTAGGACGGAGCAACTTGCAATGCCCCTTACAAGAGCCATGCAGTACAGCATATTACAAACATTAGTCCCATTATTGGGGAGTGGGTGTCCCATAGTATTTGCTTATGCTTTCCCAGCAAAAGCTGCCAAAAATTAGGACGGAGCAACTTGCAATGCCCCTTACAAGAGCCATGCAGTAGAGCATATTACAAACATTAGTCCCATTATTGGGGAGTGGGTGTCCCATGGTATTTGCTTATGCTTTCCCAGCAAAAGCTGCCAAAAATTAGGATGGAGCAACTTGCAATGACCCTTACAAGAGCCATGCAGTACAGCATATTACAAACATAAGTCCCATTATTGGGGAGTGGGTGTCCCATGGTATTTGCTTATGCTTTCCCAGCAAAAGCTGCCAAAAATTAGGACGGAGCAACTTGCAATGCCCCTTACAAGAGCCATGCAGTAGAGCATATTACAAACATAAGTCCCATTATTGGGGAGTGGGTGTCCCATGGTATTTGCTTATGCTTTCCCAGCAAAAGCTGACAAAAATTAGGATGGAGCAACTTGCAATGCCCCTTACAAGAGCCATGCAGTACAGCATATTACAAACATAAGTCCCATTATTGGGGAGTGGGTGTCCCATAGTATTTGCTTATGCTTTCCCAGCAAAAGCTGCCAAAAATTAGTACGGAGCAACTTGCAATTCCCCTTACAAGAGCCATGAAGTACAGCATATTACAAACATTATTCCCATTATTGGGGAGTGGGTGTCCCATAGTTTTTGCTTATGCTTTCCCAGCAAAATCTGACAAAAATTAGAACGGAGCAACTTGCAATGCCTCTTACAAGAGCCATGCAGTACAGCATATTACAAACATAAGTCCCATTATTGAGGAGTGGGTGTCCCATGGTATTTGCTTATGCTTTCCCAGCAAAAGCTGCCAAAATTTAGGATGGAGCACCTTGCAATGCCCCTTACAAGAGCCATGCAGTACAGCATATTACAAACATAAGTCCCATTATTGGGGAGTGGGTGTCCCATAGTATTTGCTTATGCTTTCCCAGCAAAAGGTGCCAAAAATTAGGACGGAGCAACTTGCAATGCCCCTTACAAGAGCCATGGAGTACAGCATATTACAAACATAAGTCCCATTATTGGGGAGTGGGTGTCCCATAGTATTTGCTTATGCTTTCCCAGCAAAAGCTGCCAAAAATTAGGACGGAGCAACTTGCAATTCCCCTTACAAGAGCCATGCATAGAGCATATTACAAACATAAGTCCCATTATTGGGGAGTGGGTGTCCCATGGTATTTGCTTATGCTTTCCCAGCAAAAGCTGCCAAAAATTAGGATGGAGCAACTTGCAATGCCCCTTACAATTGCCATACAGTACAGCATATTACAAACATAAGTTCCATTATTGGGGAGTGGGTGTCACATAGTATTTGCTTATGCTTTCCCAGCAAAAGCTGCCAAAAATTAGGACGGAGCAACTTTCAATGCCCCTTACAAGAGCCATGCAGTACAGCATATTACAAACATAAGTCCCATTATTGGGGCGTGGGTGTCCAATAGTATTTGCTTATGCTTTCCCAGCAAAAGCTGCCAAAAATTAGGACTGAGCAACTTGCAATGCCCCTTACAAGAGCCATGCAGTGCAGCATATTACAAACATAAGTCCCATTATTGGGGAGTGGGTATCCCAAGGTATTTGCTTATGCTTTCCCAGCAAAAGCTGCCAAAAATTTGGACGGAGCAACTTGCAATGCCCCTTACAAGAGCCATGCAGTACAGCATATTACAAACATAAGTCCCATTATTGGGGAGTGGGTGTCCCATAGTATTTGCTTATGCTTTCCCAGCAAAAGCTGCCAAAAATTAGGACGGAGCAACTTGCAATGCCCCTTACAAGAGCCATGCAGTACAGCATATTACAAACATAAGTCCTATTATTGGGGAGTGGGTTTCCCATAGTATTTGCTTATGCTTTCCCAGCAAAAGCTGCCAAAAATTAGGACGGAGTAACTTGCAATGCCCCTTACAAGAGCCATGCAGTACAGCATATTACAAACATAAGTCCCATTATTGGGGATTGGGTGTCCCATAGTATTTGCTTATGCTTTGCCAGCAAAAGCTGCCAAAAATTAGGACGAAGCAACTTGCAATGCCCCTTACAAGAGCCATGCAGTACAGCATATTACAAACATAAGTCGCATTATTGGGGATTGGGTGTCCCATAGTATTTGCTTATGCTTTCCCAGAAAAAGCTGCCAAAAATTAGGATGGAGCAACTTACAATGCCCCTTACAAGAGCCATGCAGTACAGCATATTAAAAACATAAGTCCCATTATTGGGGAGTGGGTGTCCCATAGTATTCGCTTATGCTTTCCCAGCAAAAGCTGCCAAAAATTAGGATGGAGCAACTTGCAGTGCCCCTTACAAGAGCCATGTTGTACAGCATATTACAAACATAAGTCCCATTATTGGGGAGTGGGTGTCCCATAGTATTTGTTTATGCTTTCCCAGCAAAAGCTGCCAAAAATTAGGACGGAGCAACTTGCAATTCCCCTTACATGAGCCATGCAGTACAGCATATTACAAACATAAGTCCCATTATTGGGGAGTGGGTGTCCCATGGCATTTGCTTATGCTTTCCCAGCAAAAGCTGCCAAAAATTTGGATGGAGCAACTTGCAATGCCCCTTACAAGAGCCATGCAGTACAGCATATTACAAACAAAAGTCCCATTATTGGGGAGTGGGTGTCTCATAATATTTGCTTATGCTTTCCCAGCAAAAGCTGCCAAAAATTAAGACGGAGCAACTTGCAATGCCCCTTACAAGAGCCATGCAGTACAGCATATTACAAACATAAGTCCCATTATTGGGGAGTGGGTGTCCCATAGTATTTGCTTATGCTTTCCCAGCAAAAACTGCCAAAAATTAGGATGGAGCAACTTGCAATGCCCCTTACAAGAGCCATGCAGTACAGCATATTACAAACATAAGTCCTATTATTGGGGAGTGGGTGTCCCATGGTATTTGCTTATGCTTTCCCAGCAAAAGCTGCGAAAAATTAGGACGGAGCAACTTGCAATGCCCCTTACAAGAGCCATGCAGTACAGCATATTACAATTCTAAGTCCCATTATTGGGGAGTGGGTGTCCCATAGTATTTGCTTATGCTTTCTCAGCAAAAGCTGCCAAAAATTAGGACGGAGCAACTTGCAATGCCCCTTACAAGAGCCATGCAGTACAGCATATTACAAACATAAGTCCCATTATTGGGGAGTGGGTGTCCCATGGTATTTGCTTATGCTTTCCCAGCAAAAGCTGCCAAAAATTAGGACGGAGCAACTTGCAATGCCCCTTACAAGAGCCATGCAGTATAGCATATTACAAACATAAGTCCCATTATTGGGGAGTGGGTGTCCCATGGCATTTGCTTAAGCTTTCCCAGCAAAAGCTGCCAAAAATTTGGATGAAGCAACTTGCAATGCCCCTTACAGGAGCCATGCAGTACAGCATATTACAAACATAAGTCCCATTATTGGGGAGTGGGTGTCCCATGGTATTTGCTTATGCTTTCCCAGCAAAAGCTGCCAAAAATTAGGACGGAGCAACTTGCAATGCCCCTTACATGAGCCATGCAGTACAGCATATTACAAACATATTTCCCATTATTGGGGAGTGGGTGTCCCATTGCATTTGCTTATGCTTTCCCAGCAAAAGCTGCCAAAAATTAGGACGGAGCAACTTGCAATGCCCCTTACAAGAGCCATGCAGTACAGCATATTACAAACATAAGTCCTATTATTGGGGAGTGGGTGTCCCATGGTATTTGCTTATGCTTCCTCAGCAAAAGCTGCCAAAAATTAGGACGGAGCAACTTGCAATGCCCCTTACAAGAGCCATGCAGTACAGCATATTACAAACATAAGTCCCATTATTGGGGAGTGGGTGTCCCATGGTATTTGCTTATGCTTTCCCAGCAAAAGCTGCCAAAAATTAGGATGGAGCAACTTGCAATGCCCCTTACAAGAGCCATGCAGTACAGCATATTACAAACATAAGTCCCATTATTGGGGAGTGGGTGTCCCATAGTATTTGCTTATGCTTTCCCAGCAAAAGCTGCCAAAAATTAGGACGGAGCAACTTGCAATGCCCCTTACAAGAGCCATGAAGTACAGCATATTACAAACATTATTCCCATTATTGGGGAGTGGGTGTCCCATAGTTTTTGCTTATGCTTTCCCAGCAAAAGCTGACAAAAATTAGAACGGAGCAACTTGCAATGCCCCTTACAAGAGCCATGCAGTACAGCATATTACAAACATAAGTCCCATTATTGGGGAGTGGGTGTCCCATGGTATTTGCTTATGCTTTCCCAGCAAAAGCTGCCAAAAATTAGGATGGAGAAACTTGCAATGCCCCTTACAAGAGCCATGCAGTACAGCATATTACAAACATAAGTCCCATTATTGGGGAGTGGGTGTCCCATAGTATTTGCTTATGCTTTCCCAGCAAAAGGTGCCAAAAATTAGGACGGAGCAACTTGCAATGCCCCTTACAAGAGCCATGCAGTACAGCATATTACAAACATAAGTCCCATTATTGGGGAGTGGGTGTCCCATGGTATTTGCTTATGCTTTCCCAGCAAAAGCTGCCAAAAATTAGGACGGAGCAACTTGCAATGCCCCTTACAAGAGCCATGCAGTAGAGCATATTACAAACATTAGTCCCATTATTGGGGAGTGGGTGTCCCATGGTATTTGCTTATGCTTTCCCAGCAAAAGCTGCCAAAAATTAGGATGGAGCAACTTGCAATGCCCCTTACAAGAGCCATGCAGTACAGCATATTACAAACATAAGTCCCATTATTGGGGAGTGGGTGTCCCATGGTATTTGCTTATGCTTTCCCAGCAAAAGCTGCCAAAAATTAGGACGGAGCAACTTGCAATGCCCCTTACAAGAGCCATGCAGTAGAGCATATTACAAACATAAGTCCCATTATTGGGGAGTGGGTGTCCCATAGTATTTGCTTATGCTTTCCCAGCAAAAGGTGCCAAAAATTAGGACGGAGCAACTTGCAATGCCCCTTACAAGAGCCATGCAGTACAGCATATTACAAACATAAGTCCCATTATTGGGGAGTGGGTGTCCCATAGTATTTGCTTATGCTTTCCCAGCAAAAGCTGCCAAAAATTAGGACGGAGCAACTTGCAATGCCCCTTACAAGAGCCATGCATAGAGCATATTACAAACATAAGTCCCATTATTGGGGAGTGGGTGTCCCATGGTATTTGCTAATGCTTTCCCAGCAAAAGCTGCCAAAAATTAGGATGGAGCAACTTGCAATGCCCCTTACAATTGCCATGCAGTACAGCATATTACAAACATAAGTTCCATTATTGGGGAGTGGGTGTCACATAGTATTTGCTTATGGTTTCCCAGCAAAAGCTGCCAAAAATTAGGACGGAGCAACTTTCAATGCCCCTTACAAGAGCCATGCAGTACAGCATATTACAAACATTATTCCCATTATTGGGGAGTGGGTGTCCCATAGTTTTTGCTTATGCTTTCCCAGCAAAAGCTGACAAAAATTAGGACTGAGCAACTTGCAATGCCCCTTACAAGAGCCATGCAGTGCAGCATATTACAAACATAAGTCCCATTATTGGGGAGTGGGTATCCCAAGGTATTTGCTTATGCTTTCCCAGCAAAAGCTGCCAAAAATTAGGACGGAGCAACTTGCAATTCCCCTTACATGAGCCATGCAGTACAGCATATTACAAACATAAGTCCCATTATTGGGGAGTGGGTGTCCCATGGCATTTGCTTATGCTTTCCCAGCAAAAGCTGCCAAAAATTTGGATGGAGCAACTTGCAATGCCCCTTACAAGAGCCATGCAGTACAGCATATTACAAACATAAGTCCCATTATTGGGGAGTGGGTGTCTCATAGTATTTGCTTATGCTTTCCCAGCAAAAGCTGCCAAAAATTAGGATGGAGCAACTTGCAATGCCCCTTACAAGAGCCATGCAGTACAGCATATTACAAACATAAGTCCCATTATTGGGGAGTGGGTGTCCCATGGTATTTGCTTATGCTTTCCCAGCAAAAGCTGCCAAAAATTAGGACGGAGCAACTTGCAATGCCCCTTACAAGAGCCATGCAGTAGAGCATATTACAAACATAAGTCCCATTATTGGGGAGTGGGTGTCCCATGGTATTTGCTTATGCTTTCCCGGCAAAAGCTGCCAAAAATTAGGATGGAGCAACTTGCAATGCCCCTTACAAGAGCCATGCAGTACAGCATATTACAAACATAAGTCCCATTATTGGGGAGTGGGTGTCCCATAGTATTTGCTTATGCTTTCCCAGCAAAAGGTGCCAAAAATTAGGACGGAGCAACTTGCAATGCCCCTTACAAGAGCCATGCAGTACAGCATATTACAAACATAAGTCCCATTATTGGGGAGTGGGTGTCCCATAGTATTTGCTTATGCTTTCCCAGCAAAAGCTGCCAAAAATTAGGACGGAGCAACTTGCAATGCCCCTTACAAGAGCCATGCATAGAGCATATTACAAACATAAGTCCCATTATTGGGGAGTGGGTGTCCCATAGTTTTTGCTTATGCTTTCCCAGCAAAAGCTGACAAAAATTAGAACGGAGCAACTTGCAATGCCTCTTACAAGAGCCATGCAGTACAGCATATTACAAACATAAGTCCCATTATTGAGGAGTGGGTGTCCCATGGTATTTGCTTATGCTTTCCCAGCAAAAGCTGCCAAAATTTAGGATGGAGCAACTTGCAATGCCCCTTACAAGAGCCATGCAGTACAGCATATTACAAACATAAGTCCCATTATTGGGGAGTGGGTGTCCCATAGTATTTGCTTATGCTTTCCCAGCAAAAGGTGCCAAAAATTAGGACGGAGCAACTTGCAATGCCCCTTACAAGAGCCATGCAGTACAGCATATTACAAACATAAGTCCCATTATTGGGGAGTGGGTATCCCAAGGTATTTGCTTATGCTTTCCCAGCAAAAGCTGCCAAAAATTAGGACGGAGCAACTTGCAATTCCCCTTACATGAGCCATGCAGTACAGCATATTACAAACATAAGTCCCATTATTGGGGAGTGGGTGTCCCATGGCATTTGCTTATGCTTTCCCAGCAAAAGCTGCCAAAAATTTGGATGGAGCAACTTGCAATGCCCCTTACAAGAGCCATGCAGTACAGCATATTACAAACATAAGTCCCATTATTGGGGAGTGGGTGTCTCATAGTATTTGCTTATGCTTTCCCAGCAAAAGCTGCCAAAAATTAGGATGGAGCAACTTGCAATGCCCCTTACAAGAGCCATGCAGTACAGCATATTACAAACATAAGTCCCATTATTGGGGAGTGGGTGTCCCATGGTATTTGCTTATGCTTTCCCAGCAAAAGCTGCCAAAAATTAGGACGGAGCAACTTGCAATGCCCCTTACAAGAGCCATGCAGTAGAGCATATTACAAACATAAGTCCCATTATTGGGGAGTGGGTGTCCCATGGTATTTGCTTATGCTTTCCCGGCAAAAGCTGCCAAAAATTAGGATGGAGCAACTTGCAATGCCCCTTACAAGAGCCATGCAGTACAGCATATTACAAACATAAGTCCCATTATTGGGGAGTGGGTGTCCCATAGTATTTGCTTATGCTTTCCCAGCAAAAGCTGCCAAAAATAAGGACGGAGCAACTTGCAATGCCCCTTACAAGAGCCATGAAGTACAGCATATTACAAACATTATTCCCATTATTGGGGAGTGGGTGTCCCATAGTTTTTGCTTATGCTTTCCCAGCAAAAGCTGACAAAAATTAGAACGGAGCAACTTGCAATGCCTCTTACAAGAGCCATGCAGTACAGCATATTACAAACATAAGTCCCATTATTGAGGAGTGGGTGTCCCATGGTATTTGCTTATGCTTTCCCAGCAAAAGCTGCCAAAATTTAGGATGGAGCAACTTGCAATGCCCCTTACAAGAGCCATGCAGTACAGCATATTACAAACATAAGTCCCATTATTGGGGAGTGGGTGTCCCATAGTATTTGCTTATGCTTTCCCAGCAAAAGGTGCCAAAAATTAGGACGGAGCAACTTGCAATGCCCCTTACAAGAGCCATGCAGTACAGCATATTACAAACATAAGTCCCATTATTGGGGAGTGGGTGTCCCATAGTATTTGCTTATGCTTTCCCAGCAAAAGCTGCCAAAAATTAGGACGGAGCATCTTGCAATGCCCCTTACAAGAGCCATGCATAGAGCATATTACAAACATAAGTCCCATTATTGGGGAGTGGGTGTCCCATGGTATTTGCTTATGCTTTCCCAGCAAAAGCTGCCAAAAATTAGGATGGAGCAACTTGCAATGCCCCTTACAATTGCCATGCAGTACAGCATATTACAAACATAAGTTCCATTATTGGGGAGTGGGTGTCACATAGTATTTGCTTATGCTTTCCCAGCAAAAGCTGCCAAAAATTAGGACGGAGCAACTTTCAATGCCCCTTACAAGAGCCATGCAGTACAGCATATTACAAACATAAGTCCCATTATTGGGGCGTGGGTGTCCCATAGTATTTGCTTATGCTTTCAAAGCAAAAGCTGCCAAAAATTAGGACTGAGCAACTTGCAATGCCCCTTACAAGAGCCATGCAGTGCAGCATATTACAAACATAAGTCCCATTATTGGGGAGTGGGTATCCCAAGTTATTTGCTTATGCTTTCCCAGCAAAAGCTGCCAAAAATTTGGACGGAGCAACTTGCAATGCCCCTTACAAGAGCCATGCAGTACAGCATATTACAAACATAAGTCCCATTATTGGGGAGTCGGTGTCCCATAGTATTTGCTTATGCTTTCCCAGCAAAAGCTGCCAAAAATTAGGACGGAGCAACTTGCAATGCCCCTTACAAGAGCCATTCAGTACAGCATATTACAAACATAAGTCCTATTATTGGGGAGTGGGTGTCCCATAGTATTTGCTTATGCTTTCCCAGCAAAAGCTGCCAAAAATTAGGACGGAGTAACTTGCAATGCCCCTTACAAGAGCCATGCAGTACAGCATATTACAAACATAAGTCCCATTATTGGGGATTGGGTGTCCCATAGTATTTGCTTATGCTTTGCCAGCAAAAGCTGCCAAAACTTAGGACGAAGCAACTTGCAATGCCCCTTACAAGAGCCATGCAGTACAGCATATTACAAACATAAGTCACATTATTGGGGATTGGGTGTCCCATAGTATTTGCTTATGCTTTCCCAGAAAAAGCTGCCAAAAATTAGGATGGAGCAACTTACAATGCCCATTACAAGAGCCATGCAGTACAGCATATTAAAAACATAAGTCCCATTATTGGGGAGTGGGTGTCCCATAGTATTCGCTTATGCTTTCCCAGCAAAAGCTGCCAAAAATTAGGATGGAGCAACTTGCAGTGCCCCTTACAAGAGCCATGTTGTACAGCATATTACAAACATAAGTCCCATTATTGGGGAGTGGGTGTCCCATAGTATTTGTTTATGCTTTCCCAGCAAAAGCTGCCAAAAATTAGGACGGAGCAACTTGCAATGCCCCTTACATGAGCCATGCAGTACAGCATATTACAAACATAAGTCCCATTATTGGGGAGTGGGTGTCCCATGGCATTTGCTTATGCTTTCCCAGCAAAAGCTGCCAAAAATTTGGATGGAGCAACTTGCAATGCCCCTTACAAGAGCCATGCAGTACAGCATATTACAAACATAAGTCCTATTATTGGGGAGTGGGTGTCCCATAGTATTTGCTTATGCTTTCCCAGCAAAAGCTGCGAAAAATTAGGACGGAGCAACTTGCAATGCCCCTTACAAGAGCCATGCAGTACAGCATATTACAATTCTAAGTCCCATTATTGGGGAGTGGGTGTCCCATAGTATTTGCTTATGCTTTCCCAGCAAAAGCTGCCAAAAATTAGGACGGAGCATCTTGCAATGCCCCTTACAAGAGCCATGCAGTACAGCATATTACAAACATAAGTCCCATTATTGGGGAGTGGGTGTCCCATGGTATTTGCTTATGCTTTCCCAGCAAAAGCTGCCAAAAATTAGGATGGAGCAACTTGCAATGCCCCTTACAAGAGCCATGCAGTATAGCATATTACAAACATAAGTCCCATTATTGGGGAGTGGGTGTCCCATGACATTTGCTTAAGCTTTCCCAGCAAAAGCTGCCAAAAATTTGGATGAAGCAACTTGCAATGCCCCTTACAAGAGCCATGCAGTACAGCATATTACAAACATAAGTCCCATTATTGGGGAGTGGGTGTCCCATGGTATTTGCTTATGCTTTCCCAGCAAAAGCTGCCAAAAATTAGGACGGAGCAACTTGCAATGCCCCTTACATGAGCCATGCAGTACAGCATATTACAAACATATTTCCCATTATTGGGGAGTGGGTGTCCCATGGCATTTGCTTATGCTTTCCCAGCAAAAGCTGCCAAAAATTAGGACGGAGCAACTTGCAATGCCCCTTACAAGAGCCATGCAGTACAGCATATTACAAACATAAGTCCTATTATTGGGGAGTGGGTGTCCCATGGTATTTGCTTATGCTTCCTCAGCAAAAGCTGCAAAAAATTAGGACGGAGCAACTTGCAATGCCCCTTACAAGAGCCATGCAGTACAGCATATTACAAACATAAGTCCCATTATTGGGGAGTGGGTGTCCCATGGTATTTGCTTATGCTTTCCCAGCAAAAGCTGCCAAAAATTAGGATGGAGCAACTTGCAATGCCCCTTACAAGAGCCATGCAGTACAGCATATTACAAACATAAGTCCCATTATTGGGGAGTGGGTGTCCCATAGTATTTGCTTATGCTTTCCCAGCAAAAGCTGCCAAAAATTAGGACGGAGCAACTTGCAATGCCCCTTACAAGAGCCATGAAGTACAGCATATTACAAACATTATTCCCATTATTGGGGAGTGGGTGTCCCATAGTTTTTGCTTATGCTTTCCCAGCAAAAGCTGACAAAAATTAGAACGGAGCAACTTGCAATGCCCCTTACAAGAGCCATGCAGTACAGCATATTACAAACATAAGTCCCATTATTGGGGAGTGGGTGTCCCATGGTATTTGCTTATGCTTTCCCAGCAAAAGCTGCCAAAAATTAGGATGGAGCAACTTGCAATGCCCCTTACAAGAGCCATGCAGTACAGCATATTACAAACATAAGTCCCATTATTGGGGAGTGGGTGTCCCATAGTATTTGCTTATGCTTTCCCAGCAAAAGGTGCCAAAAATTAGGACGGAGCAACTTGCAATGCCCCTTACAAGAGCCATGCAGTACAGCATATTACAAACATAAGTCCCATTATTGGGGAGTGGGTGTCCCATAGTATTTGCTTATGCTTTCCCAGCAAAAGCTGCCAAAAATTAGGACAGAGCAACTTGCAATGCCCCTTACAAGAGCCATGCAGTAGAGCATATTACAAACATTAGTCCCATTATTGGGGAGTGGGTGTCCCATGGTATTTGCTTATGCTTTCCCAGCAAAAGCTGCCAAAAATTCGGATGGAGCAACTTGCAATGCCCCTTACAAGAGCCATGCAGTACAGCATATTACAAACATAAGTCCCATTATTGGGGAGTGGGTGTCCCATGGTATTTGCTTATGCTTTCCCAGCAAAAGCTGCCAAAAATTAGGACGGAGCAACTTGCAATGCCCCTTACAAGAGCCATGCAGTAGAGCATATTACAAACATAAGTCCCATTATTGGGGAGTGGGTGTCCCATAGTATTTGCTTATGCTTTCCCAGCAAAAGGTGCCAAAAATTAGGACGGAGCAACTTGCAATGCCCCTTACAAGAGCCATGCATAGAGCATATTACAAACATAAGTCCCATTATTGGGGAGTGGGTGTCCCATGGTATTTGCTTATGCTTTCCCAGCAAAAGCTGCCAAAAATTAGGATGGAGCAACTTGCAATGCCCCTTACAATTGCCATGCAGTACAGCATATTACAAACATAAGTTCCATTATTGGGGAGTGGGTGTCACATAGTATTTGCTTATGGTTTCCCAGCAAAAGCTGCCAAAAATTAGGACGGAGCAACTTTCAATGCCCCTTACAAGAGCCATGCAGTACAGCATATTACAAACATAAGTCCCATTATTGGAGCGTGGGTGTCCCATAGTGTTTGCTTATGCTTTCCCAGCAAAAGCTGCCAAAAATTAGGACTGAGCAACTTGCAATGCCCCTTACAAGAGCCATGCAGTGCAGCATATTACAAACATAAGTCCCATTATTGGGGAGTGGGTATCCCAAGGTATTTGCTTATGCTTTCCCAGCAAAAGCTGCCAAAAATTAGGACGGAGCAACTTGCAATTCCCCTTACATGAGCCATGCAGTACAGCATATTACAAACATAAGTCCCATTATTGGGGAGTGGGTGTCCCATGGCATTTGCTTATGCTTTCCCAGCAAAAGCTGCCAAAAATTTGGATGGAGCAACTTGCAATGCCCCTTACAAGAGCCATGCAGTACAGCATATTACAAACATAAGTCCCATTATTGGGGAGTGGGTGTCTCATAGTATTTGCTTATGCTTTCCCAGCAAAAGCTGCCAAAAATTAGGATGGAGCAACTTGCAATGCCCCTTACAAGAGCCATGCAGTACAGCATATTACAAACATAAGTCCCATTATTGGGGAGTGGGTGTCCCATGGTATTTGCTTATGCTTTCCCAGCAAAAGCTGCCAAAAATTAGGACGGAGCAACTTGCAATGCCCCTTACAAGAGCCATGCAGTAGAGCATATTACAAACATAAGTCCCATTATTGGGGAGTGGGTGTCCCATGGTATTTGCTTATGCTTTCCCAGCAAAAGCTGCCAAAAATTAGGATGGAGCAACTTGCAATGCCCCTTACAAGAGGCATGCAGTACAGCATATTGCAAACATAAGTCCCATTATTGGGGAGTGGGTGTCCCATAGTATTTGCTTATGCTTTCCCAGCAAAAGCTGCCAAAAATAAGGACGGAGCAACTTGCAATGCCCCTTACAAGAGCCATGAAGTACAGCATATTACAAACATTATTCCCATTATTGGGGAGTGGGTGTCCCATAGTTTTTGCTTATGCTTTCCCAGCAAAAGCTGACAAAAATTAGAACGGAGCAACTTGCAATGCCTCTTACAAGAGCCATGCAGTACAGCATATTACAAACATAAGTCCCATTATTGAGGAGTGGGTGTCCCATGGTATTTGCTTATGCTTTCCCAGCAAAAGCTGCCAAAATTTAGGATGGAGCAACTTGCAATGCCCCTTACAAGAGCCATGCAGTACAGCATATTACAAACATAAGTCCCATTATTGGGGAGTGGGTGTCCCATAGTATTTGCTTATGCTTTCCCAGCAAAAGGTGCCAAAAATTAGGACGGAGCAACTTGCAATGCCCCTTACAAGAGCCATGCAGTACAGCATATTACAAACATAAGTCCCATTATTGGGGAGTGGGTGTCCCATAGTATTTGCTTATGCTTTCCCAGCAAAAGCTGCCAAAAATTAGGACGGAGCATCTTGCAATGCCCCTTACAAGAGCCATGCATAGAGCATATTACAAACATAAGTCCCATTATTGGGGAGTGGGTGTCCCATGGTATTTGCTTATGCTTTCCCAGCAAAAGCTGCCAAAAATTAGGATGGAGCAACTTGCAATGCCCCGTACAATTGCCATGCAGTACAGCATATTACAAACATAAGTTCCATTATTGGGGAGTTGGTGTCACATAGTATTTGCTTATGCTTTCCCAGCAAAAGCTGCCAAAAATTAGGACGGAGCAACTTTCAATGCCCCTTACAAGAGCCATGCAGTACAGCATATTACAAACATAAGTCCCATTATTGGGGCGTGGGTGTCCCATAGTATTTGCTTATGCTTTCCCAGCAAAAACTGCCAAAAATTAGGACTGAGCAACTTGCAATGCCCCTTACAAGAGCCATGCAGTGCAGCATATTACAAACATAAGTCCCATTATTGGGGAGTGGGTATCCCAAGGTATTTGCTTATGCTTTCCCAGCAAAAGCTGCCAAAAATTTGGACGGATCAACTTGCAATGCCCCTTACAAGAGCCATGCAGTACAGTATATTACAAACATAAGTCCCATTATTGGGGAGTCGGTGTCCCATAGTATTTGCTTATGCTTTCCCAGCAAAAGCTGCCAAAAATTAGGACGGAGCAACTTGCAATGCCCCTTACAAGAGCCATGCAGTACAGCATATTACAAACATAAGTCCTATTATTGGGGAGTGGGTGTCCCATAGTATTTGCTTATGCTTTCCCAGCAAAAGCTGCCAAAAATTAGGACGGAGTAACTTGCAATGCCCCTTACAAGAGCCATGCAGTACAGCATATTACAAACATAAGTCCCATTATTGGGGATTGGGTGTCCCATAGTATTTGCTTATGCTTTGCCAGCAAAAGCTGCCAAAACTTAGGACGAAGCAACTTGCAATGCCCCTTACAAGAGCCATGCAGTACAGCATATTACAAACATAAGTCACATTATTGGGGATTGGGTGTCCCATAGTATTTGCTTATGCTTTCCCAGAAAAAGCTGCCAAAAATTAGGATGGAGCAACTTACAATGCCCATTACAAGAGCCATGCAGTACAGCATATTAAAAACATAAGTCCCATTATTGGGGAGTGGGTGTCCCATAGTATTCGCTTATGCTTTCCCAGCAAAAGCTGCCAAAAATTAGGATGGAGCAACTTGCAGTGCCCCTTACAAGAGCCATGTTGTACAGCATATTACAAACATAAGTCCCATTATTGGGGAGTGGGTGTCCCATAGTATTTGTTTATGCTTTCCCAGCCAAAGCTGCCAAAAATTAGGACGGAGCAACTTGCAATGCCCCTTACATGAGCCATGCAGTACAGCATATTACAAACATAAGTCCCATTATTGGGGAGTGGGTGTCCCATGGCATTTGCTTATGCTTTCCCAGCAAAAGCTGCCAAAAATTTGGATGGAGCAACTTGCAATGCCCCTTACAAGAGCCATGCAGTACAGCATATTACAAACATAAGTCCCATTATTGGGGAGTGGGTGTCTCATAGTATTTGCTTATGCTTTCCCAGCAAAAGCTGCCAAAAATTAGGACGGAGCAACTTGCAATGCCCCTTACAAGAGCCATGCAGTACAGCATATTACAAACATAAGTCCCATTATTGGGGAGTGGGTGTCCCATAGTATTTACTTATGCTTTCCCAGCAAAAACTGCCAAAAATTTGGATGGAGCAACTTGCAATGCCCCTTACAAGAGCCATGCAGTACAGCATATTACAAACATAAGTCCTATTATTGGGGAGTTGGTGTCCCATAGTATTTACTTATGCTTTCCCAGCAAAAGCTGCGAAAAATTAGGACGAAGCAACTTGCAATGCCCCTTACAAGAGCCATGCAGTACAGCATATTACAATTCTAAGTCCCATTATTGGGGAGTGGGTGTCCCATAGTATTTGCTTATGCTTTCCCAGCAAAAGCTGCCAAAAATTAGGACGGAGCAACTTGCAATGCCCCATACAAGAGCCATGCAGTACAGCATATTACAAACATAAGTCCCATTATTGGGGAGTGGGTGTCCCATGGTATTTGCTTATGCTTTCCCAGCAAAAGCTGCCAAAAATTAGGATGGAGCAACTTGCAATGCCCCTTACAAGAGCCATGCAGTATAGCATATTACAAACATAAGTCCCATTATTGGGGAGTGGGTGTCCCATGGCATTTGCTTAAGCTTTCCCAGCAAAAGCTGCCAAAAATTTGGATGGAGCAACTTGCAATGCCCCTTACAAGAGCCATGCAGTACAGCATATTACAAACATAAGTCCCATTATTGGGGAGTGGGTGTCCCATGGTATTTGCTTATGCTTTCCCAGCAAAAGCTGCTAAAAATTAGGACGGAGCACCTTGCAATGCCCCTTACATGAGCCATGCAGTACAGCATATTACAAACATATTTCCCATTATTGGGGAGTGGGTGTCCCATGGCATTTGCTTATGCTTTCCCAGCAAAAGCTGCCAAAAATTAGGACGGAGCAACTTGCAATGCCCCTTACAAGAGCCATGCAGTACAGCATATTACAAACATAAGTCCTATTATTGGGGAGTGGGTGTCCCATGGTATTTGCTTATGCTTCCTCAGCAAAAGCTGCCAAAAATTAGGACGGAGCAACTTGCAATGCCCCTTACAAGAGCCATGCAGTACAGCATATTACAAACATAAGTCCCATTATTGGGGAGTGGGTGTCCCATAGTATTTGCTTATGCTTTCCCAGCAAAAGCTGCCAAAAATTAAGACGGAGCAACTTGCAATGCCCCTTACAAGAGCCATGCAGTACAGCATATTACAAACATACGTCCCATTATTGGGGATTGGGTGTCCCATAGTATTTGCTTATGCTTTGCCAGCAAAAGCTGCCAAAACTTAGGACGAAGCAACTTGCAATGCCCCTTACAAGAGCCATGCAGTACAGCATATTACAAACATAAGTCACATTATTGGGGATTGGGTGTCCCATAGTATTTGCTTATGCTTTCCCAGAAAAAGCTGCCAAAAATTAGGATGGAGCAACTTACAATGCCCATTACAAGAGCCATGCAGTACAGCATATTAAAAACATAAGTCCCATTATTGGGGAGTGGGTGTCCCATAGTATTCGCTTATGCTTTCCCAGCAAAAGCTGCCAAAAATTAGGATGGAGCAACTTGCAGTGCCCCTTACAAGAGCCATGTTGTACAGCATATTACAAACATAAGTCCCATTATTGGGGAGTGGGTGTCCCATAGTATTTGTTTATGCTTTCCCAGCAAAAGCTGCCAAAAATTAGGACGGAGCAACTTGCAATGCCCCTTACATGAGCCATGCAGTACAGCATATTACAAACATAAGTCCCATTATTGGGGAGTGGGTATCCCAAGGTATTTGCTTATGCTTTCCCAGCAAAAGCTGCCAAAAATTTGGACGGATCAACTTGCAATGCCCCTTACAAGAGCCATGCAGTACAGTATATTACAAACATAAGTCCCATTATTGGGGAGTCGGTGTCCCATAGTATTTGCTTATGCTTTCCCAGCAAAAGCTGCCAAAAATTAGGACGGAGCAACTTGCAATGCCCCTTACAAGAGCCATGCAGTACAGCATATTACAAACATAAGTCCTATTATTGGGGAGTGGGTGTCCCATAGTATTTGCTTATGCTTTCCCAGCAAAAGCTGCCAAAAATTAGGACGGAGTAACTTGCAATGCCCCTTACAAGAGCCATGCAGTACAGCATATTACAAACATAAGTCCCATTATTGGGGATTGGGTGTCCCATAGTATTTGCTTATGCTTTGCCAGCAAAAGCTGCCAAAACTTAGGACGAAGCAACTTGCAATGCCCCTTACAAGAGCCATGCAGTACAGCATATTACAAACATAAGTCACATTATTGGGGATTGGGTGTCCCATAGTATTTGCTTATGCTTTCCCAGAAAAAGCTGCCAAAAATTAGGATGGAGCAACTTACAATGCCCATTACAAGAGCCATGCAGTACAGCATATTAAAAACATAAGTCCCATTATTGGGGAGTGGGTGTCCCATAGTATTCGCTTATGCTTTCCCAGCAAAAGCTGCCAAAAATTAGGATGGAGCAACTTGCAGTGCCCCTTACAAGAGCCATGTTGTACAGCATATTACAAACATAAGTCCCATTATTGGGGAGTGGGTGTCCCATAGTATTTGTTTATGCTTTCCCAGCCAAAGCTGCCAAAAATTAGGACGGAGCAACTTGCAATGCCCCTTACATGAGCCATGCAGTACAGCATATTACAAACATAAGTCCCATTATTGGGGAGTGGGTGTCCCATGGCATTTGCTTATGCTTTCCCAGCAAAAGCTGCCAAAAATTTGGATGGAGCAACTTGCAATGCCCCTTACAAGAGCCATGCAGTACAGCATATTACAAACATAAGTCCCATTATTGGGGAGTGGGTGTCTCATAGTATTTGCTTATGCTTTCCCAGCAAAAGCTGCCAAAAATTAGGACGGAGCAACTTGCAATGCCCCTTACAAGAGCCATGCAGTACAGCATATTACAAACATAAGTCCCATTATTGGGGAGTGGGTGTCCCATAGTATTTACTTATGCTTTCCCAGCAAAAACTGCCAAAAATTTGGATGGAGCAACTTGCAATGCCCCTTACAAGAGCCATGCAGTACAGCATATTACAAACATAAGTCCTATTATTGGGGAGTTGGTGTCCCATAGTATTTACTTATGCTTTCCCAGCAAAAGCTGCGAAAAATTAGGACGAAGCAACTTGCAATGCCCCTTACAAGAGCCATGCAGTACAGCATATTACAATTCTAAGTCCCATTATTGGGGAGTGGGTGTCCCATAGTATTTGCTTATGCTTTCCCAGCAAAAGCTGCCAAAAATTAGGACGGAGCAACTTGCAATGCCCCATACAAGAGCCATGCAGTACAGCATATTACAAACATAAGTCCCATTATTGGGGAGTGGGTGTCCCATGGTATTTGCTTATGCTTTCCCAGCAAAAGCTGCCAAAAATTAGGATGGAGCAACTTGCAATGCCCCTTACAAGAGCCATGCAGTATAGCATATTACAAACATAAGTCCCATTATTGGGGAGTGGGTGTCCCATGGCATTTGCTTAAGCTTTCCCAGCAAAAGCTGCCAAAAATTTGGATGGAGCAACTTGCAATGCCCCTTACAAGAGCCATGCAGTACAGCATATTACAAACATAAGTCCCATTATTGGGGAGTGGGTGTCCCATGGTATTTGCTTATGCTTTCCCAGCAAAAGCTGCTAAAAATTAGGACGGAGCACCTTGCAATGCCCCTTACATGAGCCATGCAGTACAGCATATTACAAACATATTTCCCATTATTGGGGAGTGGGTGTCCCATGGCATTTGCTTATGCTTTCCCAGCAAAAGCTGCCAAAAATTAGGACGGAGCAACTTGCAATGCCCCTTACAAGAGCCATGCAGTACAGCATATTACAAACATAAGTCCTATTATTGGGGAGTGGGTGTCCCATGGTATTTGCTTATGCTTCCTCAGCAAAAGCTGCCAAAAATTAGGACGGAGCAACTTGCAATGCCCCTTACAAGAGCCATGCAGTACAGCATATTACAAACATAAGTCCCATTATTGGGGAGTGGGTGTCCCATAGTATTTGCTTATGCTTTCCCAGCAAAAGCTGCCAAAAATTAAGACGGAGCAACTTGCAATGCCCCTTACAAGAGCCATGCAGTACAGCATATTACAAACATACGTCCCATTATTGGGGATTGGGTGTCCCATAGTATTTGCTTATGCTTTGCCAGCAAAAGCTGCCAAAACTTAGGACGAAGCAACTTGCAATGCCCCTTACAAGAGCCATGCAGTACAGCATATTACAAACATAAGTCACATTATTGGGGATTGGGTGTCCCATAGTATTTGCTTATGCTTTCCCAGAAAAAGCTGCCAAAAATTAGGATGGAGCAACTTACAATGCCCATTACAAGAGCCATGCAGTACAGCATATTAAAAACATAAGTCCCATTATTGGGGAGTGGGTGTCCCATAGTATTCGCTTATGCTTTCCCAGCAAAAGCTGCCAAAAATTAGGATGGAGCAACTTGCAGTGCCCCTTACAAGAGCCATGTTGTACAGCATATTACAAACATAAGTCCCATTATTGGGGAGTGGGTGTCCCATAGTATTTGTTTATGCTTTCCCAGCAAAAGCTGCCAAAAATTAGGACGGAGCAACTTGCAATGCCCCTTACATGAGCCATGCAGTACAGCATATTACAAACATAAGTCCCATTATTGGGGAGTGGGTGTCCCATGGCATTTGCTTATGCTTTCCCAGCAAAAGCTGCCAAAAATTTGGATGGAGCAACTTGCAATGCCCCTTACAAGAGCCATGCAGTACAGCATATTACAAACATAAGTCCCATTATTGGGGAGTGGGTGTCTCATAGTATTTGCTTATGCTTTCCCAGCAAAAGCTGACAAAAATTAGGACGGAGCAACTTGCAATGCCCCTTACAAGAGCCATGCAGTACAGCATATTACAAACATAAGTCCCATTATTGGGGAGTGGGTGTCCCATAGTATTTGCTTATGCTTTCCCAGCAAAAACTGCCAAAAATTAGGATGGAGCAACTTGCAATGCCCCTTACAAGAGCCATGCAGTACAGCATATTACAAACATAAGTCCTATTATTGGGGAGTTGGTGTCCGATAGTATTTGCTTATGCTTTCCCAGCAAAAGCTGCGAAAAATTAGGACGAAGCAACTTGCAATGCCCCTTACAAGAGCCATGCAGTACAGCATATTACAATTCTAAGTCCCATTATTGGGGAGTGGGTGTCCCATAGTATTTGCTTATGCTTTCCCAGCAAAAGCTGCCAAAAATTAAGACGGAGCAACTTGCAATGCCCCTTACAAGAGCCATGCAGTACAGCATATTACAAACATAAGTCCCATTATTGGGGTGTGGGTGTCCCATAGTATTTGCTTATGCTTTCCCAGCAAAAGCTGCCAAAAATTAGGACGGAGCAACTTGCAATACCCCTTACATGAGCCATGCAGTACAGCATATTACAAACATATTTCCCATTATTGGGGAGTGGGTGTCCCATAGTATTTGCTTATGCTTTCCCAGCAAAAGCTGCCAAAAATTAGGACGGAGCAACTTGCATTGCCCCTTACAAGAGCCATGCAGTGCAGCATATTACAAACTTAAGTCCCATTATTGGGGAGTGGGTGTCCCATAGTATTTGCTTATGCTTTCCCAGCAAAAGCTGCCAAAAATTAGGATGGAGCAACTTGCAATACCCCTTACAAGAGCCATGCAGTACAGCATATTACAAACATAAGTCCTATTATTGGGGAGTGGGTGTCCCATAGTATTTTCTTATGCTTTCCCAGCAAAAGCTGCCAAAAATTAGGATGGAGCAACTTGCAATGCCCCTTACAAGAGCCATGCAGTACAGCATATTACAAACATAAGTCCTATTATTGGGGAGTGGGTGTCCCATGGTATTTGCTTATGCTTTCCCAGCAAAAGCTGCGAAAAATTAGGACGGAGCAACTTGCAATGCCCCTTACAAGAGCCATGCAGTACAGCATATTACAAACATAAGTCCCATTATTGGGGAGTGGGTGTCCCATAGTATTTGCTTAAGCTTTCCCAGCAAAAGCTGTCAAAAAATTAGGACGGAGCAACTTGCAATGCCCCTTACAAGAGCCATGCAGTACAGCATATTACAAACATAAGTCCCATTATTGGGGAGTGGGTGTCCCATAGTATTTGCTTATGCTTTCCCAGCAAAAGCTGCCAAAAATTAGGACAGAGCAACTTGCAATGCCCCTTACAAGAGCCATGAAGTACAGCATATTACAATTATTAGTCCCATTATTGGGGAGTGGGTGTCCCAGAGTATTTGCTTATGCTTTCCCAGCAAAAGCTGCCAAAAATTAGGACGGAGCAACTTGCAATGCCCCTTACAAGAGCCATGCAGTACAGCATATTACAAACATTAGTCCCATTATTTGGGCGTGGGAGTCCCATAGTATTTGCTTATGCTTTCCCAGCAAAAGCTGCCAAAAATTAGGATGGAGCAACTTGCAATGCCCCTTACAAGAGCCATGCAGTACAGTATATTACAAACATAGTCCCATTATATGTGAGTGGGTGTCCCATAGTATTTGCTTATGCTTTCCCAGCAAAAGCTGCCAAAAATTAGGATGGAGCAACTTGCAATGCCCCTTACAAGAGCCATGCAGTACAGCATATTACAATCACAAGTCCTATTATTGGGGAGTGGGTGTCCCATGGTATTTGCTTATGCTTTCCCAGCAAAAGCTGCCAAAAATTAGGATGGAGCAACTTGCAATGCCCCTTACAAGAGCCATGCAGTACAGCATATTACAAACATAAGTCCCATTATTGTGGAGTGGGTGTCCCATACTATTTGCTTATGCTTTCCCAGCAAAACCTGCCAAAAATTAAAACGGAGCAACTTGCAATGCCCCTTACAAGAGCCATGCAGTACAGCATATTACAAACATAAGTCCCATTATTGGGGAGTGGGTGTCCCATAGTATTTGCTTATGCTTTCCCAGCAAAAGCTGCCAAAAATTAGGACGGAGCAACTTGCAATGCCCCTTACAAGAGCCATGCAGTACTGCATATTACTAACATAAGTCCCATTATTGGGGAGTGGGTTTCCCATAGTATTTTCTTATGCTTTCCCAGCAAAAGCTGCCAAAAATTAGGACGGAGCAACTTGCAATGCCCCTTACAAGAGCCATGCAGTACAGCATATTACAAACATAAGTCCCATTATTGGGGAGTGGGTGTCCCATAGTATTTGCTTATGCTTTGCCAGCAAAAGCTGCCAAAAATTAGGACGGAGCAACTTGCAATGCCCCTTACAAGAGCCATGCAGTACAGCATATTACAAACATAAGTCACACTATTGGGGAGTGGGTGTCCCATAGTATTTGCTTATGCTTTCCCAGAAAAAGCTGCCAAAAATTAGGATGGAGCATCTTACAATGCCCCTTACAAGAGCCATGCAGTACAGCATATTACAAACATAAGTCCCATTATTGGGGAGTGGGTGTCCCATAGTATTTGCTTATGCTTTCCCAGCAAAAGCTGCCAAAAATTAGGACGGAGCAACTTGCAATGCCCCTTACAAGAGCCATGCAGTACAGCATATTACAAACATAAGTCCCTTTATTGGGGAGTGGGTGTCCCATAGTATTTGCTTATGCTTTCCAAGCAAAATCTGCAAAAAATTAGGACGGAGCAACTTGCAATGCCCCTTACAAGAGCCATGCAGTACAGCATATTACAAACATAAGTCCCATTATTGGGGAGTGGGTGTCCCATAGTATTTGCTTATGCCTTGCAAGAAAAAGCTGCCAAAAATAAGGACGGAGGAACTTGCAATGCTGGCACCCTGGTGGTATAGTGGTGGTGGAGGCTGAGGATAAGGAGAAGATTAAACAGCCGAAACGAGGAAGCGTATACCCATGTGTGGGTGTGAAGAGGTGCATGTGAATACACCTCCTGAAATAACACAGTGGATTTGACTTTATGTTACTCTGCTGTCATTTGGTGGTGATGAGAAGTCTGGCCCAATCCAGCCCTTGTTCATTTTGATAAGGGTCAGCTGGTCAGCATTGTCAGTTGACAGGCGAGTGCGCTTATCAGTTATAATTCCCCCAGCGGCACTAAAAACACGCTCCGATAACACGCTAGCTGCAAGGCAGGCCAGGACCTCCAAGGCGTACAGAGCGAGTTCATTCCAAGTGTCCAGCTTGGATACCCAATAGTTAAAAGGCAAAGAGGAATCACGGAGGATGCTGGTACGATCGGCAAGGTACTCCCGCACCATCTTTTGAAACTTTCCACTCCTTGTGAGAGTACCCCGCGCCTCAGGGCCTGTAAGCTGGGCGGGTGTCAGAAAACTGTCCCAGAACGTTGACAGTGTTCCCCTGCCTCTGCTGGATTGGAGTTGCATCTCTCTCGCCTGTACACCTTGGTTGGGCAGCGAACTGTGACCTCTGCCGCTAGCGTGTTCAGGTGGGAATTTTTTTAAGAGTTCTGCAGCAAGGGCCTTCTGGTATTTCCCCATTTTTGTAGACCTCTCCACCTCAGGAATAAGAGAGTTAAAGTTCTCCTTGTATCGGGGGTCTACAAGTGTCACCAACCAGTAATGACTGTCACCCAACATTTTGACAATGCGAGGGTCACGGTTAAGGCAGCGTAACATAAAGTCAGCCATGCTTGCCAGACTGGTAACGGGCAAGATTTCCGTGTCCTCACCAAGATGACGACTGACCATGCTCTCCTCCTCCTCCTCTTCCTCCTCCCCCCTGTCCTCAGGCCACCCGCGCTGAACCGACGGTATGACACTTGTACAGGTACTACCGTCTGCAACGCATCATAGCAGCTCCTGTTCTTCCTCCTCCTCCTCCTCCTCCTCTCCCTCATTGTCCCCCAATGCACGTTGGGATGAGATGAGGCTGGGCTGTGTGTAATCGCCCACTACGGCTTCTTGATCCATCTCATCATACTCTGGCTGCAATGCCTCCTCTTTAATTCTCTGCAGAGAGCATTGCAAAAGACAGACAAGTGGGATACTGACACTAATGATGGCGTCATCGCCACTCACCATCTTGGTGGCCTCCTCAAAGTTTGTCAGGATGGTACATATGTCAGACATCCATGTCCACTCCTGAGGTCTTATGTGTGGAGTCTGACCTGAATATCGACGGCCTTGTTGCAGCTGGTACTCCACAACTGCTCTCTTCTGCTCACAAATCCTTTGCAACATGTGGAGGGTAGAGTTCCAACGTGTGGGGACATCACACACCAGTCGGTGTGCCGGAAGCTGCAAACGCTGCTGCAACACAGCAAGGGTGGCGGAAGCTGTAGCCGACTTGCGAAAATGAGCTGACAGGCGGCGTACTTTCACGAGCAGATCTGGCAACTCGGGGTACGATTTAAGAAACCGCTGAACCACGAGGTTAAGCACATGAGCCAGGCATGGTACGTGTGTGATCTCACCTCGCCTCAGAGCCGCCACCAGGTTACTGCCATTGTCACACACGACCATGCCGGGATGTAGGTTCAGCGGTCTCAGCGACAGATCTGCCTGCTCTTTCACAGCTGTCCACAACTCACAAGCAGTGTGAGGTTTATCACCTAAGCTTATGAGTTTCAGCACAGCCTGTTGCCGCTTGGCGGAGGCAGTACTGCAATGCTTCCAGCTTGTAACTGATGTGGTGATATCTGAGATGGAGGCTGAACATGAGGAGGAGGAGGAGGAGGAGGATGCGCAGGAGCTGTACACTGTGGGGGCAACTCCGACTGACATAGGGCCCGCAATCCTCGGTGTGGGGAGGATGTGTTCCGTCCCAAGGTCCGACTGGGTCGGGGCTTCCACTGTTTACCCAGTGTGCCGTCAGAGAGATGTACCATCCCTGGCCACAAGCACTTGTCCACGTGTCCATTGTCAGGTGGACTCTCCCAGTAACTGCGTTGTTGAGGGCACGGCAGATGCTTTGGGACACGTGCTTGTGTAGTGCGGGGATGGCACACCGGGCAAAATAGTGTCGGCTGGGGACCGAGTACCGAGGGGCGGCCACCGCCATAAGATTGCGGAAGGATTCCGTCTCCACCATCCTAAAAGGCAGCATTTCCAACGCAAGCAGTCGTGAAATGTGCGAATTTAGGACTGTGGCCTGTGGGGCAATAGCTGCGAATTTCCTATTTCGTTCAAAGGTCTGGGATATGGACAATTGAACGCTGCGGTTGGACGTGGACGTGGACGTTGATGCTGTTTCTTGAGAAATTGCCATAACAAGTGAAGACTGAGAGGAGGGGGCATCTTTACATGCAGTATGGACAGGGGATTGCCTTGCACACACAACAGGGGGTTCTATTGCACGCACAACAGTGGAAGAAGCAGTGGTGACACCCGGTGACACTGGTCGTGGACCCTGGGTTTCGCCCCACAAAGTCGGGTGCTTTGCTGCCATGTGCCTGATCATGCTGGTGGTGGTCAGGCTGGTAGTTTTGTCACCCCTGCTGATGCTGGCATGGCAGGTGAAACATATGGCCTTTTTGGGGTTATCAGCAGAGTCTTTAAAAAAATTCCAGACTCTGGAAGACCTACCGCTTGTACTGGCAACGTCCCTCGTGTTGGTGTTACGGGGAACGGTTGCCTGCCTTCTGTCTGCGGCCACCACACTGCTTCTTCCTGCCTGTTGTGTTACTCTGCCTCCCTCCCCCTGTGTGCTGCTGGCCTCACTCTGCATGTCCTCCTTCCACGTTGGGTCAGTTACTAGATCATCCACCACCTCCTCCTCTTCCACTTGCGCACCACGATCCTCCTCCTCACTTCCTGGCAATTGTGTCTCGTCATCGTCCACCTCTTGTGACAGATTGCCAACGTCGACTTCCTGTGGCCGTGGCTGTTCAAATATTTGGGCATCGCAACATGGGATCTCCTCTTCCACCACTTCAAGCATATCAGGCGAGGGGCCCAAATATGGAAATGGACCAGTGAACAGCTCTTCAGAGTGTCAAAGTGTGGGATCACTTGCTGTCTGACGACACTCGGCATGGTGGGAGGAAGGAGCATCAGGGTGAGGAGTATGCGGTCGAGACTCACGGCTACTAAGAGTTGACCGTGTGGAAGACAGACCGGAGGTGGTGGTGCCCAGGTAACTGGAAGTATTATCTGCTATCCAATTAATAATCTGTTCTCACTGATCAGTTCTCAATACTGGTGTTGTTCTGTGCTTCCCTAGTAATTCAGTCAAGAAGTGGGAGCGAGAAGATGTGGCTGTTGGTTGTGGCACATTTTCACCTTGGCCACGGCCCCGTCCTCTGCACGAACCATCACCAGAACGTTCACTTCCACGTTCCTTGCCACGCGCCTTGCCCATTGTAAATGAAGTAAAATAGCTTACACTTGCACTATCAATGGAAAAAGTGTAATAAAGAGTAGATTAGAACCGTGGAAGAGGAAAACCACAGTTATTCTTTACTGGGGTATACCACACTTTTTTAAATAGAGATATTTGCGGCTGAACACTGAGCGACACACTCAAACTGCTTTTGTTTTAGATACCAAAGGCCCTAAACTGGATAGTACAGCGATTTGACCCGTGGAACTGCGAAACCACACTGGGATGTCGGGCCTACGCAAGACTATTTTCAACAGATATATTTTTGTGTCACAACAGTCCGGAGACACTACTGTTTTTCTTTACGGAAAAAACTACCAAAAGCTGAATAATAGAGATTTTTTACCGTGGGATGGCAAAACCACAGTTATTGTTTACTGGGGTGTATACCACACTTTTTTAAATAGAGATATTTGCGTCTGAACAGTGAGCGACACACTCAAACTGCTTTTTTTTTAGATACCAAAGGCCCAAAACTGGATAGTACAGCGATTTGACCCGTGGAACTGCGAAACCACACTGGGATGTCGGGCCTACACAAGACTATTTTCAACAGATATATTTTTGTGTCACAACAGTCAGGAGACACTACTGTTTTTCTTTACGGAAAAAACTGCAAAAACCTGAATAATAGAGATTTTTTACCGTGGGATGGCAAAACCACAGTTATTGTTTACTGGGGTATACCACACTTTTTTAAATAGAGATATTTGCGGCTGAACAGTGAGCGACACACTCAAACTGGTTTTTTTTTTAGATACAAATGGCCCAAAATGGATAATACAGAGGTTTGAACCGTGGAAGTGCAAAACAACACTTCTGTTCCTCTAGCCTACACCAGACTATTTTCAACACTTATATTTGTGTCTGAAAAATCAGAGACACGCTTTTTTTTTTGGGGGGGGGGCACACAAAAAGGTTAATAAGGCAGGTATTTGTACAGTGTGAAGGAGGAAAAAAAAAGGAGGATTTCGATGAAAAAAAAGGATTTTTCCTGGCCCCCGACACCTGGTGCTAAGTCCAGCAATTTCAGCAACAGGAGCACACAGGACTGTAATGCAGCGTTTTCTGGTATAACCACTGTGTCTCCTATACAGCCTGCCTGCCTGGTATCTGGGATGGATATTAGTCCTGAAAAGGACTGTTTGTTTGTTCTGGCAGCCTTTACAGACCCTACACTAACTATTTCGCAGTTTATATCTCTCCCTAAATCAGCAGCGCTGTCCCTACACTGTCTAATCCGGAGCGACTGCGTCCAAGATGGCGGCGCCCCGTTTTAAATACTCGAGGTGACGCTGTGCGGCCATCCAATCACTGTAATGCCCACAACCAACATGGCTGCAGCATTACAGTAACTGGCTGGCAATCCCTGCATGTTCATTGGCTCTGTAAAGAGCGCCAAACATGTAGGGCGGAGACCCGAGCTCCCGCCCGAGTAACCCGGAAATGCTCGGTGCTCGCCGAACATCCCGAGTAGCGTGATGCTCGGGCGAGTACCAAGCAGTGTCGAGCATGTTCGCTCAACACTAGTTATTATTCAAAGATCTAATGATTAAAATGTAGACTAAAATTAACTTTGTTCATGGGAAAAATCCTTTGAGGGTATGTGACCACGATGCAGATTTGAAACAGAAATTTCCTGAGTGTTTTTTCTTCTCCCTGGCAGAAAAAAAACCGCATGTGTTTTTTTTTTACGCTTTTCCGATGCTTTTTTACATTCATTTTTTAATCGTTTTTTCTGAAGCGTATTTTGACAGAAATGTTTGAAATAAAGATAGTTGAAAAAAAACCTTCTGATGTCATTTCCTTGCCTAACCCAGTTTTTTGCAAGTCAATCAATGCCACATAAAGATCAGCCCCTGCATCTCGGGGTGTGTACTTAAGGTAATTTTTTTTTTTTCCAGATATGCATAGAAATTTCTTTAATTTTGCCGCAT
The DNA here is from genome assembly GCF_046119375.1 of Phyllobates terribilis. Lineage (NCBI taxonomy): Eukaryota > Metazoa > Chordata > Amphibia > Anura > Dendrobatidae > Phyllobates > Phyllobates terribilis. Next base: position 250,618,045 of record NW_027362769.1, on the reverse strand, counting down.
TCCTATCCATGTGTTTGACGAACTGCTCAATCTTCTGTTACCAGAGCAAGACTGCTGATTACCTTGCTGTAAGTAAACATAAAAATATTTCAGTATTTATCTTTTATCGCTACATTTTTTTCCTTTAGCTGATAACTTCTTTTGAAATCAAGTGATATGCAATTGTTTTAAAAATGTGGCAAAAGCTGAATTGAACATCTCCTTCCATATATGTTCAGAGAAGGGTGTTCATGACAGCAACAGGGGTCATAATGTGATATTTGGTCAGTATTCGGTCAGTTTTTTTTCTCACGAGTGGGAGCCAAAACCAGGTGAGGAACAATCTGAGAAAAGGTATAATAGAAACAAATCACCAATTCTGCATTTATCACTCACTCCTGGTTTTCTCACCCACTCCACAGAAAAAATACTGACTGAATACTGAGTGTGGGGCCCTGGCCTTACTGTAATAATGTTGTCTTGTATTCCTTTTTTGGTCGGTTGTAATCCTCTTATTTTCCTTTGCAGATTTCTGTCAGCCTGACCTTCAGAGAAGATCTGATCCCCAATGAAATAAAGAAGATAACAAGAAAATTGTTTCTTATTTGTAAAAGTTTTTGAAAACTGTTGTTATTTTACATAATACACGTTCTTTTCTTTGATTTTAAATAAAGTCTCCATCATTTATTATCGCCGTCTCCATGGTTTTCTTGTCAATCGACAACTCACAACTGTATGTAAGTCTATGACAGCCACAACAAGGGTAGAAAGTGGCTATCATACACTTACATTGTGAATGTTACCTCTGATTAAGATCGGTCAGAAGTAGAGATCACAAGATGGCATTGCAGTGGGGCATAGGGTCCATAAAACAATGCATTACACGTCCTCATATATCAGGTCGAAAACAAAAAAGCCGTACCTGAGATTTCCATGTTCCTTTAATGTGTGCGGCACCACTGACACGTACCGGTGCCTGGGAGTATGCGGTACAATAGCGAACTCACAAATACTGCGTGGGGTAGGAATCACTCAACATTGTCTCCTGCTTGTGTTGCTGCACTGTGAGCAGCAGTCGCAAGGGACAATGTTGAGAGAAGTATTCATGCCTACACTTACCAAAAAAACTCCCATAACCAATAAACAGGCAGTCCCAGCGCCCATCACTGTGGCCCCTGAACCGAGTACAGCAGCAACAGAAGACAGGCCAGCATGGGTAGAAAAAGGGCCAGCTGCAGCTGAAGTGAGGCCAGCTGCGGCTGAAGTGGGGCCAGCAGCGGCTGAAGTGGGGCTAGCACCGTCTGAAGTAGGGTCAGCAGCGGTGTCAGGATCAGGATAGGATGCAAGTAATTGGTGGTATGATTCCTGGCCTGATGCAATCTCAATGCAGACCTCCTCTTCCACACCTTCAGTTGCACTTTTGCCAGTAATATTTCTTTCCGTCTGTGAAAAATATATAAAAACATTAATGTCAAAAAAAAGTATCATTTTAATAAAAGTTTTAATAAATTTCCTCCATAAACTCCGGCTGGTGGCAATGAAGCCAAGCAGATCGCCATAAGGACTTTACGCTGTCTACAGGAGGCACCACTTTTCACCTGCGTGGCCCTCATATAGCTATCCGTGGCGGAACGCCATTGGTTTTTATGTTTTGTACTGCAATATAAAACCACAGGTTATAAACTATATTTTGGACATCCCAAACAAAAATTTAAATGACAACAAAATTTTATAAAAGTTTACCAATATGATCCTGCGTGGCTCTCGCAGCTTCCTCAAATTCTGGATACAGTGTTTTGCAAACAGACTGCCAAGACAGATCCCTCTGGAGTTTATCTTTGAATCTTTGACATGCTGGATCCCACAGCTCCTCATATTTCTCCACCTAAAATGAATAATGTAATGTAATGAGCATAACGTCTAGCCGGAAATGTATGTATATTCAACATACATACATATATACATACATACATATATACAGTAGATCCAAAGATTGTGTAGGAAGCACTAAAAAAATTAAAACAATAAAAATTTTAACAGCCCATATGACAACGTTTCGGTCGACATTGCGGACCTCTTTCAAGCCTGAGAAAGGTCTCCGCATATGACGTGGGGTCCCCCTGTAAATTGAAACCAGCAAAGGCTAGGTGGACAGATGACAGCTGATATTTATAGCCTAGAAAGGGGGCATGGATATTGCCACCCCCTCCAGGCTATAATATCAACTGTCAGCCTTCCCAGAATTGGCGCATCAATTTTGTGCACCAAATCTCGCACTTTGCCTCGCTCTTCCCACTGCTCTGGTGCGGTGGCAGTGGGATAATGGCATTGGGGTTCATGTCATCTGCAGCTGGCATGAAGCCCAGGTCAGTAATGGAGGGCGTCTATAAGGCGCCACCATTACTAACCAAGAAAGAGTTTAAAAAAAAAACACCAGCACCCAGAAAAAATACATTCATTGAAATAAGGAGACATTTGTTTATTAAATTCTTATTTAACTAAAAAAAATACTTACCTCAAACGTTCCAGTGCTGATCTCCCATGCACAGCTCTCACAGCTGCTGTAAGCTAACACTGCCGGGAACACGTCCATTCCTGGCAGCGTGAGCCACTGACTGAGGTCACCGGAGTGCATTCAGTCAGCGCAGCTCCAGTGACCTCCTTTACGGCCCTGGCTTACCATGGGAATTTCTCACAGAGCGCCGGGGCCGTAAAGAAGATCACCGGAGCAGCACTGGCTGAACTCTGGTGAACTCCTTGTTGATGGAGACGCTGCTCTAAACTTAGATCTTCGTGGGACACTCGATTTGTTTTTACTTGGACTACGACGGAGAGGTAAGGATGCGGTTGTGGTTTAGTATTTTACATTTTATTACAGGAGATCAATGGCTTCGGGGATTTAGGTGTATAGTTGAGTATAGTTTTTTTTTATTATTTATTTTTTTAGGGGGCGGGCGATATCGTAGGGGTAAGTATGAACTACTTCATTTTTTTTATATATATTTATTTAGACTGGACACAAAGCAGGAGCACGCTGATGGGAACTACTGCTCCCATCGAGCTGCTCCTGCCATCACTGCAGCACGGGGGACAGATGTAGGCCGATGGGAGTAGTATTCTCTCATCGGCTTATGTCTGGCTGCAAGTAGGGACACCCGGACCAACACAAACCACAAACACTCAGACCACACACACACGAACCCCCACATACACATGTAACATGGGTACTTTAGATGCAGCGACACAGAAACACAGAGCAGCCAATACAGGGTTAATAAACAGGGGAGGTTTATAATGACAGGGTAAATCTCCACGCAGGGAGTAACAGGGGAAAATATGGGGAAAAACAAGGAAAGTGGCAGGTAAAAGTCTTTAACTGACAGTTCACAGTTTACCTAGGTATAGCAGAATTGAGCCGGTTGTAAACGACAATTTTTACACTTAGCTGACCCTTTTCCTCCACAAGGCAGTTGCCAGCTGGGGCCGGTGTTGATTTCTTCAGGCTTCCCCGCCCAAGCAATGCTCCGTCTTCTGGCGGCAGCGGGCGGTCTCTGGTTATACCTGCTGAGCCCCTAGTTCATAGCACGGCACCTCACATGCCCGGCTTCTCTGACCCTGCGTCTCTTCTCTAGTCAGTTGACTCCTCCGGTCCACTGCACTCAGCTCTTGCTTCCAGTCCTGGAGCCAGGAGCCTTTACCCTCTCACACTGCTCTGCTGAACAGGACCCAGCTCCTCTTTCCCACGCAAATGTCCACATCTCTTCCTCTCTCTGCCCACGTCACCAGTCTCTCGGTCACCTGACCTCCCAGCTCTCACTCTGGACACGCCCCCAGCTTCCCAGTCACCTGACTCCTGTGCTCACAGTCTGTCTTCCCCCTGCAACCAGTGGCACAGCCCCGGCAGTTCTGAATCCCTTGCTCTGAATGTACTTACACCCCAGTCTTCCCCCTTACACACATGCATGGGGAAACTTACAAGCTCGATGAGCCTGGGGACGTCAATCCTCATGCGGGCATACCAAGCTGGGAGAGCGGCCATTATGCAGGAAATAGGGAACCTTCTGTGGGATTCTCTACTTCCTCGATTGGGATGGTAATAGGGCACTGTCGTCACTTCCTGTTCCCCTCCACATAAACGTAGTAAATCTGCAGAAAAAGCGCAAGTATTTTGCGGTGCTGGTAGATTTACTGCATTTCAATACACTTCTATGGACGCAAAATCGCAGCAGGATCGCACAGAAAATGGTCCTGCCGCGATTTGAAACGCAATGTGAATTCGGCGCAATAATTAATGCATCATGTGCACAGCACATGCGAATTCGCATTGCTTTGCATTGCTGACCGTTTTACAAGCGTTTTCACGGCTGTAAAAATGCAGCAAAAACGCTCCAAAAACGCTACGTGTGAACTCAGCTTAACAATGGATGTAATAACAGCACAGATAGGGAGTACAGGATAACTACTCAGTACTGCGGCCCTGCCAAGATGACTGGACCAGAGAGGGGTGCAAATGCAATAAAACCTAATACCTGCAACAAAGTCATATTTTAAAAGGTAATAATACTTCCTGTCATTCAAGAGCCAATTCTGTGATGACTTTTACCCTATAAACATCGATGAGTTTTTTGTTGATCACTCGAGATACTTCCTTTAGTAAGAATAACAAAGTATTTAGCTTAATTAAAATTTTCTAACAATATGTCCTTACCTACAAATTCTTTATGTACAAAATATTCAAATTAAAATATTCAATTTCAATATTCAAATATTCAAATTAAGAAAAAAAATGAACTGGAGTATAAGTTGGTATGCATGCAAAATAGGAGCATGTTCAAACTGGCTATTAAACAGACAAAACCCAAGACAGAAACAAAATGAACATATACCCTACTCTAAGTAAATAAGAAACTTAAACGAGAAAAACGGTTAGATCTTGACGCTGGTGAACATGCTCGTATATTGCATGCATACCAACTTATACTCCAGTTCATTTTTTTCGGTTAAGTTTCAGGTTTCTGCATTTAGTGCAGGTAAGGATGTGGCCTCTCTTTCTTTGAGCTGCAAATCACATTTATATAGCTTCCCATTTGCTGGGTATCTATTCAGGACCCGGTCCTGCTCTGCCCTTATTCATATTGACGTCTCTTTAACACATGGTAAGGTTTTAATACTAGAGGTTAGGACCATCCCAATTGTGGTACACCTTGATGCTGACAACTTTAATGCTCTTTTTTTAATCAAAAACAGTACCCTACGTTATTGAGACGCACTATTGCTTTTACTTATTTACTAACAGCATGGCATATGTTCATTATATTTTTAAAATATTCAAATGAATAGTGTCCTAAAAGAGTAAGCAGAAACAGGAGATATCAATATTTACTGTGGAAACAAAGCAGCGGGCATATTTCAAGCTATATGTTACTCATTATTTATTTTATTGAGCTCTAGCATCTCGCAGAAAGTGTCATGTAACTTTTGTTTACACTGCCAAATGTAAGATTTAGTAAAATAAAATATATTTGGTTTACCATCTTCCAGAAGCCTAACCATGGTAAACTACATTACAGTATGGGAATGAGATTACAGTACAGAAGATATTGACAGTGTGAAAATGTTCTAATGGGCTGCACCAGTACTGATTGCAAGTGAGACATAGAAATAAAAAATTGCCACATTTTAAGTTACCACAATTGCATCCACTTATATCAGCGCAAAAAGAATGAAACCTTGTTTATGTGATAAAAATGACAAGTTATCCTGAACAACATATAATGGGGAATGGTCACAAGTCAAACATTACTGACAGGAAGAAGACAAGGAAAAGAGTGTGCAGCGTCTGCATTTATAAGCCAAAAGGAGCTGATGTACTGTATAATGTCAGCTTGTAGGGTAATGCAAGTTTGTAACCCGTGTATAAGTTGTATACTTCATAATTTTCCATCTTCATGTAGTACAATTGTTACCACAGGAAAAGTAGCCTTTGCTTCTACATTTAATCCAAGGGGATATGACACAGTGTGCATTCTATTTTCATCTAGATTTCTAAAGTACAGTCTCAATAGACATTCAGATGCTGTCCTGGATTCTCGGGAGAATGTATTTGTAGTTTACAATATATTGTTATTGTTTCTTAAGAGTATGAAATGAGCATAGTAATGTTGTAATGGTAGCAAAAAATGATGTGTGTGCTGGAGACATAATACCAAAATATGTCGACCCTGTAGAGAAAACAACTATCAATTCTACTAATAATAAACATAAAACTATAAACTAGTAATAGTGGTGTGAACAGGCAAATTAAAAGATTGTCCAGTGTGTCTAGATTGTAGTAATGAACTTATGGAACCATATATTAATAGTAGTGTCAGGATTATCCAGATTAAAAAAAAATAATGAGTACTCTGCAAATTTCTGTAGAAGTCTAAATATATGATAACAAAGGGAAAAGAAGGAAACAGATTCTGGTAACGTCTAGACAAAATTCAAACCCAAATTCAAGTCCACTCCTTAACATAGAAATTGCAAAACCGAGAATGAAAAATCGTGACATTATGGAAATTACATAATTGATAGATATGTTAATCATATGCAAACGATGAAAAATGCAAACAAAATTTTCAAAATATCTTGATTTATTCAGGATTAAGAATGAGCACCATGCACAGAAATACATGCACCTACGCAACTAGACATGCTATCAATGGGGCTATTAATGGTTTGTCTGAGGAATGTTCTGCTATGCTGAGTGCACTTGGGCATGCAAATCATCAAGATCCACTGCTGGTAATTCCCTTTGCAATTTTTTATCAATGATGACCCAGATGTGCTTGATGGAAGACAAGTTTGGAGATGCTGCAGGCCATGGTAGCATGTTTTAATCATGCAGGCTACTCACAATAACACTAGTAACATGTTGCTTGACATTGTTGTATTGAAGAACAGCTCCTGGTACACTTTGGAGAAATAGCAGTACGTACTTCCACGATTGATATATTCCGTATTACAAGTGAATTTAGACATTATATCCCAAGCCTAAGATGTTAAGCAGTGTCTACAAAAAACATCAGGAGTAGTGTTGAGCGAGTATGTTCTGTTAACCCTTTCGCCGAGTATGCTCGGGCGGGCACCGAGTAATTACAGCTGCTCGGTGTTATGTTTAAATCACTCCCGTGTGCATGATTTGCGACTGTTTGACAGCTTTAGTACATGTGAGGAATGATTGTTTCTTTTGCATTCTTCACATGTAATAAAGCTGTCAAACAGTTGCAAATCATGCACACGGGAGTGATTTAAACATAACATCGAGCAGCTGTAACTACTCGGTGCTCGCCCGAGCATACTCGGCGAAAGGGTTGACAGAACATACTCGCTCAACACTAATCCGGAGGTGTTTGCATGACATTTGGATACGAGCCAGATGTCCAGCTACTGTCCAGCTAATGTTCTTCCATTGACATTATGCCACTGCTCTTAAAGGCTATCATTGTGCAGAGAAAGACAGCAATGGAAACTGGGATGGAGATCTTTCCTCTACAGCGATGAGTCCCATTTTCATCTTGGATCCAATAATAGCAAGAGATTGGTCTAAAGACTACATGGAAAAGCCATGAAGAGGCCTTCACGAAGGACCACCACATCAATCCTACTCTTGAGATTATTCTGTGGGGGTGGCATAGATAAACTTAACCCTAATGTTCTTCCATCAAAGGACACTGTCAGCATTATGTTGATTTGGTCATGGAACCAGAGGTACGGCCATTATTCCAAAATGTCCCAAGAGCTGTTTTTCATTGAAAAACATTAAATTGCATGTTGCCAAAGGCTATTATGAGCATACTGCTGTGCCTAAACTTGCTACCCTTGCCTGCACTGTCTCCGGATTTGTCTCCCAATGAGTACATCAATGTTGGCAATTGCAAAAGGGAACTGCCAGCAATGGGTCTTGATGATTTGCGTTTCCAAGTGCATACAGCATGGCAGAAATTGATAAACTTTGCGTCTTCAAAACTTGAAGGTAAAAATTGTCTAGCATCTTAGCCTCTACCCATCAATTAGGCCACATGATAAATAATTTCTTACTTTAAAGGGAACCTGTCATCTGATACATGCTGCCAAAACTGTGGGCAGCATATATTAGCCACCGACTGTATGATCACAGCCATGTATGTTTGACTCTGAATCGCAGATTACATTAAAAAAAAATAGTCTGACATAATTTCTCAGGCTGCTTAAGCATCAGAGAGCAGTCAAACAGCATTGTTGAGCGGTATTTCACAATATGCCCTCCAGCTATGATATCTTATTGATTGACAAACCTTGTACAGCGGCAGTCAGTACCTGGGCCATCACATATCTGTGGTTCCCAGTGGAGCAAATTTTACGTCAGAGTTGTTTCTCTTCTGTAGAGTTTAAGCTCTTATGGTCAGTGAGGTCCTCTCTTTCTCTCTGCAGGAGAGTATATCTTATTATCAGAAGGATTCTCTCTATCTTTCTCACTTCTGGAGAGTGTAAGCTATTATGATCAGCGGAGACCTGTCTCTCTTTCTCGCATGTAAATTGTAAACCCTTATAGTCATCAAGGTTTTCTTTCTCCTCTAATCCATGTGTATTTTATGAACAAATTCGAAGATTTCCAGTATGAATTTATTCTCTGTGAATCAAATTTTTGGGGAAAAATTGGCAAGGTCGTAAATTTGAATATCAAAAGATCCCTTCATCTCTACGCCCAATATACTGCATAGATTGGTTGTGTTTTGTCTGATGAGATCATCCACAGTAGATGGGTTTTTTTTTTAGCATTGTCTCCAATGATCTGATTTGCACTTAGTCTCACCCAGTCATGTGAGAGAAGTAGGGGGTGCTTTCTTTAGAAGGATTATATTAGTGATACAGTAGAGTAGGTGGCATGTGTGTGACACTAACCTCTGATATAATTAAATAGGTGGCTTCCTTGACTTTTTCTATTCTGGTTACCAAGTAACCTGGTTGTATACAATAATGGAAATAGGCTCAAGATTCTAGTATTGTGCTGTTATTATCAGAACGATGAGTTTAGAAGCTAAAGTCAATAGAGATACATGATCCAGTTTTTTGCTCCGGACCGGAACCTTTGTCTGGCGAGTACATTTCGAAGAGAGGTTTTGTAAAAGAAGAACATATCTTTTATATTTTCTTCTGCACCTTTGGATTTATTCAGTAAAAGTCTCCATGGTTTAGAAATGGCCTCAAGTAGTGAGTTTTTTTCTGGAGGTCAGTATTTTCTTAATTGGAGTTGAGAAAAAAACGCTCAGTGGTCTAAGCAGAACAAATACATATTTAGTGTAGCTTTTTTTCAAGGTAATTTTTACAGCCAAAATAGATTGTTCTAGTACAAAGTTAATAGTTACATAATTAGTACAGTTGAATAAAGGCACATGTCCATCACGTTCAGCCAAAAAATGGGAGAGTTTAAAGAGAACTGGTTATAGGTACAAACATAATGTATAAACAAATCTGCCTTCAAAGAGTTAATGAAGTGTAAATTAACCATTATCATATCAAGGCCTCTAAACTGCTTATAAAAATACTCCCTCACATTGTGCACTCAAGTGATATAATTTTCTTTTTCAATTGCATTTGAATGAATGTGGAGTGTCATCTTTGGGATTATCCTAAAAAACCATCTAACAACGTTGCTACCCATCAGAGGGTATGTTACTGTAACTGTTGCTTTCCTGTCTGACAGTAACTATGTGACTGTAGACTGTAGGTGACTGGTACCATCACTGTAGTGAATAATACAGTGCCCAGTATTTAACAGATCACTCTTTCTTTTTCACTTATTAACTAAGGGTCCAATGTATTATGGAGCTCCAACCTGCCATCCTCAAAGATAAAATAACAATCTGAACCAAACAGCTGACACATTTAATTAAAGGAGCCCTTCTATGAATATTTTAATTTTCCTTAAATGTGTGCATATGTGTATGTAATGTAGTGTGAGTGAATTAATATACTCACCTACTGCTGTTTTCTCTGGGATCCAGTGACCTTCTGCTCCTCTTCTCAGTGATGACCACTCTCTGGGTCATTATAGGCTCTATGCATGAGCCAGAAGTCTCTTTTACACTGTAAGTCTATAGAGCCTCATTCTCGTTCATAGACTAATAATGTAGAAGCCGCTTCCAGGTCACGCAGAGCACAGTGTGACCCGTAGAGCCTGCAGAGTGGTGACGTCACTGAGGAGCAGAATGACGCTGGACACCAGACAGAGCAGCAATAGGTGAAAATATTAATACATTCAAACTACACATCACACACATATGCACACAGTTAATGAAAAAATATTCACGGGAGTGCTTGTTTAAATAATAAAATTGTGCAGGCACGGCAGGAGAAGCCACTCTTTATTTTTGCACAGCATACCACCTAATTCACTGGCACTGATAAGTTATAACCAGCCACAGGGTGAGTCTTTGCGTGGTTACACTATTTCTATTTAGCGTGCACTGTATTGTGTGTTGTGACAGTTTTTGAGTCTGGTACGGCAGTATTAGTAAATCAGAACCATATGGTAATATTTTTTGGACAATGCAAGATGATTTTACATTGACAGAAATGAAATACAAATAACTTTTTTTTAAATAATAGAGTGACAAGAGTGTATTGTATTGCAAATAATTGGTAAGGAGTGCATTAAAGTTATTTCTTAGGGGCCTAGGTCACTCTTATTATGCTCCTGATGAATAGTATAGCATACAAACTATATAACATTAAATTATAATGGCCTTTCAGAAAAAGCATCTGTCAAATATGTGTCTATGAAAATTCTAATCTTGATATGCCAACTTGTCTTGTTTTGTTCAAATTCAATAGTTATTTGATTTATGTGGCAATGAATGTAAAGTCAAAGACTTTCATATGCATCACCTATAAATATTAAGGACATTCTGATAACACATTATTTTCAGTGCTCTGAAGCTTAAGAACCATATGTTGGTAACAGCTGTCTTACACTTAACAATTGTAGTATCTGACTTATTTCCCATATGGTATGTGCGTACTTCGGTTATCTTCACATGATTTATATATAACATCTTAGGTTTTTGTATTCTCTACTTTTTATTTTAAAGATTCACCTAATTTTAAAGATGTGACTAATTTTAATTAATAAAGTACATTATATAAAAGATGCTTAAATGCATCAATACTACACTGAATTGTCTAGAGGAGTAAAGGATATATTACTCCCTATATATTTCTACAGTCAAGGTTGCCTATCCAGTAAGCAAAATGTTTACCAAATGTGATAAATAATTAAAGGGAACCTGTCACCTGAAAAAACGCTATTAACTTGCAGATATGGGGTTAATATGTAGGTTAATAGCGTTGTGAATCTGCGCGGAGTCGGCACTTAGACCCCCGCTGCCGGGAGAAAATAGATTTTATTCCCCCTGGCAGCGTTCCAGTTTCAGTCACGGGGGTGGTGTTGGCGCGAGTTCAGTCACCGCTCTGTGTATAGAGAGCGTCGCTGTAATCGTGCCCCCGGCACTGACTAACAGTATATCATCATTAAGACCTACACTGAGCTGTGACTGAACTGGCACTACCCCCATGCAACAAAGTATAGAATTTTATGGTGCTGGTAAATAGTTGTCTGGATGTGTAGGGCCAACACTAGCAGCATCGGCAGCAGCAGTACAGTATAGCTGTGGAACACAATGGATCGGCAAGAGATGTGTGGCTGTCTGTTGGCAATGACAGTAGCAGGTTAGTGATACACCCCCTGGGGCCATGGAGTACTCGGTGCCGGGCTGGTCGGTTCTTTTGGGACAGTCAAGGTGGCGTGACCCGGTCCGTGGCCCCGGGAGGTCAATAACAGAGGGGAATAAAGTTTTGAGGATAAACTTTCATGATGCCACCCGTGGTATGCGGCTATAGGTTGCCGTCGCTGCTGTTCAGATACACTGGGGCTGTTGGTGACGCAACAGAGATGGTTCAGCTCTCCAGGGGAAGAGCTAGGCCCCAGGGCAGTTAAAGAGGTAGCTTAGTTGTTGGTGTAGTGCAAGGCAGGTGATGCAGCAATTAAGTCAAGGACACAGCGGGGAGCAGTCTTCAAGTTTTTACTAACAGTTCTTATGATGTTCCAGGTTACAACTGGCAGCAGGTTATAACAGCCCACTGAGTCCAGTGTCCTCCGGGGAAGTGATCCAGCCAACTCTCAGATAACTTGGGTGCACTTGATTGAGACCTCCTTTTTGTGTACCTTTCCCGGGTCGTCTCTCTCTGCGCTGGGTCTCGCCCTCCTGCCCTGCGCCTCAAGCACAGTGTCACGACCCAGTGGCCGCGTGCCTTGTTGGGCGACGTCCTCTCTGTCCCCTTGGTCCAATATTGCCACCTTTTCCGTGAATGTGTGTGGTTTTGGCTACGGCACTTAGAGATACTGCAGCCTCTGGTTTGCTAGCTGAGTCTTGCAGTCCTCCACTAGTCTGGGGCTGGTCCCCTACTGGGACCGGATCCCTTCTCTCGACTATGGTCGAAGTGAATTCGGGCACACGGGTGGACTCCGCACTTCCCGTGCCCCTAGGATCCCTTCTCTGTCTCTGGAGCCCATCTCTGACTCCCTTGCTCCTCTCGTTCTCTCTCCTACTGGGCCCCTCTGACTGGGCCCTGTCTCTGTCTGTACCCTACTCCTCAACGGTCCTCACTCACTGGGCGCTTCTAGATGGTTCTGCCTGTCTTTTTATACTGTCTGTCATGTGACCCACGTCACTAACTGTCACTCTACGTGGTCCCCTCTACCTTCAGTCCTTTCTTGTGTGCTCCCCTAAACTACTTCCTCCACCCACCTCCTCTATCTAGTTCCTGACGCGCCCCCTAGGACCATGGGGTACTCGCCACTGGGTCGGTCGGTTCCTTGGGATTGTCACGGGGGCTTGACCCAGTCCGGGGCTCTAGGCGGTCAATAAAAAAGGATAGTTTGTTTAGGGGAAAAGTTTTGTGATGCCACCAGTGGTATGTGGCTATAGATGGCCGTCGCTGCTGAAAGAGACTGCTGGGGCCGTTGGTGACGCAGCTGGGATGGATTTGCTCCCCACTGGTAGAGCACGGCCTCCGGGCTGCCGGTACAGTTTATGTAGGGGGTTGTGGATGTTGGGGTGCAGGACTGAGGGTGCAGATAATGACCAGATGACACAAGAATGGCGGTTTCCTCTGCCTTTACTTGAGGTTTGATGGTGCAGACCGGGGCACTGGTAACAGAAGGTAATGGAGATCCCGGCGGCCAAGAAGCAATTTGGGGATACACCTCGCCAGGTGGAGTTGTAGCCCTTCCATCTGCGCTGTCCTCTTTGGCCCTGCTGCCTTAAGCTATGCTGCGCTCCTCTTTTCTGAGCAATCGTTAAATCCTCGCCCGTATGGCAGGCAGCCCGAGCCTTTTTCAGGCGTCGCTCCTTCGTGGTGGCTCCAGGCTCTAGTATGCTGTTGAGCCACCGGGTGTTTGGTGGAGCCAGGAGACCTACAGTCTCCTGCCCTCCGGATTTAGCTGCCGGGACTTCATTACCCAAACAACCACTGACTCCGGTGTCTGGTTTCTGGCACTTTTCTCTGGGGCGAGCTTGGTCACTGCTCCCCTCCCCAGGTTCTCCCTCGTCTCTCTCCCATCTCCAACTGACTTTTCTCACGCCAACTGACTTTTCTAACCCCCGCCTCCGGGCTCCAATTTAGAGGGGAAGCTCCCCTGGAACCGGGTTAGAGCTCCCCCTTCTGGTCTGGAGCCAGGAAATGTGTTGGATGCTGCTGTTACCTGATAAGGGGACCCATCCTTGCTTCCAGGCATGGCATCACCCCCTGTGAGGGAAGCAATGCCAAAGAGGCAACCGGACTCCTGGGATGCCACATTCCCTCCTCCAGACAGGGACAGGGACTGTGCTCTCCCTCAAGACCAATCTCGCCCTTCCCTACTGTAGTGATGTGGTGTTGGATGTGGGTGTGTGGGTCCCGGGTAGTGCTCCCTCCTTACCTGAGAGTGGGGTACCACACCTCTGGCTGAGATGCAGTACCGCTGTGGCAAATGGACCCTCAGGGGCACCACATTAGCAGCAGCAGATACACAATACAAAATATGATGGGAAAAGCAAGAATATTTCTGGCTGAATAGGGCCAGCAATGCAGCCACAATAGCAGCAACAGTAGCACAATATAGATATAACATTTTGAACAGGAATGTGATACATGGCTGGTCGTACGTATCAACATTGGCAGCAGTAGAACATTGCAATGCGCAATGTACAAACAGGCACTAATCTATTTATTGGCATCAGCCATAGGTGATAGGCAATATCGTGGTTGTCCTGAAGAAGTTTGTACACTTCGAAACGCGTTGACTAAATAAACCACTTGCACTCGGATTGGCAACCCTCATCCTTTCTACATGGCAGTGCAGAATTAACCCATTTGTTTCTCCATTACCTGCACTCTCTTATTCCATGGACACCATGACAAGGATATCTGACTTAGTATCTACTGATCATTGCTTGTATCCCCTTTTTCTCCATAGGTATAGTGTAGTGATAGGCAGGTGGGATATAAGTATTAATGTATGTATCTTTTTAGTACAAAAGGGTGGGAAGTATAGTTAGGTAATTGGAATTAATAGTATATTAGTTCTGTGTGCTATTGTTATTATTGTATACTGTGTTAGTGTAGTAATTAGTAGTATATTAACGGTAGACTTTTGTATAACAAATATCCTTTATTGATATACGGTTTTGTCTCAGTTAGTATATAGTACAAGGCACAGATAACGTTAAGGCATAACTAAGTGGATATTAATTATTAATAGCCAAGTTCAACAGTAATCGTTAATATCGGACCTTAATAGAAGTGTAGAAGAGTTCCCCCTTTAATAACTGGTATTTCTGGTCGGAAACTTGTCCTATTTCAATGATAGTACACTGGAAGCTGGACATGAAAATACTATGCCCAAGGCAAACTGAGTCAGTTTTTGCCACCTATCCAACCTGATGACCAAAAATCTATGGGTTCAGTGCTCAGGTCGTCTGACAGAGAAAGGACACAATCCAGATATAATTAAACCTGGCAATTAAAGAAGTACACTACTTTTACATTGATGCCCTATCCGTAGGATCGGCATCAATGTATGATCGGCCGGGGTCCCGCATGCGGCACCCCCGCCGATCAGCTGTTATCAGTGCTGGCGGCGGCCGGAAGTGCTCACCTGCGGGGCTCAGCCATCAAGTGGTAGTGTCTGCCACAGTGTACTGCACATCCGCCTCCTATTCAATTGAATGGGAGGCAGAAGTGCAGTACATCACGGCGGCCACTACCACTTGACGGCGGAGCCCTGCAGGTGAGCACTTCCGGCCGGTGGCCGCCGCCGGCACCGATAACAGCTGATGGCCGGGGGTGCTGCGTGCGGGACCCCGGTTGATCATACATTGATGCCCTATTCTATGGGTAGGGCATCAATATAAAAGTAGTAGACAACCCCTTTAAGGTGGTGAATCTTAGCTGAAGTGTGTCAGGCTGGCGCAGCAGCATATAACACATGTGGTCCACCATGTCATATATACTACTGCTGCATTGGCTACTTATGGTAGACCTAGCACTGGCACAGGCCCCATCAATGTTCTCATCATCAATGTCGCACTGTCAATCTTGTCCACACCCTATGATAACTAAATGTTCTCCTCCACGTTCATCCACTTTTGCTCCTCCCCCTCTTTTAACTCCCATGGCTCCACATCTTGCAACGTGTAATATTAACCATGATTATTTCCAACAGACTAAGAGCACAATAACCATGAAGAAGTTAAAATTATTCCTCTATGTTTTGTTTCAACCTTGTGAGTGTTTTTTTCCAAGATAAATATGAGGGTATGACTTTGTTGATGCCACAATTGCCACTACTGATAAATGTTGCAGCCTCATTGAAGGGATTCAGTAAGCAACACGTGTCCCTCATCAACTACCAGTGGAGATTTTCAAAGTAACCCAAACTCCAGTGGTACATCAGCAGATAAAACATCTGGTCGATTATGCAGAAAATACTTTAGTTGTTGCTGTTAGAACCTTGCTCTTAGGTTTTTTTTTCCTTTGCTGGTCACATGACCTTGTTGGCCTATTTAAGCCTGCTCCGCCCTTCTGGCTTTGCTGGACTTCATTGTATATCTACTTTCTAGCTAGCCTGTGCTCTGTGTCTTGCTCTGTTAGTTTGCTTGGTCTACTGACCTCTATGTTCTATATATTTTGTTTGTTCGTCTGTTTGCTACTATTTCTGTTAGGAGGTGTCCCATATTCCTCCCAGTCCTTAGTACTTGTAGGGATTCCTTCCCCACATCTATAGGTCTCCGTACAGACTAGCTTAGGACTTTAGCAGGTCTGATCGCAGGATCAGGTCCCCTGTTACATCGTAGGGATTTAGCTGAGTTCTATCGTAGGGACAGATCTCCTCTCTTTCCTTAGCTCTGGTAGCAGAACATAACAGTTGCTGCTGCTGATTTGGCTACTTACTGGGACTCCAGTATTGGTGTATGTATTCTTCTTGAGCCGGAAGAAGTGTGTTTCACACAAAAAGCTGTCCCTCATCCCTGTTCCTCCAGGTCTACGTATTACCCATTTTATCTGAATAAAGATTCTGTTATAAAATAACCAGTGGTGAGTGCTGCTATTTATCAGCCTTATCTCTTGGCCACATAGAGTACAGACCAAAAGTTTGGACACACCTTCTCATTTAAAGATTTTTCTGTATTTTCATGACTTTGAAAATTATATGCTTAACATGAAAGTGTGAAACAACTGAAAATATGTCTTATATTCTAGGTTCTTCAAAGTAGCCACCTTTTGCTTTGATGACTGCTTTGCACACTGTTGGCATTCTCTTGATGAGCTTCAAGAGGTGGTCTTCCAACAATCTTGAAGGAGTTCCCAGAGATGCTTAGCACTTGTTGGCCCTTTTGCCTTCACTCTGCGGTCCAGCTCACCCCAAACCATCTTGATTGGCTTCAGGTCTGGTGACTGTGGAGGCCAGGTCATCTGGCGTAGCACCCCATCACTCTCGTTCTTGGTCAAATAGCCCTTACACAGCCTGGAGGTGTGTTTGGGGTCATTTTCCTGTTGAAAAATAAATGATGGTCCAACTAAACGCAAACCGGATGGAATAGCATGCCACTGAAAGATGCTGTGGTAGCCATGCTGGTTCAGTATGCCTTCAAATTTGAATAAATCCCCAACAGTGTCTCGAGCAAAGCACCCCCACACCATCATACCTCCTCCTCCATGCTTCACAGTGGGAACCAGGCATGTAGAGTCCATCCGTTCACCTTTTCTGCGTCCCACAAAGACACGGTGGTTGTAACCAAAGATCTCAAATTTGGACTCATCAGACCAAAGCACAGATTTCCACTCATCTAATGTCCATTTCTAGTGTTCTTTAGCCCAAACAAGTCTCTTCTGCTTGTTGCCTGTCCTAAGCAGTGGTTTCCTAGCAGCTATTTTACCATGAAGGCCTGCTGCACAAAGTCTCCTCTTAACAGTTGTTGTAGAGATGTGTCTGCTGCTAGAACTCTGTGTGGCATTGACCTGGTCTCTAATCAGAGCTGCTGTTAACCTGCCATTTCTGAGGCTGGTGACTCGGATAAACTTATCCTCAGAAGCAGAGGTGACTCTTGGTCTTCCTTTCCTGGGGCGGTCCTCATGTGAGTCAGTTTCTTTGTAGCGCTTGATGTTTTTTGCAACTGCACTTGGGGACACTTTCAAAGTTTGCCCAATTTTTCGGACTGACTGACCTTCATTTCTTAAAGTAATGATGGCCACTCATTTTTCTTTACTATGCTGCTTTTTTCTTGCCATAATGCAAATTCTAACAGTCTATTCAGTAGGACTATCAGCTGTGTATCCACCTGACTTCTGCACAACACAACTGATGGTCCCAACCCCATTTATAAGGCAAGAAATCCCACTTATTAAACCTGACAGGGCACACCTGTGAAGTGAAAACCATTTCCGGTGACTACCTCTTGAAACTCATCAAGAGAATGCCAAGAGTGTGCAAAGCAGTCATCAAAGCAAAAGGTGGCTACTTTGAAGAACTTAGAATATAAGGCATATTTTCAGTTGTTTCACTTTTTTTGTTAAGTATATAATTCCACATGTGTTAATTCATAGTTTTGATGCCTTCAGTGTGAATGTACAATTTTCAAAGTCATGAAAATACAGAAAAATCTTTAAATGAGAAGGTGTGTCCAAACTTTTGGTCTGTACTGTATGCAGGAGAGCATTGGCTCTACTGGAAGCAGAGGGGGAGGGGTATCCTAGTCAACCATGCTATTCAATACTCATTGCTTTGCTTGATGGTTATAATATGCATGTCGTCTCACAAGCATTTCAGCATCCAGCTTGTTATGCTCACCAGCATAACCTGTTGATTCACATTTTGCACCCACTGCTATGGTTAGTCATCATAGCCAGTGCCATTATTTTCACTTGGTCAGCCATGTGTTCTCTTTTTGCCAACTCAATATTCCCCTCCACATCCAGTTGCTGCCACTTCTCATCCTCCTCTTCCTACACATACTCTAAATCCCGCTGTATGTAACATGAACCTTGAGGGTCCCTAAGAGCCATGGAGTGATAAATATTTACAAGTTGCTGTTCTTACTCAATACCCTGTTGCATTTGGGTCAGTGTTTTTTCCAGAATAATTAGGAGTATTACATAGTTGATGTCACAGTTGGCTCTGCTGACAAATTTTGTAGCCTCTTCAAAGGGCTCAATTGCTAATAAAGGATCTCAAAGTAACCCATACTCCAATTTGGATGATGCATGATATAGTCCATCATCTCTTAATGCTGCTTGTACTGCAGAGTCTAATTCCAATGGGTAGTGATGTCATAAATCAGGTGGCGCTCTAGCAGACAATTGTTTTTACCAGGATGGTGGACTTTGCCACATAAGAATAGTTGAAATGAGAAGTTATTTTCCTGGCCATGCCACCACATTCCTTAGACCAGTATATTTATGAATGATATGTTTCATAATTAAGTTCAGGATATGTGCCATGCTGGGAGAGTTAGTCTGCTGTAATATAATGTAACTAGAATGTTTCAGACAATGTGGCTGATGACAATTCCCAGCTGCAGTTGTTGGGAAACCATTCAGTATGAGATTTGCTGCTTTATGCACTGCAGCAACCTGTCCACTGTGTGACTTTTGTCCCTGATGCTTTCAAGCTGTAAAACCCTTTACCTTGAATGAGCAAAGTCTCCTTCCAAAACTGCAGACTGCCAATATTTGTCTGGCTGCAACATGCCAAAGGAATCTTATATCCGAGATGCTTGCATGTACAACATGCCACCAAAACGATGAGGGCTTTTAGGTCCTATTTAGCTTCCGTCACCATCAGCACATGCAACATCACTTTCTGCAGACCTGACAGTAGATGATCAGATTTTGTGCTGGATGATCTTTTTGCTGCCTATTGCCTCTGCTGTGTATCATCAGCGCCAACACCTTCTTCCTCTGATGACATTACCTCCTAAATAGTGTTGAGCCACCCCCGTAGTGTTCGAGCTCGGTTCGGTTCGTCGAACACCCGTGTGTTTGCCGAACTGTTCGTCGAACTGTTCGTCGAACTCCTTTGAACACCGTTAAAACCAATGGCAGGCAAACAAAAACACATAGAAACACATAGAAAACACCTTCAAAGGTGTCCAAAAGCTGACAAACTGCTCAGAAGACACAACTAACACATGGAAAAGTGACAAGTACATATAGTCATGCGAAAAGAAAAGAGGTGGAGGAGTAAAAGGAGGGGGAGACACAGATATAGGCATGTCATGCCCTTCTAAAATCCAAAAAGTGAGAAGCCGACACGTTCAGTCCGCTCCTGCCCGTGCCACCTCCGTGTCGCCGGGTTTGTGCCAGAGCCACGGTGAACCCTGACGGCCAGCCCCCCTCTCCCAATACTGGTGCCTGTCCGCTGGTGGGTCGAGCAAGCCCCCCTGTGGTGGAGGCAGCTCTAAGCTTTTTAATTTAAATTGTCTCTCTAATTTGAATGAATACACTTTAAATCCATTTACAAGGATCTATTGGAGGGCAAGTCTCATGCCAGCAGCCGCGTAATTCCAGCTCCAGTAGCGTCGACTAAAGCTGCTGCAGTTAAAAAGCTTTTATAAGGATCGAGCTCGGCTGTCCACCGCAAGGCATCCTACTGCCAGTCCAAGCCCCTATGCCTTGGGGTGCCTCCTGATGCTCTTCACTGAGTATCCCGTGGTCCCGAAGCATTTCCTTTGAAAAAATTAAGTGTCCAAACTACAGGTGGTGTAGCTTGCTTAACAGCCGGGACAATCCGCTAACTAGCAGACACTGCTACTAGGCACAAAGTATTTCCTGGGCTAGATGCAGTTAAAAATTTGTAATTAGATACTCTCGTTGGATGCTGAGAAAGCATTCCATAGAGTCTCCTGGCACGCCATATATGATTCTCTTAAAAAGCTTTGGGTAGGGGTCTAGGGGACCCTTTTATAGCCAAAATCACTGCCCTGTATCACAATACGTCACCTAGGCTGAAGATAAATGGAACTGTAGCACCCTGAGGGCTCGGTTGTTACAGAGATATTGCACCTCACCCAGAGGTGTGATATCTCACTCTCAGGTAAGGATGGAGTGTGGATCAGGACCCGAAACCTGCATGCATTACACCACATTGCCGTGGGGCAGGGCGACCAATATGCCTCTGAGATGGGCACGACAGTCCCTGTCCCTGGCTGGAGTGGGGGGAGGGAACACTGAGGAAGGGGAACCCTGTAGTGCAGGAGCAGGGAGGAAGCAGTTCCTGGGTGCATTGAGAAGGGAGTATAAAAGGTGGGCACCATCTTAGTTCAGTGCAGAGAAGTCTGAGCAGAAGTGGCAGGGAGCAGGGGCTCTGCATGAGCTCTGCTCCGGAGGCGGACCTAGTTACAGAGGCCCAGGCCTGGAAGAGGGAGAAGGAAGGAAGAGGAGCGGAGAAGGCTCCAGGAACGAGGAATGAAGGGATCCCAGGGGTGCGGATGGGCGAGTCGCCACCGCACGCCCGAATCCACCTGCGTGGAGGGGTCAGGCCAAAGGGGGAGACCGGTCCCCGAAACTAGTGGAGGCAGGAAACAACCCTCAGCTAGAAACCCGAGGCTGTGACATTTTATGTGGTGCAGCCCCTCGCTACACCCGCTAGGAAGGCACCACATAGGGTCAGGGAAACTGGCGCCAAGTTTACCAAGAGGAGGCCCGAGGCAGCCGGACAGAAGGGTTGGTAAGAAATAGAGATGAGCGTTGTTCTACTCGAACTGTTCGCCAATCTCAAATTCGAGCTGTTTTGGGCGGTGTTCGAGCCGTTCGGCGAACACGAACGATTTGAAAAAAATTCGGCTGTTCGAGGTTATGTTCGATAACTGTTCGTGCACCAAAATCATAACTGGATTTTTTCTCAGTAATGATGAAAACTAATGTTAATACGCAGTTTGAGTGTACAGCGGGGTGGGGGGAGGGGCAGGGGATGGATCTCTGCCGGAATAATGAAGATCTCCATTTTTTTTTCTCTTTCCCGTATTTACAGTGGGGAGGTGCAATCTGTCAGCCTATCAGCAGCGCACACACGGAGCGAAGTGCTTTTTTTCACACAAGCAAGGGCATGTGTCATTGGCAGTGTATGTCACATGTTCTTGCCCTATAAGACCAAGACATTTTCCCCGTCGCCACCATTTTCTCACTGCTGCAGCAGCGTGTTAGACAGCACCGCTGTTGCTGTGTGCGCTATACCTTGTTAATTTCAAGCCAATTTTTGCTCAAATCTACAGATAGCTTGGGAGTAGGGAATAGTTGTGATTGCAGTCCTTTTAGGGACTAGGTTACAGCATTTCCTACGACTTTTATCAGGCAGGTCTGTGCTCTTAAATAGATAGGTTGTGGGAGTAAAGACTAATTGTAATTGGAGTGCTTTTCAGGACTAGGTTACATCAGTTCCTATCAGTTTTTGGCAGGCAGGTGTGTGCCAGTGCTGTGCAAGTTTTTTTCACAGCATTTGGCTGAATCTAGCAAAGCTAATCCTTTTTGGCCTATTGCAGAGTGTGTTAGTCAGTGGAGTAGCCTATCTGTGTTGCAAGATATACCACCTGTGTATAGACTACCAATTTTTTTACTGCACCTAGTGAAGTAAAATCTTTTGGGCATAGCTTCATTCTATTAGTCCATCTATACTGACCTCCATCAGGTTGCAAATTGAATATAATTTTTTTCTGCATCTAGTTCTGAAAAAATATTTGGCCTTCTAGCAGTGTGTGGGACTTTCTCTATTAGTCCATCTATACTGACCTCCATCAGGTTGCAAACTGAATATATTTTTTTCTGCATCTACCTCTGAAAAAATATTGGGCTTGTAGCTGTGTGTGGGACTTGTTCTATTAATCCATCTATACAGACCTCCATCAGGTTGCAAACTGAATATAATTTTTTTCTGCATCTACCTCTGAAAAAATATTAGGGCTTCTAGCTGTGTGTGGGACTTGTTCTATTACTACATCTATACTGACCTCCATCAGGTTGCAAATTGAATATAATTTTTTTCTGCATATAGCTCTGAAAAAATATTGGGCTTCTAGCTGTGTGTGGGACTTGTTGTATTAGTCCATCTATACTGACCTCCATCAGGTTGCAAACTGAATATATTTTTTTCTGCATCTACCTCTGAAAAAATATTGGGCTTCTAGCTGTGTGTGGGACTTTTTCTATTAATCCATCTATACAGACCTCCATCAATTTGCAAACTGAATATAATTTTTTTCTGCATCTAGCTCTGAAAACATATTTGGCCTTCTAGCAGTGTGTGGGACTTTCTCTATTAGTCCATCTATACTGACCTCCATCAGGTTGCAAACTGAATATAATTTTTTTCTGCATCTAGCTCTGAAAAAATATTTGGCCTTCTAGCAGTGTGTGGGACTTTCTCTATTAGTCCATCTATACTGACCTCCATCAGGTTGCAAACTGAATATAATTTTTTTCTGCATCTAGCTCTGAAAAAATATTTGGCCTTCTAGCAGTGTGTGGGACTTGTTCTATTAGTCCACCTATACTGACCTCCATCAGGTTGCATATTCAAAATAATTTTTTGTCTGCATCTAGCTCTGAAAAAATATTTGGCCTTCTAGCAGTGTGTGGGACTTTCTCTATTAGTCCATCTATACTGACCTCCATCAGGTTGCAAACGGAATATTTTTTTTTCTGCATCTACCTCTGAAAAAATATTTGGGCTTCTAGCTGTGTGTGGGACTTGTTCTATTAGTCCATCTATACTGACCTCCATCAGGTTGCAAATTGAATAGAATTTTTTCTGCATCTAACCCAGCCAATAGTTTTGGCCTAATACCACAGTTTGGCCACTCAGCTCTGCTCGGTTCCCATCCATTGTTTTTTTGTGCAAACAACTCCAGAGTTGTGAATTAGTTAACCACCAAAATGAGTGGAAAAAGGCCTGCTGCTGGTGGAAAGGGGAATAGGCGTGTTGGGAAGGGGAAAAAAGGTTGTGTCCGTGGGGTAGGTGTTAAAGCAACAGTAACATCTGCAGAAGAAAGACCATCTTCCAGCCAAACTAAAATGTCTACTTCTTTTAGCGGACAATGTGATAAGATCCCTTTCTTACGGCCACGCCAATCGCTACAAATTCCAGATGAGGCACAAAAGCAGCAGGTGCTTCAACGGATATCAAGTTCTCCTTTAAGTGGACTCTCCTCCACATCAACTTCAACATCACAAATACTCCAGTCCTCAAAGGTGTCACCCCAATCGCACTTGCTTCCTCACAGCTCCCAAATCTCCAGCTGCCCGTCTGAGCATGAGGTAGAACAGATGGTTGAGTCTGCAGAGCTGTTTACTCATACTGTAGCCTGGGAATCAGAGGTCGACTCCAGCTCTTCTGTGAATCCAGACGAGGAAATGATCTGCACTGATGCCCAGAATCTTTATGAGTGGGATCCAGGACCAGACGCAGAAGGTTCTGACCATAATGTAGACCCTCATTCCCAAACTGTAACTCCTGTTGGTGGAGACAATGAGGAAGACGATGATGAGACTCAAATACCTGATTGGAGCGACAACTTTAGTTTTTTGTCAGGGCAGGAACAGGTTGGCTCTGAGGACGACGGGTGTGATAACGCACAGGGTGATGATGATGAGGTTGGAGATCCCACTTACTGTCAACCCACAGTCAGCCAAGAGATGAGGTCAGCAGAGGAGGTGGAGGAAGATGCTAGTGACGACGAGGTCAGGTTGCGCCTTCCTGGACAGAGACGTAGTACTGGAAGCACGTCAACAACTGCATCCTCAAACACAACTCTGCCTCTCACCACAAGTCGTGGTGGCTCTTCAGGTCGCATGGGTGCTAAGCCTTGCATAGCCTGGGCATTTTTTCAGATTGATAAAGATTACCCAACTCGTGTTATCTGTAACATTTGTCAGCAAAAGCTAAGTAGAGGCCAAAAAATACATAGTTTGAGCACTTCATGCATGAACATGAAGCATAAGTTGCAGTGGGAAGCTCAGTGTGCTACACCGTAGCCAACCACCGTCTGCCATATCTTGTGCATCCGCGGCCTCTTCATCCTCTGTGACTGGGGGGACAGCAGTCACACCTGTTTTGGGGCGCAGACCTGCCACCTCTTTACCCGCAACAGCCAGCGTGATTGGCAGGTCATCATTTTCTTTGGAGGTGGTAACACCAGCTGGTGTTGAGCGCTGTCCGACATCGATAGCACCACCTTTGGATCAAGGCAACCTAACATGTCCGCCTGCATCTTCCTCACAGACCGGCAGTTTGCCGGGGACACCCTTATCAACCCCGTCTAAGCACAATAGCCAGCCCTCGGTCCCTCAGATGTGGACAAGTAAAAGACCATTTCCTCCTAGCCATGAGAAAGCTAAGAGGTTGAATTTCACCATCTGCAAGCTCTTGGCTACAGAAATGCTGCCTTTCCGCCTGGTGGACACAGAGGATTTTCGAGACCTTATGTCCGTCGCAGTGCCCCAATACCAGATGCCCAGTCGGCACTACTTCTCAAAGAAAGGTGTGCCTGCGCTCCACCAGCATGTTGCACACAACATCACCGCTTCTTTGAGAAAGTCTGTGTGTGACAGGGTGCATTTCACCACAGACACTTGGACGAGTAGGCATGGACAGGGGCGTTACATGTCGCTGACTGGGCACTGGGTAACTATGGTGACAGCAGGACAAGGGGCTGCTGTCCAAGTCTTGCCGTCCCCACGAGTTGTGCGTCAATCCTCTTTATGTCAAAGTTCCTCCACTGCTTCTGCCTCCTCAACCTCCTCTCGGTCTTCCACCTGCACCCAAAGCCTGTCTGGTCATGCCACAAGCTTTCTAACTGCACAGAAGGGATCCTGCACACCTCCTTACTATGCTGGCAGTAGGGCTCAACGTCATCAGGCGGTTTTTACTTTGAAATGTCTGGGAAATGTGAGTCACACAGCTGAGGAGTTGTGGTCAGCTCTGGAGAACCAATTTCATGAATGGTTGTCCCCACTGGACCTGAAACCAGGGCAGGCCGTGTGCGACAATGCTGCAAACCTGGGTGCGGCCCTTCGCCGGGGCAATGTCACACACGTGCCTTGTATGGCTCACGTGTTGAACCTAGTTGTCCAGCAATTTTTAGCCCACTATCCCAGACTAGATGGCCTTCTGCAGAGGGCACGGTCGCTGTGTGCTCACTTCCGCCGTTCGCATCCCGCAGCTCAGCGACTTACATCTCTACAGAAGTCGTTGGGCCTGCCACTTCACCGGCTAAAATGCGATGTGCCTACCCGGTGGAATTCAACTCTGCACATGTTGCAGCGACTGTGGCAGCACCGACAAGCCCTGGTGCAATACGTTCTGATGTATAGCCTGGGCCAACGAGATCCAGAGGTGGGGCAAATCACGCTGAAGGAGTGGTCTCAGATCAGGGACCTATGCACCCTTCTGCACAGTTTTGAAATGGCGACGAAGATGTTTAGTGCTGACGATGCCATTATCAGCATGACTATTCCGGTGATTTACATGCTGAAGCACATGTTAAACAGAATTCGGAGTCAGGTGGTGGCACAAGAGGAGGTGGAGGAAGTAGAGGAGGAGGAGTTGTATGCGGAAGGGCTAACATCTGTAAGGTAAAGACGGTCGGCAGCACCAAGGCGGCAGGCATGTGAGGGTGGGGGAGATGGTTTTACCAGGGTGCATGGTAGCAGCCAAACTAGTGAGGAAGGTGCAGGAGCCCAGGAAGAAGTGGAGGACGAACTGATGGAAGACTCATCAGATGAGGGAGACCTTGATCACATTTCTGTTGTGCGAGGTTGGGGGGAGAGGACAGAGGAAGGAAGCATGATTGTTACCTCGCCACCAACACAACAGGGACTTGGTGCTCCTGGATGCGCAACACACATGAGTGCCTTCTTGCTGCACTACCTGCAACATGACCCTCGAATTGGGAGAATTAGAAATAATCCTGACTACTGGGTTGCCACACTGTTAGATCCCCGGTAAAAAAGTAAATTTGCAGAAATTATTCCTGCCATAGAAAGGGATGCACGCATGCAGGAGTATCAGCAGAGACTGTTGCAGAATCTTACATGTGCTTTTCCACAAAACACCAGTGGTGCACGTAATGAATCTCACAGTTCCAACTTGCCAACCGTGGGACCGTCAAGTGTTCAGCACTCAATCCATAACAGAACCACAGTATCTGCTGGTAACATCAATTTTGCGCAATCATTTCACCACTTTTTTAGCCCATCCTTTGCAAGGCCACAGGAGACAAGAAGTCTGACACATAGTCAATGCCTAGAGACGATGGTACAGGAGTATCTCCAAGTAAACATTGAAGCCATGACTGTGTCACTGGACCCTTGCTCTTTTTGGGCTTCCAATCTGGATAAATGGCCGGAGCTAGCCACTTAAGCCTTGGAGATCTTGTCATGCCCCGCAGCCAGCGTTCTGTCTGAACGTGTGTTCAGCGCTGCTGGTGGTGTGCTGACAGATGACCGCACGCGGCTCTCCACTGATAATGTAGACAGACTCACGTTCATAAAGATGAACAAATCATGGATCCGAAAAGACTTTTCTACCCCTGTGTCATCCTGGGGAGAGTAAAAGATGGATGATTGGTTAAAATCACCCTACCAACTGTTTTAAGCTTTCAAATTACTAATCATGTTTATCTGTATCTTGGCTGGAAAATAATTTGGGCTTTGTAGCAGTGTGCAGCACTGATTCTATTAGGCCATCTATAATAAGCTCCACCAGATTTAAAATTACTAATCATGTTTATCTGTATCTTGGCTGGAAAATAATTTGGGCTTTGTAGCAGTGTGCAGCACTGATCCTATTAGGCCATCTATACTAAGCTCCACCAGATTTAAAATTAATAATAATTTTAGCTGCATCTAGCCCGGAAAATAATTTTGGGGCTCCGAGATGCGCAAGACACATAAGTGCCTTCTTGCTGCACTACCTGCAACATGACCCTCATATTGTCAGAATTCGAAGTAATCATGACTACTGGGTTGCCACACTCTTAGATCTGCCAAACTTTTCGATCAACCTTTTCATTTTAATAAAGACCAAAAAAATGGTCATTTTTGAAATTATAAGCATTAGCAGGTTATTAGAAACTGAAATCAAACAGTTTTCAACTCAAAACTTTATTCTAGGTGATGTTACATTTTCACTAGAGATGAGCGGTGTTCGACTAGAACTGTTCGCCAATCTCAAATTCGAGCAGTTTTGGGCGGTGTTCGAGTTGTTCGACGAACCCGAACGATTTGCAAAATATTCGGCTGTTCGAGGTTATGTTCGATAACTGTTCGTGCACCAAAAGCTTGTCCTGCATGTCTGGCGCTATTTAGAGCACCAATCATGCAGGGATTGTCTGCCACTCACTGTAATGCCACAGCCATGGTGGTTGTGGCATTACAGTGATTGCCCAAATCGATGGGAACAGTGCCAACAGAGAAACATGAAAAGCCGGCAATTCAGCAGCGGCATACACCGGTACTCGATAATTTAGAACCGAAAGAATAGAGCTTCACACATAGATTAGATAGATAGAAACATGTCAGCCACATATATAAGAAGTACAGTGACAGTGTTGCTTACTGTACTTGTCATTTAGTGTAAAGGATTTATCAAAAAAAATAATAGTGTTTTCATGCACCGTCTCTTTAAAAAAGCCGGCCGGCAATTCAGCAGCGGTACCCGACAATTTGGAATAGAAAGAATAGAGAATCACACATAGGTTAGATAGATAGAAACATGTCATTCACATATATATGAAGTACAGTGACAGTGTTGCTTACTGTACTTGTCATTTAGTGTAAAGGATTTATTAAAAAAAATAATAGTGTTTTCATGCACCGTCTCTTTAAAAAAGCCGGCCGGCAATTCAGCAGGGTACCCGACAATTTAGAATAGAAGGAATAGAGCATCACACATAGATTAGATAGATAGAAACATGTCAGTCACATATATAAGAAGTACAGTGATAGTGTTGATTACTGTACTTGTCATTTAGTGTTAAAATAAAGGATTTATTTAAAAAAAAATTGGCGTGGGGTTCCCTGTAATTTTAGTCTCTAGCTGAGGTTAAGCAGACGGCTGGGGCAGATGTTTGAAGCCTGGGAAGGGGGTAATACCCACGGAGCTTCCCAGGCTACTAATATCAGCCCCCAGCTGAATACCTAGCCTTTACTAGCTATTAAAATGGGGGACCCCCCCAAAAAAAATGATGTGGGGTCCCCCCTATTTTATTAGCTAGCAAAGGCTAGGCAGACAGCTTGGGGCTGATATTAATAGCCCAGGAAGGGTGCCATGAATATTGGCCCCCTCCCAGGCTAGAAACACCAGCCGTTAGCCGCCCCAGAAATGGCGCATCCATAGGATGCGCCAATTCTGGCACTTAGCCTCGCTCTTCCCACTGCCCTGTAGCGTTGGCAGTTGGGTAATAGGGCTGGGGTTGATGTCAGCTTATAATGCCAGCTGACATCAAGCCCAGGTTAGTAATGGAGAGGCGTCTATAAGACACCCCCATTACTAACCCCATAGTCAAAGTTAAAAGAAAACACAAACACCCAGAATAAAGTCCTTTAATTGAAATAAAGACACAATCCTTTATTGTTCTAAATTAAACCATACTTACCACCATGCCCATTCCAGCTGAAGCCAACGATCTCCTGCAATAAAAGTAAAATAATAAAGCAACCTCATCCTTACCTTTCCATGGTTCCCAGGACAGCTTCAGCTCTGCTACATCGAGATGACAGGCTGGACCGCAGCAGAACGCTGCCATCCAGCCTGTCATCCCGCGGACACTGAGAAGCGCAGGCATGCTTGCGCTCCTCAGTGTCTCGCTGTGACGGCATCCAGATGAGCTGACAATGAACTCGGCTCACCTCATGCACGTCACTGACAGCGTGGGAAAATTCTCCTGCACTCAGCGCTTCAGCGTGAGAATTTTCCCACGCTGTCAGTGACGTGCATGAGGTGAGCCGAGTTCATTGAACATGAATGAGCTCACCTCATGCACGTCACTGACAGCGTGGGAAAATTCTCACGCTGAAGCGCTGAGTGCAGGAGAATTTTCCCACGCTGTCAGTGACGTGCATGAGGTGAGCTCATTCATGTCCATTGAACTCAGCTGACCTCATGTACGTCACTGACAGCGTGGGAGAATTCTCACGCTGAAGCGCTGAGTGCAGGAGAATTCTCCCACGCTGTCAGTGAGGTGCATGAGGTGAGCTGAGTTCATTGGCGGCTCATCTTTATGCCGTCACAGCGAGACACTGAGGAGCGCAAGCATGCCTGCGCTTCTCAGTGTCTGCAGGATGACAGGCTGGATGGCAGCGTTCTGCTGCGGTCCAGCCTGTCATCTCGATATAGCAGAGCTGAAGCTGTCCTGGGAACCATGGAAAGGTAAGGATGATGTTGCTTTATTATTTTTCTTTTATTGCAGGAGATCATTGGCTTCAGCTGGAATGGGCGTGATGGTAAGTATGGTTTAATTTAGAACAATAAAGAATTGTGTCTTTATTTCAATTAAAGGACTTTATTCTGGGTGTTTGTCTTTTTTTTTTAACTTTGACTATGGGGTTAGTAATGGGGGTGTCTTATAGACGACTCTCCATTACTAACCTGGGCTTGATGTCAGCTGGCATTATAAGCTGACATCAACCCCAGCCCTATTACCCCACTGCCACCGCACCAGGGCAGCGTGGAAGAGCGAGGCTAAGTGCCAGAATTGGCGCATCCTATGGATGCGCCATTTCTGGGGCGGCTGACGGCTGCTGTTTCTAGCCTGGGAGGGGGCCAATATTCATGGCACCCTTCCTGGGCTATTAATATCAGCCCCCAGCTGTCTGCCTAGCCTTTGCTAGCTATTAAAAAAGGGGGTACCCCACGTCATTTTTTTGGGGGGGTCCCCCATTTAAATAGCTAGTAAAGGCTAGGTACAGTTATATGAAAAAGTTTGGGCACCCCTATTAATCTTAAGCTTAATGTTTTATAAAAATTGGTGTTTTTGCAACAGCTATTTCAGTTTGATATATGTAATAACTGTTGGACACAGTAATGTTTCTGCCATGAAATAAGGTTTATTGTACTAACAGAAAATGTGCAATCTGCATTCAAACAAAATTTGACAGGTGCATAAGTATGGGCACCCTTATCATTTTCTTGTTTTAAATACTCCTACCTACTTTTTACTGACTTACTAAAGCACTTTTTTTGTTTTGTAACCTCATTGAGCTTTGAACTTCATAGCTAGGTGTATGCAATCATGAGAAAAGCTACTTAAAGTGGCCACTTGCAAGTTGTTCTCCTGTTTGAATCTCCTCTGAAGAGTAGCATCATGGGCTCCTCAAAACAACTGTCAAATGATCTAAAAACAAAGATTATTCAACATAGTTGTTCAGGGGAAGGATACAAAAAGCTGTCTCAGAGATTTAACCTGTCAGTTTCCACTGTGAGGAACATAGTAAGGAAATGGAAGAACACAGGGACAGTTCTTGTTAAGGCCAGAAGTGGCAGGCCAAGAAAAACATCAGAAAGGCAGAGAAGAAGAATGGTGAGATCAGTCAAGGACAATCCTCAGACCACCTCCAGAGAGCTGCAGCATCAACTTGCTGCAGATGGTGTCACTGTGCATCGGTCAACTATACAATGCACTTTGCACAAGGAGAAGCTGTATGGGAGAGTGATGCGAAAGAAGCCGTTTCTGAAAGCACGTCACAAACAGAGTCGGCTGAGGTATGCAAAAGCACATTTGGAGAAGCCAATTTCTTTTTGGAAGAAGGTCCTGTGGACTGATGAAACCAAGATTGAGTTGTTTGGTCATACAAAAAGGCGGCAAAAAAACACAGCATTCCAAGAAAAACACTTGCTACCCACAGTAAAATTTGGTGGAGGTTCCATCATTCTTTGGGGCTGTGTGGCCAATGCCGGCACCGGGAATCTTGTTAAAGTTGAGGGACGCATGGATTCCACTCAGTATCAGCAGATTCTTGACAATAATGTTCAAGAATCAGTGATAAAGTTGAAGTTACGCAGGGGATGGATCTTTTAGCAAGACCATGATCCAAAACACCGCTCCAAATCTACTCAGGCATTCATGCAGAGGAACAATTACAATGTTCTGAAATGGCCATCCCAGTCCCCAGACCTGAATATCATTGAACATCTGTGGGATCATTTGAAGAGGGCTGTCCATGCTCGGCGACCATCAAACTTAACTGAACAGGAATTGTTTTGTAAAGAGGAATGGTCAAAAATACCTTCATCCAGGATCCAGGAACTCATTAAAAGCTACAGGAAGCGACTAGAGGCTGTTATTTTTGCAAAAGGAGGATCTACTAAATATTAATGTCACTTTTCTGGTGAGGTGCCCATACTTATGCACCTGTCAAATTTTGTTTGAATGCAGATTGCACATTTTCTGTTAGTACAATAAACCTCATTTCAAGGCAGAAACATTACTGTGTCCAACAGTTATTACATATATCAAACTGAAATAGCTGTTGCAAAAACACCAATTTTTATAAAACATTAAGCTTAAGATTAATAGGGGTGCCCAAACTTTTTCATATAACTGTATTCAGCTGGGAGGTGATATTAGTAGCCTGGGAAGCTCCGTGGGTATTACCCCCTTCCCAGGCTTCAAACATCTGCCCCAGCCGTCTGCTTAACCTCCGCTAGAGCCTAAAATTACGGGGACCCCCACGCCAATTTTTTTTTTAATAAATCCTTTATTTTAACACTAAATGACAAGTACAGCAATCATCACTGTCACTGTGCTTCTTATATGTGTGACTGACATGTTTCTATTTATCTAATCTATGTGTGATGCTCTATTCCTTCTTGTCTAAATTGTCGGGTACCGGTGTATGCCGCTGCTGAATTGCCGGCCGGCTTTTTTAAAGAGAGTGTCTTCTGAGCAGTTTGTCAGCTTTTGGACACCTTTGAAGGTGTTTTCTATGTGTTTCTATGTGTTTTTGTTTGCCTGCCATTGGTTTTAACGGTGTTCGACGGTGTTCTAAGGTGTTCGACGAACAGTTCCTCGAACATCCCGGTGTTCGACGAACCGAACCGAACCCCAACACTATGGGGGTGGCTCAACACTAATTTTCACATAGGACCCCTTCTCCGAAAGGAGCTTCTGAACTCTCTCGTCCATTGAATTTGTCAGGTTTTGGATGTTTTCTGCTTCAATTGTTTTGCATGAGGACAGAATACCCTCCCAGAGCTGTTGCTTAGATGTGAACTGCCTCCCGCCATCATAGACACTCCTTTTGATGATGCTCCAGAGGTTCTGAATGGGGTAGAGGTCAGGGGAGCATGGGGGTCACACCATAAGTTTGTCCCCTTTTATGCCCATATCAGCCAGAGATGCAGATGTTTTATGTGCAGCATGAGATGGTGCATTATCATGCAAAAAAATGATCTTGCTGTGAAATACACGGTTCTTCTTCTTGAACCATGGCAGGAAGTGCTGTTTGAGAATATCCACATACATTATGGAGTTCATCTTTAGCGCCTTCAGGGATCCTAAAGGGGCCAACAATCTCTCTCCCCATGATTCCAGCCCAAAACATTACTCCACCTCCTCCTTGTTGACGCTGTAGCCGTGTTTGCGTGGCGTGTCCATCAACCAGCCATCCTCCACTCCATCCATCTGGACCATCGAGCGCTGCACGGCACTCATCCGTGAACAAAACTGACCGCAATCCACGGGTGGCATAGTCGGACATTTAAACATCAAAACCACATAAATAGTTCCGCCACTGGTTTGACCACCCTGAGCCACGGAACCGGGTCGCCGCCACAAAGACTACAACCACCAGCATCCACCAAAAATGGTCCGGCTCCGGGTGTCCCAAGGCCCAGGGGGTGCATCAGAACATTTTCATCACCTTTCACAATCACCAATGGGACAAGGCAGGGATGTCCTCTGTCCCCTCTCTTATACATCCTAGTGACGGAGCACCTGCTCTCATCAATTTGCCATAACCCCAAAATTAGGTGGATTGAGGTGGGAGGCACCGAGTACAAGTGCTCTCTATTTGCTGATGATGTCCTAGTATATATCACTAAATCACATATATCCATCCATGCTGTTATGGCTGAAATAGATCACTTTGTTACATGGTCAAATTTTAAAATCAATGCAGCGAAGTCTGAGGCCCTCGATGTCTCCCTCCCCAAATCCATATAGGATTCCATCCAGTCCAACTTTCCCTTTGCCTGGCCCTCACAGGGTATCAAATACTTAGGAATTCCTATTCATAGAGACCTCTCCCATCTATGTTACCTTACTTTTGGGCCCTTTATTGAACAACTCCATACAGACCACGGTTGGCAAGTTAGAACTGTAAGATTCACTA
Source organism: Phyllobates terribilis (assembly GCF_046119375.1). NCBI lineage: Eukaryota > Metazoa > Chordata > Amphibia > Anura > Dendrobatidae > Phyllobates > Phyllobates terribilis. Next base: position 250,584,121 of record NW_027362769.1, on the reverse strand, counting down.
CGTGAACCACTGGTGTTTTGTGGAAAAGCACATGTACACTGTGTTCCAAATTATTATGCAAAAAGTGTTTAGGAGTGATAAGGGAAGAATTTGTTTGTTTGTCAGTTAAACTCATTGATGGTGATGTGTGTCAGGGCTCTTTATATCACTGTAAGCAATTGCAGACACCTGTGCTAATTAGTTTTGCAGGTGTGTCCAATGAAAGGCAAGACTACTTAAGAAGGCTGTCTCACATTATTAAGCAGCCTACATTTTCTGCCAAAATGGGAAAGAAAAAGGATGTGTCGGCTGCTGAGAAGCAACAAATTGTGGAGTGTTTAGGTCAAGGCATGACTACAATCAACATTGTGCGATGATCAGGATGAAGTGTCTTGGCAATCAAGAAGTATGTAGCTGATTCACAGTACACACGTGTGCGTGCTGATAAGGGCAAATTGAGGACTCTTTCCTACAGGCAATTACGTCAGGTTAAAAGAGCAGCGGCAAAAAAGCCTTGTCATAGCAGCAGGCAAGTTTTTGAAGCTGCTGGTGCCTCCAACGTCCCCCAAACAACAAGATGCAGGGTCCTTCAGAGGTTTGCAGCTGTGCATACGCCATCCTGTTGACCTCCTCTTTCCACTTCACACAAGCAGAAACGGCTCCAGTGGGACAAACATTACATGAAGACTGATTTCAAAACTGTTTTGTTCACGGATGAGTGCCGTGCAGCGCTCGATGGTCCAGATGGATGGAGTGGAGGATGGCTGGATGATGGACACGCCACGCAAACACGGCTACAGCGTCAACAAGGAGGAGGTGGAGTAATGTTTTGGGCTGGAATCATGGGGAGAGAGATTGTCGGCCCCTTTAGGATCCCTGAAGGCGCTAAAGATGAACTCCATAATGTATGTGGATATTCTCAAACAGCACTTCCTGCCATGGTTCAAGAAGAAGAACCGTGTATTTCACAGCAAGATCATTTTTTTGCATGATAATGCACCATCTCATGCTGCACATAAAACATCTGCATCTCTGGCTGATATGGGCATAAAAGGGGACAAACTTATGGTGTGACCCCCATTCTCCCCTGACCTCTACCCCATTCAGAACCTCTGGAGCATCATCAAAAGGAGTGTCTATGATGGCGGGACGCAGTTCACATCTAAGCAACAGCTCTGGGAGGGTATTCTGTCCTCATGCAAAACAATTGAAGCAGAAACCATCCAAAACCTGACAAATTCAATGGACGAGAGAGTTCAGAAGCTCCTTTCGAACAAGGGGTCCTATGTGAACATGTAACATCACCTAGAATAAAGTTTTGAGTTGAAAACTGTTTGATTTCAGTTTCTAATAACCTGCTAATGCTTATAATTTCAAAAATGACCATTTTTTTGGTCTTTATAAAAATGAAAAGGTTGATCGAAAAGTTTGGGGGATCTAAGAGTGTGGCAACCCAGTAGTCATGATTACTTCGAATTCTGACAATATGAGGGTCATGTTGCAAGTAGTGCAGCAAGAAGGCACTTATGTGTCTTGCGCATCTCGGATCCCCAAAATTATTTTCCGGGCTAGATGCAGCTAAAAATTATTATTAATTTTAAATCTGGTGGAGCTTAGTACAGATGGCCTAATAGGATCAGTGCTGCACACTGCTACAAAGCCCAAATTATTTTCCAGTCAGGATACAGATAAACATGATTAGTAATTTTAAATCTGGTGGAGCTTATTATAGATGGCCTAATAGAATCAGTGCTGCACACTGCTACAAAGCCCAAATTATGTTCCAGCCAAGATACAGATAAACTTGATTAGTAATTTGAAAGCTTAAAACGGTTGGTAGGGTGATTTTAACCAATCATCAAGCTTTTACTCTCCCCAGGATGACACAGGGGTAGAAAAGTCGTTTCGGATCCATGATTTGTTCATCTTTATGAACGTGAGTCTGTCTACATTATCAGTGGAGAGCCGTGTGCGCTTATCTGTCAGCACACCACCAGCAGCGCTGAACACACGTTCAGACAGAACGCTGGCTGCGGGGCATGACAAGATCTCCAAGGCGTAAGTGGCGAGCTCCGGCCATTTATCCAGATTGGAAGCCCAAAAAGAGCAAGGGTCCAGTGACACAATCATGGCTTCAATGTTTACTTGGAGATACTCCTGTACCATCGTCTCTAGGCGTTGACTATGTGTCAGACTTCTTGTCTCCTGTGGCCTTGCAAAGGGTGGGCTAAAAAAGTGGTGAAATGATTCCGCAAAATTGATGTTACCAGCAGATACTGTGGTTCTGTTACAGTTTGAGTGCTGAACACTTGACGGTCCCACGGTTGGCAAGTTGGAACTGTGAGATTCACTACGTGCACCACTGGTGTTTTGTGGAAAAGCACATGTAAGATTCTGCAACAGTCTCTGCTGATACTCCTGCATGCGTGCATCCCTTTCTATGGCAGGAATAATTTCTGCAAATTTACTTTTGTACCGGGGATCTAACAGTGTGGCAACCCAGTAGTCAGGATTATTTCTAATTCTCACAATTCGAGGGACATGTTGCAGGTAGTGCAGCAAGAAGGCACTCATGTGTGTTGCGCATCCAGGAGCACCAAGTCCCTGTTGTGTTGGTGGCGAGGTAACAATCATGCTTCCTTCCTCTGTCCTCTCCCCCCAACCTCGCACAACAGAAATGTGATCAAGGTCTCCCTCATCTGATGAGTCTTCCATCAGTTCGTCCTCCACTTCTTCCTGGGCTCCTGCACCTTCCTTACTAGTTTGGCTGCTACCATGCGCCCTGGTAAAACCATCTCCCCCACCCTCACATGCCTGCAGCCTTGGTGCTGCCGACCGTCTGGACCTTGCAGATGTTAGCCCTTCCGCATACAACTCCTCCTCCTCTACTTCCTCCACCTCCTCTTGTGCCACCACTTGACTCCGAATTCTGTTTAACATGTGCTCCAGCATGTAAATCACCGGAATAGTCATGCTGATAATGGCATCGTCAGCACTAAACATCTTCGTCGCCATTTCAAAACTGTGCAGAAGGGTGCATAGGTCCCTGATCTGAGACCACTCCTCCAGCGTGATTTGCCCCACCTCTGGATCTCGTTGGCCCAGGCTATACGTCAGAACTTATTGCACCAGGGCTTGTCGGTGCTGCCACAGTCGCTGCAACATTTGCAGAGTTGAATTCCACCGGGTAGGCACATCGCATCTTAGCCGGTGAAGTGGCAGGCCCAACGACTTCTGTAGAGATGTAAGTCGCTGAGCTGCGGGATGCGAACGGTGGAAGTGAGCACACAGCGACCGTGCCCTCTGCAGAAGACCATCTAGTCTGGGATAGTGGGCTAAAAATTGCTGGACAACCAGGTTCAACACATGAGCCATACAAGGCACGTGTGTGACATTGCCCCAGCGAAGGGCCGCACCCAGGTTTGCAGCATTGTCGCACACGGCCTTCCCTGGTTTCAGGTCCAGTGGAGACAACCATTCATGAAATTGGTTCTCCAGAGCTGACCACAACTCCTCAGCTGTGTGACTCACATTTCCCAGACATTTCAAAGTAAAAACCGCCTGATAACGTTGAGCCCTGCTGCCAGCATAGTAAGGAGGTGTGCAGGATCCCTTCTGCACAGTTAGAAAGCTTGTGGCATGACCAGACAGGCTTTGAGTGCAGGTGGAAGACCGAGAGGAGGTTGAGGAGGCAGAAGCAGTGGAGGAACTTTGACATAAAGAGGATTGACGCACAACTCGTGGGGACGGCAAGACTTGGACAACAGCCCCTTGTCCTGCTGTCACCATAGTTACCCAGTGCCCAGTCAGCGACATGTAATGCCCCTGTCCATGCCTACTCGTCCAAGTGTCTGTGGTGAAATGCACCCTGTCACACACAGAGTTTCTCAAAGAAGCGGTGATGTTGTGTGCGACATGCTGGTGGAGCGCAGGCACACCTTTCTTTAAGAAGTAGTGCCGACTGGGCATCTGGTACTGGGGCACTGCGACGGACATAAGGTCTCGAAAATCCTCTGTGTCCACCAGGCGGAAAGGCAGCATTTCTGTAGCCAAGAGCTTGCAGATGGTGAAATTCAACCTCTTAGCTTTCTCATGGCTAGGAGGAAATGGTCTTTTACTTGTCCACATCTGAGGGACCGAGGGCTGGCTATTGTGCTTAGACGGGGTTGATAAGGGTGTCCCCGGCAAACTGCCAGTCTGTGAGGAAGATGCAGGCGGACATGTTAGGTTGCCTTGATCCAAAGGTGGTGCTATCGATGTCGGACAGCGCTCAACACCAGCTGGTGTTACCACCTCCAAAGAAAATGATGACCTGCCAATCACGCTGGCTGTTGCGGGTAAAGAGGTGGCAGGGAGCACACTGAGCTTCCCACTGCAACTTATGCTTCATGTCCATGTGCCGGTTCATGCATGAAGTACTCAAACTATGTATTTTTTGGCCTCTACTTAGCTTTTGCTGACAAATGTTACAGATAACACGAGTTGGGTCATCTTTGTCGATCTGAAAAAATGCCCAGGCTATGCAAGGCTTAGCACCCATGCGACCTGAAGAGCCACCACGACTTGTGGTGAGAGGCAGAGTTGTGTTTGAGGATGCAGTTGTTGACGTGCTTCCAGTACTACGTCTCTGTCCAGGATGGCGCAACCTGACCTCGTCGTCACTAGCATCTTCCTCCACCTCCTCTGCTGACCTCATCTCTTGGCTGACTGTGGGTTGACAGTAAGTGGGATCTCCAACCTCATCATCATCACCCTGTGCGTTATCACACCCGTCATCCTCAGAGTCAACCTGTTCCTGCCCTGACAAAAAACTAAAGTTGTCGCTCCAATCAGGTATTTGAGTCTCATCATCGTCTTCCTCATTGTCTCCACCAACAGGAGTTACAGTTTGGGAATGAGGGTCTACATTATGGTCAGAACCTTCTGCGTCTGGTCCTGGATCCGACTCATAAAGATTCTGGGCATCAGTTCAGATCATTTCCTCGTATGGATTCACAGAAGCGCTGGAGTCGACCTCTGAATCCCAGGCTATAGTATGAGTAAAGAGCTCTGCAGACTCAACCATCTGTTCTACCTCATACTCAGATGGGCAGCTGGAGATTTGGGAGCTGTGAGGAAGCAAGTGCGATTGGGGTGATACCTTTGAGGACTGGAGTATTTGTGATGTTGAAGTTGATGTGGAGGAGAGCCCACTTAAAGGAGCACTTGATATCCGTTGAAGCACCTGCTGTTTTTGTGCCTCATCTGGAATTTGTAGCGATTGGCGTGGCCGTAAGAAAGGGATCTTATCACATTGTCCGCTAAAAGAAGTAGACATTTTAGTTTGGCTGGAAGAAGGTCTTTCTTCTGCAGATGTTACTGTTGCTTTAACATCTACCCCACGGACACAACCTTTTTTCCCCTTCCCAACACGCCTATTCCCCTTTCCACCAGCAGCAGGCCTTTTTCCACTCATTTTGGTGGTTAACTAATTCACAACTCTGGAGTTGTTTGCACAAAAAAACAATGGATGGGAACCCAGCAGAGCTGAGTGGCCAAACTGTGGTACTAGGCCAAAACTATTGGCTGGGTTAGATGCAGAAAAAAATTATATTCAATTTGCAACCTGATGGAGGTCAGTATAGATGGACTAATAGAACAAGTCCCACACACAGCTAGAAGCCCAAATATTTTTTCAGAGGTAGATGCAGAAAAAAATTTTACTCAGTTTGCAACCTGATGGAGGTCAGTATAGATGGACTAATAGAACAAGTCCTACACACAGCTAGAAGCCCAAATATTTTTTCAGAGGTAGATGCAGAAAAAAAATATATTCAGTTTGCAACCTGATGGAGGTCAGTATAGATGGACTAATAGAGAAAGTCCCACACACTGCTTGAAGGCCAAATATTTTTTCAGAGCTAGATGCAGACAAACAATTATTTTGAATTTGCAACCTGATGGAGGTCAGTATAGATGGACTAATAGAGAAAGTCCCACACACTGCTAGAAGGCCAAATATTTTTTCAGAGCTAGATGCAGACAAAAAATTATTTTTAATTTGCAACCTGATGGAGGTCAGTATAGATGGACTAATAGAGAAAGTCCCACACAGTGCTAGAAGGCCAAATATTTTTTCAGAGCTAGATGCAGATAAAAATTATTTTTAATTTGCAACCTGATGGAGATCAGTATTGATGGACTAATAGAGAAAGTCCCACACACTGCTAGAAGGCCAAATATTTTTTCAGAGCTAGATGCAGATATAAATTAATTTTAATTTGCAACCTGATGGAGGTCAGTATAGATGGACTAATAGAGAAAGTCCCACACACTGCTAGAAGGCCAAATATCTTTTCAGAGCTAGATGCAGATATAAATTATTTTTAATTTGCAACCTGATGGAGGTCAGTATAGATGGACTAATAGAGAAAGTCCCACACACTGCTAGAAGGCCAAATATCTTTTCAGAGCTAGATGCAGATATATATTATTTTTAATTTGCAACCTGATGGAGGTCAGTATAAATGGACTAATAGAGAAAGTCCCACACACTGTTAGAAGGCCAAATATTTGTTCAGAGCTAGATGCAGACAAAAAATTATTTTTAATTTGCAACCTGATGGAGGTCAGTATAGATGGACTAATAAAGAAAGTCCCACACACTGCTAGAAGGCCAAATATTTTTTCAGAGCTAGATGCAGCTATAAATTATTTTTAATTTGCAACCTGATGGAGGTCAGTATAGATGGACTAATAGAGAAAGTCCTACACACTGCTAGAAGGCCAAATATTTTTTCAGAGCTAGATGCAGAAAAAAATTATATTCAGTTTGCAACCTGATGGAGGTCAGTATAGATGGACTAATAGAACAAGTCCCACACACAGCTAGAAGGCCAAATATTTTTTCAGAGGTAGATGCAGATAAAAATTATTTTTAATTTGCAGCCTGATGGAGGTCAATATAGATGGACTAATAGAGAAAGTCCCACACACTGCTAGAAGGCCAAATATTTTTTCAGAGCTAGATGCAGACAAAAAATTATTTTGAATTTGCAACCTGATGGAGGTCAGTATAGATGGACTAATAGAGAAAGTCCCACACACTGCTAGAAGGCCAAATATTTTTTCAGAGCTAGATGCAGACAAAAAAATATTTTTAATTTGCAAACTGATGGAGGTCAGTATAGATGGACTAATAGAGAAAGTCCCACAAACTGCTAGAAGGCCAAATATTTTTTCAGAGCTAGATGCAGATAAAAATTATTTTTAATTTGCAACCTGATGGAGGTCAGTATAGATGTACTAATAGAGAAAGTCCCACACAGTGCTAGAAGGCCAAATATTTTTTCAGAGCTAGATGCAGAAAAAAATTATATTCAGTTTGCAACCTGATGGAGGTCAGTATAGATGGACTAATAGAACAAGTTGCACACACAGCTAGAAGCCCAAATATTTTTTCAGAGGTAGATGCAGATAAAAATTATTTTTAATTTGCAACCTGATGGAGGTCAGTATAGATGGACTAATAGAGAAAGTCCCACACACTGCTAGAAGGCCAAATATTTTTTCAGAGCTAGATGCAGACAAAAAATTATTTTGAATTTGCAGCGTGATGGAGGTCAGTATAGATGGACTAATAGAACAAGTCCCACACACTGCTAGAAGGCCAAATATTTTTTCAGAGCTAGATGCAGAAAAAAATTATATTCAGTTTGCAACCTGATGGAGGTCAGTATAGATGGACTAATAGAACAAGTCCCACACACTGCTAGAAGCCCAAATATTTTTTCAGAGCTAGATGCAGAAAAAAATTATATTCAATTTGCAACCTGATGGAGGTCAGTATAGATGGACTAATAGAATGATGCTATGCCCAAAAGATTTTACTTCACTAGGTGCAGTAAAAAAATTGGTATTCTATACACAGGTGGTATATCTTGCAACACAGATAGGCTACTCCACTGACTAACACACTCTGCAATAGGCCAAAAAGGATTAGCTTTGCTAGATTCAGCCAAATGCTGTGAAAAAAACTTGCACAGCACTGGCACAGACCTGCCTGGCAAAAACTGATAGGAACTGATGTAACCTAGTCCTGAAAAGGACTGCAATTACAATTTGTCTTTACTCCCACAATCTATCTATTTAAGAGCACAGACCTGCCTGATAAAAGTCGTAGGAAATGCTGTAACCTAGTCTTTAAAAGGACTGCAATCACAACTATTCCCTACTCCCAAGCTATCTGTAGATTTGTGCGAAAATTGGCTTGAAATTAACAAGGTATAGCGCACACAGCAACAGCGGTGCCGTCTAACACGCAGCTGCAGCAGTGAGAAAATGGTGGCGACGGGGAAAATGGCTTGGTCTTATAGGGCAAGGACATGTGACATACACTGCCAATGACACATGTCCTTGCTTGTGTGAAAAAAAGCACTTCGCTCCGTGTGTGCGCTGCTGATAGGCTGACAGATTGCACCTCCCCACTGTAAATGCGGGAAAGAGAAAAAAAAATGGAGATCTTCATTATTCCTGCAGAGATCCATCCCCTGCCCCTCCCCCCACCCCGCTGTACACTCAAACTGCGTATTAACATTAATTTTCATCATTACTGAGAAAAAATCCAGTTATGATTTTGGTGCATGAACAGTTATCGAACATAACCTCGAACAGCCGAATTTTTCTCAAATCGTTTGTGTTCGCCGAACGGCTCGAACACCGCCCAAAACAGCTCGAATTTGAGATTGGCGAACAGTTCGAGTCGAACAACGCTCATCTCTACTCCTAAGTACCACTATCTGTTTTGCAGGACTTATCTGCTGCAGAAACATCATCATAATCTGTGTGGAAACTATATTGAGCTCCTTATCCACTACCCATCACCCCTGCCTGATTATCAACTCAAGATTTGCCTTGGCTCAGAGTGAACTACCACTGACACTACCCCACCACCTTGGCTTGCAGAGCCAGCAACACAGCTTGGGATTTAAATTGTGTCCTTCATCTCCATCATTCCTTATGTCATCTGAGTACAAAGGCTTCTTCAAATAGAAGAAGTTGTTCTGGTGATGTATTTTCCTTATTACCCAAAGTTCTGTGAGTTAAAGGACTAAGGAGCATAACAGATACAGGTATCATGGTTGGAACATACATCTGTGTATCTAAGTTGCTGAAATGCATGTTCCACTCTGGTCTAATCTGTTAGTTCTCAGATAACGCTCTTAATGACCCTTGACGATCTGGTTTCCACCGTTTACACTCTACTGAATTTGCCCTTATTAAGGTCTCTAACAATCTATAAACAACTAAATGTAATGGTCACTTGCAGGTTCTCCTTGATCTCTCTACCTATAAACACATGCCGGGTCTGGGTAACTGTTTGTTCTGCAGAATTCCTTCACCTTGGTAATACATGTATATCTTTTTACTACTTGTTCAGTACAAGCACTCTCTGTATGACTGACTCTAGCACAACTTCAGTACCTCTTTAGTCTATATATTCTTTAAGGCTTTATATATTATTTTTTGTGCTTGCATATGACTAATTTGTTTTTGTATGCATATGTATATTTATAATAATTATGACATAATATGTTCAGGCTGCCTCCTCTTTCTATGTCAATTTCATGTAAAACTTATGTTATACTGATTGACTCATCAAATTCATACATTGCCATTTATGTCTTACACTGTTTTTTGACCCTGGTTCTTAAATTGGATATGTAAAACAGTTATACTAAACGTTAAACTCTGTATGTGTGTATAAATATATACTGTATATATATATATATATATATACAGTACAGATCAAAAGTTTGGACACACCTTCTCATTTAATGATTTTTCTGTATTTTCATGACTATGAAAATTGTACATTCACACTGAAGGCATCAAAACTATGAATTAACACATGTGGAATTATATACTTAACAAAAAAGTGTGAAACAACTGAAAATATGTCTTATATTCTAGGTTCTTCAAAGTAGCCACCGTTTGCTTTGATGACTGCTTTGCACACTCTTGGCATTCTCTTGATGAGCTTCAAGAGGTATTCACCGGAAATGGTCTTCCAACAATCTTGAAGGAGTTCCCAGAGATGTTTAGCACTTGTTGGCCCTTTTGCCTTCACTCTGAGGTCCAGCTCACATCAAACCATCTCGATTGGGTTCAGGTCTGGTGACTCTGGAGGCCATGTCATCTGGCGTAGCACCCCATCACTCCCCTCCTTGGTCAAATAGCCCTTACGCAGCCTGGAGGTGTGTTTGGGGTCATTGTCCTGTTGAAAAATAAATGATGGTGCAACTAAACGCAAACCGGATGGAATAGCATGCGGCTGCAAGATGCTGTGGTAGCCATGCTGGTTCAGTATGCCTTCAATTTTGAATAAATCCCCAACAGTGTCACCATCAAAGCTCCCCCACACCTTCACACCTCCTCCTCCATGCTTCACAGTGGGAACCAGGCATGTAGAGTCCATCCGTTCACCTTTTCTGCGTCGCACAATGACACGGTGGTTGGAACCAAAGATCTCAAATTTGGACTCATCAGACCAAAGCACAGATTTCCACTGGTCTAATGTCCATTCCTTGTGTTCTTTAGCCCAAACAAGTCTCTTCTGCTTGTTGCCTGTCCTTAGCAGTGGTTTCCTAGCAGCTATTTTACCATGAAGGCCTGCTGCACAAAGTCTCCTCTTAACAGTTGTTGAAGAGATGTGTCTGCTGCTAGAACTCTGTGTGGCATTGACCTGGTCTCTAATCTGAGCTGCTGTTAACCTGCGATTTCTGAGGCTGGTGACTCGGATAAACTTATCCTCAGAAGCAGAGGTGACTCTTGGTCTGCCTTTCCTGGGGCGATCCTCATGTGAGCCAGTTTCTTTGAAGCGCTTGATGTTTTTTGCAACTGCACTTGGGGATACTTTCAAAGTTTTCCCAATTTTTTGGACTGACTGACCTTCATTTCTTAAAGTAATAATGGCCACTCATTTTTCTTTACTTAGCTGCTTTTTTCTTGCCATAATACAAATTCTAACAGTCTATTCAGTAGGACTATCAGCTGTGTATCCACCTGACTTCTGCACAACACAACTGAAGGTCCCAACCCCATTTATAAGGCAAGAAATCCAACTTATTAAACCTGACAGGGCACACCTGTGAAGTGAAAGCCATTTCCGGTGACTACCTCTTGAAGCTCATCAAGAGAATGCCAAGAGTGTGCAAAGCAGTCATCAAAGCAAAAGGTGGCTACTTTGAAGAACCTAGAATATGAGACATATTTTCAGTTGTTTCACACTTTTTTGTTAAGTATATAATTCCACATGTGTTAATTCATAGTTTTGATGCCTTCAGTGTGAATGTACAAATTTCATAGTCATGAAAATACAGAAAATCTTTAAATGAGAAGGTGTGTCCAAACTTTTAGTCTGCACTATATATATAAATATATATATATATATATATATATATATATATATATATATATATATATCCAAAGAATGCAGCAGCACTCCATATGGCCAAGATACGTCTTAACAATAAAAATATTAGATCTAAACTTTTTTGCTCAGCAATAAGTACTTACAAAAAATGAAGCTTTTTAGCGCATAAATTGGCCAATTCACGTGAGCCCATCAACCACGGCAAGGTAACCTCCCCCTGATGGGTAACTACTCTGCCTTCCTTGCCACTTTTGGGCTTCAAGCCTACAACTTATCGGACAAGCATGTCTTCTTCTGGGCTTAAAACACCTACATTTAAAGGGCAAGCAGATCTGTTTATACAACACCTGCTGGTTAATGGGAGGAGTGCAGAATCAGGCAAGAGGCAGTTACACCCCCTTATAGTAATACAAACCAGAGAAACCTGACGAGCACCTCCTAGTGTGAACTGGTGCCAGCTGCTGTAACTATTAAATATATCAAAAGAATGCAGCAGCACTCCATATGGCCAAGATGCGTCTTAACAATAAAAATATTAGATCTAAACTGTCTTGCTCAGCAACAAGTACTTACAAAAAACAAAGGTTTTTAGCGCATAAATTGGCCAATTCACGTGTGCCCATCAACCACGGCAAGTAACCTCACCCTGATGGTTAACTACTCTGCCTTCCATGCTACTTTTGGGCTACAAGCTAACAACTAAACGGACAAACATGTCTTCTTCTGGGCTAAAAGCACTTACATTTAAAGGACAAGCAGATCTGTTTATACATCACCTGCTAGTTAATGGGAGGAGTGCAGAATCAGGCAAGAGGCAGTTATACCCCCTTATAGTAATGCAGTCAGGGTGTTACCATACGATTGATGTCCCCTGGACCACCTTAACGCGCTTTTCGCAAGGCTTTCTCAGAAGGTGTATTATTCGTAGACTGAGACTACCACTTCCATTTTCAATATTCTTCAGCTCTATCAGATGCAGGCCTTTCTACACCATCTGTAATGATGTGTTTTGCACTATGACCTCCTATAACTAAGCTGTATAACCTTAAAATGGCCACTGCTTTTACAGCATCATCTTTCATGGTAACTGTGATAGTCCATCCTAATTGGTTGTGCTACGTCATTTCATTTGAAAACTGCAAAGCATTATTGGGAAGCACAAGTGGCTATGCCTGACGTCATGGAAGCCCGCTTTCTGTCTGATGCCTTCTGCGGCAATGTGTGAAATTGCGTTGGACATTAATTTTTGCAATACGCACAAATTGAATTGAATATCAATATTTTTTTTTTGCAATATACTGTATGATAAAGTAAAGTAGAATCTAGCACCTATTAGTTGTAAACTTGAACAAGCTAAATGTCAGCACTTTCTTAAGGCTTCTTCTCATACTATTATTTTAGAATCGGACTGTCTGGCAGCACAATATGACTGCTGATCAGTACATTTTTAATGATTAGCGATCGTTTGAATGCTTTTTTATTCAGACAGACCAAAGCACTGAAGATCTACACTCGATCACTCAGTGCGCATAGGCTGTCATGATTCTCCGATTGTTTTACACCGGTTGATGCAACGCTGGACAAAAGATCATTTCACCCAATGAACAAGGGTTTTTCTCGTTCATCAAGTGATCAGTAGCCTGTTTACATGGAAAAAATAACTAAAAATTGAGCATTTTTAACAATGTTCCTTCACGAATAACTTGCAGTGTTAAAGCCCCTTAAATTAGCAAAGTTGTTCCCTGTCTCCATTCCTGTTTGCTTTGACTATTGAGCCCTTAGCAACAGCACTCAGATCCTACCCTGATATACATAGCTTTGAAATCGCAGAGAGAATACAAAATTAGTCTTTTTACTGATGACCTATTTCAAACACTTACACAAACCTTGGGATAAGTTTCTTAGCAACTTTCCTTTTCAGAAACAAATTCTTTTTTCTAACATATCTAGTTATCAAACTTGCTTTTTCCCCTTTCACTCTGTGTACATAGAACTACACTCTGTTAATCAATGAAATGCAAAAGGACTTTTGCAATTCCCTCACTTTCCTGGGTGGGCAGAATACACACAATCAAAATAGTTAGTCTTCTCTGTTTACTTTTTCCTCATACTTCTTTAGATTTGTATTAATATTTATCCCCACTATAATGTTCAATTGCTATATACATCCATATATCAAAATGTATATGGAACAAGAAGAGGCCAAGAGTAGCACTTAAAACAGTGTTAACCATAAAATTCAGTCTCTCATACTATTAAATATTACAAAGCTGCACAAATTGAACAACTTGCTAATGATTTTTTTACACATCACCTCACTTGATTCCTTGAGAGAGAGATTCTTAAACTTTTAGCAGTTTTCAATGGTTATATGATCCTCCCCACTGCAACTTTCCTTACACTTTGCACTTTTTACAATGTTCGTGTTCCGTTCACTTCCAATTTCACAATCCAAAGTTCCCTCCAAATCTAGTGCTTAGGTCATTTCAGTGGTGGAAAGCTATTCGACTTCTTAGGCTTTATCATTTTTGCTCTGTCTCGACTATATTATGACTTGAGACCTTCAAAGAGAAGTTATCTCTTCCTAATAATTTTGAATAAGTGCAAAGTCAGATGAAATGCCTCAATGTTTTGTCAGGATGGTGTTCCATTTTATGTTCACTGAGTTTGGTTGTGAGATTGACCAAATGTCTCAGCCCAAATAATCAACTGGAATCTGCCAATATCCTTGGCATGAACTGGAACAGACATGTCTGTGGTTATGAGTAATAAATATGCTGGTGATTCCTTAATTACAGATGTAATGCAGGTGCCGGAATGCAATGCACAGATACACAAGGCAAGAACAGTCAGAGATGAATATAAACAGTTTATATATATATATATTCAAGAAATACCACTTATTAAAACTGACGGGGCACACCTGTGAAGTAAAAACCATTTCCAGTGACTACCTCTTGAAGCTCATCAAGAGAATGCCAAGAGTGTGCAAAGCAGTCATCAAAGCAAAAGGTGGCTACTTTGAAGAACCTAGATTATAAGACATATTTTCAGCTGTTTCACACTTTTTTGGTAAGTATATAATTCCACATGTGTTAATTCATAGTTTTGATGCCTTCAGTTTGAATGTACAATTTTCAAAGTCATGAAAATACAGAAAAATCTTTAAATGAGAAGGTGTGTCCAAACTTTTGGTCTGTACTGTATATAACAGGTATTCTGAACAAGGGATTTGCAACAAGGATAATGAACAGTAATTTGAAATATTAGCAAGATACGAAGTCTCTCAAAGTAATGTGGTGCCCTCAGTCATGGGAGACACCACGTGAGTTCTTTAACTCTGCATATGGCCCTAGCGGGAGTCACCGGTTATTCCCGCTAGGCCGAAAGTCTTTTCCGGACAAATTCAATTACATCACGTTGAGCTCCTGAAACCCCAACTGTTCCCCTCCCAACCTGAGTACCTAAACCCAATTGGCCCCAGTACCGTGAGTGAACAGTAGAAGTGACGGCCCTGTTCACGTATGCAGCTCCTCTGCTTTCACTAGCATGACTTTTCTGGCTCAGCATTCTCTCAACTCCTCTCTTCTTTGGTGTTGGAGGCAATCTCTCAAGCCTTGGGTAGGGGGGTCCAGACCTCGTCTGTCGGCGGGCGATGTCGGGTTCCGTGAACTCACTCAGCACTGCAAGCAGGCTCCGAGTCTCCTCAGCAGGCACAGCACTCGGGTCACATCTGTGAGGGATCTGGAGCTCTTCCACCGGCGCCCGGCTGTGGCACCTCACAGGCCTCTGGCTTAGGTCTGCCACACGGGGCTTCTCAGCACGCAGAGAACGCGTCTCCTCCTCTCTGCTGCTTCAACTTCTCTTGTATATCTTGGTTCCGCTTGACTGTGTCTGGCCAGCAGATGGCAGTCTCTCTCCATCTTTGAGGCATCATATTAGAGTTCTCTTAAAGGCTCTCTCGCCTCTGCTACACAGACACTGTATCCATTATTGACAGTTTTTGCACCATCCAGTATGGGTAAAATAACAGATTTATCAATCAGAAGAGGACTGTGTCCTATAGTGTGCCCTATAATGTCATTCATTTTTTTACTTTGACAAAAGTGACAATCAGGCTCCAAAATGTGTTGATGTAATAAAAACCTTAATTTTATACCATCTAGGGTTCATTCCTCAAGCCAAGCCCAGGTACAGTGATCTCCACTAAAGTGAATTATTTCCTCAAATGTATCCCTGGAGGTAGATGACCAAAGGATCATAATCCTGGCTACCCCGAACATCTCCATGGGACCAGTTGACTGGAGAGTCCTAACCTGGCTTCCCCAAACATCTCCATTGGGCCAGGTGACTAGAGGGTCCAACCTGGCTACCCCAAACAACATATCCATGGGTTCCAGATGACCGAAGGGTCAAAATTCTGGCTTCCCCAAATGTATCCATGAGTTCAGTGATATTTAATGAAGTAGATCTGTGTTATTAAACCTAAGGCCGTGGTCCTGTAAGCTGACATCCTGCTGAAAGTCAAATCTGTGTCCCTCTTGATGGAGCCATGTTGTCCTGGCTGTTGTTTTGGCAATTCACTCTGATTCTCCTTGCAGAGTGATAGAAATCTCTTTTTATGCCCACATCTGTGGCTCAGGTAATCATCCTCAGGTCATGGGGCAAGTGGGATGATGAGTTTAACTCTCATTGTTTCAGTATTTAATCAATCAGCATAGTTCGTCCTTCTGTTTTGCAGGTCAACAAGCCACAGGGCCCACACAATGGTAAATTAACATATTTAGCAAACATACATTGTTCAATGACCCTATCTTGCAAAGTTAGCAGACAATAAGTTGCTGTAAATATCAACTCAAGTGTCAAAATCCAGGTTTATTCAAACAATAGTCTGTGTTGACCAACCTAAAAAAAATACATAATTTCAAAAGTTAACATAAAGATAATAGCATATGTCTCCTGGCCTACTGAATTTATATCTGGATAATTAAGATGAAATGCTGTGTTGTCACACCATCTGGAAGAATTTTTCTCTAAACATGGGGCTGCAGTACCAGATTTTATGCCTTATAGGTTTTATGTCCCTACACAACTCTCCCAGGTGAGCGCTACAATCACTCTTACCCACTATCTTATTTCTCTTGCAGCATTTCTCTATTGTGTGCTTATGTCTCAACCAGATCTCAGCATTTCTGGATTTTATCTTTTTTTCAATTGTTACATCTGTACCTCAACTCTCTACTATGACCTCTACCTCTGTTGCTAGCCAGCACCATCTTTGATGTGCCAACAGAGTTGGGGGAATTCAGGTGCTGTTCTTTTTTACTTTAGTCTTGGTGAGACTTGTTGTCCCTCCAAGACAGGTAGTGTATTTCTTCCTAAAGCATGCTTATTATCTGTTGCAGTCAGCTCTCTGCTGAGAGCCTTGGGCAGGGTCACTCACTATTTAAACTACTAGCAGCTATTTTTCCCTGCCAGTTATACACTCCAGTGAAAAATTAAAGCATCAATATGTTCAAATTCATTTTGAAATGGAAACAATGGTCGGATTGAAACAAAATTTTTCATGGCAGTAGGCCAGACCCTGAATTTCATGATATGGAAATTGTATTGCTGTTGACAAATCAATTCTAGGGGCTGCAACTCTCTAAACATCCTAACTTGGAAAGTGGCTAGAACAATTCCAAAGAAGTCGACTTTTCTCTGAAACTGCAGAATGGATTGGCTTGAAAATCTAGTCAGTGGTGGTCAATTGCCTATGATTTGTGATCCTGTCAAGTTAAATTGCCTAGAATAAAAACTTCCCGTCCGGTGCACCCCTAAACACAAACCCTCCCCAGAGGGTTGAAAATGGGGTTATAATGATAACCTTGGTTGAATCAGTATGCTTTTAAAGGCGGCCAAAAATATCTGGAAGCTTGTCAAGAAATCGTAATGTTTATCCCCATTTTCGAGGGTTTTGCATATGTACCCCTTAGAATTTATCCCCTAAAATATCAAGTTATGCAAAGAGGCAAACATTATGTTCATCTCCTCACATCTAGTGACCATTCTATCAAATTTTCATCATCAGATTGCCTGTCAAAAGCCACCATGGGGTAAAAACACCCTTAACACCCCCCCTCATAAAAAGGAGGGGGGGATATGGGCATTATCGACACAGTCAACATGGATTGTGATGTGTAATGCTGGAGTACGACATGCCCCATATTTTTGTGGCACTACTGGTACCCCAACCCTCATTTTGGGGGGGAACACAAAAAGGACCCCAAATTTAAGCCCCATGAAATTAATTTTCATAATGGAGAGAAAAGTTCGAAACTTGGATCAAAAGGTAGTGTAAGCCCCCTCTCCATCCTCCCAAAACCCCATTACTGTAGGAAAGAAGAATCCACCACTTTCAACTCATTTTCACATCTGCACTTGTGTTTCTGCTGAACTTGTGATTTTAACTATTGTTTCAGGTGTCTGTTGGGTTTTTGTTTTTCCTTACAGATATGTCTTACAGATACACCGTTAAAAGAGTTGTTACCCCTACACGTGGGTAGGAGAGGGTTGAAAACACCTTAGAAGCAATACTTGCTTTTTTGGAGAGTTCTTTTGTTAATTTGGCATATTTGGCAAGACTAGCATTCTGTCAGGTTGTCCTCGTGCATTCACATAAGCAATTTAGGGGTGCACTGGAGGGGTAGTTTTTATCATAGGCGGTTGATCTTGACAGGGTCACAAATGATAGGCAATCGACCATCATTGACAAGATTTTCAAACCAATCCATTCTACAGTTTCAGAGAAAAGTCGACTGCTTTGGAATTGTTCTAGCCACTTTCCAATTTAGGGTGTTTATGGGGTTGCAACCACTAGAATTGATTTGAAAACAGCAAAACGATTTCCGTATCATAAAATTTAGGGTCTTGCCTACAGCCATGCAAAATTTTGTTTCAATCCGACCATTGTTTTCATTTCAAAATGAATTTGAACATATTGATGCTTTAATTTTTCACAGGAGTATAGTTTATTAATACTCAAGTCTATTGCTTTGTCTTACCTTTTTATCCTGTATCCCTCTAAGGCACCAATTCTGGCTCTTGTCTTCTCTTCACTCTTTGCCAATACTTCCAGCACTAAGTAGACGTATGTTATTCTAAAGTGACCGCAGCCCACTGTACTTGAACTTGTCCTTCGTTACTGTACTTCCCTTTCTAACTATCGGGAAGACGTCTGCTTTTCACTGGCCCTAATTCCTCCCACTGTGGGCTAGACCAAATATTTAACTATATCTCTCCCTGAAGCCTGTTGCTGGGCAGATCAACGTTACAAATAATATGCATCTTATAACAGTATGCTCTAATCATATTACACTTACAATGCTTATCACACTCTATCTTATGTCCCAATGTCTTGGCTTACCTACAGTCACTATCTATCTTTATCTTAAGCACTAAACCATGTCTTATCCTGTGTTTACTCTTTGCACATTTTGGACTATACACTACTCACATTGTACATTAACTTTTTACATTACTTATATGCTGCAAATTATCATAACACTATACATGGCAATTCACATCATATCACATCATTACCTAACACATCTATGTCTATCAATAAAAAAATGCGATTGGTGACTTCAAGGGAAGGAACTAGTGATGAGCGAATGTGCTCGCCACTGCTCGGTACTCGCCCGAGCATCACGGTGCTCAACAAGCTCGGCGAGTATTTCCGGGTTGCTCGGGCGGGAACTCGGCTCCCCGCCCTGCATGTTTGGAGCTCTTTAGAGAGCCAATGAACATGCAGGGATTGCTTGCCACGCACTGTATTGCTGTAGCCATGTTGTTTGTGGGCATTACAGTGGTTGGCTGGACGCACAGCGTTATCAGGTCTATATAAGACCGGGCACCGCTCATCACAGTCTACTCCGGAATCAGGCAGTGTAGGGAGAGCTGCTGCTGCATCAGAGGGAGATTTGTTGTTCATAGTTAGCATAAGTATTCCACAACATATATATATATATATATATATATATATATATATATACAGTACAGACCAAAAGTTCGGACACACCTTCTCATTTAAAGGTTATTCTGTATTTTCTTGCCTATGAAAATTGTACATTCACACTGAAGGCAACAAAATTATGAATTAACACATGTGGAATTATATACTTAACAAAAAAGTGTGAAACAACTGAAAATATGTCTTATATTCTAGGTTCTTCAAAGTAGCCACCTTTCGCTTTGATGACTGCTTTGCACACTCTTGGCATTCTCTTGATGAGCTTCAAGAGGTAGTCACCGGAAATCGTCATCCAACAATCTTGAAGGAGTTCCCAGAGATGCTTAGCACTTGTTGGCCCTTTTGCCTTCACTCTGCAGTCCAACTCACCCCAAACCATCTCGATTGGGATCAAGTCTGGTGACTGTGGAGGCCAGGTCATCTGGCATAGCACCCCATCACTCTCCTTCTTGGTCAAATAGCCCTTACACTGCCTGGAGGTGTGTTTGGGGTCATTGTCCTGTTGAAAAATAAATGATGGTCCAACTAAACGCAAACCGGATGGAATAGCATGCCGCTGCAAGATGCTGTGGTAGCCATGCTGGTTCAGTATGCCTATTTTGAATAAATCCCCAACAGTGTCACCAGCAAAGCACCCCCACACCTTCACACCTCCTCCTCCATGCTTCACGGTGGGTACCAGGCATGTAGAGCCCATCCGTTCACCTTTTCTGCGTCGCACAAAGACACGGTGGTTGGAACCAAAGATCTCAAATTTGGACTCACCAGAACAAAGCACAGATTTCCACTGATCTAATGTCCATTCCTTGTGTTCTTTAGCCCAAACAAGTCTCTTCTGCTTGTTGCCTGTCCTTATCAGTGGTTTCCTAGCAGCTATTTTACCATGAAAGCCTGCTGCACAAAGTCTCCTCTTAACAGTTGTTGTAGAGATGTGTCTGCTGCAAGAACTTTGTGTGGCATTGACCTGGTCTCTAATCTGAGCTGCTGTTCACCTGCGATTTCTGAGGCTGGTGACTCGGATAAACTTATCCTCAGAAGCAGAGGTGACTCTTGGTCTTCCTTTCCTGGGGCGGTCCTCATGTGAGCCAGTTTCTTTGTAGCGCTTGATGGTTTTTTCAACAGCACTTGGGGACACTTTCAAAGTTTGCCCAATTTTTCACACTGACTGACCTTCATTTCTTAAAGTAATGATGGCCACTGTTTTTCTTTACTTAGCTGCTTTTTTCTTGCCATAATACAAATTCTAGCAGTCTATTCAGTAGGACTATCAGCTGTGTATCCACAAGACTTCTGCACAACACAACTGATGGTCCCAACCCCATTTATAAGGCAAGAAATCCCACTTATTAAACCTGACAGGGCAAACCTGTGAAGTGAAAACCATTTCCGGTGACTACCTCTTGAAGCTCATCAAGAGAATGCCAAGAGTGTGCAAAGCAGTCATCAAAGTAAAAGGAGGCTACTTTGAAGAACCTAGAATATGAGACATATTTTCAGTTGTTTCACACTTTTTTGTTAAGTATATAATTCCACATGTGTTAATTCATAGTTTTGATGCCTTCAGTGTGAATGTACAATTTTTACAGTCATGAAAATACAGAAAAATCTTTAAATGAGAAGGTGTGTCCAAACTTTTGGTCTGTACTGTATATATATACATACACACTGCTCAAAAAAATTAAGGGGACACTCAAATAACAAATCCTAGATCTGAATGAATGAAATATACTCATTGAATACTTTGTTCTGTACAAGGTTGAATGTGCTGACAACAAAATCACACAAAAATCATAAATGGAAATCAAATTTATTAACCAATGGAGGCCTGGATTTGGAGTCAACCCAAAAATTAAAGTGGAAAAACACACTACAGGCTGATCCAACTTTGATGTAATGTCCTTAAAACAAGTCGAAATGAGGCTCAGTATTGTGTGTGACCTATACATGCCTGTATGACCTTCCTACAATGCCTGGGCATGCTCCTGATGAGGTTGCAGATGGTTTCCTGTGGGATCTCCTCCCAGACCTTGACTAAAGCATCCGCCAACTTCTGGATAGTGTGTGGTGCAACGTGACGTTGGTGGATGGAGCGAGACATGATGTCCCAGATGTGCTCAATCGGATTCAAGTCTGGGGAACGTGAGGGCCAGTCCATAGCTTCAATGCCTTCATCTTGCAGGAACTGCTGACACACCCCAGCCACATGAGGTCTTGCATTGTCCTGCATTAGGAGGAACCCTAGGCCAACTGCACCAGCATATGGTCTCACAAGGGGTCTGAGGATGTCATCTTGGTACCTAATGGCAGTCAGGCTACCTCTGGCGAGCACATGGAGGGCTGTGCGGCCCTCCAAAGAAATGCCACCTCACGCCATTACTGACCCACTGCCAAACCGGTCATGCTGAAGGATGTTGCAGGCAGCAGATCACTCTCCACAGTGTCTCCAGACTCTGTCACGTTTTTCACATGTGCTCAGTGTGAGCCTGATTTCATCTGTGAAGAGCACAGGGAGTGAGTGGCGACTTTGCCAGTCCTCGTGTTCTGTGGCAAATGCCAAGAGTCCTGCACGGTGTTGGGCTGTGAGCACAACCCCCATCTGTGAACGTCGGGCCCTCATACCACCCTCATGGAGTCGGTTTCCAACCATTTGTGCAGACACATGCACATTTGTGGCCTGCTGGAGGTCAGTTTGCCGGGCTCTTGCAGTGCTCCTCCTGTTCCTCCTTGCACAAAGGCGGAGGTAGCAGTCCTGCTGCTGGGTTGTTGCCCTCCTACGGCCCCTTCCATGTCTCCTAGTGTACTGGCCTGTCTCCTGGTAATGCCTCCAGCCTCTAGACACTACACTGACAGACACAGCAAACCTTCTTGCCACAGCTCGCATTGATGTGCCATCCTGAGCAACTTCTGTGGGTTGTAGAGTCCGTCTCATGCTACCACGAGTGTGAAAGCACAACCAACATTCAAAAGTGACCAAAACATCAGCCAGAAAGCATTGGTACTGAGATGTGGTCTGTCGTCCCCACCTGCAAAACCACTTCTTTATTGAGTGTGTCTTGATAATTGCAAATAATTTCCATCTATTGTCTATTTCATTTGCACAACAGCATGTGAAATTGATTGTCAATTAGTGTTGCTTCCTAAGTGGACAGTTTGATTTCACAGTAGTTTGATTTACTTGGAGTTACATTCTGTTGTTTAAGTGTTACCTTTTTTTTTGAGCAGTGTATATACACATTCAGTACAGATCAAAAGTTTGGACACACCTTCGCATTTAAAGATTTTCTGTATTTTCATGACTTTGAAAATTGTACCTTCACACTGAAGGCATCAAGACTATGAATTAACACATGTGGAATTACATACTTAACAAAAAAGTGTGAAACAACTGAAAATATGTCTTATATTCTATGTTCTTCAAAGTAGCCACCTTTTGCTTTGATGACAGCTTTGCACACTCTTGGAATTCTCGTAATGAGCTTCAAGAGTAGAGATGAGCGTTGTTCGACTCGAACTGTTCGCCAATCTCAAATTCGAGCTGTTTTGGGCGGTGTTCGAGCCGTTCGGCGAACACGAACAATTTGAGAAAAATTCGGCTGTTCAAGGTTATGTTCGATAACTGTTCGTGCACCAAAATCATAACTGGATTTTTTCTCAGTAATGATGAAAATTAATGTTAATACGCAGTTTGAGTGTACAGCGGGGTGGGGGGAGGGGCAGGGGATGGATCTCTGCAGGCATAATGAAGATCTCCATTTTTTTTTCTCTTTCCCGCATTTACAGTGGGGAGGTGCAATCTGTCAGCCTATCAGCAGCGCACACACGGAGCAAAGTGCTTTTTTTCACACAAGCAAGGGCATGTGTCATTGGCAGTGTATGTCACATGTCCTTGCCCTATAAGACCAAGCCATTTTCCCCGTCGCCACCATTTTCTCACTGCTGCAGCTGCGTGTTAGACGGCACCGCTGTTGCTGTGTGCGCTATACCTTGTTAATTTCAAGCCAATTTTCGCACAAATCTACGGATAGCTTGGGAGCAGGGAATAGTTGTGATTGCAGTCCTTTTAAGGACTAGGTTACAGCATTTCCTATGACTTTTATCAGGCAGGTCTGTGCTCTTAAATAGATAGATTGTGGGAGTAAAGACTAATTGTAATTGCAGTCCTTTTCAGGACTAGGTTACATCAGTTCCTATCAGTTTTTGCCAGGCAGGTCTGTGCCAGTGCTGTGCAAGTTTTTTTCACAGCATTTGGCTGAATCTAGCAAAGCTAATCCTTTTTGGCTTATTGCAGAGTGTGTTAGTCAGTGGAGTAGCCTATCTGTGTTGCAAGATATACCACCTGTGTATAGAATACCAATTTTTTTACTGCACCTAGTGAAGTAAAATCTTTTCGGCATACCATCATTCTATGAGTCCATCTATACTGACCTCCATCAGGTTGCAAATTGAATATAATTTTTTTCTGCATCTAGCTCTGAAAAAATATTTGGGCTTCTAGCAGTGTGTGGGACTTGTTCTATTAGTCCATCTATACTGACCTCCATCAGGTTGCAAACTGAATATAATTTTTTTCTGCATCTAGCTCTGAAAAAATATTTGACCTTCTAGCAGTGTGTGGGACTTTCTCTATTAGTCCATCTATACTGACCTCCATCAGGTTGCAAATGAAAAATAATTTTTTGTCTGCATCTAGCTCTGAAAAAATATTTGGCCTTCTAGCAGTGTGTGGGACTTTCTCTATTAGTCCATCTATACTGACCTCCATCAGGTTGCAAACTGAATATATTTTTTTTCTGCATCTACCTCTGAAAAAATATTGGGCTTCTAGCTGTGTGTGGGACTTGTTCTATTAGTCCATCTATACTGACCTCCATCAGGTTGCAAACAGAATATATTTTTTTTCTGCATCTACCTCTGAAAAAATATTTGGCCTTCTAGCAGTGTGTGGGACTTTCTCTATTAGTCCATCTATACTGACCTCCATCAGGTTGCAAACAGAATACAATTTTTTTCTGCATCTACCTCTGAAAAAATATTTGGTCTTCTAGCTGTGTGTGGGACTTGTTCTATTAATCCATCTATACAGACCTCCATCAGGTTGCAAACTGAATATAATTTTTTTCTGCATCTACCTCTGAAAAAATATTTGGGCTTCTAGCTGAGTGTGGGACTTGTTCTATTAGTCCATCTATACTGACCTCCATCAGGTTGCAAACTGAATATAATTTTTTTCTGCATCTAGCTCTGAAAAAATATTTGGCCTTCTTGCAGTGTGTGGGACTTTCTCTATTAGTCCATCTATACTGACCTCCATCAGGTTGCAAATTAAAAATAATTTTTTGTCTGCATCTAGCTCTGAAAAAATATTTGGCCTTCTAGCAGTGTGTGGGACTTTCTCTATTAGTCCATCTATACTGACCTCCATCAGGTTGCAAACTGAATATATTTTTTTTCTGCATCTACCTCTGAAAAAATATTGGGCTTCTAGCTGTGTGTGGGACTTGTTCTATTAGTCCATCTATACTGACCTCCATCAGGTTGCAAACTGAATATATTTTTTTTCTGCATCTACCTCTGAAAAAATATTTGGCCTTCTAGCAGTGTGTGGGACTTTCTCTATTAGTCCATCTATACTGACCTCCATCAGGTTGCAAATTAAAAATAATTTTTTGTCTGCATCTAGCTCTGAAAAAATATTTGGCCTTCTAGCAGTGTGTGGGACTTTCTCTATTAGTCCATCTATACTGACCTCCATCAGGTTGCAAACTGAATATATTTTTTTTCTGCATCTACCTCTGAAAAAATATTGGGCTTCTAGATGTGTGTGGGACTTGTTCTATTAGTCCATCTATACTGACCTCCATCAGGTTGCAAACTGAATACATATTTTTTCTGCATTTACCTCTGAAAAAATATTTGGCCTTCTAGCAGTGTGTGGGACTTTCTCTATTAGTCCATTTATACTGACCTCCATCAGGTTGCAAATTAAAAATAATTTTTATCTGCATCTAGCTCTGAAAAAATATTTGGCCTTCTAGCAGTGTGTGGGACTTTCTCTATTAGTCCATCTATACTGACCTCCATCAGGTTACAAATTAAAAATATTTTTTTGTCTCCATCTAGCTCTGAAAAAATATTTGGCCTTCTAGCAGTGTGTGAGACTTTCTCTATTAGTCCATCTATACTGACCTCCATCAGGTTGCAAATTAAAAATAATTTTTATCTGCATCTACTTCTGAAAAAATATTTGGCCTTCTAGCAGTGTGTGGGACTTTCTCTATTAGTCCATCTATACTGACCTCCATCAGGTTGCAAATTAAAAATAATTTTTTGTCTGCATCTAGCTCTGAAAAAATATTTGGCCTTCTAGCAGTGTGTGGGACTTTCTCTATTAGTCCATCTATACTGACCTCCATCAGGTTGCAAACTGAATATATTTTTTTTCTGCATCTACCTCTGAAAAAATATTGGGCTTCTACCTGTGTGTGGGACTTGTTCTATTAGTCCATCTATACTGACCTCCATCAATTTGCAAACTGAATATATTTTTTTTCTGCATCTACCTCTGAAAAAATATTTGGCTTTCTAGCAGTGTGTGGGACTTTCTCTATTAGTCCATCTATACTGACCTCCATCAGGTTGCAAACAGAATACAATTTTTTTCTGCATCTACCTCTGAAAAAATATTTGGGCTTCTAGCTGTGTGTGGGACTTGTTCTATTAATCCATCTATACAGACCTCTATCAGGTTGCAAACTGAATATAATATTTTTCTGCATCTACCTCTGAAAAAATATTTGGGCTTCTAGCTGTCTGTGGGACTTGTTCTATTAGTCCATCTATACTGACCTCCATCAGGTTGCAAACTGAATATAATTTTTTTCTGCATCTAGCTCTGAAAAAAATATTTGGCCTTCTAGCAGTGTGTGGGACTTTCTCTATTAGTCCATTTATACTGACCTCCATCAGGTTGCAAATTAAAAATAATTTTTATCTGCATCTAGCTCTGAAAAAATATTTGGCCTTCTAGCAGTGTGTGGGACTTTCTCTATTAGTCCATCTATACTGACCTCCATCAGGTTGCAAATTAAAAATATTTTTTTGTCTCCATCTAGCTCTGAAAAAATATTTGGCCTTCTAGCAGTGTGTGAGACTTTCTCTATTAGTCCATCTATACTGACCTCCATCAGGTTGCAAATTAAAAATAATTTTTATCTGCATCTACTTCTGAAAAAATATTTGGCCTTCTAGCAGTGTGTGGGACTTTCTCTATTAGTCCATCTATACTGACCTCCATCAGGTTGCAAATTAAAAATCATTTTTTGTCTGCATCTAGCTCTGAAAAAATATTTGGCCTTCTAGCTGTGTGTGGGACTTGTTCTTTTAGTCCATCTATACTGACCTCCATCAGGTTGCAAACTGAATATAATTTTTTTCTGCATCTAGCTCTGAAAAAATATTTGGCCTTCTAGCAGTGTGTGAGACTTTCTCTATTAGTTCATCTATATTGACCTCCATCAGGTTGCAAATTAAAAATAATTTATATCTGCATCTAGCTTTGAAAAAATATTTGGCCTTCTAGCAGTGTGTGGGACTTTCTCTATTAGTCCATCTATACTGACCTCCATCAGGTTGCAAATTCAAAATAATTTTTTGTCTGCATCTAGCTCTGAAAAAATATTTGGCCTTCTAGCAGTGTGTGGGACATTCTCTATTAGTCCATCTATACTGACCTCCATCAGGTTGCAAACTGAATATAATTTTTTTCTGCATCTACCTCTGAAAAAATATTTGGGCTTCTAGCTGTGTGTGGGACTTGTTCTATTAGTCCATCTATACTGACCTCCATCAGGTTGCAAACTGAATATAATTTTTTTCTGCATCTACCTCTGAAAAAATATTTGGGCTTCTAGCTGTCTGTGGGACTTGTTCTATTAGTCCATCTATACTGACCTCCATCAGGTTGCAAACTAAATATAATTTTTTCTGCATCTAGCTCTGAAAAAATATTTGGCCTTCTAGCAGTGTGTGGGACTTTCTCTATTAGTCCATCTATACTGACCTCCATCAGGTTGCAAATTAAAAATAATCTTTTGTCTGCATCTTGCTCTGAAAAAATATTTGGCCTTCTAGCAGTGTGTGGGACTTTCTCTATTAGTCCATCTATACTGACCTCCATCAGGTTGCAAACTGAATATATTTTTTTTCTGCAACTACCTCTGAAAAAATATTGGACTTCTAGCTGTGTGTGGGACTTGTTCTATTAGTCCATCTATACTGACCTCCATCAGGTTGCAAACTGAATATATTTTTTTTCTGCATCTACCTCTGAAAAAATATTTGGCTTCTAGCAGTGTGTGGGACTTTCTCTATTAGTCCATCTATACTGACCTCCATCAGGTTGCAAACAGAATATAATTTTTTTCTGCATCTACCTCTGAAAAAATATTGGGGCTTCTAGCTGTGTGTGGGACTTGTTCTATTAATCCATCTATACAGACCTCCATCAGGTTGCAAACTGAATATAATTTTTTTCTGCATCTACCTCTGAAAAAATATTTGGGCTTCTAGCTGTCTGTGGGACTTGTTCTATTAGTCCATCTATACTGACCTCCATCAGGTTGCAAACTGAATATAATTTTTTTCTGCATCTAGCTCTGAAAAAATATTTGGCCTTCTAGCAGTGTGTGGGACTTTCTCCATTAGTCCATCTATACTGACCTCCATCAGGTTGCAAATTAAAAATAATTTTTTGTCTGCATCTTGCTCTGAAAAAATATTTGGCCTTCTAGCAATGTGTGGGACTTTCTCTATTAGTCCATCTATACTGACCTCCATCAGGTTGCAAATTCAAAATAATTTTTTGTCTGCATCTAGCTCTGAAAAAATATTTGGCCTTCTAGCAGTGTGTGGGACTTTCTCTATTAGTCCATCTATACTGACCTCCATCAGGCTGCAAATTAAAAATAATTTTTATCTGCATCTACCTCTGAAAAAATATTTGGCCTTCTAGCTGTGTGTGGGACTTTTTCTATTAGTCCATCTATACTGACCTCCATCAGGTTGCAAACTGAATATAATTTTTTTCTGCATCTAGCTCTGAAAAAATATTTGGCCTTCTAGCAGTGTGTGGGACTTTCTCTATTAGTCCATCTATACTGACCTCCATCAGGTTGCAAATTAAAAATAATTTATATCTGCATCTAGCTCTGAAAAAATATTTGGCCTTCTAGCAGTGTGTGGGACTTTCTCTATTAGTCCATCTATACTGACTTCCATCAGGTTGCAAATTCAAAATAATTTTTTGCCTGCATCTAGCTCTGAAAAAATATTTGGCCTTCTAGCAGTGTGTGGGACTTTCTCTATTAGTCCATCTATACTGACCTCCATCAGGCTGCAAATTAAAAATAATTTTTATCTGCATCTACCTCTGAAAAAATATTTGGCCTTCTAGCTGTGTGTGGGACTTGTTCTATTAGTCCATCTATACTGACCTCCATCAGGTTGCAAACTGAATATAATTTTTTTCTGCATCCCACTCTGAAAAAATATTTGGCCTTCTAGCAGTGTGTGGGACTTTCTCTATTAGTCCATCTATACTGACCTCCATCAGGTTGCAAATTAAAAATAATTGATATCTGCATCTAGCTCTGAAAAAATATTTGGCCTTTTAGCAGTGTGTGGGACTTTCTCTATTAGTCCATCTATACTGACCTCCATCAGGTTGCAAATTCAAAATAATTTTTTGTCTGCATCTAGCTCTGAAAAAATATTTGGCCTTCTAGCAGTGTGTGGGACTTTCTCTATTAGTCCATCTATACTGACCTCCATCAGGTTGCAAACTGAATATATTTTTTTTCTGCATCTACCTCTGAAAAAATATTTTTGCTTCTAGCTGTGTGTGGGACTTGTTCTATTAGTCCATCAATACTGACCTCCATCAGGTTGCAAATTGAATATAATTTTTTTCTGCATCTAACCCAGCCAATAGTTTTGGCCTAATACCACAGTTTGGCCACTCAGCTCTGCTCGGTTCCCATCCATTGTTTTTTGTGCAAACAACTCCAGAGTTGTGAATTAGTTAACCACCAAAATGAGTGGAAAAAGGCCTGCTGCTGGTGGAACGGGGAATAGGCGTGTTGGGAAGGGGAAAAAGGGTTGTGTCCGTGGGGTAGGTGTTAAAGCAACAGTAACATCTGCAGAAGAAAGACCATCTTCCAGCCAAACTAAAATGTCTACTTCTTTTAGCGGACAATGTGATAATATCCCTTTCTTACGGCCACGCCAATCGCTACAAATTCCAGATGAGGCACAAAAACAGCAGGTGCTTCAACGGATATCAAGTGCTCCTTTAAGTGGGCTCTCCTCCACATCAACTTCAACATCACAAATACTCCAGTCCTCAGAGTTGTCACCCCAATCGCACTTGCTTCCTCACAGCTCCCAAATCTCCAGCTGCCTGTCTGAGTATGAGGTAGAACAGATGGTTGAGTCTGCAGAGCTGTTTACTCATACTATAGCCTGGGAATCAGAGGTCGACTCCAGCGCTTCTGTGAATCCAGACGAGGAAATGATCTGCACTGATGCCCAGAATCTTTATGAGTCGGATCCAGGACCAGACGCAGAAGGTTCTGACCATAATGTAGACCCTCATTCCCAAACTGTAACTCCTGTTGGTGGAGACAATGAGGAAGACGATGATGAGACTCAAATACCTGATTGGAGCGAAAACTTTAGTTTTTTGTCAGGGCAGGAACAGGTTGGCTCTGAGGACGACGGGTGTGATAATGCACAGGGTGATGATGATGAGGTTGGAGATCCCACTTACTGCCAACCCACAGTCAGCCAAGAGATGAGGTCAGCAGAGGAGGTGGAGGAAGATGCTAGTGACGACGAGGTCAGGTTGCGCCTTCCTGGACAGAGACGTAGTAGTGTAAGCACGTCAACCACTGCATCCTCAAACAGAACTCTGCCTCTCACCACAAGTCGTGGTGGCTCTTCAGGTCGCATGGGTGCTAAGCCTTGCATAGCCTGGGCATTTTTTCAGATCGATAAAGATGACCCAACTCGTGTTATCTGTAACATTTGTCAGCAAAAGCTAAGTAGAGGCCAGAAAATACATAGTTTGAGTACTTCATGCATGAACCGGCACATGGACATGAAGCATAAGTTGCAGTGGGAAGCTCAGTGTGCTACAATGCGGCCTAGCCGACCGGGCCAACCACCGTCTGCCGTATCTTGTGCATCCGCGGCCTCTTCATCCTCTGTGACTGGGGGGACAGCAGTAACACCTGTTTTGGGGCGCAGACCTGCCACCTCTTTACCCGCAACAGCCAGCGTGATTGGCAGGTCATCATTTTCTTTGGAGGTGGTAACACCAGCTGGTGTTGAGCGCTGTCCGACATCGATAGCACCACCTTTGGATCAAGGCAACCTAACATGTCCGCCTGCATCTTCCTCACAGACCGGCAGTTTGCCGAGGACACCCTTATCAACCCCGTCTAAGCACAATAGCCAGCCCTCGGTCCCTCAGATGTGGACAAGTAAAAGACCATTTCCTCCTAGCCATGAGAAAGCTAAGAGGTTGAATTTCACCATCTGCAAGCTCTTGGCTACAGAAATGCTGCCTTTCCGCCTGGTGGACACAGAGGATTTTCGAGACCTTATGTCCGTCGCAGTGCCCCAGTACCAGATGCCCAGTCGGCACTACTTCTCAAAGAAAGGTGTGCCTGCGCTCCACCAGCATGTCGCACACAACATCACCGCTTCTTTGAGAAACTCTGTGTGTGACAGGGTGCATTTCACCACAGACACTTGGACGAGTAGGCATGGACAGGGGCGTTACATGTCGCTGACTGGGCACTGGGTAACTATGGTGACAGCAGGACAAGGGGCTGCTGTCCAAGTCTTGCCGTCTCCACGAGTTGTGTGTCAATCCTCCTTATGTCAACGTTCCTCCACTGCTTCTGCCTCCTCAACCTCCTCTCGGTATTCCACCTGCACCCAAAGCCTGTCTGGTCATGCCACAAGCTTTCTAACTGCGCAGAAGGGATCTTGCACACCTCCTTACTATGCTGGCAGTAGGGCTCAACGTCATCAGGCGGTTTTTACTTTGAAATGTCTGGGAAATGTGAGTCACACAGCTGAGGAGTTGTGGTCAGCTCTGGAGAACCAATTTCATGAATTGTTGTCTCCACTGGACCTGAAACCAGGGAAGGCCGTGTGCGACAATGCTGCAAACCTGGGTGCGGCCCTTCGCCGGGGCAATGTCACACACGTGCCTTGTATGGCTCACGTGTTGAACCTGGTTGTCCAGCAATTTTTAGCCCACTATCCCAGACTAGATGGCCTTCTGCAGAGGGCACAGTCGCTGTGTGCTCACCGCCGTTCGCATCCCGCAGCTCAGCGACTTACATCTCTACAGAAGTCGTTGGGCCTGCCACTTCACCGGCTAAAATGCGATGTGCCTACCCGGTGGAATTCAACTCTGCACATGTTGCAGCGACTGTGGCAGCACCGACAAGCCCTGGTGCAATACGTTCTGACGTATAGCCTGGGCCAACGAGATCCAGAGGTGGGGCAAATCACGCTGGAGGAGTGGTCTCAGATCAGGGACCTATGCACCCTTCTGCACAGTTTTGAAATGGCGACGAAGATGTTTAGTGCTGACGATGCCATTATCAGCATGACTATTCCGGTGATTTACATGCTGGAGCACATGTTAAACAGAATTCGAAGTCAGGTGGTGGCACAAGAGGAGGTGGAGGAAGTAGAGGAGGAGGAGTTGTATGCGGAAGGGCTAACATCTGCAAGGTCCAGACGGTCGGTAGCACCAAGGCGGCAGGTATGTGAGGGTGGGGGAGATGGTTTTACCAGGGCGCATGGTAGCAGCCAAACTAGTGAGGAAGGTGCAGGAGCCCAGGAAGAAGTGGAGGACGAACTGATGGAAGACTCATCAGATGAGGGAGACCTTGATCACATTTCTGTTGTGCGAGGTTGGGGGGAGAGGACAGAGGAAGGAAGCATGATTGTTACCTCGCCACCAACACAACAGGGACTTGGTGCTCCTGGATGCGCAACACACATGAGTGCCTTCTTGCTGCACTACCTGCAACATGACCCTCGAATTGTAAGAATTAGAAATAATCCTGACTACTGGGTTGCCACACTGTTAGATCCCCGTACAAAAGTAAATTTGCAGAAATTATTCCTGCCATAGAAAGGGATGCACGCATGCAGGAGTATCAGCAGAGACTGTTGCAGAATCTTACATGTGCTTTTCCACAAAACACCAGTGGTGCACGTAGTGAATCTCACAGTTCCAACTTGCCAACCGTGTGACCGTCAAGTGTTCAGCACTCAAACCGTAACAGAACCACAGTATCTGCTGGTAACATCAATTTTGCAGAATCACTTCACCACTTTTTTAGCCCATCCTTTGCAAGGCCACAGGAGACAAGAAGTCTGACACATAGTCAACGCCTAGAGACGATGGTACAGGAGTATCTCCAAGTAAACATTGAAGCCATGACTGTGTCACTGGACCCTTGCTCTTTTCTGGCTTCCAATCTGGATAAATGGCCGGAGCTAGCCACTTACGCCTTGGAGATCTTGTCATGCCCCGCAGCCAGCGTTCTGTCTGAACGTGTGTTCAGCACTGCTGGTGGTGTGCTGACAGATAAGCGCACGCGGCTCTCCACTGATAATGTAGACAGACTCACGTTCATAAAGATGAACAAATCATGGATCTGAAACTACTTTTCTACCCCTGTGTCATCCTGGGGAGAGTGAAAGCTTGATGACTGGTTAAAATCACCCTACCAACCGTTTTAAGCTTTCAAATTACTAATCATGTTTATCTGTATCTTGACTGGAAAATAATTTGGGCTTTGTAGCAGTGTGCAGCACTGATCCTATTAGGCCATCTATAATAAGCTCCACCAGATTTAAAATTAATATTAATTTTTAACTGCATCTAGCCCGGAAAATAATTTTGGGGCTCCCAGATGCGCAAGACACATAAGTGCCTTCTTGCTGCACTACCTGCAACATGACCCTCATATTGTCAGAATTCGAAGTAATCATGACTACTGGGTTGCCACACTCTTAGATCCCCCAAACTTTTCGATCAACCTTTTCATTTTAATAAAGACCAAAAAAATGGTCATTTTTGAAATTATAAGCATTAGCAGGTTATTAGAAACTGAAATCAAACAGTTTTCAACTCAAAACTTTATTCTAGGTGATGTTACATTTTCACATAGGACCCCTTGTTTGAAAGGAGCTTCTGAACTCTCTCGTCCATTGAATTTGTCAGGTTTTGGATGGTTTCTGCTTCAATTGTTTTGCATGAGGACAGAATACCCTCCCAGAGCTGTTGCTTAGATGTGAACTGCCTCCCGCCATCATAGACACTCCTTTTGATGATGCTCCAGAGGTTCTGAATGGGGTAGAGGTCAGGGGAGCATGGGGGTCACACCATAAGTTTGTCCCCTTTTATGCCCATATCAGCCAGAGATGCAGATGTTTTATGTGCAGCATGAGATGGTGCATTATCATGCAAAAAAATGATCTTGCTGTGAAATACACGGTTCTTCTTCTTGAACCATGGCAGGAAGTGCTGTTTGAGAAAATCCACATACATTATGGAGTTCATCTTTAGCGCCTTCAGGGATCCTAAAGGGGCCGACAATCTCTCTCCCCATGATTCCAGCCCAAAACATTACTCCACCTCCTCCTTGTTGGCGCTGTAGCCGTGTTTGCGTGGGGTGTCCATCAACCAGCCATCCTCCACTCCATCCATCTGGACCATCGAGCGCTGCACGGCACTCATCCGTGAACAAAACAGTTTTGAAATCAGTCTTCATGTAATGTTTGGCCCACTGGAGCCGTTTCTGCTTGTGTGAAGTGGATAGAGGAGGTCGACAGGATGGCGTATGCACAGCTGCAAACCTCTGAAGGACCCTGCATCTTGTTGTTCGGGGGACGTTGGAGGCACCAGCAGCTTCAAAAACTTGTCTGCTGCTATGACAAGGCTTTTTTGCCGCTGCTCTTTTAACCTGACGTAATTGCCTGTAGGAAAGAGTCCTCAATTTGCCCTTATCAGCACGCACACGTGTGTACTGTGAATCAGCTACATACTTCTTGATTGCCAAGACACTTCATCCTGATCATCGCACAATGTTGATTGTAGTCATGCCTTGACCTAAACACTCCACAATTTGTTGCTTCTCAGCAGCCGACACATCCTTTTTCTTTCGGATTTTGGCAGAAAATGTAGGCTGCTTAATAATGTGAGACAGCCTTCTTAAGTAGTCTTGCCTTTCATTGGACACACCTGCCAAACTAATTAGCACAGGTGTCTGCAATTGCTTACAGTGATATAAAGAGCCCTGACACACATCACCATCAATGAGTTTAACTGACAAACAAACAAATTCTTCCCTTATCACTCCTAAACACTTTTTGCATAATAATTTGGAACACAGTGTACATGTGCTTTTCCACAAAACACCAGTGGTTCACGTAGTGAATCTTACAGTTCTAACTTGCCAACCGTGGTCTGTATGGAGTTGTTCAATAAAGGGCCCAAAATTAAGATAACATAGATGGGAGAGGTCTCTATGAATAGGAATTCCTAAGTTTTTGATACCCTGTGAGGGCCAGGCAAAGGGAAAGTTGGACTGGATGGAATCCTATATGGATTTGGGGAGGGAGACATAGAGGGCCTCAGACTTCGCTGCATTGATTTTAAAATTTGACCATGTAACAAAGTGATCTATTTCAGCCATAACAGCATGGATGGATATATGTGATTGAGTGATATATACTAGGACATCATCAGCAAATAGAGAGCACTTGTACTCGGTGCCTCCCACCTCAATCCACCTAATATTGGGGTTATGGCGAATTGATGAGAGCAGGTGCTCCGTCACTAGGATGTACAAGAGAGGGGACAGAGGACATCCCTGCCTTGTCCCATTGGTGATTGTGAAAGGTGATGAAAATGTTCTGATGCACCCCCTGGGCCTTGGGACACCCGGAGTCGGACCCTTTTTGGTGGATGCTGGTGGTTGTAGTCTTCGTGGCGGCGACCCGGTTCCGTGGCTCAGGGTGGTCAAACCAGTGGCGGAACTATTTATGTGGTTTTGATGTTTAAATGTCCGACTACGCCACCCGTGGATTGCGGTCAGAGTGAACCGCCGCTGCAGGGCAGACCACTGAGGCTGGTGTTGTGGGTGCAGCAGAGCGTAGCATAACTCCCCACGGGAGGAGTATAGCCTCAGGGCAGTGTATGCGGAGGATGGGGGTGATGGTGCAGGGCAGCAGCAGTAACGACACGGAGTCAGTGATGCAGTCCAGGGCCTTTACTCACAGTTCTTATTATCCAGACCACGTCTGCAGGTAACGGCTGCCCACGTCATACTGTGCTCACCAGGTGAGGGGCTCAGACAACTCCCAGATAACTTTGGAGCGCTTCACAGGACCCCCTTTGTGTGTCCTTTGTCTGGCCTTTCTTACCAACCCTTCTGTCCGGCTGCCTCGGGCCTCCTCTTGGTAAACTTGGCACCAGTTTCCCTGACCCTATGTGGTGCCTTCCTAGCGGGTGCAGCGAGGGGCTGCGCCACATAAAATGTCACAGCCTCTGTTTTCTAGCTGAGGGTCGTTTCCTGCCTCCACTAGTTTCGGGGACCGGTCTCCCCCTTTGGCCTGACCCCTCCACGCAGGTGGATTCGGGCGTGCGGTGGCGACTCGCCCGTCCGCACCCCTGGGGTCCCTTCATTCCTCGTTCCTGGAGCCTTCTCCGCTCCTCTTCCTTCCTTCTCCCTCTTCCAGGCCTGGGCCTCTGTTACTAGGCCTGCCTCCAGAGCAGAGCTCATGCAGAGCCCCTGCTCCCTGCCACTTCTGCTCAGACTTCTCTGCACTGAACTAAGATGGTGCCTACCTTTTATACTCCCTTCTCAATGCACCCAGGAACTGCTTCCTCCCTGCTCCTGCACTACAGGGTTCCCCTTCCTCAGTGTTCCCTCCCCCCACTCCAGCCAGGGACAGGGACTGTCATGCCCATCTCAGAGACATATTGGTCGCCCTGCCCCATGGCAATGTGGTGTAATGCATGCAGGTGTCGGGTCCTGATCCACACTCCATCCTTACCTGAGAGTGAGATATCACACCTCTGGGTGAGGTGCAATACCTCTGTAGCAACCGAGCCCTCAGGGTGCTACAGTTCCATTTATCTTCAGCCTAGGTGACGTATTGTGATACAGGGCTGTGATTTTGGCTATAAAAGGGTCCCCTAGACCCCTACCCCAAGCTTTTTAAGAGAATCATATATGGCGTGCCAGGAGACTCTATGGAATGCTTTCTCAGCATCCAACGAGAGTATCTAATTACAAATTTTTAACTGCATCTAGCCCAGGAAATACTTTGTGCCTAGTAGCAGTGTCTGCTAGTCAGCGGATTATCCCGGCTGTTAAGCAAGCTACACCACCTGTAGTTTGGACACTTAATTTTTTCAAAGGAAATGCTTCGGGACCACGGGATACTCAGTGAAGAGCATCAGGAGGCACCCCAAGGCATAGGGGCTGGGACTGGCAGTAGGATGCCTTGCGGTGGACAGCCGAGCTCGATCCTTATAAAAGCTTTTTAACTGCAGCAGCTTTAGTGGACGCTACTGGAGCTGGAATTACGCGGCTGCTGGCATGAGACTTGCCCTCCAATAGATCCTTGTAAATGGATTTAAAGTGTATTCATTCAAATTAGAGAGACAATTTAAATTAAAAAACTTAGAGCTGCCTCCACCACAGGGGGGCTCGCTCGACCCACCAGCAGACAGGCACCAGTATTGGGAGAGGGGGGCTGGCCGTCAGGGTTCACCGCGGCTCTGGCACAAACCCGGCGACACGGAGGTGGCACGGGCAGGAGCGGACTGAACGTGTCGGCTTCTCACTTTTTGGATTGTAGAAGGGCATGACATGCCTATATCTGTGTCTCCCCCTCCTTTTACTCCTCCACCTCTTTTCTTTTCACATGACTATATGTACTTGTCACTTTTCCATGTGTTAGTTGTGTCTTCTGAGCAGTTTGTCAGCTTTTGGACACCTTTGAAGGTGTTTTCTATGTGTTTCTATGTGTTTTTGTTTGCCTGCCATTGGTTTTAACGGTGTTCGAAGGTGTTCGACGAACAGTTCGACGAACAGTTCGGCGAACACACGGCTGTTCGACGAACCGAACCGAACTCGAACACTACGGGGGTGGCTCAACACTAATTCAGACCCCTTAAAATTTTTCACTCTGTTTCATTGCCGAGATTTGGACCTCAGACTTGGCCAAAGATTTACCTTCCAACAAGACAATGACCCTAAGCACACAGCTAAAATAACAAAGGAGTGGCTTCAGAACAACGCTGTGACCATTCTTTACTGGCCCAGCCAGAGCCCTGACCTAAAGCCAATTTAGCATCTCTGTAGAGACCTGAAAATGGCTTTCCACCAATGTTCACAAACCAAACTGACGAAACTGGAGAGGATCTGATAGGAAGAATGGCAGAGGATCCCCAAATCCAGGTGAAAAAAACTTGCTGCATCATTCCCAAGAAGACGCATGGCTGTACTAGCTCAAAAGGGTGCTTCTACTCAATACTGAGCAAAGGGTCTGAATACTTATGACCATGTGATATTTCAGGTTTTTTTTTTTATAAATTTGCAAAAATTTCAACATTTCTGTTTTTTTCAGTCAAGATGGGGTGCAGAGTGTACTTTACTTAGAAAAAAATGAACTTTTTAGAATTTGCCAAATGGCTGCAATGAAACAAAAGGTGAAAACTTTAAAGGGGTCTGAATAATTTCCGTACCCACAGTATGCAGCTGGATTAGTCCTCAGAAATATTCCGATGTATATATATATATATATATATATGTATATATATATATATATATATATATATACACTGCTCAAAAAAATAAAGGGAACACTTAAACAACAGAATATAACTCCAGTAAATCAAACTTCTGTGAAATCAAACTGTCCACTTAGGAAGCAACACTGATTGACAATCAATTTTACATACTGTAGTGCAAATGGAATAGACAATAGATGGAAATTATTGGCAATTATCAAGACACCCTCAATAAAGGAGTGGTTCTGCAGGAGGGGACAACAGACCACATCTCAGTACCAATGCTTTCTGGCTGATATTTTGGTCACTTTTGAATGTTGGTTGTGCTTTCACACTCATGGTAGCATATGACACACTCTGCAACCCACAGAATTTGCTGAGGTAGTGCAGCTCATACAGGATGGCACATCAATGTGAGCTGTGCCAAGAAGGTTTGCTGTGTCTGTCAGCGTAATGTCCAGAAGCTGGAGGCGCTACCAGGAGACAGGCCAGTACACCAGGAGACGTGGAGGGGGCCGTAGGAGGGCAACAACCCAGCAGCAGGACCGCTACCTCCGCCTTTGTGCAAAGAGAAAAAGGAGTAGCACTGCCAGAGCCCTGCAAAATGACCTCCAGCAGGCCGTAAATGTGCATGTTTCAGCACAAACGGTTAGAAACTGACTCCATGAGGGGAGTATGAGGACCCGACGCCCACAGATGTGGGTTGTGCTCACAGCCCAACACCGTGCAGGACGCTTGGCATTTGCCACAGAACACCAGGTTTGGCAAAGTCGCCACTGGTGCCCTGTGCTTTTCAAAGCTGAAAGCATGTTCACACTGAGCACATGAGACAGATGTGTCGGAGTCTGGAGACGACGTTGAGAGCGATCTGCTGCCTGCAACATCCTTCAGCATGACCGGTTTGGTAGTGGGTCAGTAATGGTGTGGGGTGGCATTTCTTTGGAGGGGCCGCACAGCCCTCCATGTGCTCGCCAGAGGTAGCCTGACAGCCATTAGGTACCGAGATGAGATAATGATCCCTTGTGGGACCATATGCTGGTGCTGTTGGCTTAGGGTTCCTCTTAATGCAGGATAATGCCAGACCTCATGTGGCTGGAGTGTGTCAGCAGTTCCTGCAATATGAAGGCATTGAAGATATGGACTGGCCCGCCCGTTCCCCAGACCTGAATCCGATTGAGCACATCTGGGACATTATGTCTCGCTCCATCCACCAACGTCATGTTGCACCACAGACTGTCCAGGAGTTGGCGGATGCTTAAGTCCAGGTCTGGGAGGAGATCCTACAGGAGACCATCCGCAACCTCATCAGGTGCATGGCCAGGCGTTGTAGGGAGGTCATACAGGCACGTGGAGGATACACACAATGCTGAGCCTCATTTTGACTTGTTTTAACATTACATCAAAGTTGGATCAGCCTGTAGTGTGTTTTTCAACTTTACTTTTGGGAGTGACTCCAAATCCAGGCCTCCATTGGTTAATTAATTTGATTTCCATTGATGATTTTTGTGTGATTTTGTTGTCGGCACCTTCAACTTTGTATAGTACAAAGTATTCAATGAGAATATTTCATTCATTCAGATGTAGGATGTGTTATTTGAGTGTTCCCTTTATTTTTTTAATCAGTGTATTTACAGTACAGACCAAAACTTTGGACACACCTTCTCATTTAAATATTTTTCTGTATTATCATGACTTTGAAAAATGTACAGTCACACTGAAGGCATCAAAACTATGAATTAACACATGTGGAATTATATACTTAACAAAAAAGTGTGAAACAACTGAAAAAATGTCTCATATTCTAGGTTCTTCAAAGTAGCCACCTTTTGCTTTGATGACTGCTTTGCACACTCTTGGCATTCTCTTGATGAGCCTCAAGAGCTAGTCACCGGAAATGGTTTTCACTTCACAGGTGTGCCCTGTCAGGTTTAGTAATTGGGATTTCTTGCCTTATGAATGGGGTTGGGAGCATCAGTTGTGTTGTGCAGAAGTCAGGTGGATACACAGCTGACAGTCCTACTGAATAGACTGCTAGAATTTGTATTATGGCAAGAAAAGAGCAGCTAAGTAAAGAAAAATGAGTGGCCATCATTACTATAAGAAATCAAGGTCAGTCAGTCCGAAAAATTGGCCAAACTTTGAATGTGTCCCCAAGTGCAGTTGCAAAAACCATCAAGCGCTACAAAGAAACTGGCTCACATGAGGACTGCCCCAGCAAAGGAAGACCAAGAGTCACCTCTGCTTCTGAGGATAAGTTTATCCGAGTCACCAGCCTCAGAAATCTCAGGTTAACAGCAGCTCAGATTAGAGACCAGGTCAATGCCACACAGAGTTCAAGCAGCAGACACATCTCTACAACAATTGTTAAGAGGAGACTAAGTGCAGCAGGCCTTCATGGTAAAATAGCGGCTAGGAAACCACTGCTAAGGACAAGCAACAAGCAGAAGAGACTTGTTTGGGCTAAAGAACACAAGGAATGGACATTAAACCAGTGGAAATCTGTGCTTTGGTCTGATGAGTCCAAATTTGAGATCTTTAGTTCCAACCACCGTGTCTTTGTGCGACGCAGAAAAGGTGAATGGATGGACTCTACATGCCTGGTTCCCACCGTGAAGCATGGAGGAGGAGGAGTGATGTTGTGGGGGTGCTTTGCTGATGACACTGTTGGGGATTTATTCAAATTTGAAGGCATACTGAACCAGCATGGCTACCACAGCAACTTGCAGCGGCATGCTTTTCCATCCGGTTTGCGTTTAGTTGGACCATCATTTATTTTTCAATAGGACAATGACCCCAAACACACCTCCAGGCTGTGTAAGGGCTATTTGACCAAGAAGGAGATTGATGGGGTGCTACGCCAGATGACCTGGCCTCCACAGTCACCAGACCTGAACCCAACCGAGATGTTTTGGGGTGAGCTGGACCACAGAGTGAAAGCAAAAGGGCCAACAAGCTCTAAACATCTCTGGGAACTCCTTCAAGAATGTTGGAAGGCCATTTCTGGTGGCTCCCTCTTGAATAGTGTTGAGCCACCCCCGTAGTGTTCGAGTTCGGTTCGGTTCGTCGAACACCCGTGTGTTCGCCGAACTGTTCGTCGAACTGTTCGTCGAACACCTTCGAACACCGTTAAAACCAATGGCAGGCAAACAAAAACACATAGAAACACATAGAAAACACCTTCAAAGGTGTCCAAAAGCTGACAAACTGCTCAGAAGACATAACTAACACATGGAAAAGTGACAAGTACATATAGTCATGCGAAAATAAAAGAGGTGGAGGAGTAAAAGGAGGGGGAGACACAGATATAGGCATGTCATGCCCTTCTAAAATCCAAAAAGTGAGAAGCCGACACGGCCAGTCCGCTCCTGCCCGTGCCACCTCCGTGTCGCCGGGTTTGTGCCAGAGCCGCGGTGAACCCTGACGGCCAGCCCCCCTCTCCCAATACTGGTGCCTGTCCGCTGGTGGGTCGAGCGAGCCCCCCTGTGGTGGAGGCAGCTCTAAGCTTTTTAATTTAAATTGTCTCTCTAATTTGAATGAATACACTTTAAATCCATTTACAAGGATCTATTGGAGGGCAAGTCTCATGCCAGCAGCCGCGGTAATTCCAGCTCCAGTAGCGTCCACTAAAGCTGCTGCAGTTAAAAAGCTTTTATAAGGATCGAGCTCGGCTGTCCACCGCAAGGCATCCTACTGCCAGTCCCAGCCCCTATGCCTTGGGGTGCCTCCTGATGCTCTTCACTAAGTATCCCATGGTCCCGAAGCATTTCCTTTGAAAAAATTAAGTGTCTAAACTACAGGTGGTGCAGCTTGCTTAAAAGCCGGGATAATCCGCTGACTAGCAGACACTGCTACTAGGCACAAAGTATTTCCTGGGCTAGATGCAGTTAAAAATTTGTAATTAGATACTCTCGTTGGATGCTGAGAAAGCATTCCATAGAGTCTCCTGGCACGCCATATATGATTCTCTTAAAAAGCTTGGGGTAGGGGTCTAGGGGACCCTTTTATAGCCAAAATCACGGCCCTGTATCGCAATAGGTCACCTAGGCTGAAGATAAATGGAACTGTAGCACCCTGAGGGCTCGGTTGCTACAGACGTATGGCACCTCACCCAGAGGTGTGATATCTCACTCTCAGGTAAGGATGGAGTGTGGATCAGGACCCGACACCTGCATGCATTACACCACATTGCCGTGGGGCAGGGCGACCAATATGCCCCTGAGATGGGCACGACAGTCCCTGTCCCTGGCTGGAGTGGGGGGAGGGAACACTGAGGAAGGGGAACCCTGTAGTGCAGGAGCAGGGAGGAAGCAGTTCCTGGGTGCATTGAGAAGGGAGTATAAAAGGTGGGCACCATCTTAGTTCAGTGCAGAGAAGTCTGAGCAGAAGTGGCAGGGAGCAGGGGCTCTGCATGAGCTCTGCTCCGGAGGCAGGCCTAGTAACAGAGGCCCAGGCCTGGAAGAGGGAGAAGGAAGGAAGAGGAGCGGAGAAGGCTTCAGGAACGAGGAATGAAGGGATCCCAGGGGTGCGGACGGGCGAGTCGCCACCGCACGCCCGAATCCACCTGCGTGGAGGGGTCAGGCCAAAGGGGGAGACCGGTCCCCGAACTAGTGGAGGCAGGAAACGACCCTCAGCTAGAAACCGGAGGCTCTGACATTTTATGTGGCGCAGCCCCTCGCTACACCCGCTAGGAAGGCACCACATAGGGTCAGGGAAACTGGCGCCAAGTTTACCAAGAGGAGGCCCGAGGCAGCCGGACAGAAGTGTTGGTAAGAAAGGCCAGACAAAGGACACACAAAGGGGGTCCTGTGAAGTGCTCCAAAGTTATCTGGGAGTTGTCTGAGCCCCTCACCTGGTGAGCACAGTACGACGTGGGCAGCCGTTACCTGCAGACGTGGTCTGGATAATAAGAACTGTGAGTAAAGGCCCTGAACTGCATCACTGACTCCGTGTCGTTACTGCTGCTGCCCTGCACCATCACCCCCATCCTCCGCATACACTGCCCTGAGGCTATACTCCTCCCATGGGGAGTTATGCTACGCTCTGCTGCACCCACAACACCAGCCTCAGTGGTCTGCCCTGTAGCGGCGGTTCACTCTGACCGCAATCCACGTGTGGCATAGTCGGACATTTAAACATCAAAACCACATAAATAGTTCCGCCACTGGTTTGACCGCCCTGAGCCACGGAACCGGGTCGCCGCCACGAAGACTACAACCACCAGCATCCACCAAAAAGGGTCCGGCTCCGGGTGACCCAAGTCCCAGGGTGTGCGTCAGAACATTTTCATCACCTTTCACAATCACCAATGGGACAAGGCAGTGATGTCCTCTGTCCCCTCTCTCATACATCCTAGTGACAGAGCACCTGC
This sequence comes from Phyllobates terribilis, assembly GCF_046119375.1. NCBI lineage: Eukaryota > Metazoa > Chordata > Amphibia > Anura > Dendrobatidae > Phyllobates > Phyllobates terribilis. Next base: position 250,540,452 of record NW_027362769.1, on the reverse strand, counting down.
TCTCATCAATTCGCCATAACCCCAATATTAGGTGGATTGAGGTGGGAGGCACCGAGTACAAGTGCTCTCTATTTGCTGATGATGTCCTAGTATATATCACTCAATCACATATATCCATCCATGCTGTTATGGCTGAAATAGATCACTTTGTTACATGGTAAAATTTTAAAATCAATGCAGCGAAGTCTGAGGCCCTCGATGTCTCCCTCCCCAAATCCATATAGGATTCCATCCAGTCCAACTTTCCCTTTGCCTGGCCCTCACAGGGTATCAAATACTTAGGAATTCCTATTCATAGAGACCTCTCCCATCTATGTTATCTTAATTTTGGGCCCTTTATTGAACAACTCCATACAGACCACGGTTGGCAAGTTAGAACTGTAAGATTCACTACGTGAACCACTGGTGTTTTGTGGAAAAGCACATGTACACTGCGTTCCAAATTATTATGCAAAAAGTGTTTAGGAGTGATAAGGGAAGAATTTGTTTGTTTGTCAGTTAAACTCATTGATGGTGATGTGTGTCAGGGCTCTTTATATCACTATAAGCAATTGCAGACACCTGTAGTAATTAGTTTGGCAGGTGTGTCCAATGAAAGGCAAGACTACTTAAGAAGGCTCTCTCACATTATTAAGCAGCCTACATTTTCTGCCAAAATGGGAAAGAAAAAGGATGTGTCGGCTGCTGAGAAGCAACAAATTGTGGAGTGTTTAGGTCAAGGCATGACTACAATCAACATTGTGCGATGATCAGGATGAAGTGTCTTGGCAATCAAGAAGTATGTAGCTGATTCACAGTACACACGTGTGCGTGCTGATAAGGGCAAATTGAGGACTCTTTCCTACAGGCAATTACGTCAGGTTGAAAGAGCAGCGGCAAAAAAGCCTTGTCATAGCAGCAGACAAGTTTTTGAAGCTGCTTGTGCCTCCAACGTCCCCCGAACAACAAGATGCAGGGTCCTTCAGAGGTTTGCAGCTGTGCATGCGCCATCCTGTCGACCTCCTCTATCCACTTCACACAAGCAGAAACGGCTCCAGTGGGCCAAACATTACATGAAGACTGATTTCAAAACTGTTTTGTTCACGGATGAGTGCCGTGCAGCGCTCGATGGTCCAGATGGATGGAGTGGAGGATGGCTGGTTGATGGACACCCCATGCAAACACGGCTACAGCGCCAACAAGGAGGAGGTGGAGTAATGTTTTGGGCTGGAATCATGGGGAGAGAGATTGTCGGCCCCTTTAGGATCCCTGAAGGCGCTAAAGATGAACTCCATAATGTATGTGGATTTTCTCAAACAGCACTTCCTGCCATGGTTCAAGAAGAAGAACCGTGTATTTCACAGCAAGATCATTTTTCTGCATGATAATGCACCATCTCATGCTGCACATAAAACATCTGCATCTCTGGCTGATATGGGCATAAAAGGGGACAAACTTATGGTGTGACCCCCATGCTCCCCTGACCTCTACCCCATTCAGAACCTTTGGAGCATCATTAAAAGGAGTGTCTATGATGGCGGGAGGCAGTTCACATCTAAGCAACAGCTCTAGGAGGGTATTCTGTCCTCATGCAAAACAATTGAAGCAGAAACCATCCAAAACCTGACAAATTCAATGGACGAGAGAGTTCAGAAGCTCCTTTCGAACAAGGGGTCCTATGTGAAAATGTAACATCACCTAGAATAAAGTTTTGAGTTGAAAACTGTTTGATTTCAGTTTCTAACAACCTGCTAATGCTTATAATTTCAAAAATGACCATTTTTTTGGTCTTTATTAAAATGAAAAGGTTGATCGAAAAGTTTTGGGGGATCTAAGAGTGTGGCAACCCAGTAGTCATGATTACTTCGAATTCTGACAATATGAGGGTCATGCTGCAGGTAGTGCAGCAAGAAGGCACTTATGTGCCTTGCGCATCTCGGAGCCCCAAAATTATTTTCCGGGCTAGATGCAGCTAAAAATTATTTTTAATTTTAAATCTGGTGAAGCTTTAGTATAGATGGCCTAATAGGATCAGTGCTGCACACTGCTACAAAGCCCAAATTATTTTCCAGTCAAGATACAGATAAACATGATTAGTAATTTGAAAGCTTAAAAAGGTTGGTAGGGTGATTTTAACCAATCATCAAGCTTTTACTCTCCCCAGGATGACACAGGGGTAGAAAAGTCGTTTCGGATCCATGATTTGTTCATCTTTATGAACGTGAGTCTGTCTACATTATCAGTGGAGAGCCGCGTGCGCTTATCTGTCAGCACACCACCAGCAGCGCTGAACACACGTTCAGACAGAACGCTGGCTGCGGGGCATGACAAGATCTCCAAGGCGTAAGTGGCTAGCTCCGGCCATTTATCCAGATTGGAAGCCCAAAAAGAGCAAGGGTCCAGTGACACAGTCGTGGCTTCAATGTTTACTTGGAGATACTCCTGTACCATCGTCTCTAGGCGTTGACTATGTGTCAGACTTCTTGTCTCCTGTGGCCTTGCAAAGGATGGGCTAAAAAAGTGGTGAAATGATTCCGCAAAATTGATGTTACCAGCAGATACTGTGGTTCTGTTACGGTTTGAGTGCTGAACACTTGACGGTCCCACGGTTGGCAAGTTGGAACTGTGAGATTCACTACGTGCACCACTGGTATTTTGTGGAAAAGCACATGTAAGATTCTGCAACAGTCTCTGCTGATACTCCTGCATGCGTGCATCCCTTTCTATGGCAGGAATAATTTCTGCAAATTTACTTTTGTACCGGGGATCTAACAGTGTGGCAACCCAGTAGTCAGGATTATTTCTAATTCTCACAATTCGAGGGTCATGTTGCAGGTAGTGCAGCAAGAAGGCATTCATGTGTGTTGCGCATCCAGGAGCACCAAGTCCCTGTTGTGTTGGTGGCGAGGTAACAATCATGCTTCCTTCCTCTGTCCTCTCCCCCCAACCTCGCACAACAGAAATGTGATCAAGGTCTCCCTCATCTGATGAGTCTTCCATCAGTTCGTCCTCCACTTCTTCCTGGGCTCCTGCACCTTCCTCACTAGTTTGGCTGCTGCCATGCGCCCTGGTAAAACCATCTCCCCCACCCTCACATGCCTGCCGCCTTGGTGCTGCCGACCGTCTGGACCTTGCAGATGTTAGCCCTTCCGCATACAACTCCTCCTCCTCTACTTCCTCCACCTCCTCTTGTGCCACCACCTGGCTCCGAATTCTGTTTAACATGTGCTCCAGCATGTAAATCACCGGAATAGTCATGCTGATAATGGCATCGTCAGCACTAAACATCTTCGTCGCCATTTCAAAACTGTGCAGAAGGGTGCATAGGTCCCTGATCTGAGACCACTCCTCCAGCGTGATTTGCCCCACCTCTGAATCTCGTTGGCCCAGGCTATACGTCAGAACGTATTGCACCAGGGCTTGTCGGTGCTGCCACAGTCGCTGCAACATGTCCAGAGTTGAATTCCACCGGGTAGGCACATCGCATTTTAGCCGGTGAAGTTGCAGGCCCAACGACTTCTGTAGAGATGTAAGTCGCTGAGCTGCGGGATGCGAACGGCGGAAGTGAGCACACAGCGACCGTGCCCTCTGCAGAAGGCCATCTAGTCTGGGATAGTGGGCTAAAAATTGCTGGACAACCAGGTTCAACGCGTGAGCCATACAAGGCACGTGTGTGACATTGCCCCGGCGAAGGGCCGCACCCAGGTTTGCAGCATTGTCGCACACGGCCTTCCCTGGTTTCAGGTCCAGTGGAGACAACCATTCATGAAATTGGTTCTCCAGAGCTGACCACAACTCCTCAGCTGTGTGACTCACATTTCCCAGACATTTCAATGTAAAAACCGCCTGATGACGTTGAGCCCTACTGCCAGCATAGTAAGGAGGTGTGCAGGATCCCTTCTGCGCAGTTAGAAAGCTTGTGGCATGACCAGACAGGCTTTGGGTGCAGGTGGAAGACCGAGAGGAGGTTGAGGAGGCAGAAGCAGTGGAGGAACTTTGACATAAAGAGGATTGACGCACAACTCGTGGGGACGGCAAGACTTGGACAGCAGCCCCTTGTCCTGCTGTCACCATAGTTACCCAGTGCCCAGTCAGCGACATGTAACGCCCCTGTCCATGCCTACTCGTCCAAGTGTCTGTGGTGAAATGCACCCTGTCACACACAGAGTTTCTCAAAGAAGCGGTGATGTTATGTGCGACATGCTGGTGGAGCGCAGGCACACCTTTCTTTGAGAAGTAGTGCCGACTGGACATCTGGTACTGGGGCACTGCGACGGACATAAGGTCTCGAAAATCCTCTGTGTCCACCAGGCGGAAAGGCAGCATTTCTGTAGCCAAGAGCTTGCAGATGGTGAAATTCAACCTCTTAGCTTTCTCATGGCTAGGAGGAAATGGTCTTTTACTTGTCCACATCTGAGGGACCGAGGGCTGGCTATTGTGCTTAGACGGGGTTGATAAGGGTGTCCCCGGCAAACTGCCGGTCTGTGAGGAAGATGCAGGCGGACATGTTAGGATACCTTGATCCAAAGTTGGTGCTATCGATGTCGGACAGCGCTCAACACCAGCTGGTGTTACCACCTCCAAAGAAAATGATGACCTGCTAATCACGCTGGCTGTTGCGGGTAAAGAGGTGGCAGGTCTGCGCCCCAAAACAGGTGTGACTGCTGTCCCCCCAGTCACAGAGGATGAAGAGGCCGCGGATGCACAAGATATGGCAGACGGTGGTTGGCCCGGCCGGCTAGGCCGCATTGTAGCACACTGAGCTTCCCACTGCAACTTATGCTTCATGTCCATGTGCCGGTTCATGCATGAAGTACTCAAACTATGTATTTTTTGGCCTCTACTTAGCTTTTGCTGACAAATGTTACAGATAACACGAGTTGGGTCATCTTTATCGATCTGAAAAAATGCCCAGGCTATGCAAGGCTTAGCACCCATGTGACCTGAAGAGCCACCACGACTTGTGGTGAGAGGCAGAGTTCTGTTTGAGGATGCAGTTGTTGATGTGCTTCCAGTACTACGTCTCTGTCCAGGAAGGCGCAACCTGACATCGTCGTCACTAGCATCTTTCTCCACCTCCTCTGCTGACCTCATCTCTTGGCTGACTGTGGGTTGACAGTAAGTGGGATCTCCGACCTCATCATCATCACCCTGTGCGTTATCACACCCGTCGTCCTCAGAGCCAACCTGTTCCTGCCCTGACAAAAAACTAAAGTTGTCGCTCCAATCAGGTATTTGAGTCTTATCATCGTCTTCCTCATTGTCTCCACCAACAGGAGTTACAGTTTGGGAATGAGTGTCTACATTATGGTCAGAACCTTCTGCGTCTGGTCCTGGATCCGACTCATAAAGATTCTGGGCATCAGTGCAGATCATTTCCTCGTCTGGATTCACAGAAGCGCTGGAGTCGAACTCTGATTCCCAGGCTATAGTATGAGTAAACAGCTCTGCAGACTCAACCATCTGTTCTACCTCATACTCAGACGGGCAGCTGGAGATTTGGGAGCTGTGAGGAAGCAAGTGCGATTTGGGTGACACCTTTGAGGACTGGAGTATTTGTGATGTTGAAGTTGATGTGGAGGAGAGCCCACTTAAAGGAGCACTTGATATCCGTTGAAGCACCTGCTGTTTTTGTGCCTCATCTGGAATTTGTAGCGATTGTGTGGCCGTAAGAAAGGGATCTTATCACATTGTCCGCTAAAAGAAGTAGACATTTTAGTTTGGCTGGAAGATGGTCTTTCTTCTGCAGATGTTACTGTTGCTTTAACACCTACCCCACGGACACAACCTTTTTTCCCCTTCCCAACACGCCTATTCCCCTTTCCACCAGCAGCAGGCCTTTTTCCACTCATTTTGGTGGTTAACTAATTCACAACTCTGGAGTTGTTTGCACAAAAAAACAATGGATGGTAACCGAGCAGAGCTGAGTGGCCAAACTGTGGTATTAGGCCAAAACTATTGGCTGGGTTAGATGCAGAAAAAAATTATTTTGAATTTGCAACCTGATGGAGGTCAGTATAGATGGATTAATAGAACAAGACCCACACACAGCTAGAAGCCCAATATTTTTTCAGAGGTAGATGCAGGAAAAAAATATATTCAGTTTGCAACCTGATGGAGGTCAGTATAGATGGACTAATACAACAAGTCCCACACACAGCTAGAAGCCCAAATATTTTTTCAGAGGTACTGTAGATGCAGATAAAAATTAGTTTTAATTTGCAACCTGATGGAGGTCAGTATAGATGGACTAATAGAGAAAGTCCGACACACTACTAGAAGGCCAAATATTTTTTCAGAGGTAGATGCAGAAAAAAATATATTCAGTTTGCAACCTGATGGAGGTCAGTATAGATGGACTAATAGAGAAAGTCCAACACACTACTAGAAGGCCAAATATTTTTTCAGAGCTAGATGCAGAAAAAAATTATATTCAGTTTGCAACCTGATGGAGGTCAGTATAGATGGATTAATAGAACAAGACCCACACACAGCTAGAAGCCCAATATTTTTTCAGAGGTAGATGCAGAAAAAAATATATTCAGTTTGCAACCTGATGGAGGTCAGTATAGATGGACTAATACAACAAGTCCCACACACAGCTAGAAGCCCAATATTTTTTCAGAGGTAGATGCAGAAAAAAATATATTCAGTTTGCAACCTGATGGAGGTCAGTATAGATGGACTAATACAACAAGTCCCACACACAGCTAGAAGCCCAAATATTTTTTCAGAGGTACTGTAGATGCAGATAAAAATTAGTTATAATTTGCAACCTGATGGAGGTCAGTATAGATGGACTAATAGAGAAAGTCCGACACACTACTAGAAGGCCAAATATTTTTTCAGAGCTAGATGCAGAAAAAAATTATATTCAGTTTGCAACCTGATGGAGGTCAGTATAGATGGATTAATAGAACAAGACCCACACACAGCTAGAAGCCCAATATTTTTTCAGAGGTAGATGCAGGAAAAAAATATATTCAGTTTGCAACCTGATGGAGGTCAGTATAGATGGACTAATACAACAAGTCCCACACACAGGTAGAAGCCCAAATATTTTTTCAGAGGTACTGTAGATGCAGATAAAAATTAGTTTTAATTTGCAACCTGATGGACGTCAGTATAGATGGACTAATAGAATGATGCTATGCCCAAAAGATTTTACTTCAATAGGTGCAGTAAAAAAATTGGTATTCTATACACAGGTGGTATATCTTGCAACACAGATAGGCTACTCCACTGACTAACACACTCTGCAATAGGCCAAAAAGGATTAGCTTTGCTAGATTCAGCCAAATGCTGTGAAAAAAACTTGCACAGCACTGGCACAGACCTGCCTGGCAAAAACTGATAGGAACTGATGTAACCTAGTCCTGAAAAGGACTCCAATTACAATTAGTCTTTACTCCCACAACCTATCTATTTAAGAGCACAGACCTCCCTGATAAAAGTCGTAGGAAATGCTGTAACCTAGTCCTTAAAAGGACTGCAATCACAACTATTCCCTACTCCCAAGCTATCTGTATATTTGTGCGAAAATTGGCTTGAGATTAACAAGGTATAGCGCACACAGCAACAGTGGTGCCGTCTAACACGCAACTGCAGCAGTGAGAAAATGGTGGCGACGGGGAAAATGGCTTGGTCTTATAGGGCAAGGACATGTGACATACACTGCCAATGACACATGCCCTTGCTTGTGTGAAAAAAAGCACTTCGCTCCGTGTGTGCGCTGCTGATAGGCTGACAGATTGCACCTCCCCACTGCAAATGCGGGAAAGAGAAAAAAAAATGGAGATCTTCATTGTTCCTGCAGAGATCCATCCCCTGCCCCTCCCCCCACCCCGCTGTACACTCAAACTGCGTATTAACATTAATTTTCATCATTACTGAGAAAAAATCCAGTTATGATTTTGGTGCACGAACAGTTATCGAACATAACCTCGAACAGCTGAATTTTTCTCAAATTGTTCGTGTTCGCCGAACGGCTCGAACACCGCCCAAAACAGCTCGAATTTGAGATTGGCGAACAGTTCGAGTAGAACAACGCTCATCTCTAGTCTGAATACTTTCCGCACCCATTGTATATTCAGTGGTGATAACAGGAGTTAGGCAGGCAGGCAGTGTATGTGGCAAACTGCAGTGCATATAGTACAAGAGGGTCCATAGAAGGCATATTCCTGCTGCTGCAGTTCTTACAGATATTTGTAGATAAAGACCCAGGTATCAGGGGCCAGGACAATTTTTTTTTTATCTTAATCCTGGTTATTTGGTTAAAAAACAAGGCATGCAGGGTATGTGACAAACTGCACTGCATGATACAGCACAAGAGGGTCCATTGCATGTTCAACTTCTGACTGATCCTGCTGTGACAAATATTTGTAGACATAGCCCCATGTATCAGGGGCCAGGGCAATTTTTTTTATCTTTATCCTGGTTATTTGCTCAAAAATCAATCCAGAGTACACCATTTTTCTGCTCCATTTGCTTGTTAGCACTGCAGAATACAGCCAGATCTTTTCCATATCACAGCGATAAAAATCCAGAAATTTGAACTGAACATGGAAAATATTGGCCTCCTTTTCCATTTTGTTGCGGTATGTCAGTCAAACTATTCATACTACGTCTCTGTGAAGAATAGTATTAGAAAACTACAGGCCCGCTATTTAAAACCGTGGTTCTCTGTCAGTCATATCACATGTAAAAGCGTTCCAAAATCAGCCATATCTGATATTCATTTCGTTGCAGAGTGTCGGTCAAGCTATTCACACTAGGTCTCTGTGAAGAGTAGTATTAGTAAATTATAGGCCCGATATTTAAAACTGTGGTTCTCTGTCAGATGTATCACATATAACAGTGTTCCAAAATCACCAATTTCTGCCTTCCATTTCCATTTCGTGGCAGTGTGTCGGTCAATCTACTCACACTAGTTCTCTGTGAAGAATAGTATTAGTTAACTACAGGCCCGCTATTTAAAACAATGGTTCTTTGTCAGAAGTATCACATATAACAGCATTCCAAAATTAGCCATTTCTAGTAATCGTGGAAAATATTGATCTGCATTTAAAATGGGCAAGTTGCGTGGCAAGGGACGGGGAACTGAACGTGATGGTGCATGCAGAGACCAAGGCCAAAGACATGGCGGTGGACAAGCTGAAATTGTGCCACAACAAACACCCACATCTTGTCGCTCGACCTTCCTGTCTCAGTTACTAGGGGACCGTGGCACACCACTATTGAACCCAGAGCAGTGTCAAAAGGTTGTTGGTTGGATAGCAGATAATGCTTCCAGTCACTTTGCCACCACCACCACCACCCTGTCTTCGACATGGTCAAGTGTAAGTAGTCTTAAGTTTGGACTGCATATTCCTCACCCTGATCCTCCTTCCTCCCACCATGTTGAGTGCCCGGAGAAAACTGATCCCACACTTGAACACTCAGAAGAGCTGTTCACTTTTCCATTTGTAGATTCGGGCCTCTTGCCTGGCCAGCTTCAAGCTAGTCAAGAGGAGAATAGCGCGTGCAGCAATGCCCCAATATTTGAACAGCCACGGTCATAAGAACACAACGGTGGGAAAGTACAATTACTGACGCAAGAGGTGGATGATGATGATGAGGCACAATTGCCAGAAAGTCAGGAGGACCAGGGTGCAGAAGTGAAAGACGAGGTGGTGGATGATATAATAACTAACCCAACCTGGCAAGGGAGGATGCAGACCGAGGAAAGCAGCACACAGGGGGAGGGAGGCATAGCACAACAACAGGCAGGAAGAAGCAGTGTGGTGGCCGCAGACACAAGCTGGGAAAGCGTTCCTCGTAACGCCAACACGACGGAAGTTGCCTGTACAACTGTTAGGTCTTCCCGAGTCTGATTGTTTTTTAAAGACTCTACTGATAACCCCAAAAAGTCCACTTGCACCACCTGCCAGGCTAGCATCAGCAGGGGTAGCAAAACTAACAGCCTGACCACCACTAGCATGATCAGGAACATGGCAACAAAGCACCCAACTAAGTGGGCCGAACCCCTGGGTTCAGAAACAGTGTCTGCGGGTGACACCACTGCTTCTTCCGCTGTTGTGCATGCACGCTAATCCCCTGTCCACGGACCATGCCAAGATGCCTCCCACCCTGCACGTGTCATTGCACACTCTAAACTAGCACCATCAGCAAGCACGTCCACATACTTGTCCCAGCGCAGCGTTCAGTTGTCCCTACCCAAGTCCTTGAAACGCAAGCGCAAATGCGCAGTCACCGCCCCACAGGCCACACTACTAAATTCACACACTTTGCGAATGCTTGTGCTAGAAATGATGCCTTTTAGGCTCATGGAGACGGAAGCTTTCCGAAACCTGATGGCAGTGGCCATCCCTCGGTATTTGGTCCCCATTCACCACTAGTTCTCCCGGTGTGCCTTTTCTGCATTACACGAGCACGTGTCCCCCAACATTAGCCGTGCCCTCAACAATGCAGTTACTGGGAGAGTCCACCTAACCACGGACACGTGCACAAGAGTACATCTCACTGACGGTACTCTGGGTTAACATAGTGTAATCCGAGACCCAGTCGGACCTTGGGACGTAACACGTCCTCCTGACGCTGAGGATTGCGGGCCCTGAGTCAATAAGGATTGCCCCCACATTCTACAGCTCCTGCACCTCCTCCTTCTCCCCTTCAGCCTCCATCTCTGAAATTACCACATCAGTCACAAGCTGGAAGCACTGCAGCACTGCCTCGGCCAAGTGGCAACAGGCTGTGCTGAAGCTTATATGCTTAGGTGACAAACCGCACAACGCTGAAGAGTTGTGGACAGCTCTGAAAGAGCAGGCAGATCTGTGGCTGACACCGCTGACCCTACACCCTGGCATGGTCATGTGTGACTATGGCCAGAACCTGGAGTGGGCTCCGAGGCGAGCTCACACACGTACCATAACGGGCCCATGTGCTTAACCTCGTGTTTCAGTGGTTTCTCAAAGCCTAACCGGATCTGCTGGATATGCTTGTCAAAGTACGCCACATGTGTGCCCATTTAAGAAAGTCAGCTATAGCTTCCACCGCTCTTGCCATGCTTCAGCAGCGTTTGCAGCTTCCAGCTCATCAACTGGTGTGCTATGTCCTCACACTTTGGAACTCTACATTAGAGATATTGGGAAGGATTTGTGAGCAGAAGAGGGCAGTTGTTGACTACCAGCATCAACAAGGCCGTTTGTATTCAGGTCAGACTCAACACATAAGACCTCAGGAGTGGACATGAATGTTAGACATCTGTACCATCCTCCAAAACTTTTAGGACTCCACCAAAATGGTGAGCAGCAATGACACCATAATTAGCATCACCATTACGCTTCTCAGTTTTCTGAAATGCTCTCTGCTCACAATTAGGATGCATTGCAGACGGAGAATGATGAGATGGAGCAAGGAACCATACAGGGTGATTCCACAAAGCCCAGCCTCATCTCATCCCAACGTGGATTGGGTGACAATAAGGGAGAGGAGAAGAGGGAGGAAGAACAGGAGCTAGTTTCCAGCGCTATAGATGGTACTACCTGCACAACTGTCATACCGTTGGTTCTGTGTGGTTGGCCTGACAACAGGGATGAGGAAAAAGAGGATGAGGAGGAGAACATGGTCAGTCATCCTCTTGGTGAGGACACAAAAGTCTTGCCTGTTAGTAGTCTGGCACACATGGCTGAGTTTATTACGCTGCCTTTCCCATGACGGTCGCGTTGTCCAAATTTTGGGTGACAGTCATTACTGGTTGGTAACACTTCTAGACCCATGCTACAAGGAGAGCTTTCTGTCTCTTATTCTCACGCCAGACAGGCCTAATAAAATGGGTCAGTAACAGAAAGCCCTTGTTGCGGAATTATTAAAAAAATTCCCATCTGAACATGCTGGTGGCAGAGGTCACAGTGTGTTGGACAACAAAGGAGTACAGGTGAGACAAATTCAATCCAGCAGAGACAGGGGAATACTGTCAAAGTTCTGGGACAGTTTTCTCAGGCCGTCCCATCGCACATGCCTTGAGGCGCGGGGTACTCTCACAAGGAGGGAGAAGTTTTGAACATGCTGAGGGAGTACCTTGCTGACCGTACCAACGTCCTCTGTCGTTCCTCTGTGCCTTATAATTATTGGGTATCCAAGATTGACACCTGGCATGAACTGGCTTTCTATGCCTTGAAGGTCCTGGCCTGCTCTGCCTCTAGCATTTTTTCAGAGCACGTTTTTAGTGCCATGGGTGGAATTATAGCTTTTAGGCACATCCGCCTGTCAACTGAAAATGCTGACAGGCTGACTCTTATAAAAATTATCAAGAGCTGGATTGGGCCAGACTTCTCCACACCACCGAATGATAGCAGCGTAATATAAACTCAAATACAGTGTCTTTATTTGGGAGGTCTAACTCTATTCCTGTGCACCTGTCTTCACACCCAGACATGGGTATATGCTTCCTGATTTTCCTCCTCCTTCTCCTTATCCCCCACCACCATATCACCACAATATCTACCATATCACCATTTCTACGTCTCTTGCAAGGGGCTTTGGATTCCCACCAAATTTTTGGCAGCCGTCGCATTCACTGCATAGGCAAACAGTATGGGAGACCCATTTCCTAACAATGGGAACGATGTTTTCAGGAGGCCCTCTGCCATATACGTCTCTTGCAAGGGGCACTGGAGTTCATCCAAATTTTTGACAGCCATTGCATTCACTGCATAGGCAAACAGAATGGGAGAGCAACTTCCTAAAAATGGGAACATTGTTTTCAGGAGGCCCTCTGACCTCTACGTCTCTTGCAAGGGGCATTGGAGTTCCTCCAAATTTTTGCAGTCCAGTCACTGCATAAGCAATAACAGTATGGGAGACCCACTCCTTTCTAATGAGAACATGTCATTACTGTGGCCCAGCTCTATGTGTCTTTAAATTGGTATTGGGATTTTTCCTTAATTTTGGCAGCCGTTGGACTCACTGCATACCCTATAACTGTATATCAGACCTGCTCCTTTCTAATGGGAACATGTCGTTACTGAGGCCCAGCTCTATGTGTCTTTAAATTGTTATTGGGGTTTTTCCCAAATTTTGGCAGCCCTTGCAGTCACTGCATGGGCATTACTACTATAAGAGACCCACTCTTTTATAATGGGAACATTTTTTTTACTGAAGCCCTCCTCTATGTTTCTTCAAAGGGGTATTGGGGTGTGTCCAAAATTTTGGCAGCCCTTACAGTCACTGTATATGCAATAACAGTATAGGAGACACTCTTTAAGAATGGGAACAATGAAGCATAGCGGACTGGTTGCCCTTTAAGAATAGTAAGGGCCGCCTGATAACCCTATAAAAATAATCTTTGTGACTTTCAGAGTCCCTCCTTCATAAATGAAACAGAATGTGTCTGATCATGTCTCACACACCACATGGCAAGATAAGGTAGTAAAATGTTAAAATGACATTTACCGGTGAATGTATTTTTCACCTTTTAAAGCAATGCAAAACTGCAAAAACACATCAAAAACGCGACGTGTGAACATAGCCAAAGCTGTGGAGGAGCATTTTTGTATTTGTATATTTTTATTTTGCCTTACATAAAAGTCATTACCCTGGAAAGGATGTTCCTTAACATTTTTCCCAGTCCGAAAAAGTGGCGTAATACCTCTGACAACATTGTTGACAGCAGTGACCTAGGAGTCAGAAATGTTTCCCCATGCTGTTGCCATGTCATTTGAGCACTGTTCCATCGATTTGGGCAATTTTTAGGTCCTCTGCAGACCGCTGGGGGGGAGCTGCCAGAAAAGTGCTCGAGTTTCCCCTAGACTTACATTGGGCTTGTTACTCGGACCAAGCACTCGAGCATTTCAATTTGCTCGACTCGAACATCGAGTACCCGAGCATTTTAGTGCTTGCTCATCACTAATCACTACCTAACACATCTTTGCCTGTAAATAAAAAATGTGATTGGAGACTTCAAGGGTAGGAACCTTAATTTGCTCATCCATATTCAGAGAAATTTTGATGCAGGTATGTTGCAGAATGGGCCTAAAGTAAAAGCAAAAATAGCTCCCTCTCCTGAGGGTTGATTCATGTCGTATCATGTAGAGTTGTGATTGTACTTTAAAGTAAATAAATGCTGATAAACATACAGCCATGCTTCTGCTCAAAATGTTTGAAAAAGTCATTTTTAAAGGAAAACAGCAATGAGGTTACCACTTAGTAGAGATGAGCGTTGCTCGACTCGAACTGTTCGCCAATCTCGAATTCGAGCTGTTTTGGGCGGTGTTCGAGCCGTTCCGCGAACACGAACGATTTGAAAAAAATTCGGCTGTTCGAGGTTATGTTCGATAACTGTTCGTGCACCATAATCATAACTCGATTTTTTCTCAGTGATGCTGAAAATTAATGTTAATACGCAGTTTGAGTGTACAGCGGGGTGGGGGGAGGGGCAGGGGATGGATCTCTGCAGGAATAATGAAGATCTCCATTTTTTTTTTCTCTTTCCCGCATTTACAGTGGGGAGGTGCAATCTGTCAGCCTATCAGCAGAGCACACACGGAGCGAACTGCCTTTTTTCACACAAGCAAGGGCATGTGCATTGGCAGTGTATGTCACATGTCCTTGCCCTATAAGACCCAGCCATTTTCCCCGTCGCCACCATTTTCTCACTGCTGCAGCTGCTTGTTAGACGGCACCGCTGATGCTCTGTGCGCTATACCTTGTAAATTTCAAGCCAATTTTTGCACAAATCTACAGATAGCTTGGGAGTAGGGAATAGTTGTGATTGCAGTCCTTTTAAGGACTAGGTTACAGCATTTCCTATGACTTTTATCAGGCAGGTCTGTGCTCTTAAAAAGATAGGTTGGGAGTAAAGACTAATTGTAATTGCAGTCCTTTTCAGGACTAAGTTACATCAGTTCCTATCAGTTTTTGCCAGGCAGGTTTGTGCCAGTGCTGCGCAAGTTTTTTTCACAGCATTTGGCTAAATCTAGCAAAGCTAACCCTTTTTCGCCTATTGCAGAGTGTGTTAGTCAGTGGAGTAGCATATCTGTGTTGCAAGCTACACCACCTGTGTATAGAATACCAATTTTTTTACTGCACCTAGTGAAGTAAAACCTTTTGGGCATAGCATCATTCTATTAGTCCATCTATACTGACCTCCATCAATTTGCAAATTGAATATAATTTTTTTCTGCATCTAGCTCTGAAAAAATAATTGGGCTTTTAGCAGTGTGTGGTACTTGGTCTATTAGTCCATCTATATTGACCTCCATCAGGTTGCAAATTGAATATAATTTTTTTCTGCATCTAGCTCTGAAAAAATATTTGGCCTTCTAGAAGTGTGTGGCACTAGTTCTATTAGTCCATCTATACTGACCTCCATCAGCTTGCAAATTAAAAATAATTTTTATCTGCATCTAGCTCTGAAAAAATATTTGGCCGTCTAGCAGTGTGTGGGACTTGTTCTATAAGTCCATCTATACTGACCTCCACCAGGTTGCAAATTAGAAATATTTTTTATTTGCATCTAGCTCTGAAAAAATATTTGGCCTTCTAGCAGTGTGTGGGACTTGTTCTATTAGTCCATCTATACTGACCTCCATCAGATTGCAAATTAAAAATAATTTTTATCTGCATCTAGCTCTGAAAAAATATTTGGCCGTCTCGCAGTGTGTGGGACTTGTTCTATAAGTCCATCTACACTGACCTCCATCGGGTTGCAAATTTTAAAATAATTTTTTGTCTGCATCTAGCTCTGAAAAAATATTTTCCCTTCTTGCAGTGTGTGGGACTTGTTCTATTAGTGCATCTATACTGAACTACATCAGGTTGCAAATTAAAAATTATTTTTTGTCTGCATCTAGCTCTGAAAAAATATTTGCCCTTCTAGCAGTGTGTGGGGCTTGTTCTATTAGTCCATCTATACTGACCTCCACCAGGTTGCAAATTAAAAATAATTTTTATCTGCATCTAGCTCTGAAAAAATATTTGGCCTTCTAGCAGTGTGTGGGACTTGTTCTATTAGTCCATCTATACTGACCTCCATCAGATTGCAAATTAAAAATAATTTTTTGTCTGCATCTAGCTCTGAAAAAATATTTCCCCTTCTAGCAGTGTGTGGGATTTGTTCTATTAGTCCATCTATACTGACCTACATCAGGTTGCAAATTAAAAATAATTTTTTGTCTGCATCTAGCTCTGAAAAAATATTTGCCCTTTTAGCAGTGTGTGGGACTTGTTCTATTAGTCCATCTATACTGACCTCCATCAGGTTGCAAATTAAAAATAATTTTTATCTGCATCTAGCTTTGAAAAAATATTTGCCCTTCTAGCAGTGTGTGTGACTTGTTCTATTAGTCCATCTATACTGACCTCCATCAGGTAGCAAATTAAAAATAATTTTTATCTGCATCTAGCTCTGGAAAAATATTTGGCCTTCAAGCAGTGTGTGGGACTTGTTCTATTAGTCCATCTATACTGACCTCCATCAGGTTGCAAATTTAATATAATTTTTTTCTGCATCTCGCTCTGAAAAAATATTTGGCCTTCTAGAAGTGCGTGGCACTTGTTCTATTAGTCCATCTATACTGACCTCCATCAGCTTGCAAATTAAAAATAATTTTTATCTGCATCTAGCTCTGAAAAAATATTTGGCCTTCTAGCGGTGTGTGGGACTTGTTCTATTAGTCCATCTATACTGACCTCCATCAGGTTTCAAATTGAATCTAATTTTTTTCTGCATCTAGCTCTGAAAAAATATTTGGCCTTCTAGCAGTGTGTGGGACTTGTTCTATTAGTCCAACTATACTGACCTCCACCAGGTTGCAAATTAAAAATAATTTTTATCTGCATCTAGCTCTGAAAAAATATTTGGCCTTCTACCAGTGTGTGGGACTTGTTCTATTAGTCCATCTATACTGACCTCCATCAGATTGCAAATTGAATATAATTTTTATCTGCACCTAGCTCTGAAAAAATATTTGGCCGTCTAGCAGTGTGTGGGACTTGTTCTATAAGTCCATCTATACTGACCTCCATCAGGTTGCAAATTAAAAATAATTTTTTGTCTGCATCTAGCTCTGAAAAAATATTTGACCTTCTAGCAGTGTGTGGGACTTGTTCTATTAGTCCATCTATACTGACCTCCACCAGGTTGCAAATTAAAAATAATTTTTATCTGCATCTAGCTCTGAAAAAATATTTGGCCTTCTAGCAGGGTATGGGACTTGTTCTATTAGTCCATCTATACTGACCTCCATCAGATTGCAAATTAAAAATAATTTTTATCTGCATCTAGCTCTGAAAAAATATTTGGCCGTCTAGCAGTGTGTAGGACTTGTTGTATAAGTCCATCTATACTGACCTCCATCAGGTTGCAAATTAAAAATAATTTTTTGTCTGCATCTAGCTCTGAAAAAATATTTGCCCTTCTAGCAGTGTGTGGGACTTGTTCTATTAGTCCATCTATTCTGACCTACATCAGGTTGCAAATTAAAAATAATTTTTTGTCTGCATCTAGCTCTGAAAAAATATTTGCCCTTTTAGCAGTGTGTGGGACTTGTTCTATTAGTCCATCTATACTGACCTCCATCAGGTTGCAAATTAAAAATATTTTTTATCTGCATCTAGCTTTGAAAAAATATTTGCCCTTCTAGCAGTGTGTGGGACTTGTTCTATTAGTCCATCTATACTGACCTCTATCAGGTAGCAAATTAAAAATAATTTTTATCTGCATCTAGCTCTGAAAAAATATTTGGCCTTCTAGAAGTGTGTGGCACTTGTTCTATTAGTCCATCTATACTGACCTCCATCAGCTTGCAAATTAAAAATAATTTTTATCTGCATCTAGCTCTGAAAAAATATTTGGCCTTCTAGCAGTGTGTGGGACTTGTTCTATTAGTCCATCTATACTGACCTCCATCAGATTGCAAATTAAAAATAATTTTTATCTGTATCTAGCTCTGAAAAAATATTTGGCCTTCTAGCAGTGTGTGGGACTTGTTCTATAAGTCCATCTATACTGACCTCCATCAGGTTGCAAATTAAAAATAATTTTTTGTCTGCATCTAGCTCTGAAAAAATATTTGCCCTTCTAGCAGTGTGTGGGACTTGTTCTATTAGTCCATCTATACTGACCTCCATCGGGTTGCAAATTAAAAATAATTTTTTGTCTGCATCTAGCTCTGAAAAAATATTTGACCTTCTAGCAGTGTGTGGGACTTGTTCTATTAGTCCATCTATACTGACCTCCACCAGGTTGCAAATTAATAATAATTTTTATCTGCATCTAGCTCTGAAAAAATATTTGGCCTTCTAGCAGGGTGTGGGACTTGTTCTATTAGTCCATCTATACTGACCTCCATCAGGTTGCAAATTAAAAATAATTTTTTGTCTGCATCTAGCTCTGAAAAAATATTTGCCCTTCTAGCAGTGTGTGGGACTTGTTCTATTAGTCCATCTATACTGACCTACATCAGGTTGCAAATTAAAAATAATTTTTTGTCTGCATCTAGCTCTGAAAAAATATTTGCCCTTTTAGCAGTGTGTGGGACTTGTTCTATTAGTCCATCTATACTGACCTCCATCAGGTTGCAAATTAAAAATAATTTTTATCTGCATCTAGCTTTGAAAAAATATTTGCCCTTCTAGCAGTGTGTGGGACTTGTTCTATTAGTCCATCTATACTGACCTCCATCAGGTAGCAAATTAAAAATAATTTTTATCTGCATCTAGCTCTTAAAAAATATTTTGCCTTCTAGAAGTGTGTTGCACTTGTTCTATTAGTCCATCTATACTGACCTCCATCAGCTTGCAAATTAAAAATAATTTTTATCTGCATCTAGCTCTGAAAAAATATTTGGCCGTCTAGCAGTGTGTGGGACTTGTTCTATAAGTCCATCTATACTGACCTCCATCAGGTTGCAAATTAAAAATAATTTTTTGTCTGCATCTAGCTCTGAAAAAATATTTGCCCTTCTAGCAGTGTGTGGGACTTGTTCTATTAGTCCATCTATACTGACCTCCATCGGGTTGCAAATTAAAAATAATTTTTTGTCTGCATCTAGCTCTGAAAAAATATTTGCCCTTTTAGCAGTGTGTGGGACTTGTTCTATTAGTCCATCTATACTGACCTCCATCAGGTTGCAAATTAAAAATAATTTTTATCTGCATCTAGCTTTGAAAAAATATTTGCCCTTCTAGCAGTGTGTGGGACTTGTTCTATTAGTCCATCTATGCTGACCTCCATCAGGTAGCAAATTAAAAATAATTTTTATCTGCATCTAGCTCTGAAAAAATATTTGGCCTTCTAGAAGTGTGTGGCACTTGTTCTATTAGTCCATCTATACTGACCTCCATCAGCTTGAAAATTAAAAATAATTTTTATCTGCATCTAGCTCTGAAAAAATATTTGGTCTTCTAGCGGTGTGTGGGACTTGTTCTATTAGTCCATCTATACTGACCTCCATCAGGTTTCAAATTGAATCTAATTTTTTTCTGCATCTAGCTCTGAAAAAATATTTGGCCTTCTAGCAGTGTGTGGGACATGTTCTATTAGTCCATCTATACTGACCTCCACCAGGTTGCAAATTAAAAATATTTTTTATTTGCATTTAGCTCTGAAAAAATATTTGGCCTTCTAGCAGTGTGTGGGACTTGTTCTATTAGTCCATCTATACTGACCTCCATCAGATTGCAAATTAAAAATAATTTTTATCTGCATCTAGCTCTGAAAAAATATTTGGCCGTCTCGCAGTGTGTGGGACTTGTTCTATAAGTCCATCTACACTGACCTCCATCGGGTTGCAAATTTTAAAATAATTTTTTGTCTGCATCTAGCTCTGAAAAAATATTTTCCCTTCTAGCAGTGTGTGGGACTTGTTCTATTAGTGCATCTATACTGAACTACATCAGGTTGCAAATTAAAAATTATTTTTTGTCTGCATCTAGCTCTGAAAAAATATTTGCCCTTCTAGCAGTGTGTGGGGCTTGTTCTATTAGTCCATCTATACTGACCTCCACCAGGTTGCAAATTAAAAATAATTTTTATCTGCATCTAGCTCTGAAAAAATATTTGGCCTTCTAGCAGTGTGTGGGACTTGTTCTATTAGTCCATCTATACTGACCTCCATCAGATTGCAAATTAAAAATAATTTTTTGTCTGCATCTAGCTCTGAAAAAATATTTCCCCTTCTAGCAGTGTGTGGGATTTGTTCTATTAGTCCATCTATACTGACCTACATCAGGTTGCAAATTAAAAATAATTTTTTGTCTGCATCTAGCTCTGAAAAAATATTTGCCCTTTTAGCAGTGTGTGGGACTTGTTCTATTAGTCCATCTATACTGACCTCCATCAGGTTGCAAATTAAAAATAATTTTTATCTGCATCTAGCTTTGAAAAAATATTTGCCCTTCTAGCAGTGTGTGTGACTTGTTCTATTAGTCCATCTATACTGACCTCCATCAGGTAGCAAATTAAAAATAATTTTTATCTGCATCTAGCTCTGGAAAAATATTTGGCCTTCAAGCAGTGTGTGGGACTTGTTCTATTAGTCCATCTATACTGACCTCCATCAGGTTGCAAATTTAATATAATTTTTTTCTGCATCTCGCTATGAAAAAATATTTGGCCTTCTAGAAGTGCGTGGCACTTGTTCTATTAGTCCATCTATACTGACCTCCATCAGCTTGCAAATTAAAAATAATTTTTATCTGCATCTAGCTCTGAAAAAATATTTGGCCTTCTAGCGGTGTGTGGGACTTGTTCTATTAGTCCATCTATACTGACCTCCATCAGGTTTCAAATTGAATCTAATTTTTTTCTGCATCTAGCTCTGAAAAAATATTTGGCCTTCTAGCAGTGTGTGGGACTTGTTCTATTAGTCCAACTATACTGACCTCCACCAGGTTGCAAATTAAAAATAATTTTTATCTGCATCTAGCTCTGAAAAAATATTTGGCCTTCTACCAGTGTGTGGGACTTGTTCTATTAGTCCATCTATACTGACCTCCATCAGATTGCAAATTGAATATAATTTTTATCTGCACCTAGCTCTGAAAAAATATTTGGCCGTCTAGCAGTGTGTGGGACTTGTTCTATAAGTCCATCTATACTGACCTCCATCAGGTTGCAAATTAAAAATAATTTTTTGTCTGCATCTAGCTCTGAAAAAATATTTGACCTTCTAGCAGTGTGTGGGACTTGTTCTATTAGTCCATCTATACTGACCTCCACCAGGTTGCAAATTAAAAATAATTTTTATCTGCATCTAGCTCTGAAAAAATATTTGGCCTTCTAGCAGGGTGTGGGACTTGTTCTATTAGTCCATCTATACTGACCTCCATCAGATTGCAAATTAAAAATAATTTTTATCTGAATCTAGCTCTGAAAAAATATTTGGCCGTCTAGCAGTGTGTGGGACTTGTTCTATAAGTCCATCTATACTGACCTCCATCAGGTTGCAAATTAAAAATAATTTTTTGTCTGCATCTAGCTCTGAAAAAATATTTGCCCTTCTAGCAGTGTGTGGGACTTGTTCTATTAGTCCATCTATTCTGACCTACATCAGGTTGCAAATTAAAAATAATTTTTTGTCTGCATCTAGCTCTGAAAAAATATTTGCCCTTTTAGCAGTGTGTGGGACTTGTTCTATTAGTCCATCTATACTGACCTCCATCAGGTTGCAAATTAAAAATAATTTTTATCTGCATCTAGCTTTGAAAAAATATTTGCCCTTCTAGCAGTGTGTGGGACTTGTTCTATTAGTCCATCTATACTGACCTCCATCAGGTAGCAAATTAAAAATAATTTTTATCTGCATCTAGCTCTGAAAAAATATTTGGCCTTCTAGAAGTGTGTGGCACTTGTTCTATTAGTCCATCTATACTGACCTCCATCAGCTTGCAAATTAAAAATAATTTTTATCTGCATCTAGCTCTGAAAAAATATTTGGCCTTCTAGCAGTGTGTGGGACTTGTTCTATTAGTCCATCTATACTGACCTCCATCAGATTGCAAATTAAAAATAATTTTTATCTGTATCTAGCTCTGAAAAAATATTTGGCCTTCTAGCAGTGTGTGGGACTTGTTCTATAAGTCCATCTATACTGACCTCCATCAGGTTGCAAATTAAAAATAATTTTTTGTCTGCATCTAGCTCTGAAAAAATATTTGCCCTTCTAGCAGTGTGTGGGACTTGTTCTATTAGTCCATCTATACTGACCTCCATCGGGTTGCAAATTAAAAATAATTTTTTGTCTGCATCTAGCTCTGAAAAAATATTTGCCCTTTTAGCAGTGTGTGGGACTTGTTCTATTAGTCCATCTATACTGACCTCCATCAGGTTGCAAATTAAAAATAATTTTTATCTGCATCTAGCTTTGAAAAAATATTTGCTCTTCTAGCAGTGTGTGGGACTTGTTCTATTAGTCCATCTATACTGACCTCCATCAGGTAGCAAATTAAAAATAATTTTTATCTGCATCTAGCTCTGAAAAAATATTTGGCCTTCTAGAAGTGTGTGGCACTTGTTCTATTAGTCCATCTATACTGACCTCCATCAGCTTGAAAATTAAAATTAATTTTTATCTGCATCTAGCTCTGAAAAAATATTTGGTATTCTAGCGGTGTGTGGGACTTGTTCTATTAGTCCATCTATACTGACCTCCATCAGGTTTCAAATTGAATCTAATTTTTTTCTGCATCTAGCTCTGAAAAAATATTTGGCCTTCTAGCAGTGTGTGGGACATGTTCTATTAGTCCATCTATACTGACCTCCACCAGGTTGCAAATTAAAAATATTTTTTATTTGCATCTAGCTCTGAAAAAATATTTGGCCTTCTAGCAGTGTGTGGGACTTGTTCTATTAGTCCATCTATACTGACCTCCATCAGATTGCAAATTAAAAATAATTTTTATCTGCATCTAGCTCTGAAAAAATATTTGGCCGTCTCGCAGTGTGTGGGACTTGTTCTATAAGTCCATCTATACTGACCTCCATCAGGTTGCAAATTAAAAATAATTTTTTGTCTGCATCTAGCTCTGAAAAAATATTTGCCCTTCTAGCAGTGTGTGGGACTTGTTCTATTAGTCCATCTACACTGACCTCCATCGGGTTGCAAATTAAAAATAATTTTTTGTCTGCATCTAGCTCTGAAAAAATATTTGCCCTTCTAGCAGTGTGTGGGACTTGTTCTATTAGTGCATCTATACTGAACTACATCAGGTTGCAAATTAAAAATTATTTTTTGTCTGCATCTAGCTCTGAAAAAATATTTGCCCTTCTAGCAGTGTGTGGGGCTTGTTCTATTAGTCCATCTATACTGACCTCCACCAGGTTGCAAATTAAAAATAATTTTTATCTGCATCTAGCTCTGAAAAAATATTTGGCCTTCTAGCAGTGTGTGGGACTTGTTCTATTAGTCCATCTATACTGACCTCCATCAGATTGCAAATTAAAAATAATTTTTTGTCTGCATCTAGCTCTGAAAAAATATTTGCCCTTCTAGCAGTGTGTGGGACTTGTTCTATTAGTCCATCTATACTGACCTACATCAGGTTGCAAATTAAAAATAATTTTTTTGTCTGCATCTAGCTCTGAAAAAATATTTGCCCTTTTAGCAGTGTGTGGGACTTGTTCTATTAGTCCATCTATCCTGACCTCCATCAGGTTGCAAATTAAAAATAATTTTTATCTGCATCTAGCTTTGAAAAAATATTTGCCCTTCTAGCAGTGTGTGGGACTTGTTCTATTAGTCCATCTATACTGACCTCCATCAGGTAGCAAATTAAAAATAATTTTTATCTGCATCTAGCTCTGGAAAAATATTTGGCCTTCTAGCAGTGTGTGGGACTTGTTCTATTAGTCCATCTATACTGACCTCCATCAGGTTGCAAATTAAAAATAATTTTTATCTGCATCTAGCTTTGAAAAAATATTTGCCCTTCTAGCAGTGTGTGGGACTTGTTCTATTAGTCCATCTATACTGACCTCCATCAGGTAGCAAATTAAAAATAATTTTTATCTGCATCTAGCTCTGGAAAAATATTTGGCC
Organism: Phyllobates terribilis; assembly: GCF_046119375.1. Lineage (NCBI taxonomy): Eukaryota > Metazoa > Chordata > Amphibia > Anura > Dendrobatidae > Phyllobates > Phyllobates terribilis. The sequence continues at coordinate 250,516,435 of NW_027362769.1, read as the reverse complement.
TTCAAACAGTGTGTGGGACTTGTTCTATTAGTCCATCTATACTGACCTCCATCAGGTTGCAAATTTAATACAATTTTTTTCTGCATCTAGCTCTGAAAAAATATTTGGTCTTCTAGCAGTGTGTGGGACTTGTTCTATTAGTCCATCTATAATGACCTCCATCAGGTTGCAAATTAAAATAATTTTTATCTGCATCTAGCTCTGAAAAAATATTTGGCCTTCTAGCAGTGTGTGGGACTTGGTCTATTAGTCCATCTATTCTGACCTCCATCAGGTTGCAAATTGAATATAATTTTATTCTACATCTAGCTCTGAAAAAATATTTAGGCTTCTAGCAGTGTGTGAGACTTGTTCTATTAGTCCATCTATACTGACCTCCATCAGGTTGCAAATTGAATAGAATTTTTTTCTGCATCTAACCCAGACGATAGTTTTGGCCTAATACCACAGTTTGGCCACTCAGCTCTGCTGGGTTCCCATCCATTGTTTTTTTGTTCAAACAACTCCAGAGTTGTGAATTAGTTATCCACCAAAATGAGTGGAAAAATGCCTGCTGCTGGTGGAAAGAGGAATAGGCGTGTTGGGAAGGGGAAAAAAGGTTGTGTCCGTGGGGTAGGTGTTAAAGCAACAGTAACATCTGCCGAAGAAAGACCATCTTCCAGCCAAACTAAAATGTCTACTTCTTTTAGCGGACAATGTGATAAGATCCCTTTCTTACGGCCACGCCAATCGCTACAAATTCCAGATGAGGCACAAAAACAGCAGGTGCTTCAACGGATATCAAGTGCTCCTTTAAGTGGGCTCTCCTCCACATCAACTTCAACATCACAAATACTCCAGTCCTCAGAGTTGTCACCCCAATCGCACTTGCTTCCTCACAGCTCCCAAATCTCCAGCTGCCCATCTGAGTATGAGGTAGAACAGATGGTTGAGTCTGCAGAGCTGTTTACTCATACTATAGCCTGGGAATCAGAGGCCAGCTCCAGCACTTCTGTGATTCCAGACGAGGAAATGATCTGCACTGATGACCAGAATCTTTATGTGTCGGATCCACGACCAGACGCAGAAGGTTCTGAACATAATGTAGACCCTCATTCCCAAACTGTAACTCCTGTTGGTGGAGACAATGAGGAAGACAATGATGAGACTCAAATACCTGATTGGAGTGACAACTTTAGTTTTTTGTCAGGGCAGGAACAGGTTGGCTCTGAGGACGACCGGTGTGATAACACACAGGGTGATGATGATGAGGTTGGAGATCCCACTTACTGTCAACCCACAGTCAGCCAAGAGATGAGGTCAGCAGAGGAGGTGGAGGAGGATTCTAGTGACGACGAGGTCAGGTTGCGCCTTCCTGGACAGAAACGTAGTACTGGAAGCACGTCAACAACTGCATCCTCAAACACAACTCTGCCTCTGACCACAAGTCGTGGTGGCTCTTCAGCTCGCATGGGTGCTAAGCCTTGCATAGCCTGGGCATTTTTTCAGATCGATAAAGATGACCCAACTCGTGTTATCTGTAACATTTGTCAACAAAAGCGAAGTAGAGGCCAAAAAATACATAGTTTGAGTACTTCATGCATGAACCGGCACATGGACATGAAGCATAAGTTGCAGTGGGAAGCTCACTGTGCTACAATGCGGCCTAGCCGGCCGGGCCAACCACCATCCGCCCCATCTTGTGCATCTGCGGCCTCTTCATCCTCTGTGACTGGGGTGACAGCAGTCACACCTGTTTTGGGACGCAGACCTGCCACCTCTTTACCCGCAACAGCCAGCGTGATTGTCAGGTCATCATTTTCTTTGGAGGTGGTAACACCAGCTGGTGTTGAGCGCTGTCCGACATCGATAGCACCACCTTTGGATCAAGGCAACCTAACATGTCCGCCTGCATCTTCCTCACAGACCGGCAGTTTGCCGGGGACACCCTTATCAACCCCGTCTAAGCACAACAGCCAGCCCTCGGTCCCACAGATGTGGACAAGTAAAAGACCATTTCCTCCTAGCCATGAGAAAGCTAAGAGGTTGAATTTCACCATCTGCAAGCTCTTAGCTACAGAAATGCTGCCTTTCCGCCTGGTGGACACAAAGGATTTTCGAGACCTTATGTCCGTCGCAGTGCCCCAGTACCAGATGCCCAGTCGGCACTACTTCTCAAAGAAAGGTGTGCCTGCGCTCCACCAGCATGTCGCACACAACATCACCGCTTCTTTGAGAAGCTCTGTGTGTGACAGGGTGCATTTCACCACAGACACTTGGACGAGTAGGCATGGACAGGGGCGTTACATGTCGCTGACTGGGCACTGGGTAATTATGGTGACAGCAGGACAAGGGGCTGCTGTCCAAGTCTTGCCGTCCCCACGAGTTGTGCGTCAATCCTCTTTATCTCAAAGTTCCTCCACTGCTTCTGCCTCCTCAACCTCCTCTCGGTCCTCCACCTGCACCCAAAGCCTGTCTGGTCATGCCACAAGCTTTCTAACTGCGCAGAAGGGATCCTGCACACCTCCTTACTATGCTGGCAGTAGGGCTCAACGTCATCAGGCGGTTTTTACTTTGAAATGTCTGGGAAATGTGAGTTACATAGCTGAGGAGTTGTGGTCAGCTCTGGAGAACCAATTTCATGAATGGCTGTCTCCACTGGACCTGAAACCAGGGAAGGCCGTGTGCGACAATGCTGCAAACCTGGGTGCGGCCCTTCGCCGGGGCAATGTCACACACGTGCCTTGTATGGCTCACGTGTTGAACCTGGTTGTCCAGCAATTTTTAGCCCACTATCCCAGACTAGATGGCCTTCTGCAGAGGGCACGGTCGCTGTGTGCTCACTTCCGCCGTTCGCATCTCGTCATTGGGCCTGCCACTTCACCGGCTAAAATGCGATGTGCCTACCGGGTGGAATTCAACTCTGCACATGTTGCAGCGACTGTGGCAGCACCGACAAGCCCTGGTGCAATACGTTCTGACGTATTGCCTGGGCCAACGAGATCCAGAGGTGGGGCAAATCACGCTGGAGGAGTGGTCTCAGATCAGGGACCTATGCACCCTTCTGAACAGTTTTGAAATGGAGACAAAGATGTTTAGTGCTGACGATGCCATTATCAGCATTACTATTCCAGTGATTTACATGCTGGAGCACATGTTAAACAGAATTCGGAGTCAGGTGGTGGCACAAGAGGAGGTGGAGGAAGTAGAGGAGGAGGAGTTGTATGCGGAAGGGCTAACATCTGCAAGGTCCAGACGGTCGGCAGCACCAAGTCAGCAGGCATGTGAGGGTGGGGGAAATGGTTTTACCAGGGTGCATGGTAGCAGCCAAACTAGTGAGGAAGGTGCAGGAGCCCAGGAAGAAGTGGAGGACGAACTGATGGAAGACTCATCAGATGAGGGAGACCTTGATCACATTTCTGTTGTGCGAGGTTGGGAGGGGAGGACAGAGGAAGGAAGCATGATTGTTACCTCGCCACCAACACAACAGGGACTTGGTGCTCCTGGATGCGCAAGACACATTAGTGCCTTCTTGCTGCACTACCTGCAACATGACCCTTGAATTGTGAGAATTAGAAATAATCCTGACTACTGGGTTGCCACACTGTTAGATCCCCGGTACAAAAGTAAATTTGCAGAAATTATTCCTGCCATAGAAAGGGATGCACGCATGCAGGAGTATCAGCAGAGACTGTTGCAGAATCTTACATGTGCTTTTCCACAAAACACCAGTGGTGCACGTAGTGAATCTCACAGTTCCAACTTGCCAATCGTGGGACCGTCGAGTGTTCAGCACGCAAACCGTAAAAGAAACACAGTATCTGCTGGTAACATCAATTTTGCGGAATCATTTCACCACTTTTTTAGCCCATCCTTTGCAAGGCCACAGGAGACAAGAAGTCTGACACATAGTCAACGCCTAGAGACGATGGTACAGGAGTATCTCCAAGTAAACATTGAAGCCATGACTGTGTCACTGGACCCTTGCTCTTTTTGGGCTTCCAATCTGGATGAATGGCCGGAGCTCGCCACTTACGCCTTGGAGATCTTGCCATGCCCCGCAGCCAGCGTTCTGTCTGAACGTGTGTACAGCGCTGTTGGTGGTGTGCTGGCAGATAAGCGCACGCGGCTCTCCACTGATAATGTAGACAGACTCACGTTCATAAAGATGAACAAATCATGGATTCAAAACGACTTTTCTACCCTTGTGTAATACTGGGGAGAGTAAAAGCTTGATGATTGGTTAAAATCACCTCACCAACCATTTTAAGTTTTCAAATTACTAATCATGTTTATCTGTATCTTGGCTGGAAAATAATTTGGGCTTTGTAGCAGTGTGCAGTACTGATTCTATTAGGCCATCTATACTAAACTCCACCAGATTTAAAATTAATAATAATTTTTAGCTGCATCTAGCCTGGAAAATAATTTTAGGGCTCCGAGATGCGCAAGACACATAAGTGCCTTCTTGCTGCACTACCTGCAACATGACCCTCAGATTGTCAGAATTCGAAGTAATCCTGACTACTGGGTTGCCACACTCTTAGATCCCCTACACTCTTCGATCAACCTTTTCATTTTAATAAAGACCAAAAAAATGGTCATTTTTGAAATTATAAGCATTAGCAGGTTATTAGAAACTGAAAACAAACAGTTTTCAACTCAAAACTTTATTCTAGGTTATGTTACAATTGCACATAGGACCCCTTGTTCGAAAGGTGCTTCTGAACTCTCTCATCCATTGAATTTGTCAGGTTTTGGATGGTTTCTGCTTCAATTGTTTTACATGAGGACAGAATACCCTCCCAGAGCTGTTGCTTAGATGTGAACTGCCTCCCGCCATCATAGACACTCCTTTTGATGATGCTCCAGAGGTTCTGAATGGGGTAGAGGTCAGGGGAGCATGGGGGTCACACCATAAGTTTGTCCCATTTTATGCCCATATCAGCCAGAGATGCAGATGTGTTATGTGCAGCATGAGACGGTGCATTACCATGCATGAAAATGATGTTGCTGTGGAATACACATTTCCTCTCCTTGAACCATGGCAGGAAATGCTGTTTGAGAAACTCCACATACATTATGGAGTTCATCTTTACCCCTTCAGGGATCCTAAAGGGGCCGACAATCTCTCTCCCCATGATTCCAGCCTAAAACATTACTCTACCTCCTCCTTGTTGGTGCTGTAGCCGTGTTTGCGTGGGGTGTCCATCAACCAGCCATCCTTTACTCCATCCATCTGGACCATCGAGCGTTGCACGGCACTCATCCGTGAACAAAACAGTTTTGAAGTCAGTCATCATGTATTGTTTGGCCCACTGGAGCCGTTTCTGCTTGTGTGCAGTGGATAGAGGAGGTCGACAGGATGGCGTACGCACAGCTGCAAACCTCTGAAGGACCCAGCATCTTGGTGTTCGGGGGACGTTGGAGGCACCAGCAGCTTCAAAAACTTGTCTGCTGCTATGACAAGGCTTTTTTGCCGCTGCTCTTTTAACCTGACGTAATTGCCTGTAGGAAATAGTCCTCAATTTGCCCTTATCAGCACGCACACATGTGTACTGTGAATCAGCTACATACTTCTTGATTGCCAAGACACTTCATCCTGATCATCGCACAATGTTGATTGTAGTCATGCCTTGACCTAAACACTCCACAATTTGTTGCTTCTCAGCAGCCGACACATCCTTTTTCTTTCCTATTTTGGCAGAAAATGTATGCTGCTTAATAATGTGGGACAGCCTTCTTAAGTAGTCTTGCCGTTCATTGGACACACCTGCCAAACTAATTAGCACAGGTGTCTGCAATTGCTTACAGTGATATAAAGAGCCCTGACACACATCACTATCAATGAGTTTAACTGACAAACAAACAAATTCTTCCCTTATCACTCCTAAACACTTTTTGCATAATAATTTGGAACACAGTGTACATGTGCTTTTCCACAAAACACCAGTGGTTCACATAGTGAATCTTACAGTTCTAACTTGCCAACCGTGGTCTGTATGGAGTTGTTCAATACAGGGCCAAAAATTAAGATAACATAGACGGGAGAGGTCTCTATGAATAGGAATTCCTAAGAATTTGATACCCTGTGAGGGCCAGGCAAAGGGAAAGTTGGACTGGATGGAATCCTGTATGGATTTGGGGAGGGAGACATCGAGGGCCTCAGACTTCGCTGTATTTATTTTAAAATTTGACCATGTAACAAAGTGATCTATTTCAGCCATAACAGCAGGGATGGATATATGTGATTGAGTGATATATACTAGGACATCATCAGCAAATAGAGAGGACTTGTACTCGGTGCCTCCCACCTCAATCCACCTAAGATTGGGGTTATGGCGAATTGATGAGAGCAGGTGCTCCGTCACTAGGATGCATAAGAGAGGGGACAGAGGACATCCCTGCCTTGTCCCATTGGTGATTATGAAAGGTGATGAAAATGTTCTGACGCGCCCCCTGGGCCTTGGGACATCCGGAGCCGGACCCTTTTTGGTGGATGCTGGTGGTTGTAGTCTCCGTGGCGGCGACCCGGTTCCGTGGCTCAGGGCGGTCAAACCAGTGGTGGAACTATTTATGTGGTTTTGATGTTTAAATGTCTGACTACGCCACCCGTGGAATGCGGTCAGAATGAACCGCCGCTGCAGGGCAGACTTCTGAGGCTGGTGTTGTGGGTGCCGCACAGCGTAACATAACTCCCCACGGGAGGAGTATAGCCTCTGGGCATTGTATGCGGAGGATGGGGGTGATGGTGCAGGGCAGCAGCAGTAATGACACGGAGTCAGTGATGCAGTCCAGGGCCTTTACACACAGTTCTTATTATCCAGACCACTTCTGCAGGTAACGGCTGCCCACGTCGTACTCTGCTCACCAGGTGAGGGGCTCAGACAACTCCCAGATAACTTTGGAGCGCTTCACAGGACCCCCTTTGTGTGTCCTTTGTCTGGCCTTTCTTACCAATCCTTCTGTCCGGCTGCCTCGGGCCTCCTCTTGGTAAACTTGGCGCCAGTTTCCCTAACCCTATGTGCTGCCCTCCTAGCGGGTGTAGCGAGGGGCTGCGCCACATAAAATGTCACAGCCTCCGGTTTCTAGCTGAGGGTCATTTCTCGCCTCCACTAGTTTCGGGGACCGGTCTCCCCCTTTGGCCTGACCCCTCCACGCAGGTGGATTCGGGCGTGCGGTGGCGACTCGCCCGTCCACACCCCTGGGATCCCTTCATTCCTCGTTCCTGGAGCCTTCTCCGCTCCTCTTCCTTCCTTCTCCCTCTTCCAGGCCTGGGCCTCTGTTACTAGGCCCGCCTCCGGAGCAGAGCTCATGCAGAGCCCCTGCTCCCTGTCACTTCTGCTCAGACTTCTCTGCACTGAACTAAGATGGTGCCCTCCTTTTATACTCCCTTCTCAATGCACCCAGGAACTGCTTCCTCCCTGCTCCTGCACTACAGGGTTCCCCTTCCTCAGTGTTCCCTCCCCCCACTCCAGCCAGGGAAAAGGACTGTCGTGCCCATCTCAGGGGCATATTAGTCGCCCTGCCCCACGGCAATGTGGTGTAATGCATGCAGGTGTCGGGTCCTGATCCACACTCCATCCTTACCTGAGAGTGAGATATCACACCTCTCGGTGAGGTGCAATACCTCTGTAGCAACCGAGCCCTCGTGGTGCTACAGTTCCATTTATCTTCAGCCTAGGTGACATATTGCGATACAGGGCCGTGATTTTGGCTATAAAAGGGTCCCCTAGACCCCTACCCCAAGCTTTTTAAGAGAATAATATATGGCGTGCCAGGAAACTCTACGGAATGCTTTCTCAGGATCCAACGAGAGTATCTAATTACACATTTTTAACTGCATTTAGCCAAGGAAATACTTTGTGCCTAGTAGCAGTGTCTGCTAGTCAGCGGATTATCCTGGCTGTTAAGCAAGCTACACCACCTGTAGTTTGGACACTTAATTTTTTCAAAGGAAATGCTTCGGGACCACGGGATACTCAGTGAAGAGCATCAGGAGGCACCCCAAGGCATAGGTGTTTTTGTTTGCCTGCCATTGGTTTTAACGGTGTTTGAAGGTGTTCGACGAACAGTTCGACGAACAGTTCAGCGAACACAAGGGTGTTCGACGAACCGAACCGAACTCGAACACTACGGGGGTGGCTCAACACTACTACTTAGCCTATATTAATATCTGTGCACCAATGCTCCTAAGAGGTTTGAAGAGCAGAGATTATTGTTAATAAAATGAATTTAAGTTTATGCTATATATAGAAAGTAAACACAATATTTCATAGTTTTTTAAATTATTAAAAAAAAAGATTTTATGCCACTCAGGCTCGAATGTGACAGTGTATTGGAGAATGTTGTATAGATTTGCTTTATTTAGTGGAACTTCCTTTATTGCATATTATGGTGACAAACTTGTAATCAACCCTTTGATGGTATTTATTAGTTTCATTATTGATTTTCCCACTGAGTATTTTCTCCCATGTGGACTCAACATTTTATTTCCTTCAAGTATTTTCCCACAAGGTAAGTTTTAATCAGGGTTTTACTCATAAGTAAAGCAGAAACAATAAAAGTAATATAATGCCCAGCCTAATAATAGCTATAATCTAACTAAAAGTGCACACATGAATGCATATTTCCACCTACTGATCACAATGAGCTTCAGATTTGATTATCAATCTTTTACCAAACACATAGTCTTTTTATGAAATATGTCTTTGTCCATGTTAATGCTTATTGTACGTTTACATGTTAATTTGTTTACTCCAATCTACATTGCGAGCCCCAATGGGAACAATGAAGACTTCTTTAAAGCACTATGGAATTAATGGTGCTATATAACGTAAGCAAGTAAAATATAGAAAGAATTTTACTGCCAATTTACATGTGGACAATTTGTAGAGTTATACAGTACTAGCTAAATACAGTGAGTACGAAAAGTATTCAGACCCCTTTAAATTTTTCACTCTTTGTTTCATTGCAGCCGTTTGGTAAATGTTAAAAAGTTCATTTTTTTTTCCAATTAAAGTAGACTCTGCACCCCATCTTACCTGAGAAAAAAAACAGAAATGTAGAAATTTTTGCAAATTTATTAAAAAAGAAAAACTGAAATATTGCATGGTCATAAGTATTCAGACCCTTTTCTCAGACATTCATATTTAAGTCACATGCTGTCCATTTCCTTGTAATCCTCCTTGAGATGGTTCTACTCCTTCATTGGAGTCCAAATGTGTTTAATTAAACTGATAGGACTTGATTTGGAAAGGCACACACCTGTCTATATAAGACCTCACAGCTGACAGTGCATGTCAGACCAAATGAGAATAATGAGCTCAAAGGAACTGCCCAAGGAGCTCAGAGACAGAATTGTGGTAAGGCACAGATCTGGCCAAGGTTACAAAAGAATTTCTGCATTACTCAAGGTTCCTAAGAGCACAGTGGCCTCCATAATCCTTAAATGGAAGAAGTTTGGGACCACCAGAAGTCTTCCTAGACCTGGCTGTCCAGCCAAACTGAGCAATCGTGGGAGAAGAGCCTTGGTGAGAGAGGTAAAGAAGAACCCCAAGATCACTATGGCTGAGCTCCAGAGCTGCAGTAGGGAGATGAAAGTTTCACAAAGTCAACTATCACTGCTGCCCTCCACAAGTCAGGCCTTTATGGCAGAGTGGCCCGATGGAAGCCTCTCCTCAGTGCAAGACATATGAAAGCCCGCATAGAGTTTGCTCAAAAACACATGAAGAACTCCCAGACTATGAGAAATAAGATTATCTGGTCTGATGAGACAAACACAGAACTTTTTGGTGATAATACTAAGCGGTATGTGTGTAGAAAACTAGGCACTGCTCATCACCTGCCCAATACAATCCCAACAGTGAAACATGGTTGTGGCAGCCTCATGCTATGGGGGTGTTTTTCAGCTGGAGGGACAGGACGACTGGTTGCAATTGAAGGAAACATGAATGCGGCCAAGTACAGACATATCCTGGATAAAAACCTCTTCCAGAGTGCTCTGGACCTCAGACTTGGCCGAAGGTTCACCTTCCAACAAGACAATGACCCTAAGCACACAGCTAAAATAACAAAGGAGTGGCTTCAGAACAACTCTGTGACCATTCTTGACTGGCCCAGCCAGAGCCCTGACCTAAACCCTAAACCTAATTGAGCATCTCTGGAGGGACCTGAAAATGGCTGTCCGCCAACGTTCACCATCCAACCTGACATAACTGGAGAGGATCTGCAATGAAAATGGCAGAGGATCCTCAAATCCAGGTGTGAAAAACTTGTTGCATCATTCCCAAGATGACTCATGGCTGTATTAGCTCAAAAGGGTGCTTCTACTCAATACTGAGCAAAGGGTCTGAATACTTATGACCATGTGATATTTCAGTTTTACTTTTTTAATAAATTTGCAAAAATTTCTACTTTTATGTTTTTTTTCAGTCAAGATGGGGTGCAGAGTGTACTTTAATGAGAAAAAAATGAACTTTTTAGAATTTACCAAATGGCTGCAATGAAACAAAGAGTGAAAAATTTAAAGGGGTCTGAATACTTTCCGTACCCACTGTAGATGAGATCTCAACAAATTTTAAAAAAGAACTTCCATCAAAGTTTTTATTCTCTTAATATATTAAAGTCATCATATTGTATAGGACCATATATTTACAATAGCTCATTTTGCTTTTTACTCGGTTAATTCTTTTCCTTTCTCTTCTCTAAATAGAAACAGTAAGTCTCTTTTCCCTGAGTCATCTCCCTCTTCAACTTCTGACCCAGTTGCTTCACTTCTCCCCTCTGCCAGAGACTATTAAAGTGCAGGGAAAAGAGACGTATTGTTTCTAAGCTAGTATTTAATCTTGTGATGTTATAAACCTAATGGAAAAGAGAAGAATTAACTGGGTAGAAAGGCAAAATGAGCAATTGTAAGATACAGTGATATATAATATGATGACCACACTATATTAAGAGGATAAAAATGTTGTGGTTGTGCTTCTCTAACTATATATTGCTAAAACAAAAGGTGAAATTCACATGTGGTGCAGATTTAAAAGATTCTTAATATGTCAGTTGTCTTCTGTGAATAATCATGGACTTAATAGTTTGTAATTTAAATTGTGAAATTTGCTGAAAATCTGCAAATAAATATAAAGAAAAATCTTCATGCAAAACAGTTACATAGGTTAATAGGTAAGATGGTTGAAATATGACAAATGTCCATCAAGTTCACTCGAAGGATGAAAAATAATAAAGGGAAGGGGGTATATGTATAACAATAATGCCTAATGCTGTTTGTCACCCATTTGATCCTTGCTGCATCTTCAGATTACTGCAATTTACACTGAAATTCATGAGCCAATCCCTGGGAACTACGGCTTTTGCATATGCGCTCAAGTTCATGGTGCGTGCTGTGATTTCAAATGTATTCAAATAAATTCATGCATAGATGTAAATAAAAATCTGGTCATCATGTGCATTCATCATGAGCAGTCTCATCCACTTCTCTCAGAGTTTAGTATGTATGCACATGACATACACGTAACGATCACTCGAACCGGCTAGAAGAGCTGAATCTTAAGGCTAAGGTCAAGTAAATTGTTGGATTTTCATCCTGAAAAAAACCCCAAAACAGATGATTTTAAATTGGCATTGTTATCTGTATACCATCTGTATGTAATCCTTATGGCATACAGGTAGCATTAATTTTTTGATACATCAACATTGAGTAAAAATTTCAAGAGCAAATAAAGTTTCCTATGTTAATAATAATTATATCATTACAGATGATCCGTAAGGGATCTGATTTTTTTTGTACACCCATAGACTAGAATGGGCGAGTTTCATTCGAAATATGGAAGAGGCTAGTTCATGCTGAAATCTTTTTCATGAAGACATTTGGTCCGAGTGAACAAACTGACATCTGAACAGCTCGATTGAAAAACATTAGTCTTAGTGCTGTCTGTGTGATGTCAGCTGTTTTCCACAGGCAGCACTTGGACTAAAAAACAGTTATGTGAGTGTAGCTTACTGTAAGGCTACATCCCCATAATGAGCTTTTGGTGAATTTTTGATGTTGCAGATTTTCTGCAGCATTTCTTCACCCATTAAGCAAAATAGGTTACTGTACTTTAATTTTTTTTAAAAAATATGCAGAGTAGAAAACTTACCGAACACTGATCGTGGGAACATAGCCTTTGTTTGCTCTTGTGGGAAAACCCATTCAATACCAAACATTAATGGAGCAAGCTTTATTTTTGTAATACTTTTTCACTGCAGTGGTCGGAGCCCACATAAACTCATATTTTAATGTACTATTCTCTTTCATGATTATAATTTAGAAATCCATTACATTAGGGACTGAGCAACTTTTTCATCTTAAGCACAAGATGCCCAGGATGTCCTTACTTTTGAACTGTGTTTGCACAACATTCGGCCAGTTTTTTAAGTACTGAACTACAGTGAAGTCAATTTTATGGAATCCTGGTGGACATGTCAAAAGCACATAAAAAGCATATATGTGCCTGTGATTCTTTTTTGATGTTCTGGGCAAGACTACATTAATAGCACAATGCCATTAAAAACAGGTGCCTTTCTTTTGTGCCAACTTCCACCTTTCTTCCTTTGAAGATCGCATAATGAGACACCTGGGTATTGTCATCTATGTGAAGTTAATTTCATACTCACTGATTGGTATCAACTTTTTACAAAAATAGTTGATAAAGATTTAATTACACAAGCTTGTTTAGACGTATTCTTACTTTAAGGTACGATGACAGCAGTTTCTCTTTCTTTCTTTCTTATCTATCCATATCTATCATATTACATAACTTAAGACTCCTTAATATTAGTGTTTTAGTGTCAACTTAAGCTTATAATTTGATACATTTTTTAAAATGTACATATATTTTTTGGACGTTTTTTTATTTTCAGGGTCCAAAAACATATCGTAAGCACTGTCCAGAACATTATTTTTGTTTCTATATTTATACTGCTTTACTTTATCATGTGTTTACATTTCATATAAATTGAAAGGAAATTGTCAAAGTATTCAATAGACATAGCAAAACAATTACAAATATAGAGAAAAATATGAAAAATGCTATGAATGTGATCCTGTAAAAATCACATTCTTACTGAGTTAATATAAAATGATGCTGATATATTTTTATATGAATTAGATAAGATAGCAATAGCCAACTTCCATCAAAGATTAATTGACTCCCTGCCCTGCCACTTATAATGGAAGCCACAGGCCCATTGGAAGACTAGAGGAGTAAGGGACAGCAGCACTCAGTCACAGGCAGCCCTATAACATCACTGCATAGCACTCTCAGCTGGGTGACAGTAGATGGACCCAATCACTTGTCTTGTGAACAGGAAGAAGTGAGATATTGTGTGGAGGCACAAAGATGGCAGTATCTCTATTTTGGTGCACATTATTACTGTGTTGACCAATATTGATGGCTATTACACTATGATGGTTAAAAAAGTGATAATCCATAAATGCCTCTGAGTTACATTCTGCAGAGACAAGTCAAGGATGAAAGAAGTTTTCTTTGCAGTCTGTGCTGATGAAGAAGAAAAAGGAAAGTGAACGAATAATATCTGTTTACCAGGTTTACATTAGATAATAGAATGGCTCAATGTGACGATATTAGTTATCACTTGTGTAATGGTATTGTAAGGAGGTGAAAGACTTATATAGCTGAATGCACAGTGGAGCCTAAGTAGACGAACACTGCCATCTAGTGACCAAAGATTATAAGAATGGGAACAAAAAGAGAGCAAGCAGGAACTAGGATGTGTTTGTGCTGCCAGGTAGGAAGTAGAAGCAAGAAGCACAAGGTTATGTGACCAGATGTGTGGCAGTAACAGAAAATATGAAAAGACCCTGAGGCTAGGGAAGAGGGGGAGTCATAGAATAGACCTGTGTCAGGTCAAAGGTTCAGTGCTAGCTGAACTGTTTAACAGCCACATCTCAGAGACATAAGAGCTGCAGGATGAGAGCAATTGTGCAGACCAAGGAGCCTGAGTAACCAAGTGGAGTGCCACTCAGATGACGCAGTAGGGCGGGGTCATCCAGTGAATGGATATAGGGATATGGACAATCCAGTGAGGAGTTAATGGAATATGAACAATAGAGTGAATGGTTGAAGATTCAGATGACTCAGTGAACTGAAATCCTGAGATCTAGGCAACCATACAGAGAGGACCCAGGCTGTGCTCTAGGAGATGGAGGCAGCCGAAACAGCACTTTGGTGAAGTGATTTGTCAGTATACTATGGCAAAAGACTTGTAGCCTAATGGAGAAATGGAGCTGACTCCCATTGATGCCTGTTACAGAGACTACCACAACAGACATATTGTTTAGATGATTACTGTGACAATTACCACACAAACGTTGAGATACCATGGACTAAGGTACCAGTAGAATTATCGTTTGTAATATTAGTTATTTAACTTTGTGATTTAAAACTGTGTTGTGATATAAAGATAGTGTTTATATACCTAGAATAATAACCCGCTTTATTATGAACTAGTTTAACGTTTCTTGTAAATTACTAAACTTTTAGACATTTCATTTCTGTTCACCTAAATTGTTTGTAGAAAATAAATAATCAATTGGTTCAGCTGTGTCTTCTGTTTTGTGCTGTTGCTTCCATGTGCCTATGTACACTATTTTTGGTGCTATTGGTCTTGGTACAGCGTTTTTTTTAGTAACATGATGGTGATAATATTTACTATTTGTTTACTGTATGAAATTAATATTTAGAGGTATAATATCACACATAGTAGCTTATATTATAGCTTTGTTTTCTTTGAGACTTTAAATTTTATTTGTATGAGTTTTCACAAGGATCCACACATCTGAGCAACATGCTATCGGTAGTGGCCACAAGTCCATAAAACTCTCTTCATCACAGTCAGAAGGTGACTTACTTGAAAAAGCTATTGGCCCAAAAAGATCCTTTGGAAAAATGTATAATTTTTTCCTGAGAACGCTGACGAATATTTTCTCTCAAATTATCCATAGGATACTTTAGTGACATGAAGACACCAACACAGTATTCGAGACCTCTTGAAGTTAGACTTTGTTTTATAACTGGAAAATAGAAACTTCAGATTCTACATACAGTTGAAGCCAGAAGTTTAGATGCACTATGTAAAAAGAAACATATGCATGTTTTTCTCAATATCTAACATGAAATCAAAATAAACCTTTCCCGTTTTAGGTCAATTGGGATTACCATATTTTTAATATTTGCCAAATGTCAGAATAATGAGAGAGACTGAATGTTTTAAAGCATTTTTATTACTTACTGCAAAGTCAAAAGTTGACATGCACTAAGATTACTATGCCTTTAAACAATTCCGGACAGCCCATATGATGATGTCATGTGTTTGGAAGCTTCTGATAGTTTTTTTTGGCAACATCTGAGTTAATTAGAGACACACCTGTGCATGTATTTTAATACACACCTGAAACACCCTGCTTCCTTGTGTAGCATCATGGGAAAGTCTAAAGAAATCAGCCAAGATATTAGGAAGATAGATAGATAAGGGTGGCAGCATCATGTTGTGGGGTTGCTTTGCTGCCGGAGGGACTGGTGCACTTCACAAAATAGATTCCATCATGAGAAAAGACGTTTTTGTGGCAATATTGAAGCAACATCTCAAGACATCAGTCAGGAAGTTAAAGCTTGGGTGTAAATGGGTCTTCCAAATGGACAAAGACCCGAAGCATACTGCCAAAATGGTAACAAAGTGGCTTAAGGACAGCAAAGTCAATGTTTTGGAGTGGCCATCACAAAGCCCTGATCTCAATCCTATTGAAAACTTTTGGGCAAAGCTGAAAAGGTAGGTGCAAGCAAGGCAACCTACAAACTTGGATCAGTTACACCAGTTTTGTGCCCAAATTCCTACCAACTATTGTGGGAAGCTTGCGGAAGGATATCCCAAACGTTTGACCCAAGTCATTCATTTTAAGGGCAATGGTACCAAATACAAATGAAATGTATGTAAATTTTTGACTTTGCAGTATGTTTTTCTTTTCTTAGCTGCTTTTTTCTTGCCATAATACAAATTCTAACAGTCTATTCAGTAGGACTATCAGCTGTGTATACACCAGACTTCTGCACAACCCAACTGATGGTCCCAACCCCATTTATAAGGCAAGAAATCCCACTTATTAAACCTGACAGGGCACAACTGTGAAGTGAAAACCATTTCCGGTGACTACTTCTTGAAGCTCATCAAGAGAATGCCAAGAGTATGCAAAGCAGTCCATCAAAGCAAAAGGTGGCTACTTTGAAGAACCTAGAATATAAGACACATTTTCAGTTGTTTCACACCTTTTTGTTAAGTATATAATTCCACATGTGTTAATTCATAGTTTTGATGCCTTCAGTGTGAATGTACAATTTTCATAGTCATGAAAATACAGAAAAATCTTTAAATGAGAAGGTGTGTCCAAACTTTTGGTCTGTACTGTATATATGAAAGATAGGAGTTGGCAGCAAGGCTACTTGATTGGGGTTTTCTGTTTTCCCCGGCTTTGAAGAAAAGTCTCCAGGTATGTCCTTCTGATAATGCTTGCATACATTTACATACAGTATATTGTTCCTATAAATTTCACCTCACCTATTGTCTTATATTTCTGTTTATGATGCAGTCATTAAAATGAGTCTTTCTTAAATATTAGAGCTTATTTTACTTTGGTTAAAACCTAAACATGAAGGTTAAGTTTAAACAATTTTTTTATTTATCCACCGAGAACAGGTGTATGCAATTAATTTTATAAAGGAAAAAAGAGGGAGACAGACTGAAAATAATTCTGCTCCATATTTATACTATCATTAATTTATTTATTAGTTTATAGTAATATTACGTTTATCAAATAAAGAGGACTTTTTTCTCCAATTTTTGACCTTATTAACTGTACATTCCTGCACATAATTGCAGGAATGTAGTTAAAAACATTTTTTTTCTGCTTTTATTTTCTCCACTCCATTGTGGATATACAGGGCACCAAAATTACTAATGTGTTACATTTTTTCTCATTCAATTGGGCATTTAATTTCTTTCAGCTCTGTGGGCATGTGCTCTCAACCTACTATGATGCCCACAATATCTTTCCATTGTGTTCTACACTATTCTATTGACACCAGTGCTGATGCTCCATGCCCAATTGGACATCTACTCCCCATCCATCATGTCATCTATATTGTTCCACTTCTGCCAGGACTGCTGTTGATGGCCACAGAAAACCAGACATCCATTTGTCTGTCCCTACTTATTCTACATTGTGTGTCTTTTGCCACTGCCACTATGCATCCGCACATCTCCTACCTGTTCACCGTGTTTTATATCTATTCAGTACTGCTGCTGCCAGGGATGTCAGTAATAGCTCTGTATTGCCAGGTATCTCCTTGCCTGCCCTGTCATATTCTACACTGTGCTTGTACACATCTCCTGCTTGTTCATTGTTTTTGTATAGCTACACTGTACTGCTACTGGTAACCCTACCCATTTAAAGGATAAATAAAGGTGAAACTGCTCCTTCAAAACGTAACATTTTTACACAGGTTGTTAAGCCATTGCTTCTTTACTTTCAAACATCAAACCCATTTCTTCTCAGTAATTAAAGGTATCATTTTTGACTGTTATACATCTTTTGCGGGCAATTAAAGGCATAACAGTACTTGAGATTTGTGGCAATTTGATCCATTGAGAGAGAATAGATTTGAACATCTCTATTTATAATCCGACTTTCCTAAACAACGGTGGTTAGAAAAGATAAATGGTAAAAGATGAGCAGGTGGATTTGCGGAACTCCCATAAATCTCATACCTGACGTTACGCACAGATGATGTCACGCCAGCCCTAGCTAATCAAAAGCTGTGCCAGGGAAGTTCAAGGTAGGAGATTCATGGGACTCTCGTCCAACCACCAGGCACCACTGATTTGAACGCTGGATCAGAGTCCCGCAAATCATTCCGCTCATCTTTACAATTTAGCTTTACTAACTGTTGTTTAGGAAATAGGATTATAAATAAATGATTCCTAAAACATAAAGCTGTTATAATTCTCCATGTTTTTTCTAAGGCACAGACGAAGCAATACAAATATTGGCTTTATTAACCTGGTTAAAGAAGCACTCCTCCTCCCATCAATGTTTTTATCCTCTTAATATGTTGCAATCATTATATTACATAGCACTGTGTACTTACAATTGCTCATTTTGCCTTTCTACCCAAGTAATTCTTTTTTTCTCTGCCCTGTGTAGAAACAAGAAGTCTCTTATCACTGCATGAGTAATCTCCCTCTTTAACTCCTGACCCCGCTAGTCCATTTTTAACCCCTTAACCCCCGAGGGTGGTTTGCACGTTAATGACGGGGCCAATTTTTACAAATCTGACCACTGTCACTATATGAGGTAATACCTCTGGAACGGTTGAATGGATCCCGCTGATTCGGAGATTGTTTTTTCGTGAAATATTGTACTTCATGATAGTGGTAAAATTTATTCGATATCACTTGTATTTATTTGTGAAAAAATTGGAAATTTGGAGAAAATTTTGAAAATGTCGCAATTTACAACATTTTAATTTTTATGCTCTTAAATCAGAGAGAGATATCAAACAAAATAGTTAATAAATAACATTTCCCACATGTCTACTTTACATCAGCACAATTTTGGAACCAAATTTTTTTTTATTAGGGAGCTATAAGGGTTAAATTTGACCAGTGATTTCTCATTATTACAAAATTTACAAAACCATTTTTTAGGGACCACATCACATTTGCTCAAAACCACATTCAAGAAGTTTATTAACCCTTCAGGTGCTTCACAGGAATTTTTGGAATGGGGAAGAAAAAAATGAACATTTAACTTTTTTCACAAAAATGTTACTTTAGACCCAATTTTTTTTATTTTTGCAGGGGTAACAGGAAAAATGGACCCCAAAATTTGTTGTGCAATTTCCCCTGAGCACGCAGATACCCAATACATGGGGAAAAACCACTGTTTTGGTGCACGGCAGGGCTCAGAAGGGAAGGAGCACCATTTGACTTTTTGAATGTAAAATTTGCTTGAATAGTTAGCGGAATCCATGCTGCGTTAGAGAGCCCCTGATGTGCCTAAACAGTGAAAACCCTGAACCCCCAGGTGCTTCACAGAAGTTTATAACATGGAGCCGTGAAAATAACATTTTCACATTTTTCCCACAAAAATGTTTTTCAGCCCCCAGTTTTTCATTTTTATAAGGGTAACAGGAGAAATTACACCATGCAACTTGTTGTCAATCTCTCGTGAGTAAGCCGATACCCCATAAGTGGGAGAAAACCACTGCTTGGGCGTATGGCAGGGTTCGGAAGGGATGGAGCGCTATTTGACTTTTTGAATGTAAAATTTGCTTGAATAATTAGTAAATGTGCCCTTGATGTGCCTTAACAGTGGAAAACCCCCACAAGTTTCACCATTTTGGAAACTACACCCCTCAGGGAACTTATCTAAATGTGTGGTGAGCACCATTAACCCCCAGGTGCTTCTCAGAAGTTTATAACATGGAGCCGTGAAAATAAAAAAATCAAACTTTTTCCACAAAAATTATGTTTTAGCTCCAATTTTTTTTATTTTCACAAGGGTAAGAGGAGAAAATGGAACCTAAAAACTGTTGTGCAATTTCTCCTGAGCACGCCAACACCCCATATGTGGGGAAAATACACTGTTTGGGCGCACGTCAGAGTTCAGAAGGGTAGGAGCACTGTGTGACTTTTTGAATGCAAAGTTGGCTTGAATCAAGAGTGGACGCCATGTTGCATTTTGGGAGCCCCTGATGTGCCTAAATAGTGGAAACCACCCACAATTGACTCCATTTTGGAAACTAGACCCCTCCAGGATTTTATTAAGGGGTATAGTGTACATTTTGAACCCAGAGGTACAACAGAATTTGATAACATTAGGTCATCATGTTGAATACGTTGTCATTAGTCTTGAGCGCAAGTGCTCGCTACCCGAGTTTGCATCAGGTACACAGGTATGCACCATGTATCACGGGTGCTCGAGCGACATTTTCGAGTCCCCACCCCGCATGTTTCTTGTTTGTTAGACACCAAAAAAAAACATGCAGGGATCGCTCGTGCATGGCAGGCGATCCCAGCAACGTTTTTTATGGCCGCGAAGCATATGGGGCAGAGACTCGAGCATGTCACTCGAACACCCGTGATACTCAGTGCATACCCGAGCACCCGATGAAAATTCAAGTAGCAAGCACTTGCCCTCAACACTGGTCGCCATATCGTCATAATTTTTTTTTCTTTACTTTTGAAAAAATCCCAACCCTAACCCAAACCCTAATACAGCCCCAACCCTAACCCTAGCCCAACCCTAACCCTAACCCTAATACAACGCCAACCCTAACCCTAGCCCAACCCTAACCCTTGCACAACCCTAACCCCAACCCTTATACAACCCTAACCATAACCCTAGCACAACCCTAACCCTAGAGTTTATTTTTTACGCCGTTCCTCATGTGGTATAAGTGATTAGACGACTTTATTCTTCGGGTCGGCGTGATCACAGTAATATCAGATTCATATCGGGATTTTATGATTGATAGCTGTTACACACTAAAAGGCACTTTATTTTTCAAAGACTACTTTTTGTATCGCCATATTTTAAGAGCTATAATTTTTCCATATTTCGGCCGACAGTCACGTGACGGCTTGTTTTTTGCTGGACAAGTTGACGTTTTTATTGGTACCATTTTCGGGCATGTGACATTTTTTGATCGCTTTCTAATCCAATTTTTGGGAAGCAGAATAAACAAAAACCAGCAATTTCGGAATTGTTTTTTTGGGTGCGCATTTATACAATAAAAACTATTTTCTAGAAAAAATAATTTTTTTGTATCGCTTTATTCTGAGAGCTATAACTTTTTATTTTTCGGATGATGAAGCTGTATGGTGGCTCGTTTTTTGCGGGACAAGATGACGTTTTCAGCTGTGCCATTTTTATTTATATTGGTCTTTTTGATCGCGTGTTATTTCATTTTATGTTTGGCGGCATGATGATAAAGCAATGAGAGGTTAACTAGTGGGACAGTTTTCTAGGTCAGGTCGTTCCAGATGCAGTGATACTAAATATGTGTACTTTTATTGGTTTATTTTTTTTTTCATAATAAATAAATATAATGGGTATAATATATTTTTATTTTTGGGGGATTATTTTTTTCATTTTTTTTTTTTTAGATTTTTATAATTTTTTTTTCACTTTCCTAACCTTTTTTTTACTTTTACACATTGTCCCACTATGGGACTTTCACTTTTTGCAGCCTGATTGGCTGTATAGCATAGAGAGCAGCAGCTCCCTATGCTATGCAGCCTGTTAGTGCTGCACACAGGGGAGACATTACTTTGGTCATGCACTGTGCATGACCAAAGTAACTTCCTGCCTCCTGGTGACCCGGATGTTGTCATGACGACATCGGGTCGTCATGACAACATCCGGGAGCCGCCGCAGACATCGCTGGAGGCCGAAGAGGAGGTGAGTACCGGCGCTTACCTCCCCTCTTCCCCTGCAATGCTGCGATCAACTTAGATCGCAGCATTGCGGGGGTTAATGTGCTGGGAGCGGTGTGGGACCGCTCCCTGTACATAGCACCGGGTGTCAGCTGTGACAATCACCTGACATCCAGCGGCAATCGCACCGCTTGTGTGCGGGCGTGATCATATTATGCGTAATAGTACATAGCTGGTCCATAAGTCCCAGGGCACAGATACGTACTATTACTGACGTCATCAGAAAGGGGTTAAACGTGTGATGCCATAGACCTAATGGAAAAGAGAAGAATTAGCTGGGCAGAAAGGCAAAATAAGCAATTGTAAGTACACAGTGCTAGATAATATGATGATTGCAAAATATTAAGAGTATAAGAACTTTGATGTGAGTGCTTCTTTAATAAAACAGACATGCAGGGTCAGAGTAAGTAAACTGCTGATGTCCAAAATTAGGCACAGGTGCACTTACCCACCAGTATAAGGCTGTGTTCAGTGGTGCAGTGTCACAGCAACAAATAAGTATAGCCTAAGATCAAATTTCATAGCTCAGCCATTTTGAGACATTTGAGAAACGGATATCAATATTTATGCTACCTATGATCACATTTTAAATTATAATTTGTATTTCACTTAAAATTCTCCAAGCAACATTAAGCTGTTAAAATCTTTTTTCCATGGCAGAACTTTCCAACTATCTAATCGAATTGCTACATGAAAATATTACCATTGGCAGATACAGTTCTATTGAAGGCAATACTCCAGGTATTCGTCATTGAAAGATTCAACCACATATATGTAATGCAAATGTCTAATGTAGCCCAGCATCTGTACGAGAGGTATGTGGTTACATGACTATGTCACTTGACACTTGGACATGACATCACTTAAGATGACATGTAACCCAGGGTTATCTAAAACAAGTGCTGGGCACACACTTTTTAGAAAAGAATAAACAGTTTTTACAAATTTATTTCCATATATCATCTATTTTATGCAAAAGAAAAATGTCTTTGCAAAACCTCTTTATGAGACAATAAAATCCTGCTAATTACACCCATTCTCCAAGTGAGTCATATCTGCATGTCATAATATTCTTGTCATCTGCACTTTGCTAAGAGTGAAATGTACATTTTAAAGAATCCAATACAAAAAAATGAGCTCCTGAACAAACTATATGTAAATATAAATAGAAGTCATGTTTATTTTAAGTGCTTTATACAGTATGTACATGATGGTGTATTATTTGATTGTTCTATATTAGGTTACAGTAACTATGACAACAGAAGAATGTGTCTTTTCCAGGTTTGACTGGAGAAATAAGCATTGCTACAATTTTGCCTCGTTTATTAAATTATTTGTGTATCCTCAATATGTGTAAACATTTCAGTGCATATCATTGTGCCACCGAAGTCCGAAATGAACACAAATTGGGAGAGCAGAAAACAACAATTGATGTAAAATATTATTGTATTATGTTTTATATTTTTATGTGCCATCTTTTTTCATTGGAACTAATAAAAGAAAAAAAAAAAAATAAAATCTTTGCAATGTATTCCTCCACTGCATTGACTCGAATGTAAAGGCTTTACTGTACTAAACAGTAAAAAGGTCATTTGGCAACTGCAAAAAGTGTCACCGAAAGAATGAAATTTAAGGCATCGCAGCGTCACTCCATATCTCCGAATCCTATTTTTGTCCAATATAAAAACAATCTACAAAGTAGCTTTATAGTAAGCGAATGTGTTCCCTTTAGTTCAACCGGAATATCCTGCAGTGTGTTTATATCTGATCTTGGGTTTTAGGAATAAAGCGGCTTCATATTTATCCAGAATTGGAGAAACACAACAAAATGAAAGCTTCTTAAAATATTTTCTATTTTTAGTGTAATACCAACTTAAAAAAACTCACAGCACGACTATACTCATATCGTGCTGTGCTTTTCCTTTGCATTCATGTTACACTGCATTAGTTAAACTATAACTATTCTTTCAGACACAATTTGTAGAAAACATAGTGTTGCTGACCTAACCCCTAAAAAAGGGGAAATTTACAACTCTAGTCATGCCACTAAACTTCTACTACTGCTCCATGGTTTGCTCGCTCCAAATTGAAGGTCCACTTCTCTGGTTTGTTACTATGCAGGTTGACAGACAGAGAGCAGAAACAAGAAGCCAAAGCGATGACCCACTTTTGGTGTGTGTGCTACTGGAGATGGATTACACTTTATAACATGCATATAGACAAAAATGACGTAAACGAACATATTCTGTTCAAAAAGCTGTTAAATTTATTAGTACATATTAGTAAAAAAAGACAAGATATTCATTAGAAAAGTAGCACAAATACATGAATAATGAGCAAAAACAAGGATGCCAGCATTGACACACAACAAATAGATATATAAATATATAAAGCAGATAGAGACAATATGCACACAAATATACACATATACATACATGCATAAATATACACATACATATATATATATATATATATATATACACATGGGTAACAAGCCCCAACCCACCCATACAGTATAATCACAAAGCTAGAGCTATAAATGTAAAAGTGCACAGTGCATATCCAAACAATGAATATAATGGAGGTAGGTATAGGTATATAACTCACATGTCCCCATCCCAACTATAAGCATATATATCAAGGCATCAAAATATCCAACTACCAATAGAAAAACACAAGGCTTTAAACTGAAGAAGGCGCAGTGCCAAAACGCGCGTAGGGTTGCGGATGCCCGTGCTGACATAACACTACAATAAGTAAGTAATGCTCTATCCCCACTTGGCTATTATGTAGGACCTTAGGTGTCTATCTGACCTGACCTCTGTGAGCGGTTTTCATGTTTTCTAGGGCTCAGTTTAAAGCCTTGTGTTTTTCTATTGGTAGTTGGATATTTTGATGCCTTGATATATATGCTTATAGTTGGGATGGGGACATGTGAGTTATATACCTATACCTACCTCCATTATATTCATTGTTTGGATATGCACTGTGCACTTTTACATTTATAGCTCTAGCTTTGTGATTATACTGTATGGGTGGGTTGGGGCTTGTTACCCATGTGTATATATATATGTATGTGTATATTTATGCATGTATGTATATGTGTATATATGTGTGCATATTGTCTCTATCTGCTTTATATATTTATATATCTATTTGTTGTGTGTCAATGCTGGCATCCTTGTTTTTGCTCATTATTCATGTATTTGTGCTACTTTTCTAATGAATATCTTTTCTTTTTTTACTAATATGTACTAATAAATTTAACAGCTTTTTGAACAGAATATGTTCGTTTACGTCATTTTTGTCTATATGAACTGTTGCTTGAGACGTTGAACAGAGCTCATGGTCGTAAGTTTGATTACTTATTATCATGTGACCACAAAGGTCAATTAATCTGTTTTACTTTATAACATGCAGTGGACAGCAAGTAAGAAAGAAGAGAGACTAGTGGAGTTAATTTTTGGGGTAGGACAACATTTTTTTTTAACACAGTGATTTGACTTTTTAACACAATAGCTATGAAATGGGATTATGCTGGGAAGTAAAGTGACCAATTAAATGGTCAATAGCATTTTAACAAATTTGCATAAATCAACAAAACAAATAAATATAATAACTCTATAAAAATATATTAAAAGTTTATCTGTTATCTTGCAGAGGGGAAACGAGGTAAAAATTACAGGATACACATTGTACTGTATAATTGCCTGGAGTAGTGTTACTCTACGTCAAGGGTCCCCAACCTTTGGCTCGGCAGCCACATGTGGCTCGCGGACCTGTGATGTGCGGCTGGCGACTGCCTACTAGCTTGGTGCATTAGTTCCAGGTCTAGCAAACAGCTATGAAGAGCAGGTCTCCAGATTGTGAATTTTGTGAGTCGCCCTGCACAAAAGAGCAAATCTGAATGTGCATATTCAGGCTTTGGTTGTTTGGAGTTAATTTAAGTATGGTACGCTGGTGACTGGATGATGCTAACTGGATAAAGTCATATACGGCACTCTTAGGATTTGTGAGCATGGTGCATAAGTAGGACATCCAGCCCATACATAGCAAAGCAAAAAAGTTGGCACTCACAAGGGAATGAGGTGAAGATAAAGTTCTTATTTTATTTGCATTCAGAATGCAAATAAAATAAGGAACTTTATTTTCACCCCTTTCCCTTGTGAGTGCCAAGTTTTTCGCTTTGGATGATGCTAACTGTCTGAGGAGGTGATTGAAACTGGATGCAACAGTGTGATTGGAGTGATTGATGCGAGAATACTGAATGGAGGTATTGTGGGAACCTCTGGATCTTGGTATACTGCTTTGGTGTAAATTCCATGGAAAAGCTTTGGCTATCATTGTACCAGTAATAAGGGCTCTGTGAGGGGGGCGGGAGCTGGATGTTGCTTGCGACTCTTTCCTAGACCTAAACGTGGCTCGTGACCCTCTCTTAAAGCTGAATGTTGTTTTCAAGGTCAGAAAGGTTGGGAACCAGTGCTCTACTGACAGCTAATTCTAAAAAGTTACCTGAATGCCACTTAAAAAAATATAGTTTTTATGAAACTTGTAGTCTGTTGTGTTTATTTTTAATCTGATTGTTAGATATGAGTGTATCAAGCAAAATTCCCAATTTGCCTGTTTGCATGGATTTTTCCAGGAAACTTCATTTGCAGAGAAGCTATTCTCCATGTGTTTAATGTCCCTTATTTTGATCTGGTATTACCAAAGATTCCAGACCGCAGTAAATAAAACATGTAAAAAAACATTTACTTATACTCCCATCTCTGGTCCCTTCACTACTCACCTGTCACACTGACTCTGCGTACAGGAGGTCTGGGGCCTAAGCTGTCCCTAAGCTGGGGCCCTGACTAATCCCTCTACCTGGAGGTACTGTTAAAGGTACAGAGGTCCAGGCCGCCAGCGTAACCCCTACCTCCTGAGGATCCCTGTACCTCAGTAATCTAGTCCTGAAAAGGACCCCGATCACAACAAAAGGGGACCGGAAATAATATGCCAACACTCAGTACTTAGACGAACGAGACAGTACAAGGGTCAAACCAAAAACCACCTTGCATACAAAAACTACACCACAACTACAGAGGGAACACCAACGGGAAAGGAGATAAATGATAAAGCGAGGAAGGGAAAAACCACACCAAATACACTTAGCTCAGAACTCCAAAATACCACGATCCGCTCTGTTTGTCTGTATGAAATGCTTTCACCGACACTTCCCTAACAGACCGGCAGGCATTTGAAGGAGTCCCACTACTGCAGCATAGATTGCAGCTGGGCGAGGCTGGACCTCGTCTAGCACAGAGAGAGAGAGTTAACTCCCTCACTGCTGAAAAACACAAAACACCAAAAACTCAGCTGCGAGAAGTCAGGCTGTGTAATCGTGACTATCTTCGTGGCGACACACCCGTGACATCACCATCACCCACCCATTCAAGGTAACATCTCATGATCTCCATCGTGCATGCTGAATCCCAAGGCCTCCTCATGCTAAGCTGGAACTTCCGGCTCTGATGAGGTCCAGGATATCTGCACAAGTGTGTAGAAGGTCATGGCATCATGAAGTTATGAAATGTGCTATAACCCTGCATGGTCATGCTCAAAACCATTCTGAGTCTCATCAGAGCCAGAAGTCCCAGCCTATTGTGAGAGGTCTAAGGATTCAGAAAATAGGACGAGGACCAAATGGGTGATGGTGATGAGCTGTGGGGCCAAAGAAGTGAGCAGTAAGTTGAGCATAAGCTTTTTGTTTAACATCTTGATGGCTTTTTATGGTTCAGAAAAATGGTGGCTATTGGATGCTATTTTGCTGAATCCACCCAAAACTGAATTACAAGATATTCGCATTTTGGCAAAAGTGGATTTTTGCAAATTTTGAGTGCAATTCAATTCCACTCAAATATATTTCCTCATTTCTTCTTATTGTGTAGGAACTAGAAACTTTTCCTAAAACAAGTTTGCAATTCGCAAAGAATAGTTTCTTTTTGGTTAATTCGGTGTAGTACTAGATACTTTTTTGCAGTTCAGTTACACAACAGTGTTCTTAGTGTACAGTACATCAGGATCAAAACAGCTAAAGCTATACTTGTGATTGTTTTCTCCACCACATTTTAATGAAAGGATCAAAATTCTCGTAAGGCTAATACAAAAATATAGACATTGTCATCAGTTATGTCATCATCACTGTCTTCTGTTGTCATCTGTTTTTGATCACTGAGCCACTAAGATGAGAGACAGAAAAAATGAATGCGACAGATGACAATGGTTGTCATCCATCACATCTATTGTTTCATTCATCGTCCCACTGACTTTCCATCCATCCAATGAATGAAGAAAAAGGATTAAAAAAAAGTTTTGATGTGATTTACAGGAAAACATTGCATGTGGCATATTTAGATTTATCAGTGGATGATGGTAATACCTTATGTATCATAAAATCGTAGCGAAATCACTTTTCTATAAATATAGTATGACTATGCAAAATTCCATTCAAATAGGAAAAAAAACACCAGCTAAAAGCAATTGTATATTTAGTATGTTTCTTCCAACCACATTGTGAAGTATTTGCGCCTCTGTATTTATCAATAAAGAATGGTTTTTACATTGTAGCTTGTGGATATAATCTTTTTTTCTGGAATGGAAGATTTGTCTGCTATATTCTAACAATTTTTCTTTTCACAGATATAAGTAGGAGGAAGGCTGCCTGGGATATCACAATATATTATTGAATAATCAAAGGATCACAACATCAAGTCCCATAGGGAGTAAAAAATGTAAAAAGAAATTAAAATAAAGTTCATAGAAAATGAAAAACATTTTAATTAAAAAAAAAAAAGAAACATTTTTCCTTCACACTGTATTACTATGGAAGCAAAAATGATAAAAAAAACACTTAATTGCTGTTGCACTATTCATAACAATCTGTACCAAGCAGGTTTGCATTCATTCATATAGTGCCACCATAATGGTATTAACCCAGGCTCGGACTGGCGTACAGAAGAAGAGGAGAATCCTCCGGTGGGCCCCTGTGCAGGAGTGAGACATCAACTAGTACTTGGCACAATACACTTGATTCACTATGTAAACACAAAGGCAGAATCTTACTTATTTAACAATTAACCCAGCTTATTGTTATATAAATTTGTTAATGAAGATAAAGTCATATTTGCTTGAAGCTGAAAAGTGGGGCCCTGGAGTTGAGGTTACTGGTGGGCCCTTGGCACCCCAGTCCGACACTGTATTAACCCATGTGATAACCTAACATTTATAACCATAGTGAATGCCTTTATCACAAACCCCAAAAATATTGGAAAAGTTTTTACATTTCCCTGCAAAAAATATAATACACTGGTATACAGTGATTTTGGTGCCAACAATGCCTGAATGTGTTATATTAAGTTTTTGGTGCTCATTAAGAATATGACTTCGCTTTTGTCAGATTGTCTCTAGTTTCTGAGATATTTAGTAGTTAAAGTAGAATTCTGGCATCAAAAAGTCGCTTTTATAGCATTGAAAGCCTACAAATTGAAATAAAAAATAATTATAAGGGATATTTCATTACCTAAGACATTGTTAGAGTCAAAAGACCATAACTATTGCATTTGTTATCACACACAAGCCACATTGGGGGAATGCATTATTTTCATGGATGAAAAATCTAAAAAACTAGAACCAATTCAGCAAAAGTAATGTTATTTTTTAATTCAGGACCCTCATTTCAAAAAACCTTGGCACCTGCAATTTTTTTTTGTTGTTGTAGATCTGTTTAATCTGTTATGATCTGCATCTAAGGAAAGAAAGGGGAAAGCTATCCCTACAGTAAGACTAAGCTGAATCCCTACAATGTAGCGGGCTGCCTGTTCCTTGCGAACAGACCCGCCTAAGTCCTCGGCTAGTCTGAACGAAGACCTATAGCATAAAGGAAGGAGTCCCTAAAAGAACTAAGTACTGGAACAAAAATGTGACACCTCCTGAACAGAGAAGGTTGTTGCAGAACACAAAAAGATAAACTGACAAAAAGGTACTAGAGGTCCCAGAAGGACCAAGCAAACTGACAGAGATAGGCACAGAAGCACCTGGCTAGAGAAACAGTCAAACAACACTGAAGTCCAGCACAGCCAAAAGGGCGGAGCTGGAATATAAAGGCAGATGGTCACGTGACCGCAAAACACAAGATGGAAAAAACAAACAGGAGGGTTCTAACATAATCATTATTGAATACATTATGTGCATCAAATATTGTAACTTTAAAAATCATGAAAAAACAAATCCTCTTACAGTGATGTCAATGAAAAATGTACTGTATTTATTACTTTCAGAGTGAAGAGTTGGAAAAAAATGTTTTGTGTAAGCGGGAGAAAAGAATAATAGATTATGTCCACCCCTAAAGTTAGAGAGACTTTATGCTTTACTTTGAGAAAAAGCTCATCCACTTCACAGTCCATCTTCTTGCATTACGATATATATATATATATATATATATATATATATATATATATATATATATACATATATATATATTCTGATAATGTGATCTATTAATTAGTGAGGAGATATGCAGTATTGAGGTTATCATAGCAGTCAACTCCGAGAAAACGCACTAGTATTGGCTTTGGTCCAGGAAGAGCCAAAAATGTACATGGTTGTTTGGGTTGTATCTGTAATAGGAGAGACAGGAAGGAGTTGATCAAGAGAGTAGTCTCACACCAAGGAAGAAAATTATAATGGACCATATTTGATGTCTGGAAAAATTTGCCATTGTGAAAATCAAGCTCGGGTTTTGGTGGGTTGGAGGTGTGAGTAGGCAGTATAGAGATGAACAGTGGAGGCCTAAAGGCTAGATATCCATGTTCATTGCCATATAAATGTTGTGGGCTAAAGATATATAAAAAGAAAATCAATTAATTACTCCATGTTTATCTTAAAATAGTGGCAAAAAACAACTTCAACCTGTCCAAATAAAACTAATTAAGCTACATTGGCTCTTGGCATGAAGCTTGCTGAAAAATAATTTTTCCCCTAAACAGATGATTTACTGGGTCTAAGTACAAAAAAGAAAAAAACATATACTAATTTGGCACTGTATATTTCTACAAACCTGTTGAACAAAGGGAGGACTCAGTAGGAGATTGCTAATACCGTATAACAATACACTGTAGTATATAAGTAATGCAGTGTAGTACCAGCAATCAGCTATAATTAAAAAAAAGTTTACAGAATTAAAAAAATATATATGAAAACTCGTAAAACATAAAATCACCCCATTTTAGACTAGTATTTCCGGCTGTGATGAGTCCCAGTAGGGTTCTGCGCAAGTGCACATAAGGTCAAGGCGTCATGATGTGTCATACGCAATGACCTCGTGTGCGCATGCGCAGAGCCGTCCCATGTCTCATCGCAGTCAGAGATCCTGGCCTATAATGAGAGTCATGGGGATTTTAGCGCTTGCTGCAGTGATATGAAGTTGTGAACGGGACCTGATTGTGACAGTGAGGAGCAGAGGGGCTGGAGAGGTGAGGGAAAAGGTGAATACAAGTATTTTTTTAGTTTTGTAACCATTAATCTTTTAAGATTCTGAAAAATGGTGGCCAGCAGCTGAGTTCATGCAGAAGCAAATTACAAAATGTGGATTTTGTAATATTTGAGTAGAATTCAATTTCTCCTGAATATATTTTCTCATCTCTAGATGTGATTTAAAGCTACCTCTCATCACACAAATAACAAGCCCTCATACGGCTAATTCGATGGTAAAATAAAAGTTATGGCTGTTGGAACAAAGGGAATAAAAAATGAGTTTGTTAAAGAACTTTGAATAATAACAGGTTATAACCCAATATAGGGAGTAAGTAATCAAATATCTTTCACTCTCAAACAGAGCCCTATTCAATACAGATAAGTAGCAACAACTCTGAAACAATGCTGTCTAAAGAAAGATGAGTGTATCTAATTAGGCTGACAATTTGACTCTAAGCCTTCATTCAGAAATTTCTGGGTTTTAGCATATAAGGAAAGATGGTAATATTTTTGGGGTGTGATAGATCTGATTTTCTTCAATATTTGGTATGTGTGTCCATTTTTACCAACAATATAGTATCCATTTTCATAATTTGAATAAAAAAATCCATGCTTCGTCTAAATATTAGCTATTAATGATATAATTATCATGGAGCCAGTTGGGATATGTAGAATGATCAGGAACTGAGCACGTTTCACACAGTGTAGATGTCAGCTGTGTTACAAAGCCGGCATCTCAATCTAGCAGCAGCGATCAGCGCTATCTCTGATCGTTGCTGTTAACCCCTTAAATTCTGCTGTCAAGAACTGACATTGGCATTTTAGCAATGTGATCCTAGCAGGCATCCATTCATTGTGGTATAAAAAGATAATTTTGCTAATGTTTAGACAAAAGATCCTGCCCTATTTAGAGCCGGAGAGAGTATAACGGTCATTGATGAGAAATTGGTTCAGCCTGAAACTAGACTTGCCTTTCTCTACATATAGAAAAACTGTGTTAGATGTTGTTCATGTTTATATCAAGGGGGCAGCTTTGGAAGTTGAAATGACTATTGGGAGCCTCTAGGTTACACTTTCAAAGGCTACAATGCATAAAACTAAAAATTATTGAAGTGCTTTAAGAGCAAATATCTATAGATGATGTGGGTCGTTACAAAATCTGGCAATGGTTACTAGCATATTGACATAGTTTTTAAAGGGAACCTGAAAGCTGATAAATGCCGCCCAAACCGTGGGCATCATGTATCAGCCACTGGCTGTACGATTACAGCCATATATGTTTGTCTCTAAAAAGCTGCACATAGTTCTAATACCTGGCAGGGACGGAGCCGCGCTCTTGACTAGTTGTACAGGAAGGTCTCCCCACTCGCTGACAATGACTTATAAATACCTGCCTAAACGACCACGTAGAGAGAGGCTTCTCAGTCACTTTCAGCAGACGAGGGGTGGTTAAAAGTAAGTTTATCCCTGCAGAGACAGACATAAATGGTTGGGATACTGCAGCCAGAGTCTGATACATGTTGGGTTTGGGCAGCATGTATCAGCTGACAGGTTGCCTCTAATTATGAATTACTCTGGTCATTATCCTGAAGCCATACCATTACAAAATGTATCACCCAAGCCATAGCTAAAGAGGTGATGCATATAGTCAGTCGAATAGGAAAACCAAAATAAATCCTTATAGACCAGGGTGCCCCTTTATGTTAAGAACCATGAAGAAATTTTGTAAAATATTTAAGCTCACAGAGCTGCATCTGTCATCAACATATCATCCACAGGTGAAAGGACTAGTAAAGTGATTGATTAAGATGTTAAAATCTATGCTAAAAGAAAGATGTGAATAAAAATGATAAAATTGTGACTTTCTTCCTCCTTACTTATGGTTGCAGTTTGTGATGTCTCTCAGTCTTCCAAAGGGCATTCTCCATTTAAATTGAAATATGTGAAATATGGTCGTCATCCCCATTGTAAATATGGAGTTGTGTGGCCATTATATTGTATGAAGGGAGCTGTGGGGACCATCATACAATATACAGGGGGCAGTTGGGACTTCATGTTATATATAGGTGGCTGTGGGATCATTATATTATATAAAGGGAGATGTGGGGCCATCAGACAATATATATGAAGATGTAAGGCCATAATACTTTATATAGGGTGCTGTGAGGCCATCATACTAAATATAGGGAGCTGTGAGGTTATCATAATATATATAGTCAGTAGTCATGAGCGAGCATGCTCACCACTGCTCGGCACTCGCCCGAGCATCTCACTGCTCGAGATGCTCGGCGCTCTGCGAGTATTTCCGGGTTGCTCGGGCAGAAGCTCGGGTCCCCTCCCTCCATGTTTGGCGCTCTCTAGAGAGCCAATGAACATGCAGGGATTGCCTGCCACACTCTGTAATGCCGTAGCCATGTTGGTTGTGGCATTACAGTGATTGGCTGGCCGCACAACATCATCAGGTCTATGCAAGACCTGGAGCCGCCACGCTCTAAACAGTCACTGCGGATCAGACAGTGTAGAGAGAGATGCTGCTGAGCTAGGGAGAAATTTGCTTGTTTATTAGTTAGTGTAGGTATACCACAACATCTATATATATCCATCTGAACTAACAGTCCTTTTGAGGACTAACCCAGCTGCATCTATTCAGTGGTG
This sequence comes from Phyllobates terribilis, assembly GCF_046119375.1. Classification (NCBI taxonomy): domain Eukaryota; kingdom Metazoa; phylum Chordata; class Amphibia; order Anura; family Dendrobatidae; genus Phyllobates; species Phyllobates terribilis. The sequence continues at coordinate 250,482,718 of NW_027362769.1, read as the reverse complement.
ATAGCAGGGGTTAGGCAGGCAGGCAGTGTATGTGGCAGACTGCAGTGCATATAGCAAGAGGGTCCATTGAACATCCTGTTAGTCTAGGTATTCCACAACATTTATATATACAGGGTGGTCCAAAAGTAGGTGGCCAGAAAATAATAACATTTATTTTGATTTATATATAAAATTATATTTACTAACACAAGCATAACATTGAAAATTAAATTTTATTCTGAACAGTAATATAAAAGCCCTTAAATTTTATCAACGCAGGTGCTCAAACTGTTTTCCATTACAATTTGCACAGCTTTGAAGTCTGCCTCTTATGCTTCGACAAACTTTTTTTCACGAGTCTCTTTGGGTATTAATTTCTTGAAATGCATCTCTTATGTAATTTTTCAAATCACTGACACTTTTTGGTTTTCGTCTATAAACTTTGTGAGGAATGAAAAGTGGAATCTGATTGGCTGCTAAGGGCAACTAAACCATTTTCACTTTACACCATGTTTGATAAATCTCCCCCTTCATAACCTTATTACACTTTCTGTCCACCTACTTTTGGACCACCCTGTATATACTGTATATATAGACATATATAAAAAAAAAAAATATAGGAAACAGCACAAAAATTATGTTTTTGGTGCAAAAAAAAAAAAAGCCCCCCCCAGGCACATACCAGTCCTTTAGATATCCATGCAAAAATGGAGGCAGCACACAGAGTAGAATAAAGTGATAAGGTTTAATAGCCCATATGGCAACGTTTCGGTCCAAAATTGTGAATCTTTCTCAAGCATTGGTAAGGTGCAAGTGTAGAGTATTTAAGGCGATCTAATTACAATGATAATCAGCAGCAAGTACATGAAAAGTGCATAATATACATAATCTTTCAGATAAATAACATTACAAGACATGATGGTGCATAATCAGTTTAAGTGCAAAAATACAATGTAAACAGGCTTATAGCCATAACACTCATATCAATACATAATTGATCATATGCAGCAGCTGTGTATACAAAAAGGAAAACATGGCTCACCCCAATTTGCATTTGCATATAGCGCCAAAATCTCAGCGTCCCTGCAGCTAATACCACGCATGTCAGAACAGGAGGTAAGGACTTCCACATCTGTGCACTAGAAGACCAGGTATACCAGCGCAATCTTGAAAAAGGGCATATCCATATGTTGCACCATAGAGCATCATGGGCGTCACATGATCTAGAGGCACAAAGCAGTATAAAGAGCACTGCCCAATTTTCATATAATATCGGAGATATTACAAATAGAAGGACCGTATCCAAAGAATAATAAATAAAGCATTAAAGCAAATATCCTGTGATTTAAAATAAGACATAGACCGAAGTAGAATGGGAACGCCCCACATATGCTGGAGTAAGAACCCCAGAGGCCAAAGGTATAGGGGAGATATGAACCTGTGAGGAACACATCTGTACCCTAGAACCATACAAGGGTTAGCATGTCATAAATAGAGCTGTAAAATCATATTGGATCACGGACTCCAAGGTAAGTGCATATAATGAAATCCACACTCCTAATCCAACATAGGGCAATATAAATAAAAGGTTTATATGTGATATATAATTCATAACCCATTACGATCTCTATAATATATATATGGGGATGAGTCATGTCTTCCGTTGTCTTACAGCACCAGCAGATCTAAAGAATCAAAGAAAAAAGAATATAAAAATTAATAAAAACACCTAAGATTTATACCATGTACGACAAACAAATTCACAAAGGAGAGAAAATCAGGAAAGCGATCATTTCTAAAGTGTCACACTCAATTTAAAGTCAATATGAAGGCCATGTGGTTTCAAAGTATTAAGTCTCCTAATCCATTCAAGTTCCCTAATCTTGAGGAGGCGCACCCTAGCTCCTCCTTTTCTAAGTGGGGGTATATGGTCAATAATCCTAAATTTCAATTGTTTCTCAAGATGTCCCTTCTCTATGAAATGTTTAGACATAGGTAAGTTGAGTATTTTCTTCCTAATAGAGTGTCTATGATTGTTCATCCTAGTCTTAAAATCTGTAGTCGTCTCACCGATATACAATAAGTTGCACAGGCACTGCAGTAAATAAACAATATAGTCAGAAGAGCATGTAAGATAGTATTTAATTGTATATATCACTCCACTTATTGGATTTCGAAATTTATATCTTTTTAACATATTTGGGCAATTCACACAATTGAGACATGGGAAACAACCCAATCTTTGTCTCCCAGTTAGTGAACCCTGAGTTATTGTCTTCTGAGGACCAATATCCACCCGTATTAATCTATCTCTAATGTTCTTAGTCCTTTTATATGAAATTAGCGGGGGCATTTTAAACTCTTTAATTTCCGGCTGACATCTATTAAGCATAGGCCAATGTTTTTTAGCAATATTGGCCACATATTTGCTCTGTTCACAAAAGGTGGTAACCAATGGTATTCTCTCCAAGGTAGTATTCCCACTGGAATTTATTTATTTTATTCTACTCTGTGTGCTGCCTCCATTTTTGAATGGATATATATATATATATATATATATCAGAGCTATGCAGGCAGGCAGTGTATGTGGCAGAGTGCACTGCATACAGCACAAGAGGCTCCCTTCCAGTTCTGTCTGCTGCTGCTGTTACAGATATTTCTACAAATAGCCCAAGGTATCAGGGGCCAGGGATAATATTTTTTTATCTTAATCCTGATTATTTGCTTAAAAATCAGTCCAGAGAACACTGCTTTTCTGCTCCATTTGCTTGTTGTCACTGCAAAATACAGCCAGATCCTTTCCATATTACAGCAATAAAAATCCAGAAATTTGTGGTGAATGTGGAAAATATTGGCCTCCAGTTAATTTTTTTGTTGCAGTGTGTTAGTGAAGTTATTGACATCAGGTCGCTGTAAAAAATAGTAACCTACAGGCCCTCTATGTAAAACTGTGGTTTTCCATCACACGTATCACATTTAAGTTCGCTCCAAATTCAGCCATTTCTGGCCTCCATTTAAATTTTGTTGCAGTGTGTCAGTGAAGTTATTGACACCAGGTCGCTGTGAAGAATAGTAACCTACAGGCCAGCTATTTAAAACTGTGTTTTTCCGTCACAGGTATCACATATATGTTCGCTCCAAATTCAGCCATTTCTGTACTCCATTTAAATTTTTCTGCAGTGTGTCAGTGAAGTTATTGACACCAGGTTGCTGTGAAAAATAGTAACCTACAGACCCGCTATTTAAAAATGTGGTTTTCCATCACACGTATCACATATCACTGCGGTTCAAATCCAGCAATTTGTAGTGAACATGGAACATAGTTCTCCATTTAAAATGCGCAAGGCACGTGGCAAGGGACGGGAAAGTGGACGTGATGGTGATGGTGCATGTAGAGGACGAGGCCCTGGGTAAGCTGAAATTGTGCCACAACAAACACCCACATCTTGTCACTCTACCTTCCTGTCCCAATTAATAGGGGACAGCAGAACACCACTATTGAACACAGAGAAGTGTGAAAAGGTTGTTGGTTAGATAGCAGATAATGCTTCCAGTCACTTAGCCACCACCACCACCCTGTCTTCCACATGGTCAAGTCTCAGAAGCCGTGAGTCTGGACCACATATTCCTCACCCTGATCCTCCTTCCTCCCACCATGTCGAGTGCCCGGAGACAACTGATCCCACACTTGGACACTCCGAAGAGCTGTTCACTTTTCCATTTATAGATTCGGGCCTCTGGTCCAGTCCACTTTAAGCGGGGAAAGAGGAGATCGCATGTAGCAATGCCCAAATATTCGAGCAGCCACATTCACATGAAGGCGACGGTGGATGATGATGAGACACAATTGCCAGAAAGTCAGCAGGAGGAATAGAGTACGGAAGTGGAATATGAGGTGGTGGATGATGTAGTCACTGACCCAACCTGGCAAGGTGACATACAGAGCAAGGACAGCAGCACACAGGGGTAGGGAGGCATAGCACCACAACAGGCAAGAACAAGCAGTGCGGTGGCCTCAGACAGAGGGCGGGCAACCGTTTCCCGTAACATCAACACGACGGAAGTTGCCAGTACAACTGTTAGGTCTTCCCGAGTCTGGTTGTTTTTTAAAGACTCTGCTGATAACCCCAAAAAGGCAATTTGCACCACCTACCAGGCCAGCATCAGCAGGGGTTTGCAAAACTAGCAGCCTGACCAACACAAGCATGATCAGGCACATGGCAGCAAAGCACCCAACTAAGTGGGCAGAACCCCATGGTCAAGCAACAGTGTCTGTGGGTAACACCACTGAATGTTCTGCTGTTGTGCTTGCGCGCCAATCCCCTGTCTATGGTGCATGCCAAGATGCCTCCTGCCCTGCACCTGTCATTGAACACTCTCAACTAGTACCATCAGCAAGCACACCCACATCCTGGTCCCAGCGGAGCGTTCAGTTGTCCCTACCCCAATCCTTGGAATGCAAGTGCAAATCCGCAGCTAACGCCCCATAGGCACGCTACTAAATTCACACATTTTGCGAATGCTTGCTCTCGAAATGTTGACTTTTAGGGTCGCGGAGACGGAAGCTTTCTGCAACCTTATGGCGGCTATACCTCGGTACTCGGTCCCCAGCCACCACTATTTCTCCCAGTGTGCCGTCCCTGCATTACTCAAGCACGTGTCCCACAACATTAGCCATTCCCTCAACAATGCAGTTACTGAGAAAGTCCACCTAACCACGGACACGTGGACAAGTGCTTGTGGGCAGGGACGGCACACTGGGTTAACATAGTGGAAGCAGAGACCCAGTCGGAACTTCAGATGGAACACGTCCTACAGACTCCGAGGATTGCGGGCCCTGGGTCAATCAGGGTTTCCCCCACATTCTAAAGCTCCTGCACATCCTCCTCTTCAGCATCCATCTCCGAAATGACCACATCAGTCGCAAGCTGGAAGCACTGCAGCACTTCCTTGGTCAAGCGGCAACAGGCTGTTCTGAAGCTAATATGCTTAGGTGACAAACCACACAATGCTGAAGAGTTGTGGACAGCTCTGAAAGAGCAGGCAGATCTGTGGCTGACCCTACAGCCAGGCATTGTCGTGTGTGACAATGGCTGTAATCTGGTGGCGGCTCTGAGGCAATGTGAGCTCACACACGTACCATGCCTGGCCCATGTGCTTAACCTCATGGTTCTGCGGTTTGTCAAAACCTACCCAGATCTACTGGATCTGCTTGACAAACTACGCTCCCTGTGTGACCATTTTATAAAGTCAGCTACAGCTTCCGCCTCCCTTGCAGTGCTTTAGCAGCATTTGCAGCTTCCGGCTCACCTACTGGTGTGTGATGTCCCCACGTGTTGGAACTCTACATTGCAGATGTTGGGAAGGATTTGTGAGAAGAAGAGGGCTGTTGTTGACTACCTGCATCAACAAGGCCGTCGGTATTAAGGTCAGACTCCACACATAAAACCTCAGGAGTGGACATGGATGTCAGACATCTGCACCATCCTCCAAAACTTTGAGGACTCCACCAGGATGGTGAGCGGCGATGATGCCATAATTAGCGTCACCATCCTGCTTCTCTTTCTTCTGAAACACTCTCTGATTTCCATTAAAGAGGATGCATTGCAGGCGGAGCATGGTGAGATGGAGCAAGGAACCATACAGGGTGATTACACACAGCCCAGCCTCATCTCATCCCAACATGGATTGGGTGACAATGAGGAAGAGGAGGAGGAGGAACAAGAGCTAGTTTCCTGCGCTATAGATGGTACTACCTGCACAACTGTCATACCGTCTGTTCAGCGTGGATGGCCTGAGGACGGGGAGGAGATGTAAGAGGAGGAGGATGAGGAGGAGAGCATGGTCAGTTGTTCTCTTAGTGAAGACACGGAAGTTTTGCCTCTTTGCAGTCTGGCACACATGGCTGAGTTTATGTTACGCTACAGGGAGAACTTTATGTATTCTATTTTCTTGCTGGACATGCCTAATAAAATGGTGCTGTACAAGAAGGCCCTTGGTGCAGAATTATTAAAAAAATTCCCATCTGAAAACTCTGGTGGCAAAGGTCACAGTTCGTTGGACAACCAAGGAGTACAGATGAGAGAGACACAAATGCAATCCAGCAGAGGCAGGGGAACAGTTTTCTCAGACCCTCCCATCGCACAGGCCCTGATGCACATGGTACTCTCAAGGAGTGAAATGTTTCGGAAGATGGTGAGGGAGTACCTTGCCGACCATAACAACATCTTCCATGATTCCTTTGTGCTTTTTAATTATTTGGTATCCAAGCTGGACACGTGGCATGAACTTGCTCTCTACGCCTTGGAGGTCCTGGCTTGCCCTGCCTATAGCGTTTTGTCAGCGTTTTGTCAGAGCGGGTTTTTAGTGCCCCCGGTGGAATTATACCTGAGAGGCTCATTTGCCTGTTAACTGAAAATGCTGACAGGCTGACTCTTATAAAAATGAACAAGGACTGGATAGGGCCAGACTTCTCAACACCACCGAATGATAGCAGCGTAACATAAACTCAAATACTGTGTCTTTTTTTTGGGAGGTCTAATTCTATTCCGATGCACCTCTGTCTTCACACCCAGACATAGGTATATGCTTTCTGATTTTGACTATTTGCTTTTGTCCTCCTCCTTCTCCGCATCCTCATCCTCCACCACCATATCACCACCATATGTACCATATCAACATATCTGCGTCTTTTGCAAGGGGCATTGAAGTTCCTCCAAATTTTTGGCAGCCATTGCATTCACTGCATAGGCAAACAGTATGGGAGACCCACTTCCTAATAATGGGAACATTGTTTTTAGGATTCTTTCTGACCTCTACGCCTCTTGCATGGGGCATTGGAGTGCCTCCAAATTTTTGACAGCAATTACAGTCACTGCATAGGCAAACAGTATGGGAAACCCTCTGTTAGGCCGGAACGCAGGAGAAGGGCTTTCTTGCGGCGTCCGGCCAGGCCCTTTCCTGCTGGTCAGTAATTGTCAGCATTTAGGTTCCGTTCTAGGGATTCTAAGTGTGGTTTCTGCGTTTTTGCTCATGTGCCACTAAGCCACGCCACCTTGCGGTCATGTACCGCTAAGCCACGCCCCCTTGCTATCATGTGTCACTAAGCCACACACCCTTGCGGTCATGTACCGCTAAGCCATGCCCCCTCGCGGTCATGTGCCGCTAAGTCACGCCCCCTGCTGTCTTGTACAGCATGGTTGGTTGACCTGAGGGCCTGGGGCTGTCTCTAGTGTGTTTAAGGGCTCCGTGGGCTCCGCCCCGGTGCCTGGTCTATCTCTTTCTAACCTGGGGTGAGGTCTCTGGCAGTAAATGCAGTGTGTGAGAGTCTTTGTCAAGGGTTCCTGCTGTGTGCCCCCTAGTCATCCTAGCCATCAATTAGGGCTAGGGGAATGCTGTGAGCAGCATGCTTTACTGTGTCAGTTCACCGGTTTGTGTCCATGCCACAGAGGCGTCCTTGCTACCGATCCAGTGTTCCAGGGTCCGCCATTGTTTGTGTGGTCACACTGCCGCTTTTACACCCATGTGTTGGGTGCTGCAGAGATTCTTCTCCTCTTTAGGAACTTAGGTTCCAGGCCTTTCCTGGCCTGCAGCTATCTGCAGCTCTATATGCCGCCATCTAGTGCTCAGGAGTTTCATGCTGCCAAATCCTTCCTGCTCTGCACAGCGGTGTCTTGCAGTGCAGAAGTTTATTAGTTTCGTTTCTGGAGTGTTGTTAACTCCCAGCATTGTACCTTGTTTAGTTACTACTAGTGTGTGCACTTAACACACTAGTTCATTTCTTTCTCTGTGCTTAGCTGAACATTCCTCTGGGACACAGCTGCTGCAGCTCCTCTGCAGTCCAGTGGACCCCAACGTGTCCTTTAAGTTTTATTTTATTTTATTAAGGGACACGCCAGCGTAACACCCTCTCCTTTCTAATGGGAATATGTTGTCACTGTGGCCCTGCTCTATGTGTCTTTAAATTGTTAGTGGGGTTTTTCCTAAATTTTGGCAGCCCTTGTAAGTCACAGCATGGGCATTACCACTATAGGAGACCCGCTCCTTTATAATAGGAAATTTTTTTTATTGATACCCTTCTCTATGTCTCTTCAAAGGGGTATTGGGTTGAGTCTGAATTTTTGGCAGCCCTTGCAGTCACTGCATATGCAATAGCAAAATAGGAGACCCACTCGTTAATAATGAGTACAACAAAGCATAGCCGGCTGATGGCTCTCTATCAATAGAGAGGGCAAACTGCTGGCCCTTTATGAATAGTAAGGGCTGCCTGATGGCCCTATAAAAATAGGCTTTGTGACTTTCAGAGTCCCTCCAATGAAACAGGATGTATTTGATGATGTGTCACACACCACATGGCCAGATAAGGTTGTAAAATGTTAAAATGACATTTTCCGGTGAATCCATTTGTCTTAAAAAAATAACGTAATAAAAAAAACAGTAGGATATTTCTTTAGTATAGAAACCAGAATCACCAATGTAACCTCAATGTAATCACATTGTTCAGCTCCTGCACCTCCTCCTCCAGTTTGGCTTCAATCTCCGAAATGACCACATCAGTCACAAGCTGAAAGCACTGCAGCACAGCCTTGGCCAAGCGGCAATAGGCTGTGCTGAAGATAACATGCTTAATGCTTAGGTGACAAACCGCCCACCCTTACAGAGTTGTTGAAAGCTCTAACACCGCAGCCTGATCTGTGGCTCTCACCGCTGAACATATAGCCATGCATGGTCGTGTGTGACAATGGGCGGAAGCTGGTGACGGAGAAGTGACAGCCGGAGTAGGTACGGTTTTCCTCTATGCCAGTCCTTTCACCGAGCTAAAGAATATGGTTGTGGTAAAATACAACTCCCACTGAGAAGCAGTTTCAAACTGAAAAACATTGGGCCCACCATAGGATTTGATTCTGAGGGCTAAACTGTCTCCCCCGCTGAAGAGTCTCATACCTGCTGCAAAGTTTGCGCTATCATGAACTCTCCTGATGGAGAAGCCAGGGCCCACCAAGTGCACTGGGGAGGGCACGGGTAATGTTGTGGGACCCGTGCTTGTGGAAGGCGGAGACGACACTGGGAGAAATAATGGCAGTTGTGGATTCCATCTCCACGAGCCTAAAAGGCCACATTTCAAGTGTGAGCAGCTTTAGAGGAGTTCCTGGGAGAAATCACCACTGGAGAAGATACGGTTTCCCAAAAGTCAGTCCTTTCACCAAGCTAAAAAATATGGCTGTGGTGAAATACAACTCACCGACAAGCTGTGGACTAGCTCCGTACCGTCCCTGGCCACATTCACTTGACCACGTGTTTGTGGTTAGGCGGTCCTTCACACTAAGTGCACTGGGGAGGACAAGGGTAATGTTGTGGGACCCTTGCTTGTGGAAGGCGGAGACGAAACCGGGAGCAATAATGGCGGCAGGGGACCGAGTATGGACACCCGGGCGCTGTCGGCATGAGGTTGTGAAAAGCTTCCGTCTTCACGAGCCTAAAAGACCACATTTCAAGTGCAAGCAGCTTTAGAGGACTTCCTGGGAGAATTGACAGTTGGAATAGATACGGTTTCCCAAAAGTCGATCCTTTCACTGAGCTAAAAAATATGACTGTGGTGAAATACAACTCACCGACAAGCTGTGGACTGGCTCTGTACCTTCGATGTCCAGATTCACTTTCCACGTGTTTGTGGTTCGGCGGTCCTTCCCAGTAAGTGCATTGGGGATGGCACGTGTAATGTAAGACTCGTGCTTGTGGAAGGCGGAGACGGCAACGGGACAAATAGTGGCGGCTGGGGACTGAGTATGGACACCCGGCCACCTCCGCCACCATAAGGTTGTGGACAGCTTCCACCTTCACAAGCCTAAAAAGCCACAATTCAAGTGCAAGCATCTGTGAAAAATTTGGCAGTATAGTATTACAGCCTTTGGGTGGGTGGATGGCTGCATACTTGCGCTTGCATTCCAAGGAATGGGGTAGGGACAACTGAACGCTGTGCTGGGACAAGTACGTGTACGGTGATTGTTGCAAGTCTGCAATGACAGGTGCATGGCGGGAGGCATCTTCGCATGCGCCTTGGTTCACTTATGATAGGCCCACTTTTAGGCAGTGACCTGGGAGATAGAGATGCTTTCAGAGGTCTTCCCCATGCTGTTCCCATGACTTTTCAGCACTGTATACAGTACAAACAAAAAGTTTGGACACACCTTCTCATTTAAAGATTTTTCTGCATTTTCATGAGTATGAAAATTGTACATTCACACTGAAGGCATCAAAACTATGAATTAACAAATGTGGAATTATATAGTTAACAAAAAAGTGTGAAACAACTGAAAATATGTCTTATATTCTAGGTTCTTCAAAGTAGCCACCTTTTGCTTTGATGACTGCGTTGCACACTCTTGGCATTCTCTTGATGAGTTTCAAGAGGTAGTCACCAGAAATGGTCTTCCACCAATCTTGAAGGAGTTTCCAGAGATGCTTAGCACTTGTTGGCCCTTTTGCCTTCACTCTGCGGTCCAGCTCACCCCAAACCATCTTGATTGGGTTCAGGTCTGGTGACTGTGGAGGCCAGGTCATCTGGCGTAGCACCCCATCACTCTCCTTCTTGGTCAAAAAGCCCTTACACAGCCTGGAGGTGTGTTTGGGGTCATTGTCCTGTTGAAAAATAAATGATGGTCCAACTAAACGCAAACCGAATGGAATAGCATGCCGCTGCAAGATGCTGTGGTAGCCATGCTGGTTCAGTATCAATTTTGAATACATCCCCACATTGTCATCAGCAAAGCACCCCCACACCATCACACCTCCTCTTCCATGCTTCACGGTGGTAACCAGGCATGTAGAGTTCACCTTTTCTGGGTCGCACAAAGACACGGTGGTTGGAACCAAAGATCTCAAATTTGGACTCATCAGACCAAAGCACAGATTTCCGCTGGTCTAATGTCCATTCCTTGTGTTTTTTAGCCCAAACAAGTCTCTTCTGCTTGTTGCCTGTCCTTAGCAGTGGTTTCCTAGCAGCTATTTTACCATGAAGGCCTGCTGCACAAAGTTTCCTCTTAACAGTTGTTGAAAAGATGTGTCTGCTGCTAGAACTCTGTGTGGCATTGACCTGGTCTCTAATCTGAGCTGCTGTTAACCTGCGATTTCTGAGGCTGGTGACTCGGATAAACTTATCCTCAGAAGCAGAGGTGACTCTTGGTCTTCATTTCCTAGGGCGGTCCTCATGTGAGCCAGCTTCTTTGTAGCGCTTGATGGTTTTTGCAACTGCACTTGGGGACACTTTCAAAGTTTTCCCAATTTTTCACACTCACTGACCTTAATTTCTTAAAGTAATGATGGCCACTCGTTTTTCTTTACTTAGCTGCTTTTTTCTTGCCATAATACAAATTCTAACAGTCTATTCAGTAGGACTATCAGCTGTGTTTCCACCAGACTTCTGCACAACACAACTGATGGTCCCAACCTCATTTATAAGGCAAGAAATCTCACTTATTAAACCTGACAGGGCACACCGGTGAAGTGAAAACCATTTCCGGTGACTACCTCTTGAAGCTCATCAAGAGAATGCCAAGAGTGTGCAAAGCAGTCATCAAAGCAAAAGGGGGGTACTTTAAAGAACCGAGAATATAAGACATATTTTCAGTTGTTTCACACTTTTTTGTTAACTATATAATTCTACATGTGTTAATTCATAGTTTTGATGACTTCAGTGTGAATGTACAATTTTCATAGTCATGAAATTTCAGAAAAATCTTTAAATGAGAAGGTGTGTTCAAACTTTTGGTCTGTACTGTGTGGGGCTCCTGGGGGCCTTATAATATATATATGGGATTGTTGGGACATTATATTGTATATAGGAGGCTGTAGCTGCCTCATAATGAATACACAGTAGAGTGCTGTGGAAGACTATCATACTGTATATAGAGAGCTGTGTGATCTATTAAATTTTATATAGAGAGCTGTGGGGGCTTTACAATGTATATAGAGGGCTGTGGGGTATCCTACTTTATAGAGCGGCTGTGAGACCATCATAAAGTTTATATTGAGCTGTAAGGGCTCTGAAAGAACATTATTTGTTTCAGTTAGAGGCTTATTTTAATTTGGGAAATCAGGGGGCACTATTACTTTTTTGGAGGCATTGTTACTTTAAGTGGAAACTCAAGGGTATGCATTGCTTGAAGCGGGTACTTGGGACTGTGTAAGGTGCTCCATCGAGGTAGTCGTGGGCGAGCTGTAGCCCCCTCTCGCTATGGCACCCTACAGACAATAAGTGTCCTCCCTCTGAAGTGTGGCTTTGTTTGTAGTGCTCTTCACTTACTTCAAGCCATCCGATCGCGGCTGTCTCCAGGCAATTTTCTTCTGGGACCAGGGCAGCAATAATTTCAGAGGACACGATGTTCTTAACCAGAACTTGGACTTTACTTGGGGAAGAGGAATATATACAATATTTACAGTCAGATATAATGGATAAGGCCCGACAGGCAATCATCTCTCTCACAGGCGCTGTTAACTGCTTCAGCCCTGGTTCCCTCTTTAAGCGGAGCATCTCTGTGGCTATAATCCTTGGCCCAAGAGACTCCTCTGTATTGACAGTGACCTGGATCCGATATCTCTCCCCCACGTCTTAGCCTGGAGTCCTATTTAGCTTTCTCTGCTTCCTGCAGACTAGAAGTCCCCCGTGTCCTCACTACGCTTTGGTGAGTTTCTCCGGCGGGCTGACAGGACTCGTGCTCTTGTGTGGGGAGACTTGCACACTGGGATCCCACTGTCTGAGGGTACGGAGCTCCCGTCTACCCTAGCAGCCACTATAATCAGGCTGTCTGAACAACTTGCGGTCTCAACTCGTACTGAAGAATGACTTCCTGATTCTGGAAACTAAACAGAGACTTTCCTAATATGCCCACCCTCAGTGAGCTGTCATCACAGAACTTTAACCCATCACTGTCTATAACTTTGCTGGCAGACTCAACCTGACATCTACACCCAGAACAGTGGCATCTTGTGGCTGTTTTCAGGTACTACAGCCCAGAAGGAATTATACCAGGAACAAGCTTTATATCTCTCTAGGCTTGATAAGGGCACTAAGTTCCCCCTCTACTCTACTAACTGGACCACTAAAGCTAACCCCCTTAGCTTGGTCTACCACAGAAAGGGAGGTCTGACCTCAGGGACACTTCCTTTAACTACCTCAGTACCAAGGGAAGGCTACGCTCTTCCCCACTATTACATTCCCCGACACTTTAATGTTGGTCATCCCTGACCACACTAAGCAATAAACATCAATCAACAGCTATAAAATTATGTTGCATAACTAAATTTTACTAAAACATTTTTAGTAATTGACTGGTCCTGAGGTCATCTTCTTGGATGGAAGACAGGCCCTTCTCAGTTAAGGGCCCTGGAACAGCAATTCAGGACAGTCCATTATCAACTTTTTCAGAGGCACCGGTCCTTCTTGGTAAGGACCCTGGAAATGATGTGTCCACAGTTTTAAGTCAGGTCAACACCTCAATAGCCCCCAATCCCCTCCTGGGGCTACATTCTGAGGCACACAGTCACAGGTAACACCCTGTGAGTCTCTTTCTTCTTGGCCCTAGCGGGGGTCACCGGTTCTTCCCGCTAGGCCACAAGTCTTTTCGATTTGGAGGATATCCATCCTCAAGGTGTGCCTCAGCATTTTAAATTCCAGCAGAAAAAGGCGCAACAAGCGCAACAAAAAGAAAACAAAAGTAAAAACATAAAGAGCAGCTCTCCCGGGCACGCAACTTTTGGGTGCTGCTTAAGGCCTTCCTGGCATAGGAGGAAGGGGAACAGTCCTCCATTTTATTTTATTTTTCTTTCATTTTAACTTAAGTCAACATGGGGCACTCTGCCCCCACTGGGTAAAAGTCCCAAACTACAGACAGGACCACCACCGATGGGTCCTAAAGAGAAAAGTTGAAGGTCAACGGACCTTTTAGCCAGCTCACTTCTTCCGGGCGTCCTTCTTCTCCTTCATCAAGGCGGCCCATGCTGCAGAGGAAGGTGGCTTCCTCCACCTCCAAGGCTGGTCAGGGTGTCGGCTACGCCCGGGGTCCTCATCCGAGGAGGTGGCGCTGCCACAGCCAACTTGCGTGGGGCCGTAGCTGGTCACGGTGAAACTATGGACCTCCTGACTAACAGCCGCCTGAGTCCTTTCGGTGACTCCACTATTAGCCACCTCGCCCCCTCCTGGGTGTTTGGTTGTTGAGCCCATAGCCTCACTTGGAGAGTCAGCCCTACTACGACCTGGGACATCCTCCTCTTTTTCGGCACCATCTCTCCGCTGCTGGCTTCCCGGCTTTTCCTCCTGCGGGGTGCTGACCTTGGGAGGGGACGAGAATCCTCCAGGGGCTTCCCTAGCCCGACGTTGCCGAGCCTCCCTCTCAGCCCTTCGCCGGAAGACCTGCTGGTCCTTCTCTAGGACGTCTTCCCACTTGTATGGGCGGGAGACCGCAGCCACATACCACCCCCTTGCACACTCACATTTTACGAAGAGGACAATTTCCCCTTCCCGCAGGTTGTGGAGGCGATCGGGCAGGTATTCGCGTTTAATGGCCTCCCGGCTGATAAATACCTCATGCCCAGTCCACTCTTCCTCGAGGAACCCTTATCCCTAGCGGACATGGAACTCCACAACCCGCCCCCGGGTCTGGGAGTCCTCCACTGACTCCCTCCACTCCGCGTTGTATCCCTCCAGCCAGCCTCTTAGGAAGGTGTCGGTTCACCTCCGCTGCTCCCGCGAGGTCATCGGAGGGTCGCGGGTGGCCCACTGTGGACTCCCGGGCTTGGTGTACCGCTCTGCGGAGGGGGAATGTAGGGCCTCCATGGCCAATGACCAGAAGCTCTCTTGCGGGGCCTTTCTTTTAGGAGGCTTCTCTTCTGCTCCGCCTCTTGAGGGCCTGAGGGCTTCTGTTGTCGCCGAGGCTGCTGGGGCAGGTCCTACAGGGGTGACCGGCCGCTGGGGAATGGACCGCTCACCTTCTCTTAGCTCCGCTGTAACGATTGCTCCGGCCCTTCCTGGGTGTTCTCCTCCCTCAGCCGAGGGGGATGACTCCTCCGGTATACGGCTCCAGCACCACACACGAAGCTCGTGCAGTAGCAGGCCCAACTCCGGATCGGGCCTGGTGGCCCACTGAACAGCCACTGGGGGTAAAGGCAACGGTTCGCGGGCAGCGCCCGCCGGAGAACGGCTTCCAGCCGCGGTCCCCGGGGTAACGATCTGCAGGGGTTTGAACTCTCGCCGGTCTCTCGCACGCCGTGAGGCCCTGAGGCTGCCATTCTTGCAAGACGTCCGCTGCCAGATCTCCTTCTCCTGACGTGTCGGACAGAAAATGGCGCCGGCCGCTTACCGGTGACGCGCGTTCTGCGCGTCCAGCTCCGCCTCTTCCTAGGCCGTACCTCTGAGGCGACCGCCGTGTCACTCGTCACTCTCGGCCTCTCCGCCTTCAGCCGCGCCCCCTCTCTGTGCGTGCTGATACTCACGGGGCCGGGCTTCACTCTGCGCTGCGCCCTCTTCCTCTCTGGACGTCCCATCCTGGGACGCATCTTCACCGCTGGGCCCCTCCCTCTTCGGGCCGGAACTCAAAGGGGCTGGACATCTTTTTGCGCTCTCCAGCGCCGTCCACTCCCACGATAGGCGGTTCTTCTCCCAGACTTTACCGCCGTCGTCACCATCTTGGAATCCATGCTTCGAGCCGCCATCTTGGGCCGCATGCCTTCCAACACTTTCTCCTCAGTGTTCTGCGTCGGCTCTTCCCCGCTTTCTTCATGTGAGGAGCTCGCATCCTGCCGACTATGCCAAATGTAAGGTGCCCCAGAGAGGTAGTCGTGGGCGAGCTGTAGCCCCCTCTCGCTATGGCACCCTACAGACAATACGTGTCCTCCCTCTGAAGTGTGGCTGTGTGTTATGCACACGCCCGGACTGACTGGCGTGTGCGGGTGTTGTGGTTCCACTGGACCATGGACCGGAGAGTGCCTGGAGGGGCGTGACTAAGTATCTGGCCGATCCGACCAAGGTGGCACGACGGCATACGACGCCAGTGCACCAGGGAGAAACCGGGCAGAGGGACCAGGTGCTACTCCAGGTCAAACTCCGGACACGGGGGTTGACCCACACTGGGATTACTGGAACAGGCAGGTTAGGCTGGCACAGACTGGTGGATGTAAGCAAACACGGCAGGTATGCAGATAGGTGGATACAGGAGAGTATGCAGGCAGGGAGGTACTGGCCGAAAGGAGGGGCTGGAGCACAGAAAGGTTAAGACCCAGTACAGACTGGGTCACAGAACCGCAGATGCGGTAGACAACCACAGCAGAGAGGGAACGCCCGAAGCGGTGGGCAAGAACAGAGCAGGACGGGGCTGCAGGAGCAGCGAGCACAAGCAGGGCAGGACAGGACTGCCGGAGCAGCGGGCAGAAGCAGGGCAGGACAGGACTGCCGGAGCAGCGGGCAGAAGCAGGGCAGGACAGGACTGCCGGAGCAGCGGGCAGAAGCAGGGCAGGACAGGACTGCCGGAGCAGTGAGCAAAAGGGTCAGAGCGGAGCAAGGCTGCCGGAGCAGTGAGCAAAAGGGTCAGAGCGGAGCAAGGCTGCGGAGCAGTGAGCAAGGAGTCAGAGCAGGCTAGAACTGCCGGAGCGGTAAGCAAAGGAGTCAGAGCAGACTACAACCGCCGGAGCGGTGAGCAAAGGAGTCAGAGCAGGCTAGAACCGACGGAGCGGTGAGCAAAGGAGTCAGAGCAGGCTAGAACCGACGGAGCGGTGAGCAAAGGAGTCAGAGCAGGCTAGAACCGACGGAGCGGTGAGCAAAGGAGTCAGAGCAGGCTAGAACCGCCGGAGCGGTGAGCAAAGGAGTCAGAGCAGGCTAGAACCGCCGGAGCGGTGAGCAAAGGAGTCAGAGCAGGCTAGAACAGCCGGAGCGGTGAGCAAAGGAGTCAGAGCAGGCTAGAACCGCCGGAGCAGTGAGCAAAGGAGTCAGAGCAGGCAAGGCTGAGTAGGGGGGACAGTGCTCTGTTCACACGGAACAGACAGGAAGGGAAAGGCAGAGCCAGACACCCACAGGGTACTTGCAGAGAAGTAGCGAGTGGACCACAAACTCACAAACGGGAGTACAGAGACAACAAGCAGGAGTTAGGTACGAGTTCAGACTCTGCAGAAAAAGGAAGGGAACGGACATAGAGGCAAAACAGGTAAAGGATAGGAGAGAGTTCAGACTGGAACTGAGTGTACGGAGGAGACAGACACTGCAGCGGAATACAGGAGAGGGCCTGGGAATACGGCCCCCAGAGAGGCAGGACGAACAGGCAAGGAGCGTGTTCAGACAGGACAGACAAGATACAGGAGCGGGTCTAGGTAATCGGCCCCTAGAAGGCGGGAGGAACAGGCTAGGAGCGTGTTCAGACAGGTCAGACAAGATACAGGAACGGGTCTAGGTAATCGGCCCCTAGAAGGCAGGAGGAACAGGCTAGGAGCGTGTTCAGACAGGCCTGGAAATACAGCCTCCAGGATAGGCAGACAAGAGAACACAGAACGGGACCTGGCACCTTCAGAGTGCAAGCACACACTGAATGAAACACTATGCTCAGGCAGGGATAGATGGGAGCAGCTGAGTTATATACCAGGTGACAGACAGCAATAGGCTGAGGACGCACAAGGGGTGTTACCCACAGCAGGTACAAAAAGCAGGAAGTGATCGGGCGCCGCCCTTAAGCAGCAGAAACAGACACAAACAGACAGCATGGAGGGAAGCCAGAGAGACATTCTGGACTGGAGATCAAGTGCGCGCTCTTGCACAGTGGGAGATGGACCACCATGCAAGGACGCCGCCAGGTATGTTACAGTACCCCCCCCCTTACGCCCCCTCTTCTTCAGGCCTGCCAGAATCTTCCGCAGGGAATTCGAGGACCAGTCGTTCACTTCAAGGAGATCACTTCCACTGTCCACAGGAAAAACTGATCTCATCTGGTTAGCTAGGATGCTACCTCCTATCCAGCCATCCTCAGCAACAGATGAAACGGGTGGAGTACCAGGAACAGCACACAAGGAAGTCTCTCTCCACATATTTTCAGGTGGCAACCCAGAGGGTACAGGAGACAACTGGAAGTCCTTCACCGGGTTGGAGGGGGACAGAGACTTGGGGGTAATCTCTGCTTCGAGGTACATCTTGTCAAGCTCACAGGAAGAAATAGACGGGTTATCAGGTACATAATGAGGAAAAGTCACTGTCTCTTTGTTATCTGGTGGTACCCCGGAGGATTCAGGAAACAACTGGAGGTCCTCCGCCGGGTCAGAAGAGTGCAGAGGCTCAGAGAAAACATCTGCTTCAGGCTAGGTCGGACTCACTGGACGAAGCAGGCGAGGTATCGGGTACCGAGTATAGGAAAGTCTCTGTCCATTCACCACCAGGTGGCACCCCGAAGGGTTCTGGAGACAACTGGCGGTCCTCCGCCTGGTCAGAAGGGTGTAGAGACTCACGGGTAACCTCTGCTTCAGAGTACACTAGGTTGGACTCACTGGACGAAGCGAGCGAGGTATCAGGTACAGAGTAAAGGAGAGTCTCTGTCCTTTCGCTACCAGGTAGCACCCCGAAGGGTTCTGGAGACAACTGGAGGTCCTCCGCCTGGTCGGAGGGGTGTAGAGACTCGGGAGTAACCTCTGCTTCGGAGTACACTAGGTTGGACTCACTGGACGAAGCGAGCGAGGTATCAGGTACAGAGTATAGGAGAGTCTCTGTCCTTTCGCTACCAGGTAGCACCCCGAAGGGTTCTGGAGACAACTGGAGGTCCTCCACCTGGTCGGAGGGGTGTAGAGACTCGGGGGTAACTACCACTTTGGGGTACCGATTGTCAGGCTCACAGGACGAAGCGGACAAAGTATCGAGTACCGAGTGTAGAGAAGTCTCTCTCCATTTGTCATCGAGTGGTATCCCGGAGGATTCAGGAGGCAACAGGGGGTCCTCCGCCAGGTAGTAGAGGTGCACAGACTCAGAGGTAACCACAGCTTTGGAGCATCCTTGGACATGCACACCGGTTAAAGTGGGTGAAGCATCTGATGCCGGGTGCAGGAAGTTCTCCTGTGTGGAGTCTGGATGGGCAGAAGTCTCTTCGGGCAGGAGAACCGGAGCACTACCCACGCACATTACCCGTTGGGGCTTCTCCGGGATACAGGGAGATGAAGCTTCAGTTGGGACTTCAAGGTTGGGGTCAGGAGGTCTCAGGGAGGACAGACCCTGGCGTGACGGCTTGCCTCTACGTCTAGCACGTCTGGACTGCCTCTTGAGGTTGGGAGATGTATTCCGGAAAGCGTAGTCACCCTGTGAAGATTCTGGGTGGACAGTAGTCTCATTGGGCTGGAGGACTATTGCGCTACCCACACACATTACCCATCGGGGCTGCTCCGGGATATTGGGAGGTGAAGCTCCAGCAGGAGCCTCCGGGTTAGGATCATCGAAGACCATTAGAAAGGCCACCAGGAAGGCCATTAGGTCCAGGAGGATCGGATCCTGTGTTTCATATAAGGGGTTGATCCATTCCAAGGCATCACCCGCCAGGTAAGACATAATGAATGCCACCTTAACCCGATCGGTGGGAAAACATAGAGGGTAGAACTTGAAGTGTAGCATGCATTGCTCCACAAATGCACGACTTTGTCTTGGATCCCCATAGTAACGTGACGGATCCGCAGGAACGAGAGCAGATAGATCCATCTGGACGGGTGCGTAATTCGCCTGGAACTCAGCTGAGAAAAAAAATAAATTTTATTTATTTATTTTTAATGCATGTATTCGCTGGAAAACTTCTCAGAGAGCGAAGGCCATGGGGCTCAACGGGAACCATGGCCTGAGCATGCTGTTATGCACACGCCCGGACTGACTGGCGTGTGCGGGTGTTGTGGTTCCACTAGACCATGGACCGGAGAGTGCCTGGAGGGGCGTGACTAAGTATCTGGCCGATCCGACCAAGGTGGCACGACGGCATACGACGCCAGTGCACCAGGGAGAAACCGGGCAGAGGGACCAGGTGCTACTCCAGGTCAAACTCCGGACACGGGGGTTGACCCACACTGGGATTACTGGAACAGGCAGGTTAGGCTGGCACAGACTGGTGGATGTAAGCAAACACGGCAGGTATGCAGATAGGTGGATACAGGAGAGTATGCAGGCAGGGAGGTACTGGCCGAAAGGAGGGGCTGGAGCACAGAAAGGTTAAGACCCAGTACAGACTGGGTCACAGAACCGCAGATGCGGTAGACAACCACAGCAGAGAGGGAACGCCCGAAGCGGTGGGCAAGAACAGAGCAGGACGGGGCTGCAGGAGCAGCGAGCACAAGCAGGGCAGGACAGGACTGCTGGAGCAGCGGGCAGAAGCAGGGCAGGACAGGACTGCCGGAGCAGCGGGCAGAAGCAGGGCAGGACAGGACTGCCGGAGCAGCGGGCAGAAGCAGGGCAGGACAGGACTGCCGGAGCAGTGAGCAAAAGGGTCAGAGCGGAGCAAGGCTGCCGGAGCAGTGAGCAAAAGGGTCAGAGCGGAGCAAGGCTGCGGAGCAGTGAGCAAGGAGTCAGAGCAGGCTAGAACTGCCGGAGCGGTAAACAAAGGAGTCAGAGCAGACTACAACCGCCGGAGCGGTGAGCAAAGGAGTCAGAGCAGGCTAGAACCGACGGAGCGATGAGCAAAGGAGTCAGAGCAGGCTAGAACCGACGGAGCGGTGAGCAAAGGAGTCAGAGCAGGCTAGAACCGACGGAGCGGTGAGCAAAGGAGTCAGAGCAGGCTAGAACCGACGGAGCGGTGAGCAAAGGAGTCAGAGCAGGCTAGAACCGCCGGAGCGGTGAGCAAAGGAGTCAGAGCAGGCTAGAACAGCCGGAGCGGTGAGCAAAGGAGTCAGAGCAGGCTAGAACCGCCGGAGCAGTGAGCAAAGGAGTCAGAGCAGGCAAGGCTGAGTAGGGGGGACAGGGCTCTGTTCACACGGAACAGACAGGAAGGGAAAGGCAGAGCCAGACACCCACAGGGTACTTGCAGAGAAGTAGCGAGTGGACCACAAACTCACAAACGGGAGTACAGAGACAACAAGCAGGAGTTAGGTACGAGTTCAGACTCTGCAGAAAAAGGAAGGGAACGGACATAGAGGCAAAACAGGTAAAGGATAGGAGAGAGTTCAGACTGGAACTGAGTGTACGGAGGAGACAGACACTGCAGCGGAATACAGGAGAGGGCCTGGGAATACGGCCCCCAGAGAGGCAGGACGAACAGGCAAGGAGCGTGTTCAGACAGGACAGACAAGATACAGGAGCGGGTCTAGGTAATCGGCCCCTAGAAGGCGGGAGGAACAGGCTAGGAGCGTGTTCAGACAGGTCAGACAAGATACAGGAACGGGTCTAGGTAATCGGCCCCTAGAAGGCAGGAGGAACAGGCTAGGAGCGTGTTCAGACAGGCCTGGAAATACAGCCTCCAGGATAGGCAGACAAGAGAACACAGAACGGGACCTGGCACCTTCAGAGTGCAAGCACACACTGAATGAAACACTATGCTCAGGCAGGGATAGATGGGAGCAGCTGAGTTATATACCAGGTGACAGACAGCAATAGGCTGAGGACGCACAAGGGGTGTTACCCACAGCAGGTACAAAAAGCAGGAAGTGATCGGGCACCGCCCTTAAGCAGCAGAAACAGACACAAACAGCATGGAGGGAAGCCAGAGAGACATTCTGGACTGGAGATCAAGTGCGCGCTCTTGCACAGTGGGAGATGGACCACCATGCAAGGACGCCGCCAGGTATGTTACACTGTGTATGTAGTGCTCTTCACTTACTTCAAGCCATCCGATCGCGGCTGTCTCCAGACAATTTTCTTCTGGGACAAGGGCAGCAATAATTTCAGATTACACGAGGTTCTTAACCAGAACTTGGACTTTACTTGGGGAAGAGGAATATATACAATATTTACAGTCAGATATAATGGATAAGGCCTGACAGGCAATCATCTCTCTCACAGGCGCTGTTAACTGCTTCAGCCCTGGTTCCCTCTTTAAGCGGAGCATCTCTGTGGCTATAATCCCTGGCCCAAGAGACTCCTCTGTATTGACAGTGACCTGGATCCGATATCTCTCCCCCACGTCTTAGCCTGGAGTCCTATTTAGCTTCCTCTGCTTCCTGCAGACTAGAAGTCCCCCGTGTCCTCACTACACTTTGATGAGTTTCTCCGGCGGACTGACAGGACTCGTGCTCTTGTGTGGGGAGACTTGCACACTGGGATCCCACTGTCTGAGGGTACGGAGCTCCCGTCTACCCTAGCAGCCACTATAATCAGGCTGTCTGAACAACTTGCGGTCTCAACTCGTACTGAAGAACCACTTCCTGATTCTGGAAACTAAACAGAGACTTTCCTAATATGCCCACCCTCAGTGAGCTGTCATCACAGAACTTTAACCCATCACTGTCTATAACTTTGCTGGCAGACTCAACCTGACATCTGCACCCAGAACAGTGGCATCTTGTGGCTGTTTTCAGGTACTACAGCGCAGAAGGAATTATACCAGGAACAAGCTTTATATCTCTCTAGGCTTGATAAGGGCACTAAGTTCCCCCTCTACTCTACTAACTGGACAACTAAAGCTAACCCCCTTAGCTTGGTCTACCACAGAGAGGGAGGTCTGACCTCAGGGACACTTCCTTTAACTATCTCAGTACCAAGGGAAGGCTACACCCTTCCCCACTATTACAACTGTATAACCTTCAAAGGCGCACAAGGGGCAGCAGTACAATCTAGGTAGCAAAATGGGGGCATAAGAGCTTTTTATGGACTTTAAAGAGACTTTATTTCTGACATATTGTCTGCTTAGCATTTTTTAGTTGGGGAGGGAAAATCATAATAATGACACAATTTTTTAAGTATTTGGATTACTGTTCCATGCTCCAGGTGGAAGCAGAATAAAGAGATGGAGTGTAGGTTGGATAAGTCTGAGGAGTCAAATGTGTCTTTCTAATAAACATTGCACTGCACAGATAAGTTGTGGCTGGATGAAGTTATCATGTTGGTATGGACTAGATGAAAGAGATGAGAAGAGTTAACCCATTCAGAACTAATGTCACCTGTAAGTCACTATATTGTATATACCTGAACTGTAACCACCTGACAAAGGCTACAAGCAGAAACGTATATTGGGACCTGTCACCATTCCAACAGAAGGAGATGAATCCAAATAAACCTATGTATATATTTTTCTAACTTGCTTACCCTCAGCACTTATTGTTATATGAGTCTGCAGCCCTATAATACTTTAGAGTATTTTCATTCTATTAGAATTGAATAATTATATATATACAGTACAGACCAAAAGTTTGGACACACCTTCTCATTTAAAGATTTTTCTGTATTTTCATGCCTTTGAAAATTGTACATTCACACTGTAGGCATCAAAACTATGAATTAACACATGTGGAATAATATACTTAAAAAAAGAGTGTGAAACAACGGAAAATATGTCTGATATTCTAGGTTCTTCAAAGTAGCCACCTTTTGCTTTGATGACTGCTTTGCACACTCTTGGCATTCTCTTGATGAGCTTCAAAAGCTAGTCACCGGAAATGGTTTTCACTTCAAAGGTGTGCCCTGTCAGGTTTAGTAATTGGGATTTCTTGCCTTATAAATGGGGTTGGGACCATCAGTTGTGTTGTGCAGAAGTCAGGTGGATACACTGCTGATAGTCCTACTGAATAGACTGTTAGAATTTGTACTATGGCAAGACAAAAGCAGATAAGTTAAGAATAACGAGTGGCCATCATTACTTTAAGAAATGAAGGTCAGTCATTACGAAAAATTGGGCAAACTTTGAATGTGTCCCCAAGTGCAGTTGCAAAAACCATCAAGCGCTACAAAGAAACTGGCTCACATGAGGACCGCCCCAGGAAAGGAAGACAAAGAGTCAACTCTGCTTCTGAGGATAAGTTTATCCGAGTCACCAGCCTCAGAAATTGCAGGTTATCAGAAGCTCAGATTAGAGACCAGGTCAATGCCACACAGAGTTCTAGCAGCAGACACATCTCTACAACAATTGTTAAGAGGAGACTTTATGCAGCAGGCCTTCATGGTAAAATAGCTGCTAGGAAACCACTGCTAAGGACAGGCAACAAGCTGAAGAGACTTTTTTGGGCTAAAGAACACAAGGAATGGACATTAGACCAGTGGAAATCTGTGCTTTGGTCTGATGAGTCCAAATTTGAGATCTTTGGTTCCAACCACCGTGTCTTTGTGCAACGCAGAAAAGGTGAACGGATGGACTCTACATGCCTGGCTGCCACTGTGAAGCATGGAGGAGGATGTGTGATGGTGTGTGGGTGCTTTGCTGGTGACACTGTTGGGGATTTATTCAAAATTGAAGGCATACTGAACCAGCATGGCTACCACAGCATCTTGCAGCGGCATGCTATTCCATCCGGTTTGCGTTTAGTTGGACCATCATTTATTTTTCAACAGGACAATGACCCCAAACACACCTCCAGGCTGTGTAAGGGCTATTTGACCAAGAAGGAGAATAATGGGGTGCTACGCCAGATGACCTGGCCTCCACAGTCACCAGACCTGAACCCAATCGAGATGGTTTGGGATGAGCTCGACCGCAGAGTGAAGGCAAAAGGGCCAACAAGTGCTAAGCATCTCTGGGAACTCCTTCAAGATTGTTGGAAGACCATTTCCGGTGACTACCTCTTAAAGCTCATCAAGAGAATACCAAGAGTGTGCAAAGCAGTCATCAAAGCAAAAGGTGGCTACTTTGAAGAACCTAGAATAAAAGACATATTTTCAGTTGTTTCACACTTTTTTGTTAAGTACTGTCTATAATTCCACATGTGTTAATTCATAGATTTGATGCCTTCAGTGTGAATGTACAATTTTCATAGTCATGAAAATGCAGAAAAATCTTTAAATGAGAAGGTGTGTCCAAACTTTTGGTCTGTACTGTATATTATTGGTGCTGCATATATAGTATGCTGTTTTCACTATATCTACCTCATCCTCTCCTGTTGTTATGTATTGCCGCTAGTGTTTGCTCACTGTGCCTTAATTTTTAAATAATTATTATATGTTTTGTGAATAGGCTTATGTCACTTAAACAGGTGCATCTCAGTAAATTAGAATATCATCAAAAAGTTAATTTATTTCAGTTCTTCAATACAAAAAGTGAAACTCATATATTCTTTAGAGTCATTACAAAGAGAGTGATCTATTTCAAGTGTTTATTTCTGTTAATGTTGATGATTATGGCTTACAGCCAATGAAAACACAAAAGTCATTATCTCAGTAAATTGGAATAATTAGCAAAAAATACCTGCAAATGCTTCCTAAGCCTTTAAAAAGGTCCCTTAGTCTGTTTCAGTAGGTTCCATAATCATGGGGAAGACTGCTGACTTGACACATGTCCAGAAGGCAGTCATTGACACTAAGTAAATGCAAAGTAAATTTTGTATTTCATTTGTAAATCATGGTCCCAGAGTCTGGAGGGAGAGTGGAGAGGTACACAATCTAAGCTGCTTGAGGTCTAGTGTGAAGTTTCCACACTCAGTGATGGCTTGGGAAGCCATGTCATCTGCTGGTGTAGGTCCCCTGTGTTTTATCAAGACCAAAGTCAGGGCAGCAGTCTACCAGGAAATTTTAGAGCACTTCATGATTCCCTCTGCCGACAAGCTTTTTCGAGATTGAAATTTCATTCTCCAGAAGGACTTGGCACCTGCCCACACTGCCAAAAGTACCAATACCTGGTTTAAAAACAACAGTATCACTCTGCTTGATTGGCCAGCAAACTCACCTGACCTTAACCCCATAGAGAATCTATGGGGTATTGTCAAGAGGAAGATGAGAGACAGCAGACCCAACAATGCAGACGAGCTGAAGGCTGCTTTCAAAGCAACCTGGGCTTCCATAACACCTCAGCGGTGCCACAGGTTAATCGCCTCCTTATCGCGCCGCATTGATGCTGAAATTGATGCAAAAGGAGCCCTGACCAAGCATTGAGTGCATTTACTGAACATACATTTCAGTAGGCCAACATTTCAGATCTTAAAAACATTTTTCAAGCTGTTGTTACAAAGTATTCTAATTTACTGAGATAATGACTTTTGTGTTTTCATTGGCTGTAAGCCATAATCATCAACATTAACAGAAATAAACACTTGAAATAGATCACTCTACTTGTAATGACTCTATATAATATATGAGTTTCACTTTTTTTATTGAAGAACTGAAATAAATTAACTTTTTGATGGTATTTTACTTTATTGAGATGCACCTTTATGTTCTCTAGGACTGGTATCTATCACTATATAGTCACTATATGGTGGTAATATTTATATTTTTGTTGTAGATGTAATGGTCATATTATAATATTATGTACTCTCTGTGTAATGGTAACATAAGTAGATGTTGTGTAGCAGTATTATTTTGGCCTTCTATAGTAGTAATGTTTGTAATATTGGTCTTTGTGTAATGTATTTTAGGGTTATAAACAGTATTATGCAATAATTATGTGTGTATAGATCCTCTTCTAAGAGGCAGAGGTGAAAGGTATGGGGTTTATTACAGTATGTGCTTTGGGGCTTGGGCCCCTAATCTTTTAAGACAGTGCAAACGGGTAAATAAGACTAACACCAAAAAGTACAATATAAAATCATCCGATTTCAAGCTTCATAAAAATATATTAAGATTTGAGAGTCCTCGGTGATTGATACCTTTTAATGGCTAACTGAAAAGATGGTAGCAAATTGCAAGCTTCCGAGACTTCTCAGGTCTCTTCTTCAGGCATAGAATAACACAAAATCTGAAGAGTCACATATTTATGCATACTAGGACACAGGAGTAATGCAATAGATAAGACAAGTGGCATGAATCAGAACTCGGAGGATAACACTTACAGAAAACAGAGCAAAAAGAATAATTATGGAGTACAAACTTATGACAACCTTTGGCAAACTAAGTGCAGAAATTAATGTGTCACATGGATTTATGTCTTTCTATATCAACTAAGGAATGTGCTCTTCAAACTATTTGGGGGCATCATAACCATGGACCAGACCTCAATCACAGGACAATCAAACTTTCACACTACTTATCTATGAACTGTTCCAATATTTATGGCCACAGTTGTTCCTCGCCTTCCCATACTGATAGTTCTGCATCACGTCACTTGTCTTATCTATTGCATTATTCCTGTGTCCTGTTGTGTAAAAATATGTGACTCTAGAGATTTTGTATTATACCATGCCTGATGAAAGACCTGAGTAGTCTTGAAAGCTTGCAATTTATTAACATTTTTTCAATTAGCCATTAAAAGGTATCAATCACTGAGGACTCTCAAACGTTAATATTTTTCTATCTATTGGCTAACACGGTACAAAGATATATCTTTTCCTGTATCAAGCTTAATAAATAAATTGTAATCAGCTTTTAGCTATATTAAACTAGAGATCCAATGGGAATTGATGTATGAAATACCTACCAATAGGGTTTATTAAGAGAATTCATTAACAATGAAAAATGCAACCTGCAAGCCATTTTTTAAAAAATGCTAGACTATGCAGTTTTCAATTTTAATTAGCATATATGAACAAGTTGTTAGGTACACAGTAATGACTGAACACATATGCTCTTAACCCCTTTACCGCCGAGGGTGGTTTGCACGTTAATGACTAGGCTAATTTTTACAATTCTTACCACTGTCACTGGAACGCTTCAACAGATCCCCTGACTCTGAGATTCTTTTTTCATGACATATTGTACTTCATGATATTGGTAACATTTATTTTATATGACTTGCGTTTATTTGTGAAAAAATCAGAAATTTGGTGAAAATTTTTAAAATTTCGCAATTCTCAAAATTTTCATTTTCATGCCCTTAATTCAGACAGACACTACCGTTCAAAAGTTTGGGGTCACCCAGACAATTTTTGTGTTTTCCATGAAAACTCATACTTTTATTTATCAAATGAGTTGCAAAATGAATCGAAAATATAGTCCAGACATTGACATGGTTAGAAAGAATGATTTTTATTTGAAAGAATAATTTTCTCCTTCAAACTTTGCTTTCGTCAAAGAATGCTCACTTTGCAGTAATTACAGCATTGCAGATCTTTGGCATTCTAGTTGTTAATTTGCTGAGGTAATCTTCAGAAATTTCCCCCCATGCTACCTGAAGCCCCTCCCACAAGTTGGATTGGCTTGATGGGCACTTTTTGTGTACCATAGGGTAAAGCTGCTCCCACAACAGTTCAATTGGGTTGAGATCTGGTGACTGCTCTGGCCACTCCATTACAGATAGAATACCAGCGGCCTGCTTCTTCCCTAAATAGTTCATGCATAATTTGGAGGTGTGCTTTGGGACATTGTCCTGTTGTAGGATGAAATTGGCTCCAATCAAGCGCTGTCCACAGGGTATGGCAGGGCGTTGCAAAATGGAGTGATAGCCTTCCTTATTTAAAATCTTATTTACCTTGTACAAATCTCCCACTTTACCCGCACCAAAGCAACCCCAGACCATCACATTTCCTGCACCATGCTTGCCAGATGGGGTCAAACACTCTTCCAGCATCTTTTCAATTGTTTTGCGTCTCACAAATGTTCTACTATGTGATCCAAACACCTCAAACTTTAATTCGTCTGTCCATAAAACTTTTTTCCAATCTTCCTCTATCCAATGTCTGTGTTCTTTAGCCCATATTCATCTTTTCCTTTAATAAGCCAGTCTCAGATATGGCTTTTTCTTTGCCACTTTGCCCTGAAGGCCAGTATCCCGGAGTAACAATAGACGTTGACAGTGGTGTACTATTTAATGAAGCTGCCAGTTGAGGAGCTGTGAGACGTTGATTTCTCAAACTAGAGACTTTAATGTACATGTTGTTTTAATGTACTTGTTGCTCAGCTGTGCTGCGGGGCCTCCCACTTCTTTTTCAACTCTGATTAGAGCCTGTTTGTGCTCTCATCTGAAGGGAGTAGTACACACCATTGTAGGAAATCTTCAGTTTCTTGGCAATGTCTTGCATGGAATAGCCTTCATTTCTAAGAACAAGTATAGACAGTCGAGTTTCACATGAAAGTTCTCTTTTTTTGGCCATTTTGAGAGCTTCATAGAACAAACAAATGTAATGCTTCAGATTCTCAACTAGCTCAAAGGAAGGTCAATTTTATAGCTTCTCAAATCAGCCAAACCATTTTCAGCTGGGCTAACATACCGTATTTTTCGGACTATAAGACGCACCGGACCATAAGACGCACCCCATATTTTGGGGTGGAAAATAGAAAAAAATATTTTTTATAAGATGGTGGTCCATCTTATAGTCTGAATAGGTATGGTATCTTACCTGGGGGGCATTGGAATGAGGGTTACAAAAGGCAGGGTCCCTCAGGAAGTCGGCGGCTGCAGCAGAAGAGGTTAGATGCTGTGGAGCCTCTGTCGGGGCCTGTGCCTGGCTGAGGCCCTTAGCCTGGCCGGTTCCTGTCCTGGGGCCTGTGGCTGGGGCTGAGGCCTCTGGCTGGGGCTGAGGCCTCTGACTGGGGCTGAGGCCTCTGACTGGGGCTTAGGCTGAGGCCAGGGCCACGGGCTGGGGCCTGTACCGGACTGAGCCCGGGGCCTTGGACAGGGGCCTGTACCATGCTGAGCCCGGGGCCTCGGGCAGGGGCCTGTACCGGGCTGCGGCAGATGCCGGGCAGGGAGTGGCATTGGGCGGCGAATCAGTGCGCCTGCGCAGGTTTCCGGTGTGCGCGGCCATCTTCCTAGACCTGTGATCTACAGGAAAATGGCCATCGGAGCTACAGGTCTGCGCATGCCGACGCCGCTCACAGCCTTACACCGGCCCCAGCTCCAGTACCAGCCGGGCACAGGTCCCGGTCCCGGCCCCAGCCACTCTGTCTCACCTCTGCTGCCGCTGACGCCGCCGTCGCTACCACCGCCGCGATACTGGAGGGTCTTGAAATCCCACTTCATCACCACCGCAGGTAA
This sequence comes from Phyllobates terribilis, assembly GCF_046119375.1. Lineage (NCBI taxonomy): Eukaryota > Metazoa > Chordata > Amphibia > Anura > Dendrobatidae > Phyllobates > Phyllobates terribilis. Next base: position 250,452,764 of record NW_027362769.1, on the reverse strand, counting down.
CGTTCGGACCATAAGACGCACCCCCCATTTTCCTCCCAAATATTGTGGGAAAAAAGTGCGTCTTATGGTCCGAAAAATACAGTACTTGTGCAAGGGTTTTCTAGGGTTTTCTAGGGTTTTCTAAACATCCATTAGCCTTCTTACACAGATCGCAGACACAATGTACCATTAAAACACTGGAGTGGTGGTTGTTGGAAATGGGCCTCTATACACCTATGTAGATATTGCAACAACAAAAAAACAAGACGTTTGCAGCTAGAATAGTCATTTACCACATTAACAATGTATAGAATGTATTTCTGATTTATTTAATGTTAGCTTCATTGAAAAAAAATGTGCTTTTCTTTCAAAAATAATGACATTTCTAAATGACCCCAAACTTTTGAACGGTAGTGTATGTCACACAAAATGGTTAATAAATAACATTTCCCACATGTCTCCTTTACATCAGCACAATTTTAGAACCAAATTTTTTTTTTTGTTAGGGAGTTACAAGGGTTAAAAGTTGACTAGCGATTTCTCAGTTTTACAACAAAATTTACAAAACCATTTTTTTAGGGACCACACCACATTTGAAGTCACGTTGATGGGTCTATATGACAGCAAATACCCAAAAGTGACACCATTCAAAAAATTTCTCCCCTCAAGGTGTTCAAAACCACATTCATGAAGTTTATTAACACTTCACATGCTTCACAGCAATTAATTGAACGTGAAAGGAAAAAATGAACATTTAACTTTCTTTCACTAAAATTTTACTTTAGACCCCAATTTTTTTATTTTTACAAGGGTAATGGGAGAAATTGACCCTTAAAAGTTGTTGTGCAATTTCTCGTTAGTACGCTGATACCCCATATGTGGGGGAAAGCCATTGTTTGGGCGTACGGCTGGGCTCAGAATGGAAGGAGTGATGCTTTGGAATGCAGACTTTGATGGAATGGGCTGTGGGCATCATGTCACATTTTCAGAGCCCCTGATGTGCCTAAACAGTAGAAATGCCCAACAAGTGCCCCCATTTTTTGTAAATGATACCTGATTTGTGAATTTTATAATGTAGTGTTATATATCAGTTGTGTAGGACAACCTGACGAACACTGCACAACTGACGTAGGATAACCTTTATCCAGCAGTGGGTGCACCAAATCCCACACAATTCTGCCACTCACTCCCAGAACAGGGGGACATTCAGGGGCTTTAATCCGGAAGTCCTTCCCTTAGTAAACTCTAAACTTGTGAGTGTACCCTGAGGTATTCTCACACAGTTTATACAGCTTGATTCCGTACATGGCCCTCTTAGTCGGCAGGTACTGCTGGAATCCAAGCTATCCCTTAAAATGGATTAAGGACTCTTCCACGCAGATGTCCCTTTGGGGAACTTACACTTCAGGAAACTTGTTGTTGAAGTACTCGATGACTGGCTGAACTTTGAAAAGACGATCAAAGTTCGAGTCATGACGTGCAGTACACTTTGCATTATTGTTGTAATACAAGAACCTGTGGATGGCCTCAAAACATGTCCGGATCATGACCAATCGGAACACTGGAGTGTTATACAAAACACTTCAGTGTTGCCGAACTTCTGGCTTCTTCAGGATCCCCATATGAAGAACCAGGCCCCAAAACTTCATAATTTCTACTGCGTTTACAGGAGACCAGTTAGAAAATGATGAAGAGGAGTTTTGTTTCACAAATTGATGAGTGTACAAATTAGTTTGGCCCACCATGAGGTTTACAAAATCCTTAGAGAAAAAGACTTTAAAAAAGTCTATTTCTGTGAGGCTGGCGGTATCAAACTTGATTCCTGATTCCACCATGTAATCAGTAAGCAGTGGCTCATAATTTTCTGGTGGTGAGGTCCATATGAAGTCAGTAGTGGGGTGTGCTGGTTCATCTTCTCTCCTGGGACGACTGCGTGGCTGTTCAGCAGCACCTGAGGAAGAAGAGAAGGAAGAGGAGGATGACGATGAGGAGTCGGAAAAATAAAGATAGGTGAGATCCTCTCCCTCGCTGTCAGTGTCAGAGGCAAGGAAAGCATATGCCTCCTGCGCTGAACAGCGAGTTTGGGATGAGAGGGACTTTTTTTTATGTATGTGGTGCATTTGTGTCAGTACTTTATTTAGAGTGTGTGTGTGTGTTTGGTGCAAACTTTTTTTATTTCTGAATAAAAAAGAGAAAAAAAGGAACAACCGTAGGTGGTGCAAACAGCGTGCACGAGTGCGGATCCGTGAACTACATCCCCGATCAACGCTCGCCGGCTACTGGATGTGCGCACAGATGTGGTGCAAAGGAGAAGGGGAAGTGTAAAACAGCAAGCACGAGTGCAGATCAGGATGTGTGGTCACTGATCAGCGCTTGGCCGTTGCAGGAAGCAGGAAAAAAAAAAATGACAAAAGTCGAGCGATCAAGTACTGATAAAGTAACGATCAGCACTTGGTGGCAGAAAGGGAGATGTGAAGGGGGAAGGGGAGAGGGGAATTCAGGTGGATGAGGAGGGATCAAAAAATCCTACTTATAGTTGTTTTCTGTCAGATGTCTTCTGTTGGATGTCTTCTGTAGCAGCAGCTGAAGCAGCGATTGTAGTGTCACAGGCTTCTGTGGCACTGCAAGGCCCAGCATGGCACACAACTGGACAGCGCGACTGCCCTCTACAAAACAAAAAAGGTTAGTGGAAAAAATGTGTAAAGTAGCAAGCGCAAGTGTTGATCGGTGATTTGTCCTACCGATCAACGCTCGGCGGCTGCTGGATGCATGCACATTCCCATTTAGTTTAGGTGTATCCATATAAATGGCCCACCCTGTATATATATATATATATATATATATATATATATATATATTACCAAAAAGTCTTTATTCAAAAAAAATAGACATACAATTAAAAAGATATTGAAAACATAGAAAAAAATTTCCACCCTTTGAAGAATAATATGCATAGATACCGTATATTATACATTATTACAATAATGATAATAATTTATTTGAAAGGTATCGCACAAACTACAGTTAATTTAAATAAGTCAAAACCTTGACTAAATACAAGTTCATAAAGTGTTACAGACAACACAGTCAAATAAGAGGTATATATTGATAAAGAGATGAAGTTTTAAACACTGAAAAATTAGTCAAGGCAAAATTGCCCAGAGAATAGTACATATAAAATTCAATATAACATACACACCTTATATACGCGACACCAATGACCTCAGAGACCAGGGATACCAAACCCAAGGTCTTGTGGTGTCACAGAGGCTTCTGTGGCACCATAAGGCCCAGAACAGTGCAGATCAGATGTGTGACCGCCCTGTACAATTCCTCGCCAACTGTGAGGAGCTGCAGGGTGGTCACAGGGGGGAGAAAGAATGGTGACAGCCAGGTCACAGGCCGGTCACCACCCGGACACCTCTCGGTCAGGCTCTCTGATTGGTGTGATCTATGTCATCATCGATCGCTCCAATCAGAGCTGGCTGGGGCCTGGGCAGACATCACTTGGGGTCATGGAGCGGTGGCAGGCAGGTCACAAGCCAGTCACCGCCTTGTGACCACCCGTTCACCTCGCGGTCGCGCTCTGGTTGGTGCGATTGCACCAATCAGAGCGGGTTTGGAAGAGGGCTGGCATTGCTAGGCAACAGCCTAGGATCGGTGCTCATAGGAGCACCGATCATAGGCTGCACATCACTGTTTCAGGCAATATGATTGCCTGAAACAGTGAGAAATGCTGTGATTTGCTGTTCAGAATTGAACAGCCAATTACAGTGACCGTGGTTGCATGGGAAGGGGGGGCAGCGACACCCCCTGGGATGACAACGCCATCTACCCTAAGGTAAGATGGTGCCAGAAATTTAATGCGATCACTGCGACTTTGGTAGAGGTGCAGTATTAAAGCTAGGGCGTACTAATACGTATCAGGCCCAATAGGCCCCAGGCGCAGATAGGTATTAGTACAGCCCATGTCAGAAAGGGGTTAAGTGAATTCCTATTGTTTTGTTTCCCCCTAAACAGAAAGTGTATGTCTATTTAATCTGCTAAGTATTGACTCAGACACCTATATGTTACTGTTACGCATTTTATGCTATCTGATAATATTTGCATACAAGTTATAAACTTATCGTATTTTTTGTACTATAAGACACATCAGACAATAAGACACGCCTAAGTTTTAGAGGAGGAAAAAATAAAAAATTAAGGAAAAAATGTTGTCATGATGCACTTTTAAGGGGGAGGGGGTCTTCTGCTGACACTGGTATAGGGGTAATGTCTCCCAATTCTGACAATATCCCCCATCCTCGTATATATGCCCCCCTTTCCTTTTATACGTGGTCCCCATCCCCATCCTGGTATGCCTGGCATCCCTCCATCCTGGTATGCATGGCACCCCTCATGCTTATCCTGGTATGCATGGCACCCCTCATCCCTATCCTGGTATGCATGGCACCCCTCATCCCTATCCTGGTATGCATGGCACCCCTCATCCCTGTCCTGGTATGCATGGCACTCCTCATCCCTGTCCTGGTATGCATGGCACCCCTAATCCCTATCCTGGTATGCATGGCACCCCTAATCCCTATCCTGGTATGCATGGCACCCCGCATCCCTTTCCTGGTATGCATGGCACAGCAATCCCCATCCTGGTATGCATGGCACCCCCATCCCTGTCCTGGTATGCATGGCACAGCAATCCCTATCCTGGTATGTATGGCACAGCAATCCCCATCCTGGTATTCATGGCACAGCAATCCCTATCCTGGTATGCATGGCTCCCATAATCCCTATCCTGGTATGCATGGCACCCCTAATCCCTATCCTGGTATACATGGCACCACTCATCCCTATCCTGGTATGCATGGCACAGCAATCCCCATCCTGGTATGCATGGCACCCCTCATCCCCGTCCTGGTATGCATGGCACAGCAATACCCATCCTGGTATGCATGGCACAGTAATCCCCATCCTGGTATGCATGGCACAGCAATCCCTATCCTGGTATGCAAGGCACCCCTCATCCCTCTCCTGGTATGCATGTCACCCCTCATCCCTATCCTGGTATGCATGGCACCCCTCATCCCTGTCCTGGTATGCATGGCACCCCTCATCCCTGTCCTGGTATGCATGGCACCCCTAATAACTATCTTGGTATGTATGGCACCCCTCATCCCTGTCCTGGTATGCATGGCACCCCTAATCCCTGTCCTGGTATGCATGTTCCCCCTAATCCCCATCATGCTGCACATTAAGAAAAAATAAACACCCCTACTCACCTTTCTTCTCTCCTCCAGCGCTGCATCCTGTCTGCCTGCACTGATCTCTCCATGTGAGCTATGCATGATGTCACTGCCATGCACGGCTCACAAGGAGAGATCAGCTGCCGGAACTCACTGCTCCTCACGCCGGGTCTGTGTGCTCGGGGAGCAGTGACTTCACTCTCCTTCATAGCCGGCACACAGCCGAGGTGCGCTGCGGCTCCTGCAGCTGCCGGCTATCTCCTGTGCCCGCTCATTAAAGGGCATGAATATTCACCCCCTCCCCACACCCATGGGCACAGGACACAGGAGATAGCCGGCAGCAGCAAGAGCCGCAGCGCTGCTACACTGTGTACTGCTAGTAAGGAGCATGAATATTCAGTGCTCCCCATGCCCCATGGGCGTGGGGAGCAGTGAATGTTCATTTTCTTTAGCAGCGGGGACAGTGTAGGCTGCAGCAGGCGGCTGCTGCCTCCTGTGCCTCGCTTGTCCACCGATACCGCTCCCCCCACACCACACATAAATATACACCCCCCAACATTCGGACTATAAGAGGCACCCCCCATTTTCCTCCAAAATTTTGGAGGAAAAAAGTGCGTCTTATAGTCCAAAAAATACGGTAACTAACCCTTTTCCATTGTTAATATTCACCAATCAATCTCTGTGACAGAGCACATCATTTAGGGCAGGTGCAGATGAGCGTTGTTTCGGTCAGAGTGCGGACTGACAAAACATCGGATCACAGTCGGAACAATGTTATTCTATGGGGCCATGCACATGTCCAATTTTTTTTTTCCTCGGACAAAGTTGTTGCAGGTCCAAGTTTAATCAGATATTGGGATCACACTCGACCATGCAATTCAATGAGTGTGTAGGAAGCATTGGGCTGTACTAGAATGACATCTGACTGCGGTCCGATTTCCACGCACTGACAGAATGTAGAAGATGGATAGATTTTTCTCCTCATTGAGAGAATTGGAGGACACTGCTGACACTCTGATCAAACTCTGGTCAGAGTCTGGTCCGAGTGTGATTAGCATAATTGATCTGATTATCTCGGATGACAAAAAATATGCTTGTCTCTATCTGTCCTACAGTAAAAATTTGTGAGATCCAAATACTATATCAAAAAAACCTCTTGTCATTTTGGCATCTGTCTGCCTAGTATGCATTGGCAGACAGCATTTACTAGCTCGATAAAAAAGTGTTTCTGCACTTACATATATAGAGGTATCCCACTATAAGCGGTGTTCAATAATTAGTCTTCTGACCAGTCCGGCCATCATGACCCAATGTACATAATTAAAACTATATTCAGTTGGACAGCAATACAGGCTGCCAGCAAACGGAACATAAACTACAGTAATGTTCTACCTGCTAACAGAATGACAGTACTGCACAGAACAGCAGCGCTCCCCTAATGTTAACAGCATTAGAATAAATACAGTAGTGGAGCCCAGCAGCTGAGACAGTGAAGATAATGACCAGGTATATATGTATCAATTATACAAAAGTTATTGTGATGCATATAACACATTATAAGATTGTCTAGTCTAAGCATACACTGTCTAAAAATAAATTTTAGTAATCAGTTCCATCAGCATTTTTAGCACCCATGGCATTTTTGGGTGGCTTGATCATATACCATGTCTAACACCACATTCCCACTTTGAGTATTTGGTGAGGTTTTGATGTTGCAGAATTTCTGCAGCATTTGGCATCTATTAGGTAAATTAGGCTAGTTGGATTTTTTTCATTGTCTTTTTGAGCACTTTTTTAAGTGTTTTTATCGCATTTTTGATGTGGCATTTTTGTCTCTTTTTGGTATGTCATGCCTTAAATAAAGCTGCTTTGTTTTTTATACTTCTTAGTATTTGGCTGTGAGAAAACCTTATTAATATGCGAATTGTATGCGTTTTTTTGTGAAAAAATGCACAAAAAAGGCATAAGCATTTTTTTGCCTTAAGGCTGTGTACTCACGATGAGTTTTTAGTGAGCTTTTGCCGCTGTGAGTATTCATTGCAGCATCTAACAGTTCCAGCAAAGTGGGTGCAATTTATAGAAATCTCGCCCATTGTGCATTTTTTTAACGCAGGGGTGCGTGTTATAAATCCATAACATGTCAATTTTTCTTGCGGGTAAACTGATTTTATGTGCAAATTTTCCCCTTAAACTTACATTAGATAAAGAAAATCCCCATGTAAAAAACACAATTGTTTTCAGTGCTTTTCGGCTCCAGGAACGCACTAAAAATGCATGTGGCTATCAGTAAAATTTTGGAAAAAGCCAAATACCAGATTACTCAAAACGAAAGCAGTTTTATTTAAAGCTTGACAATCCAAAAAGAGACAAAAATCGCGATAAAAACGCAATGAAAAATCCACAAGTGACCTAAGTTACCTAATAGGGGCAGAAATGGTGCAGAATGGTGTAGAAAATCAGCACCATCAAAAAATCACCAAATACTCATTGTGGGAACGTAGTCAGTGAAAATATGCAGCGTTAAAATCTTACTAAAAGCTCCTCGTGGAAACTTAACCTAAGACGGGCTTTTTTGAATGTCTCAAACACAATTAACTACCGTAAATCATAATAATTACAGGTTGAATGGCACTATGAATAAAGTGAAGTATGTTAGTTCATGAAGTATGATGAGTTTAAAACATCCTTTGAATTACACTTGTAGATATATATCTTCTCATATGCATCTGAGAAAAAATATATAAATTTGTATTAAAAAATGACCATGACATCACAAAAGGTCATTTGTGCTGCTAGGACACATTTTTGCAGTTTCTCAGCTGACCTTTATTAGGTTCTTATTCCTGCAGCTGTAGTAAAAATGAAATATGAGCTGTATGAAAATGGGCGATTCTGAAGGAAATAGCTTGTTGGAAATTAATTACAGAAACTGCTCTTTTCCTAATCATTTTAAATTCATTGTCAGAGAATTCACTTTCATTAGATCAAAACTAAGAATATTGTGGAAATTCAGCACAGCTCAGGCACACTTTGACCAATATCTGATTATTGCTTTATCTATATATTAATGATTTTATCAAATCTATTTGTTCTTATTGTGATTCCTTTGAACTTATTAATGGCAGGACACTTACTTTAAATCAGCCTTTCTATTTTGATGCAATTAGCCAATTGAGCCCTGTAATAATTTGGGAGTCGGAAAATAAATGCTAGAGATGAGCGAACCCGAAATGTAAAGTTCGGGGTTCGACCTGGACACTAAGTGTCTGGTGCTGAACTCCAAACATGGACTTCTCCCGGGCGCCTATTTTACAGTTCGGGAGGAGAGAGCTTTAAATGAGGTTCAGGTTCAGGTTCAAATTTGGGTACAGTTCTGGTACCCGAACTGAACTTTTGACTAAAGTTCGGTTGGGTACCAGAATTCAAACTTCCTTGGGTCCGCTCAACCCTAGTAAATACCAATCCGATGAGAGGAAAGAGACCGCTTCCAACCATAGGATAGAAAACAATAACAAAACTAAATTGAATAACAATAGATTCCAAAAATATTAGAATAAAATTTGGAGTTAAGTAGATACAGAAAAAAAGAAGAAAAAAAAACTGACGGTAGTCTACAATCGGTTGTAGTGCAAAAAAAAAAAAACAATTATCAATAAATAAATAAATAACAAGTAATATATCAATTAATGCATGAAAGCAGATTGAAATACAACCCAACAATATTGATGGCACCATGAAATAATGGAAAATGCAGTTATCTAAATATTCTTATGAAGTGCTGACTGCAGAAGAGGTGGATATCTTGTGCAGAGAATAAAGGTCTTAGTGCAACTCAAGTAGATATCTCTCAAGAAATATACACCCTTTAGAAAATCAGAACCAACTATGAGACTGTGCGAATGTAAAAAACCCTAATTGATCTACACCCAACGGTCTTCCCATAAACAACTAAAATGACAAACATTTAACCTTTGATGGATGGGGTTTTGCCACAATTTTTATTCAAACATCATAACCTTATGAACCACACGTACTTTGGTACCATGGGCAGAATGCCCTTAGCTGGAATACGGGTGTCGAACTTCATACCTTCTGGTAGCTTAATGTCCGCTGTGACTTTCATATAAACAATAGAGTTTCCAAATCATACATATATATATAAGTATATATATATATATATATATATATATATATATATATATATATACAGTACAGACGAAAAGTTTGGACACACCTTCTCATTTAAAGATTTTTCTGTATTTTCATGACTATGAAAATTGTACATTCACACTGAAGGCATCAAAACTATGAATTAACACATGTGGAATTATATACTTAACAAAAAAGTGTGAAACAACTGAAAATATGTCTTATATTCTAGGTTCTTCAAAGTAGCCACCTTTTGCTTTGATGACTGTTTGCTCACTCTTGACATTCTCTTGATGAGCTTCAAGAGGTAGTCACTGTAAATGGTTTTCACTTCACAGGTGTGCCCTGTCAGATTTAATAAGTGCGATTTCTTGCCTTATAAATGGGGTTGGGACCATCAGTTGTGTTGTGCAGAAGTCAGGTGGATACACAGCTGATAGTCCTACTGAATAGACTTAGAATTTGTATTATGGCAAGAAAAAAGCAGCTAAGTAAAGAAAAACGAATGGCCTTCATCACTTTAAGAAATGAAGGTCAGTCAGTCCGAAAAATTGGGCAAACTTTGAAAGTGTCCCCAAATGCAGTTGCAAAAACCATCAAGTGCTACAAAGAAACTGGCTCACATGAGGACCGCCCCAGGAAAAGAAGACCAAGAGTCACCTCTGCTTCTGAGGATAAGTTTATCCGAGTCACCAGCCTCAGAAATCGCAGGTTAACAGCAGCTCAGATTAGAGACCAGGTCAATGCCACACAGAGTTCAAGCAGCAGACACATCTCTACAATAGCTGTTAAGAGGAGACTTTGTGCAGCAGGCCTTCATAGTAAAATAGTAAAATAGCTGCTACGAAACCACTGCTAAGGACAGGCAACAAGCAGAAGAGACTTGTTTGGGCTAAAGAACACAAGGAATGGACATTAGACCAGTGGAAATCTGTGCTTTGGTCTGATGAGTCCAAATTTGAGATCTTTGGTTCCAACCACTGTGTCTTTGTGCGACGCAGAAAAGGTGAACAGATGGACTCTACATGCCTGGTTCCCACTGTGAAGCATTAAGGAGAAGGTGTGATGGTGTGGGGGTGCTTTGCTGGTAACACTGTTGGGGATTTATTCAAAATTGAAGGCATACTGAGCCAGCATGGCTACCACAGCATCTTTCAGCGGCATCCTATTCCATCCGGTTTGCGTTTAGTTGGACCATCATTTATTTTTCTAAAGGACAATGACCCCAAACACACCTCCAGGCTGTGTAAGCACCATTTGACCAAGAAGGAGAGTGATGGGGTGCTACGCCAAATGACCTGGCCTCCACAGTCACCAGACCAGAACCCAATCGAGATGGTTTGGGGTGAGCTGGACCGCAGAGTGAAGGCAAAAGGGCCAACAAGTGCTAAGCATCTTTGGGAACTCCTTCAAGATTGTTGGAAGACCATTTCCGGTGACTACCTCTTGAAGCTCATCAAGAGAATGCCAAGAGTGTGCAAAGCAGTCATCAAAGCAAAAGGTGGCTACTTTGAAGAACCTAGAATATAAGACATATTTTTTTTGTTAAGTATATAATTCCACATGTGTTAATTCATAGTTTTGATGCCTTCAGTGTGAATGTACAATTTTCATAGTCATGAAAATACAGAAAAATCTTTAAATGAGAAGGTGTGTCCAAACTTTTGGTCTGTACTGTGTATATATATATATATATATATATATATATATATATATATATTTTTTTACTATATAAAAGAGTAGTGTATAGAACAGTATACAATAAACATTAGACAGGGGGGTGGGTCTCCTTGATGCACTGCACCCAGAGAGTAAAGAAGGCGAACCAACAAAGGAAAGGGTTTATACAAGGAAACCTCCCCTGCTATTACATCCGACAAACATCCAATTACCGAACCCCTCTGACACAGACTTCATTAACCTTTTACATACCAAAACACCCCACAATCATCAGTAAGGCATTTCCTATGCTGTCCTGCCATATCCATAATGTGTGTGAAAAAAATATCAACAAAATTAATATTTAAAAAGAATGCAGTAGCTAATAAGGCATAATACCAAATGGCAGGCACCACTAGTAGCCTCCATTAGAATATTTAGATAACTGCATGCTCCATTATTTCATGTGCCATCAATATCATTGGGCTACATTTCCATCTGCTTTAGTGTATTACTTGATATAATACTGGTTATTTATTTATATCTTGATAATTGTTTTCTTTTGGCGCTGCAACCAATGGTAGACTACTGTCACTTTTTACTACTTCTTTTTTATTGCATCTGCATAACTCCAGATTTTAATGTAATTTTATTTGAATATTTTGTTATTCAATAAGGTTTTGTTATTGTTTGTTATGGTATGGTCGTCTATTTCCTTTTGACTATTTTGATACAAGTCTGATCTTAACTGTCACATAAAAAAAATTTAAACAAGAGAAAAGAGGTAAACTCCGGCAAGCCAGATTCTTTCAAGACAAGGACATTTTACAACATGCACCATATTGTTCTTGTTGCCCAGCAATTTAACTTTACAACATCAGTGCCAAAAAATATTTTGATGAATACAAGACTGAGCATGTAATTGGACCCATATTAGGAGGGTTAAGTACTTTGGCCTTGATTTAAAAAAGTGATCTGGCGTAACATCGCTTTAAAAGTCGTAAACTCGTAATTTTTTTGTGCAACATGAAACTGGGCAAAAATTTTGCGACTTTTGGTGTTTTCATGCCTGTTTCGCCCATCTCTGACAAAGTGGTGGAGCTGGGCCAGGGTGGGCGTCCAATGTGGGAGTGACGACACAGCTCATATAAAAGATGGCGAGCTGTGGTGTACCCTACATCTGAAATCTTACTCCCGTCTCTGACTGCAGTAGGATTTGTGGAGAGGCACACAGACATACATGCCACTTTTCATTTGCACCTGATTCGTTATGACATGACATGACCCCTCGTCAAAACCAGCATGAACATCACTAGTCTTGATTAATCTGGGCCTGTAAGTTCACAGGTCATAGATTTATTCCAGATTTTATTATAACTAAGAATATTTATTCATGCATCTATTTGGGGTTGAATCTTTCACATGTGCATGTACAGGTGAATCTCACAAAATTAGAATATCATCAAAAAGTTATTTTATTTCAGTTCTTCAATACAAAAAGTGAAACTCATATATGATATAGAGTCATTACGGAGTGATCTATTTCAAGTGTTTATTTCTGTTAAAGTTGATGTTTATTGCTTACAGCAAATGAAGACACAAAAGTTATTATCTCAGTAAATTAAAATAATTAACAAAAAACACCTGTAAAGGCTTCCTAAGCATTTAATAAGGTCTCTTAATCAGTTTTAGTAGGCTCCACAATCATGGGGAAGACTGCTGACTTGACAGATGTCCAGAAGGCAGTCATTGACACACTCCACAAGGTCCCAGATTTCCAATTTTAATTTGGAAATCAAGGTCCCAGAGTCTGGAGGAAGAGGGGAGAGGCACACAATCCAAGCTGCTTGAGGTCTAGTGTGAAGTTTCCACAATCAATGATGGTTGGAGGAGCCATGTGATCTGCTAGTGTAGGTCCACTGTGTTTTATCAAGACCAAAATTAGCGCAGCCGTCTACCAGGAAATTTTAGAGCACTTCATGCTTCTCTCTGCTGACAAACTTTTTGGAGATGGAAATTTCATTCTCCAGCAGGACTTGGCACCTGTCCACACTGCCAAAAGTACCAATACCTGGTTTACAAACAACAGTATCACTGTGCTTGATTGGCCAGCAAACTCACCTGACCTTAACCCCACAGAGAATCTATGGGGTATTGTCAAGAGGAAGATGAGACACCAGACCCAACAATGCAGACGAGCTGAAGGCTGCTATCAAAGCAACCTGGGCTTCCATAACACCTCAGCAGTGCCACAGGCTGATCGCCTCCATACCACGCTGCATTAATGCAGTAATTGATGCAAACAGAGCCCCGACCAAGTATTGAGTGCATTTACTGAGCATGCATTTCAGTAGGCCAACATTTTGGATTTTAAAATAATTTTTCAAGCTGTTATAAAGTATTCTAATTTACTGAGATGATGACTTGTGTTTTCATTGGCTGTAAGCCATAATCATCAACATTAACAGAAATGAACACTTAGATCACTCAGTTTGTAATAACTCTATATAATATATGGGTTTCACTTTTTGTATTGAAGAACTGAAAAAAATTAACTTTTGATGATATCCTAATTTTGTGAGAAACACCTGTATTTTACAAGCCTAATACAGATGTACTAATAAGTTACAGAAATTTGCCACTATACTTAGAATAGGCCATCAGTATCTGATTGGTGAGGGTGTGATACCTGACACTCCTACCAATCAGATATCATCGGCAGCCAGAAGTTCTCAGATGTTGCCGGCACGCAACAGCTCTGTCAAAACTATAGCAGCCATGGCTGGCTACTGCACCTATTAATTTATCTAGTCGGTGGGTCTACAGTTGCCGGACCCGGCCACCATAGATATTATCGAGCTGCTGTATTCTGGCAGCATCCGAGAACATCTGTCCACTGATGACACTGGTAACAACTGATCATGAGGGTGCCAGGTGTCACACCCCCACTAATCAAACATTGATGGCCTATACTAAGAACAAGACATCAATAAAAAAGTAGTAGCCAACTTCTTTGATGATTGAGATTATATTGTAAGTAAGCTATTAAAAGTGATTTAAAATAGTAATGACATAGTAAAATTATCCACGTAATTACAGTTTTCAAATTTTGCACATAAATATTTATCAAACAATATTACCCAATAAGATGTACAGAGAAAACACCAAAAGAAAGCCAAATCTGTCACATGTATAAAATCATTAAAAAGCATGTATGCAGTTATTAAGGTCAAAGGTCTCTGGTCATTATGTGGTTAAACATGACACAATTTGTCACAATTTTTCAATTATTCTTCAAATCTATACTCAGTCCTCACCAACAGCTAACCCAGTCAAAAGAGGTTTAGCCAAGCCAATTATCGGTTTCTACTTGTGTAACAGAATCTGGAAATGGTTCTCTGCTAGCCAATGGTATGAAATATCTATGGGTTTATTACATCATTAATTCTTTGCTTCTGCAGACATTTCCCAGGGCTTCTTATGCCTTGTCAAATAATTGTATTAATGGTACAAAATGTATGTGTAGTCCTCATTCATAAGGTTATCAACTTATGTCATAGAGAAGCTTTAATGAGCAGAAAATTACTTATTCTAGTTCAAAGTGAGTAGGTGAAATTTGACAGGTTCAATACATTGGACATGCATTACTTCAACTTAATTTGCTGTGTCATTATGAAAAATATCAATATTATGTTAGCACCTGCACTATACCACCGATATGTAGTGTTGAATGATATACGAATATAGTGTGGTTCATAAGAATTAAATTTAGATAGAAATAAAAACAAAGCATTATATTACCGAATATTATAGGTAAACGTGCATTTTATTCTTATGTTTATTATCATTTATTATTTGATGCACACATCACATTGTTTTCCAGTGGAACATGACAAATAGGCAGCAAAAGCAAAATGAATTGCTTCTTATTCTATGAAGAAAATTCTAAAATGGACCAAATGTTAATATTGTAATATTGGTACTCCGAGACTGAATGTGTAAATATGCTCTTCAGAAAGACAAGAAGACTAAAAATCTAGCGCCGCCTAATTCTAAAACTCAATATTATCCTTTTATTAAGCGTTTCTTCATGATTTAGCATAAAATCCAACCAGATACTTCATTTGTAGACACGTGTTTCAGACTG
This sequence comes from Phyllobates terribilis, assembly GCF_046119375.1. NCBI lineage: Eukaryota > Metazoa > Chordata > Amphibia > Anura > Dendrobatidae > Phyllobates > Phyllobates terribilis. The sequence continues at coordinate 250,437,590 of NW_027362769.1, read as the reverse complement.
TTTCCTCCTTTCCATCTGTGCAAGGTAAGAGTCCTCTGATGGTATCTAAGGGGAACTTTTCTCCTTAAGAAGAGTGCCAAGTTGGTGTAAGGAGACTTAAAGGCCATACAATGCTCCTCTGGGAATTTAAATATGCAAATAGCCTCTTCAGAAAGGAACTAGAACTCTGGTGGCAATCAACATTAACTTTTAGGCCACGGCCCCATTATCAGTATTTGGTCAGTATTCGGTCAGTATTTTTTCTCGTGAGTGGAGGCCAAAACCAGGATTGGGTGATAAATGCAGAATTGGTGACTTGTTTCTATGATACCTTTTCTCTGATTGTTCCTCACATGGTTTTGACTCCCACTCCTGAAAAAAAATACTGACCGAATACTGACTAAATACTGATAGTGGGGCCATGACTTTAGGATTGCTATTCCTAATAGGTGGCAGTAGAGTTCTAGTACTCATCCTCTTTGAAGATGCTATTTTAATATTTTAATTTCCAGAAGAGCATTGCATGGCTTATAAGTCTCCTTATGCCAGTTTAGCAATCTAAACAAGGAGAAACGTCTCCCCTTGGACCATCTGACATTATATCCACATGTGAAGTTTTAGTTAGTTTCAACTGCATTTAAAACAAAATGATAGGAAAATAAAATATCCTAATTTGTTTTACAAAATAAAAACAACAAATAGACTTTATAGCATCATATTAAAGAGATATTTATCTATAATGAGTCTCCGATGGAATGTGATGTGACCATCATAAAACCTCCATATGCCTCTGGATAAAATGTGCAACATCAGGGTTCAACTGGGTCTCATATAACTCTGAGTGCTGTATGCCAACTCCATAAAGATTAGATGTTGTACTAAGCCATACAATAAAGTGCATTACTCCTTAGAATGTCATAGGAAATAACTGGGATAATTTTAGGAGATTTTAATAATGTAACATCTGTAATGTTAGAGATTAGTTTCAATCAAGAAAACTGAATTTTTAGTGTCACTGTGTATGATACACTAAACAAAGCACATTTTTTAGACGCCAAGAAATAAAATAGGCAAGTATAGAATTACGTTTAATGCATAGATTATATTAATTTATTATACTCCCTTATATAGCGCCATTAATTCCACAGCACTTTTCAGACATTATCATCACTGCCCCCATTAAGGCTCATAATATAAATTCAATGTCAGTATGTATTTTGGTGTGTGGGAAGAGACTGATGGAAACCCATGTAAACATGGGGAGTAGTGATGAGCAAGCACTAAAATGATCGGGTGCTCGCTGCTCGGGTCGAGCAAATTGGAATGCTCGAGTGCTTGATCCGAGTAAAGAGCCCAATGCAAGTCTATGGGAAACTCGAGCATTTTTAAGGCACCTCCCCCTGGCGGTCAGCAGAGGGCCTAAAAATTGTCCAAATCAATGGGAACAGTGCTCAAATGACATGGGAACAGCATGGGGAAAACCCCTGGAAGCATCTCTGACTCCCAGGTCACTGCTGTCAGCAATGTGGTCAGAGTATTATGCCACTTTTACAGACTCACAATAAAACATACAAAAACAGAACCAAGATGGATTTTCCTGGGAAAAATGTTAAGGGGCATCCTTTCCAGGGTAATGACTTGTATTTAAGGCAAAATAAATATATAAAACAAAAATACTTCTCCACACCTTGGGCTATGTTCACACGTAGGGTTTTTGATGCGTTTTTGCACTTTTGCATTGCTTTCAACTATGAAAAATGCATTCACCAGGAAATGTCATTTAAAAATGTTGCTACCTTTTCTGGACATGTGGTGTGTGAGACATCATCAGACACATCGTGTTTCATTTATGAAGGAGGAACTCTGAAAGTCACAAACACTATTTTTATAGGGCCATCAGGCGGCCCTTAATATTCTTAAAGGACCAGCATTCAGCTATGCTTTGTTGTTCCCATTATTAATGAGTGGGTATCCTATATTGTTATTGCGTATGCAGTTACTGAAAGGGTTGCCAAAAATTTGGATGCACCCCAATTCCCCTTTGAAGAGACATAGAGAAGGGTCTCAGTAAAAAAAATGGTCCCATTATAATGGAGTGGGTCTCCTATAGTAGTAATGCCCATGCAGGGACTGCAAGGGCTGCCAAAATTTAGGAAAAACCTCATTACCAATTTAAGGACACATAGAGCTGGGCCACAGTAACGACATGTTCCCATTAGAAAGGAGTAGGTCTCCCATACTGTTTGCCTATGCAGTGAATGCAACAGCTGACACAAATGTGGAGGAACTCCAATGTCCCTAGCAATAGGCATAGAGGTTTGGAGGGCCTCCTGAAAACAATATTCCCATTTAAGAACTGGGTCTCCCATACTGTTTGCCTATGCAGTGAATGCAACGGCTGCCAAAAATTTGGAGGAACTCCAGTGCCCCTTGCAAAAGACGTAGAGGTCGGAGGGCCTCCTGAAAACAATGATCTCATTTTTAGGAAATCGGTCTCCCATACTGTTTGCCTATGCAGTGAATGCAATGCATGCCAAAAATTCCGAGGAACTCCAATGCCCCTTGCAAAAGACGTAGATATGGTGATATGGTAGATATTGTGGTGATATGGTGGTGGAGGATGAGGATGAGGAAATGGAGGACCACAACAGCAAATAGACAAAATCAGGAAGCTTATACCCATGTCTATGTGTGAATACAAAGGTGCATGAAAATAGAGTTAGACCTCCCAAAAAAAGGACTGTATTTGAGTTTACGCTACGCTGCTATCGTTCAGTGGTGTTGAGAAGTCTGGCCTAATCCAGCCCTTGTTAATTTTTATGAGAGTCAGCCTGTCAGCATTTTCAGTTGACAGGCGGATGCGCCTATCAGTTATAATTCCACCAGTGGTACTAAAAACACGCTCTGACAAAATGCTAGCGGCAGGGCAGGTCAGAACCTCCATTTGTCCAGCTTGGATACCAAATAATTATAAGGCACAGAGGAATCACGGAGGATGTTGGTAAAGTCGGCAAGGTACTCCCTCAGCATTTTCCGAAACTTTTCCCTCCTTGGGAGAGTACCCCGCACCTCAGGGCCTGTTCGATGGGAGGATCTCAGAAAACTGTCCCAGAACTTTGACAGTGTTCCCCTGCCTCTGCTCAATTGCATTTGTCTCTCTCTCACCTGTACTCCTTGGTTGTCCAACGAACTGTGACCTCTACCGCAAGCTTTTTCAGATGGGAATTTTTTTAATAATTCCACAACAAGGGCATTCTGGTACTGACCCATTTAATTAGACCTGTCCGGCAAGGGAATAAGAGGCAGAACGTTCTCCTTTTAGCGTGGGTCTAGAAGTGTCACCAGCCAATAATAACTGTCACCCAAAATTTGGACAATGTGAGGGTCATGGGAAAGGCAGCGTAACATAAACTAAGCCATGTGTGCCAGACTGCAAAGAGGCAAGACTTCTGTGTCCTCACTAAGAGGATGACTGACCATGCTCTCCTCCTCATCCTCCTCCTCCTCTTCCTCCTTCTCCCTGTCCTCAGGCTATCCAGGCTGAACAGACGGTATGACAGTTGTTCAGGTAGTACCGTCTATAGCGCAGGAAACTAGCTCCTGCTCTTCCTCCTCCTCTTCCTCATTGTCAACTAATCCACATTAGGATGAGATGAGGCTGGGCTGTGTGGAATCACTCTGTATGGTTCCTTGCTCCATCTCATCATGCTCCAACTTCAATGCATCTTTTTTAATTGTGAGCAGAGAGCGTATCAGAAGACAGAGAAGCAGGATGATGACGCTAATTATGGAGTCATCACCGCTCACCATCTTGGTGGACTCCTCAAAGTTTTGTAGTCAACAACTGCCCTCTTCTGCTCACAGATCCTTCCCAACATCTGCAATATAGAGTTCCAATGCGTGGGGACATCACACACCAGTCGGTGAGCTGGAAGCTGCAAACGCTGATGAAGTATGGCAAGGGCGGTGGAAACTGTAGCTAACTTTAGGCCCACACGCAGCGTACTTTGACAAGCAGATCTGGGTAGGTTTTGAGAAACCGCTGAACCATGAGGTTAAGCACATATGCCATGCATGGTACATGTGTGAGCTCGCCTCTAGGTTCCGGCCATTGTCACACACGACCATGCCTGGCTAAAGGTTCAGCGGTTTCAGCCACAGATCTGCCTGCTCTTTCAGAGCTGTCCACAATTCTTCAGCAATGTGCTGTTTGTCACCAAAGCATATTAGCTTCAGCACAGCCTGTTGCTGCTTGGCCGAGGCAGTGCTGCAATGCTTCCAGCTTCTGACTGATGTGCTCATTTCGGAGATGGAGGCTGAAGAGGAGGAGGTGGAGGAGCTGTAGAATGTGGGGGCAACCCTAATTGACCTAGGGCCCGCAATCCTTGGTGTCTAGAGGACACGTTCCGTCCCGAGGTCCGAATGGGTCCCGGCTTCCACTATATTAAACCAGTGTGCCATCAGTGAGATGTACCATCCCTGTCCACAAGCAGTTGTCCACATGTCAATGGATAGGTGGACTTTCCCAGTAACTGCGTTGGTGAGGGCAGGTTGAGGAAAGCTTCCGTCTCCACGAGCCTAAAAGGCAACATTTTGAGCGCAAGCAGTAGAAAAATGTGTGAATTTAGTAGTGTGGCCTGTGGGGCATTGGCTGTGTATTTGTGCTTGCATTCCAAGGACTGGGGTATGGACAACTGAACGCTGCGCTTGGACAAGGAAGTGGACGTGCTTTCTGATGGTGCTATTTGAGAGTGTGCACTGACTCGTGCAGGGCTGGAGGCATTTTCGCATTTGCCATGGAGAGGGGATTGGCGTACAGTTGAAGAAGACACTGTTTCTGGACCCTGGGTTTCGGCCCACTTAGTAGGGTGCTTTGCTGCCATGTGACTGATCATGCTGGTGGCGGTCAGGCTGCTAGTTTTGCTACCCCTGCTGATGCTAGCCTGGCAGGTGGTGCAAATTGCCTTTCTGGGGTTATCTGCAGAGTCTTTAAAAAACAACCAGACTCGGGAAGACCTAACTGTTGTACTGGCAACTTCGTCGTTTTTGTGTTACGGGGAACACTTTCCCACCTTGTGTCTGCGGCCACCACAATGCTTCTTCCTGCCTGTTGTGGTGCTACACCTCAGTCCCCCTTTGTGCTACTTTGTTCACTCTGCATGTCCCCCTGCCAGGTTGGGTCAGTTACTATATCATCCACCACCTCGTCTTCCACTTCCGCTCCCTGGTCCTCCTCCTGACTTTCCAGCAATTGTGTCTCATCATCATCATCATCCACCTTTTGCGACAGTACATAGTTACATAGTTACATAGTTTATAAGGCCGAAAAAAGACAAGCATCCATCCAGTTCAGCCTATTTCTTGTGCACTGCAGCTATTCCGCAGCGTTGATCCAGGGGAAGGCAACAAAAAACCATGCGGTATAGGCCAATTTACATCATTGAGGAAAAATTCACTTCCCGACACCAATCTGGCAGTCAGATTAAATCCCTGGATTAATTAACTAAGCATAAGATGTAATTTTATTGTTCTCAAGAAAGGCGTCCAGGCCTCTCTTGAACTCTTTAAGTGAGTTGGACATCACCACTTCCTCTCCCAGAGAGTTCCAGAGTCTCATGGCTCTGACCGTAAAGAATCCCCTTCTATGCTGGTGCAGGAACCTCCTTTCCTCCAGACGCATAGTGTGCCCCCTCGTCTTTGTCACCATCCTTGGTATAAACAGGTCATGGGAGAGATCTCTGTACTGCCCCCTGATGTATTTATATATATGTTTATGAGGTCTCCCATAAGCCTTCTCTTTTCCAATGTAAATAGGCCTAATTTTGACAACCTCTCTGGGTATTCTAGTCCCTCCATTCCCTTTATTACCTTAGTCGCCCTCCTTTGTACCCTCTCTAGCTCCAATATGTCTTTCCAGAGCACCGGAGCCCAGAACTGTGCACAATATTCTAAGTGCGGCCTTACCAGCGCTTTATACAGAGGAAGAACAATGTTCTCATCATATGCCCCTATTCCTCTTCTGATGCATGCCATGACTCTATTTGCCTTTGCAGCTGCTGCCTGACACTGGGCACTCCAATTTAATTTGCTATTAACCAAGACGCCCAGGTCCTTCTCCATGTCAGATTTCCCCAACGGTTTCCCATTTAATATGTATGGGTGATTGCTGTTTTTCTTTCCCATGTGCATGACCTTACATTTATCAGCATTGAACCCCATTTGCCATTTTTTGGCCCAACTCCCCAATTTATCTAAATCCTCCTGTAGCTGTGCCCTATCCTCATCTGTATTAACTACTTTAAAAAGTTTAGTATCATCTGAAAATATTGCTATTTTACTATGCAACCCTTCCACTAGATCATTAATAAATATATTAAATAATATAGGGCCCAAGACAGACCCTTGAGGCACCCCGCTAGTAACCCTGACACACCCTGAGTTTACTCCATTGATAACCACCCTCTGCTTTCTATCACTCAGCCAGCTATTTACCCACTTGCACACATTATCCCCCAGACCAAGCATTCTCATTTTATATACCAACCTTTTGTGTGGCACGGTATCAAACGCTTTGGAGAAGTCAAGGTATACAACATCCACTGACTCTCCTGGGTCCAGCTGTGAGCTCACCTCCTCGTAGAAGGCGATCAGGTTTGTTTGGCAGGAGCGACCCCTCATGAATCCATGTTGATATGGAGTTAGACAGTTATTATCATTAAGATATTCTACAATAGCATCTCTAAGAAATCCTTCAAACAATTTACCCACAACAGACGTTAAGCTGACTGGTCTATAGTTCTCAGGGTCACTTTTAGACCCCTTTTTGAATATTGGTACCACATTTGCTTGGCGCCAGTCTAGTGGGACAGTCCCTGTCCATAAAGAGTGCTTAAATATAAGATACAGCGGCCTGTCTATCACATTACTTAAGTCTTTTAGTACCCGGGGGTATATGTCATCTGAGCCTGGTGACTTGTCTATTTTGATATTATTTAGGCGTTTCTGAACTTCCTCCTGGGTTAGGTGGGTGATATTTAGTGGAGGGTTTACTTTATCACTCTGCATTTCCTCCGATAAATTGTTTTCTTTTGTGAAAACTGTGGAGAAGAAGCTATTGAGTAGGTTTGCTTTACCCTCATCGCCCTCTATGATTTTACCCAGGTTATTTTTCAATGGGCCAACTCCATCAGTTTTAATCCTCTTACTGTTTATATAGTTAAAGAACAGTTTGGGATTCGTTTTACTTTCCTTGGCAATTAGTCTCTCTGTCTCCTCTTTTGCTATTCTTTTGCTCTTTCCCACCATTGCCTTTGACTGTGTGACTGTGACTGCTCAAATATTTGGGCATCGCTAAATGTGTTCTCCTCTTGACAAGAGGTCCGAATCTACAAATGGAAAAGTGAACAGCTCTTCTGCATGTCCAAGTGTGGATCAGTTGTCTCCTGGCACTCGGAATGGTGGCTGGAAGGAGGATCAGAATGAGGAACGTGCGGTCCACACTCAGGGCTACTGAGACTTGACCGTGTGGTAGTGGTGGTGGCAAAGTGACTGGAAGCATTATTTGCTATCCAACGAACAACCCTTTGACATTGCTCTGGGTTCAATAGTGGTGTGTTGTGGTCCCTTACCAATTGAGAGAGGAAGGTTGAGTGACAAGATGAGGGTGTTTGGTGTGGCACAATTTCAGCTTGCCAATTGCTTCGGCCTCGGACTCTGCATGCACCATCACCATCACGTCCACTTCCCGTCCCTTGCCACGCACCTTATCAATTTTAAATGGAGGACAATATTTTCCACGTTCACTAGAAATGGCTAATTTTGGAACGCTGTTATACATGTGATACATCTGACAGAGAACCACGGTTTTAAATAGCAGGTCTGTAATTTACTAATATTATTCTTCACAGAGACCTAGTGTGAATAGCTTGACTGACACACTGCAACGAAATGGAAGGCAGAAATGACTGATTTTGGAACACTGTAATATGTGTTATGTCTGACAGAGAACCATGGTTTCAAATAGCAGGCCTGTAACTAACTAATAATATTCTTCACAGAGACGTAGTGTGAATAGCTTGATCGACACACTGCAACACAATGGAAAAAGAGGCCAATATTTTCCAGGTTCAGTTCAAATTCTTGGATTTTTATCGCTGAAATATGGAACAGATATGGTTGTATTCTGCAGTGCTAACAAGAAAATAGAGCATAAAAATGGCGTACTCTGGATTGCTTTTAAAGCAAATAACCAGCCTTAAGATAAAAAAAAAAATTTCCCTGGCCCGTGATACCTGGGGCTGTGTCTACAAATATCTGCAAGAACAGCAGCAGCAGGAACGTGTTATGGACCCTCATGCACTATATGCACTTCAGTCTGATAAATACACTGCCTGCCTGCCTAGCTCCTGCTATCACCTTCACCACTGAAAATATGCACCTGGATTAGTCCTCAGAAGGACTGTTAGTTCAAATGGATAATATATAGATATATGTTGTGGAATACCTATACTAACTTTAAACAAGCAAATCTCTACCTGACTCAGCAGCAGCTCTCCCTACTCTGCCTGATTCCCGGTTAGACTGTGATGAGCATAGCGGTGCCAGGTCTTATATAGACCAGCCAGCCATTCATTGTAATGCCCACAACCTGCATGGCTACGGCATTACAGTGCATGGCAAGCGATCTCTGCATGTTCACTGGCTCTCTAAAGAGCGCCAAACATGCAGGGAGGGGACCCGAGTTCCCACCTGAGCAACCCAGAAATACTCGCACCGCGATGCTCAGGCGAGTACCAAGCAGTGGCGAGCACGTTCGCTCATCACTAATGGGGAGAAAATACAAATTCCTTATAGATGTTGTTCTTGGTGGGATTTGAACCCAGAACAACAGCGAAAAGTAATAGTGCTAACCATTGATGTTATGCTATAAGTCCATCTCCAAGCAGAGGTTTTTAATAGTGATATGGTTCTTATACTAGGATCACTATGATATGCTGCTAAACACTTCTAACTGTGTGTCAACCTCAAATTTGGTAACTGAAAGTGAGCATAGACTTCCAAAGTCAAAAGCACTATCCAAGGATATCCAAAGAAATATGTTTTGACTGGCTACACCTATATTTATGACAGAATGAACAGAGCTGGACTCTATACATCCAGTTCTGCCAGATGGACATGAAGTCATTGAGCTATTCCATGGTCACAATGGTGACAAATTGGAAGAGGAAGTATGGAGAATGGCAGGGGACTGGTATAGAGTTAGAAGTAGAGGGAGACCAATATACCATTGGTTCAACCTGTGTGATCACACAGACATACAAGAGGCAATCTGGGCCCATTTCCACATCCAAAGCTTCTGCAATTGTGCAGATATTGGGCTGCAAAGGGTCCATACATTGTTCTTGCACAGGGGCCCTGTTCTGTCTGTGTCCTCTGCTAAGTAAGTTAAGTTTGCTGTATTTATTTTTCAGCAGCAAGCTGTAAATTTTCTGAGAGAAATTGTTTAACTCTTAGGGTATGTGCACACTATCCGCACAGGCAGCATTTTCAATGCAGCATACTTTATGCTGCATCCAAAGCGCTGCAGGCAGGTAAATCCTCATATGTTCATTGAATTATGCGGATTGAACGCAGTCAATACAATGCAGTGATATAATTTCTCTTGCAGAGACTAGCGACTCCACAAGAGAAACTGACATGCTGCAGTCTGGAAAGACACGCCGCATGTTCGTGTCCGCGGGTGATCCGCAGGTACACTGAGACGCATAGTGGACATGCCATTTCTGCAAATCCCATCCACTATGCTGTAACTTCTGGCCGCTGCAGGTGTAACGCTGCATAACATGCAGCGTAAAGCCCGCAGCAGCTCCTGACCTTGTGCACATACCCTTAAGTTGATTCATCTATTAGCAGCCTATTCTAGAAGCTAGTGCATGCATCACATTATTCAAGTTGTTACTTTGGTAAAAAAAAAAAACAGCTTCTAAAGTAAGATCTTTATTAATATTTGCAACGTCTTCCTAATTACCCAAATACAAATTCATGAAGAAATATATGCTTTTATCTATAACACTCCAAAACATGAAATGAGCAGACATTTTTTTTTAAATAAATGTATATGTATATAAATGTCACTAACCCCCTTACCCCCGAAAGTTGTTTGCACGTTAATGACCAGGCCAATTTTTACAATTCTGATCAGTGGCTCTTTGAGGTAATAACTCTGGAATGCTTCAATGGATCCCACTGATTCTGAGACTGTTATCGTGACATATTTTACTTCATGATTGTGTTAAAATTTAATTGATATGACTGGTATTTTTTTGTGAAAATCTCAGAAATTTGGCGAAAATGTAGAAAATTTCGCAATTTTAAAATTTAGAATTTTCATGCCCTTAAATCAGAGCGTTATGTCACACAAAATAGTTAATAAATAACATTTCCCACAGGTCTACTTTACATCAGCACAAATTTTGAAACAAAATTATTTTTTGTTAGGAATTTATAAGGGTTAAAATTAACCAGCGATTTCACATTTTTCCAACAAAATTTAAAAAAACATTTTTTTAGGGACCACATCACATTTGAAGTGACTTTGAGGGGTCTACATGACAGTAAATACTCAAAAGTCACACCATTCTAAAAACTGCACCGCTCAAGGTGCTCAAAACCACATTCAAGAAGTTTATTACACCTTCAGGTTAATAGTTTTTTCTCAAACATCTTACTTTAGATCAAATTTTTTCTAATTTCACAAGGGTAAAAGGTAAAAATGGACCGCAAAATATGTTGTGCAATTTCTCCTGAGCATGCCAATACCCTATGTGAAGGGTAAGACCACTGTTAGGGCGCACGGCAGGGCTCCAAATGGAAGGAGCGCCATTTGACTTTTTGAATGTAAAATTTACTTGAACAATTAGCGGACGCAATGTCATGTTTGGGGAGCCTGTTATGTGCCTAAACAGTGGAAACTCACCATAAGTGACACCATTTTGAAAACGAGACCCCTCAGGGAATTTATATAGATGTGTGGTGAGCACCTTGAACCCCAAGATGCTTCACAGAAGTTTATAACATTGAGCTGTAAAAATAAAATTTTCACATTTTTCCCACAAAAATGTTTTTCCGACCCCAATTTTGCATTTTCATAAGAGTAACAGGAGAAATTGTACCATACCATTTGTTGTGCAATTTCTTCAGAGTAAGTCGATACCCCATATGTGGGGGAAAACTACTGTTTGGGTGCACGGCAGGGCATAGAAGGGAAGGAGCGCCATTTGACTTTTTGAATGTAAAATTTGCTTGAATAATTAGTGGATGCCATGTCGCATTTGGGGAGCCCCTGATGTGCCTAAATAGTAGAAACCTCTCACAAGTGACCCCATTTTGGAAACTAGACCCCTTAAGGAACTTATCTAGATTCTAGTTGTGTGGAAAGAACTTTGAACCCCCAAGTGTTTCACAAAAGTTTATAACGTAGAGCAGTGAAAATAAAAAATCACTTTTTTTGCAAAAAATTAACTTTTAGCCCCAATTTTATATTTTCACAAGGGTAATAGGAGAAATTTGATGCCAAAAGTTGTTGTGCAATTTCTTCTGAGCAAGCAGATACCCCATATATGTTTGAAAACTACTTTTGAGGCACAGTACAAAGCTCAGAAGGGAAGAAGCGCCATATTGTAGTTCATATACTGCTGGGCTAATTTGACGGCGCCATGTCACATTGGCAGAGCCCCTAAGGTGCCAGAACAGCAGAACCCCCCATTTTACAAACCACACCTCTCAATGAATTCATCTAGGTGTGCAGTGAGCATGTTGACACCACATCTGCCTAACAGAATTTTACACCATTGGGCGATGAAAAAAGAATAATTGCATTTTTGCCACCAAATTTTGTTTTAGCCCCAGATTTTATATTTTCACACTGAGAAATGGGTAAAGTGGCACCAAGATTTATCACATAACTTTTGCTGAATGTAGAAATACCCCATATGTGTCTGTACAGTACTGCTTAGCCACACAATGAGACTCGGGAGGGATGGAGAGTTATCTGCCTCCTGGAGTACAGATTTTCCAAGAATAGTATGCAGACTCCATATACACAGCTCCTACGTAATTCAGATTAACCTCTGAGGGATCCATTCACTATAATGAGGCAGGAGTTAGACCTCTTTCACAAGTCAGTGTGTCCGGTACGTTTGGTGTGGTTTCCCACATGCTGGAGACACATACACATGAATGGGTCTGTGCACATGTCAGTATGTTTCCAAGAACCATGTGTCTGTGGGCAAAACATGTTGACATGTCCATTTTTTTTGCACTGCATGAGCAGCAAAATGTCCCACACTGATGACACACAGATGACATCCGTGTTTCATCAGTGTGACACGTACTGGTACCGGGTATTCAGTGTATAGTAGGCCCTGTTCCCAAGCTCCAGGGGCAAGGGACAATGATGAGAGTAGTATTCGGCTCACACTGTTTCCTGGTGTAAAAATAATAATAAAATAAAAAAATTCTTATACTTCACCTGTCCGAAGATGTCCCCTACTGTAATCCACCTGGCCGCTGACACAGAGGAGCCGGAGAGAATGACTCTGTCCAGTGAGCGAGTTCCGGAACTGCACTGAGCTCAGTGAGTGACAGGACACCACTCGCTGAGAGCAGCTCTGGGGTCGACTCGCTAGAGCGAGTCATTCTCCCCGACTCCTCGGCATGAGCAGTCAGATAGGTTACAGCGGGGGCCATTTTCAGACAGGTGAGTATAAGGATTTTTTTATTTTATTCTTATTTATAAACAAGCAAAATACTACTCTCAACATTGTCCCTTGCTCGCATTGATCGCAGCGACGGCAGGAGACAATGATGAGGGCTGCATTCAGCAACCGGAACTAGAGAACAGCGCTAACTGTACCACTGATTCCCAGGCACCGGTAAGTGTGCTCCTAATGAGGCACACGGGTGGCACACAGTTGCCACCTGTATGCCATACAAGTGCACACGGATACGGATATCTCCGGCACTAGTTTCCGGTACCGGAAATATCATGACATGTGAAATCGGCCTTACTCTGGACTCCATATGGCCTCTGTTTAGCGGTGTCCTTTTTTCATAGGCTCACAAAACTGTGGCTGAAGGCATTTTTGTGCACGCCTAATAAAAAGATGGACACCATGGGATCACAGGCCAGACAGCGTCCACAGTGTCTCCATCTGTCATCTCTGTCTCCATTATTACAGGGAATCTTCCGCTGGGGCTTCCATCTGAATCACGTATTTCAGATTTACACGGAAACCCCGGTGCAAGCGCTCAACGCAGAGCACAGGTTAAATGTGAGGTGAGCCATACTGCGATCTTTGGGAGACAGAATTAAAAAATGAGCAGCAGGTGAAAAATTGGTTTTATTTATTTTTTAAGTCATTCCTTATGCAGTTTAAGTGATTGGATGACTTTATTCTTTGGGTCAATGTGATTACAGCGATACTAGATTTATATCAGGTTTTTATGTTTTGCAGGTGTCACACACTAAAAAAACTTTTTTTTTTCATCACCATATTTTGAAAGTAACAATATTTCCACATTTCTACTGACAGAGTCATGTAAGTGCTTGTTTTTGGCAGGACAAGTTGAAGTTTTTATTGGTAGCATTTTCGGGCATGTGACATGTTTTGATCGGTTTCTATTCTGATTTTTGGGAGGCAGAATAAACAAAAAACAACAATTCAGGAATTGTTTTTTTTTATGCCGCTCTGCGTGTGGTAAAATTGAAAAGGCCGCTTTATTCTTCTGGTCAGTACATTTACAGCAATACTACATTTATATATTTTTCTATGTTTTGACGCTTTCACACAATAAAAACTATTTTATAGAAAAAATAATTTTTTTTGAATCTCTTTATTCTGAAAGTTATATCTTTTTTATTTTTCGGCTGATGGAGCTGTATGGTGGCTTGTTTTTATGAGACAAGATGCCATTTTCAGAGGTACCATTTTTATTTACTTTCGTCTTTTTGATCTTGTTTTATTCCACTTATTATTCGGCGGTATGACGATAAAGAACCGCTGTTTGCTTAATTTTTTATTTTTTAAGGTGTTCACTAAAGGGGTTTACTAGTGGGACAGTCTTATAGGTCAGGTCATTCCAGACACGGGATACCAAATATGTGTACTTTTATTGTTTTGTTTTGTTTTTTTTCATAATAATATTTATTTATGGGTACAATATATACACTGCTCAAAAAAATAAAGGGAACACTTAATCAACAGAATATAACTCCAAGTAAATCAAACTTCTGTGAAATCAATCTGTCCACTTAGGAAGCAACACTGATTGACAATCAATTTCCCATGCTGTTGTGCAAATGGAATAGACAATAGATGGAAATTATTGGCAATTATCAAGACACACTCAATAAAGGAGTGTTTCTGCAGGTGGGGACCACAGACCACATCTCAGTACCAATGCTTTATGGCTGATGTTTTGGTCACTTTTGAATGTTGGTTGTGCTTACACACTCGTGGTAGCATGAGACGGACTCTACAACCCACAGAAGTTGCTCAGGTAGTGCAGCTCATCCTGGATGGCTCAACAATGCAAGCTGTGGCAAGAAGGTTTACTGTGTCTGTCAGCGTAGTGTCCAGGGGCTGGGGGCGCTACCAGGAGACAGGCCAGTACACCAGGAGATGTGGAGGGGGCCATAGGAGGGCAACAACCCAGCAGCAGTACCACTACCTCCACCTTTGTGCAAGGAGGAACAGGAGGAGCACTGCCAGAGCCCTGCAAAATGACCTCCAGCAGGCCACAAATGTGCATGTGTCTGCACAAACAGTTAAAAATCGACTCCAAGAGGGTGTTATGAGGGCCCTACGTCCACAGATGGGGGTTGTGCTCACAGACCAAAACCGTGCAGGATGCTTGGCATTTGCCACAGAATACCAGGATTGGCAAAGTCACCATTGGCGGCCTGTGCTCATCACAGATGAAAGCAGGTTCACATTGAGCACATGTGACAGATGTGACAGGGTCTGGAGATGCCGTGGAGAGCGATCTGCTGCCTGCAACATCCTTCAGCATGACCGGTTTGGCAGTGGGTCAATAATGGTGTGGGGTGGCATTTCTTTGGAGGGACACACAGCCATCCATATGCTCGCCAGAGGTAGCCTGACTGCCATTAGGTACCAAGATGAGATCCTCAGACCCCTTGTGAGACCATATGCTGGTGCAGTTGGCCCTGGGTTCCTCCTAATGCAGGACAATGCCAGACCTCATGTGGCTGGAGTGTGTCAGCAGTTCCTGCAAGATGAAGGCATTGAAGCTAAGGACTGGCTCGCCCGTTCCCCAGACCTGAATCCAATTGAGCACATCTGGGACATCATGTCTTGCTCCATCCACCAACGTCACGTTGCACCACTGACTGTCCAGGAGTTGGAGGATGCTTTAGTCCAGGTCTGGGAGGAGATCCCAAAGGAGACCATCCGCAACCTCATCAGGAGCATGCCCAGGCATTGTAGGGAGGTAATACAGGCACGTGGAGGCCACACACAATACTGAGCCTCATTTTGACTTGTTTAAGGACATTACATCAAAGTTGGATCAGCCTGTAGTGTGTTTTCCACTTTCATTTTGGGGGTGACTCCAAATCCAGGCCTCCATTGGTTAATAAATTAGATTTTTTGATTTCCATTAATGATTTTTGTGTGATTTTGTTGTGAGCACATTCAACTTTGTACAGAACAAAGTATTCAATGAGAATATTTCATTCATTCAGATCTAGGATGTGTTATTTGAGTGTATAGATACACTGCTCAAAAATAAATATATATATATACAGTACAGACCAAAAGTTTGGACACACCTTCTCATTTAAAGATTCTTGTGCATTTTCATGACTATGAAAATTGTACATTCACACTGAAGGCATCAAAACTATGAATTAACCCATGTGGAATTATATACTTAACAAAAAAGTGTGAAACTACTGAAAATATGTCTTATATTCTAGGTTCTTCAAAGTAGCCACCTTTTGCTTTGATGACTGCTTTGCACACTCTTGGCATTCTCTTGATGAGCTTCAAGAGGTAGTCACCGGAAATGGTCTTCCAACAATCTTGAAGGAGTTCCCAGAGATGCTTAGCACTTGTTGGCCCTTTTGCCTTCACTCTGCGGTCCAGCTCACCCCAAACCATCTCGATTGGGTTCAGGTCTGGTGACTGTGGAGGCCAGGTCATCTGGCGTAGCACCCCATCACTCTCCTTCTTGGTCAAATAGCCCTTACACAGCCTGGAGGTGTGTTTGGGGTTATTGTCCTGTTGAAAAATAAATGAAGGTCCAACTTAACGCAAACCGGATGGAATAGCATGCCGCTGCAAGATGCTGTGGTAGCCATGCTGGTTCAGTATGCCTTCAATTTTGAATAAATCCCCAACAGTGTCACCAGCAAAGCACCCTTACACCATCACACCTCCTCCTCCATGCTTCACTGTGGGAACCAGACATGTAGAGTCCATCCGTTCACCTTTTCTGCGTCGCAGAAAGACATGGTGGCTGGAACCAAAGATCTCAAATTTGGACTCATCAGACCAAAGCACAGATTTCCACAGGTCTAATGTTCATTCCTTGTGTTCTTTAGCCCAAACAAGTCTCTTCTGCTTGTTGCCTGTCCTTAGCAGTGGTTTCCTAGCAGCTATTTTACCATGAAGGCCTGCTGCACAAAGTCTCCTCTTAACAGTTGTTGTAGAGATGTGTCTGCTGCTAGAACTCTGTGTGGCATTGACCTGGTCTCTAATCTGAGCTGCTGTTAACCTGCGATTTCTGAGGCTGGTGACTCGGATAAACTTATCCTCAGGAGCAGAGGTGACTCTTGGTCTTCCTTTCCTGGGGCGGTCCTCAGGTGAGCCAGTTTCTTTGTAGTGCTTGATGGTTTTTGCAACTGCACTTGGGGACACATTCAAAGTTTTCCCAATTTTTCACACTGACAGACCTTCATTTCTTAAAGTAATGATGGCCACTCGTTTTTCTCTACTTAGAATTTGTATTATGGCAAGAAAAAAGCAGCTAACAGTCTATTCAGTAGGACTATCAGCTGTGTATCCATCTGACTTCTGCACAACACAACTGATGGTCCCAACCCCATTTATAAGGCAAGAAATCCCACTTATTAAACCTGACAGGGCACACCTGTGAAGTGAAAACCATTTCCGGTGACTACCTTTTGAAGCTCATCAAGAGAATGCCAAGAGTGTGCAAAGCAGTCATCAAAGCAAAAGGTGGCTACTTTGAAGAACCTAGAATATAAGACATATTTTCAGTTGTTTCACACTTTTTTATTAAGTATATAATTCCACATGGGTTAATTCATAGTTTTGATGCCTTCCGTGTGAATGTACAATTTTCAAAGCCATGAAAATACAGAAAAATCTTTAAATGAGAAGGTGTGTCCAAACTTTTGGTCTGTACTGTATATATTTAATATTATTTAAAAAAAATATTTTTACAACTTCGTATTTAATTTTTTTTCACCTTTTTACTTAGTCCCTCTATGGGACTTTCAGTTTCTGCAGGCTGATCCTAGTTATAAGGTATAGCAGTGCAGGATCACTGCTATACCTTGAAAACTGTCAGCCCTGCAGACACAAGTTACTTTGATCATGCATTGCGCATGATCAAACTAACTTGCTGGGGTCTGGTGGCCCAGTTGTCGACATGACGACATTGGGCCACCGTGTCAACTATCGGGACCCGGTCTCCGATCAAAGAGCAGAGGGGCTTTTTTTTGCGATTGCAGCATTTAGGGGGTTAAAGTGCCGGGAGCGGTGCGGGCATCACTCCTGCCACTGAGTGCCGGGTGTCAGCTGTCAGAATTATGTCTTAATAATACGTACCCGGTCCCTAAGGCCCAGGGCACAAGGATATATTATTACGTACAATGTCAGAAAGGGGTTAAGTATGGGGATTTAGAGGTTTCTGAAAAAACATCTTATAGCTGGGTCAGTTTGCAGAGTTTGTTTTCTAATGACTATTTATATGCCCCCTTCAACTAGTAGTTAAAGATGCTATAAGCATAATATAACTGACTGCTATTAGTCATGATTTTCCTCAGAAATTTTGACTGAAACTAGAAGGATGCTCACAGTGGCAAAACAATAGAAAATTTTAACCAGTGGGAGCCGGACTGTGCCGATATGGTTGTTTTTTGATCAATTGATCCAAATGGTGGAGTATTTAAAACTGCATAAAAGCTATAATTACCACAAAATGTCAAAGAGGGCCAGATACTCACTGGGACTCATTGTTAAGCAGGATCTGGACTAACACATATGGATAAGTCTATCCCTGCTATATAATTGGTCTTACATGTTTTAGCACTTTTCTGTAGGTAGAATGATTACATACTTTACTATAAGCAACATTAGGATTGCTTTGTGTACTATTTCCCCAATCTTCACTTCCATGACCATCTGAGTGTAGTTTTCCTTTTAAAAAAATATTTAGATTTGAGAGTCCTCAGTGGTTGATAACTTTTAATGGCTAACTGAAAAGATGGTAAGAAATAGCAAGCTTTCAAAACTACTCAGGTCTCTTCATCAGGCATAGTATAACACAAAATCTGAAGAGTCGCATATTTATGCACAAAAGGATACAGAAATAATGCAATAGATGAGACAAGTGACATGAAGCAGAACTATCATTATGGGAGAGGGATAAACATTTGTGGCCGTAAATACTGGAACGCAACAACTGCTTATCCCTCGCCCATAATGATAGTTCGGCTTCATATCACTTGTCTCATCTATTGCATTATTTATGTGCTCCATTGTGTGTAATAATAATAATAATAATAATATTTTTTATTTATATAGTGTCAACATATTCCGCAGCACTTTACAATTAATCGGGGACATGTACAGACAATAAATTCTATACAAGGTAAGGCAGTTTAAACAGTTACATTAGGAGTGAGGTCCCTGCTCGCAAGCTTACAATCTACAAGGAATTGGGGGGACACAATAGGTGAAAAGTGCTTGTCATTTCAGGTCTAGCAATTAAAATAAATAGAGATTTTCATGTAAGGCTATGTGCCCACGATGCAGAAATGCTCCGGATTTTTCCTGAGCATTTCTGCATCTCCCCTGGCAGAAAAAACGCATGCGGATTGTACATGCGGATTGTACATGCGTTTTTCCTGCCAGGGACATGCGGATGTGAAGCGTTCTTCACATGCATTTCCGCATGCGGGTTGACAAGCCCTTTCGAAACGATTTTAGCATCACTTGGAAAGTGCTTGTCAACTTGGTCACACTATATAAATCCATGCAAATGGCATGGATTTATATAGTGTGACCATAAAAGAATGGTAAAAAAATAAAAAATAAATCTATACTTACCTTCCGATGGCCCCCGCAGTGTTGCTTCGCTCGGTCTTGGCTGCCGGCAGATCGCGGTACACTGAAGGACCTGCCAACGTCAGCATCACGTGACCCGTCACATGACTATGACGTCAGCGCAGGTCCTTCAGTCCATCGCGATCTGCCAGCATGAGAGGACGAGCACAGTGGGGGCCGCCTGAAGGTAAATATAACATAGTTTTTATTTTATTCTTTTTTTTACAGGTTCTATGGTACCCGGGTCCGGAGGAGAGTCTCCTCTCCTCCACACCCGAGTACAATCCGCACATTGGAATGCATGGAATGCGCATCTACATATACAGTGATGCGTAATCCATGCGTTCCAATGCAAGTCAATGGCGGCGAAAACGCAGCGCTTCCGCAAAATAATTGGTAGTGCTGCGTTTTTTTCCGTGATGATAATCCGCAGTGGAAATTTCCGCAGCATGTGAACAGCACATGCGGATTATCATTGGGGAACATGGCAGGCCTTCTACCATGCTCTTTTTAAGCGTTTCTGCAGCGATTTTGCTGCGCGGAATTGCTTAAAAAATGCATCGTGGGCACACAGCCTAAGGCTGCATGATCCGGTCATCACCCCTTATGGTTAAGTGCAATAATCAAGTATCGAGTGCATGGAGGGTGTGGAGACGGATTAATAATAGGGAGCAGATTCTGAATAATATTTAGAAGCAGGGAACAGGGGAAAGTCTAAATATGTGACTCTTCAGATTTTGTGTTATTTTATGCCTGAAAAAGAGACCTGAATAGCCTCGAAAGCTTGCAATTTGTTACCCTTTTCTGTTAGCCATTAAAAGGTATCAACCACTGAGGTCTCACAAATTTAAATATTTTTCTATCTACTGGCTAACACAGTACAAAGATATGTTTTTCCTGTTTTCCTTTAAAACATTTATTTATCTTTATGGCATTGTTCTGATACATTTGAAAATACACTAACTAGAGGGTTTTATATTTTTAGTGTGCAGACTTCCCTTCTCTCCCTTTTGCATTAACAATAGTTGTTGAAGATGATAACAGCAATGGTTTCCTACAAGTGATGCGCGAATGTGCTTGAATAAGGGATGATCCGAGCAAGCTCAAGTCCTAACCGAGTATCTTCCACGTGCTCAGAAAACATGTTCGTGTCGTCGCAGCTGCATGATTACTGGCTGTTTGACAAACAGGCAATCCCTGCATGTGCTGTGGCTGTCTAACAGCCGCGAGACATGCAGCCGCCGCAACATGAACATGTTTTCTAAGCACGCCAATGATATTCGCTTAGGACTCAAGCATGCTGAGATAACTCCTTATCTGAGCACGTTTGCACATCACTATCTCTTAAGTATTTTGAGGCAATATGATGTACCCAAGCTCCGTTTCCTTGCATTGGGTCCGCTGCCTTCTGTTGTACTCCACGTTGGGTTTTGCTAGTTTCCCGGTGTGAATCAATGACATCATCTCCCTAGACCTATTTAAGGCCCATTAAGACAAACACCTGTGTCTTGGGATTGAGACTCTAGAGACCTATGTTTGGTGTGCTCCACCTTCTAAGCATATTGTGCGTTTACTTTCTGCCATCCCTGCAGTGTTCCACTTTATGAACTCAATTAATCAGTCAAACTCACAATCTAAGTTCCCTATCAGTATGTCTTTGGAATGTAGAAGGACACTGGAGAGCCTGGAGAAAACCCATGCAAACACGGGGAGAACATACAAACTCCTTGGAGATGTTGACCTTGGTGGGATTTGAACCCAAGATCCCAGCGCTGTGAGGCAGCAGTGCTAACCACTGAGCCACCATGCTGCCCTTAGTTAAAGAAGAGTCCTTTATACATTAGGTGTACAGTCTACTTGATAAAATATGCGATTTTTGTTTGTTGGCACTCTTCCTGCTGGACACCCTCAAAGTCCACTTACGTCATAAACATAAATTTTCATTGTCTTTTCTATAAATCTTAATTAAAATTGTATCATAAAGAAAAAAAAATCCATTGATAGTTGAATTTTCAGGCCTGACATGGCAACAAAGAGCTATTTTAAATTTGATCAGAATTTAATTTTAAAATGAGTTGTCAGTATGTTGGTGCTGCCAACTGGTTAAAACGTTAGACACATTTAATTAATAAATTTAAGGTGCTCATGAATATGATTTTATGCCAGCTCTATAAAGCCGAATATCACAATGCAGAACTTCCTGCCTATTGAGTTAAACTTCTTTGACAAGTTATTAAATTAAGACATCAGTAATGAACCAAGTTATTCAAGTCTCCCTTCAAAATGAGCAGTCATATATAGTAAGGGGTGTCAATCAAACATAAACATTGTGATAGTCTGAACATCTAATTAGGAGTATTTCTACTCAATTGTCAAACCTAACTATATGATTTCTGTCGCTTGTTTATTCAGTGGAACTTTGTAGTAACTACGATAAATAGGATATTAATGGCTGAGTAGAGGATATTAGTCACACCATCAATCCTTTTATGGTCTCTTAAATACTTAAAAGAATGTCAGGCTCTTAAAATTTCAGAAAGTTGATATCTATATAATTTATATAGTTATCTAGACCACTGTTTTCCACCATTACCAATGCAGAAAACGCATTTTGTTACTACAGACTTACCCGTTTCCCATCCAGAGCCAGCTGTCAATTTCTTTGCGGCAGGGCTGGTGGAAACATCAGCTGAGTTTGCACTGTGCATGCAGTATACACAACCAATCAGAGGACTAGCCTTCATAGTTCTCTGAGTTTAGTGCAAATTTCTGACGCAAAGTAAGTCAATTAAAGATATTATAACCCTAAACTAAAGATTGACCAATTTTATCAAACAACATGAAACACTGTTATAAATGTGGTGCATTTTAAGGCTGTCTCGTCTACGTTTACAGAGTAGTTTCAAAATTATAAATGCTGTCTTATCCCCAAAAAATCACTAGGTGTCTTCCTTTTGTGTAACTTGCTCTACACTGTCTGATGTCCACTGATATCCATCCTTAGCAGCAGAGAAACTGATACGGATTAATGGAAATTGTGAAGGTTCTTTGTCTTCTTGCTGCTCCTTTCCAGTCTGTAAAGCTGTATACAAGCATAACAAATGAGTCAGTCATAACAAAATTTCAGTTAGAGTCAGACAAGTCAATGAACAGCAACAAGAGTATGCTGAGAAGTGAGGGACGTACAGTCCCAGTTCCTACAGAACTGGCAGAATACTAAGGAAGGAGAACTGCTCACTCTAAAGGAGAATGGCAAGTTATAGACCATAAGCATCATGATAGTTCCTGGGCTTTACAAGACTGGTATGTGTATCAGAAGCAGATGTATCTTGTGGGATTTGAGCGCAACAAGACCATGCTTTTCCAAAGTTTTTGAGTGATAGGAAATATACACTTTAAATTATTAATTGTTCTTTAGCTTAGGAGTAGGTTATCAATATCTTAGACCCTGATAGCCCCCTCAAATACTGTATTTTTTAGGCTATGCAGAGTCGCTGTGTAAGGAGGTGGAGGTGTTGCCCACGTTTCCCTTTGAAGAGGTGTATTGCTGGAATGCATTATAATGTTTGTCTGTTTAACGATTTTCATTGTTATGTGATGAAGTTGTGAGAGATAGGGTTAAGAGTTGGGACTAGCCAAGAATACGAGGGGTGAGGCGACGAGACAGTGGAGAGTTTACTGTCAGAATGTCAGACAGGGATGAGCCTGCAATAGTAGCAGACCCCATGTCTGGCAAATTAGCAGTAACACATGGAGTGAGTGTCCCTGTGGCAAGAGGGAGACAAAGGAGCCAGATAGTAAAACCTTGTAGAAAAGAGACACCTTGAAGAAAGTGAGTAGCAGTCTGAAATCAGGACAGAAATAGTGAGAAAGCAAAGGAAGAAGTGTCGGGTCCTTGGGCATGAAGCCTAGTGGGACGGTACGGAGTTATCTGTCAGAAAGATAATTTAATGAAAAGGAAAAGTGAAGTGAGACAAGGAGAAAATGCCCCTAGTGGTAATCCAGGGGAGTTTGTAAGAAAGGAAGCTGAGTAGCCGCTATATTGGCACTGAAATTCTCCTACCGAGAAAAGGACATGGAACCGTGGGTTGGAGTATAGGACTCTTGCTACTGGACTGTAGAGATTCTGAAGTAGTGTGCTGGACTGTGTAAAGAGTAGAGAAAGTAACTAAGAAAGATAAAGTGATGATGTGTCACTTGTTGTTAAAGTAAAGCCTTTGAAGATAAATGCCTACTAGCTGCTGTATATACAGTAGTTCATACCAAGTTATTCTTGAGTAAAAATATGTTTACTTATGAACTACGGTCTCCCTCACTGAATTCAGTAACATCTGTTCCTGGCCGGCCAAATATAATCTGCAAGGGTGTATCGCCATCACTGCAAAAGTCCATGCACCGAGCCAAGACCCTCATTTTCATGTTGCTAGTGGAAGTCGAGTTCCTCGCCCACAGCTATCGCCCCATGCCATGTTGCAGGTGTATCCACCAACACGTCCAGAGAAAGGTAATTAAAATTAATGTGATTCCCGGAAACTCCACCCCCACCCTTTTTTAAATTCTCCTAATTTTTTAATACCAGCTAATAAACATTTATTTTAAATACCTTTCCCTCTATCCACACCCTCTGCATGTTTTTGGTTGATGCTGACACAGTCTTTCATTTGTGCACCACCCATGGGATTTTCTAACAACATGCATCAACTTCAATGGTGAGCTGGATTTTTCACTTTATCTTTGTATTTTTTGGGCTATTAGGCTAGGTGCCCACGATGCAGAAATGCTCTGGATTTTTTCCTGAGCGTTTCTGCATCTCTCTGGCAGAAAAAATGCATGCGGATTGTACATTAGTTTTTCCTGCAAAGGACAAGCGGATGTGAAGCGTTCTTCACATGCATATCCGCATGCAGGTTGACAAGTGCTTTCCAAGCGATTTTTGCATCACTTGGAAAGTGATTGACAACTTGGTCACACTATATAAATCCATGCAACCGGCATGGATTTATATAGTGTGACCAAAGAATGGTAAAAAATAAAAAATAAATCTATACTCACCTTCTGATGGCCCCCGGAGTCCTTGCCTCTGCTTGCCGGCAGCTCGCGGTAGATTTAAGGACCTGCCGACGTCAGCGGTCGCGTGACCTGTCACATGGCTAAATGACGTCAGCCCAGGTCCTTTAGTCTACCGCAAGCTACCGGCAAGCAGAGGCAAGGACTCCAGGGGCCATCAGAAGGTAAGTATAGATTTATTTTTTATTTTATTCTTTTTTTTACAGGTTCTATGGTACCCGGGTCTGGAGGAGAGTCTCCTCTTCTCCAAACCCAGGTACCATCTGCACATTGAAATGCATGGATTCTGCATGTACAGATGCAGTGATGCATAATCTATGCGTTCCAATGCAAGTCAATGGCGGCGAAAACGCAGTGCTTCCGCAAAATAATTGGTAGAACTGTATTTTTTTCCGCAATGATATCCGCAGCGGAAATTTCCGCGGTATGTGCACAGCACATGTGGATTATCATTGGGGAACATGGCAGACCTTCTACCAAGCATTTTTTTTTAAGCCTTTCTGCAGCAGAATTGCCGCTGCAGAAACGCTTAAAAAATGCATAGTGGGCACACAGCCTTAGACATTTTTTTTTGCTAAAGACTGTCCAGCAATTTATTGATGTGATTAATAGGTTCATTGCAGACAGCATACAAACTCTGAGGTCTTGGCTGTGAAGTGCTCTGTACTGCATTGTATGTTTATAGAATCTCTGCCTTATTTGCTCACTAAAAAGTCAAATGTCACAATTTAGTAAATGCTGGCTTATAATAAGCAGAAAACATACATATTTGGGGAGGCAGAATGAGTCGCTTGCAATGAGCTATACAACAATAGGAAATTCCAACATCTGTTTGATATTTTGAATAACAAAAGGTGCATATAAAAATAGATGAGCGCACTTGTTCGGAAAGCATTTGCCATTCTCAAAGTCGGTAAGGACTTTCGGATTCGTGTTCGGATTCCCGAGCATTTTCCTCAAAATCGGCAAAATTCGGCCAAAGTTTGGTAAATGATCGAGTTTCTACTAATGCTTTTATTAGGACTTTGGCTAGGATAGTGGTGCTGTATGATGAGTGGGGGGATGTGTTTAATGAGGGGAGGGGGTGGAGGAGCTTAGAGGAGCAATGGACTGTTATTTATTTATTTATTTTTATTAACTTAATGTGTAGAGATTCCGGCAGCCAATCAGGGCGCACAAATCATACACAACATTCAGACACAAGGGCTTGTGTCTTTGGCTGCTGAAGTCACATGTGCCACTCCATATAAAAAGCTGACATGAAGCTTTGGCGCCAATTTGTCAGTGTAACAGCGCAGAGAGGCTGCTCCTGCTGCTAGTAGACAGATAGCTAGATGGTTGCTTGTCAGCTAGTTCAAATAGATAGGATCCTGTGTCAAATCTACCTTCCAACATATCAATCCTTTGTGCTAATTGTGTGGTCCCACCACCAGTCCACATTTCAGCATTTAAATCCTTTGTGCTAATTGTGTGGTCCCACCACCAGTCCACATTTCAGCATTTAAATCCTTTGTGCTAATTGTGTGATCCAGATACCAGTCCGCATTTCAGCATCTAAATTGTTATGATCTGCAACAAGTACTAAGGAAAGAAAAGGGAAAGCTGTCCCTACAGTATGACTAAGCTGAATCCCTACAATGTAGCAGGCTGCCTGTTCCTTGCGAAAGGACCCGCCTTAATCCACGGCTAGTCTGATTGAAGACCTATAGAATAATGGAGGGGGTCCCTAAAAGAACTAAGGACTGGAACAAAATGGGACACCTCCTCAACAGAGAAAGTTGTTGCAGAACACAAAAAGATAAACTGACAAAAAGGTACTAGAGGTCCCAGAAGGACCAAGCGAACTGACAGAGATAGGCACCGAAGCACCTGGCTAGCAAATCAGTCAAACAACACTGAAGTCCAGCACAGCCAAAAGGGCGGAGCTGGAATATAAAGGCAGATGGTCACGTGATCGCAAAACACAAGATGAAAAAAACAAACAGGAGGGTTCTAACATAAATCCCTTGTGCTAATTGTGTGGTCCAGCCTGCAGTATACATCCAGCATAACATCTCCGCCTGCTCCTCACTCACAGTCCAACAGTTTTTTGTGTTCACCCTACTCCACCCTCTCTCAGCACAGCAGTCAGCCCTCGGTCACGTAAAAGATTATTTCCTGCTACACATGCCAAAGCTAATAGCTCGAAATTCAACATCTCCAATCTGGCCACGGAAATGCTGCTTTTCCACTTGGTGAAAAGCAGATGGCTGTCGCAGTCCCCCAGTACAAGTTACCCATTCGCCATTACTTGTCTAAGAAAGCTGTGCCTGCGCTACACCAGCATGTCGCAGACAACATCACCTATTGCTTGAAAAAATCTATGTCTGACAGGGTGTTCAGACATTCAGGAAGGCCCAACAGCTGCCAAAACATCTCAAATTAGGTACAGACACTGGGAAAAGTGGCATCAATTGACCCAGAGTACAAATAGTATAATTGCGCAGCAGTCAGGCATGACAGAGAGCCTCGGACAGGGCTTGGACCAGCATTTCTAGCTTAAACATTGATCAGTAACAGGTGGATGAGTAACAGGTGTAGGCCACGTGCTCTGAGAGCCTTGCTAAATTCAGGCAACACACATAAAGTAGACCCAACTTGGAGTCCAAACATTTCCAAAAATTAGGGGCAGACACCAGGAAAAGTGGTAATAATTGTAACAGATTACAGATAATCAAAGAAATCCACTAGTATGTAAAAGTGAATTTTATTTCATCAATCAATTAAAAATATAACAAACAAGTTTTCAAAACAACATATAGCTAAAAAAGAGAGTGCCCAGTATGGGGAACTAGCTCCTGCCAAGAAATATAATATAATGTCAATGAAGGCTCATAAGTGACTATCCTAATATAGTATTGCTATATTCCTAAAGACTTCCTTAAAGTAAATATTTCTGCATGATATCTGTAATATAATTAATGGCTAACAGTAATATAGTGGGTATGGTCCAATGAAGGGACACCAATTAACCCTTTCTTTGGATCCACATAAATAATTCCCAATTAGGATTAGGATATTAGGATAGTCACTTATGAGCCTTCTTTGACATTATATTATATTTCTTGGCATGAGCAAGTTCCCCATACTGGGCACTCTGTTATTTAGCTATATGTTGTTTTGAAAACTTGTTTGTTATATTTTTAATTGATTGATGAAATAAAATTGACTTTTACATACTAATGGATCTCTTTGCTTCTCTGCACTGGTATATTAGTGTAGATGTGGTGGTTTATGGATTTGTTTGAAGTGCCATTATTTGCATATTGTTATCCAATTATTTGATGTTAAAACAGAGTACAAATAGTATAATTGTGCAGCAGTCAGGCATGAGAGAGGGCCTGGGACAGGGTTTGGACCAGAAGTTCTAGCTTAAACATTGATCAGTTACAGGTGGATGAGTGACAGGTGTAGGCCTGGTGCTCTGACATCCCTGCCAAATTCAGGTAACACACATGAAAGAGACCCAACTTGGAGTCCAAACATTTCCAAAAATTAGGGGCAGACACCAGGAAAAGTTGCATCAATTGACCCACAGTATAAATTTTATAATGTGCCATGCATGAGACAGGGTCTGGGCCAGCATTTACAGCTTTGAAATTAAGTTCAAATTAGGAGGTGGGTGAGGGACCGGTGTAGGCCTGCTGTGCTGAGAGCCCTGATACCTACTGCAACAGCTCAAACTGCTTTTGTGCTCAGCCATACTCAGGTGGCACAAATATCAGCTTCGATGACTACTATTATTATAACAGTTTATGGATAGTAACACAGGTAGTTGACCGAAAGTAAGTGAAGGCCTGCCGGTCTGAGAGCCCTTACTGTTACAGGCAACACACATGAAGGAGACCCGATTTGGAGTCCAAACATTTCCAAAATTAGGGGCAAACACCACTAAAGTGGCATCAATTTCCCCAGAGTAGAAATAGTATAATGGGCCTCTGACGCCCCTTCCATTACAGGCAACCCACTAGATGAAGACCCAACTTGGAATCTCCACATTTCAAAAAATTGTTAGTAAAATAATCATCAGCATCAGTAGGCACAGAAGCCACGACAAAGATGGCCATGACACCATTTCCTAGTCTGCCCAGTCTGCGACTGGGGTGCAAAAGTCTTTGGAGATCCATGACTTGTTCATCTTGATAAAAGTTAGGCGGTCTACACTTTCAGGGGACAGTCGGATGCGCTTATTTGTCAGGGTACCGCCAGCAGCGTTGAAGACTCTGTTACGGTTCCGGATTGTGGAACCACTGTGCTGTGGTACAAGGAGGGACCAGAGGGGCGTAACTAAGTGCCTACCCAGATCGACCCTGGCTATACGGCGGCTTAGTCGACTCCGTGAAACAAGGAGGGACAGGGAAGGTGAACCAGGTGCCACTCTGGGACCAACCTCATGTGAGAGCAGGCGACTGCCACGGGGCTGATAGCCAAAGTGGACTGGCATGACAGATGGGCAGATAGATGTGCACAGCTGATAGGCAGGTGGATAGAGCTGACTGATGGATAGGCTCAGCTGGCAGGCTGATTGTGGGCATGGCTGATAGACAGGCTGGCGCACACGGCTGATAGAAAGGCTGGTGGGCAGCACTGGGACCTGAGGGCTGGAGCGAGTGCTAACTACAACATTGCACAGGCACCTCCATTTTGGAGGAGGTGCCTAAAATATCAGCTGTCCTCTGGCCATTGGCCAGGGACATATTAGGACGGTGCTCACGGCCCCTTTAAGAAGCAGGGAGAGCGCACGCGCCCTAAGCACGGTGCCTGGGAATCTGTGCGCGGTGCGTGCTCACCGGGCACACACAGCCAGAGGAGCAGAGGATGCCGGAGCAGAGCTGTGGCAGTAAGGGGGTCGAGGTCTCTGCCGGGCAGGAGGCAGAGATGCCTGTGCTACAGTACCCCACCCTTTACGCCCCCTCTTCTTCAAGCCTGCAAGAAATCTTTCCAGAAGAAGAGGAGCATTAATGTTCTCCCTGTGCTCCCATGACCTCTCCTCAGGACCAAACCCCTTCCAATTCACAAAAAAAAAAGTTTTCCTCTTACCCTCTTGGAGGCCAAAATGCTCTCTACCTCAAAAACGTCCTCAGCGCTGACTGGAGCTGGAACGGTACCTGGAGAAAGAATTGAGGACAACAGGCTTAATTAGAGACACTTGGAAGAAATTGGGGATCCGTAATGAGGCAGGGAGTTTTAACTTATATGCCACTGGCTTAATTTGGCTCAGAATCTCGAGCAGACCAATGAACCGCGGACCCAACTTTTAAGAAGGCATCTTGAGATGGACATACTTAGAGGAAAGCCACACCAAGTCCCCTGGACGGAATAGAGGTGGGTCCAGACGTCTCTTGTCAGCATGTCTCTTCATCCGCTCAGAGGATTGTAGCGATACCATTTTAGTGTCCTCCCAAATCACCGAAAAGTTTCTGACAAGAGACTAAGCAGCAGGATTGTCCACTGAAGTAGAAGCAGGAAACGGAATATTGGGATGCTGACCGTACACCAAAGCTCCACCCAGTCACTATGGTGAGGGTTGACGAAATGCCAAAGGAAATTAGTGAGGATGTGATTGATACGCTCAAACTGACCATTGGACTGAGGATGATAGGCTGAAGAGAAGTCCAAAGCGACATTCAGCAGCTTACATGCGGCTCTTCAAAAGCGTGAAGTAAACTGAACTCCTCTATCCGAGACAATAGGGAGAGGTAGGCCGTGGAGACGGAAGATGTGAAGGATGAAGTCTTTGGCTAGCACTGGCATAGAAGGAAGACTTGGCAAGGGAATGAAGTGAGCCATCTTGGAGAAGCGGTCAGCGACCACCCAAATTACAGTACAACCGGCCGATACAGGAAGATCGTGATGAAATCCACCGCGATGTGTTGCCACTGAGCAGAAGCCACGGGAAGAGGAAGAAGTCGACCAATCGGACGTTGCCTAGGCGTCTTGTTACGGCCACAGGATGAGAAAGCAGAGACAAAATCCGCAACATCCTTGCGCAGAGTCGGCCACCAGTAATGTCGGGAAATTAACAGAAGTGTCTTCCTCTGACCAGCATGTCTAGCCAGTTTGGAAGAATGACCCCAGAGTAAGACCCTCCTCCTATCTGGAGCTGCCACAAAGGTCTTACTAGGAGAAAGATGAGACAGATCAAACAGTGCGACAGTCATTATTCTGGAGGGATCAATGATGTGCAATGGCTCGTCCTCTTGATCGGTAGACAGGAAGGAACGGGAGAGTGCGTCTGCCTTAATATTCTTGTCTGCTGGACAGAAATGAAGGGACAGCAAAGAACAGGAACCCTCTGGCCTGATGAGGATTGAGTCGCTGAGCGGATTGCAAGTAGGAGAGATTCTTGTGATCCGTATAGATGACCACAGGGTGCAGAGCCCCCTCTAACCAGAACCTCCATTCCTCCAATGCCAGTTTAATAGCAAGCAGTTCTCACCAATGGAGTAATTGTGCTCCAAGGGAGGGAAGAGTTTGGAAAAGAAGCCACAGGTTACCATTCGCTGGTCAAGGACTTCTGGGTGAGAACTGCTCCGGCCCCTGAGGAAGAGGCGTCAACCTCCAGGAAGAACTGCTTTTACAGTCAGGATGATGAAGCTCCGGAGTAGAGGAGAAAGCTTGCTTCAAGAATACAAAGGTGTTTTCTGCCTCGGGGGTCCATTCCCTGGGGTTAAACCCTTTGCGGGTCAGAGCAGAGATGGGAGCTGTCCAGGAGGAAAAGTAAGGAATGAACAGGCGGTAATAATTAGCGAACCCCAAAAACAGCTGAATAGCCTTCAACCTCTCCGGTAGGGGCCATTTTAGAACGGCAGACACCTTTTCAGGATCCATCTTAAGCCCGGTCACTGAGATTATGTATCCCAAGAAGGGAAGAGAGGTCTGTTCAAAGATGCATTTCTCGAATTTGGCATACAGACGATTCTTCCTGAGCCTCTGCAGTACCTGTCGAACATCTCTTCGATGTGAGGGCAGATCAGAAGAGAACACCAGGATGTCATCCAGATACACTACCATGCAGGAGTACAGAAGATCTCGGAAGATATCATTCACCTGTTCTTGGAAGACTGCTGGTGCGTTGCAGAGTCTGAAGGGCATCACGCGGTACTCGTAGTGGCCATCCCGGGTCTTGATTGTCTTCTTCCACTCGTCACCTTGGCGAATCCGGATAAGATTGCATGCTCCACGGAGATCTAGCTTGGTAAAGACATTGGTGCCCTTGAGGCAGTCAAACAACTCAGAGATAATAAGCAGCGGATAGTTATTTTTGATAGTGATTTGATTTAGGCCCCTATAGTCGATACATGGGCGAAGAGAGCCATCTTTCTTCTTGACGAAGAAGAATACTGCTCCAGCCAGAGAGATGAATTTCTGGATAAATCCCCTAGCAAGATTCTCCTCGATGTATTCAGACATGGGTCTGGTCTCGGTCACCGACAGGGGGTAAATTCGACCTCGGGAGGTCAATAGGACAGTCATACCGCCTATGTGGTGGTAGTGTCTCTTCTTGTCAAAGACGTCAGCGTACGACCAGTAGGGTGCCGGTAAGCTGGGCAAATTATCTGGAGAGGATGGAGGTTGAGCCAGATGGACAGGAACCTAGCACCTCCTGTGACACTCCTGACCTCAACGGAGCACCTCTCCTGAACTCCAATTCAAGACCGGCTCATGTGTTTGAAGCCAAGGTAGACCAAGCAGTAATGAGTGAGAGAGACCAGACAGTACGTAGAAGAATATTTTCTCCAAGTGTAGTATTCCTACCTGAAGAACTACAGGCTCAGTGACGAACAAGATGGATTGAGAAAGAAGATTCCCATCCACGGAGGAGACCGCTAACGGAACCGCAAGACGTTGGATAGGGATAAGACACTGCTCCACAATGACCTGTTGGATGACATTCCCAGTGGCACCGGAATCCAGGTAAGCAGTCTCCTAGACACTGGAGTTTCCTGGTCTCACTGGATAAGAACAGATTAGATGCTCAGTACTGCCACAGTAAAAGCAACTTCCCTCGGCGCGGCAGACCTCCTGATGAGACTAGACCATCTTTACTTGGTTTATTTGCATAGACTCTGGGGGGAGGCCGAGGCTGATGCTGGTGGAGAGACTGGCCTTTGGAAGGTTGGTGCAAGGCACAGAGGCTTTTTCTCACGGATTACCTCCTTTGAACGCTCCTGGAGCCGGATGTCGATCCATGTGGCCAGTGACACCAGGTCATCCAGAGAGGTGGGTTTGTCATGACTGGCTAGCTCATCCTTAATCGGCCCAGAAAGGCCCTCCCAAAAGGTAGACACCAGAGCCTCATTGTTCCAGGCAAGTTCTGACGTGAGGGTGAGGAAACGCACAGCGTACTGGCCCACAGTGAGACTCCCTTGGCAGAGTCGAAGGAGGGAGGAGGCAGTCAAAGATGTGCGTCTGGGCTCATCGAACACCCTCCGGAAAGCCACAATGAAAGCCTGGAGATCAGACATCAGAGGATCCCCTCTCTCCCACAGGGAGTTAAGCCACGCCAACGCCTCTCTGGTGAGATGAGACATAATAAATGCCACTTTAGCTCGGTCAGAACCAAACTGATGAGCCAGGAGCTCAAAGTGCAGAGTGCACTGGTTGATGAAGCCCCGACATAGAACGGAATCACCGCCAAAATGTGGAGGAGCAGATAGTCGGGGTCCAACGCTGGGTGTCACACTGCTGCTGGGAAGAGGTGCCGCTGGAGCAGATGCCGCTTTGTTAGAGACGGACGCTGCAGGGGTGGACAGTGCATCCAAATGAGAGTTTACAGTCCACAGGTAGGAAAGGATAGTATCCTGTTGAGATCTTTGGCGGGAGACCTCTTGAAACAGGTCAGAAAGCGAGTGAGCCTGGGTACCACTGGATTCCATGGCCTGTGCAAACTGTTATGGGTCCAGATGGTAGAACCACTGTGCCATGGTGCAAGGAGGGACCAGAGGGGCGTAACTAAGTGCCTACCTGGACCGACCCTGACTACATGGCGGCTTAGTCGACTTTGTGAACCAAAGAGGGACCGGGAAGGTGAACCAGGTGCCACTCTGGGACCGACCTCGTGTGACAGCAGGCGACTCCCACGGGGCTGATAGCCGAAGTGGACTGACACGACAGATGGGCAGACAGATCTGCACGGCTGGTAGGCAGGCGGATGGAGCTGACTGACGGAGAGGCTCGGCTGGCAGGCTGATTGGCGGGTACGAATGATAGACAGGCTGGTGGGCATGGCAGATAGGCAGGCTGGCGGGCACGCCTGTTAGACAGGCTGGTGGGCAAGGCTGATAGACCAGCTGGTGGGCATGGCTGATAGACAGGCAGGCAGGCATGGCTGATAGACAGGCTGGTGGGCAGCACTGGGACCTGAGGGCTGGAGAGAGAGTTAGCACACAAACTACAACATTGCACAGGCACCTCCATTTTGGAGGAGGTGCCTAAAATATCGGCTGTCCTCTGGCCATTGGCCAGGGACATATTAGGATGGCGCTCGTGACCCCTTTAAGAAGCAGGGAGCGCGTGCCCTAAGCACAGTGTTTGGGAATCTGCGCACAGTTCTTGCACCCCAGGCACACACAGCTAGAGGAGCGGAGGATGCCTGAGCAGAGCCGTGGCGGTAAGGGAGTTGGTGTCTCTGCCGGGCAGTAGGCAGAGATGCCCGCACTACAGACACGTTCTAAGAGAACGCTGGCTGTCGTGCATGACAAAACCTCCAAGGAGTGACAGGTGAGCTAAGGCTAATCTTCCATTTTTGAAGACCAAAATGTGAAACGGTCCAAATCTCACCAGATGGTATTGAATTTGAGCTTGAGATACTCCTGCACAATCTTCTCCAGTCGTTCACTATGTGTCAGACTTGTACTCTGTTCTGTTGGTGCATGTGCTGGTTCTAAAAAATGTGTGAAACGACTCACAGAAATTGCTTCTGACACTTACACTGTTGCTGCTGCTAATGTTTTTGCATTGACGACTCAAAGTTCCTGGGGTGGGAAGTTCAGATCTCGGATGCATACTGGATAGCTGCCCAAAACTCTTCAGCTGTATGACTGTGATCTCCAAGGCATATTAATTGTAACACTGCCTGATTGCAGTGAGCACTGGCTGCACAGTACGGAGGTGAGGGTATTCTTTATGCACTGTTGGAACGTGTGTCTCATTAAGGCACAGGTTGAGTGTGCAGGTGCAGGTTGTGGAGGAGGGGGAGGCAGAAGCAGTGGAAGAAGTGTTAGATACAGAGGTTTGCCCTGCAAGCCTTGGGGATACCATGACTTGTGGAAGAGACCCTTCTCCGCCTGCCCCCACAGCCACCAGAGTCACCCATTGTCAAGTCAGTGAGATGTAACGCTCCTGGCCATGCTTTCTCATCCAGGTGTCTGTGGTGAAATGCACCCTGGCAGAAATAGATTTTTTCAAGGAACGGGTGATGTTGCCTGTGACATGCTGGTGTAGCGCAGGCATATCTTTCTTAGAGAAGTAATGGTGACAGGGCAACTGGTATTGGGGCAATGTGACGGCCACCAACTTTCGGAAACTGTATGTATCCATCAGGCGATAAGGCAGCATTTCCGTGGCCAACAGATTGGAAATGGTTGAGTTCAACCCCTTAGATTTGTCATGTGAAGGGTGAAACAATCTTTTACGTGACCATAACTGCGGGACCGAGGGCGAGCTGCTGTGCTGAGAGAGGGTGGAGTAGGGTGAACATGACAAACTGCTTGACCGTGAGTGAGGTGCAGGCGAAGATGGTATGGTAGATTGAGAAAGATATGGTGTGCTTGGTGAAACAAAAACTGCAGGAACGTCCACTTCCATTACAGCTGACGGGCTATCACTCACCCTGACTGGAATGGGTAAACAAGTGGAGGTTCTGCGGCTGGAGACCTGGGAGAGAACATTTGACACGGTGATGGAGAAGGAAGAAAATGCAGATGGGGCAGCCAATGGTTGGTGAGGACCACTGGTTCGCATTTTATCACAGTGAGATTCCCAGACTAATGCATGTTGATTGAGCATTTGCTGGTTCTTGCATGTAGTAGTCAAATTATTGCAATTTTTCCCTCTACTGAGTCATTTTTTGCAAAGTTGACAGATAGCGTGAGTTGGGTCATCATTTATGGTCTCAAAAAAGGCCCAGGCTAGACAACCCTTGCCTCCCCTGTGAATTGCAGACTCTCGACTTCTGCTGGCCACAGCCACAGTTGTGGCTGAGGATGAAGTGCTCGTCGTGGTGGCATCACTTCGTGTCTGTGTGGTAGGCCGCCACATAACCTCCTCATCTTCCTCCTCCTCCTCCACAACTTCAGATGAGCTACTCAGCTGCATGCCTTTGGGTTCACACCAAGTGGATCTACAACCTCATCATCATCCTCTCTGTTCTGCCACTCCTCGACCTGAGAGTCATCCTCCTCCTCTTATTGTCCTGACAGCACAGTACTGTCTGCTTGCGCCTCAGGTATTTGAGTATTATCAGAGTCACCCCCTTCCCCCATGGATTAATGTTTGATGACAAGGGTCAGGATTTTGCTCTGCCTCTACTTCATCCTGCCCCGCATCGAACAGAAAAAAAATTTGGCCATCAGTGCAGATGCTTTTCTCCTCTTGAGTCTGTGAATCTTTGGAGCAGACCTCTGATGTCCATGGCATAGAATGTGTGACCAGCTCTGCAGACTTGCCCATCTGTGGTTCCCTACAGTCAGTTGGGCGGTTGGAGAGTTGTGACGTGGTGGGAAACCAAGGTAATTGGGGTGCCACCTCTGAGGACTGTACTATGTGTGATGTTGAGGTGGAGGGAGAGGAGGAGAGGCCACTTGATGCAGCGCTTGCCAAACACTAGAGCACATGCTCTTTCTAACCCTCATCTACAAGGCGTACCACTGGTCAGCTTCCAAAGAAAGGGAGTGGAGTA
This sequence comes from Phyllobates terribilis, assembly GCF_046119375.1. Taxonomy (NCBI): domain Eukaryota; kingdom Metazoa; phylum Chordata; class Amphibia; order Anura; family Dendrobatidae; genus Phyllobates; species Phyllobates terribilis. The sequence continues at coordinate 250,401,224 of NW_027362769.1, read as the reverse complement.
GCCCATCCAGTAACAGAAGTTGTCAGTTGTCTTTCGATAGGACGTGACAGTGTTGGTTCAGTAGAGCTTTCACTAAAATTACCACCTACTCCACGTACACCTTGAACATCAAGCCTATTCCCCCTTCCACCACTACCTCGTTTTTTCACACTCATGTTGTATGTACCCTTCCCCTCTTTTAACCAGCTGTTTAACAAACCTATGCCCAGACTTGCCCGTAACCTGTCACTAAATTACCAATCAGTATTTATTTGCTCAGATAGTATTTCTGGAGCACACTATTAGCAATCAAAAATTAGATTTTCTACTGTGTAGCCCTGGATACAGCAGAATCTCAGCGCAAAACAATTACGAGCTTAGATATGGCCTGCTTTATGTAGCACTGTAGTAACAGAAAAATGTAGATTTTCTACTGTGGAGCCCAGGATACAGCAGAATCTCAGCACAAAACAATTACAACCTCAGATGTGGCCTTTTAATGTAGCACGGTAATAACAGAAAAAAATAGAGTTTCAAAGTTGTACTTCTGCATGGAACAGAATATCAGCACAACAGTTTTATGCTGAAATGTGGCCTGGTGTGTCTGTCTGGACCACATTAACAGCAAAAATGATTGATCTGCTGGAAGATTGATTTCACTGCCATACAGGATCCTATCTATTCAAACTATCTGACTTACAAGCAACCGCCTAGCTAACTATCTCACTCTCTCACTATCCAGTAGCAGCAGCAGGAGCAGACTCTCCGCGTTGTTACACTGACAAAATGGCGCCAAAACAACATGTCTGCGCTTTATATGGAGAGGGACATGTGACTTTAGCAGCTAATGACACAAGCCCTTGGGGCTGGACATTGTGGATGGTTCCTGCGCCCTGATTGGCTTTCCGGAATCTCCACATATATAAGTTAAGAAAAAAAATTAAGAATAACAGTCCGCTGCTCCTCTGATCTCACCCCACCCTCTCCCCTCATCAAACACTTCTACTCAGCTCATCAAACAGCACCACTATCCTAGTCAAAGAAAAAAAAAAAAAACTAGTGGAAACGCTATCATTTACAGAACTTTGGACGAATTTTGCCGATTTTGTGTAAGAATGCTCGGGGGTTCGATCACGAATCCAAATGTGAAATGTTCATGCTGAATTTGAAAAAACTGAACGTTTTCCAAACATGTTTGACCACCTCTAGCCCTTGGGAGATCTACGCTGCCCTCTCCGATCACCAGATGGATGACATGGAGCAGTGGTCCAGCAGCATGTTTGCCACTATTGTGGAAGCCATAAAAGACTTGTTGCTGAAGGAACAGTTCCTGAACATCTGCCCACCGGATGACAATTTGTTTTTGACCGGGAACCTAAGGACACAGCTCAAGCAGCGAGCCTAGAAAACTCCTATGTGCCCAATTGGGAGCCGTGGCTTCAGGTGAGTGAAAGTGTTCACTGGAAAGGCTCCCGCCAAAGGCCAACCCCTTGTCCTGCCATCCCTGCCTAAGGCTCAACTGGTGGATCTGCCACGGTTGCTTGAAGCAAGATCATCCTTGATATATATCTATAATATAATCGTAGAAGCGTGTCTCTGTCCGAAGCCTTGATAGACTGCGCATGCGTGACGCGCAGTCTGGCTCCAGACAGAAGCAGGCATCCAGCCGTTACAGGTAAGAGGAGGTGTATGGCGCCGGAGATCGAACGGTATGCGTAGACACTGAACGCTTACCGCGGATCTCCGGCGCCATACTTACATACTTACCTGACCGGTAGGAGTGTTGCCGCGGCACCTCTCTTCACTGGAGACCGGGGGGCGGAGTGAAGGTGTCGGACCAGCGCGTGCACATTGCGCTATCCAGCGCCATTTTACTGAAGACACATTTACAGTGTGTCTTCAGCAAAATGGTGCCGGACAGCGCGGTGCTCCGGCGCCGCACTCCTCCCCCGGCCTCCGGCAGAAGAGGACGCAGCAGCGCTGGAGCACAGAGAAGAAAGGTGAGTATAAGTGTTTATTTTTTTTGTATGTGTGTACAGTGTGAAAGGGATGAGGGGGCCACACATACCAGGATTGGGGTGAGGGGTACCACACATACCGGAATTGGGGGTGAGGGGTACCACACATAACTGGATAGTGGGGTGAGGGGTATCACGCATATCAGGATTGGAGGTGAGGGGTACCACGCATACCGGGATTGGGGGTGAGGGGTACCACACATACCGGGATTGGGGATGTGGGGTGCCATGCATACCGGGATTGGGGATGAGGGTGTGCCAAGTATACCGGGATTGGGGATGAGAGGTGCCATGCATACCGGGATTGGGGATGAGGGGTGCCACGCATATCGGGATTGGGGATGAGGGGTGCCACGCATACCGGGATTGGAGATGAGGGGTGCCACGCATTCAAGGATTGGGGATGAGGGGTGCCACACATGCCGGGATTGGGGATGAGGGGTGCCATGCATACCGGGATTGGGGATGAGGGATGGAGTGCAATGCATACTGGGATGAGGGATGGGGTACCATGCATACCAGGATGAGGGATACCTTACACACCAGGATAGGGATGAGGGGGCCACACATAACAGGATTGTAGGATTGTGGGGAGAGGGGTACCACACATACCAGGATTGGGGGTGAGGGGTACCACACATACCAGGATTGGGGGTGAGGGGTACCACGCATACCAGGATTGGGGGGTGAGGGGTACCATACATACCAGGATAGGGATGAGGGGTGCCACGCATACCGGGATTGGGGTTGAGGGGTGCCACGCATAATGGGATTGGGGGTGAGGGGTGCCATGCATACCAGAATTGGGGGTGAGGGGTGCCACGCTTACCGGGATTGGGGCTGAGGGGTGCCACGCTTACCGGGAATGGGGGGAGGGGTGCCACACCTACAAGGATTGGGGATGAGGGATGCCACGCATACCGGGATTGGGGGATCAGGGGTGCCACGCATACCGGGATTGGGGGGATGAGAGGTGCCACGCATACCGGGATTGAGGGGATGAGTGCTGTCACGCATACCGGGATTGGGGGGGGATGAGGGCTGCCACGCATACCGGGATTGGGGGGGGGTGAGGGGTGCCACGCATACCGGGATTGGGGGGATGAGGGGTGCCACGCATACCGGGTTTGGGGGGATGAGGGGTGCCACGCATACTGGGATTGGGGGGAAGAGGGGTGCCATGCATACCGGGATTGGGGGATGAGGGGTGCCACGCATACCGGGATTTGGATGAGGGGGGCCATGCACACCAGGATGAGGAATACCATGCATACCAGGATAGGGATGAGGTATGGGGTACCACGCATACCAGGATTGGGGTGAAGGGTTCCACGCATACCAGGATTGGGGTGAGGGGTACCACGCATACCAGGATTGGGGTGAGGGGTACCACACATACCAGGATTGGGGTGAGGGGTACCACACATACCAGGATTGGGATGAGGGGTACCACACATACCTGGATTGGGGTGAGGGGTACCACACATACCAGGATTGGGGTGAGAGGTACCACGCATACCAGTATAGGATGGTGGGGACAGGATGGGGGCAGCACAAATACCAGGAGGGGGGCAGCACATACCAGCATGAGAGACCATATGCCAATAAAAATGCTCGCCACCCTGGCGTAGAACGGGTGGTTCAATAGCTAGTATAACATGTTAATAATGATTAAGTAAGTAATATATATATATATATATATATATATATATAATCTGTACATGCTTAGTGCTTCATCTCTGGAGAGTTGGCAGCCTTTAGTCCTCAATTTTACATTCTGCCTTGCCTGATATATCCATCCTGATTCTTTATATTGCCCCCTCATGTGTTTGAAGGATCCGTGCAGACCCACCATGTGCTTATTTTACTTTACATAAGATGGTGGATAGCACAGAGTGGATTACCTGGAGCCTTATCATATATGTTTTTCTCATATATAAAATAATTAAATATTTTGGGAATAAATATTTGGGGCAGTGAGAGGGCACTAATAACTCAGCACATGGTGGGGCAGTGAGTGGGCACAAAAAACTCAGCACATGGCGGGGCAGTGAGTGGACACTAATAACTCAGCACATAGCTAGGCAATGAGTGAGCACAAATAACTCAGCACATAGCTGGGCAGTGAGTGAGCACAAATAACTCAGTATATGGTGGGGCAGTGAGTGGGCACTAATAACTCAGCACATGATGGGGCAGTGAGTGACCACAAATAACTCAGCACATGGCCGGGCAGTGAGTGGGCACTAATAACTCAGCACATGGTGGGGCAGTGAGTGAGCACAAATAACTCAGCATATGGCAGGGCAGTGAGTGGTCACTAATAACTCAGCACATGGCAGGGCAGTGAGTGGGTACAAATAACTCAGCACATGGTGGGGCAGTGAATGGGCACAAATAACTCAGCACATGGCCGGGCAGTGAGTGAGCACAAATAACTCAGCATATGACGGTGGGGCAGTGAGTGGGAACTAATAACTCAGCACATGGCGGGCTGTGAGTGGAACTAATAACTCAGCACAAGCTGGGTCAGTGAGAGGGCACTGCCTGTGTGATGCTGCACCCAGCTCTGGAGGACACATCACAAGCCCAGGTTTCAGCCCTGACTATCAGGTATAATGTGTAGGTAGTGTGACTGACTGGGGTACAGACCTTGCGGTCTTCCACACATACTCATACGGCTGCATGTAGCTAATACTAGACCTTCTTATTATATTTCTTACTATTTATGTGCAGCTAGTGACTACAGAGCCTTTCTGTAACCATAGGAGCAGGCGGCTTCTTCTCATTTATTGTTACACCATATAATACAACATTGTCCATCACTGACTATTTCTGACCATATGATGGGATATTTTCCAGTATTAAACCTGCTGTATACCTTGGTTGTAAAGTTCACCTAAGTACATGATGTTTCATCCTCACTTGTCCCACATGCCATACATTTCAGGAACTGTTTTTGGTAAATGGCTGTAGGGGTAAAGTGTTCTTAACATTAGTGTTCATAATCATTAGTGAAAGATAAATACATTTTCAATTAAACTTCAGAAGAAGCTGTCATGTGGGTACATTGTTACTGGTCAATTTATGTATCTATATAATAAATATGCAACAAAAAAAGGAGCAGTTATTTATTTTCCCTTTTAGAGGGTTCTTGAAGTTACTTAGAATTTGGCCAGTAGGGGTAACCATCTCAGGTATGGACTCCTGGTTTGGAGGGGTGTCCATCACATTATGGCCCCCTCGTGTGGAGGGGTAACCATCTCAGGCATGGACCCCTAGTTTGGAGGGGTAACCATCTCAGGCATGGACCCCTGGTTTGGAGGGGTGTCAATCACGGTGTGGACCCCTGGTGTGGAAGAGTAACCATCTCAGGTATGGCCTCCTGGTGTGGAGGGGTAACCATCTCAGGTATGGCCCCCTGGTGAGGAGGGGCAACCATATCGGGTATGGCCCCCTGGTGTGGAGGGGTAACCGTCTCATGTATGACCCCCTGTGTGGAGGGGTTACCATCACAGTATGGCTTCCTGGTCTCCAGAAGCATTTATATGTTCTAAGACCCTGTTAGGGTAATGTACCAGGGGTAATGGCAATCATATTTTCCATGCCTACAGAATAAATTGGCTCCTCCAAGCTAAAAACAGCAGCTGGAGGGGAAAAGAAAAAGAGGTAGGCATGTTTTTCAATACAATCTGTAGCTTTAAGGACCCTCTTTTTTCTGTGACTTGAAACTTCTGAGGTACAGATTTTGACTGTTTCTATTGACCAACTCCTGTTTCTTTCAAGGTTGTCGTCGGGTCAATGCAGTAATCTAGTGCTTTGAAATGAAGAGCAATGTACCGAATTTGGGTGCCCTTGTGTTGGTGGGAGCGACTAAGGGTAAGGGTATGTGCACACACGTTGTGTTTTGCTGCATATTTTTATGTAAATTTTCAGCTGCATCTGGCAGTGCCAGTAAAGTCTATGAGAAACCAGAATTCACTGTTCCCACATGTTGCTTTTTTGTTTGCTGCGTATTATCAGTGATTAACATGTGATTAACATGTGATTGACATGCCGCTTCTTTCAGCATTTTTTCAGTGTTTTTTCACCCATAGGAAGTAATGGGTGGATGAAAAAACGCTACAAATATGCAGCAAAAACGCACCAAAGTGCACCTGCATATTTGCAGCATTTTTGATGGCAAAATAGAATGGGAGTCTTTTTTTCACCGAACTTTATGTGCATTACTAAATAGAGACAGAAGGACAGTGAAAAAAAACGTTGCAAATACGCAGCAAAAATGTAACAAGGAACGAAGCTAAACCTGCGTTTTTGACGCAGCTAATCTCCTGCCAGAGAAAAAGTTATGTGCAGATTTTGGTGCAGAAAACGTGCAGAAAAAACACAACGTGTGTGCACTTACCCTAAAGTAATCAAGTGCAATAACATGAAATGCAATATGCCTATCCCGGGTGCCCTTGAGTTGGTGGGATCAACTAAGGGTAATCAAGTGCTTTGACACAAAGGGCTATATGCCTATCTCCGGTGCCCTTGAGCGAGTGGGAGCGGCTAAGGGAAATTGTCATCAAGTGAACTACAAACTTGGGGCAATATATGGCTATTATGGGTGGCCTTGAGTCGGTGGGAGCTGCTAAGGGTAAATGTCATCAAGTGCCTGAAAACCAATTGACAATGGAGTTACAGGGTTATTAATAATGCCTTAGTTGACTTTTTCTGCTATAGGTTTTATTTCAATTACTATGTTCAAATATTTATTTATTTTGTTTGTTTTGCTCACTTGTATGGTGCCATTGATTCTGTGGCGCTTTACAGGCGTTGTCGGCGCTGTCCTCATTGATGCATGTAGTCTAGATTCCCAATGTTATGAAAGTTTTTAATGGTCAGTTATTAATATTGACGTTATATATATATAGCTTTTAAGTACTCTCTCTTTATAATATTTTTCTCTTTTATATATACTCATCACTTTTCGGTTAGTAGTAAATTGGTTTAAGAAATTATTACTGCACAGCTACTGTACATAATAGTGGTTTCTAGAATCAAAAAATGTGAATTGGTGAATTATTAGAACTGGCTGCAGTATAATAGTTTTTGAGGCATGGCAGAAGTTATTCTACAGGTATTCACACTGTGGCGACCTCCTTTATTATGGTTCACTTTCCACATTCTCCATTACGGGATGGTTAGCGACTGTTATTTTGCTTTAGTTACCATATTATCACAATTTGGTAGAGTTGCATTGTGTAAATGAATCTGTTGTTGCTCTGGAATTTTGTTACTTTTATACACAGTCTTTCCAGAGCATGTAGAACTGGCTGATGGCTTTATTTGGCATGGTTGATGGTGGTTGAGTCCATTTAAGGTGTCAACTGGCCTCTTTGGTGGCGGTTTAGGAGTCAGGTGGAAGTTGCATACAAGTTAAGCTGGACTCATTTTAACTAATAGAGGAAGTAAAACCTCATGGTGGTGAAGAGGCTCGGCTTTGGTGGCCAGCCTCAAGGATGTTGAAAATGTAACATCTATCAGGGGCAAGCATGGTGGTTAAGCACAGGAGTGAAGATACTAGGGTCATTGGTGCCTCTGCTTGAATGGCAAGCCAGTGTGTGTGGCCCTTTATGGCTGTCTGTCCTGGTGCTGTATGTCAGACAGATGGGGATATCACAGTACTGGTGAATCCCAATGTACTATCACTTCACCTGACTCCTAATGTGATTGTTTTAATCCTGTAATTTAAATAAAGCTGTGGCCATTTTGACAACCAAAATAATGGGTTTTGTGGATTTATTCCAGTGTCGAGGTTTACTGTAGTTATGGTTGTTTTAAGACAAAATGGGGGTCCGTCCCATATCCAAACGTCATGAGGTATTAAGGGAGGATGCTGACAGGGACTAGGACCATTAGGAAGGCGGTCACGTGCAGCTGACCAGTGTGATGACAGACTGAGACATGGCTGGTGATATCTTCATTCTCATTCTCATACAGACCCCATAGCATAATAAATCAAAGATGTAAAAATCACACTTTTCCCTTGTCTGTCCCCTCCACTGCTTATTGGCCGTCAACCAGTCCTCAGAGCAGCATCTCTTTTTCTCCATTGTGACACACATATCCCGGCCTGTTCATTCTAGGCCGGGACTTCCAAACGCAACCAGGCCTTGAAGGTCACTACACATCTCTCGTTGTGACATCATGGACATGCGATGCGCAATGACCTTTGAGTCCTGGTCACGGCTGGAAGTCCCAGCCTAGAATGAACAGGCCAGGAGATGTGGTGAAAGATGGAGAAAGGAACTGCAACTGCCAGCTCTGAGAACCGAATGATGAGCAGTGCTTCCCGCTGTCTGGTCTTATTCTTTCCACTGTCACATCTTCATCAACCTGTTCACTCTAAATTAACTTTTTATGTGACATTTTATCAAATTCCTATGAAAAATCTAGGTAGACAACATCAATGGTCTTATCCTCGTCTATCTGAAATGTACCTCCTCATAGAAGCTGATCAGATTTATTTTACAGGACCAATCACTCTTAAACCCATATTGATGTTGGGTTATAAGACTATTCTTATTGAGATATTCCAGGATGTCATCTTTTAGAAAACCCTGAAAGAGTTTGTCCACTATAGAGGTTAAATTCACTGGTGTATAGTTTTAAGGCTTAGTTTTTGGCCCTTTTTTTAATTTGACACCACATTTGCTATGCATCAGATCTCTGGAACAGACATTGTTATGATGGAATCATTAATAGTGTTGAGCGAGTATGTTCTATTAACCCTTTCGCCGAGTATGCTCGGGCCGAGCTCCGAGTATTTACAGCGTGCTCGGTGATATGGTTGAATCGCTCCCGTGTGCATAATTTGCAACTGTTTGACAACTTTATTACATGTGAGGAATGTCTATTTCTTACACATCCCTCACATGCAATAAAGCTGTCAAACAGTTGCAAATCATGCACACGGGAGCGATTTAACCTTATCACCGAGCAGCTATAAATACTCGGAGCTCGGCCCGAGCATACTCGGACAGAACATACTCGCTCAACCCTAATCATTAAATATTAAAAATAATGGTCTGTCTATTACAGTACTTACTTCCTGAAAAAACTTGGGAATGTATGCCATCTGGATCCAGTAATTTGTATATTTTAGTGTCACGTGGTGTAAACAGGTGACATTTAATGGAAAATTAATGGTATCCTTAAACAAGTCAACTATTATAATAATGATTGGATATTCTCAAGTAAATACTGTACAGATAAAAGGATTTAATATATTGGTCTTTCCTCCACCCTATTTCCATATTGCATCCAGGTTATTTTTGAAGGGTCCCACACTATCATCAGGGCCGGCTCCAGGTTTTCATGGGCCCCAGGAGAAAGAGTCTCAGTGGGCCCCTTAAACACATACCACAATTCATGATGCACAGCTAAGAAATATAGGTATAGTACAATGCCAAATATTTCACTTACTTCTTACATTACATGAGTAAATTGTATTAATCTATTGTAAATTCTACAATATCTCAGAAACTGGCAAATCCTCGGAGCGCAGTGTGTGCCCTAAGGGGATTCAAAAGATTTCATTTTAGACCGGACAGCATAGTCCTCCATACAGTATTATGGGCACCACATAGTCCTCCATACAGTATTATGGGCACCACATAGTCCTCCATACAATATTATGGACACCACATAGTCCTCTATAAAGTATTATGGGCACCACATAGTCTTCCATACAGTATTATGGGCACTACATAGTCCTCCATACTGTATTATTGGCTCCACATAGTCCTCTATACAGTATTATGGACGCCACATAGTCCTATATACAGTACTATGGGCACCGCATAGTGCTCCATAGAGAATAATGGACCCCATATAATGCTTCATACAGAATAATGGACCCCGTATAATGCTTCATACAGAATAATGGACCCCGTATAATGCTCCTTAAAGAATAATGGACCCCATATACCGTATTTTTCAGACTATAAGAAGTACCTGACCATAAAACGCACCTAGGTTTTAGAGTAGAAAAATAGGGAAAAAAAATGTAAGTACAAAATGTGGTCATGATGCACAGTTATGGGGGAGGGGGTCTGCTGCTGACACCGGTATTGGGGTAATGTCCCCCAATTCTGTTAATATCCTCCATCCTGGTATGTATGGCCCCTCTTTCCTGGTATACGTGGCCCTCATCCCCATCCTGGTATGCATGGCAGCCCTTGATCTCCCATCCTGGCATTCATGGCACCCTTGATCCTCCATCCTGGTATTCATGGCACCCCTTGATACCCCATCCTGGTATTCATGGCACCCCTTGATCCCCCATCCTGGTATTCATGGCACCCCTTGATTCCCTATCCTGGTATGCATGGCACCCCTTGATCCCCCATCCTGGTATTCATGGCACCCCTTGATCCCCCATCCTGGTATTCATGGCACCCCTTGATCCTCCATCCTGGTATTCATGGCACCCCTTGATCCCCCATCCTGGTATTCATGGCACCCCTTGATTCCCCATCCTGGTGTGCATGGCACCCCTTGATCCCCCATCCTGGTATGCATGGCACCCCTTGATCCCCCATCCTGGCATTCATGGCAGCCCTTGATCCCCCATCAAAAATATACAATCATACTCACCTCCTCTCACCTCCAGCGCAGTCCCTCTCTGCTGCCGACACTCTCACTGTGTGAGCCGCGCATGGCAGGGTGCACATGGCGTCCCTGCCATGTGCCCTCACACAGTGTAGTGCTGTGCCAGAATAGTCACTGCTCCCCGCGCTGGGACTCTGTGCTTGGGGAGCAGTGATCATTCAGTCTCTTCAATAGTGCGCACACTGTAGCCGCAGCGCGGCTCCTGCTGCGCTCTGTGGTTAGTGTGCCTGCTCTTAAAGACCATGGATATTCATTACAACACAAGGGAGTGGGTTGTAGGGAATATTCATGAGCTTTAATGGCGGGCACACAGACCGCAGAGCGGCAGCAGGAGCCACGCTGTGGCTACAGTGTGCGCGCTATTAAGGAAAATTAATATTCATTGCTCTCCATGTCCATGCGTGTGGAGAGCAGGGAATATTCATTTTCTTTAGTAGCGGGACAGCGTAGGCTGCAGCGGGAGGCTGCGGCCTCCTGTGCCTTGCTGATCCCCCACTGCCACTCCCCCACAACCCCACCACGCACAGCCATAGTATATAGGTATATAGTATTCGGACTATAAGACGCACCCCCCACTTTCCTCCAAAATTTTGGAGGAAAAAGTGCGTCTTATAGTCCGAAAATACGGTAATTTTCCATACAGAATAATGGACCCCATATAATAATCCATAGAAAATAGTGAGCCCCATATATTGCTCCATACAGAACAATGGGCCCCATATCATGCTCCATGCAGAATAATGGCCCCCATACAGCTCTCCACACAGTATAATGGACCCCATATAGTGCTCCATACAGAATAATGGACCGCATATACAACCCCTGGCAAAAATTATGGAATCACCCGGCTCGGAGGATGTTCATTCAGTTGTTTAATGTTGTTGAAAAAAAAGCAGATCACAGACATGGCACAAAACTAAAGTCATTTCAAATGGCAACTTTAGGGCTTTAAGAAACACTAAAAGAAATCAAGATTAAAAATGTGGTACTCAGTAAGGGTATTTTTTTTCAGACCAAGCAGAGGAAAAAAATTATGGAATCACTCAATTCTGAGGAAAAAATTATGGAATCATGAAAAACAAACACACAAAAGAACACTCCAATACATCACTAGTAGTGATGAGCGAGTATGTTCTGGTCTGAGTATGCTCGGGCCTAGCTCCGAGTATTTACAGCTGCTCGGTGATATGGTTGAATCGCTCCCGTGTGCATGATTTGCAACTGTTTGACTGCTTTATTACATGTGAGGAATGTGTAAGAAATAGACATTCCTCACATGTAATAAAGTTGTCAAACAGTTGCAAATCATGCACACGGGAGCTATTCAACCACATCACCGAGCAGATGTAAATGCTCGGAGCTCGGCCCGAGCATACTCGGCGAAAGGGTTAATAGAACATACTCGCTCAACACTAATCACTAGTATTTTGTTGCACCACCTCTGGCTTTAATAACAGCTTGCAGTCTCTGGGGCATGGACTTAATGAGTTACAAACAGTACTCTTCATCAATCTGGCTCCAACTTTCTCTGATTGCTGTTGCCTGATCAGCTTTGCAGGTTGGAGCCTTGTCATGGACCATTTTATTCAACTTCCACCAAAGATTTTCAATTGGATTGAAATCCAGACTATTTGCAGGCCATGACATTGACCTTATGAGTCTTCTTTCAAGGAATGTTTTCACAGTTTTTGCTCTATGGCAGGATGCATTATCATCTTGAAAAATGATGTCATCATCCCCAAACATCCTTTCAATTGATGGGATAAGAAAACTGTCCAAAATATCAATGTAAACGTGGGCATATATTGAAGATGTAATGACAGCCATCTCCCCAGTGCCTTTACCTGACATGCAGCCCCATATCATCAATGACTGTGGAAATTTGCCTGTTCTCTTCATGCAGTCATCTTTTTAAATCTCATTGGAACAGCACCAAACAAAAGTTCCAGCATCATCACCTTGCCCAATGCAGATTCGCGATTCATCACTGAATATGACTTTCATCCAGTCATCCACAGTCCACGATTGCTTTTCCATAGCCCATTAAAACCTTGTTTTTTTTCTGTTTAGGTGTTAATGATGGCTTATGTTTAGCTTTTCTGTATGTAAATCCCATTTCCTTTAGGCGGTTTCTTACAGTTCGGTAACAGACATTGACTCCAGTTTCCTCCAATTCGTTACTCATTTGTTTTGTTGTGCATTTTCTGTTTTAGAGACATATTGCTTTAAATTTCCGGTCTTGATGCTTTGATGTCTTCCTTGGTCTACCAGTATGTTTGCCTTTAACAACCTTCCCATGTTGTTTGTATTTGGTCCAGATTTTAGACACAGCTGACTGTGAACAACCAACATCTTTTGCAACATTGTGTGATGATTTACCTTCTTTTAAGAGTTTGATAATCCTCTCCTTTGCTTCAATTGACATCTGTCGTGTTGGAGACATGATTCATGTCAGTTCACTTGGTGCAAAAGCTCTCCAAGGTGTGATCACTCCTTTCTAGATGCAGACTAATGAGCAGACCTAATTTGATGCAGGTGTTAGTTTTGGAAATGAACATTTACAGGGTGATTCCATAATTTTTTCCTCAGAATTGAGTGATTCCATAATTTTTCCCCTTGGTCTGAAAAAAATTACCCTTACTGAGTACCACATTTTTTGTCTTGATATCTTTAAATATTTCTTAAAGCACTAAAGTTGCCATTTGAAATGACTTTAGTTTTGTGCCATGTCTGTGATCTGCTTTTTTTCAACAACATTAAACAACTGAATGAACATCCTCCGAGCCGGGTGATTCCATAATTTTTGCCAGGGGTTGTAATGATTCAAACAGAATAATAGACCCCATATAATGCTCTATACAGAATAATGTACCCATATAATGCTCCATACAGAATAAAGGACCCCATATAATGCTCCATACAGATGAATGGGCCCCATAAAATGCTCCATGCAGTATGGACCCCATATAATGCTCCATGCTGTATTGGCCCCATATAATGCTCCATACAGAATAATGGACCCAATATAATGCTCCATACAGAATAATGGGCCTCATATGTTGTTCAATGCAGTATGGGCCCCATATAATGCTCCATGCAGGTTGGGCCCCATATAATGCTCCATGCAGTATGGGCCCCATATAATGCTCCATGCATGTTGAGCCCCATATATTACTCCATGCAGTATGGGTCCCATATAATGCTCCATGCAAGTGGGGCTCCATATATTGCTCTATGTAGTGTGAGATCCATATAATGCTCCATGCAGTATTGGTCCCATATAATGCTCCATACAGAATAATGGGCCCCATATGTTGTTCAATGCAGTATGGGCTCCATATAATGCTCCATGCAGTATAGGCCCCATATAATGCTCCATGCATGTTGAGCCCCATATATTACTCCATGCAGTATGGGCCCCATATAATGCTCCATGCAGTATGGGCCCCATATAATGCTCCATGCAGTATGGGCCCCATATAATGCTCCATGCAAGTTGGGCTCCATATATTGCTCCATGCAGTGTGAGATCCATATAATGCTCCATGCAGTATGGGCCCCATATAATGCTCCATACAGTATGGGACCCATATGTTGCTCCATGCAGTATGGGCCCCATATGTTGCTCCATGCAGTAAAATATCTTGCATGGAAAAACTATTGTGCTGCAGAAATGAAAAATGGTTGTGCTGCAGATTCTGTTGCAGAAAGGTAGAGGTAAAAATGAACTCCAAAATAAAAGAGTTAATTCTGATGTGTAAATAACTCTATTTCCAGAGCAGAATTAACATGCTGCAGACTGGAAAATTCATAGCATACTTGTTTTTCCTCAAAGAAAATAACCCCTTCCTGTTGAAAGCTTTCTTCATGACCCTATCTATTGTAATTTACTGTGGATCTGTGTTGCAGAATCCGCCTTGAAAATCTGCCACATCTGGATTTTGCCCAATGAAACAGCAATATTGCTTTACAATCATGGCATGCAATGATCATGGCTGCTCCTCTGCAGTTGATCATTTGTAATGCAATATTTGTTATCCTGATTGAATAGAACATTGGAAAACCAGTAAATGGTAAGGAGATGTGTGATGTGTTGGTCATATTCTTGAATATTACCAGTATAATAGGGAATAAAACTGACAATTCATGTTAACAATCTCATAATCAATACAAAACAGCCAATGCTATAAATAACTATAAAGTAACTACAAGACCTGTCCCACAAATTGGGATTTTGTGTCAGAAATGTAATTTGGTAGTAGATTTTTATGTCATATTCTACATATATTCTACAGTAATTATATTGTGAGACCCAGAATTAAAGAAAAGATAAATGGATATACATACTGTATATATAAATATACAGTATATGTATACAGTATATATATATATATATATATATATATATATATATATATATATATATATATCAAAGATTAAAATTAAAGATTTAGCATTTGTATAATTGTATTTTACCTTGTATGGCTTCCTTTGTAGTTTAATGAGGAAGTGACATGTAGTAAATCTTACGGTTTTTCTTATCACACTATCATAGATAATTTTTTTTACTGATTTCATATTTGATGACATCTCATAGAAAACATGCTTTGACTTAGATGAAGTGCTAATAAAAATGAGAACTCTCTTATACTTAAAGAGGATCTGTCACCAGATTAAAGGGAGTCAGTCAGCAGGGTTTTGCTATGCAGTCTGAGAGAAGCCTGATGTTGGGTCAGAGAGCCTGATTCCAGCGATGTGTCACTTACTGTGCTACTTGGTGTACTTTCGATAGAATCCCTGTTTTCCCTGCTGTAGATGTAGCAGAGATCAGAATGCTGTTCTGTATGTCATCCCACCAACATTACTGATTGGCAGCTTCGTGTGTACATTGTGCATTGTCAACAAGCTGGCAGTTAGTGGTGCGGGTGGGGTTACACTAACTAGCCTGACTGGACTGCATGTGAGACTTAGTCTGCAAAAATAATCTCCTACAGATAAAACACTAATTGTATTGAAACTAGCACACAAAGCTGAGTAAGTGACAAATCCCTGGAATAAGGATCTCTGCCTCTATGCTATACTGCTCTCAGAATAAAGGGAACCTGTCATGTGAAAAAATGCTATTAACCTGCAGGTTAATATTAACAGCGGCATTAAAAGGGTTACATGTGAGAATGCTGATAGCAATGCAGCAGTTAGAGGTAAATGCCTTCATTGCAACACAGCCAGCATCTACCGTGCTGAGCAGGCTCAGGACCTGTGCCTACTTCGCTTCATATTTATCCATTAAGTGGTTAAGCTTAGCATTAAGGGGTTAAATTTGATTAAAGTTATGTGTAAATGTAATCAAATAAATGTATAGCTTTTAATGATTCTGTGACATCATTTCCCATTCTATAAATGCAAAACTTGTGTTGTACTGCAGCAATGAGTAAATGACATAGAGGAAAGACTGCTCCTAAATGTGACAAACCGACAAAAAGGCAAAGGCCATTTTATTCTTTACGCGCTGCTCTCAGGTCAGGACACACAGTACTTTTTTGCTACAATATACTTTTTTAAAGATATGACCAACAATGTCAACATAAAGCACACACAAGTTTTAGAATGGATGGAACACATGCATTTTTTTCCTCAAGAGTTTTTTTTTTATTAACCCCTTTATCCCCCAAGACTGTATGCACCTTAACGACCAGGCCAATTTTTACAATTCTTACCAGTGTAATTTTATAAAGCAATAACTTTTGAATTCTTCAACCAATCCCACTGATTCTGAGAATGTTTTGTCGTGACATATGTTACTTCATGATAGTGGTAACATTTCATCGATATGACCTGTATTTATTTGTGAAAAAAATGGAAAATTGGCAAAAAAAAATTAAATTTTGCAATTTTCAAGCCCTTAAATCAAAGAGTTATGTCACTCAAAATAATTAATAAATAACATTTCCCACAAGTCTACTTTATATCAGCACAATTTTTTAAACAATTTTTTTTGTTTTGTTCGGAAGTTGTACGAGTTAAAATTTGACCAGCGATTTCTCATTTTTCCAACAGAATTTACAAAACTAATTTTTTTAAGGACCACATCACATTTGAAGTGACTTTCAGGGGTCTATATGACAGAAAATACCCATTATAAAAACTGCACCCATCAAAGTGCTTAAAACCACATTCAAGAAGTTAATCGTTAACCGTTCATGTGCTTCACAGGAATTTGTGGAATGTGGAAGAAAAAATGAACTTTTAACAGAAATGTTACATTAGAGACAATTTTTTTTTATTTTTGCAAAGGTGCCGGGAGAAAGTGGACCCCAAAATTTGTTCTGCTATTTCTCCTGAGTAAGCCGATACCCTATACTGTATGTGGGGGTAAACCACTGTTTGGGTGCACGGCTGTGCTCGGAAAAGAAGGAGCGCCATTTGACTTTTTGAATGCAAAATTTGCTGGTATAATTAGCGGATGTCATGTTGTGCTTGCAGAGCCCCTGATGTGCCTAAACAGTGGAACCCCCCCACAAGTGACACCATTTTGAAAACTGGACCCCTCAAGGAATGTATCTAGATATGTGATGAGCACCTTGAACTTCTAGGTGCATCACTGAAGTTTATAACATAGAGTTGTGAAAATAAAAAAATCACATTTTTTCCCACAAAAATGTTCTTTTAGCACCAATTTTTTTTAATTTCACAAGGGTAACAGGAGAAAATGGAACCAAAAATTTCTTGTGCAATTTCTCCTGAGTACGCCAATACCCTATATATGAGGGTAAACTGTTTTTGGCATGGCAGAGCTCAAAACAGAAGGAGTGGCTGTTTCTAATGGTCTGCGGGGGTCATGTCACGTTCGGAGAGCCCCTCATGTGTCTAAAAAGTGAAAAACATCCACAAGTGACCTCATTTTGGAAACTTGACCCCTCAAGGAACTTATCTAGATGTGTGGTGAGCATCTTGAACCGACTCGTGCTTCCCAAAATTTTACAACATTGATCTGTGAAAATGCAAAAAATATATTTTTCTCACAAAAATATTGTTTTAGCCCCACATTTTTTCATTTTCACAAGGATAGCAATTTCTCCTGAGTACACCAATACCCCATATGTGGTCAAAAACAACTTTTGAGGCACAGGGGGAAAGTTTAGAAGGGAAGGTGCACCATATTGGCGTTCAGATTTTGCTGGACAGTTTTGATGGTGCCATGTCATATTGGCAGAGTCCCTAGGGTGCCAGAACAGCAAAACTCCCCATAAGAGACCACATTTTACATACTACACCTCTCAATGAATTCATCTAGGTATGCAGTAATAATTACATTTTTACCACCAAAGTTTTGTTTTAGCCCCAGATTTTGCATTTTCACACAGGAAAATGGGTAAAAATGGCACCAAAATTTGTCCCACAATTTATACTGAATGTAGAAAAACCCCATATGTGGCTATACTGTACTGCTTAGCCACACAGCGAGACTCCAGAGGGACAGAGCGCTATTTGCCTCCTGGAGCGAAGATTTTTCTAGAATTGCTTGCAGACTCCATATACACAGCTAATAAGTTCTAGAAGAGCAGAATTCCTTCCCCCCTCAAGTGACACCACTTTGGGACTTTATCTACAGGGGTGGTGAGCATTTTAACTACACTGGACATGGGGGTTTTCCAGAAAAAAGCAGCAGTGAATGTTGCTGAGTGAAAATTGCAAACTGTTGTTGTAGTGACCAGTACGTTATGCCCAGCTCATCGAACGACTCGAACACCGCCCAAAACAGCTCGAATTTGAGATTGGCGAACAGTTCGAGTCGAACACCGCTCATCTCTACTGTTGAGTTGTTTCCTTTTTTAAGAGGTGCACAAAATAGCACTTTTATGCACTCCTAAAAAGACAGACACCACCGGATCACAGGTCAGACGGGGTCCACAGTGACTTCATCTGCCTCATTACAGGGAATCTTCCACCGGGGGTTCCATCTGAATCACGTATTTCAGAGATTTACACAGAAACCCCAGTGTAAGCGCTTAGCGCAGAGCACAGGATAAATGTGCGCTGAGCCTTACTGCAATCTTTGGGAGGCAGAATGAACAAATCAACTTGCACAGCAAGTGAAGAATTGTTTTTATTTATTTTTCACACCGTTCCTCATGCAGTATAAGTGATTAGATGACTTTATTCTTCGGGTCGGTGCAATTACAGCGTTACCAAAATCGGGTTTTTATGTTTGGCTGCTGTCTCACATACTAAAAGACGCTTTTTTTTGCAAAACCTAGTTTTTTCATCACCATATTTTGAGAGCTATAATTTTCCAATATTTCTTCTGACGGTGTCATGTGAGGGCTGTCTTTTTGCGGGAAAAGTTGACATTTATTGATACCATTTTGGGCACGTGACATTTTTTGATCGCTTTCTATTCCATATTTCCACTTTCTGTATCCCACACCACTTGTGATGTAAACTTCTTAATTCTCACACTATGCCAGAACTTCTGGGTATCATGGTGATGGGGAGGGTCCTGCAATGCGCGTGAGAGGTCATGACATCATAGCGCTGAAGACCTCCTGCATGCATGCGCAAAACCCCCCTCAAGCAGAGTGGAATCTAAAGATGCGGTGAGAATCGGATGGGTGGTGGGGAGTAGTGGAGGGATCGGAAAGGTCAGTGGTGAAGTGAGTATAATGAGGTTTTTATTTTTTTTTGCATACTATGTTTTTATAATGTTTACTGGAGAGACATTAAATTTGCAGAGAATAACTTCTTCACAAATCGAATTTCCTGAGAAGAAACGCGTGAACAGGCAAAGTTGAATATGCCTGAATTTCTCAGCTTTAGGGCTCGCTCACACGAGTGCTATCCGTTGTTTTATTGGATAGCAATGGGACCAATGTTATTCTTTGGGCAGTGCTGATCAGTGCTTTTTATTTTGCATACCAATTCATAATGAGAAAAAAGCATGCTGCGATTTGCAGCGCAAATCGTATGTCACGCACAAATTAATGTCTATGGGTGCGTGAAAAGCATCGGACTGCACTCGAATGACATCTGAGTGCAATCCTATTTCTGCTGACTCACAGAATAAAGATGGAGAAATTTTGTTTTCCATCTTCTCACCAGTGCTCCGATTCTCTCATCTGTGAGAATATGATCACACTAAGCTGACGCTCTGAGCAAACTCAGATTACAGTTTGATCGGAGTGATATTATCATAATCAATCCAATTCCTTCGCATGAGAAAATCTACGCTTGTGTGACCCCGGCCTGAGTGACAGGTTCTCTTTAATTGCCAGATTATGTAGAGGTATGCCTTGTTTGACGAGACAAATGGTAACACCCAGTTGTCAGTTTATTTAGAAATATGCAGGAAAAACAGCACAATTGCAGGATTATGTGACAATATGCTCCATAACTGCTATTTCATGGGGATTTCAAATACTTACAAAACATACATGTCAGAATTGGTGACTGGTAGTGATGAGCGAGTATGTTCTGTTAACCCTTTCGGCAAGCATGCTCTTGTGCTCGCCAAGTATCTTCAGCGTGCTCGGGTGTTCTGTTTGAGTCACACCCTGCACATGATTTGCGACTATTTGACAGCTTTAAAACATGTGACAAATGCCTAAAAACATGCAATCCTCACATGTATTAAAGCTGTCAAACAGTCGCAAATCATGTGCAGGGTGTGACTCAAACATAACACCCGAGCACGCTGAAGATACTCGAAAAACACCCGAGCATGCTCATAAATCTCTAGTAACGAGCATGCTCCCTCATCAATAGTGACTGGTCCTCTTTAAAATCTTTGATTACAATACCTTATTTTTAAGGGGCACAATAAATGCAGTATAAGAAAAACAACAATATTCTTGATGATTGATCGCAATCACATTTTAATTAGTTTCTTGGAAATGTTACCAGTTGATCAACCTTAGTTAGGGCTAGTACTACTTTCTGTAGACAATGTTGTAGATATTTTTGGAACAGCACAATAATAACACGATAAAACAGGTCAATTAATATTGTTAGTCATTTTATTTTGTCTTCGAAAAATCAATATATTTTTGGTTTCCACTGATTTATTTTGTTTCTTTTTTTGTATACAGAAATATTGAACGCGTAGCACCGGGCATCGTCTGTCACAAGGACTGTAACAAGAGGGACTTAACATTGTGATTTTGGAGCGAGCCTCTTCTTCTTACTTTACAAAGTACACACTCCAGATTATTTGTCTAAAATGTTTTAAATTGAATAACTGCAATAGTTGTAAGGTTAGTGATGTTTTATCCACCGCGCTTACACTGATTATAGTATAGCTGAATACGCTTTGTTCTCTTTGAATGTCTAAGTGCTTTCTAAGAGGATACCATGGGGCACTGGGCTTGCCTTTCTATTATTCTGTACAAGAAATTTTCAAAGGCTCACTTGCAGGTTCTAAATTGACCCTTTTACAAATTCTGCCATTTTTCCTGTTGTGGCACAATAATGAGACACTTTGGAGACTGCTCACATGTAGGACTGCCAGAAAAACATGATTCACGTGTCACCGCTTCCTATTATATAGAGCTGTGCCTGACAACAATGTTGCGACTGCTCCTTTCCAGCATCACAACAGACATACTGTACGCCTTCTGTCACCAGCATGGTTGATCACACCACGTATGATGTAATCCAGACCCTGAAACAGATCTTTTCAGATTGAAAGCCTCCAATTTTGCTTTGGAAAATTAGATGAAAATGCTAAATGAAGTTGTTACGTTTTTAAGAAAGTAATTTCGTGTAAATAGAAATGGTTTAATAAGAAAATAAGAAATATGAGATAGATGGAGAGATAGATATCAGACAAAAATGAGATAAAGAGATCAATAAGAAAGATGGGACAGTTTTAAGACATGAAAAAGGACAAATATAACTTCTTCCTTTTCTCCTGCATGTTCTCCTCCCATCTCTCACATAAAAAAATACATAAAAACTTAGGATGTGAGAATTTGGTCTTATCAGACTGAACAAGCAGCACAGTTTAGTGACAGCCTAAGATCTACTACTATATATCAGTAGCTTTTATTAAAATATTTTTTTTCTTGTTTTTGTTAATAGGACTTGTTTGTTCCACTTTTTGTCCTATGTTATTAATTTATTTTAATTTTTAGGTTAAAATATTTATTTTCTTGTTTTTTTTTGTGGGACTTGTTTATTGTACTTTTCATCCTATTTTATTAATTTTTTCTTCTTTTTATGGCTAAAATATTTTTTTTCCTGTTTTTATTAGTAGGACTTGTTTATTCTACTTTTTGTCCTATTTTATTCATTTCTTTTTTTCTGTTTTAGGTTTAAATATTTTTTTTCCTTGTTTTTGTTAGTGGGACTTGTTTATTGTACTTTTTGTCCAATAATATTCATTATTTTTTTCTTCTTAAGGCTAAAATATTTTTTTTCTTGTGTTTGTTAGTTGGTCTTGTTTGTTGTACTTTTTTGCCCGATTTTATTCATTTTTTTTTTCTTTTTCAGGTTAAAATGTATTTTTTTAGTTTTTTGTTCTATCTCCTGAAAACAGAACTACTTGGTTTTATATTACAACTTTTAATAAAGAATATGTAATGAGGGAAAAGATGTTATCTAACTCACCTTAATCATCTAACTACTTGGTAGAGATCCAAAAACAGAAAAGGAACAAATATCAGTACATGGAAAAGAAAAGGTTAGGGTACATACAGTATTACTATGTTACGAGTTCCTTCACTAAGTCCTTGAGAAGTTTAGTTTTATTAATGCGTCAAGGTTTTGTCGATCGTGCTGTACATTGCCTGCAGGCTATTAAAGGTCTTCTATAACCACTGATTCTTTTATATACATTGAAACGTTTAATTTCTGCTTTATTGTTATATGAACGATCCTACATGACCATAAAGAGGAAAATACATATTGTACATTTAAGCCAGGGGGTCTATAATTTTCTGCAAACAATTACAATAAAATAAGTATAATAAAAGGAATGTAAAACAAAATAGATGTATATGGCAAATAAATCTGCTTTCTTATAGCATATATTTGAGAAGTTGTCTGCTGAATGCAATTTATCTGTGCCAGCAATGTCTCAGTCATTTGCCCCTAGGAAGCCATGTTAATGTTCATAAATCATTATAATTATGTATTCTGTTTAATTAGAATTTGTTTTTATGAATACTTGGCTTCTATCATATGTGTGCAGTGATCCCTATGACAGCCCAATGCTGTTGGTGTCGGAATTTCAGCTACGTCCTATATATACATCCTCCAAGCTGAGAACACATATACCGAGAGGAGATATGTTATAAATATAATTAACAGTAACAAGTGCCATCAATGTGGATTTCCTTCCTGGCGACCATATGGATAGCAAATCACCACTTTGTCCTTTTTTTCTTAACTGGATTCTAAATATTTTTTTAAAATCAGTTCTATATAGACCCATACTTCTGTAAATTGGTATTGTCCTTCTGTGCACATTAAATATGAAAATTGTCTATTCAGAGAGGAAGAGAACTTGAACTCTAGTGCCACCTACTGGAAGTAGTGATCCTACAAGTCAATATCGACCCTTTAACGAGCCTTGTAATATGACTTAGGATAAAAGGCAAATCAGAATCTCAATTTGCAGACACAGTGTTTCAGGGTATTGCCCCTCATCAGTGCAAAGTATGAGATCTGATTTGGCTAGGTGAGAGGCTAAGACTGAGATATAAGGGGTAAGGTTTCTCCTTGTGGAGAGCTACTTCCAGTAGGTGCTGCTAAAGTTCAAGTCCTCTTCCTCTCTGAAGATACAATTGACATATTTAATTTCTCATAGTAGCATGCAAGGTGTTTAAGTCTCCTCATACAGGCATACCAGACCAGGCATGTCACTCTCCACAAGGAGAAACCTTACCCCATAGATCTCTGTGCAAATTGGCATCAAGGCCATAGCCAGCAGTAAGGACATTGCTTTTTGCTGCCTGCCATTGTAGGCATGACTATAGAAAGGAAGGTAGTTTTTTCCTGACTTCTGAGACGGTGAATCCTTAAAGCCTCTGTTTCTGGAGAATCAGCCCACATTCTCCAGAGCTATAGACGATGAAGGGAGAGTTTGAGTCCACATGCAGACACACAGCAGCCAGAAGTGTTGAGCGGCAGGAGAAACACTCTGCCTATGGATACAGGGGGGTCAGAACTATAAGTCCAAGTATAAGACCTAGATTCTATGAATCAGAAGGCATGATCTTTGGTCAGTGGATCCTTAACAATAGTAAGCTGGTCTTAAACAGGGCAGAATATGGTGGTGACATATCCATTGTCACAATGAGAATGATTTGTCAAAACTGGTGCGAAGAAAATGTGACGTTGCCCACAGATACTAAAGGGACTTCTACTGACATTGTACAGTGTGCTTCAGGAAATGAAGGAGATAATTTTATTTTTACAAGCAACTCCTCTCCAATAATAGTTGAAGTGGTATCATTAGAAAGCCCATCCTAAGAGAGTGATTCACCAAGCCATGAGATGGCGACTGTCCATAACCCCAACATTGTGTAATAGGAATCTCTATGCCTAAATGGAGCATTTTTAATTGTAGCACTATATTTAAGCAATATATTACATTTTAAAAAAGACATCGAAAAACTGGAGCAAATTCAGAGAAGAGCTACCATGATGGTGAACGGACTACAAAGCATGTCCTAAGAGGAACGGTTGAAGGATCTGGGAATGCTTAGCTTGCAAAAAAAAAGACTAAGAGGAGACTTAATAGCTGTCTACACATATCTGAAGGGCTGTCACAGTGTAGAGGGATCATCCTTATTCTCATTTGCACATGGAAATACGGGAAGCAATGGGATGAAACTGAAAGGGAAAAGATACAGATAAGATATTAGAAAAACCTTTTAGACAGTGAGGGTGATCAATGAATGGAACAGGCTGCCACGAGAGGTGGGGAGTTCTCCTTCAATGGAAGTCTTCAAACAGAGTCTGGACAGACATCTGTCTGAGATGGTTTAGTGAATCCTGAATTGAGCAGGGGGTTGGACACGATGACCCTGGAGGTCCCTTCAACTCTAACATTCTATGACTCTATGAAATCACCACTCCAGCAATTTATTTTCATCACTAGAGAGGTGCTACTAATCTAAGGTCCCTGCCCATAGTCTTGTACTTACCTGCCGGGGTCTTCACCTTTTATCGGCTCCGCTCTGGTTTTACTGAATCATCTTGTGACTGCAGCTTCTCATTCACTGAAAGTCAGAGGTAATGGTGACAAGCTCTGAATGCAAATCTATGAGAGCCTGAAGGAAGCATTCCTAGCCTTTATAAAAAAGTGACCTCCGGATCGTTTCATGAAACAATGGAGCGATCCGGCAAAAATGCTGGAGTGGTCCTTTAAGGGGGCTTCATCAATGAGCTTTGCTAACAAAGTCTCTTTGTTTTTTTTCCTGTGCACATGTAATACAGTAGTGATTCCATTTTTGTGTCATCATATAAGGAATAAGAGGCATTCAGAAAATGTATGTCACTTTTTTGTTATATAAGCGGCTTCTCTATTTTATTCTATTGGTCTATGTACAGTACAGACCAAAAGTTTGGACACACCTTCTCATTTAAAGATTTTTCTGTATTTTCATGACTTTGAAAATTGTACATTCACACTTAAGGCATCAAAACTATGAATTAACACATGTGAAATTATATACTTAACAAAAAAGTGTGAAACAACTGAAAATATGTCTTATTTTCTAGGTTCTTCAAAGTAGCCACCTTTTGCTTTGATGACTGCTTTGCACACTCTTGGCATTCTCTTGATGAGCTTCAAGAGGTAGTCACCGGAAATGGTCTTCCAACAATCTTAAAGGAGTTCCCAGAGATGCTTAGCACTTGTTGACCCTTTTGCCTTCACTCTGCGGTCCAGCTCACCCCAAACCATCTCGATTGGGTTCATGTCTGGTGAGCTGTGGAGGCCAGGTCATATTGCGTAGCACCCCATCACTCTCCTTCTTGGTAAACTAGCCCTTACACAGCCTGGAGGTGTGTTTGGGGTCATTGTCTTGTTGAAAAATAAATGATGGTCCAACTAAACGCAAACCGGATGGAATAGCATGCCGCTGCAAGATGCTGTGGTAGCCATGCTTGTTCAGTATGCCTTCAATTTTGAATAAATCCCCAATAGTGTCACCAACAAAGCACCCCCACACCATCACACCTCCTCCTCCATGCTTCACGGTGGGAACCAGACCAAAGCACAGATTTCCACTGGTCTAATGTCCATTCCTTGTGTTCTTTAGCCCAAACTTGTCTCTTCTGCTTATTTCCTGTCCTTAGCAGTGGTTTCCTAGCAGCTATTTTACCATGAAGGCCTGCTGCACAAAGTCTCCTCTTAATAGTTGTTGTAGAGATGTGTCTGCTGCTAGAGCTCTGTGTGGCATTGACCTGGTCTCTAATCTGAGCTGCTGTTAACCTGCGATTTCTGAGGCTGGTGACTCGGATAAACTTATCCTCAGAAGCAGAGGTGACTCTTGGTCTTTCTTTCCTGGGGCGGTCCTCATGTGAGCCAGTTTTTTTGTAGCGCTAGATGGTTTTTGCAACTGCACTTGGGGACACTTTCAAAGTTTTCCCAATTTTTCACACTGACTGACCTTCATTTCTTAAAGTAATGATGGCCACTCGTTTTTCTTTACTTAGCTGCTTTTTTCTTGCCATAATACAAATTCTAACAGTCTATTCAGTAGGACTATCAGCTGTGTATCCACCTGACTTCTGCACAACACAACTGATGGTCCCAACCCCATTTATAAGGCAAGAATTCCCACTTATTAAACCTGACAGGTCACACCTGTGAAGTGAAAACCATTTCCGGTGACTACCTCTTGAAGCTTATCAAGAGAATGCCAAGAGTGTGCAAAGCAGTCATCAAAGCAAAATGTGGCTACTTTGAAGAACCTAGAATATAAGACATATTTTCAGTTGTTTCACACTTTTTTGTTAAGTATATAATTCCACATGTGTTAATTCATAGTTTTGATGCCTTCAGTGTGAATGTACAATTTTCATAGTCATGAAAATACAGAAAAATCTTTAAATGAGAAGGTGTGTCCAAACTTTTGGTCTGTACTGTACCTTGAGCGCTCATTCAGAGCTGGGGACAGACATAAATGCGTCTTATTAATGGGCCGTGGAACCTTTTCTGACCAGCGGCGCTCGGCCACTGACCTAATACCACCATGGTCAGTCTGTTTCATCCCCCTAGTGTATATAGTGGTCAAATCCACAAGTTTGTCGCTCTTATTAGTCTCTTTGTGATTTACATTCAGGAATACAAACTGTTAACTCATAAAATATGTATTCGCTTGTCTCTTCAGTTTCTCTACATAAGCAGTTTTGCAATTCGCTTCATTAGCGGGAGCCATAGAATAATTACTACCCCAGTCCCACCCATAGGGTGCGAAGATGGAACATGTGCAGTTAATGTCGGCTTATAATGATTAATAACATTTGGATGTAATTTACAATTATTATGTTAAAGGGTTTTTTGGAGACTAAAATTAAAAATGGTTTAACAGGACACATAGGATCCCTCCTTTATGACACCAAGTATTCCCTATGTATGATGTAGTGCATATTCCAATGTTACATTCACATCTCCCTCTATTGGAAGCATATGTGCTTTACTATACTTGTGGAAATGGATCATATATTTTCCCCTAGAGATCAGGCTGTACATACAGTAATTATTATTCTATCCTTGCTATAATAATAATAAAAAAGCTAAATATTGATATTCTGATGAATTTCTGTGTTTACATAGTTACAGCATGTCTGAACAAGAAGAGCTGTCATGTAAAGCATGGAGGAGGAACAAAACATCCCTTCTGATAAGAGATGGCTATCAGGCTACCTCCATCATCGCAGATGAGAATAGCCTAGCAAAGCTAAAAGCGATAACACCGAATAAATAATTAGCAGGTATTAGCCATAGTAATGACTTACACATCATATTCAGTCCACAAGTGGAGATCTGCTGCAGGCCGCCGTCCAAGGGCCGATTCACATCAACATCTCTATCTGGAGACAGGTCAGAAGTCAGGAGAGACGTCAAGTCAGTGGAAAGCACAGAAAAGCCATTAGCTCCCTCTCCCCGACTGAGTCCTTGCATTTACATAAAGAGGACATTTAGGAACATTATATAAACATGTAATTAAATCAACATTAACTGTATAAAATTATTAAAACAAGGAGGAATGCTGAGCCATTATATAAGCCGGCTGGAATGGACAAATCACTGAGTTACTCAGCAAAATGGAACGTCTGTCCTCAATATATATATACAGTATATACATTCACTGAATATTATCTATTTATCTATTATCTATCTATCTATCTATCTATCTATCTAATACAATATCTATCTCTCTATCCATCTGTTATCTATGTATGTATTTATGTATCTATTTCTCTTATCTATCTATCTATCTATCTATCTGTATATCTATCTATCTATCTATCCGTATATCTATATATCTTATCTATCTATCTATCTACATGTTCCATATCTATCTATCTATCGATCTATCTATCTATCTATCTATCTATCTATCTATCTATCTATCTATCTATCTATCTTATCTATCTATATATCTATCCATCCAATATAGTATCTATTGCTCTATCCATCTGTTATCTATGTATGTATCTATCTATCTATCTATCTATCTGTATATCTATATATCTTATCTATCTATATATCTTATCTATCTATCTATCCAATACAGTATCTATCGCTCTATCCATCTGTTATCTATGTATGTATTTATCTATTTCTCTTATCTATCTATCTATCTATCTATCTATCTATCTATGTATCTATCTAACTATCTATCTTATCTATGCATTATCTATCTATTTTTTTCCATCTATCCATATATCTATCTATCACAAATCCATCTCTCTATCCATCTATCTACCCCATATGAATCTATGTTTCTATCTATCTATCTATCTATCTATCTATCTATCTATCTATCACCAAATGTCTATTTCCATTATAGAATTGATTTGTGATGATCTTTTAGAACGTTTGCTAGACCCCACAAATTCAAACAATTTGCGATTCCATTTGCTCATATTGACAATATTACCCGCTAAAATTTCTCACAATTGCAAAAGATTGCATTAGCCACAGAAGGCTGATATGACTTCAGGTGAGACCGTTCTGACTACTTAATAATGCCCTGCACCTATTTCATCACATAATATAGCACAGCCTATCATAGCCTGTATAAAAGCTGAGGTAGGGAATGCAGTGCAGCAATCATTTTAAGCACATCATAGCCCATAGCCATGTATGTGAGGTCATTTTGACATTGCCAAGGGTGTGTTTGCATTAATGTGCTTGAAAGTGGTTGGATAAAGTCCTAGGAGACCGATTTTAGGGCTGTTGGAGCACCTGTGAATACCTGCAGTACCTGTGAAAATAATTTTTTTTAAAAAGTTGCTGGTAATTTTGATTTTTAAAAGATTCAATTATCTGTAATATTTATGTATAGAATTCACATCTATTGAGCTCACATCTATATAACTATCTCATATCTATCTCTTTAATATCTATCTAGCAGTATATTTGTGTTGCCAGCTAGACTAGCTGAGTATACCTGCCTAGATTTTAGGTGTTTGTGTAGTTCTGTCCTTTTACTGTTTGTCGATTATGCATATGAGTGTGTTTTATCCCCGTCTATCTAGATTTGGCTTTTGATTTATTGTTAAGTAAACATTTATTGATGCAGACATGTTCATATAATTGGTTGCTCTTAGACCCGGGGCAGAGATCAAAGAGTTTCCTTCCTTTTTGGCTCCTAATACATTATTCTAATCTATTTTATTACCCTAGAGGTATTACTATATCTAGCTTTGGGCATACAATGATAATCATCCCACATTTTAAAATGTATTAATATAGGTTTGGATAGAATTTATTACAACGACTGGAGAGACATATTTGAATTGACAACCTTTGCTCGAATGGGGGCTTGTCTTCTCCATTACATTAGAAGGTTGCCTCATCCTGTAACAGCAAGATTCACAGATCCTGATACATACAATTATATGGTATATACAGCAGTTATATGAAAAAAAGAGTGCTTGAAAATTTCCAAGAATTAATTTATTAAGATTTAAGCAATGATCAATAATTATTAAATGATTGGTAAATCTGAAACCAGATACTAAATAATTCATTTGTATATGTTCTTGACATGTTTGGCAAATGTTTAAAGCCTCATTCACACGTCAGTATTTGGTCAGTATTTTGCATCAGTGTTTGTCTGCTAAAACCAGGAGTTGAACTTACAGGGAAAAACTATAATTGAAAGATTGACACCTGTTCTGTGTTATGGGGGCACTCCTAATTATGGCAAACAAATACTGATGAAATACTGATCAAAAATACCCACCTGTGAATAAAGCTTTAGGCCATGTTCAGTATTTGGTCAGTATTTTACATCAGTATTTATACGCCAAAATCAGGAATGGAACAATCAGAGGAAAAGTATAATAGAAACACGTCACCACTTCTGTATTTATCACCCACTCCTGGTTTTGGCTTACAAATACTGATGTAAAATACTGACCAAATACTGAACGTGTGAACATGGTCTTCGGGAAACTTTCAATAATAAATGTGAATTAGCATATATTGTCCAGCATTTGGAAGTTCTAGGTAAAACGACTATCTCCAATACTATTACTAGTATCCCTACTACTATTAAAAATTGAAGAAACGGGTTCACCAACACCATTTATTTTATGTGACTATTTATGAAGTGTAACTCAAAATTAAAGGGAAGAACGGCAGTCCTTTAAAAATATAGGTGCACAAATAGGGTCCCAATTTTTAACATACAAAAAAAAATTGGAATTTGACACTCTTTTAGTTAAATTTTATTAGCTTCGTAAAGCGACTCTCCAGCGGCTTTTCTTTTGCAGTGCTGGAGTGGCGCTTTAAGTGTAAGTCCCCTATCCCAGGTGATATACTCACCCTCCGGCGTTCTACCCGGTTTTCAGAACGGTTCCAGTCCCGCTTTGCCATCTTGTGAGCGCAGCTTCTGACTGGCCGGAACTCAGAAGCTACCTCCCAAGCTTGCAATACGAGTCTATGAGAGACAGAACGAGGCTCTCATAGACCTATATTGAAAGTGACCTACGTGCAGCTCCACCAAATACTGGAGTGCCCGGTATGTCACTTTTCACAGGAGACGAACCGGAGAGGAAACCGATGAAGACTGCGGATAGTGAGAATATGACTGGGGCAGGTGACTTACATTTAAAGCACCTCTCCAGCGGTGCAATAAAAAAAAAAACGCGGGAGTGGGGCTTTAAGAATAGTGTATAGGAAGCATTTTTATCATTTTGGTCAACTGACCTTCATCAGATATACTCTAAAAGAACGTGATAGATGAATAACATACACCTGACAAAGAGAACTAGTATAAATACATAGAGAAAACATACAAATATAATGACATATTGAAGATATTTACCTAGATGAATAGAATTCATACAAATTCATAAATAATACAGCTCAGCTCTATGAATTTCATATAACAGCCTCTCAAACACAAGAATACACGACAGTCACTAACTAGAGCTAGTACAAAATCCTCTACTGTGAACTTGGAGGTATGTAAGGGGATGTCTGACCGTGCACTTGGAGGTATGTTATTGGATGTCTGACCGTGCACTTGGAGGTATGTAAGGGGATGTCTGACCGGTCACTCGGAGGTATGTAAGGGGATGTCTGACCGTGCACTCGGAGGTATGTAAGGGTATGTCTAATCGTGCACTCGGAGGTATGAAAGGGGATGTCTAACCGTGCACTCGGAGGTATGTAAGGGGAAGTCTGACCGTGCACTCGGAGGTATGTAAGGGGATGTCTGAATGTGCACTTGGAGGTATGTAAGGGTATGTCTGACCGTGCACTCGGAGGTATGTAAGGGGATGTCTGACCGTGCACTCGGAGGTATGTAAGGGGATGTCTGACCGTGCATTCGGAGGTATTAAAGGGGATGTCTAACCGTGCACTCAGAGGTATGGAAGGGAATGTCTGACCGTGCACTCGAAGGTATCGGAGGTATGTAAGGGGATGTCTGACCGTGCACTCGGAGGTATGAAAGGGGATGTCTGACCGTGCACTCGGAGGTATGTAAGGGGATGTCTGACCGTGCACTCGGAGGTATGAAAGGGGATGTCTGACCGTGCACTCGGAGGTATGTAAGGGGATGTCTGACTGTGCACTCGGAGGTATGTAAGGGAATGTCTAACCGTGCACTGGGAGGTATGTAAGGGGATGTCTGACCGTGCACTCGGAGGTATGTAAGGGAAAGTCTAACCGTTCACTCGGAGGTATGTAAGGGGATGTCTGACCGTGCACTCGGAGGTATGTAAGGGGATGTCTAACCGTGCACTCAGAGGTATGTAAGGGGATGTCTGACCGTGCACTCAGAGGTATGTTAGGGGATGTCTGACCGTGCACTTGGAGGTATGAAAGGGGATGTCTGACTGTGCACTCAGAGGTATGTAAGGGAAAGTCTGACCATGCACTCGGAGGTATCGGAGGTAAGTAAGAGGATGTCTGACCGTGCACTCGGAGGTATGTAAAGGGATGTCAGACCATGCACTCGGAGGTAAATAAGGGGATGTCTGACCATCCACTCGGAGGTATGTAAGGGGAGGTCTGACCATGCCCTCAGAGGTATGTAAGGGGATGCCTAACCGTGCACTCAGAAGAATGTAAGGGGATGTCAGACCGTGCACTCAGAGGTATGTAAGGGGATGTCTGACCGTGCACTCAGAGGTATTTAAGGGGATGTCTAACCATGCACTCAGAGGTATCGGAGGTATGTAAGGGGATGTCTGACCGTGCACTCGGACGTATGTAAAGGGATGTCTGACCATGCACTCGGACGTATGTAAGAGGATGTCTGACCGTGCACTCGGAGGTACGTAAGGGGATGTCTGACCGTGCACTCGGAGGTATGAAAGGGGATGCCTGACCGTGCACTCGGAGGTATGTAAAGGGATGTCTGACAGTGCACTCCGAAGAATGTAAGGGGATGTCAGACCGTGCACTCAGAGGTATGTAAGGGGATGTCTGACCGTGCACTCGGAGGTATGTAAGGGAAGTCTGACCGTGCACTCAGAGGTATGTAAGGGGATGTCTGACCGTGCACTCGGCGGTATGAAAGGGGAAGTCTGACCGTGCAATCAGAGGTATGTAAGGGAATGTCTGACCGTGCACTCGGAGGTATCGGAGGTATGAAAGGGGATGTCTGACCGTGCACTCGGAGGTATGTAAGGGGATGTCTGACCGTGCACTCGGAGGTATGTAAGGGGATGTCTGACCGTGCACTCGGAGGTATGTAAGGGGATGTCTGACCGTGCACTCAGGGGTATGAAAGGGGAAGTCTGACTGTGCACTCAGAGATATGGAAGGGAATGTCTGACCATGCACTCGGAGGTATCGGAGGTATGTAAGGGGATGTCTGACCATGCACTCGGAGGTATGTAAGGGGATGCCTGACCATGCACTCGGAGTTATGTAAAGGGATGTCTGACCGTGCACTCGGAGGTATGTAAAGGGATGTCTGTCCATGCACTCGGAGGTATGTAAGAGGATGTCTGACCGAGCACTCGGAGATATGTAAGGGGATGTCTGACCGTGCACTCGGAGGTTTGTAAGGGGATGCCTGACCATGCATTTGGAGTTATGTAAAGGGATGTCTGACCGTACACTCGGAAGAATGTAAGGGATGTCTGACCGTGCACTCAGAGGTATGTAAGGGGATGTCTGACCATGCCCTCGGAGGTATCGGAGGTATGTAAGGAGATGTCTGACCGTGCATTCAGAGGTATGTAAGGGGATGTCTGACCATGCACTCAGAGGTATCGGAGGTATGTAAGGGGATGTCTGACCGTGCACTCAGAGGTATGTAAGGGGATGTCTGACCGTGCACTCAGAGGTATGCAAGGGGATGTCTGACCGTGCACTCGGAGGTATGAAAGGGGATGTCTGACCGTGCACTCAGAGTTATGTAAGGGAATGTCTGACCGTGCACTCGGAGGTATCGGAGGTATAAAAGGGGATGTCTGACCGTGCACTCGGAGGTATGTAAGGGCATGTCTGATCGTGCACTCGGAGGTATGTAAGGGGATGTCTGACCGTGCACTCGGAGGTATGTAATGGGATAACTGACCGTGCACTCAGGTGTATGAAAGGGGATGTCTGACTGTGCACTCAGAGGTATGTAAGGGAATGTCTGACCGTGCACTCGAAGGTATCGGAGGTATGTAAGGGGATGTCTGACCGTGCACTTGGAGGTATGAAAGGGGATGTCTGACCGTGCACTCGGAGGTATGTAAAGGGATATCTGACCGTGCACTCGGAGGTATGTAAAGGGATGTCTGACCGTGCACTCGGAGGTATGTAAAGGGATGTCTGACCGTGCACTCGGAGGTATGTAAACGGATGTCTGACTTTGCACTCGGAGGTATGTAAGGGGATGTCTGACCGTGCAGTCAGAGGTATGTAAAGGGATATCTGACCGTGCACTCGGAGGTATCGGAGGTATGAAAGGGGATGTCTGACCGTGCACTCGGAGGTATGTAAGGGGATGTCTGACCGTGCACTCGGAGGTATGTAAGGGGATGTCTGACCGTGCACTCAGGGGTATGAAAGGGGAAGTCTGACTGTGCACTCGGAGATATGTAAGGGAATGTCTGACTATGCACTCGGAGGTATCGGAGGTATGTAAGGGGATGTCTGACCGTGCACTCAGAGGTATGTAAGGGGATGTCTGACCGTGCACTCGGAGGTATGTAAGAGGATGTCTGACCGTGCACTCGGAGGTATGTAAGGGGATGTCTGACCGTGCACTCGGAGGTATGTAAAGGGATGTCTGTCCATGCACTCGGAGGTATGTAAGAGGATGTCTGACCGTGCACTCGGAGGTATGTAAGGGGATGTCTGACCGTGCACTCCGAGGTTTGTAAGGGGATGCCTGACCATGCACTCGGAGTTATGTAAAGGGATGTCTGACCGTGCACTCGGAAGAATGTAAGGGGATGTCTGACCGTGCACTCAGAGGTATGCAAGGGGATGTCTGACCGTGCCCTCGGAGGTATCGGAGGTATGTAAGGAGATGTCTGACTGTGCACTCAGAGGTATGTAAGGGGATGTCTGACCGTGCACTCAGAGGTATGTAAAGGAATATCTGACCGTGCACTCGGAGGTATCGGAGGTATGAAAGGGGATGTCTGACCGTGCACTCGGAGGTATCGGAGGTATGAAAGGGGATGTCTGACCGTGCACTCGGAGGTATGTAAGGGGATGTCTGACCGTGCACTCGGAGGTATGTAAGGGGATGTCTGACCGTGCACTCGGAGGTATGTAAGGGGATGTCTGACCGTGCACTCAGGGGTATGAAAGGGGAAGTCTGACTGTGCACTCAGAGATATGTAAGGGAATGTCTGACCATGCACTCGGAGGTATTGGAGGTATGTAAGGGGATGTCTGACCGTGCACTCGGAGGTATGAAAGGGGATGTCTGACCGTGCACTCGGAGGTATGTAAGGGGATGTCTGACCGTGCACTCGGAGGTATGTAAAGGGATGTCTGTCCATGCACTCGGAGGTATGTAAGAGGATGTCTGACCGTGCACTCGGAAGAATGTAAGGGGATGTCTGACCGTGCACTCAGAGGTATGTAAGGGGATGTCTGACCGTGCACTCGGAGGTTTGTAAGGGGATGCCTGACCATGCACTCGGAGTTATGTAAAGGGATGTCTGACCGTGCACTCGGAAGAATGTAAGGGGATGTCTGACCGTGCACTCAGAGGTATGTAATGGGATGTCTGACCGTGCCCTCGGAGGTATCGGAGGTATGTAAAGAGATGTCTGACCGTTCACTCAGAGGTATGTAAGGGGATGTCTGACCGTGCACTCAGAGGTATCGGAGGTATGTAAGGGGATGTCTGACCGTGCACTCAGAGGTATGTAAGGGGATGTCTGACCGTGCACTCAGAGGTATGCAAGGGGATGTCTGACCGTGCACTCGGAGGTATCGGAGGTATGAAAGGGGATGTCTGACCGTGCACTCGGAGGTATGTAAGGGCATGTCTGACCGTGCGCTCGGAGGTATGTAAGGGGATGTCTGACCGTGCACTCGGATGTATGTAAGGGGATGTCTGACCATGCACTCAGGGGTATGAAAGGGGATGTCTGACTGTGCACTCAGAGGTATGTAAGGGAATGTCTGACCGTGCACTCGAAGGTATCGGAGGTATGTAAGGGGATGTCTGACCGTGCACTTGGAGGTATGAAAGGGATATCTGACCGTGCACTCGGAGGTATGTAAAGGGATGTCTGACCGTGCACTCGGAGGTATGTAAAGGGATGTCTGACTGTGCACTCAGAGGTATATAAGGGGATGTCTGACCGTGCACTCGGAGGTATGTAAAGGGATATCTGACCGTGCACTCGGAGGTATGTAAAGGGATGTCTGACCGTGCACTCGGAGGTATGTAAAGGGATGTCTGACTGTGCACTCGGAGGTATGTAAGGGGATGTCTGACCGTGCAGTCAGAGGTATGTAAAGGGATATCTGACCGTGCACTCGGAGGTATGTAAAGGGATGTCTGACCGTGCACTCGGAGGTATGTAAAGGGATGTCTGACTGTGCACTCGGAGGTATGTAAGGGGATGTCTGACCGTGCAGTCAGAGGTATGTAAAGGGATATCTGACCGTGCAGTCAGACGTATATAAAGGGATGTCTGACCGTGCGCTCGTAGGTATGTAAAGGGATGTCTGACCGTGCACTCGGAGGTATGTAAAGGGATGTCTGACTGTGCACTCGGAGGTATGTAAGGGGATGTCTGACCATGCACTCGGAGGTATGTAAAGGGATGTCTGACCGTGCACTCAGAGGTATGGAAGGGGATGTCTAACCGTACACTTGGAGGTATGTAAGGGGATGTCTGACCGTGCACTCGGAGGTATGTAAGGGGATGTCTGAAGTTCTTTTAGTGTATATCTGATAAAGGTCAGATGACCAAAACGTTAAATATACTTCCTATACACTATTCTTAAGAACTTAAAGAGTGACGATTTCCACTGTTTTTGTATTTTTGCAGCGTGAGCGAGCTGAAAGGCTCCTTTTCCTATTGCCTGACTGCGTCACCAGAAATAGGCTGGCTGCCAGTATAATACATCCTAACAAATACAGACTATTAATGGCTTAGTCATCGAGCAATCACTGATTAGCTCCTGATCTCAATTACTCTTTATAGTCATTACATTATAGTGCAATTATCATTATACTGCACCCCACATCTGCACTGCTGCTATTATATGTTCTATGGAGAGGAACCCCCCTAAGGCTACACTACGTCCACCCTGTCTATCTGTACTGCACATACACAACCTCATCCTTGGGAATACGTACGACACTGTAACCATTTCTGCATTAGAGAAGTGCGCTGCCAGGGAAGTTTATTGATTTATTTATTTTGCATGTTTATATAGTGCCATCATATTCTGCCATGCTTTACAGACATTATCATCACTGTCCCCATTGGTGCTCACTTTTTATATTCCACATCAGTAGGTCTGGAGTTTAGTGGATTACAAATAATTTGCATGGTCATTATAAAATGCTCAAGTATCTCATCTGGGTTTTTGATTTGCCTGCACATATATTTTTTGCTTACAGTCACTTGCCTCATAATATCTAAGGACATGTATTCTGGAAGTTTCCTTAGATATTAGCAGCAGATTTGATATATAAATTGCTTATCAGCTTTCCCTGTGCATTAACAATGCGATTCATTTCTACAGCTGCAATTAGAGATGTAGATTGAGTTTAGTATTTAGTTGCCGCTATGCCCTGTCCTACTGCCTCCTTCCTCAATACCATATAGATTGTAAGCTCATGAGGTCAGGGTCCTCTCCTCCTCTGTGCTGGTCTGTCACAGTTTGTTTATTATGCAAATTGTCTCTTCAGAGAAGAAGAGGACTTTAAATCTAGCACCACCTATAGGAAGTAGCAATCCTATGAGTCACAATCGACCCTTTAACGAGCCTTATAATGTAACTTAGGATAAAGGCGTTTAAGCCTCCTCATAATGGTGTGCCAGACCTGGCATGTCACTCTCCATAAAGAGGAAACTTACCCCTTAGCTTGTTTACTGTATTGTACATATGTACTCTATTATATGTATGTAAACCTATTTCACATGTATAGCACAATGAAATTAATGGTGCTTTCAAAATAAATAAAACTAATAACAATGATGTTACATTTAAAGTGATCCTTCACATTGGCACTGAAAAGTGGCTAAATATTTGTCATATATAGTCACCCTAGCTGGTGCCCTCTGATTGTCTTCCCCTGCCTTATCCACAAAGACAGGGTTACCGTTCTCAAAAATCCAAGATATGCGGCACAGTGTCATGGAGAGCGGGGTGGTAAATCAGAATCGCACCTCCACTGCCATTCCTGTGCTCTTCAATTGGGGTACAGAATTAGCACTGATCCCTGTGTCCTGCAGAGGGCGTCATGTAGGATGACTATATATGACAAAAGTGTAGCCACTTTTCACTTCCAGGGCTGAGGGCCTCATTAATCTAAAGCTAGTGTGCTTCGGTGTGTGTTTGTGTAAGTATATGGTGCTAGGGTTCAGAGTCGGCGAGTGGTAGTCTGTAGGTGTATGTGCAGCATGTGATGTTATAGTGACTGTGTTAGGTGTGCAGCTGGCGGATTAAACACTTATATTACATGTTCTTCTATATCATGTGTGCATGTTATGTTTACGTGTGTATCTGTTGGTGTATCTGTGTTTGCATTATTTATATGTGAGGGTGTAGTAGCATTTATTATATTATGTGTGCATGTACGTCGGTGTGCTGTTATGGTATGTGTAATATGGACATGTCTTGTATTTTTTTGTGAGTATGTGCCCATATCTAGGTGGAGTTTTTGTATTATTTGGGTATATGTGTGTTATAATACTGTCATTTTGTGTCTTTGTAGTAATGCTTTGCATTACTTATGTGAACATTAAGAGACAATGTATGAATGTGCTATTGTATGAGTGTGCTGGTCTGTCTTACAGTGTATCAATGAGTGTTTGTGTATTTCATATGAAAGTGTAATAGTGTGTATTTGTGGGTGTTTGGTTTTGCATTATTTACATATGTGTGTGATTTGATGGTGTATGATTGTGCACCTAGTGTTGTATATGTGTGCGATTTAAGAGTGTATATGTGTGTATTGTACAGTGGATATATATTATTTGTTTGCCTGTGTAAATCCAGGTCTTGGCATTACTTGGTTACTAGTATGTTATGTCAGTGTAAGTTTGTGTCGGTATTATTTATGTGTATGTTATGTGAAGGTGTAAGAGTATACAAGTGTATCTTTCTATGTATGTGTGTCATTTGTTTATTTCATATGAAAGTACGAGTGTGTAATTGTTGGTGTTTGTATTATTTATATGTGTGTAATATGATGGTGTATGATTGTATATGTGTATTGTACAATAGCTGTATCTATTTGTATTGTTTGTGTATATGTGCATTTATGGGTGGGTGTATGTGTTTGTATAATTCAGGTATGTATAATGAGAGTGATAACAGTCTCAGTTTGTGTAATAGTGTGTTTATATTGTACAATATTATGCATGTGTAATGTGATGGTTTATGATTGTATAAGTGTGTATTGTTCAAAAGCTGAATCTATTTGTATTGTTTGTGTATATGTGCATTTATGGGTGGGTGTAAGTGTTTGTATAATTCAGGTATGTATAATGAGGGTGATGACAGTCTGTAAGTTTGTATGATATTATGCATGTGTAATGTGAAGGTGTATGATTTTCTGTAAAACTATATATTTGTGTGTGTATGAGGTGTGGGCATTTGAGCGTGCATATGTGAATGTCTGTCCTTGTATTATCCTGGTACGTGTGTGATGAGAGTCTATGAGTTTGTGTCTGTGCGGTCATGGGTCTGTAATATACATGTGTGTGTAATATAAAGGTCTATTAGTGTATTTTTTATTTCATATTATATGATCGTATGTGATTGTGCATCTGTTGGACTATATATTTGTGTATGTCTGCGATAGGCTGGATATGAGCATGGATCTACATGTATGATTTTGTGATGAGAGCCTACGAGTTTTTGTTGATGTGGTCATATGTTTGTAATATATGTTTGTGTTGTGTATTTGTTGCTACTATTTATGTGTGATATGAGAGTATTTGAGTATGTATATGTGTGTGTACTGTGTTTTTATTGTTGGAGTGTGTGAGGGCATATGCATTTGTAAGTGTATGTGTGTAAAGTGTATCTAAGAGAGTGCATGTGTTGAAGGTGTATGATTGTGTATCTGAAGGTATCTGTAATGTGAAGGCATATGAGTGTTCCTCTGTAGGTGTGTCTGTATTATTTGGGTATGAGCCTATGAATTTATGTCAGTGTGGTCACGTGTGTATTGTGTGCAGCTGTGATATATGTTTGTGTGCAATATAAAAGTATGTGTGCATGTGTGTGTGTACTGTATGCATTTGTATTTTCTGTGCATGAGTGTGATGTGAGCATGTATTGTTGTGTACCTGTAGATATATGTGTTTTTATTACATATGTGTGTAATGTGAGTGTGTGTGAGTTTGCATCCTCGGATGTGTGTATGTGATATGAAGATGTCTGCATTGGTATCTGTCATTGAACGCGCGTTATGTGTATTATGACATGCGTTTATTGACTTCACTGATGCAAAACGTAATTTTCCTGAATCAATTATACTTTTAGCACTATTTATATGACTGTGATGGTTTTCATCATGCCTCTGACTTTACCAAATCCTATAGGATCTGCCATAAACTTGATATAATCATATGATAAAACACACACACGTGTTAAAAAATAACACCTAACCTCCCAGTGACAGTATATAGTGTAAATCTTCATAAATGCCTCTCCACAAGGACACCTAAAGTAAAAAATACTTTGATCCGCGAGTCACATTCTGTTTTATTACATAAAGGTTAACTAGCCCTCCTAATGAACAATTATCACTCTATAAAACAAAAGAAAAAGAGCGCACAAGAGTGGAATATTAATCGGAAACATAGTCACAGGGAAGGCAAAAAAAATAGATGAAATAATCAAAAGCCGAGTTTTAATTTAAAATAAAGCCTAATAGAATATAATTCCAATTTCAATTGTAGCTGAACCTTTTCATCATTAAAAAAAACAAGTCCCTGAATTGTTACGTTTACGCGAAAATCTTATCAGAATAAGATTCATGGTAAAAATGTCAGCAAATAAGGATATAAAATGGGTGGCTAACCTAAGATAAGATCTTCCATGTATCTATGTAGATGGCTTGTGACGTAGATGAGAGAAAGGGAAAAAAATAAAATAAAAAAAAATGAAAACATGATTTGGTGCTGACTCTGCTGACCAACAGCAATGCAAAAGAGATTCTAATAGACACCGGGTCCCAGCTGGGCAATGACATTAATTGCCTAAATCTCACGCTTGTCTGTGATGCAGCTTTCTCATTCAATGGCTTGCTCCCTCTCCCTCTCCTTCGCACTAGCTCACTCGATCGCTCTCTATTTCTCTCCACCCTCCCTGGGGATTTTAAAAATGCAGTATTTGAATTTTGGTGAGTGGTAAAGCCTCTGCCCTAGGACCCATTTGACAAATGAGAAGCCGTGCAGCATCAACACCAGCCGACTGAGCTCCAGTGAGTCAATCTCTCTGCTAGTCAGCAAGCTCCTGTTGGGAAACGCCGAGCTCCCTCTCTCCGCTGTCATTGAGGAAGTTACACTGACTCTTCATTAGGCTGCAGGCTTTTGGTTAAATCCCTCCGTTGCTTTTTTTTTTACTATTCTATCCACTTTAAAGCGGGTTTCAGTTTTAATTCGCCTACTTGCCTTAGCTGACGAATGAACCCTAGCTTCCAGCCGGTAGGATAGCAAAGGGGAACGGAAAAAAAAAAACGATAAAAAAAGAAAAGGACTTTTTTTTTTTTTTTTTGGTAACTTTAAGTCACCGCAGCTAAAAGACGATTTAAAACCTGCTGACAAGACAGGACAAACGTGCTTGCATGCTAGCCCCTTCACTTGTTCTACGTCGACTCCAGAGCAACACCATGCAGCATCCTCTGACGGGTGCAACCTGCGTGGCACTGCCGAATGTGGGCATGTGTCCACAGCTCTCTTGTGCCTTGACTTTTATGTACTTGCAGCAGGTAAGTTTCTCCTTGCTTTGCTCTCTTCTCATTGCTGTTGCTTGTAGAGGAACTTTTGCTTTATTTGGCTGTGGGGGTTTCACACCTTTCTATTCTGAATGTATAATTGGTGGAGAAAGGTTGAACTTGATGGACCTAGGTTGAAAAAATAAAAAGACCTATGTAACTAGATGGGGAAAGCAGGGCTTGCATAGATTTGCTGGCGGTAGGAGCTGGAATGTCTTAGGTGGCGAGGTTAAGACATGAGTGTGCTAGGATCTCAGCATCTGGCTGCACACACATTGCATGCTCTTATCTGGGAGTCATGGATCCAGCCTGCCGCTGTACAGCACCGAGAACATAACCTGAGCAGAAGACCATAACCTGCAGCCCATTCTGCTTCATTCATGCTTGTGTATCTGTACATTACTGGGGAAGTCTGTGCCTAGTGGATTTCTAGCAAATACTAGATAGCAAATATTTTAATGAGATGTAAATGTCTCCTTTGTGAACCTGAAAAAAAAAAAAAAAGCTCCGTGTTACAGCTCATATCCTAATAAAAGGCTGTTCCTGCAGGAATCCTGCAAAGAGTTAATGCCTAGGAATGAAAGCATTGCGCCATTGTAAGTGGTTAAAGTGTGATCTTATGCCTGATTCTGCTTCCTTAGGCTTGTCTTGTGATCTCCATCTCAGAAGGGTGTCTATTTTCTAATCTCTCTCAGTCTGGACTGTATTCATTTCCTCACCTGTGACTTAAAAGTCTTCACAATGGCTACCTTTGTGCTGCGGAAGCAGAAAATGCTCTTTTTACTGTTACTGCCCATGTAGTATATGGAGAAATATAGGAGAGGTCCCTATATCAGGGGCGTCCAGCTCTGGGTGCAGGCGCTCTATGCACCAAAGTAGTGATAGATACATAGTAACATCCAAACTTTATGTGTATACTGCCTGCGCATGCCTACATGTCATCCAGGACATACATAGACGCCTGGATATCATGTGCTGCAATCTCTGCTGCATTATCAGTGAGCACTTGTGCCTCCATTGTGCTCCATTATAATTGACATCAAAGTATACCGAGCACATGAGAAATCAATTTATTAGCTATTTATGTGATTTTTTTTTTATTGGAATTCTTTAAACTTGGATGCACATCATAGGACTCAGTGTAAAGTGCTGGCTCTCATTCATTTTAAATTACCTGTACAATCCCATGCAGTAATAATAATATCCTGCCCAGCGTTGAGTGTGACGCATACATGTTGTCCTAGTGAAACATCCACACGTTTCGATTCGGTTATTCTTCGCGTTGACTCGTAAGTAATTTCATTAAAAAAACAGAAAATGTTATTTCCTTGGTAATGTGATGGTCATGCTGTGGTTCACCTGGGGTCCTGAGGTTTTTGCCTATGCAGTAGTTTAAGGCAGTACACAGGCAGACATGCAGCTCTGTCTCTGCTGCTTCCCTATGGGCTTTGTTGTCACTTTAGCATATTATAATGTATGCGTGCTAAAAGATTTATGTGTACATAGATTGTGACGGTGATTTGGGAACAGCAATGGGAGTTCATGTTTTTGCATTCCCATTTCCAATTTGCATTTGATAAATGCTGAATACATCAACTTTCTAGGATTGTCTTTTTAATTACCTCCTTCCTAATAACTGGCCGGTTCTTTTTACTTTTAGAGAAATCTTTCACAGATCTACTCTTTTTTTAAAATATTTTTTAATTAGGCTGGCTGGAGGTTTTGCTGTTTTCTTTTATCTCGCGTGGTCATCTGTTTGTCTTTCATTTTTTGTATATTAAGTAATGCTCATTAGACGATGAAAGACGTTTGGAGGGGACAGGTCAGTAGGACCTTACAAGAGGGTTGGGAGATCTCCATAGAAGCAATTGTCTTTTAATGTAATCATTCCACTCCATCTGTAACCCCATTACTACTGCAGGTAAGGTGCAAAAACCTTTTAAATATTTCCCAACCACTATCATAGTAGAGGGGTTTTATTGTGAACCTCCTTAACCATTTATACTTCTTCTGGACCTGATGTGCCCTTAAATCTTGGTCCTTTTCTGGAATGGCTAATATCAATATCATTATATCAGTAACCTATCTGACGACATATAGGCTTGATGTGTGACCCAGGAGCCTATACGCGCTTCATTGACTCCTTTTCCCCTATGTAATATGGAAGAAGTCCTGTATATAGCGATAAGGAATCCACCATTACGACGTAACCAATGTGCAGTAAAAAAAGGCACCAATATTTACTGCCGCCAGCTCCGAGCGGCGTGTAA
Organism: Phyllobates terribilis; assembly: GCF_046119375.1. Classification (NCBI taxonomy): domain Eukaryota; kingdom Metazoa; phylum Chordata; class Amphibia; order Anura; family Dendrobatidae; genus Phyllobates; species Phyllobates terribilis. The sequence goes on along the minus strand of NW_027362769.1, from coordinate 250,357,007 downwards.
ATTTTATATTTGTCCTGAATATTTTAGCAGATACTTTTCGCCTTTGCCAGTAGTTTTTAACAGTTGCCTGCATTATTTATAAAGCAGGAAAATACATGCAGACATCAACAGGCTGCCGCTATACACGTTATTGTTACGGATAATGCCACATAAAGCACAATGGGAGGTGGACAATATCTTTTATGGATGACAAGTTTGATGAAACACAACTAAATGTGAAGAAATGACTCCAGTGAAAAAAAAGCAACAACATCTCCTATTTGTTTTATGGCCATAGGTTTATCTCAATGTAAATGATTTCTGAGAACTTCTAGTGTGTAAGTATTATGGAAATAGATGATTTTCTCGTCAACATTTTTTTGCTCCCGCTCCAATTAGAGTTCCTTAAAGAATTGCCAGTTTCTGCATTGAGAGCATCTGCATTATACATAAGATGCACGATACAAAACGCCCCTATGAGTATAATAGCCTGATGTATATTTACAAAGGGAAACTCAATGTGGCTGCGGAAGTCGCTTTTAATATGTAGTATAGTTCTGCTTTCAAAAGAATTGCTCAGCTTTCAAGCCCACACAACTAGTTATCGTACAGGACACCATTAGCTTTATAATACATGGCTGTGTTGTGTGTCTTCTGAGATTTGTGGTGAACACTTGAAACTGCATAATGTTTACATCTATGTACATCTACGGAATAATAGTCATTCATGTACTGCACGCATCCATAAAGTATATACAGCTATACAGTAATACTTATACTTACAAGAAGTGTGTACATATACAGTGATAGACACATTAATACTACACACCCAAACATCCCACACAGTCATACAAACATCCAAAAAGTAATATACATTGTACACATGCATAAAGTATATACAGCTATACAGTAATACTTATACTTACATGAGTGTGTATATATACAGTGATAGACACATTAATAATACACATCCAAACAGTAAAATACATTGTACACATCCATACACTATATATATATCTATACAATAATACTTATTCTTACAAGAAGTATATCTATATATAGTGATAGACACAATAATTATACACACCCAAACATCCCATATAAATATACACATCCAAAAAGTAATATACATTGTACATATCCATACAATATATACAGCTATACAGTAATACTTATACTTACAAGAAGTGTATATATATACAGTGATAGACACACCCAAACATCCCACACAGTCATATAAACATCCAAACAGTAAAATACATCATACACATGCATACTAATATATATATATACATATATATATATACAATAATACTTATCCTTATAAAAAATTTACATATTAACAGTGATAGACATACATGTAATAATACACATCCAAACATCCTACAGTCATATAAATATACACACCCAAAAAGTTATATACATTGTATACATCCATACAATATATGCATCTATACGATAATACTTATCCTTACAAGAAGTATATATATATACAGTGATAGACACATGCAATAATACACAACCAAACATCCCACACAGTTATATAAATATACACATCCAAACAGTGATATACATTGTACACATCCATACAATAAATACATCTATACAATACTGCTAGAAGTATATATGCATACACTTATACACAGAAATGTAATAATACATACCCAAACATCCCACACACTCATATAAACATACACATCAAAACAATAATATACATTATACACATCCATACAAAATATACATCTATAGAGTAATACTTATTCTTCCAGTAAGTGTATATAAAGTGATAGACATACATGTAATAATACACACCCAAACATCCCACACAGTCATGCAAACATACACATCCCAGCAGTAATATACATTGAACACATCAACAACATATATATCTATATAAAAATATCCCTCCATATAAGGAACATCTGTATACAATGACACGACTCCCTACAATAATATACATTCATAACACCCACACAATCATACAAATATACACATCCATACAGTACAACACATTCATACATTGCTGACATCCATATAATATTTATATCTCTATAATATTCATCCATACAATATACACCTGTAGATATCCATACAGTAATATGCATCTATACACTGGACATCATTCAATGATAGACATCAATACAATAATACCCATGTGTACCTGCATGTTCATACAATGATATACACTAATACCGCACACCAATAATAAAAAAAAACAATATACTACACATGCATGCAAACACATAATGATACAATATTGCTCATGTATAACTTACACATCCATACAACACACAGATTTTTTCAATAATGCACATTCATACCTGGTACACCGCCATACTGTATGATACATGCACATGATTTACACTGCACGCTGGTTGATTATAGTCCGCTGGGATGGCTGATGCTAGTAAACTATTCAATGCAGAGTTTTTTTCTGGGCATCTATTACTTTGCTCTTTTTGTATTCGAAAGGTAAATGTAACAGAGCTGGATTTTGTCACTTATCTCTTTGGGCTACATTAATTTACTCTACAAGTTCTACCTCTGAGTTCAGAGACATAGCACAATGCCGGAGAGGTAGCTGCAGTCCTGTGCAAAAGACAAGATGAGTTGAGTCAAATGACAGTTATGCTACATTTGTACTTTAGTTAAAAAGGCGCTACACGTCATTTTGCACTTTGTAGCACAGTGAAATAAACTTCCGCAATACAACACATCTTGTTTTGTGACAAGTTTAATAATGAATTGTCATTAGGTATCTATTAAGTTTATTTATCAATAGTTGGACATAAATAACACTTTTATAAATGACCCTGAAACTATTTGCATGTCTGAAACCTGGAACGAGCAGAGCATGAATGCGGCTCAGTTATAAAGTGATCACCACCTGTCTTTTGAGGACAAAAGAGCCTATCAAAATTGTATAAAATGTTACCAACTGATACATCTGGTGACTATTGGTGGTATGGCCTATATCCCCTTGTAGTTGCACAAGTTTAGAAAATTGCGCTTAACTATTAACTACTTTAATAAATACTTTATTACAATGCAGGATAACCTTTTACTGTTATTAATTTGTCTTAGCAGGTGTTATGTTAATATTTCAGTGTGCCCGCTTTTTGCATTGTTGTTACCCATATGTTTCTGCATGTTCAGTACTTTTGTAGCACAAGTGTACATTCACTGTTGAAGAGTGTTTGTGTTTGTTGGGCATATGTGTAGTGAGTGTATGTGCGCGCTCATTATTATACATGGCAATCTAAGTTCAAACATATCAGATCATTTATATGGTTTCTATGTTTGTCCATCCATGTATGTGTGTATGTATGATTGTATGTATATGTGTGTGGTTTTAGTTGTTTGACTTTACACCTATATCAAAAGGGATCTTTATTGAGTTTGCTGGGTTTGGTTGTGTACTGTATGGGTTTTCTGAATGAATCTATGTTTCTGTGTGTGATTTTACACATTTCATATTACCTTTATGTGTTTCATTTGCTGTCTATGTTTGTATAAAGTATCTCTGCGTTTCCTTGTGATTTTGTATGTATCGTTAGCTGTATGCATGTGTATTTGTGTGTTTCTTGTACTAGTGTTTGCTTAGTTTTACATCTATATCCCAATGTGATAGTTAATGAGTTAGTTGGGTAAGTTTGTTGCGTATGTTTGTATAAAGTATCTGTGTTTCCTTGTGATTGTGTATGTATGTATGTGTATTTGTGTGTTTCTTGTACTAGTGTTTGCTTAGTTTTACATCTATATCCCAATGTGATAGTTAATGAGTTAGTTGGGTAAGTTTGTTGTGTATGTTTGTATAAAGTATCTGTTTCCTTGTGATTGTGTATGTATGTATGTGCATTTGTGTGTTTCTTATAATAGTGTTTATATTTAGTTTTACATCTATATCACGATATGATACTTAGTGAGTTAGCTGGATTTGTTGTGTATGTTTGTCTATAGTATCTGTATTTCTTTGTGATTGTATACGTATGTATGTGTATTTGTGTGTTTCTTATGTTTATGTTTAGTTTTACATCTATATCAATGATGATACTTAGTTAGGTGGGTTTGTTGTGTATGATTCTATAAAGTATTTGTGTTTCCTTGTGATTGTATATGTATGTATGTGTGTTTGTGTGTTTCTTGTAATAGTGCTTATGTTTAGTTTTATATCTGTATCACAATATGATATTTACTAAGTTAGTTGGTTAAGTTGTCGTATGTCTGCTTTTATGAATGCCACTATGTTTGTATGTTCGTGGAATATATTTATTTTGTAAAATTTCAAGTCCATAGACTTAGTTAAGTGTTTTTCTCCTGTGTACCATAGCATGATCCCTCCCACCACCATACTATAAAACAAGAAAATAAATAAGTGCTAATGTAAGAAAACACTTTTCCCAGATGTATCAATAGTTGCCTTGCTGTAGCTAATAACTATAGTCCACTTTCTTAGTAATATCTTGTTATATATATATTTACTCACAAGAAAGCAATGCTTTGTTACAGGTTGCTCTAAACATCCGCTTTAGCCAGTGGTCAAATTGCCATCTGCTCGAGTTGACTCCGATAAGTTATCTTACAGTGGGCCATGCCCTTGTCAACGTGCTCGAACTGTTAATTTGTGTTCTTTGCTTAATGATGATGCATGGGGTTTATTTTTCAAAATGAAGTCATCCGTAATCTGGGAATAATTTAGCTTAAAACAGAGACATTGCTCAAGGTGGACGGACGTACCTAGATCGAAAGCAATTGAACTAAAACTTCTGGATCAACTTTTTTTTCCTTTTTAATTAGAAAGTAGCCCGCAGTAGATCATTAATGGCGGCAGTGACTGGTCATTCTTAAGTGCTTAAACAGTAGAAAATTGGCATTTGTGAAGTGCTGGGCTTGCAGAAATAGGTATCAGCTGTGCGGGCCGATGGCCCCAAGGAAATGAAGAGAAGTCGAGCTGTTAGCCGTGTTCTTTAAATAGTGCGCAATAAGTCAATCAGCATCCTCAGGAAGTTAATTTGCTGTCCAGTGATTGGATGTAATAAGTCAAGTCGAACGATAATATAAAATATTAGGTTCGGAGAGCCTCTTAAAATATGCTATTTTGTTTACTATAAACAATATCAGAATAGATCGGAATATATGATGAAGGATTGAGCAATATACAATGTACACTTGTCTATACACACTGACTATATCTAGATTTTATTATTTGGAGGTTATACTTTTCTTATTTCTATTCTTAACTCTATATTGTATAAAATGAGGAATAACCTGTGCCTGTAATTATTAATACAAGGCTACACTTCATGGCGTTATTATCGAGCTGCCTATACTATGTTTCCTTTGTAAGCTACAGCTATCAGCATGCAGAAGGATCTGTCTTATGATGATTCGTAACACTTTAGAGCTGTGTCTCCAGAAGAGACTTGTGCCGCAGGAACATAATCACTGCGGCAATTCACCTAAAATGTGAACCCATATGTTGGAGGGAGCTAACTCTGCAATCGGCTGTAAGCGTCTATGGTGGAAGTGCTGCATGTGTTATCTGCACTGCAGTCTAATGATGCTGCAGGCAGATTGCTCCACACTGCTTCTTGTCATTGCCATTCCCAGTTGATAGGGATGCTGCCTGGAATCTCAGCAGTGACGTGCGAGATGGGAAAAACCCCATCCCTTCCCCCCTCCCAGCAATTGTGATCTCATGCAGCAGAAATTGCAACTCCGAATAGGGTTTGTGGAAAACAGGACCGTCATCTTGGTGGTAGACACTTGCCCTAAGCTTGAACTGGAGAGCAGCTCAATAGATCATGCTGTGATAACTGGATGTGATTACATAACCATGTCTGATAATAGAAGCTGCACATCCACAAGTATCGGGAGAAAAACCTCAGATCATGCTCTTTTTCTGGAATTCACTAACATCATGATGGACATTGTATTGAGGAACAACAGTAGGAAACACAGAGGGTCTATGCAGACTGGGAGCATTCAGGCTTATCGGAAGTGTTGCTCTTGTCACAAATTATCCCTCACCTTAACCTTAATTTGTAAAAAAAAGTGATGATACAATATATTGATGATAATGAAGAAAGATAGATGATAGATAGATAATGTGATAGTTAGATAGATAGATAATCTGATAGATAGATAATTAAAGAAAATTTGGCAGCACTACCAAAAGAAGCCGGGTGCAATAAAACCTGTTAAGGTGATGTCCAAACTTTCCACAAATAAAAATTAAGAAAAAACAGGCCGCACTCCAAAAATTAAAGTGAAAAAAACATGGCTTTACTGATCCAAGATCAGCAACATTTTGGCAGATTTCTCTGCCTTTCTCAAGATAGATAGATAGAAAAATAGATAGATAGATATGGGATAGATAGATAGATAGATAGATAGAAAAATAGATAGATAGATATGGGATAGATAGATAGATAGATAGATAGATAGATAGATAGAAAAATATGGGATAGATAGATAGATAGATAGATAGATAGATAGATAGATAGATAGATAGATGGATAGATATGGGATAGATAGATAGATATGAGATAGATAGATAGATAGATAGATAGATAGATAGATAGATGGATAATTAGATAAATGGATAGATAGATAAGACAGTTAAGGTGGACAGAAAGAAAATAGACAGAGAGAAGGACAGATAGTTAGGAGACGACAATAGAGATAATATATATGTGTAAATATTGATAGAGAGGGAAGAAATAGAGATAAATAGAAAGGCAAAAAGAGAGATGTAACTATAGACAGAGGGATTCATAGACCAAAAGACAGAAATAATGTCAGAGAGGGGATAGAGAATTATATGCCAAATATTGGAATGGCTGTGTCTGTTAATAGGAAGTTGGAATATTGCTTTAGTGAAATGACTGCAATTGACTAAACCTAGGATGTGAATGGCCGCAGTCTGTTACACAGTAATTATTTTGCATACAATGAATAAGTGAAGACGTGTTTTTTAGCAGCACATTGTACACTGTGCCATTTTCACATGAGAAATGTCAGCGCTTTGCCTACTTGAGTAAAAAGGAGCCCACATTACCACAAATGCTCATTCGCCATCTGTTTTCCTTACAGCTGGGCCTTGACGGATGGTCCGGGGCAGGGAGTAGATGTTTTTGTTTTGTTTTCTGATTAATGTAACTGATGTACAGTAGACGTTGTGAAAGGCAAGCAACTGCTCAGCATTCACTAACACACAAGCATATTGTCTGACAAATTATGCTTTGTAAATGTGCAGCATTGTGTGATGTGCATTGTGACTTCACGTCTCCTCTTCACCAGAGGGGGCAGTGTGGTGCTCATGAACAGCTTCTCTACTTAGGGGAACGTATAGTCTGTGTGTGACTGTAGCATCTGGACCTTCTCTAAATGACATAAGAGGAATATCCATGAGTGTTTTCTGCCTTTAATGATATGCATACTTTTTAATCTGGTTACGTCTTTGTTTTACATTTTACAGTAATAACACACAATACTTTATTATTATGCAAAATCAAATCAGCATCCAAAATCATGATAAGGATTCTACTTGCAAAGCTGTATCCGGAAATGCATATTTCAGATTATGATAGATATATATATATATATATATATATATATATATATATATATATATATATATATATATACAAAATCACAAACAGTGCCAGATACAAATTTGTTCCATTGATCCAAGTTTGTAATTTGCAACTTGTTTCCCAGGTTCCTGCTTACAGTTAGGCAATTTTTTCCAGAATCTTAAAATTACACATCTGACTTGTAGAGAAGAATTCCTTTATGATATGCTGCAGTACATAGGCTCCATATAGACATCTATAACTTTTTATGTCTACTAATGATATAAGACACTTGTAGTTTAAACACTGTGATACGATGACTGAAGCCTGAAAGGATTTAGTATTGGCAATATGAATTGAATAAATTTCTCCCTATGGTATTAATCACCTATAGATCTCCATGAAGCCTCATTCAGATGTCTGTGATTTTTCTCATACCGACCATTGTTCATCAGTGTATTGGCTCCGATATGCATTAGTGTTTCGTCAGTGTCACTTTTTACCATCAGTGTATGGTCAGACTGTCAGTTCTTACTATCAGTGCTTGATTAGAGTGTCAGTTCTTACCATCAGTGTTTGATCAGCATGTCATATCATACCATCAATGTTTGATAAGAGTGTCAGTGCTTACCATTCGTGTATGGTCCGTGTCAGATCTTACCATCAGTGTTTGATCAGTGTCAGTTCTTACCATCAGTGTTTGGTCAGAGAGTCAGTTCTTACCATTCGTGTTTGGTCAGAAAATCAGTTCTTACTATCAGTGTTTGATCAGAGTGTCAGTTCTTACCATTAATGTTTGGTCAAAGAATCAGTTCTTACCTTCAGTGCTTGATCAGAGAGTCAATTCTTACTATCAGTGCTTGATCAAAGTGTTAGTTCTTACCATCATTGTTTCATCAGAGTGTCAGTTCTTACTATCAGTGTTTGATCAGAGTGTAAGATATTACCATCAGTTTATGATCAGAGTGACACTTCTTACCATCAATTTTTGGTCAGAGAATCAGTTCTTTCCATCAGTGTTTGATCAGAGAGTCAGTTCTTAGCATCAGTTTTGGTCAGAGAGTCAGTTCTTACCATCAGTGTTTGGTCAGAGTGTCAGTTTGTACCATCAGAGTTTGGTCAGAGAGTCAGTTCGTACCATCAGAGCTTGGTCAGGGAGTCAGTTCTTATCATCAGTGTTTGGTCAGAGTCAGTTCTTACCATCAGTGTTTGGTCAGAGTGTCAGTTTTTACCATCATTGTTTGTTCAGAGAGTCAGTTCTTATCATCAGTGTTTGTTTAAAATGTCAGTTCTTACCACCAGTGTTTGGTCAGAGAGTCACTTATTACTATCAGTGTTTCATCAAAGTGTTAGTTCTTACCATCAGTGTTTGGTCAGAGAGTCAGTTCTTACCACCTGTGTTTGGTCAGAGAGTCTCTTATTACTATCAGTGTTTGATCAAAGTGTTAGTTCTTACCATCAGTGTTTGGACAGAGTGTCAGTTCTTACCATCAGTGTTTGGTCAGAGAGTCAGTTCTTACCATTAGTGTTTGGTCAGAGAGTCAGTTCTTACCATCAGTGTTTGGTCAGAGAGTCTCTTATTACTATCAGTGTTTGATCAAAATGTTACTTCTTACCATCAGTGTTTGGACAGAGTGTCAGTTCTTACCATCAGTGTTTGGTCAGAGAGTCAGTTCTTACCATCAGTGTTGGGTCAGAGAGTCAGTTCTTCCCATCAGTGTTTGGTCAGAGAGTCAGTTCTTCCCATCAGTGTTTGGTCAGATAGTCAGTTCTTCCCATCAGTGTTTGGTCAGAGAGTCAGTTCTTACCATCAGTGTTTGGTCAGAGAGTCTCTTATTACTATCAGTGTTTGATCAAAGTGTTAGTTCTTACCATCAGTGTTTGGTCAGAGAGTCAGTTCTTACCATTAGTGTTTGGTCAGAGAGTCAGTTCTTACCATCAGTGTTTGGTTAAAAAGTCAGTTCTTACCATCATTGCTTGGTCAGAGAGTCACTTCTTACTATCAGTGTTTGGTCAGAGTGTCAGTTCTTACCATTAGTATTTGGTCAGAGTGTCAGTTCTTACCATTAGTGTTTCGTCAGATTGTCAGTTCTTACCATTAGTGTTTGGTCAGAGTATCGGTTGTTACCATCAGTGGTTGATCAGTGATTTTCTCGTATGAAAAAAATATTTAAATCTTTTGCAAAGCTTCTCCTATTCATTGTAATGTTAATCACAAACAAAATACGGACTGCACACTGACGCCATCCATGTGCTGTCCCAGAGCATGCTCCACTAAAATACACAAACTCCTAAGTCCAAAAATACCGCAAACCATAATTCTTTGAATTTATTTCATTTTTCACTGTAGATCTATATTGTATTGATGACCTATCAACAGGATGGGTCATCAATAGCAGATTGGTGGAGGTCCGACACCCGGCGCCCCATCTGTTTTTAGCTCCGGGACTGAAGCAGCGCCATTTAAAGTGTATTGGCCATTGTAGCTCGTTGCCAGCTACTGCAGCACGGCTCCTATTCTTTTCCATTAAAGCTGTGCTGCAGTAGCTGGCAATGGCTGGCAACGGCCACTACAGTTTGATTGGTGCAGTGTGCCCATTGTTTTGGCATTTCTCCCCTAGGCTTTTACGGGCCCTCGGTATCACAGCATTCGTAAAACAGGCCCTCTAGGATCTAAGAAGACAGCAGTATTATAAATGATCCAAGGGAAATGGGGGGTCCTTTTTCAGATTTACGTCTCTGTGTGTGGCACATACAGTAGAGTCTGTCGGCCATATTCTGCACACACCGGGGGCCAGTGTTCAGCCTTTTTACCCGCCCTATGGGTTGATTCTGAACACTTGGCTTGTGCGGCAGTGGCTGTCTGCTCATTGTAATGCAGCGCATAGAGCTGTGATATTTTTATAGTCTTCAATATAAGTGGCTTTATTGTATTATTTACCAAGCAAAGATAAAGTTGTTTTCTTTTTCCTCCTCACACGCCGCGCTTTATTTTATTACATGTTTTTTTTGTTTGCCACATAATGTACACAAAGAAAGTCTATTGTGCTGTCTCTGTCTTAAGCTTTAGTAAAATCCTGCAGGCTTTGAGGTGGAGAAAAGAAAAAAAGAAGTGACAATGGCTTTCTGCAACAGAGTATATCACTTTGCATTAAGAGCCGTAATGACATTAGCGAGAGCTGAAGCTGAACCTTTCCATATGAAAAGATCCCTAAAGGTCTGCAGTCTTTTCAAGGCACTGGTGAAATTGATTTATCAGTTTGAAATTGAAGTATTTAATGCATTGGATTCTCTTGAGGAAATTATGCCATTCCTCTGCTAGCATCTCTCATTTACCTCCTGACTAGACCAATGCGCAATCATTTTACTTCTTTTGCATTATATTCCCTTTTCCTGGCACCGCTGTAAACTTAATTAGACAAAAACTAGACTTATGAGCTGAGAGAAAGGGCTATTAATATTATGCAGCATCGAGGTTCAGCGTCAGTGTATTTCTTCATTTGTGCTGGGATAAAAAAAATTAACTAAATTGGATCATCAGAACTAATCCTCAGGAGGATGTCATTAAAATCTTTCAACACGGAGGTGTCCGCTTGGAAGCATTAGGCATCCGGGGTCCTTACAGGGTATACACATCTGGGCGACTGAAAATCTGTTCATACATGTCTGCAATAAATCAGCTTTTATTCACATGAGGCAGCTTTGTTGCAGATATTTCGGCAAAAATAAACAAACTCCATACATCTGAATGTGATTGTTTCTACAGCATGAACATGGATTTCTGCAAGCCCCACTCAGATAAATGAGAATTTGTGGAAACTTTGGCAACAAATCTGCCATGTGTGAATGTACTTTTAGGTCGAATTCAGACGTATGGTCCATGTATGGACCATGATGGACAGATTGGCAGCAGGTCTCCTGACCCAAACTCAACAACCTCATCCATCATTATCTGTACACGGACCGCGTTTCATGGACACCTGAATTTTAGGTGCAAATGTGACTATACCCCTTTCGAAAAACCAGCACCCTAACAAAGTGACCACTTGAGATCTGATGTTGGTGGTAAAACACATAAGATTTAGAACAAATGTAACAGAAATAAACTAGATCTGTTAATGATCAATGGAGATCCCCATGCCCACATTGAATGCACACAATGACAAATACATAAATACTCTCTATAGCTTTCCTCCATGGGCTATACTGTGTTATCTGCCCTCCTGGAGAGCATAGACATTTCCCTTCTATCTGAGAGAAGGATGTGGAAGAGCAGATGGAGCCATCCAAACTGAGCCCAAATAAGTAAATTAAATAGATAATAATACTGCAGATGCAACTGGGCAAAAGTAGTGTGTGTCAGTTTAACTTTCAGATAGCTGGGACTTGTTGTCCCTTACTTTTATTCATTTGTGTTTTACAGAAGAGGGTAGTGCACTTGTGGAACTAACTCCATGCTGGCAGCCATGGGCTGGGCTCCTGCCTATTCAAACCCTCAGTAGTTAGTCTCTGGCTGCCAGTTATAGGTTTTACTTATTCTGGTTCACTCCTACTTCTCTGACGCAGTCTGTTTATATGAATTTGACCAAACTATCTGACGTTTCTATGCCAGCCCACTCCACCTGCCAGCAGCCATTTCTTTGACTCAATCCAGGGACCCTGCTTAAGTCCAGATGCCTGTATAAGTTGTAAGGGTGAAGGACATGGTTCCACTGGGACTTGATAGATGGAATGGCATGTGGAAAGCCTGAATTTAAGCCTTCCTATGAGCTTCCAGTCTGCTGCTGACAGTGCTTTGTTACAGTGTTTTCTCCGAAACAATGAGTGAAAATGAATTCTATGAGATTATAGTAATATACTCGTTCTTAGCATGTGGTTCATAAGTCAACCATTCACATTAGATGAAAGATCATGCTAATTCTTATTCTATGGGTAGGTGGCCATACAGAAAATGTTTAATCATTAGTGTGATCTGGGCTGGGTTGCAACACAAAAATGTTCTAATTATTATGCTGATTGTGATACTTGTATTGAGTAAAGGAAGAGTAAAACATTTGCTCATTGCAAAAATTCTGATTCTACAGTAGATCTATGATCTATGCCTTATGGAAATGAATGATGCAGTTGAGGTGATGGCTATGGGTACGTCCTTCACATTCCCTTTGATTAATGGTGTTGACTGGGTTTGAGAGCAAAGCCTACACTCACTCTTTGTGATTCACATTCATACATGTGGTCATGTGCCAACGAGACCCATTTGGCTTGTCTAAAATCACTTCTATTAAGAGAAGCCAGATGAGACCAGTTGGCACTGCAGTTGACTGCATTCATGTGGTCATATGTCCGCTCGCACAGGCAATGCCAGGGAATTGTGGCACGCTGTCACGATTTAGAAGTCTGCTGTCACATAGACAACCCTTTCACACCTGGACAACCCCTTTGAATTCCCTATGTATACAATTCAATGATGTTTGAAGGTGGGAGGTTATTTCTTCCCATGGCATACAAGGGTGCTCACACCCAGGTATAGGGTTTGCCTGTCTAATGACAGAATTTGTAACATAACTGGTTCATTTTTATCACAATGTTAATAATATCATGATCTGAAAGTGATTTCTACAGATCATTTACACACCATTCGGTATATTAGTCAGCCCTCACTGAAAGTTTGATCATGTAAATATACCATTGTCATGAACCGATCCATCCAATGTTTCACATATTACGGCATCAGTCCTACTTAAAGAAAAGTGAATAGACACTCAAAATATTAAAAAAAAATATACATTTTATTAATACATAAGGACAAAAGACAATCAACTAGGAGGAGACATATAAAGTGACAGAGATACTACACGGGAAAAGTATAACAATCCTAGAAAAGCGTATACTATATTTCATGTACTGTACTCCTTGAAAAAGCCACCAGGCGAAACGTGCGTTGGAGTTCAGGGGTGTCTTTATATAGTATTTTCCTTTCCCTGTTCTATGATGTTTTATATTATATTTATTAAGTGCTATATCTATTGCAGTGTGTTTATATGATTATCCATTTAAACGATCCACTTGGATTTAATTATTTAATATATTGTATAGTTATGTATTCTTCTGCTATATTTATATCTATATATATTATATTTATTCAGGGAAATCACTGTTTATTTAATAGACCGACTTACGCTTTTCTGGGATTGTTATACTTTTCCCGTATAGTATCTCTCTCCCCCTTTATGTCTCCTCCTAGTTGATTGTCTTCTATCCTTATGTATTAATAAAAATTGAATATTCACTTTGAGTAGGATTTCTTTATCATATAGTGAATACTCACGTTTATAACATATATTTGTTGACGTTGTTGATATTACGGCATCAGCAAATAGGGAATGGGAAAACATTATCATTCCATAAAAGAAAACATATCCATATATTGGATGAGTTACGTGTATTTCATGAATACATATGCGCCTTTATGCATTTATTTAAAATAAAAAATGGAAAATTTGGGGAAAGCTTGACTAATAATACAACTAGCGAGGTGATGCAGGGGCTTCATGAATGTGGGATCCGGACAAAGTGACATATTTATCGATGTATTTATGCCAGTAAGCATCGGAGAAATTTTTATGACCACGTCAAGCTCTACAAGGTGCAAAATTTACTGATTGATGTGAAAATAAATAAATAATTAAGGCCGATGTTGATGCGTTTCACAATCGAGTCTGCCTTACACAGATCTATCCCGACGCATTGTGTTTCTATAGAATCAGGTGGAAGTTTTTTAGTAATTGTGAGAAGATAATAAGCAGGCAGGCTTTCTTCTCTCTCCGAATGAGGCACTACTCTGTCTCCGTTGTAACATAACTGCACAGCTCAATTAATGCACCGTGGCAGGAGGAGGAAAAAATGGTCTCTCTCTTGTCAGAAGCCAAGTTATTTACTTTCAAAGGCTGACAGAATAGCACTGCAGGGGCTTCATTTATTTCCATTCAGAATGTCATTATTGGGTAATACAGAGTGACTCCTTCATGCAGTTTGGGCTTATTCTTATAATCTTTATTATTCTCAAACACTTAAGTGTTTATTTACACCCTAGGTGTCAGAAGAACCTGCAATGCAAAGAGGAACTCTCCCATTAACGTTCGCTCGCTCGCTTTGTAAATATTTTTTGCGCTGAACAGAAGACTTCTTATTGTAGCGGTTGGTTAAGAGGACGGAATATGGAAGAATGAATCGAGAGCAGATGAAAAATAATGATGCACCACCACAAATATTACAATCTGAGAGTCCTCAGTGGTTGATACCTTTTAATGAACTCTCAAATTGTAATATTTTTTTATTTTTATTGCCTAAATGGTACAATGATATATTTTTCCTGATGCACCAGCATTTATCACCTACCAACGTTGCTGTCTGTATATGTCCCGTAATGTTTGTATGGAGCGACAGCACGCATGCTCATTGATCCATCTTATGAAATAATGTAGAAATGTAGCAGCAGCCATCAAGGCCACTGCGGGGCGCTATAGTGCACCTACATGACTTACATAGCATGCCCCTATTTAAAGTAAATGAGAACAGACAAATGGAGTACAAAGCCGTGTCATGCTACGCTATTAATGTAGCGTATCAGCTGTTATGATACAGTATATATCTGTATCTAACTCTTCACAGTAGTCGCACCTCTTGTATATGATGATAGTCACTGGTCATTAAGGCTAGGGCTACATGGTCACTTTGGCTGCAACACAGGTCATGTGGCCATAGATCACTCTATGCTGCTGGTGTAGTGTCACATTGAGATCCACAAGGTACTGCGAAGTTGTAAAACAATTAAATTATTTCCAAATTTTTGGGACTTGTTTGCTTTGTTCATGATGCATTATGGTTCACAAGACAACCCAGTTCACCTGCATTACAATTCATTGTAGCAGCAGCACGGGAAATCATTGGGCGCATGACCTGCGTCACAATCTAGTCTCGGTTTTATTGTAATGACAGTCTTGGCTCTTGTATGAACCGTGGTCAAATCCCAACAGAAAGGGTATCTGTCTGCAGCTTTTTGCTACCCCTCATCTGGCAACAGCAAAATATAGGTGCACAGACCCTGAATCCAACGATGTATCACTTAGTTTACTGGGTGCAGTGGTTGTGACAAAATCAGAGCTTTTAGATGTAGAATGGAGCAGAGCTGAGGAAGCTAACCCCGCCCACACCAGACTCTGTATGTCCAATATCCATAGACAGTGAGCTGCTTATCACAGAAGGGGGTGGAGTCGGATGAGTGACCGTGTGCCAGCTAGTCACAGCAATGATTATGTCCTGGTGATGACCTTCGCTGTAAGTAATCAACGGCACACAGCCTGACAGGTGACACATAGTTGAATTCAATGTTTTAACCTCTACCTTGGATTACATAGCAAAAATCTGCTGACAGATTCCCTTGAACACCACTAACTTTTATCTTTATGTTTCTAGAAGGAATGCTCCTTTAACACTTCGTGCGTTATAATGACTTGCTAAATGAACACCCGAACATATCATAGACTGTATGAGTAATACCAAATAACAAACCCCGCTCTGATATATCAGTGTCCATGTAACAGTCCTTCAACATAGCTCATCCCTACCCTCGTTGGCTCTACCTTATCATTCCCTGCCCCATTTACCATCACTCTCCTATCCCTATGATACCACTGACATGAAGCCATCACATTTTTATTACAATATACGTTTTTGCTCCTTTTAGGGTCACAATGTAACTAAACTGTACAGTTACAGCAAAGCCTATGCATTTTAACTGTTTGTGAGCAGCGCTTGCACTTCATGGCAAAGTGGGATACACAATGCAGTAGGTTTCCCGCAGTTCTGCGTCTACCCACAGATAACCCTTTGTGACATTAGCAATGAGCTGAGCTACAGTAGACTGTCAGCGCTGCACCGTTTCAGTGCAAGGCTCCCAAGCTGTGCATAAAATGGATTATTCTGTTACAGCGTTCCTGATTAATCCTGGTTAATCAGTCCAATAAAACGCTTCAACGTTTGCTCCATCCGGGAAATAATGAGATTAGAAGGGATCCTAAGGTCTTGTGTTTTTATCTCTCTATTCTGAAATTCTTTAATACGTGACTGTAATCAATAAACAAGTGTCAAAACCCAACAGACCTCGTTTGACAAAGTGCATCATTGTATCTGCAGACCTGTCTGTTTTCGGATGATGTGTCTTTTTATTTCCCAGCATGGTTCTGATGTAAACTATATTACCATTTTCCTACGTGCTTTGTTGTCAATTACTTTTCACAATGTTTTTTTTTTTTATTTTATCATTATTGTTATTTTCCTTATTATCCCGCAGAATAAATTTCCATGCGTAGCGATGTAGTGATGATGTGCCACTTGTGCTCACTGTTAGCAGTGACATCAAAGGGAACATGCAAATTTATTTTAATCGCCTAGTTATTTAACATGTATGGTCATGTAATGCATCAGACCGGGCAGATACGAAGCCATGTAACGGGGCTGCCTTTGATTCATGGAGATTATTGTGGTTTGACATAGGACTCCGACCAACTATCCTTAGAGATTTTTTCCTCTTTTATGTAGGTATCTATAATTATTTAATTAATTAATACATTTATTAAATAAATGGCGCTATATAAGTGAGTAAAATAAATAAATAAATAAATAAAAGACGTGCTGCACTTTTGATGAATTTGGAATATAAAGTGAAACTCTTTGTAGTTTCATATTTACTAATATTTACTCAGTTTAAAAACTTTTCTACTAGAGGCAATTTTGTTTATAACTATTTTTCATAGGTTTTCATTGGAAATATATTGGTTTAGTTATAATAAGTGGCTTCTATTTATCAGACTCCAATGGACAGCTCCTTAAAGTTTGTGTTTTACGTCTCACATACACAGCCATATAATATGGAGCTGCAGTTGCGTTGCCATTGTCGTATTCTTACTCTGTATGCCGAATCAAGGACATAGGCAATATGGCTCCATAATAAGGAGATGAATGGGCTCCATGCACTGCCCCGTATGAGCCCTAGCTTCCAGACTGCATTGCAGTGATCACAAGATCTACATACTATGGCCAAGAGCTAACTGCTCCTGTAATGAAGAATGTGGAAATATCCCCCAATCCCCAAAAATGGCAATAGCTCAACCACTTATAATTACCAGCACTCACATCATGAGATGCATTAAGTACAGTCAATGATCCTTTTATGAGTCACTTATAAGCTGGATGCCTGATGTATGCTGGGAAATGGAGTGCTGTAATATCCTCACCGATCCTACCCATAAATATCTCAGCCTGTGATCGATGGAGGATGAGAGCGGCTGCAGCCGAGCTCTGTAATGCAGCTCCCTGCAACAACCTCTCCAGCCAATTCCCTTCAACTCATTCCTTTTACCCAGTTATTCTACAATTATTCATGCCTTAATGGGGTATTCCCATTTTCAAGGTACTAGCCCAATACGAAGTATGTGTAATAATAATATTAGCAAATACCTCCAATTAGAAATGTAGTATAGTTCTTCTGATTCACTATGTTGCTTACCCCATGTGCAGGGCACTGCAATAACTTAGGTATCAATGGCTACAACCACTCATATAGTGACAACTATTTTGTTGCTAGTGGTCGCAACCATGGATATCTAAGCTACTGCAATGCCCTGCACATGGGGTAAGTGACATAGCAAATCAGAAGAACTATACTACATTTCTAATTGGAGGTATTTGCTAATATTATTACACCTACTATATATTGGGATAGGATTTTGGAGATGGGAATACCCCTTTAACTTTGTAAGTTCTTTTATTCTGTCCCTTTTTTAGCTCCTTTTTCATTTTAGTTATAGTTTTATTGTATAATGCTTTCAGTTTGTCATGATTTTTTATTATTATTATTATTATAATAATTATTATTATTATTATATATTATTACAGGAAACGTATTCAATTCTATTGAAGTGATGACGTATTTTTTCCACCCAAAGGCTACTTTATTAATAATTATTTTTTTTTTTTTTGCTTGCTTATATAGAGCCATCATATTTCACAGAACTTTACAGACATTATGGGCACTGTCCCCATTGGGGCTCACAATCTTAATTCCCTATCAGTATGTCTTTTGGAGTTTAGGATGAAAGTCATGCAAGTAAAGGGATGTTGCTTTTGGAGGGATCTGAACCCAGCGTTAATAAAGAGTCACCACGCTGCCCACCATGTTTAGTAGTGTCCCCTAAACGTCAAACTTATTTATCGGCTCCTTTGACTTCTTTTAGGCTTTTATACATTGAGTGTATGTTTTTTTTTGTTTTTGCTTTATGGAATAGTGCAGCACACAATTCAATTCCACAGCTAGTAAAAAAAAAAAGTACCCTCTGGGGTATATATTTTACTGCAGTGGGAGTCTCTCCCGACATATACCACTAATGGACACAGTAAAACATAGTGTTAAAAGACCCCCATGTCTCAAGGCTGAATTTTAGGAATACTAATCCCTATCATTACCAGCAGTAACAAACCAAGCAACGCATACAAAGTCAGGTTTACCTTTTGAACAATATGTGCAAATAAAGGAAATAAGTATTATTTTCAGAATTTCACCCTTTAATTGCCTGCTAAACTAAATATTTTTTTCAAACAATATATTCCGCAATTTCTATATTTCTTATATATTCGCTTTACTACCACTACTACTATTATCGTGAAACTAATAGAACTTTTAATTTTTATAGTATTTATTTATCACTGTGTGACATAATGGTTGTCCTTTGGTTGTTCTCTGTATCTCGGTTTGATTTACCAACCGCATAGACAAAGTTCTTCTTCAAATATCTTCATATAGGACATGTTTACATTGTTTATTAGACACCATGAATAATTAATGGAAAATAGAATAATTTGTCTTTATACTTTTCTTATAAGATCATGTGTCATGTGTTATATGACCAAATATCAGACAGTTTGAAGATCATTATTAATAAAAGCTGGGACTGGTAGTAAAAGGAGATGTCTTCTTTGACTTTTTCTTCTGTGGACCCTATGGATATGATCAGTGAGAATGCTCAGCAAACTCTTGCTTTATCAATTTTCTTTGGAGGAGAACTGATTGTGATTGTTGTGCATATTTCTGTGTTAGTTTCCATTTTTTATCTATTTTGTCATAGGAGAAGAAAGACGTGGACAAAAATGGTGGCAAAAGATGTTCATTGAACTTTTAAGGAGACCTGTTACTTAAAATAAACATGTCATTTTTTCACCTGTTATAAATAATACTGTTCTCCTGAATCTGGCATTATTTTTCATTTTTTTTCTGTGCCTCCCAAATATTAAGATTAGGCCGTCTCTTTCCCGTACAGTCCTCAAGAAGACACCCATAGAGAAGATGACTCTCATAAGTGACCACGCCCACTTGGTTAAAAATAGTAGAATTACATACAGATAGAAGACCATATCTCAAAGTAAAAAAAGACAACACTAGATAAGGAAAAGTGGCATTTACACCAGGTAAAAAAAAATTACGTATTCATAACAAGTGACTGGTTGCAACTGGCGCCACGAGGGAGCCCAAAAGTAGCGTGCCTTGCTGCCCTTTAAAAATCTGTGATGCAGGCTTAGATGTGAATGGCGCCCTTTACTAAAAAAGTTCCGACTGATAGAAATCTGCTCCATTTCTCAATCTACTTACCGCAGCTTCCAAGTTCTTCACCTTTCTAATTGTAGATACAAATTTGGCCTAATTCATGAAGGCATCTACACCAGCTTTTTGGTGTAGAGGAGAAGCAGCTGGGGACATAGTAGACTCTGAACATAGAATTGATATAAAAGGATGATGCAGTTTATTTGTCAAAATTGAACCGGTTTCTTTTTCAAGACAAAACCGGTTGTGGAAGCAAACGGTTTGTTTTCGAAACACATTCGCAATTAAACTGCATCATCCTTTTATGTCAATTCTACGTTTGGAGTCTACTCTATTCCCAGCAGCACAACACCTTCATCCGTGACATCCTTGTCTTCTACCCCAAATTTCTATGATTGCTCCCCTGACAAGGAGCAGCAGCTGGATTTTACATACTTAAGGTGAGCACAATCCTAATATATACATGATTATCTGTTGGATATCACCCTATGTGCGCATTTGTCCTCCTTTTAGCACTGTTACTACTCCAGCTTTCAGGTATAAAACACCTTCAATTGTCCCAAAATTGTGCGGCTTTTGGTGCTTTCGCACCTGTCTCAGTCAGTTCCGCCAAAATGGGTGCAACCATTGTGAAGCCCGACCGATCTAATTAATGAAAATTGGTGGCACTTTAGTGGCATAAATTTCACCAAAAATGTACAGCAGTCCCTGAGTAGAGTAACATTTCTGGCGCCGCTTATAAGGTGCGCTTAATTCTGGAAGTGGCGCATGCCTTTTACTCTTGCCTGCCCCTTCTTTAAGACGAGTGTGTATTTTCATTTTTCAAGAAACACATTTTTGACTTTTAGCACTTGACGTGGTTGCGCTGACAGCTACATTTGGTCCTCTTACCTTATTGTACGCCGATGGTTAATAAGATAAGCCTTATAAATAAATATCTGCCCATCCTATGTGTGAGGATTACACACTGCAGAGATATCGGGGCAGCGTTGAGCCTAGCAGCTCTTCTATGTCTACCAGATAGTACAGTGTATTACTGCCACACAAATGAAGCCGATCCGTGCACATGATGTATATGTTATATATATATATATATATATATATATATATATATATATATATATATATATATATATATATAGTATAAGCAGACGGGAATGGTCTCTAAACCTATAGCTTTATACTGGATGTATTTACCGGGATCCTGCTGCAGTGAAGGGTGTGAAGGAGGCAGAAAGCTGCAGCAAAGATGAAGTCAGAGAGAATGATGGAGTGTATTTCATAGCAGCCAATTCTATCCCCCAAATCCCTGTTGTGCAGAAAGGTTTTCCTGCTAACGCAGCAAATTCAGCCATTGCATAGCATAGTATTAATGATTTATACACACCGCATCAGTGCTTTTGTTCACTAGAAAGGCTCGGCTGTATTAATAAACTAATTTCAGCGAACAGACTACTGCATAGAGATTTAGCAAAGCTTTTAGGCGTATTTTGTCTTCTTACTTGTAGGATAAGATGTAGGTTATTTAGAAAAGACAATATTCCCTTTTTCCTGACGTTTGGTACATTCTGTCTAGAGCAGGACGTCTGCTATATATAATGCAGGCGTCGGTATAGGTAATGGATAAATGTTTATTAAAATCGGCACAAGTGTGGTAGATATGGATATAGATGGTGGACGGGGGCTGATGGCAGGGAATATGATATATGCTCCATATATCAGAAAGTACTGCACATATCATCCTCACACCACATCGTATAGTCTCTTACAATTCGGTCCCCGGGCGCTGATCTCGGAGCGGCGGCGGCACGCTGAGCTATTCTCTCTCGCTGATATGCTCTGGTCTGTGTTATATGAGTTTCCTACAGGCGACAGGATATAAAAACTAATGTATGTAATGCAGTAGAAGAACAGCCATAAAGAGATGCGAACTTAAAAAAAAAAAAGGCATAGATTTCTAGCATTCCTATAAGAGGAAACATCACGCGCAAATCCAACATGATTCTCGAACTAGGGATTTTAATTATGTATCTGTTTATGGGATTGGATCCAGTGGGGCTTCTGTATGTAATAGGGGACGTGCTGTGTTTTACTCATATAGTGCCCAGCTGTTTCATCACTTATATTTAGTATATGGTTGGATTTAACCAATTAGTAGCACCAAAATACATGTGTATAGTGAGTTGGTGGCCAGAGCCGAGATTTGTGTTTAGGGATATAATTCCCCATTCTGATATCCTGGGTTTTGTTACATACACTTAGGATTTAGGGTAATATGGACGGCCATCCTATCTTTAAGCAGCCATGTAGAAGTGATCTGGACCTAAAGCCAAGGGTGCACAGCACCAAAATAAAATCATAAACATAAATTCCTAGCCTTGTCCAGGCGCTAACTACACAGAATAGACTGAGGCTAATAATATAAGGCTGAGCTAGCCCCAGCTTGGTCAAACAAAACAGCAACCACTGATACTTGTAGTTCTCTGCACATTGCCCGTGCATTTATTCATGAACACATATGTCAGTGCGGGCTCATCCGAACAGATTACAGTCCCTTTTCCAGGAGCAGACTTAAGGCACAGAAGAAGCACGATCCCACCTGTTGCCATATTCCCTCCTGCCTGAGCTCCAGCAGCTTCCAGCGCCACACAGAAGTGTTCAACTCCAGTCTCAGTTCACACTGAAGAGGCTGCAGCTTCCACAAAGTTCTTTACAGCTCTCACAAACAGCTTAGCACAGTTTCCATTCAGAGACAGACCCTGGCATTTCTCTCTCTCTCCCCTACAACTCACATTTTGGCTGGTCACTCACCAGTAGCACACTCATCATCCAGTAGACTGACACTCCCTCAAGAGACTGCCACTCCATGAAACTACTTCCTTGTTCATAGCAAAACCCTACAGGTGTATCTAACCAAAACCCTGCAGAGCTGGAATTTAACCCTGTCATTCCCAGCTATGAAACACTATCTATCTATCTATCTATCTATCTATCTATCTATCTATCTATCTATCTATCTATCCATCCATCCATCCATCCATCCATTCATCCAGCCATCTATCTATCTATCTCCTCCTTTCCTATACAATGGATATCTCATCTGTAATTATAAAAGGATTTTATGGTCAAACAGATAGTGTGGTGGAGTCAAATGACAGGAGCCATTAATTGTGAAGGTAAAGTTTGTTTAGCTCCATTTTTTGGAGGCTAATTGAGAAGCTTATTGTGATATATACAACATGTCTTAATGTGGATTAATATCGGGCAGGTGTCCTTTAAATAACGCTCCTGTTTACACTGTACAGTTTTTATTTGTTTGTCCTCTATTATTCGGTTGCATGAGTGTCTCATTGTGTTTAATTATGTCTATGAAGCGTAAGACAGCAGTCAACATCTGCTCTATTGTTTCCTAGCTTTGCACAGAACTTTGATGGGTTTGTGAGCAATCTATTTTTGAACTAAAAGGAACAAACAGCAAAATTCACAATATTACACAAAGGTGTGTTATCCAATATACGGCATCACTTGTTAAACCAGACGAACGGCTCCATGCAAAGAAAAAAAAACACTGTGCATTATATAAACAAGTGCACATGAAAGACAGAAGCTCTTTATGTAAGACAACGGCATCAATAGACAGGATGGTAATGAAGAAATATTAGACTGTCAGAAGGCACCTCTGATTATTATGAAAATTGGTTATGATTGTACGGTAATTCATGTTTAAAAACATTTATGACAGAGATGATTGGCTGTTATGTATGCAAATTGTTTGCTTTGCCTCTTTGCATTCCCTTTACATACATTACTCGGTAAAAAAATAAATAAAAAAATCAGGTGCTGCAGTATAGTATTTTACCAGCAGTAAAATCTTGATATGAGAACTATAATTTCTTACATGACAAGTATTATTGTCACATAGGGAAAAGCCATCAGTGTAACAAGTAACTATTGGGCCCAAAGCCAAAACTTCTAATAGGGCCCCATTCCATCATGTCCATCTGCAGCAGCATGTTCAGAACATGAAATTCTTATGTTTATTCAGATTTAGCCTAAAGAAGATCTTTCACTGGATTCTTTTAATTTAACCTGAGTACCTCCTTCAGTTATGGCTGCTCATTTGATCCTGGAAATCTTTTATTTCTCTTTCTTCTGTGCCACTTTATTCCAAAGTTTATGGGACTGCCAGAGAAAGCAGAGCCCAGTACTCAGCTTTCTCCAGGAGTCCCACTGACAATGAATGGAGCTAAGGCTGAGCATGTGCACCTCCACTATATTCAGGACTGGGTCACAGCAGTTGGATTCCCAGCAACCACCAAGTTATCTCCCATCCAATGGAAAGGGAATAACTTGTTTTTTCAGAATATCCATTTACTAGACAAGGATAATAGACACTGTGATGTCACAGTACAGGAATAATAAACACAGTGATGTCACAGAACATGGATGATAAACACAGTGTTGTCACAGTGCAGGGATAATAAATACAGTGATGTCACCATGCAGTGATAATAAACACAGTGATGTCACAGAACATGGATGATAAACACAGTGATGTCACAGTGCAGGTATAATAAATACAGTGATGTCACAGAACATGGAT
Organism: Phyllobates terribilis; assembly: GCF_046119375.1. Lineage (NCBI taxonomy): Eukaryota > Metazoa > Chordata > Amphibia > Anura > Dendrobatidae > Phyllobates > Phyllobates terribilis. Next base: position 250,332,193 of record NW_027362769.1, on the reverse strand, counting down.
GATAAACACAGTGTTGTCACAGTGCAGGGATAATAAATGCAGTGATGTCACCATGCAGTGATAATAAACACAGTGATGTCACAGAACATGGATGATAAACACAGTGATGTCACAGTGCAGGTATAATAAATACAGTGATGTCACCATGCAGGAATAATAAACACAGTGATGTCACAGAACATGGATGATAAACACAGTGATATCACAGTGCAGGGATAATAAATACAGTGATGTCACAGAACATGGATGATAAACACAGTGATATCACAGTACATGAATGATAAACACAGTGATGTCACAGAACATGGATGATAAACACAGTGATATCACAGTGCAGGGATAATAAATACAGTGATGTCACAGAACATGGATGATAAACACAGTGATGTCACAGAACATGGATGATAAACACTGATTTAACAGCACAGGGATAATAAACACAGTGATATCACATAACATGGATAATAAACACAGTGATGTCACAGTGCAGGGATAATAAACACAGTGATGTCACAGAACATGGATGATAAACACAGTGATGTCACAGTACAGGGGTAATATACACAATGATGTCACAGAACAGGAATAATAAATACAGTGATGTCACAGTACATGGATGATAAACACAGTGATGTCACTGCACATGGATGATGAACACAGTGATGTAACACCACAGGGATAATAAACACAGTGATGTCACAATACAGAGATAATACACACAGTGATGTCACAGTACAGGGATAATAAACAGTGATGTCACAGAACATGGATGATAAACACAGTGATGTAACAGCACAGGGATAATAAACACAATGATGTCCAAGAACAGGAATAATAAACACAGTGATGTCCCAGTACAGGGGTAATAAATACAGTGATATCACAGTACATGGATGATAAACACAGTGATGTCTCAGTGCAGGGATAATAAACACAGTGATGTCACAGAACGTGGATGATAAACACAGTGATGTCACAGTACAGGGGTAATATACACGGTGATGTCACAGAACAGGAATAACAAACACAGTAATGTCACAGTACATGGATGATAAACACAGTGATGTCACAGTGCAGGGATAATAAACACAGTGATGTCACAGAACGTGCATGATAAACACAGTGATGTTACAGTACAGGGGTAATATACATAGTGATTTAACAGCACAGGGGTAATAAACACAGTGATGTCACAGAACATGGATGATAAACACAGTGATGTCACAGTGCAGAGATAATAAACACAGTGATGTCACAGAATGTGGATGATAAACACAGTGATGTCACAGTACAGGGATAATAAACACAGTGATGTTAAGCCCCCGTCACACTAAGCGAGATCGCTAGCGAGATCACTGCTGAGTCAAAAGGTTTGTGACGCAACAGCGACCTCAGTAGGGATCTCGCTACTTTTGACACTTAGCAGCAACCAGGCCCCTGCTGTGAGATCGCTGGTCATGTCGGAATGGTCTGGACATTTCTTTGATCGTTGAGGCCCCGTTGGGTAGCATGCATCGGTGTGTTTGACTCCTTACCAATGACCTTGTTGACAACTCAGACACATAAACACATAGGCGTGCATCGTTATACAGGTCGCTACGGGTCGCCGCATAGTTGCTGCGTCGTTGGGAAGATCTGACTGTTTGACATCTCACCAGCGACCACATAGTGACGCAGCAACAATCCCTGCCAGGTCGTATCGTTGTCGCGATCGTTGTAGCGTCGCTTAGTGTGACGGGGCCTTTACAGTACAGGGGTAATATACACAGTGATTTAACAGCACAGGGATAAAAAACACAGTGATGTCACAGAACATGGATGATAAACACAGTGATGTCACAGTGCAGGGATAATAAGCACAGTGATGTCACAGAATGTGGATGATAAACACAGTGATGTCACAGTACAGGGGTAATATACACAGTGATGTCACAGAACAGGAATAATAAACACAGTGATGTCACAGTACATGGATGATAAACACAGTGATGTCACTGCACATGGATGATAAACACTGTGATGTCACAGAACTGAATGATAAACACAGTGATGTCACAAAATTGAATGATAAACACAGTGATGTCACAGTACACAAATAATCTGCTCAGTATTGTTACGGAATTAAACTGTAAAAACACTGATGTCACAGTGCAGAACATGTTTACTTATGGATTTTACAGCACAGGGAATATACAGTGATGTCACAGAACATGGGTAATATACACCATGATATTTTAGGGCAGAAATAACAAACACAAAAATGTAACTATATACACTGTGACATCACAGCATTGGAGAATAGCACAATGACGTCATATTTGGGTATTTTGATGTCCTGGAAATGGGATAATGTAGAGATATTAACGGTTTCAAATAATGCAAAAAGTAATGCTAAAGGGGCTCCACACTTAGCCTAAGGATTGGACCATAATCAAATTTTGACACTGCAGAGAAGGGATAATGCCCACAGCTGGGGTAACAATAGAGACCCATAGTTACACTAAGGCTATGAGCCCACGTAGCAAATTTGATGCAGAGCGTTTTTGCCTCTCCCTGGCAGAAAAAAGCGCATGCAGATTTACATGCGTTTTTTCTGCCAGAGAGAAGTGTTTTTTCAGCGTTTTCGCATGCGTTTTTTCAAGCAGTTTTCCAAGCGATTTTTAGCATCACTTGGAAAAGTGCTTGACAAGTTGGTCACACAATATAAATCCATGCAACCGGCATGGATTTATATTGTGTGACCAACTTAGATGCTTTAAATGCAGCATCAATACTAAAAAAAAAAAGAATTAAAAAGTTAAAAATAAAAAAACTGTATACTCACATCTCCAGTCTCCACCCGACGGCGACTATCCTCTCTTCTCGGCGTCCCACTGTGTACTTGCAGGACCTGCAGTGACGTAATTTATTCAGCTGATGGTAATGCAACCATCAGCTGACCGCTGACGTCAGGGGTCGCGTGACCATCAGCTGACTAAATGACGTCACCGCAGGTCCTGCAAGTACACCGCGGGACGCCGAGAAGAGAAAATCGCCGCTGGGAGGAGACCGGAGAGGTGAGTATACAAGTTTTATTTATTTTTAACTTTTTTATTTCTTTTTTTCCCCGCTTGGCAGCCGGGATGAAGAGGAGTTGTAGTCTCCTCTTCATCCCGGGTACCACACGCACCGCGATTACGCTGCAAATTCGCGGCCATTGAGTTTAATTGAAACGCAGCAAATCCACATATACCTGCGGGCTTGCTGCGTTTCAATGTTCCTCAATGGGAGTGAATTTGCAGCGTAATCGCGGTAGAAATGGTCATACTGAGGTTTGCAATGCAATGTGAATTCGGCGGTCTAATTAGAACATCAAGTGCACAGCACATCCAAATTCACATTGCTTTGCATGGCAGACGGTTTTACAAGCGTTTTCGTGGCGTTTTGCCAGCAGTAAAAAAGCCGCAAAAACGCTGCAAAAACGCTACGTGGGCACATGGCCTAAGGATGCTGATATCTTAAATTTTCCACTCTTTCTATAACAGTCCATAGTCATCGTTACCAAACCTTAGGACTCAGTGGAAATGGACCCTTTAATTGTTGGGCTATATTATCCTTGGTCACTCACACTAATGCTAAAGACTACCATTAAATACAGATTTAGTAAAGATCACCTTGACGTAGATAGCACAGCATTGCGATATCACAGCACAAAAATTTGAGACCTAACTTGACATCAACCACTGGCTTATGCAATAATAAATTATACTACGTCTCTGAATATCTGAATGCGCTCTTCCTACAGGAAGAAAGCAGGATATCAAATGCCACTTTTTGGAGATAGCAATCTTAAAAGTCAATATCGACCCTCTAGGGCCTTGCTACATGACTTAGGATAAGGAGTCAAATCAGAAACACTAAATAAAGACACATGTTTCGGTCTGTTTGCCCTTCATCAGTGCAAAGCAAAAGTACCGGTTTGGCAGGGAGAGAAGCTCTGACAGGAGATTTAATGGGTTAAGTTTATCCTTATGCAGAGTGGCAAGTTTAATCCTCTTAATTGACATAACCAGCTGTGACAAGTTATCAAGATGTGCGTTGTGGTTCATGATAACCTCTGCTACATTTGTAGTCCAAATATATTTCATAGAACCATTCTTCCCATGTCTGAGCATTCCTGCATTTTTTCATTGTTATGTGTCTTTTTTTTTTAGAAATAATTCATTTTCTTTGGTGTACGCCATAATGATGTATTTAAATGGAAACATATAACATTCACATATTCATATAACAGCACTGCATTTATGGCAGCGCCCCAAAACAATATACTGGTTACATATTGCCACAATCACTCTGTTAACAAGGGACAGCATGTACGAGAAATCAGATGCCTCATGGCTGCTCACCCCTGGTCATAGAGCCACTGTCAGGGGAAAGTCTTGATGTTCTTTTTTTCCCTACTGATCTCAAATAGAATAGATTAATGGTAACGTCACTTATTAATGAAATATTTCCAGTCATGATTTATGAGCTGTAGCTAGCTCTGTACAGGTGCTGTTCATTGTAAGGGGAGTGTGTCTGTAGATGTCAGCAAGAAGAAAAAGACAGTTGTGTATCTACTGTTTATATATGCTATATATGTATATACTGAATATACAGTATATGTATATAACGAGAGATGTATTTATACATATAAATAGAGTATATATGTAAATTACAAGATCTGTAGACATGTTAATGATGTGCAAACATTGAAAAGATGGAAATAAAATTTGCTAAATATCTTGATTTATTCAATATCAGATATGAGCTCCATACTCAGAAATAGGCTTATACACAGAAATAGGCTGCTATCAACGATGTTTTTAATGGTTGTCTGAGGAATGTTCTGCCATGCTGAATGTATTTGTTCACCAAATCATCAAGATCCGCTGCTGGCAGCTCCCTTTGCTATGGCTGAACAATGATGTCCCAGATGTTCTCGGTGGGAGACAAGTCCAGAGATGCGGCAAGCCATATTGGTATGTTTAGTCCACTCTGGCTGTTCGCAGCAGCATGAGCAACATGTCGCCAGGTATTTTTACGGTGATAAATGGCTCTTGGGATACTATGGAGAAATGGCCGTACCACTGGTTCCATGATTGATCTGTTCTGTACTGTAAGTGATATTGGACATCACACAACAATTCTAAGGTGTCAAACAGTAGTAGCCAGATGTCCAGCTACAGATGCTCCATTGACCTCCGCCCACCACTCTCAAAATCTAGGAATGAAGGTCTATCCTCTTCAAGGATGAGTCCAGTTTTTATCCTGCCTAAGAAACAAAAATTTTGCACTACCTAAACCTTACAGAATATATTCAACTGTACACATGAATATGCATATCTATAATTTAACAAATAGTAGATGATGAGTACAACATGGTGAGGTTTCTTGATCAAGAATATAACTTTTTAAGGCAAGAAGCAGACAAATGGTATAAAAACATTTAAAAAGGCATCAAAATACAAAAAACTTAACCTTGTGGATCTAAGTCACAGTAGACAAACATATCCTGGCTTCCTATCTGCAGTGTGAAGGCTATAGGTGCCATAAGAAATTTGTGCAAATAATAAATAAAAAATGTCAATACATCATATGTAAAGATAATGCAATCCAAGTACAAATAAAGGGGCTAAAGGGGATCATTAAGTAAGAATAAATAAAGTTATGTGCACACAACCTGGACCAGGAAGAATGAGTGCAGCAAGAGTAGAAAGCATCCCTTGTGTATCGGAAACTTGAGTAGCTTTGTCAGGGGTAGTCATTATCTTAGACACAGTACTAGCCGGAGATTGGTCTGGAGACCATGTTGGAAACGCCATGAAGAGGTCTTTTTGAGGAAATGTCAGACTAGTACTACTCCCAAAATTATGGTGTGGTGTGTCATAATGCATAGTAGCTGGACCCTTCTAGCCTTTATTCCAGGTAGACCAACAGCTTGTAGTTCACTTGATATGGTCATGGAACTAAGTGCAACACAAAGGGAAGAGGGGAAAGCAGCCCAGACTCTAGGGAAAGGGGGTAGTGGAGACCTCCCTGGCTGATCTGATATCACCCTGTCTCCTCTACCATCCGTATATTGGTTCTTCACCAATCGCTGCACATGAACCTACCCCTGTATTTCTCCAGCGCTTAGCCCTAGGGAAGGGATAGGGAAGGGGGGGTGAGCACTTGTCAATCCCACTAACAACTAAAGACCACAAAGGAGACAAACACGGGGAAAAGCAACTCAGCTTGAGCTGACTTCAAAGAGGTAACTCCAAATGTCCTCCAAGCACCAGCAGCCTAAAATAGCTCCAAGTGTTCACAAGGAAACATGTGAATATCACCGGTACCTTCCTATTGCACACTGATAGTATTTAAACCCTAGACCAGGGTTTTAATTAGCAAGAGGAAGGTAGCCACCATGTCCTCGAGTGAAACAGATATAAGAAGGTGTCCATATAGGCAAACGAAGAGATCTCCTGCAACCAACTGCAGGGTGACTGTCTGTCACATCGACACACCTGTGACAGATACAGCCATTACTCCAAAGTGTCTGAGGAGCAGCTTGTCAAAGCAACAATGCCACCGCATGTTGCTCATGCTACTGAGAGAAGCCTGTGGGGTCAAAAATTGCTACTACGACCTGCAGCATCTCTAGACTTGTCTCCCATTGAGCACATCTAGGACGTCATTGGTCGGCAATTTCAAAGGGAGCTGCCAGCAGCGGATCTTGATCATTTGAGTGCCCAAGCACATTTGGCAAGGCAGAACATTCCTCAGACCTCAGACTTCCATTAATAACATCATTGTAAGACAAGTGTGCTCTCTAGCCATAGCGCTCCTTTAATTGACCACAAATATTTTTCCAAAAAACATTAATAACCTCATTGGTAGTATGATAAGGTGCGTAAGTACGGGGATTTCTGTGAGTGGTGCTTATTCTTGATCCCGAAAAAATGTAGATGTTTTGAATATTTTATTTCCAGTTATTCATCATTTGCATATCATTAACATGTCTATGGATCCCATGGTTTTCATAATTCCACAACTGTTCCATCTTGGCACTGTAATTTCAATGTTGAGTACTACAGTAATAACATAACATGACATGGTTACTTTGCAACTAGAATAGGCACATTGAATTATCGAAATAGTGCACCAATGGCTTTGTTAGATATACATATATGTTTATGAAAAGCTTTTTGAGTAATTATACTATTACATTATAGTACTATTACATTATGAGTATATTTATTCCAGAATGCATGTATACTTTTATGGGAAAGATCTCATCATTTGTTTTACAGAAAGTATAGCAGAGGAATAGTTTTGCTTCATGTGCCGGAGTATATAAGAACACTTGCTCACCTCCTACTCAGCTTTCAATCAGGTTGGGGCTTACTGCAATTTGACACCAATTTAGAAAGTTGTCCCTTTAAATGTCACCACACAATCTATACTTTTTTAAAGATTTTCAACTACTTCTGACAGGTGGTAATTTAAACCAGAACAATATCTAGCACCTTTCCAAAAGATATGCAATTATAGCTAACCTTTCAAATCCAGAACAGTGCAACAATTTATACTTGGGATACATTATTGTAAGTTCAGCACCAATGTATTTTGGTTACGATTATTATGCTCATAGCCTACTAATATTTTGGGTCAAATTGGTTTTACTTAACTAAAATCAGGTGACAATGTTAATAAGAAACGTTAACAATAAAATGATGAGTAATTTAATTAACAGACGTTACATTAGATGACAATGTGACAAATCAACCTCTGCCTTTTTTCCTCTTTAGAGATGTTCTCAGCTTTTCCTCCCACATTAGTCACAAAGTATTATGCCTTTCTCTATATTTTCCTCCAACCTCAGCCCTAAATCAATCTTTTGATTGACAGAAACATCCAATGCTCATAGCACTTCTCTTAAACACAAAACGTGTCAAAGGCAAAATCCCTTAGCAGGTACATGGATGTCAAAAATGTATTTTAGATGAGATGACAGAGGGTGAATGGGTCTGGCATAACTGAGGCTGAATCCGAAAAGTCCATGTATTTTAGAGAGCTCGAAGTAATATTTAATATGATCTATTTCCATTAGTCAATCACTTCTAGAACGTTTGACAAAAAGAGAAAATATTCCTTTACCAGTGGTAACTATATCATCTGGAATTTAATATTATGTATTGTGTCTTTTTTGTGTTAAGGATTCTTCTTTGTGCCGCTCCTGATCTATTTACATCAATTGAAATCTTGCATGAAGTTTTAGGAATTTCAGAATAAAGAAATTTAGGAGTTTTCGAATAAGGGCTCTTGGACATGACTGTAATTCCAATCCAAGAATGATCCGCCAAAATATCGTATCGCACTCGGACCAGTGTTATTTAATGAGGCAATGAACATATCCGATTTTTTCGGTTGGCTGAGTGGTCCAAGGAAAAAAAGAAAATCACAGCGTGCATGATTTGACTCTAATAATCGGATGGCAATCACCCATTCATGTCTATGGGTCTGTGGGAAACATTGGACCACATTCAGATGACATCCAAGTGTGGTCAAGTTTTCACGGACAGACTGAATAGAGAAGATGGAGAAACTTTTATCTTTTTTAATTCTCAACGTCTGAGAAAAATTATTCCAATTCTGATCAAACTAGAGGAGAGAGGAGTGTGGTGGATCCTGTACTCTGCCACAGACAAAAGTTAATCCAGGTGGTTAATATAAAACCTCCTATTTATTGCAACGCATTTCGGAGTGGAGCCTACTCCTTCCTCAGGCATACTCTGAGTGTGCTGTGTGATTAGAATAATTGGGCCATTTTTCTGGGATGGAGAACATACAGTCTTCTGCACCCGCCCTTAGGTGTAGTGTGTGTAAATGAGAAATAATATCATTTTTAGCAATTATTGGATGGACTTGCCTTCTACAAGTTCCATCAGATTTTGTCTCTGCTGGCTCTATCTGGACTTTTAATTTGTCTCTGAGCTAGTATGTGGAGATTAGCTGTTTTAAAGTATCCCACACCACATAGAGATATGAGAAAATCCTACGTATTTTGAAGCAACAGCAGCATTGAGTGCATTATACATTAGCACTGAGCAGAATAGATGTGAATCCAGCTTTTGAGTGAGATAAAACACTTACTAGAAAACAAGGATACATTCTGTCTCTCTGCCTCTCTTTTACACTCTGCTCATTCCTCTTCCTCCCTGTCCCCACTCTCTAGACTTTAATATGCAAATATAATGTGATCTCTCAGTCAGCTGCGAGTCCATCTTTTCTTTATTGTTTTTCAGAGGGAATTGTGAACTCAGGAGACAGGGATGAGAAGAATTGGCTGAAAGTAGAGAAAGAAATATATACCTTTATATTACAAACTTTTGTATATTTTGCTATTGATTTTAGACAAAATTTGTTAAAACAGTGACCATCTAAAGGTGTTGTTAGCGTTGAACAATCACTTTATGTTACTTGATGATAAACAGAAAAACTATAGTGATTATCTCTTTTTTAAAGTTTACCCTTGCAACCAATATTCTATTTCTCTCCAACGCCCCCACGGGGAAAATGAAGCATTGCACAGTTCAATTGAAAGAATGTGCTTGCTCTGTAATGCATTGATGTGCTAGGTCCTCCATAGCCACTGTCGACTTTGACTAATAGTAGAGGCTCCTTCAATTCCTTTAATGGGCTTTCTATAAAGGTAACCTCTTTAAGATCTACGGACAGGGAACTTTCCGAAGTAAATTTAATAATGAGCTTTGGTTAATGCAGTTTACTTCATAGTACATATTAAATCTGTGCGCCAATGCATATTTTATAGTAAAAGTAAAGCCAAACCTTACCTAGTAAATAACATTAATAACTTGCTAGTGCTACCATAGAACTTTGAAAGGTGATTTAATAGCCAAGACTCTGTAATCAAGTTGATCATATTTTAGCCTGGCCAGATGGCTGCCTCGAGTTTATTTACTGCATCATTATCCAGGGGACAGGTCTGAATATTCACAAGTCAGGATCCTGGACTACACATAGCTGAAAAAGCAACTACTTCTCATATTTTCAGACAGAAGGTTGCATATAAGGGCTACTAGCAGTTATCATCTGACCACAATGACATATTTTGCTCATTTTACATACAACTGCTGCCTATTGCTTTTGGACAATTTAGAGACTGTTAAAAAATATTAGGAAGTAATGAGGAAAATTCTGTTATGTTTTCTGGACTCTATACAATGTATCTTAAACTATGAGGAAAGATATGTACTGTTTGCACCACCTGCCCCATATATTTTCCAAGAATTAGCATATTTTCCTCAAATAACAGCCCGCTACCATAAAATATCAGAAAAATCTATACAGAGTTATATGGATTGGAAAGCTTTAAAAATAAAAAGTCCCCTTATTCTCTGGCAATATAGATTCAGAGTAAGGCAAAAACCTTATAAATCAGAATAAATTCTTAGATCTATGAGCAATTTAAACTAGTGGTCAGAAAATGTTCCAAATTTGAAATTTGAAGGTTCTTTCAAATTTGACCAGGAAAATTGATTCACATCAAATTTATTCAGTATTAATCGAAAGTATACTATTATACTCTGAAGCCTGTCTGTACCCATCAAGCATAGTAGACATATTTAAAAACATTTTAAAAAATGATAGTCATCATGTCTTCACGTGTCTTGCGCACAGCCCTACTCTGGTCCGGTTGTCTTCTTCAGTCTGGTCACCATTACGGTCTTGTAGGGAGATGATAGGTTTACTGCTGTTTCAGAAATTAATCCATATCTGTGTGATATCAAATATCTAAAAAAAGATACAGATGGTGAAAGTAGAGGGGAAAAAATATTCTGCTCGCCTTCCTATCAGCCATCAATCATAGGAAACATGGTGAACAGGAGCACTTGCAAGAGTCAATCCCACACAGAAGGTTCCAAGTTAATATGGAATCCAGCACATGTGAGTAGATAAAGTCAATGTTTATTCCAAAATTGTTAAAACATCTTCATGTTTATGTGAACATAAAGTCGTAAAGCTATGACTAAGAATCAGGGAGTTCAAAGATTCAAAACGCGTAATAAACTCCCATGTCTCTTAGACCTTTACCTAATTTTTTTATGGAATTTACACTGATGAAGATGTTGTTAACAATTTTGGAATAAACAATGATTTTATCTGCTCAAGTGTGCTGGATCTCCTGCTACCTTAGAAAGTTGAAGTAGTAGATAGAGTGAAATCCTTTTTTTGATATGCAAAAATTCCATAAAAGTCAAGCTCATTATATTGACTCTTTCAGAGTGTATGTGTAATGGACTAGTGAGTATTTTCTATTGCGTCCTATGTATAAAATCTAATCTAATTATATAATCAATTACTTTATTTGTAGGTTTACTACCAGGTTATAAATAGTAATTTTAAAGGTTATTCCCATGATGACATTATTACTTTACAAAGCACATAAGTTGCATGACTATTCTTAATATACAGTATAAGTCCAGCATAAAGTTTGTTTCTTGTACCTTTGTGACTTATTTTTATTTCCTTCTGCTAATCTGTACAGACAGCTTCATAAAGTTGAAAGGGCAGTCCTATACTTATCTGCTGAAACTACATTTTCCTAGCAGCACCCTGCTTCTCCTCAGTGCTGCAGTCATGTCTTTCTTTTTTGTGCTTATTGATAGATATAGATAGATTTCAGGTGACCAATAATAGTCTGTTTGACCGAAGTGACCCACAATTTAATCAACATTCATTATTATTTACAAATCCCATATTTCATTGGTGGATTATGTGGATCCTCAGAGCATTATCATGCTTTTCTTGCATGTATACAAGAGCTGAGCATAGAGTATCTGAGCTGTGGTACAACACATTAATGTCAGGGCAATGAAGAAGCTATGACAGAGGGGTGTTTTATTAGACAGGGTCATGGGTATATCTATTTTTCATTAATTAGACATGGTAAAAAGTGGAAATGTTGCTGGTATCAGTGGAATCTTCAGCATAGCATAGCTGAGCTGTGCTTACAACCCGACTACTAGATATTTTATCACACAGGGTCATTAGGTGCATCTGCTCATGCTTGACTGAAGGCTTTAGAACAACTGGAGGATGGATCCAGTGGCAACATAAAGTAAAGAGAGCCCTGTGGTTCATTTTTAGGGGTGAAAATAGCTGATAATCTGTGCAGATTTATAAATAGGTTGGATTGTAATACATGATTAATTCTGCATGTACAGAAAACTGAGACCTCATTCTGATTTGGGGAAAAACCCTTCAAGTAAACCTAGACTTAAAAAAAATCATCATATTCTACCTACATTATATAGGCTTACATTTCTATTCTCTTACCTGTACTATTTCTGACAAATGTACATTTTGTTAGCGCTTGATGGTAATAAAACAAGACTGTACAGATATCTAGACACCTATAAGGATCATCGTTTTAATGGTAGCCATGACATAACCTAGATTTAGTGTCTGCCATGAAATGGAAAATATTTAAATAATAAAACTCGTATGTCAGGTATAGTAGAGTCCAAAGTGTTCACCGATCGATTTATGTGCAAGAATCCATAACAGAGAAATGTATGACATAGTCCAGTAACACAATATCAACAAAAAGCTGAATCATTTATAAACCGTAAGTAGTCTGATGTTTTTAGAAAGCCAAGATGGTTAATGGTTTCCCAGTCACTGTTAACAGAATGACTGAATGTAAATGCTTTGTAAAGGAAATATTAGGTATAGTATGTCTATATAATATATGACATAACATGATCGCTGGAGATTTGCCAACACTATGCTTTATATATATATATTTTATCGGAAAAAACATGATTTTTTTATTAGATGTCATGTAGTTATTTCATACAAGTATAGGAACATGAGAAATGTGGAATCTGTCACCAGATTTATGCTTACTGGGCTTCCTGCTGTGGTTTTGATAATATAACTGTTTTATCTGCTGCAGCTCTGCTAGAACTCTCATGGATAAGACCTGTCTAGCCCTGCCCACGCCATTAATTGACAGCTTTCTGCCTATATCCTAATTAGGGAGAAAACTGTCAATCAATGGTGGCAGGCAGGGATAACCAAAATTAATCATTGCGAGAACTGGCAGAGTTGAAACATTTAAAGCAATTTTTTTTCATCAAACTACAGCGAGGAGCCCAGTAAGTCATACATTGCTGAAATCAGGGTTTTGTCCCCTACTTTATTCTTCTTTAGGACAGCATGAACCTGGTGACTGATTCTAATAATTGTTTAACTGAAGTTCATTCGGCATACCAAATATAAAGAACATTTGCACATTCCCTTTTAATAATAAACAAGGTCAACCTAAGAAATAAAGCCTAGTGGCAAGATACCAATTCCAAACTTAAAGGGGTTGTCCGGTAGTTTAACATTGATGGCCTCTCCTTAGGATAGTTCAACAATGTCCAATTGGTGGGGGTGCGACACCCGGCACCCCGCTGATCAGCTGTTCCCAAGTTCAGCTGTGGCTAAAACTGCTCAGTTACTGCTCCGTCAACTGCATAGTGGCTGGGGCCGAGCACTGCACATCCGCCCCCTATTCAAATCAGTACAGGGTGGATGTGCAGTACCCAGCCGCGACTACTATTCCGTTGACGTAGTTGTGCTATAGAGCTCCGTAACTGGACAGTTCCAACCACTGCCAACACCAGGAACAACTGATCGGCGGGGTGCCAGGTGTCGTATCCCCACCAATCAGACATTGATGACCTATCCTAATAATAAGCTATCACTGTTAAAGTCCTGGACAACCCCTTTAAATGTTATTTGCTCTCTCTTCTTCTGGATCTTTGAGGATTATTATCATATTGGTACTTGGCCCACCGGAGGATCTTCAGCTAAAGTCTGACCCAGTCTATATTCTTCTGTTGCCTCATGTATACCAATCCGTCCATGTGTAAGGCATTTCTGCAACATATGTTGTGAGGATTACTACATAGCATTAGAATTAAACAATATTGGTAAATGTTAGAAAAATTCTAACTGAACATAGACTAGTTTATGCATGAAAACTACCATATTGCTGCTCTGAATTATTTGTGGAGTGGTTTTTCATTTTCATGGCCCGCAGTCCAACACTATATTTTCCTGACTGGTTTATTGCAGGAGCTGCTTACAACATAGTGAATTACATTTTATGGTAAAGGCCAGTGGTTGTTAATAAGAATCAATGGATTGTCAGATGGAAATAAAAGTGATAGATTCAATTATACCAGTTCTTGCATGTATAAGCATACACAAATTTCTAGAAGTAATGTAAAGATATTAACTAAACAAAGAGTCTTGGTTTAGTTTTGTAAGATTTTGATGTAAACCATAATGCTTGGATAAAGAGATATACTTCTGTCCCGGAGTATGCACTGCATCCAATAATATACTGTATGTTTGCCATGTTGCACATACCTTTTTTTCCATATTAACCCTTCATTAGCTATGAATTCTGCGATTAAATTCTTGACAATACAAATGAACATTGGTTCATGTTAAATAATCAAACGAGAATATTCCTGAAGAAGAACCTTAAATAGGTCATCTGGGATGTAAAACCAGTACAGATATCTTAATAAGGAGTTTAAAACCAATGGTTCATCCATTCAGAACCACTATCTATTAACCAAATTAAAGAGTAACTGCAAAGAGTGTCCCTCACTCTGGAGAATCTGACTGGCTACTGTTTTAAATGGGTGAAAAAAGATAATTAGCTCATATCAACTGATACTCACAGGAATCCCAGGCTCACGGATTAGTGTCCAGCATACACTTGCAAGAATATATAGAGAAGGTAAAATCCGGTGCCACATGCGATAAATCCTTTTATTCCAAAATTAAAAATCACAACATGCCCCTAGGAGGGGAACAACTGGACGCGTTTCGAGGACACAGCCCTTTATTCATCAGTTGGGAGACAAACAGGGCTCGCGGACCAGCTAGGCGTTGGGGCTGACGGCGATGCTGAGCAGCATCAGCCCTGGTAGACTGAAATGGGAGACCACAGAAGGTCCTGGACCCATTTCAAATCCAGCACCAGACCGACGCCTAACATTATCCCCCCCTTTAACATCCCCATCCACTTGACGCTCATTGACGCTCATTGACGTGGGGGGCAAGGATGTGGTCCAACGGGTCACATAGAGGATTCATGAAACAGTGACCCCTCCGGTGTACAGGGTTCCCTCTTTTAGGACGGGAAGCAGTGACAACTGGTAGGATCCTTCATGGGTGACAGGGAGGAAGGACCCGCTGGTCTCTGGCGAAAAGATTTATCTCTCGCACAGACGAGACACGCGAGAACAAAGTCCTTGACATCCTGGCGCGACCAATAGGACCGTAGAAGGGACTTAATGGTACGTTTGACCCCCAGGTGAGCTCCGATCTTTGGGGCATGAGCCCAGGAGAGCACCATACTCCGTAGATTAGGGGACACAAACGTCCTCCCCGACGGAACCGGGTTGGAGGACACTACAGC
Organism: Phyllobates terribilis; assembly: GCF_046119375.1. NCBI lineage: Eukaryota > Metazoa > Chordata > Amphibia > Anura > Dendrobatidae > Phyllobates > Phyllobates terribilis. Next base: position 250,316,679 of record NW_027362769.1, on the reverse strand, counting down.
CACCCTCTCTTTCTGAGAGTTCTTAGCGACAAAATCAGACAAGGATCGGGTCCTGGAAACAGACAAGGAAGTAAGAAATTCTCCCCGTATTCCAGTTAATGTGTGGAGTATGACAACGTAACCAGGGGAGCCGCAATAACACCTCGTCTAATCCACCGTGAATAATAAGAAATGAAATAACCTCCCGGTGGCCTTGAGGAAATGACATGGTGAGAGGGATCGACTGATGGGTGATTTACACATCCAGGGGTGAACCATTGGCAACACAAATGTTAATGGGACTAGAGAGTAGCTCAATAGTGATGGCATGCTTCTGGGCAAACGTAGATGATAAAAAATTGCTATCAGCACCAGAGTCCACCCACGCCTTGGCAGAAACTGCAGCTTTACCAAAGGACAGTGTCACATTATGTAATAATTTGGAGGAAGAAGTCTCGGAATTAAATACACCTCCTCCAGTGGTGGTAAGACCTACTCGTTTTACCGACTGCTTGGAACCCTTATTTATGGAGCGCTCCAAGATATGTGCAGATCTGGAATGAGAGGAACTAGACTTAGACCGGGATATATCTGTAGCCTCAGGCTCCGGGTCGAGAGTCTTAGGCTTGAAAATGGGTCTAAAGGCGGATGGTTACAATCGATACTGAGGTTTGGCAACCTACATCTCTAACTTATGTTCCGCATGACGCAAGTCTATACGTTCAGCGAGAGATATTAACTCCTCCAGAGAGGTTGGGATTTCTCTGGTAGATAAAGCATCTTTAATATGCCCAGCCAGACCCTTCCAAAACACCGGGATAAGCGACCTCTCAGACCGATCCAGTTCAGCCGCTAGGGTTCTGAACTGGACGGCATAGTGGCTGGCGGTGGCTGAACCCTGGGCCAACGCAAGAAGCTTAAGAGCCGTATCATGCGTGACCTGAGGACCCAGAAAAACACTTTTTAGAGTCTTAAGGAATAGGCCCGCGTTTATTTCAACCGGGTCATTCCGCTCCCATAGGGGAGTAGCCCACTCCAGAGCCCTGTGAGAGAGTAATGAGATGATATTTCCCACTTTGGCTCTTTCAGAGGGGAACCGTGCTTCCTTCATCTCCAAATGAATGGAGCATACATTAATAAAGCCCCTGCAAAGTTTACTATCCCCAGAAAATTTCTCCGGGAGGGCAAACCGGGGTAATGGGGCACTTGTAGTGGTTGCAGCATTCACCGCACCTGAGTTAATAATATTGGCAGCTAGAGTAGCCACCTGGGAAGCTACTGCAGTGGTATCAGCAACCGGGACAGTTTGTTCCAGAGACCTGAGTCTGGTCTCCAGTTGCTGTATATAGCGCTGCAGCTGCTGGTTGTTGGCCATGTTCGGCAAGACCCTTGCGCTGAGATACTGTTAGGAGGGCGGTTGCAGACAACTTTATTTAAATGGAATGCAACCGACCCAGGGGTCCGCAATGCAGCCTAATGGACAGCTGCCGAACACTTTCCGGGTGGAAAGGAAAAGCGACAACTAAACAGATAACCCGTCCGTGTTAACAGCACACCGGACCGGGTAAAGCGGTGCGCTCTATCACCGTTAACTGCACGGAGGAGAGAGCGACCGGTGATGCACCTAACAATTATCTTAACCTTTCGTGTTAAGGCACACGGAAGGGTAAGACGGTTCGCACAATCTCCAAGAACCGCAGGGAGACATGCGACCGTGGGAACAGCAGTAGCCCTGTCTTTGATACAGGCGCTACGCTATGGGGATTGGCGCTAAAGAGGTTCACACAATCTCCAAGAACCGCAGGGAGACGTGTGACTGGACTAGGAGCAGTAGCCCTGTCTCCGGTATAGGCGCTACGCTATAGCAGTCGGCGATAGTATGTGGGTGTGATACCCGCCGGGTATTCGTGCACTCAGCCGGCATGCTACCGGACTGAGCAGACCCGCTCTATATGGCTACCTGCCTGCATAAAGCTATGGCTCTAAGAGGAGCCCAAGAGTTTCAGCGTGCACACCACAAACAACCAGCTCAAATGATCTGAGCGCGTCGCCATCTTCGTGGGCGGGCCTTTTAAAGACTAAACCCTGCCCACCGACGCGCTATTGGTGAAGTTACCCGTGAACCAATCAGGTGGTGCCAGGTCACTGGGTCAGGTGTGTGCCAACCCACCAATCATGAGCCGCCAGGTCACGGACATGCTCAGTGCTGCAAAACCGGGTCTTAGATTCCACAAGCCCTGTCTCACTCTGCAACCCAGGCTTAACATTGCTAGGCACAACTACCTGGGAGACAAACAGGGCTCACGGACCAGCTAGGCATTGGGGCTGACGGTGATGCTGAGCAGCATCAGCCCTGGCGGGACTGAAATAGGAGACTACAGAAGGTCCTGGACCCATTTCAAATCCAGCACCAGACCGTCACCTAACAGCCTGCCATGCACTGTAATGCAGTAGCCATGTTGGTTGTGGGCATTACAGTGATTGGCTGGCCACACAGCATCATCAGGTCTGTAACAGACCTGGCACCGCCATGCTCGTCACAGTCACTCCGGATCAGACAGTGTAGGTAGAGTTGCTGCTGTGTCAGGGAGAGATTTGATCGTGTATTAGGTAGTGTAGGGAGAAAAACCGTACATTACACATATCCATCTTAACAAACAGTCCTTCTGAGGACTAATCCATCTGCAGAGATATCAGGCAGGAATGATGTATAGGCAGGCAGTGTATATAGCAGACTGCAGTGCATATAGCACCAGAGGCTCCATTCCAATTCTTCCTTCTGCTGCTGTTAGATATTTCTATACAAAGGCTCAGAGGCCAGGAATACTTTTCTTTGGATCTTAATCCTCATTATTTGCTTAAAAAGCAATCCAGAGAACACCATTTTTCTGCACCATTTGCTTGTTGGCACTGCAGAATACAGCCAGGTCCTTTCCATATTAGAGCGCTAGAAATCCAGCTATTAAAAACTGTGTTTTCTCTGTCAAATGGATCACATATATGTTGTCAGAAAATACTGCCATTTCTGGCCTCCATTAAAAATTTCCTTTTGTGTGTCATTGAAGCAATTCACGTCAGTTTGCTGTTCAAACTACTTACCTACAGGCCAGGTATTTAAAACTCTGTTTTCTCCGTCAATTACTCAGATCACATATAAATTCGCTCCAAACTCAGTCATTCGTAGTGAGCGTGGAAGATACTGTCCTCCATTTAAAATGGGCAAGGCACGTGGCAAGGGACGGGGAACTGGACGTGATGGTAATGGTGCATGCAGAGGCCGAGGACAAGGCCGTGGGCAAGCCGAAATTGTGCCACAACAAACACCCACATCTTCTCGCCTGACCTTCCTGTCCCAATTTCTAGGGGACCGAAGCACACCACTATTGAACCCAGAGCAGTGTCAAAAAGATGTTGGTTGGATAGCGGATAATGCTTCCAGTCACTTAGCCACCACCACCACCACCCTGTCTTCCACACGGTCAAGTCTCAGTAGCCGTGAGTCTGGACCGCATCTTCCTCACCCTGATCCTCCTTCCTCCCACCATGCCGAGTACCCAGAGACAACTGATCCCACACTTGGACACTCTGAAGAGCTGTTCACTTTTCAATTTATAGATTCGGGCCTCTCGCCCGGTCCACTTGAAGCGAGGTAAGGGTAGATTGCGTGTAGCGATGCCCAAATATTTGAGCAGCCATGGTCACACGAAGGCGGAAAGTGTCACAAGAGGTGGACGATGATGAGACACAATTGCCAGAAAGTTAGGAGGAGGACCAGGGTGCGGAAGTGGAAGACGAGGTGATGGATGATATAGTAACTGACCCAACCTGGCAGGAGGACATGTAGAGCGAGGACAGCAGCACACAGGGGGAGAGAGGCAGAGCACCCCAACAGGCAGAAAGAAGCAGTGTAGTGGCCGCAGACAGAAGGCAGGCAACCGTTCCCCGTAACACCAACAAAAAGAAAGTTGCCAGTACAACTGTTAGGTCTTCCCGAGTCTGGTTGTTTTTTAAAGACTTTGCCGATAACCCTAAAAGGGCCATTTGCACCAACTGCCAGGCCAGCATCAGCAGGGGTGGCAAAACGACCAGCCTGACAACCACCAGCATGATCAGGCACATGGCAGCAAAGCACCAGACTTTGTGGGCCGAACCCCAGGGTCCAGGAACTGTGTCTGCGGGTGGCACCATTGCTTCTTCCGCTGTTGTGCATGCAAGCCAATTCCCTGTTCATTGTGCATGCGAAGACGCAAGACGCATCCTGCCCTACACTTGTCATTGCACACTCTCAAGTAGCAGCATCAGGAAGTAAGTCAATGTCCTTGTACCAGTGCAGCGTTCAGCAGTCCAAACCCCAGTCCTTGGAACGCAAGCGCAAATATGCAGCCTACACCCCACAGGCCACACAACTAAATTCTCACATTTCACGACTGCTTGCGCTCAAAATGTTGCCTTTTAGGCTCGTGGAGACGGAAGCATTCCGCAACCTGATGGCGGCGGCCGACCCTCGATACTCGATCCCCAGCCGCCACTATTTCTCCCGGTGTGCCGTCCCTGCATTAAACAAGCACGTGTCCCAAAGCATTACTTGTGCTCTCAACAATGCAGTTACCGGTAAAGTCCACCTAACCACGGACACGTGGACAAGTGCTTGTGGGCAGAGATGGTACATCTCGCTGACGGCACACTGGGTTAACATAGTGGAAGCCGAGACCCAGTCGGACCTTGGGACGGAACACGTCCTCCCGACGCCAAGGATTGTGGGCCCTAGGTCAATCAGGTTTGCCCCCACTGTCTACAGCTTCTGCACCTCATCCTCCTCAGCCTCCTCCTCCTCTTCAGCCTCCATCTCCGAAATGACCACATCAGTCACAAGCTGGAAGCACTGCAGCACTGCCTCGGCCAAGCGGCAACAGGCTGTGCTGAAGCTAATATGCTTAGGTGAAAAAATGCACAATGCTGAAGAGTTGTGGACAACTCTGAAAGAGCAGGCAGATCTGTGGCTCACACCGCTGAACCTACAGCCAGGCATGGTCGTGTGTAACAATGGCCGGAACCTGGTGACGGCTCTGAGCCGAGGCAAGCTCACTCACGTACCATGCCTGGCCCATGTGCTTAACCTCGTGGTTCAGCGGTTTCTCAAATCCTACCCGGAGCTTCCGGATCTGCTTGTTAAAATACGCCGCCTGTGTGCCCATTTTAGAAAGTCAGCTACAGCTTCCGCCGCCCGTGCAGTATTTCAGCCGTGTTTGCAGCTTCAGGCTCATAGACTGGTGTGTGATGTCCCCACGTGTTGGAACTCTACACTGCAGATGTTGGGAAGTAGTTGTGAGCAGAAGAGGGCAGTTGTTGAGTACCAGCATCAACAGGGCCATCGGTATTCAGTTCAGACTCCACACATAAGACCACAGGAGTGGACATGGATGTTTGACATATGTACCATCCTCCAAAACTTTGAGGACTCCACCAAGATGGTGAGCGGCGATGACACCATAATTAGCATCACCATCCCGCTTCTCTGTCTTCTGAAACGCTCTCTGCTCACAATCAAAGAGGATGCATTGCAGGTGGAGCACGATGAGATGGATCAAGGAACAATACTGGGTGATTACACACAGGCAAGCCTCATCTCATCCCAATGTGGATTGGGTGAGAATGAGGAAGAGGAGGAGGAGGAAGGACAGGAGCTAGTTTCAAGCACTATAGACGGTACTACCTGCACAGCTGTCACAGCGTCTGTTCAGCGTGGATGGCCAGACGGCAGAGAGGAGGAGGAGGAGAGCGTGGTCAGTCATCCTCTTGGTGAGGACATGGAAGTCTTGCCTGTTAGTAGTCTGGCATGCATGGCTGAGTTTATGTTACGCTGCCTTTCACATGACCCTCAAGTTCTCAAAATTTTGGGTGACAGTCATTACTGGTTGGTGACACTTCTAGACCCACGCTACAAGGAGAACTTTATATCTCATATTCCTCAGGCGGACAGGTCTACAAAAATGGTTGTTGCGGAACTTTAAAAAAAATTCCCATCTGAAAATGCTAGCGGCAGAGGGCACACTTCATTGGACAACCAAGGAGTACAGGCGAGAGAGACACAACTTCAATCCTGCAGAGGCAGGGGAACACTGTCAAAGCTCTGGGAGAGTTTTCTCACACCCTCCCATCACACAGGCCCTGAGGCGCGGGGTACTCTCACAAGGAGTGCAAAGTTTTGGAAGATGCTGAGGGAGTACCTTGCCGACCTTACCAACGTCCTCCGTGATTCCTCTGTGCCTTATAATTATTGCTGGATACGTGGAATGAACTGGCTCTCTATGCCTTGGAGGTCCTGGCCTGCCCTGCCGCCAGCGTTTTATCAGAGCGGGTTTTTAGTGCCGCAGGTGGAATTATAACTGATAAGCGCATCTGCCTGTCAACTGAAAATGCTGACAGGCTGACTCTTAAAAAAAAGAACAAGGGCTGGATTGGGCAAGACTTCTTCACACCACCGAATGATAGCAGCGTAACATAAACTCAAATGTTTATCAGCCCATCCACTTAGTGCATGGGCATTACAAGAATAGGAGGCTCGCTCCTTTCTAATGGGAACATTTTTTTATGAGGCCCTCCTCCACGTCTCTTCCAAGGAGCATTAAAGTGCCTCCAAATTTTAGGCAACCCTTGCATTCACTGCATAGGCCAACACTATGGGAAACGCTCTCCTTTCTAATGGGAATTTGTCGTTACTGTGGCCCTGCTCCATGTTTCTTTATATTCTTAGTGGGGTTTTTCCTAAAATTGGTCAGCCGTTGGACTCACTGTATACCCTATAACTGTATAGCAGACCCTCTCCTTTCTAATGGGAACATGTCGTACCTTGTTACTGTGGCCCTGCTCCATGTGTCTTTAAATTTTTAGTGGGGTTTTTCCTAAAATTGGTCAGCTTTTGGACTCACTGCATACCCTATAACTGTATAGCAGACCCTCTCCTTTCTAATGAGAACATGTCGTACTTTGTTACTGTGGCCCTGCTCCATGTGTCTTTAAATTCTTAGTGGTGTTTTTCCTAAAATTGGTCAGCCGTTGGACTCACTGCATACCCTATAACTGTATAGCAGACCCTCTCCTTTCTAATGGGAACATGTCGTACCTTGTTACTCTGGCCCTGCTCCATGTGTCTTTAAATTCTTAGTGGGTTTTTTCCCAAATTTTGGCAGTTCTTGCATTCACAGCATGGGCATTACCACTATAGGAGACCCCTCCTTTATAATGGAAGCATTTTTTTTACTGAGACCCTCCTCTATGTCTCTTCAAAGGGGTATTGGGTTGCGTCCAAAATTTTGGCAGCCCTTGCAGTCACTAGATATGCAATAACAGTATAGTAGACCCACTTGTTAATAATGGGAACAACAAAGCATAGCCGGCTGAAGGCTCTCTAACAATAGCTAGGGCCGACTGCTGGCCTTTTAAGAATAGTAATGGCCATGTGATGTCCCTATTAAAATAGGCTTTATGACTTTCAGAGTCCCTCCATCATAAATAAAAAAGGATGTGTCTGATGATGTGTCACACACCACATTGCCAGATAAGGTTGTAAAATGTTAAAATGACATTTCCCGGTGAATGCATTTGTCTTAAAAAATAATGTAAAAAAATAAAACAATAGGATCTTTCTTTAGTATAAAAAACAGCGTCACCAATTTAACCTCAATGTAATCACATTTTTCAGCTCATGCACCTCCTCCTCCATCTCCAAAATGACCACATCAGTGACAAGCTGACAGCACTGCTGCACTGCCTTGGCCAAGCGGCAACAGGCTGTGCTGAAGATAACATGCTTATTGCTTAATTGACAAACAGCCCAGCGCTGCAGAGTTGTTGAAAGCTGTAACACAGCAGCCTGATCTGTGGCTCTCACCGCTGAACATACAGCCAGGCATGGTCGTGTGTGACAATGGTCGGAACCTTGTGATGGAGAAATGACAGCCGGGGTAGATACGGTTTCCTCTATGCCAGTCCTTTCACCGAGCTAAAAAATATGGCTGTGGTGAAAAACAACTCCCACTGAGAAGCTGTTTCAGATTGAAAAACATTGTGCCCACCAGAGTATTTCATTCTGAGGGCTAACCTTTCTCACCCGCTCAAGAGCCCCATAGCAGCTGCAAAGTTAGCGCTATCATGAACTCTCCTGATGTAGAAGCCAGGGCACACCAGAGGATTCTCTGGTGGGACCGTCAAACCCTGCAGAAAAGCAGTCCTGGCTAAGAAAAGTGTGTGGGAATTTTCCCGGACACTCTATGGCTGTTTATTTACTGAGAAGGAAACACACGCAAACACGGGGAGAACATACAAAGTCCTTGCAGATGTTGTCCTTGCTGGGATTTGAACCTAGGATCCCAGCGCTGCAAGGCTTCAGTGCTAACCACTGATCCAATGTGCTGCAGTTCACCCTCTAATATCTAACAGGCTGGAGAAACTTGCACCTACTGCCACTCTATCTTCAGCTCCTTTGAGAGAAAATGTATTTGGGCAGCCACTCAGTCTATCAAATAAAATTCCTGAGAAGGAAATTGGGGATGGCTTCGCTACTGGTACTGGGGGCAGTGCTAATACCATGGCGTCGTACCATAGTTTGCTGGAAATATTCCAGGCTGGTAGGAGGCAAGCAAATTCCCAGCAGTAATGTTCAGGCCACATTTCAAGTGCAAGCAGCTTTAGAAGACTTCCTGGGAGAAATGACACGCAGGGTAGATACTGTTTCCCTCTATGCCAGTCCTTTCACCAAGCTATATACAACTCTCAGCAAAAAAAGTTGTGAACTGTCTCCGTACCATCCCTGGCCACATTCACCTGTCCACGTGTCTGTGGTTAGGCGGTCCTTTCCAGTAAGCTCACTGGGGAGGGCACGGGTAATGTTGTGGGACCCATGCTTGTGGAAGGCGGAGACAATACCGGGAAATATAGTGGCGACTGGGGACCGAGTATGGACACCCCGCCACCGCCGGCATGAGGTTGTGCAAAAGCTTCTGCCTCCACGAGCCTAAAAGGCCACATTTCAAGTGCAAGCAGCTGTCAAAAATTTGGAAATATAGTATTGCTGCCTGTGGGTGGGTGGGTGGGTGACTCCTGCATACTTGCGCTTGCATTCCAAGAAATGGGGTAGGGACAACTGAACGCTGCAGTGGGACAAGGACATGGACGGTGATTGTTGCAAATCTGCAACGACAGGTGCATGGCAGGAGGTATCTTCGCATGCGCCAAGGATCACTTATGATGGGCACACTTTTAGGCAGTGACCTGGGAGTCAGAGATGCTTCCAGAGGTCTTCCCCATGCTGTTCCCATGTCTTTTCAGCACTGTATGCATGTGTCTGATGATGTGTCACACACCACATGGCCAGATAAGGTTGTGAAATGTTAAAATGACATTTCCTGGTGAATGCATTTGTCTTGGTTGAAAGCAATTCAAAAGTGCAAAAACGGATCAAAAACGCTACGTATGAACATAGCCCAAGTTGTGGAGGAGTATTTTTGTTTTTGGTTATTTATTTTGCCTTATATACAAATCATTACCCTGGAAAGGATGTTCCTTAACACATTTCCCAGGAAAATCTATTTGGGTTTCGTTTTTGTATGTTTTATTGTGAGTCCGTAAAAGTGGCGTAATACTCTGACCACGTTGCTGACAACAGTGATCTGGGAGTCAGAGATGCTTCCAGGGATCTTTTCCATGCTGTTCCCATGTCATTTGAGCACTGTTCCCATCAATTTGGGCACTTTTTAGGCCCTCCGCAGACAGCCGGGGGGAGCCGCTTGAAAAATGCTCAAGTTTCCCATAGACTTACATTGGGCTCGTTGCTCGGGTCGAGCACCCGAGTATTCCAAGTTGCTCGACCCGAGCAATGAGTACCCAAGCATTTTAGTGCTCTCTCATCACTAGTAGGAACCAAAAATCACAGCTGATCACTGGGATTTTCAGCAGCGTGACCTTTTAACATTTATGGTGTGTTGAAAAATGGCAACCCCTTTCACCAAAATACTGATACTTCGAGCAAAAACATTAAGGCTATACATTTATTTAACCTCGGTTGATGAAAGACCTGATAGAATAACGTGTGTAAGAGCTAAAGCATTGGCTGATGGCTCACCCATAAGAGTGAACTGTTGGATTTCTATTCATGCCAGGGTAGCTTAAGTGATCCTACTCACATGTCTTGTAGTTGCTCAGAGTAGTGCCTACCAACATCATTGGGTTACAAATATGTTGAGATGAATGATTAAAGGGGTTGTCCACTACTTGCACAACCCTTTCTCATTGTTCATGTTTGGCCCCTTTGAAATAAAAACACTTATGCTCACCCCCGGTGCCGGCACCATTCCAGCAGTGTTGGCATTCAAGTTCCCTGGGCTCATGTGAGGTTGTAACACCATGTGAGCCCTACGCCCAGTCGGCACTGGAGTCACTATGTTCATATGTCCATAGAACATAGTCAGAATTATTCACAGGAAGTCTCTGAAGAAAGTTGAAGAAACAACCAGAGGACTGGGAGGGGAGTGGTGGTGGCTAGAGATGAGTTAAAAGTTTGTGGGGTTCATACCGAATAGTTAGACCGCTAAACGCCGAACACAGACTTCTCCCGGAAGTCTGTTGCAATGTTCGAAGTTCCAGAGGAAGTCCGGGAGGCGAGAGAGAGAATATTTTCCAGATCAAAAGTTTGGGGCTACATTGTTTTCTATAGGGTTCGGGTTGTGGTTCAAGTTCGGCTATCAAGTTTGGGCCGGGTACGAACTTTCATGAGTCTGCTCATCCCTAGTGGTGGCAGGTCAGATATGGGAAGGGCCAAACTAAGTTGAATATAAGAGTTTATAATTTTTTAATTTCTTCTCAACAGAGCCGTTTTGCACCGAATTTATTCAATGTACATCAAATCTCCATTCATGAATTTAGCAAATTTGTCCTACTCAAATTTTGTGAGATTTTTTTAACTCTACTGCTCATTATTTTGAGCCAATACATATTGTGGTGTCCTGTTTTCATTGTAGTGTAGACCTCTCCTGCCTTGAGGCTCCAATACAGCTGCTTATGCTGCACCTATGATATATCCATCATTGGCTTTGTGCTTATGCTGTATATAGCTGTTAGCTTGCTTTCCAGTTTATGCATTATATATTAGTGATTTTTTTTATATGTATTGAAGCATATGGAGCACAGTGAACAGTTGATATTCCTCATCTATATTTGTTATTTTATACCCTTACATCATCTTGCTATCACCGAAAGCTGAGAACCAGCACAGCTTCTTACTTCTTGCCTTCATGCCGAGAGTACATATCTGGGCAGTTGGCCAGTCACCATGCTGTATTTTTTTTTTTTTAGGAGTAGTCAAGTGCTGATATCACTGCAAGTACTTTGTATCTGACAAGTTTCTACTCATAAGCAACACAAAATTATTTATAAATGTTGTGTTATGTATTATGCTTGGATGTCTATATTTTGTATAATCAATTAAAAAAGCAATAACCAAGGGTCTGTATGTTAAATATGTTAGGTGTGTGGGTGTGTGTTTGTGAATGTGTATGTGTTCATGGGAGTGTGTGTATGTGTTCATGTGAGTGTGTGTATGTGTGCATGTGTTGTGTGCATGTGTGTATGTACATGTAAGTGTGTGCATGTGTGTATCTGTATGTGTGCGTGTGAATGTGTGCATATGTATGTGACTGCATGACTGCATATGCAAGTTTGCATGTGTGTATGTGTGCGTGAGTGTGTGCATTTGGCATGTGTGTGCGTGCGTATGCAAGTGTGCGTATGTTTCTGTGCATGTGTGTATGTGCATGTGAATGTGTGCATGTGTGTATGTATTTATCTGTATGTGTGCGTGAGTGTGAATGTGTGCGTGTGAATGTGTGCATGTGTGTTTGTCTGCATGAGTGCATATGCAAGTGTTCATGTGTGTATGTGTGCCTGAGTGTGTGCATGTGGCTTGTGTGTGCGTGCGTGTGCAAGGGTGCGTATGTTCATGTGCATGTGCGTGTGCTTGTGTGCATGTGTGTATGTGCATGTGAATGTGTGTCTGTATGTATCTGTATGTGTGCGTGAGTGTGTATGTGTACGTGTGTGAATGTGTGTATGTGGCATGTGTGTCCTATTATTCGTATGTTAATGTGCATGTGTGTATGTGTGCGTGTGCTTGTGTGCATGTGTGTATGTGCATGTGTGTATGTATGTATCTGTATGTGTGCGTATGAATGTGTGCATACGTGTGTGTGTCTGCATGTGTGCATATGCAAGTGTGTATGTGTGCGTGAGTGAAAATGTTGCATGTCTGTGCGTGCGTATGCAAGTGTGCGTATGTTTATGTGTGTGTGGATAAAATATGGTTAAATATGGTTATTAATACTACTATTTTTGAGCAAAATGTTAACATAAAACCATGTTTTCTTGCATAGAAGATAATTTAATAGCAGATGCAATGGGCATGAAAACATACCAAAATATGCAAGCCAAATGTAATAAGCTCCTAATGAATGAACAGGTTGAATGATTTTTATACATCAGTATCTGAGTGTATATTCACTGACATATTGGGCACAGCTATGAGAAATGTGCGCAGAGATAGTTTCAAACATGGAAACATAATATTAAAACATTGCCTCTAGTTGAGGCAAGCAGCGCAGGATGGGTCGCTTCAGGCAAGCCTCTGAATATAAAGAAAAGCGTGGAACGGTTCCAAGCATAATAACAGGCTCCACATGTAGTAAGTATAGGGGTGCTTGGGTTAAAAGGAGCCCCCTACCTCTCAACCATAAGCAGGATAAACAGAGCTCTACAAGTCATAGCGTTTTGATAGAAAACAAGTATTATTAGACATTTGAAATGAATATAAATAGCAGAGAGACAATTAAATAAATTGTTCTTTTTTCTCCCTATATACTTACGTTGTGCTAAAAAGATTCTATGAGCAAAAAACAAGAAGAGTGTGGGAAGGAAGGCTGCATACGTATTAAAACCTGTAAATGAGGGAGATATTAATAGGATAATTAGAAGGGGAAGCTTATCATGACTGTTAAGTAGGAAGTCCCATAGGTATTGTGGTTTACAGCAAAACTCTTCATTGCACGATTGCAAAGCTGGAAAAATAAATAGTCAATATAAATAAAAATTCCTAAATAGGTCAATCAATGAGCAAACATATTTTTATCGAATGGAGTTAAAATTCACACCAAGAAAATCGATATTATTAATATTTGAATATGTTTGCATGTGTTTTTTTATTAGAAAATTTATCGGGCACCTGCGCAGGGATTGTGATGACATTTACATATGACACCTAAAGGGAGTCATCCAAGATGGAGAAATGCTATTCAATAAAAAGCCATCCTGGTGATTAGCTTATCATTTCAGGTCCAGCAGCTGAGACCCCCAGCCATCAGTCATTGTGGGAAACAAGTCATGAAACACTACCCTTATTCGCATGAATGAGTGACCGTGTGCAGTCCAGATCTGTCACAGGAGGGGGCCAGAGCAGGATAACCACATGTCCTAATGGAGAATATAGGCAGAGTTTATTCAGATGAGTCAACACCTTTTACTCTGCGGGATTTATAATAAGACCCCATGATACTGCACCATGATCAATGCCTCTCTGAATATGTCTTCTCCAAAGGATTTAAAAGTAGCAAAAATATATATATACAATTTTGTTGTTACTCTATGTTAGTTTTTGCAATAACTACTGTCATTTCTAGCATAAAATGCAGTCACTTGATTCCTTCTTTCCTGATATGCAGTATCGTTAAAGGGATTTTATCCGGGGATGGAAACTTTAATAAAAGTGTTCAGGCTTGTTAAAAATATTATGAAAATAAGTCCTAATGACCATATTACATATTCCTCCCCATTTCTCACTACATTTACCTGATGCCCACTAGTCTCAGTCCTGAAATGGCAAAAAGTCCAGCTAAGTCAATCACTGGCAGGGGCAGATCACTGCTGTGCCAAGAAATTGGTTGAATCCATATTTTAAGCTTTTCTGATGCCTCAAGATTGAGCCATGAAGGAGACGCCAAAATGGAAGCTGCTGGGATTGGTGATGGTAAATAATTATTTTTATTTCTTTTTAACTAGTTTAACAATTTTTATTCCCTAAAAAATCTTTATACAATATGGCTGAACTTACAGGTGACCAGTGGCGTGAAGTGAAGCTTGTGGGCCCAAATGCAAAATCTCCAACAGGGTCCCCAACTATAACAGGTCTTAAATAGTAATAATCTCTTTAGATGGGGTAAAGGGACCTTTAGAGCCCCTCTAGGCTTCAGGGACCTGGTGCAAATGCAACTCCTGCTCCTATTAAAGTTACAAAGCAGATGACTTTTTGGAATAAGCTTTCATGTGTGTGCAAAATTGTGCACCATTTCTGAATATAATACATCATATTTCATGCATTTTTACCAAATTTTCTTCCTGCACTAGAAGCCTCAGCAGATTCCCCTTGAGTTATTCTGCTTTTGTCCTCTTCCAGCTTCCGTCCACCTCCCTTGATAAATTATTATAAGCAGCAGGAGTAATTTTGATCCCTTATTGCAGACAGATTTGTAGACAAAGATGGCAGTTTTTGAGAGTAGGTGATCAGTACAGGACGCAAGAAGTGACTGATACGTAGGGAAAGATTTTTTTTTTTATCTTCACTTTTCCTTTTGTTTCACAAAAAAATAAAAAAAAAGTGTACTTACTATTTATTATCCACCTGCCCAGCTTACTTTCTTAAGTCAGTTCATAGACACTCTGACTTAAAAGGACTTTTCTCAACATCAATAATGGGTAAAATTATAAAGTCCGTGTAAAAAAATAAGCAACTTGGGAATTTTTTTCTTATTAAAAATCTTCAATTTTCTCAAAAACTGAGGGATTTTTCATTTAATCTGAGGGAGATAAAAGAGCAAAGCACTATTGAAGATGAAACTATAGAACAACCCTTTAAAAGGAATCTGACTGCAGGTTTTTGCTATGTAATCTGAGGACAGAAAGAGGTAGAGGCTGAAACACAGATTTCAATGATGTGTCACTTATCAGGCTGTGTACTTTTTTTTTACCTACAATGAAGGTTTCATCACCTACCGATTATCATTGTCTGGACTACATGGCAAGTGCTAAGTCATTCAACTCCGCCCCTTCCTGTGAAAAGCTGCTTATTGTCAATAGACTAAGTAAATAGAGAGCCTGGTATGGGCAGGGTTAGCTTTTTCAGCTCTGCTTCATGCTAAATCTAAGAACTCTGAGTGTGTCAAAATGGCTGCACCCAGTAAAGCAAGTGATACATCGCTGGAATAAGGGTCTCTTTTCCTACGTTATGCTACTCTCAAATAAGGTGGCAAAAAAATAGTGACAGATTTACTTTAAGCTCTCAAATTAAATGCAGTGCTATCAAACTTGGTCTATAACAGGATTCATCAACAGCTATTTTGCATCTTGCTGCCTGTTGCCTATCTCAAAAAGATCTTTTCTGAAAGCCTTCAATGGAAGCTGAAGAAAACAGAAAAGTAAATATATATAAAAAAAACACATCAGGCAAAATGGATTCACTATGTTATGTCAAATGCATTGCCTTAGGGGGCGCTACATGACAGAGACTCAAAGAACACCATAGAGAAGTTCAATGTCACACTTTTCTTCCTCAGGCCTTACACTAGGCATAACACAATGCACCAGTTCTGCCTGGAGGGTTTATTTTAATATTTAGTACAGGTTGAAAAGTTGTATTTTCTGATCATTGTTAATTGAAACGCACCAAATGTGGAATATCACGTTACATAGCCCATAAGTTTAGGTTAGCTAAAGTTTAGTCATGAAGAATAGTTATTCTAAGTTGTGCTGGAAACCAGGTATTTTTTTCCAATATTTTACAGATTGATAAGGAAAACCTAGGCAGTAGAGCCATGAAAGGATGCTATTATTAGAGAAGATCAATACTGATTAGAAATGGAATATTTTATTATTTTGCAAGATCAAAGAAATCTTTACATGGAATTTATCATTATGTAGCACCCACTACTGTAAATATCCTAAATATAATACCATAATTGATAAAAAAATATCATCCCTACTAATCAAATAATGTGAAAATAATTCTGCTAAGAGTAACAGCAACAGTGACAGAAACCATTAGCCGTGAACACAATATATTACACATTGCATACTGTTTTAGTATACTTATATATCACAGAGATGATGTTGAGTTATTATCAGTATTTGGGTCATTTGGATTATCAGATCCATTTACACAGATCATTAACACATCTTCCCTATTGAAGCAGATAAGGATAGACCAAGACACAATGTATCACTGTCCATACAGCCCATTCAATAGCTGTAGAAGTATGTTTGTTTGCTGCAATTGATGCCTTTATGTCACTGATGCCCAGGTGACAGCCCTCTAGTACTTTACCTGAGGCCTTTGGCCTTGGAGGAATAGCAGCGGGAAATAGGTCCTTTCTGTCAGTGCCAGTGATATCAGAAGGAACATTGTGATATTAGAAAATAGACATCCGAGTAGAATTATTAAACAATTGTAGGAGTTTGTATTTTTACTTTAATACTTATAAGTCATGCACACTATCGTAATATGGCTCTGTAAATCCTATTACATTGCAATAATACTGCACCCATAAACTTGTATGGAGCTCTCCTGTACAAGCACAATTTAAAAAATGTTGGGACGCTTGGTAAAACGTAAATTATAACAAGAATGCCATGATTTGTGAATTTCTTATAGCCATATTTTACTGATAACAGAAGATTTTAGAATACAGAACAGAAGTTGAAAGTCGGACATTTTTCCATTTTATTTGAAAAAACTAACTCACTTATAAAATCATGGTCAGTAACACATGTCAAAAAAGTTGGGACAAGGTTAACAAAAGATTGGAAAAGTAAATGGGTCTAATGAAAAACAGCTGAAGAGTCAAATTTTAACGAAGTCACATGCTTGTATTTAAAAAGAGGATGTTAGAAAGGCAGAGTCTCTCTGAAGCAAAGATGGTCAGAGGTTCACCAATTACCAAGTGGCTGAAAAATGTTCCAAATCATAAAATTGCAAAGACTTGGAATTTCCCACCATCTTCATTTCATAATGTCATCACAAAATTTAGAGATTCTAGAAACATCCATGTGCATGAGGGACAAGGCCGATGGTCAATATTGGATGTACCTGATCTATGGGCCCTTAGGCAGCATTGCATTAAAAAAGGCATTATTCGGTCATTCAGATCATTGCATGATCTCAGGAATAGTTCCAGAAATTATTTTCCGTGAACATGGTTCACTGTGCAATTCACAAATACAAGGTAAAGCTATATCATTCAAAGAATAAGCCATATATCAATCCAGAAACAATGCCCTATTTTCTGGACAAAATCTTATTTAAAATGAACTGAGGAAAATGGAAAACTGTTCTGAACTGATCTATGGAATAGGGAGGAAAGGGACCATCCAGCTTGTTATCAGAGCACAGTTCCTTCATCTCTGATGGTGTGGGGTTGCATTTTGCCTATAGCATGGGCAGCTTTCTCATTTTGAAAGGCATTATCTGTTCTGAACGTTATTATATAGGGAGGTTTTAGAACAACATATGCTTCCATCCAGACGTCAATTTCAGTGTAGGCCTTGCATATTTCAGCAAGACAATGCTAACCCCACACAGCATCCATCACAACCACATGGCTTGTAGAAGAAGAGTTTAGGTGATGCACTTGCCACCTGCAGCCCTGACCTTTAACCAATAGCAAACTTTTGGCTCATTATTAAGCGAAAAATCCAGTAAGAATGACAAAGGACTGTTATCAGCTAGAATTCTACATCAGACAAGAATGGGACAACATTCCTCTCCCAAAACCCCAGCAATTTTCTCTTCACTTCCCATACATTTATAGACTATTGTAAAAAAGAAGAAAAGAAGAGGGGGTGCTACTCAATAGTAGACATGACCCTTTCCCAAAGTTTTTGAGAAGTGTTGCTGCCATCAATTTCTAAATGAGTTTTTTTTTTTTCAAATGAAATGGAAATATGTCTGTCAGTTCTGGTCTGTGTTTTATGTTCTGTTGTGAATAAAATATGGCTACAAGAGATTTCCAAATCCTAGCATTCTTGTGTTACTTATATTTGACACGGCATCCCAACTTTTTCGGAATTGAGGATGAATGTCCATATGCATCTATTTGATATTCTATCGGCTTTTGGAGGGCAGACTACACACAGCTGCTACAGTTAACAGGACAATTTGTCATCGATCGTTATGGATTGGTGACAATCATTCATATAAACAGTCTGTAAGGATTCAAAACCAAATGAAAGCATTCTTGGAATATTTAGTTTATTTTAATTTTGGTTAAATAAATAAATTATAATACACACTAATCTCTCCTGAAAATTGCCTTGCGTGAAAATTACAAGGGTTTCATCTAAATTTTAACACTTTGAGATTCGATTTGTAGTTCCTCAAAAAAATCTTGCCTGGCACCATATCGCACACTGAATAAGCATCAGAGAGCGAACTCACGTAATTTTTGACAATATGTATCACCGCGCTTTGTATTGATGAAGAAGTTTGAAACTTCGAAAACGGTTGACCAATAAGCCGCATACTTTGGATTCCAGTCTTCTCATCATCAGCGCAGGTTTAACCCATTTCTTTCCAGCTTTCTATGATCAAGCAGATTATCATAACTTGCACAGTGGTGGTCAGTACCTGAACCATCACAGATCAGCAGTTCCCAGTAGAGCACTTTTTGTATGGCAGAGTTTTTTCCATCTCCAGAGTCACTGGATAAGTCTATGTCTCCTATAGAGTGTAAGCTCTTATGATCAGTGGTGTCCTTCCTCTCTCCTGCAGATTGTAAACTCTTATGGTCAGTGGGGTTCTCTCTCTGTCTCCTGTAGAGTATAAGCTCTCATGGTCAGTGGGCTCTTCTCTCTCTCGCCTTTAAAGTTTAAGCTTTTATGGTCATCTGAGGTTCTCCTTCTCTCACATGTATTTTCCAAGCAATTACAAGCTTCCTAGCATTGAGATTTACACAAATTTATTTACCGTTAATCATATTCTTTTGGAGAATTTGGTGAAGTTAGCGGATTTGAATTTCAAAAGCTCTACTTATCTCTACTAGGGAATGTAGAATGTATGGCATGTGTATTAGCCTAACACCAAAAGAGCAGCTTTTAGGATATCTGATTTTTTTTTTTAGAACCATCAATTCTGACCCAAAACGATAACAGAAAAATATTAGACCGAATAAGATATGGAGTCTGGATCAGAATAAAACCAAACCTCTGAAAAACCCTTTAATCCTAATAGATTCAATTCTACAGAAAACAGTGGATTTGATTATTTAATACTCCAAGCAGGCAGCCATGAGAGGCCTCCCTTTGTGCTCCCCTGTAATCTATTACTTTCTCTTGCCCCTAGCTTCCTCATCTGTAAAGGAAGGTTTGATAAGGAGACAACGTACTTTGCTTCTGCCATCATCTGAGTGTTAATGGAAAAGCAGTGATACTTTATGTTGTAGTTTATTTTATCAGATATTTATTTAGAGGCGAGGAAGATAATAGGGAGAAGCCTGCGAATAGCATGTGTTGTTGGCTGCCGTGTATAGACAGGCTCAAACGCTTTCATTAAAAAATATATATTTCACTTTGGGATAAATGAAAACATTTTATTAAAAGAGAACCTTTTAGATTGCAGGCAGAGATGTACCATTAAATGGAGCCGTGTGAACATCGCTGTTCATCCTGGTGCTCTGTCTATATATGGGACAAGCAAGAACAATAAAGACACAAAGGCACATAAGCAGATCAGTAGCTAAGCTGTATAATAACACATTTGGCTAGAATCCATTCAGGATTGTGTAATGTATTATGGGGCTGAAATGCCATTAGTGCTTGTTTTTCAGTGTGTGTTAACTCTTGTAGGAGACTTCGGTATTAAAGGCCAACTCAAGGTTTTATATCAGTCTTCTACTAGCTTGAATGCAGTGCACGGTGGCCTCCGATACAACCTAGAAATTCATGGTTGTCCGTCTCTGCCATGTTTCTAACATCTCACAGTTATTTTTGAAAAAAAATGTCCAATTCTCCTTATAACAATGTTTCTCTGTCTCTTCTCTAGTTTTTGCAACACAAATTTGATTATTCGTTATGTCTTTTTTCTTTAATTGTATAATTGACATGGTGGCCCTCTGTGATGTTGATTTAAAACTCTATACGGTTCTAGGTGAATATTTTAGTTTATCACAATGGGCATTCTTAAAGCACCACTCCAGCATTTTTTTAGTTCAGGAGTGGTGCCACTAATTTAAGTTCAGTGGCCCGGGTAATCTACTCACCAGCCTCCATCTTTAGCTGTTCCAATCGCCGCTCTGGTCTTGCGCCATCATCTTTTGACCACAACTTCTGACTGACAGCAAGTCAGAGGTAACAGTTTCAAGCTCTCAATGAAAGTCTATGGAAGACTCATTCTGACCTCGTTCTTGCTCTCATAGACTTAAATTGAGTTGTGACTTCCGAATCACCCAGCAAACACTGGAGAAATCTGGCAGGTCACCACCTGCAGAAGACCGACCGGAGTGCCACCGATAGCAGATAAGGGGCAGGGAACTTATATTAGTGACACCACTCCAGAAGTAAAGTAAAAAAAAATCCTTCTGGAGTGGCACTTTAAGGAGCATTTACAGTAGCCGATGAGCAGTGTTTAACGACCATGGATAGGCAACATGTTTGCTGTTTGGCGGTTGTGTAATAGTCTGATAGACAGGTAGACACTGCTTCTGGTTTGCACAGATGTATCATTAATTGATCCTTCTGTGAGCACAGGCTGCCATTGTTGTTGGCAGCACAGGTCCTGTTTACACAGAGAGTTGTGCTGCCGGGAACTATGCACAAAAGATAGGTTCACTCAATAAATGAGCATTTTGCTCATTTATCAGATGATTAGAAGCCTGTTTACACTGCACAACTATCTGGAAATGAGCATTTTTAGGGAAGCTCATTCACGATAATTATGCAGTGTAAATGCACCTACCATCCTTTGTTGGGTTATGTCTCCATGACTATTCTCTTAATATTAATGTTTTGATTATTGGTGGTCTGGGTGCAGAAACCCCCAACAATGATTCAATTGAATGGGCAGAAGCTCTCAACTGCACATCAAAACTGAAGGACATCCTATAGAGCCAGTCACCAGTCTTCACAGGGACAGCATTTGGCTGAGCACTTCTGTTTTAGTTATCTTGGAAGTCTTAACTTATCATGAGCAAACCCAAACTGTAAAGTTCAGGGTTCATACCAGACACCTAATGTCCGATGCTGAACACTGAAAATGGACTTCTCCTGGAATTTCGTTTTACAGTTTATGAGTCCGAGGAGGAGAGAACGAGAGAGATTTACAAGCTCTAAAGTTTGGGTTTCATTTAAATTCAATGGGGTTCGGATTCAGGTTCAAGTTCGGGTACAGATCTGGTACCCGAACCGAACTTTGCGCTAAAATTCGGTCTGATACCGGAACCCAAACTTCCATAGGTCCGCTCATCCCTTGTCTTAACACCTTGACCCCCAGTGGTCAAAGCCTTTGAAATGTTTCTATGCCATGTCAAAAGTTTTCTCAAAGTGTAGTTACACGTTAAATTATTTTTTGTCTTCATGGCATAATCATTTCCATAGATTCAACCTGACATCAAGTAACTATTGTTTATCTGTAATTTTTAATGGCCACATACATTACCATATGATTAGCCTAGAAGATCCTTGTAGCATTTTTAATCTCATTCCGAGAACAAAACAATAGCTTTATGGGCTTTTATTCCTTTCTTTCTTGTACCCGATTACACATTTATGTATACGCCATTAAACTGTTGTAAACAAACTATTTAGATAACAGCATTATAGCATAGTCATTTGAGAAAATAGGGCAACCATTTTCTTTCAGCTTCCTGTTAAGGTTGGACAAGTAAATGGAAAAAAAACTAAGCTCCGCGGAGTTTTACCTTACTTACAAAGTCATTAAGCCATGTCTGGTAAATTAGCATTAAAGTCGACAACCTCATCTTTTTGTTACTAATGGCTAATCAGTTTCTGGCTCTCAGAAGCTTTTTCTTAACATTAAACTGTTCTGCTGCTGGAAACTTTAATGCAGTGCTCATTAGCCGCACGTGGATATGCTACCTATTAAGACTACAAAAAAAGTGACAATCACATGACATATCTATAATATGACTCTTCCACTGGTTCATATAGGAATCATTTAAAGGTTAGATTATCGACTCTAAGAATAAAAATAGTGTTGGGCCATTCATGACAGGTGCTACTGTGAGGAAGTTTTTATTCATTTGGCACCATAGCTGTCATATACCGGAGTCAATTACTGACAATTTGTCATATATGACATTAAACACTCACAGCAGTAGGAATCCCTTTACGGTATATATATGGCAATATTCACTATATTATTGTATAATATTATAAATAGTGACTTGCTAAAACATAGCTACTTATTCATTTGTAATTTTCTATACTCAAAATAATCCATTCAGTGTTAGACTGAGGTTTTTTGGGTACAACAAAGGAAATATTTCTTAATCCATATAGGTAGAACTTGATCTATGTGCATAGTCTTCTGTCTTATGATCACCAAATGACACAATATCTAATTTTTACTTAACGGATTTGTTCACTTTGGGTACTTTTTTTACCACCTAAATGCACATAATTGGGACTGAAAATCATTTTTGGATTTGGTTTTCATGAAAAGTTTTGCTCTGTTTGCCTTCTAGAGCTTTGGTGTTGCACCGTCTTTTGCTGGCTGCAGAATGAGTTCACTGAGAATCCATCAGTCAGCCCGATATGACAGCTTGACAGAGAGGTTTTAACACTGTCTTTTTCCTCCCAGGTGATTTATGACCACAGACCAAAATTGAATGTATATGGAAAATAAGCATGTACAAGGCAAATAGTGCAATATTTTTAATTAAACCCATTTGCAAATATGCTTTGACGCCCAAAATATATGTATTTCAGCAAAAAAAAATCTCCAAAGGTAGACGATCCCTTTAATGGAAAGATTCTTGCCAGTAATGAACAGAGACTTATACACCTACTATAATGGATCTTGTTTTAATTACATATTTTCCAATCATTATTTCTAGTTTTACAAAAAGATTAATTTAATTTGACACTATTTCTATGACTATCTAGAAGCAAAATAATAATTAAGCAAAAGGTTAGCTATCTGCAATTAACATTTTAACTAATTTAACTAAGAAAACATTAACAAAACATTGTGGAGTCTTTTCACACAGAAAGTATTTAAAGAAGCACTCCCATCCTCTTATTATATTGCAATATTCATATTATAAAACACTGTGCACTTACAATTGCTCATTTTGCCTTTTTACCCAGATAATTCTTCTCTTTTCTATTAGGTCTATGACATCATGTGATTAAAAACTGATTGGCTGAATCCTTCTAAGCTTTATGTAGAAACAGAAAGTATCTTTTCCCTACATGAGTCATCATTAGAATTACAATTTGACAGCAGTTGGGTCAGGCGTTGATGAGGAGGTGGAGCTGGGCTGCCATGGACTTTTCAGTAACGTAGGATTGTACAGTACAGACCAAAAGTTTAGACACACCTTCTCATTTAAAGATTTTTCTGTATTTTCCTGAGTATGAAAATTGTACATTCACACTGAAGGCATCAAAACTATGAATTAACACTTGTGGAATTATATACTTAACAAAAAAGTATGACACAACTGAAAATATGTCTTATATTCTAGGTTCTTCAAAGTAGCCACCTTTTGCTTTGATGACTGCTTTGCACGCTCTTGGCATTCTCTTGATAAGCTTCATGAGGTAGTCACCGGAAATGGTTTTCACTTCAGAGGTGTGCCCTGTCAGGTTTAATTAGTGGGATTTCTTGCCTTATAAATGGGGTTGGGACCATCATTTGTGTTGTGCCGAAGTCAGGTGGATACACAGCTAATAGTCCTACTGAATAGACTGTTGAAATTTGTATTATGGCAAGAAAAAAGCAGCTAAGCAAAGAAAATCGAGTGGCCATCATTACTTTAAAAAATGAAGGTCAGTCCGAACAATTGGGCAAACTTTGAAAGTGTCCCCAAGTGCATTTGCAAAAACCATCAAGCACTACAAAGAAACTGGCTTACATGAGGACCGCCCCAGGAAAGGAAGACCAAGAGTCACCTCTGCTTCTGAGGATAAGTTTATCCGAGTCACCAGCCCCAGAAATCGCAGGTTAACAGCAGCTCAGATTAGAGACCAGGTCAATGCCACAGAGACTTCTAGCAGCAGACACATCTCTACAACTGTTAAGAGGAGACTTTGTGCAGCAGGCCTTAATGGTAAAATAGCTGCTAGGAAACCACTGCTAAGGACAGGCAACAAGCAGAAGAGACTTGTTTGGACTAAAGAACACAAGGAATGGACATTAGACCAGTGGAAATCTGTACTTTGGTCTGATGAGTCCAAATTTGAGATCTTTAGTTCCATCCACCGTGTCTTTGTGCAACACAGAAAAGGTGAACGGATGGACTCTACATGCCTGGTTCCCACCGTGAAGCATGGAGGAGGAGGTGTGATGGTGTGGGGGTGCTTTACTGGTGACACTGTTGGGGATTTATTCAAAATTGAAGGCATACTGAACCAGCATGGTTTTCACAGCATCTTGCAGCGGCATGCTATTCCATCCGGTTTGCGTTTAGTTGGACCATCATTTATTTTTCAACAGGACAATGACCCCAAACACACCTCCAGGCTGTGTAAGGGCTATTTGACCAAAAAGGAGAGTGATAAGGTTCTACGACAGATGACCTGGCCTCCACAGTCACCAGACCTGAACCCAATCGAGATGGTTTGGGGAGAGTTGGACCGCAGAGTGAAGGCAAAAGGGCCAACAAGTGCTAAGCATCTCTGGGAACTCCTTCAAGATTGTTGGAAGACCATTTCCAGTGACTACCTCTTGAAGCTCATCAAGAGAATGCCAAGAGTGTGCAAAGCAGTCATCAAAGCAAAAGGTGGCTACTTTGAAGAACCTGGAATATAAGACATGTTTTCAGTTGTTTCACACTTTTTTGTTAAGTATATAATTCCACATGTATTAATTCATAGTTTTGATGCCTTCAATGTGAATGTACAATTTCCATAGTCATGAAAATACAGAAAAATCTTTAAATGAGAAGGTGTGTCCAAACTTTTGGTCTGTACTGTAGTTCTAATGATAACTCGTGCAGGGAAAAGAAACTCCCTGTTTCTACATAGAGCTTAGGGGGACTCAGTCAGTTTTTAATCATGTGATGTCACAGATGTAATGGAAAAGAGAAGAACTAGCTGGGTAGAAGGGCAAAATGAATAATTGTAAGTACACAGTGCAACATAATATGATGACTGCAATATATTAAGAGGAAAAAAATTTTGATGTGAGGAGGAGTGCTTCTTTAACTTTCCATACTCTATTTAATGTTTTTTACTGTTGCCCGCACCAATAAGGGGCAACAGGAGCAATTAATTTATGTTTATTTCTGCCAATACTTCATCTCCAGGTTTGTCTCAACAAATACCAGTAAGACCCTTCTCACAGTTTGAGAAGCACTGATCTGTATTATATGTATCTTCAAATTATATAGTCCCGCAGAGTCCAGGAGATTGACAAGAGCATCTATAAGGTCTATAAGGTCTGTTAATCTTATTAATGTCATGGAAAAATAGCACTGTCAGATGATCAGGCCACCTCTTTGAGAAGATATCTACATTATCCAGACCTGATTTTTTTGTGACAAATGTTCCACCATAGATAATGCATATCGGCAACCTTCTTTCCTTAGACCATCCCCTCAGAAAAACAATGACCATCAATGGAATTTTCTGTAGTATTGATGAAAAAAAGGTTTCACATTATTATTATTATTATACATTTTATGTTTATTTTTCACACCTGCATATGTGACAGTGCCATTCTCTATACCTTCATTAAGTTATCTGAGATTCCTTTATGTATGTGGTCTTCAAAATAACTTCTATTATAGAAAAAGAATGTAAAAGCAAATTTTGAATTGGATATGAATGGCATTGCATATAATGCAAGTAGTGAAGCTCCTTTATCTTGAAATTGTCATCTTTTAGGAAAATACTTAGCTCTATTACCTGTTCCCGACGACTCTGACCTGCCGGAGATAATCTCGCCTGCAGCTCACAAGTTCAGATGGGCTGTTTTGATGTTCCTTTGACTTTCCACTGATGTGTTTAGCTATAAAGGGACTTACGCAATCAGTCAAATCATGCTGTCACCTCAAGGAGTTTTGTTGCGTCCCCATGGGTTCGCCATGATTCTGTCTGTAGATCCATACTTCACAGGAGTTCAGGTAATGCAAGGCCACTTGCAACAAGCAGCATAACTCTAGTGCACTTAGTGTAATAATTGGAATTTTTATGGTTGAGAAAGCAAACACTTTTAATACAGGCAAAAGCTCTCATGTAGTCACTGAGAAGACAGTAGGAAATCAAAAAGATGGATCACCCTAATCTGTATATTGACATCTCTCATGGCTGAATAAATGGTGTAGTTGAGCTATATTTGCTTGTATTGATCTGACTCCTGTTTAAAATTCATACCATCACTTTGCAAGGTTGACCACAGGGCAAAGAAGAGGATTTTCTATCCATTCCAGCTTTCTAAGGGACTCAGCATTCCCATGACTGATAATAAAGCATAGCAGAAGATTATGTTGTGGCCGTAATGTTCAGCTTAAGTACTGTAGAAAGGCTGGGCCATCTATTAAGCTCACTACGTCATTTCTAGATCTACCATCTAGGTATTCGCGCATAGTTTTCCATATTTTTATTATGGCATGTAAACACTAAAATAAATTAAGAGATAATTATAATCATGACCATATTTAAATGTACATGCAAATTACCTTACAATGAGGAAATCAGCCTTAGCTATCATACCTAGTAATGATGGGCGGTATAGAAGAACATTCTATACAGCATCATATTCTAAACAGACATTTAGATCATATCCTACATAATCATTAGATATCTTCATCATCACCTCCAGGTGAACTAAAGATACGCTTGAAACCCTGGAATTTCAGCCGCTGCTTTCTTTCGCTGGATCTGTAGCATGACTAAATGAATCAGTACGGGGGCAGTACCATGGAAATGACCTTTTTCCAATTACAAGGTGTAGGAAGTAAATGATCCTGAAATCTGTTATTCTGCTAAGAATGATAGGTATGTGCAGATTTGCCATTTCTACTTCATCAAGTTAGATGTGGGTCAAAATGTCAAATAATTAATGTTTCTATTATTCACGTCCCTGCATATGTGAAACCCAAGGCATTATTTTACCATTTGATGACTACAATACAATGTGCGTGTGCTCATAGCATTTTATTAGTTAACATGATCCAATTAGGATATAGGTGGAAGTATTACTAGTAGACAGTGACCATGAAATACCTACCCTTCCCTGTCTTTTCTTATGCATTATTATATAGATTTTCACTCTTTGGTTGCTACTTATTCATGTGTCATTTGCTTTTTTTTTTGTCTTTTTGATAATTAATGAGAACTTAATAATGTCACGCATAGTGTGGGAAAGACTAAGTGCAACACGAAGGGATGAGGGAAAGGAAGCCCTGACACTAGGGATAGGGGGAGTGGAGACCCCTAGGCCGATCTAATAACACCCTGCCAACCCTACCATCCCTATATTGGTTGCACACCAATCGCCGAGCAGGAAACCTAAGCCCTGTTTATCCCTAGAACTAAGCCCTGGATAGGGAGGGGGGAGATGAGCACTGGTCTGCCCCCACTATAAACTAAAGACAACAAGGAGACAAACAAATGGGGAGAAACTTAGCTTGAGAAGACTCCAGAGAGATAACACCAAACATCCTTCAAGGACATCAGAGAGGAAATTAGCCGACTGCAATAGCTTCAAGACATCACAAGGGAAAATGAGAATATCACCAGCGACTTCCTGAAGCAGACTGAGAGTTTATAAGCACCCAGGCCAAGGTGTGTCAATCAGAGCAGGAGGGAGGTTGCCACTGGGTCCAAAAGTCAGAAAGATTAAGAAGGTGTCTGCAATGCCAAACGCAGAGACCTTCTACAGCCAGACACAGAGCGACTGTCTGTTGCATCTGACACATCCATGAGAAATAACTGTGGGTTTTCAGTCCTCATTATCATTATCACCCTACTACATGCTTAAATATCTCCAACACTTATAACTTACTCATGTATTACTGGCCCTGGAGTTTTACAGTATTATGGTGATGTCAGACGGCCGTATGAATCAGACGGTGATCAGAACACAGTGTTCTAACTAGTCGGCGAATATCCCGAACCGAGCGCTACAGCTTCATAGAAATATCTGCAGCTGCTTGGGGCGAGAGCCGCCGGCCAGTCCGAACATTTCATTCCAATCTCCTATATTTGACAGTAAACAAAATAAAAATAAATACAGAGCATGTACTTTCTTATTGTTAGCAGCAGCTAATCTGCTTGCTGATAGTTTCAAGGTTGCATTTATTTTACTACACTATGTATACATACATTTAACCATTCTTTAATGCCTTTTTTGAGTATATGTTTACTTTTTAAGCTTTTATTATGCTGACACCAAATTCATTATGACAATTACACCATTTTGACTCGAGGTTTTTCTATTTTCATCATTTTATAGGCTTGATCGGCAAGGTGGCTGTTGTCTTCGTTGCCTAGATGTTTTTGGCTAATTCATAAAATGTGGCTTTTTGAAATGTCTCAATTTTTTTTTTCTGCTTTGAAGATTATCATACAACATTTTAAAGGGAATCTGTCAGCAGGATTTCACACCACAAACTATTTATATCCGCATGTAGCTCTTTCATAGACAAATCCAGAAATACATTTACATGGCCAGTCCGTTCCTCCATTACTGAGAAATCAGCATTTAAATTTATATGCAAATGTGGCTGAAAACCTATGGTAGATCTAAAGCCTCTGTCACTCCAGCTCTATTCCCTGCCCAGCACTGCCTCCTCCTGCTTGACTGATGTGTGACTTTGGACAAAGAAGTCTTCAGTCAAGCAGGAGGAGGCGGTGCTGTGTAGGGAAAAGAGCTGGAGTGACAGAGGCTTCAGATCTACCATAATCTTTTAGCCTCATTTGAATATCAATTCAAGCACTGATTTCTCAGTAACAGAGAAATGGACTGGCAATGTAAAGGTATAGCTGGACTTATCTTTAAAAGAGCTTCATGCACATACATAGTTTGGGGGAGAGATCCTGCCAGCAAATTCCCTTTAAAGCTTATTGAATGTTTAGTCCAACAATTTACAATAAAGGAACTAAACAAATCTTAAGGTAACAATGTGAGTATTACTAGTAGACTATGACATAATTATCCTTTCCTTGTAATTTTTTATGTATTATTATATAGTTTTTTATGGAAACAGTCAAAAAGCAGCAGTTCACAGATCTGATATTCACATGTGTCATTTGTTTTCTTTTTGTATGTTTGATACATTATAATGAGTAATTGACAGCCGTGGGTTTTCAGTCCTAATTATTTCACCTTACTACTTTCTGTAGATAGACATATTGACACATAAATATCTTATGCAGATATTAAACACTTGTTCATGTTTTACTGCCGATTACATTTTTCAGTCTTAATGAGTATGATATTCACCAAAAAGAAAATATATTTTTAGCAGCAGCTATCCTGTTTGATGATAGTTTCCATGTTGCATTTATTCTTCTACAATGCACATTGGTCCTGTTTCATCATTCATTTTGTGCATTTTTATTTTGTTTTTAAGCATTTTCATGTTTGAGTAAATTTATTATGACTTGTGCGGCATTCACATTGCATAAATTTGGTGTGAATCGAATCTGACTGGAAGGCGATAAAGATAAAAAATACTCTTATAATCACCTTTCCTTGACCCTACCCATACTGATACCACCACTGCTTCTCTTCCTTCTTCCAATAAGCTTCTCATCCTTCTTCTTTGGTCCGGTCTTCCATCAACTTCAGACTTCTGGCAGGTGGCACTGCTGACTGTGCCCAATATAGTCACTTCGGACATGACACACGTCAACGACGAGGAGATTGCAATGAGGCCATGCCAAAAGTTATGAGCTAAAGGAAGGCCGGACTGGAGAAGAAAAATGGGAGCCTATCAGAAGAAAGGAATGCAGTGGCGGCTGATCTGCTTACAATTAATTGGGCACACAAATTATGGAAGAAGTCCCAAATAGGGAGTTAATCTTTAAACTTTTGCTTAGACATTGATAGACACAAGACCAAAGCTTGAAGATACTTAACCATTAATAAAGCATTTATCTGATGTGGAATGGAAATGCGGAACCTGCTAAGTTTTGCCGAGTTTTAATTTGTTTAGCTCAGGTGTTATAATAACAAAACGTGAATGTATTCATCATTTTCATTTAAATAGATGCTTTTAATTTACATAATTAGAATGCATATGAATAAATGATCAATTTAATGAGCTAATCCTCATCATTAAACATGTTCTGTGTCTAAATAAACTTTTCTGCAGCGGTAAAATTTTTTTGATTGAAGGTATTAAAAGAAAGAGAAACATTATTCAAGTTAATTCAAGACCACAATAAAAATAGAAAGCTCTGGCATCATTTACTTTCATTAATGCGCATTAATTCATTTTCGGAAGATTTTCTTTGGGTGCACTAAATAATAATAATGATAGTGCACTGTTATATCTTGTATAAATATTTCCAAATACTGTTTTTAATATTCACTTACTTGGATAATATGCATTAATAAAAACCAATTATGTAAAAGTATAACTAAAATTCATCCAATAATTTAATTGAGATTTGTCTATGGGTATACAAAGTTGTACTTTTTGCTCCAGTTCAGAGGCAATAGATTAAGGACTTTTTTTTGCCTTCAGAGGAAATTGGAATCATAGATGGAAGGGTACCCCGGGCAAACCTTATATACTGTGTTATCCCATAGAAAGAGTGGGGAGGGCTTACAAGGTATATTTTGCCTCTGATATAATGTGAGGCTTCCATTGTACCTCTGTACTGAATGCCAATTACATGCTGATGCTAATAGTAAAGAAAAGTGTCCAAAATGTGAAGGCCTCACCCATTGTGCCCACATTTTATAGTGTTTTCATACTGATGAAGCATGCACATTGCAGTAAGTGAATTCCTTGTCATGGTTCCACCCATATGTGTGAGAGGCACCTGCTATATCAGCTTGACTTGGATCACGCAGCACCACACTTGCCAGGGACAATACATATTAGATGACTAGTCCATTGAGGGTCCCTAGTCTCTTCTCCCCACCCCACTCCCGATGACTGACTTGTATCTCCATATGTGTGTGATATGGAGAGAGCTGTTAGTCAGAGAGACCAGTATTAGATTAGTCGTCAAAAGCATTATTGTTCATGCCGATCTTGATGGGGGTGGTGTGGTTGAGTCAGAGGGGTCTGATTCATAAAGAGGAGTTTGTATATATATATATATATATATATACAGTATATACTGCTCAAAAAAATAAAGGGAACACTCAAATAACACATCCTAGATCTGAATGAATTTAATATTCTTATTGAATACTTTGTTCTGCACAAAGTTGAATGTGCTGACAACAAAATCACACAAAAATCATCAATGGAAATCAAATTTATTAACCAATGGAGGCCTGGATTTGAAGTCATTCCCAAAATTAAAGTGGAAAAACACACTACAGGCTGATCCAGCTTTGATGTAATGTCCTTAAAACAAGTCAAAATGAGGCTCAGTATTGTGTGTCGCCTCCACTTGCCTATATTACCTCCCTACAATGCCTGGGCATGCTCCTGATGAGGTTGCTGATGATCTCCTGTGGGATCTCCTCCCAGATCAGGACTAAAGCATCCGCCAACTCCTGGACAGTTTGTGGTAAAACGGTTACGTTGGTGGATGGAGCGAGACATGATGTCCCAGATGTGCTCAATCGGACTCAGGTCTGGGCCATGGGCGGGCCAGTCCTTAGCTTCAATGCCATCATCTTGCAGGAACTGCTGACACACTCCAGCCAGAAGATGTCTGTCATTGTCCTGCATTAGGAGGAACACAGGGCCAACCGCACCAGCATATGGTCTCATAAGGGGTCTGAGAATCTCATCTCGATACCTAATGGCAGTCAGGCTACCTCTGACGAGCACATGGAGGGCTGTGCGGCCCTCCAAAGAAATGCCACCCCACACCGTTACTGACCCACTGCCAAACTGGTCATGCTGAAGGATGTTGCAGGCAGCAGATCGCTCTCCACGGCATCTCCAGGCTCTGTCACGTCTGTCACATGTGCTCAGTGTGAACCTGCTTTCATCTGTGAAAAGCACAGGGCGCCAGTGGCGACTATGCCAATCCTGGTGTTCTGTGGCAAATGCCAAGCTTCCTGCACAACCCCCATCTGTGGACGTCGGGCCCTCATACCACCCTCACAGAGTCGATTTCTAACCATTTTTGCAGACACATGCACATTTGTGGCCTGCTGGAGGTCATTTTGCAGGGCTCTGGCAGTGCTCCTCCTGTTCCTCCTTGCACAAAGGCGGAGGTAGCGGTCCTGCTGCTGGGTTGTTGCCCTCCACATCTCCTGGTGTACTGGCCTGTCTCCTGGTAGCGCCTCCAGCCTCTGGACACTACGCTGACAGACACAGCAAACCTTATTGCCACAGCTCACATTGATGTGCCATCCTGGATGAGCTGCACTACCTGAGCAACATCTGTGGGTTGTAGAGTCCAGCTCATGCTACCACGAGTGTGAAAGCAGAACCAACATTCAAAAGTGACCAAAACATCAGCCAGAAAGCATTGGTACTGAGATGTGGTCTGTGGTCCCAACCTGCAGAACCACTCTTTTATTGAGGGTGTCTTGATAATTGCCAATAATTTACATCTATTGCCTATTCCATTTGCACAACAGGATGTGTAATTGATTGATAATCAGTGTTGCTTCCTATGTGGACAGTTTGATTTCACAGAAGTTTTATTTACTTGGG
This sequence comes from Phyllobates terribilis, assembly GCF_046119375.1. NCBI lineage: Eukaryota > Metazoa > Chordata > Amphibia > Anura > Dendrobatidae > Phyllobates > Phyllobates terribilis. The sequence continues at coordinate 250,283,629 of NW_027362769.1, read as the reverse complement.
AGTTATATTCTGTTGTTTAAGTGTTCCATTTATTTTTTGAGCACTGTGTATATATATATATGTATATATATATATATATGTATATGTACATACAGTATATATATATATATATATATGTATATATATATATATATATATATATATATATATATATAGGGGCAGGCAGAAAAGCACAATAGGGTCTTACCTGGAATAAAAATGTATAAATATTATTGGTGGTGCTAACCTGGTAGAGTTGTGACCACACAGCAAAATACAGGAACATGAATATCCAGCTGCTTCAGATCCACAGGTCATTTGACCATTATAGGATATAGGAGAAAAAATGTGGATTTTTCCACGTTGATGATGAGTGGAAATGGGGATCCAAAGCCAGGTACTGTATTCATGCATTTTTTAATCGACTCGTTTTGATGTACACACACTTCTTCCTCCTCAGGATGAACACTATATCCTGAGTAAGAAGTGTGTGTACTTCGAAACGAGTCGATTAAAAAACGCATTAATCCAGTTCCTTACTTTAGATCCCCATTTCCACTTATCAGCCATGCGGAAAAATCCAAGTTTTTCCTCCTATATCCTCAATAAGAGGTGCACACTTGTTAATAAATCAGACATATCTTAAAAGTAAGGCGCGCCTTCATGCGCCTCGTCATAAATCTTACTCCAGTCACAGACTGTTGCATAAGCTATGACTCATCATAAGTAAAACTAGTGGGTTTTTGCTATGCCCCATCCCACCCCTGTATACCCCAGCTTCATCAACTATGGTAGAGCTTGCCAAAATTAGCATGAAAATTCCAAAAGTCATACAAAGTTAAAAAAGAAATTGTGACTTTATAACATTTCTTCCCAGATTTCTGGTGTAAAGACTTGATGAATCGGGTCCATAGTCCCCAACTGGCTTTACAAACTATATTTCCTTTGGAATATAGTTTCAAAGTAAAACATACATGGATGTAATAATGGAGCCAGACTTTTACCCATGCTGCCCATAGTTTGGGGAGCATGAATCAGCTGACAAGTTCCCTTCAAACTTTATCTCTACATTGGAAATAATCATTTCATGAACAAATTGTCAATAGACATTTCCAGACAGAGATATTTACCAAAAATGTAACTTTCTGATCTACTTTCTGATTGCCATACCCAAGATCTCTCTGTGCTACCAGTGAATTCAGACATTCTTGCTAGAGCCACAAACTCAAAACTTCCCTGATCATAACAGGCTGAGAGATACATCTCTTTTAAAGGTATTCCTATCTTAGACATTTAAACATTTTTTCTAAATGTCTCCCCACTTCTGACACTTTCATCTATTTACACAACAGAAGTGAATAGATCCCTCCCAAACATACACTATGAATGGAGAAGTTGCCTCACCTACCTGGCTCTTTGTCATTTCCGCGGGAGTTCAAAAAACAGCTGAGCAAGCATACTGATCTGTATTTTGTACTCCTATGAATGGAGAAAGCTGCTCAAGCTACGCTACTTCTCCACCAGTGGCCATTTCAATAGGCCGGACGAGGTGGGGGAAAATCAGTCTGGACATAGGAATTGATTCCAAATGTGGCATAAATAGCTCTTAGTATTAGAAACCCTGTATGTCTGAGGTCAGTGATAGAGAATTGCCACATAAGTATAAAGTCAAACCGAAACTGCACAGTATGACATGGCCACTCTGCACGTGATTGATTCATTGCTGAAATATTATCACTATTGACAGAGTTAGGACAGATGTCTGGCAGTATAATCTAATGTTAACTATGAATTCCATTTACTCGCATGATAATGATAGAATGGAAAAGAGTAAATAGTGAAAACACTAAACTGTCCGTCACATCATTTTTTTTTTGGATGAATGAAGGTCGGATTCTGGAGCTCAGTCAAACCCATTGCCATCCAGTCCAATAAATAATTACAAGAAAATTGTGCCTTTCACTATATGCTGATTGATGCTGAAATTGCATTTGAAAGTTCTCATAAGTTCCTGTTATAGATTAAGTGCCGGTGTAGGAAAAATAACTGCACCCAACTGAAATGGGTGAATGTAATCAGGTTTAATGGACTTGAGAGCTTGTTGGGAATTAAATAACTATTGATTCTTTGGGATGTTGCTGTCATTACAAAATGCCAAATCTGCAAGCATTACGAGGGTAGATAGATTAGAGCCAGGGACAACTCTTAAATAAAAGAAAGAGATAAACATATTTAAAACATTTACAAAGAGAATAATATTATATAAAATGTAAGTACAATAAAGCCAGTATGACAGATTAATGAAATGGTGAACTGTAAATGTCCTGCTGGGAAAATGGGTTTGGTTTCAGGATGCTAAACTGAAAAATTTTGGACATCCCATAATGCTATGCTGAGCACTCCTCTCTTAATTTAAGATATGATCAAAAGTGTTGTCCCTTCTCAAAAATGTATGGTATATCCACAAAATATGGTATAAATGGATAAATGGACCTCCATCAAACTCATCAACTCCTATCTATCCCTCTTAGGAGAGGAAAATTGGTGGCACATATGTGGCTTTTTCATCTCCTTTGTATTGCAGTTTCAAAAGTTACAAAGCAAGCATATGGGTATGTCATAAATTCCCCTGATGGATACATCCCTATAAGCTTCATAATTACACAATGTCAATAGTTTTTTTCATATTCCATGAGACCATGCAGTGTCAATTAATTGAAAGATTTAGCTTCAAGTGTGATTGTCTTCTGGTTCACCTTTACTCCATTATATTTTAGAGACCCTTCATTATGAATTTTTACAATCCACTGAAAAATATTTCGATTTCAGAGTCCTCAGTGGTTGATACCTTTTAATGGCTAACTGAAAAGATGGTAACAGGTTGCAAGCTTTCGAGACTACTCAGGCCTCTTCATCAGGCTACTATAACCCAAAATCTGAAGAGTCACATATTTATACACAATATGGCACAGAAATAATGCAATAGATGAGACAGGTGATGAAAAGCAGAGCTATTATTCTGGGAGAGATAAACATTTCTGGCTGTAAATATTTTAGCAGTTCATTTATAAGGACTATGAAAGTTTTATTGTTTGGTGCAGTTTTGTGATGACCCCACAAGTCTTAATTTCTGTGCCATATTGTGTATAAATATGTGACTCTTCAGATTTTTGGTTATACTAGCCTGATGAAGAGGCCTGAGTAGTCTCGAAAGCTTGCAACCTGTTACCATCTTTTCAGTTAGCCATTAAAAGGTATCAACCACTGAGGACTCTCAAATCGAAATATTTTTCTATCTACTGGCTAAAACGGTACAAATATATTTATTTATTTTTCTTTTCCCTGTACAATCCACTGGTGAACTTTCTGGGTCAATCCAACCCAAAGCACCATAATACAATAATCAACCATGTGTAATTGGGCCTAGGTGTAATTTTTGAAGTATAAACAGGGTTAGTTAAGCTTACTCTAATTAGGGCTTCCAAAAACCTTTGGCACGGAAACATCACTCCTGCCATTGTGGGTAAAGACTTCATAATAAATCGAGGATATTCTAGCCGGTTCTTTGTTTAAAATAATACCCAAAAGAAGAACGTGTGCCAGGAACAAACTGATACTCAAGTATTAAGAAAAATTAATTTGTATTTGAACAAATATTAAAAAACAATGTGAAAAGATAAACATAGAAATGACAGACATGAAAGACTAAAATTTGGTGGGTGAGCTAATCAGGGAAAAATTCATATATATATATATATATTTATATATATATATACATAAGAGTATAGTATACAGATAGCCATGTGGTAATCATGCATATACATTAGTAATTCAACAATATATGCATGCATGTACAAATATCTATGTGTTTAATAATTTTGACACTGAGAATTCTTCCCCTTTAATGTATGGCACATAATTAAATATTTCCCTGTAAGTAAAAAAATAATAAATATATGGAAATAAATCAAAGGTAAAGTACCAAGTCCATAAAGGTAATAAGCTCAGCCAACAAAAAAAAAGACACGCGTTTCACCATTGCTTCGTCAGGGGTAGTTGTAAGGGAGTCAGGCAGGTATAAATACTACAACTGGCCAATGAAAACACAGAATGAATCCCATCACCTGTTTATATTATGCAGATAACTAATATTACCACCTTGCATCGACAGAGGACTATAGCACTGCTCACAGACAATACATACAACTAAAGGTAATTACAAAAACACTTATGAGCACATGCTAAATACATTGGGGCAATTGAAAAAAGTACTGGACAACTTCTTTAATGATGTGAGAAAATATGGAGATACTGTAAGTCAACAGCTGCTGCAATGTAGCAATCATATTGTAACGGTGAAAGCAGTGACCAAATAGCTTATATATCGTGGAAACAACAGATAATTTTTGTAAAACTTGATTACAGTAAATTTTACTTTAAAGCATATCTGTTGTTTTTGATGGCTTTCATTACAAGCTGTAGTATGTGTACAATAGAAATAACACAATTTCAGGCTATCACATGACTTAAATCTTGAATTTTTCAACAGCTCTCCTCTCTGCAGGACCTATCTTTTATCTTCAGTTGCCTCCGAGCTAGTGAGCAGAAATTATCTGCTATGATACACAGCACGCAAAAAGAGATGGATCCTTGCTCTTCCTGCTCTGCAGTGCACATTTTACAGCAGGACTAAGCTGAGTGTCTGTGACTTCAGCACTGGAGTGTTATAATTCAATCACTTGAAGCTGTTGCTCCATATACCCATGTCTGTTGGATCTTTCATTAAGCTATAGACAGCAAGCAAAAAGAAATGGCTTCTTGCTTTTCCTACTGTGTAGTGCACAGACAGATGCATGGAGGACATTATACAGCAGTACTAAGCTGAGTTGCTGTGAATTTAGCACTGAAGTGATATAAATCAGTTGTGTGAAGCTGTTGTTCCATTCACTCATGTCTGCCAGGTCTATTACTAAACTTAGTGCTCTGCATTCCCCCTTCTACTAAACTTAGTGCTCCGCATACCCCCTTCTTCTAAACTTAGTGCTCCGCATTCCCCCTTATTCTAAACTTAGTGCTCCGCATTCCCCCTTCTTCTAAACTTAGTGCTCCGCATTCCCCCTTCTTCAAAACTTAGTGCTCCGCATTCCCCCTTCTTCTTTCCTCTCCATCGAGTATAATAGGAGGTGTAACCCGAAACCTCAGTGAGCTGAAAGTTTGTCTTGCTTTCAACAAGATGGATTTTAACGGTTTTTCAGAGTAGATGATGAGTTCAGGAGGCAGGATGGAGTGAAAGAAGTGGCTCATAAATGGAGAAAGAAGCAGAATTCTTTGATTAGATATATTACAATTTTTTAGATAGGATTGCAATGTTGATTTATTCAAAATTTCTAAAATGACTGGGGCCATTTAAAGTGTATATTTACATTTGTAATGTAAAACATTTAATGAAAGAACACACAAATATCTATATATACTGTACCTATAAATGTAGTGCACTCAGTTTATCATTTGCTTCTTTTATACACAGGGATAACTAACAGCGATTTACCTGTAGTTCTGTATAAAACCACATATCATGATATTATAGCCCTGTTCGCCAAATGACAAACTCAGCTTTGATGTATTGACCAGCTCAGCTCTGTTTTATGTGTATGCTGATTGATCATACTGGCAGCTGAATGGCATGTTAATATATATCAACTGCAGTTTCTCATATTGTTTATTGACTCGCAGAAAATGCTGCTGCAAGCAAGTTGCCAAAATCTAAATAATATTAACAAAAAAAAAGAAAATTGCACAATATGTATTGATTTGTGAGTAAAAAAAATAGATATTAGATGCTGCACCTTACAGCACGCTGCATTTAGAAAAAAAAAAGTGTCAGGGACCCAAAAAATGCATCACCAATGTGAAAAATTGCCACGAAAAAACAGTTTTTCATTTCCTTCATATTTTTTTAATGACTTACAGCCAATTACTATGGGTGAAATAAATTAGCCTTAAAGGTAATGTGTCTCCAGAAAATGACTTATTATATAAATCAGGATTTTGTGTTGCAATGTTTATTTTTTAATTTAAAATCATGATATTTACTAAGAAAAATAATAAAAAATCTTGCAATATTTACATTGGCAGCAAGACTTTTTCAGTCTCAGACTTCTTTTTGTTTCAGGAAGACTTTACAGCAGTTTCCTTATCATCAGAGGCAGAATTAGAATGACTGTCATCAGCTGATAACACAAAGTCTAACAATCATAATACGCAATGTCAAAACTCAGCCTTCCTTTACAATAACATTTTCACACTCATTACCTGCTTCATCTGTGTCTGAATCGGTTCATTGCTGCTAATATACAAATAGAGTTCTTGAAACAACAGGAAGTTAGAGTCTAAAAAAGCCCTAGTGGCCAGTGTGAAAATTGCAAGATTTGATAGTTACATAGTTATATAGGTTGAAAAAAATCGATACATCCATAAAGTCGACCAGTTCTATACTCTCTACCACTAGATTATTTATAACCCACATTTCCATTTGTTGCGATAAAAGCATCCAGCCCTTTTAAGAGCATTCCACAGTCTGACTGCTCTAACTGTAAAGAACCCTTTCCTGTTTTAACACTGGAATCTCCTTTCCTCCACACATAAGGAATGTCCTCTGACCCTAATAAGGTCTTTGGAGAGAATAAGTCCTGTGCCAGTCCTTTGTACTGACCACACATATATTTATACTTGTCATTAAGATCTCCTCTGAGGCATCTATTTCCTAAGCTAAACAAGCCCAACTTTTCCAATCCCTCACCGTAGGAGAAACTTTACATCTCATGTAATAATCTAGTCTTATTTTTTCTATTTTTAATAAAAATTGTGATATAAATACATTTTTTTTTCAAAAAATACATTTAGCAGGAATAAAACCTGATTGAAACAATAGGTAACTTTCTGATGACACATTGTCTTTAAGGTATAGTTTGGTCAGATATCAGTTACACAAGATGTCAACCATTTTGAATGCTGTCATTGAATATGACATATCTCAGGACACAATTATTTGTGAATGTTATAAGATGACTTCATATTGGATGAGATTTGTCTGTGATATATGGCTTCAGGCCTGTAGATTTGACATCTTCTGTGGAGTAATATGTGTCAGGCTCTTTGGGGACAGTGTAAATGATTACCTGTTTGACAATGATACAATCAGCTGATGTCAGCATAGTCATTTAGGTCATACATGTTGAGGTAGCTCAGATGGAGCAAGCTGCAATGAGATGTACACTCTCTATTTAGGGGCTGACCATCGTCTAAAGGATCTAATGCTAACTTATCCCATTCAGATAAGATACCGCTAAGGAGATGGATACCTAAATAGTATTACAAGCAGATCTGAAGTTTAAAAGCTTAAATTCAGGTGTGTATTTTATGGTTAGGTAGGTCGAAGTTTGGAGTCTGTTCTCTACATTCCTATTTGATATCTATTTTTTTAGCCAAATTTCTTAATCTTTGGTTGATGCATTAGAGGCTTGTAGATGCAATTATATATAACTTTTTACTGTTAATGATAATATAAAATAGAATTTTTGTTATTTATATCGTTCTACTATATTTAGTTTTATTTCAAAATACTGTATAGAGATGAGCGGATCAATCCGCAGAGGATCAAGTTCAAATCAAATTTCCTCAAACACTTTGAGGTTCGATTTATGGTTTGTGAAAAAATAAATCTTGCCCGGCATCATTTACCACAATGCTGAAGCACTAGAGAGCGGGATAAAGTCAGTTTGCATAGCCATGTGGGTCTCCCAATAATGTCCTACAGCTATGACTTCTTATGGATTATTATACCTTGTACAGTTCTCAACAGAACACAGGTTGTACGGTAGAGTCATTTTCCACTTCCAGAGTCACTGTCTTCTATAGTGTGTAAGCTCTTATGGTCAGTGGGGTCCTCTTTGTTTCTCTTTCTTGTAGAATGTAAGCTCTTCTGATTAGTGGGGTCCTCTCTCTCTCCCTTCTGCATGGTTGCTCAGTGGTTAGCACTGCAGCCTTGCAGTGCTGGGGTCCTGGGTTCAAATCCCAACAAGGACAACATCTGCAAGGAGTTTGTATATTCTCCCTGTGGGTTTTCTCCGGGTTCTCCGGTTTCCTCCCACACTCCAAAGACATACTGATAGGGAATGTAGATTGTGAGCCCCAGTGGGGAGAGTGATGATTATGTATGTAAAGCCCTGAGGAATATGTTAGCACTATATAAATATAAAGATTATTATTATTAATAGTGTTAGCCCTTATGGTCAGCGGGATCCTCTCTTTCCCTGTTTCCTGTAAAATGTAGGCTCTTATGGTTGGCGGAGTCGTCTCTCTTGCTCTCCTCTCCCCAACATATTTTCTGAGCAATTACAAGTTTTCCAGTATCGAAATTCATGTAAATGTATTCCCTGGAAATCTAATTTTTTGGGGGCAAAATTTGGAGAAGTCAGCGTATTTTAATTTCAAAAGATCCGCTCAATACAGTACTGTAGACATTTTCAGTTGACAATGTCACGTAATCACGGAAAACCTGCAGAACTGAGATTATGACCTGGATGTATTCGCTCTTGGTGTTATCATAAGACAGCTGCTTTTGAAAAACTTTTTGTTCACAGAGGGTCTATGAGTCTATGAAAGTTTTCATTCTGGATAACAATGGCATATTTTAAAATGCTCAAATAATTTTTGCTTTTCACTGTGACCTGGACTAGACTTGCATTGATGGGGTGCCTTTTCTTGGACCCAAAAATATAGTCTGATGCTACAAAGATTTAAGTTAAAGAGGATCTCTCGCTTGTCATAAATATGTAATTTGTTTACCTGGTGCAAATGCAACTGTTCTCCTGAATCTGATGTATTTTTCTCTTGTTCCGGCACCACTCCACTCCTGATATATGACCCTGTCTTCTCTGTATGCAAATCTGTCCTTTAAGTCAAGTGGGCATGGTTGGTCCTCAGCTATTCTTGATGACCACTTACATTTGTATAAAAAGGCTACATTTGCTTATAGGGAAGAGGGTGCCCTATAACAAGAATGGAGAGGTGCAGGAACAAAAAAGTGAATGGTGCCAGATTCTGGATAAACAGTGGCATTTACACCTGGTAAAACAATGTAGATATTTATGCAAAGTGATGAATCCTCATTAAGTCATCTATACTAGTAATAGATAAGAATTCTATTGGTATGATCCCTAGTGATCTAGCGTTCTGTGTCTAATTGTAAATATATGATGAATATTACTGCAGGGAAAACTCTTAAAAAACTTTTAAAACTATTTGAAACTTCAGTAGTGAAGATTAAAGGGAAGAATAGAGGCCATGCTTCCTCTCCAAATCTGGATGGACCATGGAAGTAACAGTTCCAATAAAGCTGAAGGTCGATATCCTCCAATGTTTTAGATCAGATTTGCTACTGTCATATACTGAATATAGAATTGATTTTTGCACATCTTTTATTTCCGCTCATCAATTTGAAATAGTACATCTTTGAATTATTTCTACCTAATTCCCCGTTACTATACATCTCTTTAATGGCAATCCTCCAAATACACTAAAATGCAGCCAAATGAAACAAATTGAATACTTCTGTGCAGCTTCTCTCTTGTTGAGGTTTGTGACCTTTAACTTTCTCAATGGGACATCACATGTCAGTAAAAGCCTTGTGTACAGAGATTTGTACTCAATTACTATGCAAATTTCGGGAGCAGCTGTGGTTGAATCTGCTTTCCTTATATCAGAACACTGGATTTCCCTGCAACAGAAACAGTGATCGAGAATCCTTGTGATGTCATTCAGTTCATGTTTTAGCCAAGTTTTACAATATTTTTGTAATACCAACATTTTTTTAATATCATATTCAATTGCATTAGACTAGATAGAAATTTAACAACAGTTACACTGCAGAATTTGGGACATTTAGGTTCTGCCCACAGGAGTGTCCCTCTAAACAGTCAGAAATGCTAAAAAATGGCCATCTATGGTTGTGGTTTACTAACATTCAGCCCTTTGTGGCCCATTTTACAGGACTGTCAAAGGAAAATCTGGACTCTTGTCCAGTTTGCGATTGATAGACAAACTAAAAGAAATATGTAGTCTAACCTTCTCTTGACCTCAAGGCATAATTTGAAGCTTCTATACCCCAAAGTAAACTGTATAATGGGGTCTCACACATCATGTATATTGTATAATACTGGTGTCTATTTATATGAAAATTGAGACTTTTACTCTCTTTAGACACAAGAATTAGAGATGAGTGAATTAATTAAATCTAATCAATTACAAAATTCACCAAAATTTTAGATCATAAAAATGTTGGCCAACAGCCATGATCGTGACTATAAGCTGATGCATTTCATTGACCTCAATGACGTGTTTCCCACCCCTCGTTCACCATACGACACCATGTGACACAGGCCTCAGTAGCGAAAGATCTAAAGACTAGCGGAGGAGAACAGGGAGCTTCAGTGGCATAAAACCAGGTGAGGGTTAGGCCTAGGGAAGAGAAGTATATCATGTTTATTACTTTTTTACAATGTCCTACCCTATATTTTTATGCTTTTGGATCTTGAAAGACCTCAGAGTGTAAGAAATATAATTTCAGAACTCTTTCAATTCAGACCAATTTTATTTGGGCTGGATCAAATTTGATGACCAAAATGAGAATATCTGACCAAAACAAATTTCAGGACATTGGTTAATCTCTAGTTCGAACTTTTACAAACACTAACTTGACAGCCGCTACATGCAAAGGTGATAGTGTATCAGTGTGTAGCTATTTGCATTGTGTTTCTTAATGCATCACTACAGCATTTTTTTTATTTCATTGCATGATTGGTATCCCTAATACATGTTTCTTGCTCCTAGTAAAATACTGACCAGCCTCCATCTTCTGCTCTTCCTCCGATCCAATTTTGCCATTGTGTGACTGCAGCTCCTGACTAGCCAGAAGTCAGAACTCAAGCTCTCAATGTAGGTCTATAAAAGTCTTGTTCTGACATTGAGAAGTGACTTCTGGCTCACCCAGTAAAACACTAGTGTTTCGGCAGATCATAACAAGCAGAAGATGTCCGGAGTGGCACTGAGAGCAGAAGAAGATGGCAGCTAGTAAGTATATTACTACGGACAAGGAACATGCATTAGTGATGTCGGCATTCGTAACCGACAGTAAGTGGGCTTGACGCCGAACATGGACTTTCCCCAGAAGTTAATTGCAATGTTTGGAATTCTGTGGGAAGTCTGTTGCAGAGAGAGAAAAAGAGACCCAAAGTTCGGGTCCCCATTGTTTTCAATGTGGTTCAGGCTCTGGTTCAAGTTTGAGTACAGCTCTCATACCCGAACCGGACTTTGGAATAAAGTTCTGGTCAGGTACCAGAATCTGAATTTTTGCGGGTCTGCTCATCCCTACTAGAGATAAGCCATTGCCAGAGATGTCTAGCAGCGGCTCTCTCATAGAGATCAAGAGAGCACTTGGCTGAGCACATGCTGCAATGTAAGTATTTAACCATTAACCATCCAAAGTGTATGGGGGGCTTTAGTATGTCAAATATTAATTTGGCGATTGCGATGTTTGTAGATGTAACTGCTACTTTTTCATTCCTTGCCACTATAGCAATTTTGGATGACAAGAAGTATGACTACAAGACTACTGTGAGTTTGTAGTCTGTAATAATGGAAACACATAGAGGCGCTATAGCTTTAAAATCATAGGACATTTATAATCAAGACTATATGTAAATATGTTTCAAAAAATTACAAAAGGTTACATAGCCTAGGGATTGCCGACTGTCTGATATCACTTGTAATATAGTAATCTGTCTGGCTAGCATTCAAAACTGACCAAAATATCAATCTGTCTAATACATAAAAACTTCAGAAATCAATTGCCATGTGTGTTTTTTTTCTCATCGGAGATCCACAGTGCTAATGTAGAAGAGCACAGCTCCTGTACGCTCCCTTTAATATTCAGTGCAGGAGATTTATGAATCTGCATTAGCTTTCTCTGAAGTCATTTTTACTCCCAGCAGACCAGTAGTGAAATGTTTATTTCATTTCCTCGTTCATATCTTTTGTTCAGAACCAAGAAAGTCCTTTAAATTTACATGTTCAGGACTTTTGCGAGCAAATGTTCTTGTTTTTACATAAAACTTACTATCCTATAATTAAAAGATTAAAACAACTTTGTCAATCTCTTTTGATTAAGATCAGCAAGCCAACAAAAATATTTGCTTCTGCCGTTACCATCTGTCATTCTGACAATTTTAAAGACCTGCAGCCTCAGCAAAGTATGCCTTTTTTAGAATAAATTGGCATTGTGGCATGTACGGACGACCACAAAAGCCAGAATATTACATTCAGCCTTTTTACACACTAAATTCAAATACTAACTCTGCAGGTTTATGTATTCCATAGAGAATATGACCTGCATACATTGTGCAGTGATATTTATATCAACATTGAGCAAGAAAAAATGGAAGGGAAGAAATATAGTAGATCAGGAGATATAAGGGGGGTATGTGATTGAAAAAACTATGGTGGTGATTCATCAAAGTGTTTTCTCCAGAAAACTAGTATAAAACATGTAGATTTCCACAAAAATGTTGTGATTTTTGTCATTTTCATGCACGCTTGAATCTTCACACGCACACTGTGAGTATTCGAGCGGTCATGTGACTGCAAGTGTGCAATTTGCATACTTCTGGCCACATTCCGACTAGACGAGTCCAGGCTTGCTAATTACACTTGCACTGAGCGAGGCGGCACACGTTTAGTCGACACATGACAACATGTATGCAAACCACATACTTGCGGTCACACACTCGCCGCTCCTGATGCCGACCCCGGAGATTCCTCACAGTCTGCAGTGTGCATGATGTGAGGATTCACATATTGACTGCAGATTTGCAGCCAAACCCCTTTAATGAATCAGCCCCTACTGTATGCCTTGATCCTAGAAAATATCTTCAAATGCTTATTTGTTTATTAAAGAGGTATTGCCATTTCCAAGATCGTATCCCAATATGTAGTAGGTGTAATAATAATAATATTAGAAAATACCTCCAATTATAAATGTAGTATAGTTCTTCTGATTCTCTCTGTCTCTTTCCTCATGTGCAGGCATTGCAGGACCTTAGGTATCCATGGTTATGACCACTATCAACTAGCTAGCTGTCAATATATCAGTGGTCGTAACCATGGATACCTTAGGTCCTGCAATGCTTGCACATGAGGAAAGAGACATAGCGATCAGAAGAACTATACTACATTTCTAATTGGAGGTATTTTCTAATATTATTATTATTACACCTGCTACATATTGGGATAGGATATTGGAGATGGGAATACCCTTTAATTCCAAAATGATGTTAACAAAAATAAAAGAAAAAACTAAAGCATTTCTGTATAGCATCACTTCCAAATGTATTAGACATATGGGAGTGACTACAGCCACAGCAGACATAGCAACTACCAGGGTGGGGTCTAGTGGCTGAAAGGACTCACTCAGGTCTAGAAAGTTTTTTTCTTTCTGCGAAGACAACACATATGGTTGCGATCTATATTTTACTTCTACTATGCATCTTTTGGTTGTTGCAAAATGTGGTAGTTTTGCTGTTATTTACTGTACTTTCATAGTTTTAATAGTTGGATAACCTGTCTTGGTATTGCAGTTCACCCATAACCTTGGCCACTCTTCTCTGCACCCGCTCTAGCTCAGTTATGTTCTTCTTATAAATTGGAGCCCAAAATTGTAGATTATTCTATTGACTTGTATAGGGGCAAAACGATATTCTCATCATGATCATCTATGCCTCTATTAATGCATCCCAGTATTTTATTTGCCTTGGCAGCAGCTGCCTGACACTGGTCACTAACATTGAGTTTACTGTCCACTCATACTCCCAAGTCATTATCAGTGACAGTTTTATCCAGGGTTTCGCTATTTAGCACAGAATTGTACCTTCTATTTCCTCAGGTCACGTCACCTTACTTTTATCTATTCTATACTTCCATTTCCATTTCTTAGACCATAGGGTATTATTACAGCCCAGCTGTCTGCCAACAAAGGGAGTACACAATGAAAGAAAAGTAGCACTTTGTGCCATACTGAAAAAAAAAGAAATGCAATTTAGTAATATGATGCATTTTGGGCTTATTGAGTATTTTCAAGTGAAAAAATAACATTCTTGGCTTTTTCTATGAGGTGCTATGAATTCTTGTTATACCCCAGGTTGCAGAAATATCTAAGAATTAGTACAAAGGCATTCTAAGATGGTCATACACATCACAGCTATCTCCCCCTGAACTTCATATACATGCAGGTTTGGACAAGTACAGCTGCATCTCACAAAATTAGAATATCATCAAAAAGTTAATTTATTTTATTTCTTCGATACAAAAAGTGAAATTCATATATTATATAGATTCATTACAAACAGAGTGATCTATTTCAAGTGTTTATTTCTGTTAATGTTGATGATCATGGCTTACAGCCAAGGAAAACACAAAAGTCATTATCTCAGTAAATTAGAATACTTTATAACAACAGCTTGAAAAATGTTTTTATAATCCGAAATATTGGCCTACTGAAATGTATGTTCAGTAAATGCACTCAATAGTTGGTTGAGGCTCCTTTTGCATCAATTACTGCATCAATGCGGCGTGGCATGGAGGCAATCAGCCTGTGGCACTGCTGAGGTGTTATGGAAGCGCAGGTTGCTTTGATAGCCGCCTTCAGCTCGTCTGCATTGTTCGGTCTGGTGTCTCCTCTTTCTCTTGACAATACCCCATAGATTCTCTATGGGGTTAAGGTCAGGTGAGTATGCTGGCCAATCAAGCACAGTGGTACTGTTGTTTTTACACCAGGTATTGGTACTTTTGGCAGTTTGGACAGGTGCCAAGTCCTGCTGGAGAATGAAATTTCCATCTCCAAAAAGCTTGTTGGCAGAGGAAAGCATGAAGTGCTCTAAAGTTTCCTGCTAGACGGCTGCGCTGACTTTGGTCTTGATAAAACACAGTGGACCTACACCAGCAGATGACATGGCTCCCCAAACCATCACTGATTGTGGAAACTTCACACTTGACCTCAAGCAGCTTGGGTTGTGGCCTCTCCACTCTTCCTCCAGACTCTGCGACATTGATTTCCAAATGAAAATTGGAACTCTGGGACCTTGTGGAGTTTGTCAATGACTGCCTTCTCGACATCTGTCAAGTCAGCAGTCTTCCCCATGATTGTGGAGCCTACTAAAACAGACTAAGGGACCTTTTTAAAAGCATAGGAAGCCTTTGCAGGTGTTTTTTGTTAAATATTTTAATTTACTGAGATAATGACTTTTGTGTTTTCATTGGCTGTAAAACATAATCATCAACATTAACAGAAATAAACACTTGAAATAGATCACTCTGTAATGACTCTATATAATATATGAGTTTCACTTTTTTGTATCGAAGAACTGAAATAAATTAACTTTTTGATGATATTCTAATTTAGAGAGATGCACCTGTATGTATGTTTTCTGTATGAGGAGAAGACGCCTTTCAGACAGCTTATCTCCCCAAGAACAAAAGGATTGGGCATTTAAATTCATTATCTGTCAGATGTTTGTCCAGTTACGGCGAAATCATAAAAATATAATAAAAGTTATTGCAATCCTCAGGGGGTGCAAGAAAAAGATCCATCAATCAGAAAGAGATTTCTATTTATTGTGCACTATAAAGTGTTTTTGTTCATCGCCATTACCACCATTAAATGTCATTTATGAGAATCCTGTTAAAGGTAAATAGGTACAAAGCTTTGCTTTATAGAAATTCTCCTTATATGGGATCTTGCGTAGGATGGAGAATAAAAATCTCTTTATAATATAATGGAATTGCCATTGTGACTGGTCTAAACAAAAATTATTTAATATATACTGTAAGCAGAAAATTGTTTAGGAATTTCTTCCCAGTATTCAATGCCGTCTGTTGCTTCTCTATTTATAAATCTATTTCTATTCCCGTCTATACGATCTTATACTTCAACGTCATTGACACCAATCTTGTTGGGTCAATTCAATTACTGCACCTTTACACCATCCCCCATTACAAATACTCGGCTGCTTTATACCTAGTTTTCCCCTTGTCTCTACTCTATCGAAACTGCAAGAATTTCTGACATGGTGTGTCTGCTCTATGTAGCATATATATACCTGTTATCAATACAAGTGCAAAGAAGCAATTTATGTAGGAGCAATTTTCTATATTCGATTTTTACATAGCATAGGAAACAGGTAGATAAGAGTTTAACATATATATATATATATATATATATATATGCATATACTGTGTATATATATATTTTTTTAGTACATATATATATAATATTTATATATTATAAAAAATATATTTCTTTATGATATATATATATATATATGTATATATATATATATATATATATATGTATATACATATTATAAAGAAATATATATTTTATAATATATAAAAGTTTTATATATATATATATATATATATATATATATATAATTATAAATATTATATATACTCTTTTTTTTTAATATACCGATAAATTACTTCATATTTTTCCTTATTCCATATAGTATACATTTTGGTTTACATATGAAAATTTTGTCCCCAACAGATGAATGTTCCAATAATTTGATTGAGGCATACTTCAGAGCTGACCGCTGACAGCTATGTTGGCTCTATGGGAACAGGAATAATTGGTCCCATTGTAACAAAATAAATATCTGCTATTCCCCAGGATAATCAGTGATTACATTATCACTAATTATCATCATTATCTTGCACTGCTATAAATATTTAAATAAATACATATTATAATTCTTAGTAGTTCTGACTGATCTACTATCATCACAAAAATGGCAATTAGATTTGGATTTTTCATGCATCCAAGATGATCATTCTACAATTGGTAATAAATAATAATTATCACTACCATGAGACAATAGCAACAAATTCTACATGAAAAGTACATCTTTTTTCATAGAATACGCCAAGATGTCTTTTACCAATACTGTGTGTAGTATTGGATTTTATATTTGGTATTTTGTATGTTGAAGTGAAAATCAACATAATAAGAGAAAAATCTAAACATGCCAATGTACTGTATGTAGTGAAGACGTGGGCTATGTGGAAAGGGCTGAAATGTCAATGAACCAGTAAAACTAAGATACTTCAAGGTGTTAGTATTAAAAAAATACTGTCATGTTACTCATGTTGTCTGATCTTCTAGTAACATGGTATAGAGCAAAAGAAGCCGATCAGATTGATATATAGGTTTGTGGGA
Source organism: Phyllobates terribilis (assembly GCF_046119375.1). Taxonomy (NCBI): domain Eukaryota; kingdom Metazoa; phylum Chordata; class Amphibia; order Anura; family Dendrobatidae; genus Phyllobates; species Phyllobates terribilis. The sequence goes on along the minus strand of NW_027362769.1, from coordinate 250,266,324 downwards.
AAAGATTCAGTATGACTTGTATTTTGTGCATATACCTGCTCTTTTTATATTAGGAGTCCTGAGGGAGGTCCTAGATCTGTAATTGAGTAGGACCACCCACTGGACTCCAAAGCAGGAAAAAGAATACGGATTACAATAAACAAAATATGTTACATTAAATATATTTTTGTAGAATAATATATTAATCTTCTCAGCTTCTTCTGCTCTATATCAAAAGAGAGGATGGCATTTATATATGGTGGATGAACATGGCCACCTTCTTCCAGAAGTGTTAGATAACTACTCCTTGGTTGTGTCTGAGCACTGTTTCTAAAAAAAAAAAAAAAATAAGAGAGAGACCATGTTCTTTTAGTTTTCTACAACGCCTATTTTTCTTAGGAAGAACATGATAGTGAATGACACTGATGAAAGCAAAAATAGCAGGCTCCGTTCTACCTTGAACATTGCCAATGTCTGTAGCTGGAGTGATGCTTGTGATTCTTCTGTTCTTCATCTTTTATCATTCTTTTCATTTGCCATTTTCGCAGACTAGTAATTTTCCCGGAGAAGTTTATATGCACAAAAATAGCATTCAATTATACATTGTCATTATTAGGAGGTAGTCCCGCGCTACACATCCTATTTTCTCTTCAGCTCCGCGTTGATGTGATTTGCGGTATGTTCACATCAAGTCCTCACATAATTATGGTGCAGTTCACTCTGTGCTTCAATGTCGCAGACCGTTGTCATTGTCATTGATAGAGAACTCAGATTCCTACTTCTTAAGAAGATGTAGTGCTAGATCATGACAAGAGAAGCAAAGAACCATGATAAGGTGGATGACATGACCTGTATTTATTTGTTTACAATGACTCCTTTGCAGTTATCAGTGTCTCAAGCTCCTGGAAAGATGGCTTCAATTTCAGATTTAAAACATGGATCAAGCAATGTTACCAACACATATTCTCTGTCAAACTTGTCAGTTGCTCTTGAGGCTGTAAGCAGCTGAAGAGCTATGTATTCTATCAATGTTACTGCCAGAGTATATCTATTTTTCCTATACTATATTTTTGATGTTTTCCTGTAGACATCTGTAGATGTCAGATGCCTAAAAAGTGTTGGAACAAAAAAAAAAGAAGTCCTGACGCTGCCTATCTTGTGACCTTCACTCTATTGAATTTATCAATTAGTTTATTAATATCTGTTCCATGCTTACAAATGTAATTCTGCAAACAGAATAAATATAATATCTGTGTATGTGGTTCTGAATACAAGAAGGCAAGAGCTTAAAAGATAAAGAGACAGATAGATAGATAGATAGATAGATAGAGTGATAGATAGAGATATACGGATAGAAAGATAGATAGATAGATAGAATGTTTCCAGAAAAATAAGCCCTTGCTTGATTTTACAGGATTTTTGGAGTATGCTTGAAATATAAGCCCTAGTTATAGTCAGAGTTGGCATTAGAGGGGAGGAGAAACTGGACAATTTCTCAGGCCTCCCACTCTCTTATCAAAGCAAAAGGTGGCTACATTGAAGAACCTAGAATATAAGACATATTTTCAGTTGTTTCACACTTTTTTGTTAAGTATATAATTCCACATGTGTTAATTCATAGTTTTGATGCCTTCAGTGTGAATGTACAATTTTCATAGTCATGAAAATACAGAAAAATCTTTAAATGAAAAGGTGTGTCCAAACTTTTGGTCTGTACTGTACATGTGTGTGTAATTTCATGTCTATGTGCAGTGTGTGTATATACATGTGCAGTGTGTGTGTATATGTACATGTGTGTGTGAAGTGTGTGTATATACATGTGCAGTGTGTGTATATACATGTGCAGTGTGTGTGTATATGTACATGTGTGTGTGCAGTGTGTGTATATATATGTGCAGTTTGTGTGTATATGTACATGTGTGTGTGCAGTGTGTGTATATACATGTGCAGACTGTTTATATACATGTGTAATTACATGTGTATGTGCAGTGTGTGTGTATATACATGTGTGTGTAATTTCATGTGTATGTGCAGTGTGTGTATATACATGTGCAGTGTGTGTGTATATACATGTGTGTGTAAATTCATGTGTATGTGCAGTGTGTGTTATATACATGTGCAGTGTGTGTGTATATACATGTGTGTGTAATTTCACGTGTATGTGCAGTGTGTGTATATATATGTGCAGTGTGTGTATATGTACATGTGTGTGCAGTGTGTGTATATACATGTGCAGAGTGTTTATATACATGTGTAATTACATGTGTATGTGCAGTGTGTGTATATACATGTGTGTGTAATTTCATGTGTATGTGCAGTGTGTGTATATACATGTGCTGTGTGTGTGTATATACAGTACAGACCAAAAGTTTGGACACACCTTCTCATTTAAAGATTTTTCATGACTTTGAAAATTTTACATTCACACTGAAGGCATCAAAACTATGAATTAACACATGTGGAATTATATACTTAACAAAAAAGTGTGAAACAACTGAAAATATGTCTTATATTCTAGGTTCTTCAAAATAGCCACCTTTTGCTTTGATGACTGCTTTGCACACTCTTGGCATTCTCTTGATGAGCTTCAAGAGGTAGTCACCAGAAATGGTCTTCCAACAATCTTGAAGGAGTTCCCAGAGATACTTAGAACTTGTTGGCCCTTTTGCCTTCACTCTGCGGTCCAGCTCACCCCAAACCATCTCAATTGGGTTCAGGTCTGGTGACTGTGGAGGCCAGGTCATCTGGCGTAGCACCCCATCACTCTCCGTCTTGGTCAAATAGCCCTTACACAGCCTGGAGGTGTGTTTGGGGTCATTGTCCTGTTGATAAATAAATGATGGTCCAACTAAACGCAAACCAGATGGAATAGCATGCCGCTGCAAGATGCTGTGGTAGCCATGCTGGTTCAGTATGCCTTCAATTTTGAATAAATCCAAAACAGTGTCACCAGCAAAGCACCCCCACACTATCACACCTCCTCCTCCATGCTTCACGGTGGGAACCAGGCATGTGAAGTCCATCCATTCACCTTTTCTGCGTCGCACAAAGACACGGTGGTTGGAACCAAAGATTTCAAATTTGGACTCATCAGACCAAAGTACAGATTTCCACTGGTCTAATGTCCATTCTTTGTGTTCTTTAGCCCAAACAAGTCTCTTCTGCTTGTTGCCTGTCCTTAGCAGTGGTTTCCTAGCAGCTATTTTACCATGAAGGCCTGCTGCACAAAGTCTCCTCTTTACAGTTATTGAAGAGATGTGTCTGCTGCTAGAACTCTGTGTGGCATTGACCTGGTCTCTAATCTGAGCTGCTGTTAACCTGCGATTTCTGAGGCTGGTGACTCGGATAAACATATCCTCAGAAGCAGAGGTGACTCTTGGTCTTCCTTTCCTGGGGCGGTCCTCATGTGAGCCAGTTTCTTTGTAGCGCTTGATGGTTTTTGCAACTGCACTTGGGGACACATTCAAAGTTTGCCCAATTTTTCGGACTGACTGACCTTCATTTCTTAAAGTAATGATGGCCACTAGTTTTTCTTTACTTAGCTGCTTTTTTCTTGCCATAATACAAATTCTAATAGTCTATTCAGTAGGACTATCAGCTGTGTATCCACTTGACTTCTGCACAACACAACTGATGGTCCCAACCCCATTTATAAGGCAAGAAATCCCATTTATTAAACCTGACAGGGCACACCTGTGAAGGAAAAAACCATTTCCGGTGACTACCTCTTGAAGCTCATCAAGAGAATGCCAAGAGTGTGCAAAGCAGTCATCAAAGCAAAAGGTGGCTACTTTGAAGAACCTAGAATATAAGACATATTTTCAGTTGTTTCACACTTTTTTGTTAAGTATATAATTCCACATGTGTTAATTCATAGTTTTGATGCCTTCAGTGTGAATGTACAATTTTCAAAGTCATGAAAATACAGAAAAATCTTTAAATGAGAAGGTGTGTCCAAACTTTTGATCTGTACTGTACATGTGTGTGTAATTTCATGTCTATGTGCAGTGTGTGTATATATATGTGCAGTGTGTGTGTATATGTACATGTGTGTGCAGTGTGTGTATATACATGTGCAGAGTGTTTATATACATGTGTAATTACATGTGTATGTGCAGTGTGTGTGTATATACATGTGTGTGTAATTTCATGTGTATGTGCAGTGTGTGTATATACATGTGCAGTGTGTGTCTATATACATGTGTGTGTAATTTCATGTGTATGTGCAGTGTGTGAATATACATGTGTGTGTAATTTCATGTGTATGTGCAGTGTTTGTATATACATGTGCAGTGTGTGTCTATATACATGTGTGTGTAATTTATGTGTATGTGCAGTGTGTGTATATACATGTGCAGTGTGTGTGTATATACATGTGTGTGTAATTTCATGTGTATGTGCAGTATGTGTATATACATGTGCAGTGTGTATGTATATACATGTGTGTGTAATTTCATGTGTATGTGCAGTGTGTGTATATAAATGTGCAGTGTGTATGTATATACATGTGTGTGTAATTTCATGTGTATGTGCAGTGTGTGTATATACAGTACATGTGCAGTGTGTGTGTATATACATGTGTGTGTAATTTCATGTGCATGTGCAGTGTTTGTATATACATGTGCAGTGTGTGTCTATATACATGTGTGTGTAATTTCATGTGTATGTGCAGTGTGTGTATATACATGTGCAGTGTGTGTGTATATACTTGTGTGTGTAATTTCATGTGTATGTGCAGTGTGTGTTTATACAGTACATGTGCAGTGTGTATGTATATAGAATCATAGAATCATAGAATCATAGAATGGTAGAGTTGGAAGGGACCTCCTGGGTCATCTGGTCCAACCCCCTGCTCAAAGCAGGATTCACTAGATCATCTCAGACAGATGTCTGTCCAGCCTCTGTTTGAAGACGTCCATTGAAGGGGAACTCACCACCTCTCGTGGCAGCCTGTTCCACTCATTAATCACCCTAACTGTCAAAAAGTTTTTTCTAATATCTAATCTGTGTCTCCTCCCATTTAGTTTCATCCCATTGCTTCTAGTCTTTCCTTGTGCAAATGAGAATAAAGATGATCCTTCTACAATGTGACAGCCCTTGACATATTTGTAGACAGCTATTAAGTCTCCTCTCAGTCTTCTTTTTTGCAAGCTAAACATTCCCAAATCCTGCAACCGTTCCTCATAGGACATGGTTTGCAGACCAGTCACCATTCTGGTCGCTCTTCTCTGAACTTGCTCCAGTTTGTCTATGTCTTTTTTAAAATGTGGTGCCCAAAACTGTACACAGTATTCCAGATGAGGTCTGACCAAAGAGGAGTAAAGACCGATAATGACTTCACGTGATCTAGACTGTATGCTTCTGTTAATACATCCCAGATACATGTGTGTGTAATTTCATGTGTATGTGCAGTGTGTGTATATACATGTGCAGTGTGTGTGTGTATATACATGTGTGTGTAATTTCATGTGTATGTGCAGTGTGTGTATATACATGTGCAGTGTGTGTGTGTATATACATGTGTGTGTAATTTCATGTGTATGTGCAGTGTGTGTATATACAGTACATGTGCAGTGTGTGTATATAAATGTGCAGTGTGTGTGTATATACATGTGTGTGTAATTTCATGTGTATGTGCAGTGTGTGTGTATACATTTGTTTGTGCAGTGTGTGTGTGATTACATGATAATATTTGAATAAATGTTCATTTTTTTGTTCAAGAATAAATTTGAATTGTTGTTCATGGTAAAAACAATAAGACATCTCCTGAAAATTAGCCGTAACCCATTTTTCATAGTAAAAAAATAATAGAAGACCCTGCCTTATTTTCAGGGAAACAGGGTAGGTAGGTAGATAGATAGATAGATAGATAGATAGATAGATAGATAGATAGATAGATAGATAGATAGACATTGAACAATAGATAGATAGATAGATAGATAGACATTGAACAATAGATAGATAGATAGATAGATAGATAGATGACCTATTTTTAAAAAGCTGGAATGAAGGATCTTCTTATTTCTCCAACGTGCTGTCACAAGTCCACATGTATCTCATATGCTGCTTTCTTCCATTAGGTTGATTATTTTCAGCTAAGTTGAATCGATATTTTACCCATTTCATTCAGAATATACGTCTCCGCTACATGTAAAGTGAATGTTATATACCGGTCATAAAAGAGATTGGATTTACTGTAGATGCATGAGAATGATATAATCATGATGCACAATGATACTCTACTTTTTCTCTTGTGTGACATGATACTTGTCAATACAGATTGTTTCTGCTCCCATGAATGTGGAGTGTTCTCATGTCAGCCCGGATACTATGGCTGACACACCGTGACATACAAGGCTGTTCCTTTGTAAAAGCTCCCTCATCATATTGACCTAAACTACAGGAGAAGTTTTGGTTGCTTCCTCCTTTCTAGTCTGTCACAACCTTTTGATCTCGCCTAGCTGAAGACCAGCTACAATTAGTTTTTATTGGCATTCTGAAATCATTATAAGTAAGAAATATTGATCCAATTAAGTAGCATTTGGAGCTGTAAGAGCTGCATCTCATTTGTGTTTTAATGTGCTGCGCAGAATACTATAAAGGCATTTCTCTTTGTTTCTCCATTCACAAGCTATTTTCTTTACAGTTGTTTGTGGGTGGCTAATGAAATATCATGGCAGGAGCTATATTTTTTGCATATTTAATGTATTTTCTACATATTTTTTGTTCTACTGTACCATCACATAGCACCATGCATCCAACGATCAAACAATTGTTTTTATTTCAAAGAGAATCGGTGGACACATAGGACAATTGAGCTTTTTTCTACTTTTGGGTTAGTCATGTGACACAGAACAGTTTTTCGAAATTTTTGAAAGCCTTGTAATTGGACATGGACGTGGTAACAGTTTAGCAGACAGTTCTTCTTGATCCTACCATACACATGTACATTCAGCTTGGCAGAGCGTGCATGAGTTCTAAGTGAGAACAGCTGAGTAAGTTGATGCCATCTCCAAAAAAAAGGATTGGGCATGTTGAAATCCAACAAACCGATCATTATTTTCCCATGGCAAAGTGACAGTGGAGAGTCAGAACACGGTCACATACAGTAGATGGTTGGCTGTCCCCACCAAATTCGTGAGTTTTTCATGAGACATTTCTTTACACCTTACTCAGAACATGTAGACATGAATTGTCTGGAACCTTATAGTCTTTGGTGTGCTCATCTAACTACTATTGTGACCAATTAGAATATAACTATATATAATATGAAAAAGAATATACACAATTCAGTGAATCCATATTCTATGTGTTACTTGGCACCTATCATCACAGCAAGTTATAGCCCTGCAGTTTCTATAGGTAAGTCCGTCATGCATTTACATAAGGATGAGAGTAGGGATGAGCGGACCGGTGGAAGTTCGACTTCTGGTACCCAACTTGGACAAAGTTCGGTTCGGGATCCAGACCAGTACACAGATTTTAACCAGAACACAAACCCCATTGAAAATAATGGAAACTCAAAGTTGTAAAAAGCAAAAAAATCTCTCTCTCTTACCCCGGAACCCGGAACATTGCAACCGACTTCCGAGGAAAGTCAGTGTTTGGTGTTTAGCACCGAATAGTAACTGTCCGGTTCGAATGCCGAACTTTCAAATTCGGGTTCGTTGATCTGTAGATGGCAGCTGATTTAGCATGACAGACGGCTATTGAAAACATATTGGTTCCTACTGCTATTGATGTAATGCTATAAAGCTGAAGGAAATGTGTTTCATTATTGAACTTTGTTGTGCTACATAAGTATGAAATGTGGAATTGAATGGAAAGTGTTTCTTTAAATTAAATGGCGGCACATTCATGGAGATGGTAAATTATTTTTTCGAAATAGATTACAAACAATAAGTGACTCATAAAATAAGTCATTACTTTTTTGGGATTTCCACCCACCTTCCCAGCTATTGCCACCGACAGATGCTATTGCACTAGTGACAATTCTTGGCATTAAAGGGGTGTTCTCATGCTTGAAAGTTATCTCCTATCCAAAGGTATAACCTTCTTGTCAGAGGTTGTCCAACCACTGTGGCCCCCACCATTCGAAAGACTCTGAAGAGCCTAAACTTAATGGAGCAAAGGTCAATCATACACATTATCATTCCATTCATTCTTAATGGGAGCTTCGGAGATTACCGAGTGCAGCGCTCGGCTGATCTTCAGCGCCCATAGTAGAATGATAAAATTAATGGAGAAGTAGTGTGCATGATCAACCTTTCTCTATTCAGCCCAGGCTTCTTCTTAACGATCAGCCAAACTTTTTTTTTTCATCCTCTTTTCCTCCAGGCTTTGCAAAGTTTTGAACTTTTGTATTATGCTTCATTACCTTATTTTGCTTCCCTGTGTCCTAGGCAATATGGTGCAGCGCTATATTTAATTCCTTGCTTATGCTGCTTTAGATGCTCCTTTCAGCCGCTGCTTGGCAAAATTTATACACTATATTCAAATTATAAGAGAGTTGAACAGAGACACTCAGAGAGGGAGAGTCCTGTTTGCATACTGTTTGAATACAGTGTATGGATCTTGCTGAGCAGCAGTTGAAAGAAGCCTCTAAAGGAGCTTTTCAGAAATTCAGAGCTTTACAATGTTTGGGGGGATAAGTAAATAAAAAAAAGTTTAATTACTCGTTTGATGGATATTTTCCATTTTTGTATTCAATGTCGCTCCACACTACTAAATATTATTTGGGTAAACATATCTGTCATTCTCCAAAAAATTGAGATTTCTGTAGTAAAGTAAAAATTAATAGAAAGAGAAGAAAGTATGAATTGATAGTGTTTGTCACAAATCATTCCTCTTATCACTAATTTCCAAGATATGCGCTAGGATATAGTCATATATCTTTTTTGGATACATACATATCTATGGATTATAAAGATTAAATACAGCAAATAAACAATTCCAACATCCTCTTTCCATGTCTACTTTAGCCAAAGTCGCCAAAGTCCTATATTTAATTGTTCAGGAACCAAATTGTACTATTAAAGCATAAAGCAAAGTAGGACATCTTGTGCGCAGGTATATGTTCTTTGAGAGCCTCTTTAAATAACCATTCTTATATGACTTACAATGGACTATCATAATATTAATCAATGCATACCTATTAACTTTACACATTCTGAGTACTTGGTCACAAGCATACAATAACATTGCAATATTTTTTCTTGATTAGAAACCTTGATAGTTGCTTGCAAGGTTCTTGGGAGAAATTTTATGTATTTTTACACTTTGTAATAAATCTTCGCACATAAACACAGACAAAATGCAAATAACAAAATTGACTATATCAACAGAGAGTCTTGCACTTTATGGTGATGATCTCATAAAGAGTGGGGGAAGATGAGCAAAAGAATATTGAATGCTATCAAGTGTGAAACACCTAATAAAATAACCTGTAATGACAGTTTTTATTAATATAATATAAACTGCAACCACCGTGGAACAAAGCTATGTTTAATAAATGTGCTAAATGAGAAAATATGGGGGGGAGACAAGGAAAGTCCAGATATGTGAAAAAGGATCAATCAGTTCACCTGTCTGGGTGCACGGAAAAATACTCCAGTAATATCAACAGTCAAAACGGTAGCCGGCACTCACATCTTCTTAAAAAATTGCTTTATTGATCCAGAAGTATAAAAGGCACAAAAATGGTTGACAACAACAGCACAAAAATTAAAATGGCAGTAGAGATATTTGCTGCGCTCTCAGGCAACATGTTTCAGACCTACATGATCCTTTGTCAAGCTTTTGTCAAGGCAATTCTTTTAAGAAGATGTGAGTACTGGCAATCATTTGGACTATTGTCAAAATCTAGACATGCCAACTAATGTCATATACAATATGTAGGATTTGTGCGATATGCTATGCTACATAATAGGAGAGCAAAATGGAGAAATTATCCATGGGACTCTACTACCTAAGGGCAATCTTTACAATTTGACCACGGGTGACACAGATAGACTCGGCAGTGTTGTATGGCTGCTGATTTAGCTACTTAAGGAAATACTATTTGAGTAATCATTACTAGTGGTATAGGATATTTTCATCACAGCTTTTTTTGTTTATCCGTCTTCCAAGATTAAACCAAGAGGAAAAGCAGATGTTATTTCCAGGTCTTCCACAGACCATTACCTTGTCCCGTCTGCATGTAATCTACATGCTACATGAAATACAGATGTTTTTCCCAGGTCTTCCATAGACCATTACCTGGTCCTGTCTGCATGTGAACTACATGCTACGTGAAAGACAGATGTTTTTCCCAAGTCTTCCATAGACCATTACCTGGTCCCGTCTGCATGTAATCTACATGCTACATGAAATGCAGATGTTTTTCCCAGGTCTTCCATTGACCATTACCTGGTCCCGTCTGCATGTAATCTACATGCGACATGAAATACAGATGTTTTTCCCAAGTCTTCCATAGACCATTACCTGGTCCTGTCTGCTTGTGAGCTAAATGGTACATGAAATGCAGATGTTTTTCCCAGGTCTTCCATAGACCATTACCTGGTCCCGTCTGCATGTAATCTATAGTACATGCTAAAAGAAATACAGATGTTTTTCCCAGGTCTTCCATAGACCATTACCTGGTCCTGTCTGCATGTGATCTACATGCTATAAGAAATACAGATGTTTTTTCCAGGTCTTCCATAGACCATTACCTGGTCCTGTCTGCATGTGATCTACATGCCACATGAAATGCAGATGTTTTTCCCAGGTCTTCCATAGACCATTACGTGGTCCTGTCTGCATGTGATCTAAATGCTATAAGAAATACAGATGTTTTTTCCAGGTCTTCCATAGACCATTACCTGGTCCTGTCTGCATGTGATCTACATGCTACATGAAATGCAGATGTTTTTCCCAGGTATTCCATAGACCATTACCTGGTCCTGTCTGCTTGTGAGCTACATGCTACATGAAATACAGATGTTTTTCCCAAGTCTTCCATAGACCATTACCTGGTCCTGTCTGCTTGTGAGCTACATGCTACATGAAATGCAGATGTTTTTCCCAGGTCTTCCATAGACCATTACCTGGTCCCGTCTGCATGTAATCTACATGCTACATGAAATGCAGATGTTTTTCCCAGGTCTTCCATAGACCATTACCAGGTCCTGTCTGCATGTAATCTATGGTACATGCTACAAGAAATACAGATGTTTTTCCCAGGTCTTCCATAGACCCTTACCTGGTCCTGTCTGCATGTGATCTACATGCCACATGAAATGCAGATATTTTTCCCAGGTCTTCCATGGACCATTACCTGGTCCCGTCTGCATGTAATCTATGGTACATGCTACAAGAAATACAGATGTTTTTCCCAGGTCTTCCATAGACCATTACCTGGTCCTGTCTGCATGTGATCTACATGCCACATGAAATGCAGATGTTTTTCCCAGGTCTTCCATAGACCATTACCTGGTCCTGTCTGCATGTAATCTACAGTACATGCTACAAGAAATACAGATGTTTTTCCCAGGTCTTCCATAGACCATTACCTGGTCCCGTCTGCATGAAATCTACAGTACATGCTACAAGAAATACAGATGTTTTTCCCAGGTCTTCCATAGACCATTACCTGGTCCTGTCTGCATGTGAACTACATGCTACATGAAATGCAGATGTTTTTCCCAGGTCTTCCATAGACCATTACCTGGTCCTGACTGCATGTGATCTACATGCTATAAGAAATGCAGATGTTTTTCCCAGGTCTTCCATAGACCATTTCCTGGTCCTGTCTGCATGTGATCTACATGCTACATGAAATGCAGATGTTTTTCCCAGGTCTTCCATAGACCGTTACCTGGTCCTGTCTGCATGTAATCTACATGCCACATGAAATGCAGATGTTTTTCCCAGGTCTTCAATAGACCATTACCTGGTCCTGTCTGCATGTGATCTACATGCTACAAGAAATACAGATGTTTTCCCAGGTATTCCATAGACCATTACCTGGTCCTGTCTGCATGTGATCTACATGCTACATGAAATGCAGATGTTTTTCCCAGGTATTCCATAGACCATTACCTGGTCCTGTCTGCATGTGATATATATGCCACATGAAATGCAGATGTTTTTCCCAGGTCTTCCATAGACCATTACCTGGTCCTGTCGGCATGTGATCTACATGCTACATGAAATGCAGATGTTTTTCCCAGGTCTTCCATAGACCATTACCTGGTCCAGTCTGCATGTGATCTACATGCCACATGAAATGCAGATGTTTTTCCCAGGTCTTCCATAGACCATTAACTGGTCCTGTCTGCATGTGATCTACATGCTACATGAAATGCAAATGTTTTTCCCAGGTCTTCCATAGACCATTACTTGGTCATGTCTGCATGTGATCTACATGCTACATGAAATGCAGATGTTTTTTTCCAGGTCTTCCATAGACCATTACCTGGTCCTGTCTGCATGTGATCTACATGCTACATGAAATGCAGATGTTTTTCCCAGGTCTTCCATAGACCATTACCTGGTCCTGTCTGCATGTGAGCTACATGCTAAGTGCAGGCGCTACTCAGGGTTGAATGTTACTTGAACGACCTGTAGTGTTCATCTACTGCATAGACATAAGGGCTCCTTCACAAGATTGTCATCTACTTACGTTGACTCAAGTAGATTTGCATACAGCATAAGTGAGAGAGAAGAGCTGAATATTTCTAGCTAATGTATCTGAAAATACTTTTATTTTGGGTTAAATGGATAGCAGAATTTCTGAACAGAAGATAGTTTATGCATAATGAACACCTAAAATAAGGCTTGTGCCTTAGGATTAAACTCAAGTGCATCCTAAGAAATATCCAATGCTTTGTATAGTTTCAAGATCTCTGTTTATCCTGATGCTCATGATGCATGAATAAAACGACAAACCTACATCAAAACCAACAATTTTATATGCAATATATTAGGAGAGAAAGGTTTCGGAAGATGTAGCCACCTAAATTAACTAGGATATTAGAATAAGATATATTAATAGATGGGACTGAAATGTATAAACTATGATATTCTTCTGATGAACAGGTGATTTTCTTTTAAGAAGCACTCCCATGAAAGTTTTTATTGGCTAAACCTATATAAATGTATATGTAGTGAATTAAAGGGATTGTCTAGGACTTTAATGTTGATGACTTATCCTTAGGACAGGCCATCAATGTCTAATCAGTGGGGATGTGACATCGGTCACCCCCGCCGATCAGCTGTTCTGGGCGTTGGCCGTAATTGTTCAGTTACGGAGCTGCACAGCATGCTTCGGTCAATGGAATTCTGGCCGTGGCCGGGTACTGCACATCCACTTTCTATTCAAATAAATAGGGATGGATGTGCAGTACCCAGCCGCAGCCACTATTCCGGTGACGGAGTAGTGCTGTGCAACTCCGTAACTGAGCAGTTTCAGCCACCGCCAACACTGGGAACAGCTGAACAGTGGGAGTGTTGGGTGTCGCACAATCACCAATCAGACATTGATCACTTGTCCTAAGGATAGGTCATCAATGTTGAAGTCCTGGACAATCCCTTTAATACTCTACATATACATTTATATAGGTTTAGCCAATAAAACTTTTCATGGGAGTGCTTAAGGAGTCATAATCTCGGAAGATAATTCAATATAAATAATCCTGAAAATACAAATAAAAAACAATGTCTGAATAACTAAAAAAAAAAAAAATTATAATGGGCAGCTGTAATTATGTGTGTCCACTGTTCCATTTTTTCTCTCAATTTCTCAATTTTTTTTTTTTTTTCATTTGGTTTAAGCAGTGCAAAAAACACAGTTACATTCTATTCTCAAAGCCAACCTTTCTTCCTTTGAATAGAGCTAGAATGGATGCAGAAATCATGAAGAGAAAGTATTTATTCAATATCAAAGTCTCCTTTTTACAGACTCACTTAATTTCCCAGGTGGACGCTTTTAAAATTGGCAAAACAGGCTTTACCAACAAAGAACAATACATGACAAGAATAAGCTGAGGAGTGCAATCTCACAGTTAGGCAAGCATGCTATCAGAACAAGGCACTGCATCAGCTTGCAAGCTGTCAGAAGTACATCCACAAAAAAATAGAACATTACACAAGTCAGAGACATTCTCCAGGTTTGGCATTAGAAAATTCAACGTGGTTTTATTTCACTACAGTAACTCTATGTGGCTTGAAAAATAGCTGGTAGCGCTGGAGCAAAAGGAAATGCAGAGAGTAAAAAGAGGGAAAAAAGGGAGAATGCAAGGATGGAAGGCAAGGAAGAACAAAAGGGAGGGAAGGGAATATGGAAGAGAGAGAAGCATGGAACAAGTAACCAGAGGAATTGAAGGAGTTAAAGGGAATCTGTCAGCAGGTTTTTACTATGTAATCTGAAGACCGCATGCTGTAGGGGTTAAAACACAGATTTCAGCAAATCTTATCAAGCTCCATGATTTTGTTTGCTTGCAATGATTGTTTTTAGCACCAGGAGCTTATCATTGCTGGGACACAGCAGCATGTGCAAGCTAGTCTGACAAGCCCCTCTTCCTGTGATAGGCAGCTCACTGTCTATGGACATTGTATATACAGAGCCTGGTGTGGGCGGGGTTAGCTGTGGTGTGGGCGGGGTTAGATTTCTCAGCTTTGCTGCATTGCTAAATCTAAAAAATCTGATTGTGTCAAATGGCGGCACCCAGTAATCTAAGTGATACATCGTTGGGTTTAGATTTTCTTTGACTACATCAGGCTGCTCTCAGATGAGGTAGCAAAAACCTGCTGACAGATTCCCTTTAAGAGGAAAATACAAAAAGGGCTTGAAAGTAGAGGTGTAAAGAAATGAAGAATAAGGTAATGAAAGAAGGAAGAAAAGAAGAAATACAATGAAGGGGGAAAGGAAACATGAGAATCAGAATGGGACACAGGAAAATGAAAGAAGAGGGATTAAAGCAAGGAAGAACAAGTGGAGAGATTAAATATTAGACTATATCTGGAAATATAAACCATGTGTGAGACCCTCCCTGAGAAATGGGTTTACTCGGAGCAGGGTTAGTGTAGGTGTCTCGGGGTTGCAGTCGTGGCCCGGACCCGGTCATTGCCCAGGGCGGTCACATAAAAGATTTAATGGGCTTTCAGCGTTGAGTGGTATTTTTCCAACTACGCCACCTACAGTTCCCGGTGATGGACACCAGCGCAGTTCCAGTCCACTGAGGCCGATGTTGCAGACAGCTAAGATGGAACGGCTCCCCGCAGGCGGAGCGGGCCTCAGGGCAGTGTGAGGAAGGAATGGTGGGTGCAGTGCCGCGCAGGAAATAACAGGCTGAAGAGGGGTGTGAAGTCATCCAGGGTTTTTTACTCACATTAAGATGTACTTTAGCTGCAAAGCTTCCCTCTGCTCCTCGCGGCGTTCTGCGGCCACCAGGAAGGGAGGGTCCAGCACTTTCCAGGTAGGACAGGAGCACCTGTCGACACCCCTCTGGTATGTGTGTTCCTCTCCTTGGTGAGTTCTCCCACTAAGTCTTCACTTGACTGTTTGTGTGGTTAGAACTAAGTGTAAGGCCGGGTCCCACTGGATAAACGCAGGTAGAGAGGTACAGGTGGCGTATGCCGCTCCGTCCATATCCCTCCTTGGGATCCACTAAGCCTCTGGGCTTTTCTGACTGAGACATGAAATAACAGAGTCAGATATTGGGGGCCGGTCACCCCTCTTGCAGCAGGAGTCCCTCTGACTAGGCCAGAGTAAGAAATACAGGTGGCGTGTGCCGCTCCATCCGTATCCCCCTGGGATCATTTTGCCTGTGGAGCTTGTCTTCTCTACTCCCCTCCAGGCCTTCTTAGGTAGGGACCTTGACCGGGTAGAGGCAGTGGTTAACTCTGACCCGCTCCTCGCCTCAAGGCCAGAGAACGAGGACCATGTATCTTCAATAGGCTGCAGGTTCAAACAGAAGGCCACAATCAGCGGTGAAGATCACAATCAAAGACCTTGAACCTAAAATGGCTGTAGATTAAATATGAAAGAATAAGTGTAACCTAAAAGTGTGTCCTCCACCCTCACCCACTACATTGTTCCCCCTATCTTTGGTTCCCCCCATCTCCTATATTCCGGGCCGGGGCAGCACCCTGGTGCATTTAGGCCCCCTGCAGGACAGGAGTGATGTAGTGTTGAGTGATGAAGTAGGGTCCTGAGAAGTGCTCCATCCTTACCCGGAAGAGGAGATACCACACCTCTACTGAGGTGCAGTACCCCTGTGGCGACTGAACCCTCAGGGGCGCCACACATGTATTTGAGAATTTCATAAAAACAACTATAAAATGTTATACTATTTTATTATACTAAGGACAGAGCCATAGCCAACTACTGAAAATCTGTTTTAAAGTGTATATAGGGGTTGGTTCTAGCATTGGACTCAAGAGCCATATTGTTGTATTCAACTCCAGATTATGGAAGCCTTAGTTGCAGCTATATTGCTATACTACTTTGCAATGGTTAAAACCTAGAATCGATCCAAAGGAAGAAATTTTACACAAGATGAGACATTTTATGGAATTGGAAAGACTGAATACGAAAAAATATATAAACACTAAAATGACATACAAAGAGATCTTGGACATTTACTTATCTTTCATGTACCTATAGGGAAAAGAGTATATTATTGGAATACTATAATATATTATAATATAGAGTATAATATTACAGGATGGGTTTAACCACTTATACCCAGAAATTCTTCTTCTTCTTCTTCTTCTTCTTCTTATTATTATTATTGTTATGCTTGTAAAAAATATATTATTTAACAATTTTGTATATATTAACGGAATTGAGACAGCAGGCATTACAAAAGGCATCTGCATATTCATTGATAAATAAAAATGGCCATCTCACTTGGCAAATTACAGCTACAAACATTAATTATCAGGATTTTAGTAGAAAAATGCCTATTCAGCAGTTAATTAGTATGCACAACACTACTGGCTCATGTTCTGCACATATGTCAGACAGACCAAATCTGGCCATAGACCAGTGTTTTCTTTAAAAAAATTATGCAGGGAAATTGGAAAAGATTTAATTGAACTTTACTTTTTTTTGTTTAATAGTCATTAATTCCATGTACAATAGAAACAGATACAATTCTTATATGTACAGTATTTATCCATAAGTACAAGTGGGTGATTATTATTTATTGTTCTATAAGCTTTATGAATATCATTTACAACATGAGCTTGTCGTTTAGAGACCCTGCTTAATATTCTTTTGGCATTACAAATATATGGTCCTGTTTATTTAGCAAGACTTTTATTTGGAGACCAAGAGACCAATCGAATGGTTGAAAATATTATGAAAGTTTTACATTAGTTAAAATTGAATTGAACCCTGTCATCAAGCTCAAAGTATTAAACCATGGTCCAACATTTCTATTCCAAACCTGTCTGTTAGTTGATATTGTGGGCTATTATTCTCCTAAAGTCTTCTTTAATACTTTAACATCAAATTACATTTATAAATATCACAATGGACATGTGGAGCAGCAGAGCATACCTGGCAGAATAAGGCTGATTTAAAGCGATTATCTTAATTAGCTTTTAATTAGAAAAATATTTAGATTTGAGAGTCCTCAGTGGTTGATACCTCGAAAGCTTGCAATTTGTTACCATCTTTTCAGTTAGCCATTAAAAGGTATCAACCACTGAGGACTCTCAAATCTAAATATTTTTCTATCTACTGGCTAACACGGTACAAGAATATATATTTTCATTTTTAATTAGAGAAACCTTCTCACTTTGCCCTGTTAAGGTACCGTCACACTTAGCGATGCTACAGCGATCCCAACAACGATACGACCTGGCAGGGATCGTTGCTGCATCACTGTGTGGTCGCTGGTGAGATGTCAAACAGTCAGATCTTCCCAATGACGCAGCTACGATACGGCGACCCGTAGCGACCTGTATAACGATGCAACGCAAATGCACACCTATGTGTCTCAGTTCTGAGTCACCAACGAGGTCGTTGGTAAGGTGTCAAACACACCGATGCATGCTACCTAGCGGGACCTCAGCGATCAAAAAATGGTCCAGGCCATTTTGACACAACCTGCGATCTCACAGCAGGGGACTGGTCGCTGCTAAGTGTCAAACATAGCGAGATCGCTGCTGAGGTCGCTGTTGCGTCACAAAACTTGTGACTCAGCAGCGATCTCGCTAGCGATCTCGCTTAAGCCCCCGTATCACATAGCGAGATCGCTAGCGAGATCGTTGCTGTGTCACGGTTTTGGTGACGCAACAGTGACCTCATCAGCGATGTCGCTATGTGTGACACTTTGCAACGATCAGGCCCCAGCTGTGAGGTCGCTGATCGTTGCAAAGTGTCCTGGACCATTTTTTTGTCGTTGCCCTCCCGCTGGCCAGCACACATCGCTGTGTGTGACCAGCGGGAGCAGCGATCAGGCTGGTAACCATGGTAAACATCGGGTTACTAGGGGCACATGCGCACCTAGTAACCAGTTGTTTATCATGGTTACCACTCTGCTACAGTGAGCGGGAGGTTACCGCTCACTTTAGCAGGCTCGTAACCATGATAAACATCGGGTTACTAGGGGCACACGCGCACCTAGTAACCCTTTGTTTATCATGGTTACGAGCCTGCTAAAGTGAGCGGTAACCGCTCACCGTAGCAGAGTGGTAACCATGATAAACAACGGATTACTAGGTGCGTGTGTGCCCCTAGTAACCCGATGTTTACCATGGTTACCAGCCTGCTCCTGCTTCAGCAGTCTCGTAACCAGGAGCAGGACATCGTGGAAAGATTCTTTCCACGATGTCGCTGCTCCCCTGATCGTTGGTGAGCCTGCCTGTTTGACAGCTCACCAGCGACCACATAGTGACGCAGCAACGATCCCTGACAGGTCGTATCGTTGTCGGGATCGTTGCAGCGTCGCTAAGTGTGATGGGGCCTTTAGTGTGATGGAGGCTTTAATCTCCTGCAAGATGACTGTCCATTAAAGGAGTTGTCTGGTCTTAAACTTTGTCACTCTATGTGACTGCAGACTTGTGAATTCTCATATCGCATGCACTTCACTCTTAGACCTGATGATGCTTTTGTTCTTACTTTGTAAATCTATGTCAGAATGGCTACATAATTCTTTTGGAAATTTTCCTGTCTATGAACATTTTATGAGTTCAGAGCAACTGGGCTTAAAAATGCTCACCCTAATATCTGGATTATACAGCCATTTTCAAACTATTTTCAAAGTAAGTACAAAATGCCTGTCAGTCCTTTGAGACTTATATAAAATATTATAAGGAGTGTGCTGTGAAATCTGAGGACAGATCCGAATTAATGATTACATTAAGAACTTCTAGTACACAAGGAAAATTTATTATCTAATTTACAGGTATTGTTTATATTTTTCTAGACGAAGATTGATGTTATAGATGTATTTTTTATTATACTATGTAATTAAATTGGAGAAACACTGCATGACATCTTAACCGAAGAAGTGCAGATAAATAAAGGAGTGAAAATATTCAAAGTCTGCTGTATTTTTGTGCTAGGAGTATCTTCCTTCACTTTGGAGGTTGACATGTAGGCTTCCTATCATACATAGGAATAAAATACCACATGGAACATTCATTAGTGAGAAGGATAAATATGTTTCAAGCTAAAAACAGATTGGATTACATAATACAGATGCCAAGCATATTTATCACGAAAATAATGCCTTCTGTGGCCTAATTAAAAGTGCAGTCAATGTAACTCTGTTTAGAAACATCTTCTACTTGACGTGATAAAATATAAAGTGTGCACTTTTAATTATAAATTACATAAGCAGTGGGTTCTGTTTCTATGCTTTATGAAAAATATGCAATTTGCATTTTATTGAAAAGTAATGTGTGGGATTGTGTTTAAGTGTGTTAAAATAAAGTGGAAAATAGAAATTTTTGGTTTTGGAAATGTATGGTCAGCCTAACTAAAGGAATGCTCATTTTTAGGGATGAGCGGATCCAAGAAAGTTCAGGTTCTGGTACAAGACTGAACTTTAGTCCAAAGTTTGGTTCGGGTACCAGAATTGTACCTGAACTTGAAACTGAACCCAAGCCATATTGAAATCAATGAGGACCCAAACTTTGATGAAAAATGTCTCTCTCTCTCCTCCCCGGACTCACAAACTGTAAAATGGGCTTCCAAGAGAAGTCCGTGTTCAGAGTTCAGCACCACACACTGGGTGTCCGGTACAAACCCTGAACTTTACAGTTCGAGTTCGCTCCTCTCTACTCATTATCCAAAAAGCAAAAAGTGTACCAGCTCACCGGATCTAGATAGGCTTAATCCAATCATGGACCATGCTCCTGTGTAGCATTCCAATGAGAACCCAAAACTGTATCTTTAGTCCAGCCACATGGAAAAAGCATAAAATCTTCTTTATTGAATATTGAGTAATACCATGTTGTAACCGAGTAACATCATAAAATGAGGTTCAGAGCCTGCGCATTTCGAGCCATTAACCCTCTCTTAATCATGGCTCATGATGCTAGCTAATACTCCTGACCCTTTCTACACATGGCTGAGCATGCAAGAGTTCTCCATGGAAACAGAGGAGCATTCCACACCTAAAGACCCCCAGTTGCTGCTTATTGTGACAACAAAAAGATCTGCCTACCCCTATATACAACATATAGTTGTCTGGTCCCTCCAAAACTGGTACGGGTGTAAAAAATGAATCTATCTTAAAACTCAGCCATAAAATAATTGCTCAACTTTGCAATCAGATACTGTAAACACATGTTAAATATTTAAGTAAAAGTATGTCCTATCTATTTGAACAGTAAGGAAAACTCTTCTTTGATAGTAAAGCCAATAGTCAACTTTTTGAGCCCCATTGAATTTCTAGGCTACCCCTAATACAATGGTCCAGCTACACTACAGGACTTTTGGATAACCCAGTTTCGTACTCTGAACTTACTCGTGTAGATGATCCCAATGAATCTGGTAAACTACCAGCTGAACATTCATTTATATTATCTATGAACTCAATGAAACTCTCCATCCATAAGCTTTAGCTTAATGGAGTTTTGGAAAAAAAGTGGGAAAATTTCACATACACATACACATACACATCTTTCCCATAAATGTATTCTCTTTTTAATTTATTCAATATATGTAGGTAGGAATGTAAAAGAGAAACCACCAAAGAATATAGTATTTTATTCCATCAGTGGCATATAAACTTGATAAAATTCCATACAGTATATGTAGTGAGACCATTGGTTTGTTTTTTTGGAGTTTTTTTTTTTTTGTTTTTTTTACTCTCAATACGTTAATCAAAGAAAGAAAGAATAGCTACAAAAAAAAAGAAAAAAATAATTCAAGTATTAATAGTTTATGCCACATTATCTGAGACACCAGGCACAAGAAAAATGATGCCTTGTGCAAAACTATAAAAATCTCCGGTCTTCCTGTGCACTGGTGATAAGCGTTAACTTTCTGCTGTATACTTTACAACAATGATGACAGCTAATTAAATATTCTTTTGTGCTGAAATTATCCATTTTAATTTGTTTTAAAATGCACATCCCCCCATTAAAATAGTTGCCTATAAAATAAAACCTCTTCATATATGGGTGTCATAAAGGGGTATCCTCCAAACAGGACTCCCTTTATCAGATAGATAGGTGACACATTAATAAGGGGCAAATTGCAGTCCGCACTTTTTAAATGTAAGGACGCTATTAATTTTAAAGGCTGGCATTTAACAATACACTTTGCCTTCAGTTGGCATTTCAGAGAAATTGCATAGCCAAACACATTTCTCCCCCTTCTCTGGCAATAACAGCTGATTACCAGGCTTCCAGGAGCTGGGCTTGTGCTTAGAAATGATCAAATAAATTCCAACGAAAATGAATTTTATTCAAATTTTACAAAAATCTGCTTTTGGCAAGATGTAGTTTTTTTGCAATTTTCTTCCACGCGGATTCAGCAAAATGGTGCCCACTGCCCACAATTTTTCTGAGCTATAAAGAGCAATCAAAAAGTTAAAAATATTTATACTCACCTTATTACTCACCTCTCTGCATGACAGTGTGGCAAATCAGGGATGTTCGTGGGCGGAGTTGATTTTTTGGCGCGAACAAGTCGGATCCCCGAACACGAACCCGAATTTGAAATGCCGAACTAATTCGCTCAACACTACTCTCTAGCCCATCTGCTCTTCATGTCACATCTTCTGATCCCCACCGCTCGCTCTAAGATCCATGGGCCACTCGCTCTTTGCCAGGACCTCCAGCCTTGCTGTTTCTTGGGATGGTTCGGTGCAAGGCACTTGAGCAGTACCTTCCTGGGCCTCATCAGAACCAGAAGTCCAAGCTCAATTTGAGAAGTCAAGGGATTTCAGTGTGAGCAGTGGTTATCAGAGGATGCGATGAGGATTGGGTGGGTGACGGTGTGGAGCGGAGGGGCCAGAGAAGGGAGTGATGGGGTGAGTATAAGTTTTTATTTTATTTTTTACATATTACATTTATGCTCTGGGGTCCATAAAGACCCCAGAGCATAATAAAAGACATTAAATTTGCAAAGAAGTTATTACCAAGAAAATCCGCATGAACGAGCAAATTCTAATTTTGCGTAATCTTTCCAGGTCTACTTAGGGCAAATAACTCATCAATGTAACATCTGTAAAATTTATTCAGTGCAAATCTAATATGCCTTATAATGCTCTGCGGTCTCTCCAGACCCCAGAGCAAAATAAAGTCAACATTTTTTGAAAAAAATACTTATACTCACCTCTCCCCGGCCCTAACCTGTCCCTCCATACACCTCCCTGTTTGGAACTTTTTTTTTGGTGAATCCAGTCCTCTTACATATTCACAGTGGTCCCCAGCACTGAGAAGACCTCAAGAGAACATGCATTGTCTAAAGGACTAGTCGGAGAGTTTCATGAAGAGCCAGGGAAAAGTGAATATTGTATTTTTTTTAATCCTTTCTTAACCATTTAGAATCTAGCAAAATGATAGCCAACCATGATTTTGCTAGATTCGACTGGAAGAAATAGAAAAAAAAAACGAAATCAATTTTGATTAGCTTTCAATCAATGTTCTCAACGCTATTCACTCCTGTAAAGTAGAGAGCTCAGTGCTGATTGGATACTTATTTCAACCACATGTTTTCCAATTGGTAAATGAGTGGATAACATTTTTTTTATTTTCATTATTTATTTATTTTAAATCAGAGTCAAATTGTATTAAATTGTACAACACATTGAGCACAAAATGCAGGGAATTGCTTCTATTTCTACTGTATATTAAACTGGGCAATTTCCACAATAAAGACACCGGTTATACATTTCTTTTTATATTTCAGTTTTATTACATTCATGACCAGTGATTTGTTGAATTTAAGGAAGGGAGTTGAGAGACTGTATCACATGAGAAATGCCTAATATCTGCTAAAATGAAACGTACAGGGCGTAATTAAATAGATGCTTATGCTTTCTTTGTTTTCATTAATGTACTTAATGTATTCTGTTTGAACATCAGAAACATGTAGCTTCTAATTGTATGGAATTCAGTGGTTCACTGCTTTGGGCTGTTAAAACGCCTTCCTTCTATTTCATGCCTAAGTAATGTGGAGCCATATCTCTGTAAAATGCACACTGGATTAAAAAAACATTAAGTCACATGTTTTTCAAAGCAGAGTCCTGTAGAAAATGCTTTACACTTCAGAGGCATGAGTTATGGCTATGTGTTCTATTAAAATGGCTTGCTGTATTACCTTCACAGAAGCATTTCTATGTCTTTTCCTCCCCTGAATCTGTATGCTATTAGAGATATCAGGATTCTATTAATATAAAATAGCAATAATTTAACGCACGCAATAAATTACCCAACAGACAATTCCTCACATACAGTGGGTCCAAGGTCTGTTCACGGTGGATAAAAAGCTTAGATTCTGCATCCTTTCTTTAACCAAATGCCCAGTTTAAGGCAGGAATTTGGCGACTATTTCAATACCTGAAATGAAAATAAATAAATGCATCATCAGGTATAAATAACATATTAAAAGAGTTTTCAGTTTTAAGAAAGTCCTTGTCCCCAGCTGCCATTTGTATTAAAGAAAAGCAACAACAAAAATGATCTTTATGCATCCTTCTCGGGTCCAGTGCTGAGTCTCCACCGTTGCTCCTGCTGTGTGTTGTTGTAAGCTGTCTTAGCAGCACTGCAGCCAATCAGTAAGCTCAGCAGTTCTGATCAGTTGTCAACATAGGCAGAGCCACTGAGCTCACTAATTGGCTGCAGAATTACCGTCACGTCAATGGCAATAAGGGCTCATGCAGACGACCATATAAATTTGACGATTACTATCTGGAAAGCACTCATATCCATGTTATTCCATGGGGCTGTGAACGTCGCAGCATGCGCAGTTTGCTTCCAGGAATTGGATGTCACTTGTCCATTTAAGCCTATGGGTCCGTAAAAAAATCGAGAATGGAGAAGGTGGGGAAACTTTTTTGCTCTCTCCACCTCTAGAATATCAGATCCAACTCTTATCAAAGTCTGCTCAGAGTCTGATTAGCATACTTGGACCGTTTATCTCGGATGGAGAAAAAACGGTGGTGTGAACCTAGCTATACACACATGGTAAGCAACAGAAGACACTCAGTGCAGGACCCGGAGATGGCGACAATGAGTAAAGCACAATTGGATCTTATTAAAAATAAACTATGCCTTAGTACAAGAGTTTTATGATAATGGAAAACCCCTTTAAATTCATTCTACTGGTCAGTTTAATTATAGAGATACTAAACTTATGGTTCTCTTTCATTTTCACTACTTTTGCATAATAAAGAAAACCTCATCAGCACTGAAATGTATTGCTATGAACTCTGGCCACGGGCTGGCATTCAGACAAGTATCATATTGACAGGCACGGGGATCTTCAGCAGACCCCCGGCTTTCATGACAACCCATAGGTGCCCCGCGATCACGTCACAGCGCTGATGGGAGCGTGGAACTACCATAACCCTGTTGACGCATATTAAATGTCGCTGTCAGAGATTGAAAGCGGGATTTAAAAGGTTAAAAGCCGTGGGTGGAGCTCCGTTCCACCCGCAGCTGTCAGAGCTGATTTTATCAGCCGTCACATGCAGGGAAAGATGCAAGCCGAGCCCGCATCAAAAGCAGGCACACTAAATTTATGTCATATGTCGTGAAGTGGTTAAAAACTATTTTTTGTCATTAGAGTATCAAAGCCATAAGTTTATTTTAACTTTTCTGTTAAGTGAACTGTTTTGTCTTTCAGTTGTATGAGTTGGTATCTTCATTGGCACTATACCACTATAGTATATTATACTATTATTTTATAACAGTTTTTTATTATTTTAGTCAGGTTTTTTAGAATGCCTATAGTGAGGGTTGAATAAAATTTTACAGTTAAGATTGTTGTGGATGGGGTGGCACCAATTATGTGTATTTTGTGTCTTTAGATTTTTTTTACCTATTAAAGCATTTTTATTGAAAGAGTTTTTTTTTCTTTTTTTCATTGTTTCTCTCTTTTAAACATTTTTTAAAACTTATTTAGACTTTTTTTTTCAATCCTACTAAGCCACTGTACTTTATGATTGCATGGTTGCTAGCCTAAAAGGTAAACCTGAGACCACTGAATCCCTTCCTCTATCCAACCACTTAGGCTGCATTTACGCTGGCCGCTAATCAGTCAGACTCTTATGTTAATGACCCATCACTCCCCATAATTGAGTAATGTGAATGGGTTGAGCAACTGAAAAATGTGTCAAAACCGCTCCGTCATTGTGTGAAAAATCATTTGGGCATGCAAAAAAATTCTCGTTCAACTTTTAAAAATTGTGTAATGTGAATCAAGATTTTTCACTTGTTCAACGATTTGTCCGGCAAAAAACGAGAAGTGGAAATTCAAGTCCTAAATACGGTTGATCGTGTTCCGAGGCAGTAAATAGTTCAGTTTCAGTTGGAGCATTGGAACTAATGCATAGTCTTGGTTATCGAAAAACAAATTTTTAGCTTTGTTAACGTGATTACATTTTCTTTGTACATTAACTATGGAAATGTTTGTTCAATACTTTATGAATTTATGTATTCGAGATAATTAGTATCACCTATGGGATCAGAATGCGGAACACACCTACACTTCATATTATCTGTCTGTGTAAACACAGTGCATAATGCTTGATGTTACATTGTAATGATCCCTATTTAACCATTTCATTCTATATATAACCACTTGTCTGACATCATTTGTTAGTTCTGAGTTACGATCACAACGTTTATCGTCAAGAAGATTATCTGCCCTTGTAAATGAGCCCTAGGTTATATCGGTAGCTGGGTATGCTGCAAAATTATTGTTTGTATAGTATATCTTGTTCCATTCAGTTCAGAAAATCCAAGAAAATAGGAGATTGTGGTTTAACCTATTGCAACCATAATAAAAATTCCTCTTCCTATCAGAGTTTTTTTGTCCAAAAGAATGTCAGACTCAATTAAAAGATATGACAACCTGACGAAAAAAAATGGAAAACTGTAATTACTAGTAAATTGAGTTATCAGAAGGTTTTTTTAGTATCCATTCGAAAGGGGATCCAGAATCGTTGGTCAGAATCCAATATAATTGAAAGCTAAGACGGAGAACCTCACGGCTGTGGGAATCGGCCTTCCTTGCTGTCTGTATTCTTTCTATTTCAATTCTATTTTCACTGTATCCATTGATTACCAGTAGCTCCTGTCGTTTTATACATTGATGAGAAGGTACAGCTTTTACACATTTTATTGAATTATAGTAACGTGCCCCTTGTAATTGTGACATTGAGTAGACAATTGCTGTAATTACATATCTCCTTTTGTGTTATTAACATACAGTTCACTTTGAAGCTCTCGTTCTAAGGCTGATTTTATGTGAGGATTATTACTTTGCCAGATGGTGAAAATTTATTACAGACAACAATGATTATGCTGAGAATTGCATTTATTGATACAATACATATTTGTATGTGTTCAATCATCACTCTCTAATCTTCCTGTAGACACAGCAGATGATATTGGTTTGTGCGTTGGGTTTCACCATTCTGGATTATATGAATAATTCTATTTTGATGCGAGTTGAGTGACAAACACCATTAGGTAGTAAAGGACGGACTTTAAACAGAATAGACTGGATGTGCCAGATTAAAATGTATTTTCCTGGTTCATTGATTTAAAACCAGATGGAAAAATCAAAGCCTTTATTTACCTCAACATATTTTGGTGAGACCACTAATGTTTCGCCAAAGGCTCTGTCATGGGCAGGATGGGCCTAAACTCCAGGAGAAGCAGGCTCCACTGTTCTGCAAGGACTCATGATGCAAAGTGAAAACATGTCCTGAACTGATCAAGATGAAAATGATGTCCCACTGTAACTGTATTGCTGTCTTTCTGGATTACAGGAGTAATTCTATTTTTGGTGTGAGTTAAGTGATAATTCTTATCTAGCAGAGATCTTAATAGCCTTGTTTTTTCAGATTAAAGCACATAATTTGGGTTCATTATACCACGGTTCTTGAAGGGGCCATGTTGAAATGTGCAAACATGCTCTACACTTGTCAAGATGCGAATGGGGTTGCCAATATAACTGTAGTGCCGATCCTCTATGGTAAAGTGCTGCATTCCCTGCTGACCTCCTGGGAACAACATCTGGTGATGGCATCATTGGAGCTCTACAGGTTTCATCACTTTTGATTAGAGCAAAAGAAACCCTTTCTTACACGGTCGAAATGTGAGTTTCTCTCATTATGAGTTTACAAAGTCTTTGCAGGAAAAATATATCCTTGCACCATGTTAGCCAGTAGATAGAAACATATTCAAAACTGAGATTCCTCAGTGGTTTTCAAAACTTGCTATTTGTTCCCTTTCTTTTCATTTAGCCATTAAAAGGACTCTGTCAGCACAGAATGACTGTACAAATTAAGTCCCCAGCTCAGTGCTTCATCGCAGAGTCCACCATTTAAGTACATCTTCCCACCTGCTTGTTGTCCCTCTATCTTCACTCCTTTCCTTATTTGATGGGCAGCTCATGCTTCAAATGGCAAGAGAAGGGTGGAGATAGAGGGAAACCAAGCAGGTGGAAAGGTATATTTAAATGATTGGCTCCGTCATGATGCACTGATTGCCTGTACTTGGTTTGAACAGTCATTTTGTGCTGACAGAGTCCCTTTAAAAGATGTCAACCACTGAGGGCTCTCAATTTTCCATATTTTTGTCTTCAATATTTTGTACATGACCCTAAAATAGTCTGTTAAAAATTCTGAAGAGAACTAAGGTTAATTGCCTCCTAATCTGTTCCATCTGAACCTGGAAATTATTTAAAGTGATGTCCCACAGTGCTCCTGTGTCCTACTGAAGACAGGGCAGATGGGGGGGGGCTTCTGCTGCAGTCAGTGGTTTTACAGCCAGACTCAGTCCAGAGAAGAGGAAGGCGGGCATGGCTGAGATTTTAGGAGATAGATTATCACCACCAGATCTGAGGTTTTCTGTCCTCCCCATTGTGTAGCTGTTTGCAGCTTCGGCACTGGCTGAATGTAACAGCGTACGGAAAAGTAGGTCTTCATACACTGTGTAATTGGCATCCTCAGGTATTATAACTCAGGTAAAAGAAGAAAAACAAATCCAGCTACCGCCAAGGGATAGTATTATAGATACAAAGAAATAAGGAATAAACAGTAGAAATAATGAATATAAAATTACATTTTTATTAATATCCAAAGATAAAACAGAAGGGGGGGAAGAAGAGATTACTCGGGACATACAACTTCCCAGAAAAATATATGGGGTCGTTGGTACATAAAATTGTTAATGGTTTGATATTCCTTGAAAAAGCCACCTGGCGAAACGGCATTGGAGGTTTTGGGGTCCTTACTATATGATATTTATTTTTCCCTGTTTTGTATGTTATATATTTGATTCAATGTATGATGTATCTAGTATAGTAAGTTTATTTATTATATAGTATCCACTTGGACTTATTTATTATATTTATTCATATATTGTGTGTGTATATATATATATATATATATATATATACCTTTTGCTGCTATACGGATGCTGTGATATTTAATTATTGTACATACCCAGGGTAGACTGTTATCAATTTTATGTACCAACAACCCCATATATTTTTCTGGGAAATTGTATGTCCCGAGTAATCTCCTCTCCTTTTCCCCATTCTGTTTTGTCTTTGGATATTAATAAAAATGTAATTTTAGATTTTATATGTCTAGTGTTTATTCATTATTTCTTTGAGTAGGATTTGTTGACCATATAGTGAATAGTCAGTAATATACATGATATATTTATTTGGTGTTGTTTATCATGTTTGACATTGACATGTGTCAATAAAATTTGTATTTTTTATTTATAATACAATCCCTTGGCGATATCTGGATTTTTTTTCCTTCTTTGCCTATGTTCACACATCAAGTTTTTTTTAGTTTTTTTTGCTGCAGATTTTTATGAAAATTTTCAGCTGCCTTTTGCAGTACCAGCAAAGTCTATGAGAAACAAGAATTCTCTGTTCACACATCATGTTTTTTTTTTTTTTCCGTATTTTGTGCTTTGCATGGTTTTTTGGAAAATAGAGCATGTCACTTCTGCCAGTGTTTTTTCACCCATAGGAAGTAATGGGTGGTGAAAAAAACGCTGAAAAAACGCACCAAAATTTTCAACAGCGTTTTTTCAGCGTTGGGGTTCTTTTTTTCACAGAACTTTATGTACATGCATAACTAGAGACAGAAGGACAGTGAAAAAAAAACATTGAAAACACGCACCAAAAATGCATCAAAAAAGCACCAAAACTGCAAGAAAAATACTGAACAAAATGCCCCTGAAGATAAAGTTTTGCTGCAGATTTGTGACGCAAAAAAATCCATGATGTGTGAACATAGTCTTATACCTACCTTGCTGCACCTGGGACCTGGACTCAGGATTTCCTTGCACCGCACCCATCAAGGAACTACTACCTTCGTCGGTGAGCTGATGTAATCTCCTCTCTCCATACTTTAGGAGGGGCTGAGTTGCAGCACCTGAGAACACCCATTACACAGTGTTTGGAGCTGAGGGCTTCCTAAATGGATCCCATTGAACCTCTGTCCCAGGTGCCATGGGCTCATATCGTTTGCTAACAGAAAAAGCAAAATATTCAGAGTGTATCTATGCTACGTCCCTGTAAGGTATATCTCAGGTTGCCTCATTTAGCAATGTCTTGGCTTGAGCTGTCATTTGCCACATCTTGCAAAGTGCTGCAACGCAGCGGCTCCATCTGTATCACACCATCTTTATGTAATGCACTTTGTCATTTTGTTTAGACTCATTTTGTGTTTTAGTCTCTGTCATTTAATATTACAGAACACAGCACTTCACGTTTCAGAGGAGGCAAACAATTTAAACACAAATCATTCACAAATCACTTTTATTTAGGTTAAATTTAGAATCACGGCCGACCCGTATCACCAGATGACAATGTTACTTTATGTTCGCGGCTGATTTTTCAGGTCAGCGTTCACCCTTTAAAGCAACCAGCTGATTTGCCGGACTCCTTTATTTTCTTTCCTGCTTCTTTTAGACCCCTGCATTCATTGTGAAGGGATATTACAGGGGCTGTTTGTCTTCCATGCTTATTATTGTGTCCCGGAGAGATTCTGATACAAGATTGTGCAGCTATTAGAGATACTAAGTAAAATGAAGGGACCCTTCAGGGCACAAAATAAAACCCCTCTGTAGCGGGATTTGCTAGATGGGTGCTGGGGAAAAGGTTGAAGTGTCATCACAAGAACAAGATGTAGGAGAATCACTATTAATGAGAAAACAATGGACACAGAGCTGAACTTCATTTACTCTAACGTGGCCGCCTTAGGCCACTGAGAGCATATCATGAAGTGCCGTCAGTATATGTAATCTAATTCTATAAAGTATACCTCTCCATCTTAGTCGTCAGAGAAAAATTGAAGCAGCAATCCCATAATGCAATAAATGATGTGGACCTGAGCGATGAAAGGTCTCAGTTACTTTGCCTTTAACCTTCTTCCCAAACTGCATCTCCGCCAGATCGTAGTGATAAGGTAAATGAGCAGCATAAATCCTGCATGTTGGCAATGTCCAGGGAAATAGCCATCTTTCATCATTTCAATTAAATGTAAATGCTTCGGCTTCAGAACTTAGGGGACACCTCTTACCCCGTAGATCAAAATAAGAGGATTTAACTATGTAAATCCAGAGTATTTTTCCATGGTTTATACCATAAAATACATATAGTATACATAATACATATAGTTCACTTTCTTATTCATTTATCTATCTATCTATCCCATATCTATCTATCCTTCTATCTATCTATCTATCTATCTATCCCATATCTATCTATCTATCTATCTATCAAAAATAAAGATAAATGATTAGATAGATTATAATTAGATATAAGGATAGATAGATAAATAGATAGATAGATAAATAGATAGATAGATGGATAAATAGATAGATAGATAATAGATACATATACAGATAGATAATAGGTAGATAGATGGATAGATAGATAGTTATACCGACAGATAATAGATAAATAGATATACAGATAGATAGATAGAAGATAGATAGATTTGAAATATCTAAAAAAAACTCCTCCTAAAAACAGAACTAATACTGAAAAATCAGATGATGAAAAAGTGTTTATCGGTCAATTCAATGCTTTTGGCTTAAAATGGTGAAGCCTTTCTCAATCATTATGTAAGGTGAAGTAAGCACATAGATAATGAGCTAGGGATAATGGTGTTAGCAGCATATTAATTAGCTAATTAATACAAAGCTAGTAAAATAAGAATATATAAAGTAAAATATATGTCCCAAGTTACATAACGTTCAAAGGACATGTGCTTACTGTGGATGTAAGTCATAATATGCATCATCTGACTTTGCGGTGCTGCCCCCATTTTTCGGATTTGTGTGCAAGCGGTTTTGGCAACAACCTTGAGGGTTTAGCACCCATTTTTATACTGAAGAATGCTGTTATTATTTTTTTATTTTCATTCCTTCCTTCCTTCCTCTCTTTTTCTCTTTCTTTCTCTCTCGCTCTCTCTCTTTCTTTTTTTTCAAATAAAAATTAAAGATAGAGGTAACAGATGACAAGTTGATGGCTGCTGCACTTTGCTAATAGAGTACTGTGCCGCGGCAGTTTGCGTTGTTTGCGCTGTGTGACAGAGCTTACTACCTTTAACATTGGTGAATTACTTTATTATCACAGCAGGCTGCAGCTGTCAAGTTATCAGCTGCTACATCTGTATCTATCTATCTATCTATCTATCTATATCTATCTATCTATCCATATCTATCTAAATATCTATCTATCTGTCTATCTATCTATC
This sequence comes from Phyllobates terribilis, assembly GCF_046119375.1. NCBI lineage: Eukaryota > Metazoa > Chordata > Amphibia > Anura > Dendrobatidae > Phyllobates > Phyllobates terribilis. The sequence continues at coordinate 250,233,931 of NW_027362769.1, read as the reverse complement.
GATCTATCTATTGATCTATCTATCTATTATCTATCTATCTATCCATATATCTATCTCTATCTATCTATCTTTCTATCTATCTCTCTTTTTATCTATCTATCTTTTATTTTCATATGATCAATAAAGTGAGTATACTCTTATAACATAACACATCTTCGTCAGGGTCTCTTTCCACTTAAAGGAAACCTGTCATCAGAAAAAAACATTAATAACATGCAGATATGGGGTTAATCTGCAGGTTAATAAGGTTATTATGCTGCCCGACGACTGCATGTAGCCTAATGCTGTGGAGAGAAAGTGAACTTTATTCTCCCCCGCGGCGTTCCTGTTTCAGTCATGGGGCAGTGCCAGCGCTGGATCAGTCACCGGTGAGTATACAGAGCGGCGGCTGTAACCGCACCCCCGGCTCTGACTGACACCTGAGCCTCAATGCAGTGGGAGTGTTAGTCAGGACCGGGGGCGCGGTTACAGCGGCTGCTCTGTATACTCAGCGGTGACTGAACCAGCGCTGGCACCGCCCCATGACTGATAGAGGAATAATGTGGGGGAGAATAAAGTTAATTCTCTCCCCGCTGCCTTAGACTACATGTAGGCGCCGGGCAGCATAATATCACTATGAACCTGCAGATTAACCAGATATCTGCAGGTTAATAGCGTTTTTTTTTTTGTGACAGGTTCCCTTTAAGTAAACCCCCATTTTTCCAAATGAATAACAATACAGAGGCTTCTAATTATCCATACATCTCAATAGCTGTTGGTCGAACACTTGAGTCATCTCTTTCATCACCTTTTTCCCTATATACAATCACATGTTTTAATGTGGAAAGGGAAGTAAGTAGCTGCAAAACTCCTATGATGGCATCTTATCTCCCCTGAGAACATTAGGAGTGGGCATTGAAATTCACCATGTCCAATTTTGCTTTTTCCTCCAAGATATGTTGTTGGGAGACCCTCATACACAGTAGAAGGTTGACCGGTCCTTCAAAATTGTCTGGTTTGGCTGACTTCCGTTATACACTGTTGTGCGCTTAATCTTGGTTTGTGAAATATTTGCAAAAAAAACAAGAAAAGGATAATTGAATGAATTTTTTCCTTTGGTATTTTGGCAGCCCATATGAGAAAATCCTGCTTTATATTACCTAGCAGCCCCATACCTGTCAAGGGTCTTTTTTCTAAGCCTAAACTAAATTTACACAGTCATATTTCCTAGAAATTAATGAATTCTTGTTTCAACACTGATGCAAAGGTATTAAAATAAAAGTATTAGTGACCTACAACATCCATTTATTCAAGTGTATCTATCATGGGTCTATGAGGTTAATTAAAGTATTATTTTGACCAAAGAAAATGTTTGACTATTTGAATAGTAGATCATTTACTTAAGCAATAAATCTCTCAAAGCTCATATTAAGAATCAGTTAATTTTCTCACTGGCAGAACCACAGAGAAAAAATCAGAGCCCTGCGTTGTATTTTCAGAAAGTGTTTGATAGATGGAATATCCTTTAGAGCGTGTATATAAATTATGGGCAAAGCATTTGTTACGTTGACTTCATACACAAAGCATTTGACTATGGGTCTTTATATTCTTAGTAAAACAAAGGCAAATGATGCATATTTCACTCATCATATAAAAATAAAAAATGATAATTGTACAATGCGTATAAATGTGCATGAACATTGAAAAGCTTATGTCTTGCCTCCTGGTGGAGAATGCGGGTATTGCAGTTGGTAAGTAACAATTCTCTGATAACATAACTTACTAAGTGAATGTCCACAGTTAAACATTATTATTTTTTATATATATAAATAGATCCAAAATATTATGCTTATTAATCTTCATAGTGGTGGAGCTTCATTTTTCCAGTAACAGATCTACAAATTCTCCTGTATATAACATAATGTACATAGAGTACATCATTTAGTTGATCAGTGCCGCTGACCAATGACTTTATCAGTCACATATAATACAAATAAGGATCACTCCGTGGGCTAGTGATTGGCTACATTTGATTACATCATTGCTGCTGGTCCAAAGGAGTCCACTAGGAGATTGGGGGATATAATAATCAAGAAATGATTACTTTTTGTTTTATATAATTTCCTAATCTTAATCAACTTTCACAAAATCCCAGGAAAAAACCTTTGTCAGAATCAGAATTAAATGATTTATTTATAGTTCCTTGCAGTCACCACTAGAGGGAGCTTTTAAAATGACTGCATGTTATTTATTTATTGAATTCACTGATAAAACAGTATGCAATGTGCTCATAAGCGCCCTCTAGTTGTGACTTCTGGCAACTAGAATTTAATCTTATTTATGTCTATACGAGAGAGCTGAAGCCCTGAATTTCAAAAAGGGAGCTTACATTGCTATAAAGTTATATAAAGAAATTAATCAGCACAGAATATTGGAAGTGAAAGTGACACAGTGTTAAAAGGTAGACATTTACTTTAATATTTATAACCCATAAGGATGCACTTAAGACTTTTAAACCTTGCAGGCACTTATGGGAAAACTCCAGCAGCTAATGGGAGCATTTCTGATAATTACCTACAGGACTGCATGGAAATTCTGACAATATCTACAATGAAACTCATTTAGGTTTTTTTAACGGAATGACTCCATAGTTAAATAACAACATATTTAACCTATAAATTAATGTTTAAATTAAACAAGAAATATAGTTTTTCTCACTTTTTGTCAGTTTGCAGCATTTTCTTCATTGTTAGATAACAGTCTTTTAGAAATCCTGTAAAGAGCAAAATAATTCTTCTATTGCTAACCGGTTTCTTTTAACTGGTGACGATCTGAGGCCATGTCCCCCCTAGTCAAGAGGGAGAGCATTGCTTAAAGGCAACCCATCAGCAGTTTTTGCTATTTAATCTGAGAGCTATAAGATGTATGGTAAGAGAGCTTAATTCCAGGGACGTGTCACTTGCTCAGCAGCTTGTTGTAACTTTATTACAATCAGTGTTTTATTAGCAAAAGATTATCACTCCAGGACTAAGTGTCGCGTGCCACTTAGTCCAGTTAATCTGTGTCACCCCGCCCCCACCCCTGATTGGCAGCTTGCTCAGAATGTACAGTGTACACAGTAAGCGACCAATCAGGTTTGTGGGAGGGGTTATACACAGAGCAGAAGACTTAGCTCTGCTGTATCTACAGCAGGGAAAACCAGGATTTTATCAAAACCACACAAAGCAGCCCAGTAAGTGATACATCACTGGAATCAGGCTCTCTTCCCCTACATCATGATGTGCTAAGATTCCATTGCAAAAACTGGTGACAGATTCCTTGTAAGGATGTTTTAGTTTAGTTTAGACAGATCACAAAAGGGAGTAAGTTGCTTTACAGACAGATTCAGGATACTAATCTGGAGAAGGGGTTACATGAAGCACCTGAGACATACAAAAAAGTTTTCTTTTTTATTTCTCAGTTTTGCTTTGTAATATGTGACAAAATTAGACTCAAAGTAAGGGATTATTCAGACATCCATGAAAATTGGTCTGATCTCGGACTGAAATAAACAGTCTGGCAGTGGGTCTCCTGACTAGAGATGAGCGTAACTGAACTTAAAAATTGTGGGTTCATACAGGACAGTTAGTGTCTGGTGCTAAACGCCGAACACAGACTTCTCACAGGAGTCCGTTGCAATATTCGGAGTTCTGGGTGAAGTCCATTGCAGAGAGAGAGAGTGATTTTCTAGCTCAAAAGTTCGGAACCCCATTGTTTTCAATGGGTTTCAGATTCTTTTTCAAGTTCGGGTACAGTTCAGGTACCTGAACCAAACTTTGGAATAAAGTTCAGGTCATGTATCAGAATCCAATCTTGCATGGGTCCGCTCATCCCTACTCCTGACACAAATATGACAGCCTCATAGAAATACTTGAAGCTGCCGTGCTCCGGTGGGAAGACCCATGGCCAGTCCGTGCATTGCTGTCTGATATCAGACCAATTTGCTCGGACATCTTCATGAACCCTAAAGAAGAAGAATGGATGAATTGCTGGGATATCTTTTCTTATGATTTTCTGTGTTTAGTACCTTTTTAACATGGCTGCATCCTTGTAGACATTATCATCTAATAGACGGCTACATTAGAACAGATTGAAACAATTTCTTAAGTTTCAATTTACAAATATGTATGATGACAATTTACATATTCATTAAAGCATCATTTCTTTGATAGAAACTACATCGAGACACAGGTCAAGTTGTGATATTGTATTATAAATGACATTGCCTATTTTCTATGGAATGACAACCGATCACAATGTGTATTTGAGTCAGCAAACATTTGCTTTCTTATCTCTACTAAAGATATGAATGTCATACAGTGTGTATATTCATTTTCATCTTGTTTACTTGGCGATGCACCAGGATTGTTTATTTAGTCACTGGTCAAATAATTGCGGAGATTAATTAGAAAACAAGTCTTCCTGTTGGCATTATTTGATTGTTTGACTTTGTGGAAATACGAATAAAATAAAACATACATTACGTTCTCATTTTCCAAGTTCTTTCTAAACTTGTTCTGGTTTAGGTTGAAAGTAACTACTGTAGGACTCTTGAAAGAAAGCTTGTATTTTGAATTTTAGACCAGGGTGTAAGATTCGTAGACATGAGACAAAACTTGAAAACTTAGCTTTGCTGTCATTTGGCCGGTAGGCACATTTCCTAGTACGGAACTGTTTTTCCTTTCTTAAGAGAATGGAGGCAGGAAGACAAATCTCTATCTCAGCATTTTAGCCTCCATCCTCTGATAACAGGAAATCTTTTGGTTGCTAAACTGACAACAAGACAAATTTAAATGTTCTGAATAATTAGGCATAGGAGTTGCAGATAGATAAGTGGTTGTCAATTTAGCTTTTTTGGTAAGAAGCAAACAGAGGCAGAAATTGATAAAAGGTTCTGTCTGAAGGTGTCCATACATCTTCAATAGATGTTGGCCAAGAGAGCTATTCCTTTCTTACTGACTCAGCCGATGCTCCCACAGTACGGCTTAGCGGCTAAATGTTATTAAATTGGAAGAAGCTCCCTTCTTCACAGTAAAAACACCCTTTTCAATCTTCAGCATCCTATCTTTCATCACCTGTAGGGAATATTTTGGGAGTACCTACACAGTTGGCCTTTCCGGCAGAAATTGGAAGGTTCAGTCAACTTTGCGCTAATGGGCAACTTTAGTATGTTTCATCCTCCATAGCTATGATCGACCTTTGAGTCCAGCCATTTGGAAGCAAATGGGAAAATCATGGGCCTTGACTTTTCCCCAACCCAATTGGGCTTCACAGGAGCAGTAAAGGCTATATATTATTTTGCATTGAAAGTAGTTAAAGAAATAAGTTGATTACAGTCTTTTTGTCAACACTACAAATAGTTTCCCAATGCATTATTACTGGATAAAGCCCAGAGCATGATTGCCCAAAGGTTTTCAGCAATAAGACAGGGGTGTAAAAGGCTTCGTCAGGGCACTCCTATTACAACGGGATGCTCAAGTAGGATTTGACTCTAAATATAAATTTTATATGAACTTGGCACTCCAAAACTGATCCAAGAAATCTATTGTTTTTCACGTGGCAATCCACTGTATAAATTTGACGCTTCGGCCAATTATTAGGCCTTCATCTGAACCGGATTGTATAAGGAGAGAGTGCTATGCTCACAGCATGGATATGCTTCTCTCCAAAGCACTGCCAACATGTTCCCTACACTTTTGGTCTGTACATAGTTCTGATGAAGGTCTAATAATTGGCCGAAACATCAAATTTATACAGTGGATTGCTGTGTGAAGCACAATAAATTTCTTGCTTTTCTTGCGTCAATTTTGGAGTGCCAAGCACGTATAAAATTAAGCAATAAGATAGTCCCAAACATCCCATTGGAGAGCCTTGTTCTACTATGTATTGTTATTATTGCACGTAGGCACCGTATCAGGGCTTTTCTATATAACTGTGTGGTTATAGACATGTATTGCCGAACCACTTTTGAAATGGGTGCTAACTTCCTTTTATAGGTGCTAAAAGTGTAACAAGGCTGGTAAACCGCTATAAATGGAAAATGGAAAACAAATAAAGAAGAAGCCGGGGATTACACAAGCTCATCTCTTAGATGCTCCAGGAATCCAAATGCCAGAATAAATAAAGCAGAGCCATTAGACCTAAAATGACAGGGTGCTTTTATTAGCAAAAAAAAATGTGAGCCATAAAAGCATGATAGTAAGAAGTGCTGAAACAGCTCTCACAGAAACTTTGACTACAGGTTATGATTTTCATATTGACGTCGGTCCGTTGTCTCTGGTCTAGCGATATTTACATGTAATCTTTGCAGAATTGCAAAGGCCTTGAAGGGCTACAAAGAAAGACAGATGGTTTCCCACAGACTTCCCCTCCAGCTCTTTCATCTTTCATCTAACTATTAATTTATCTGTTTGGATGGATAGATTCAAACATGGAACTAAGAGGAATAATAATGAGATTTTTAATAACTCGATACATTTGCATTCCTGGTAACTCTTTACATGGGTCTGCCTGATTAAAATGAATCATTTACATAATTAACATATGGTTACACTGTTGGCTTTAATATGCTGATTATCTCAATACTTTTGTCTGGAGTCAATTGGATCCAAACTGTAACAATTGTTTGAAGCAAGAATAGTTTATTCCTGAGAGGTTTGGGGAATAAGTGCCATAGGGACTGATTAAATATAGCTGAAATGTCCGATGAATATGTTTAAAGCAACTGAGCAAGTGCATTATTAAAAGTAAAGCTGTATACTGTTATGTGTAATGTTAGTGAGCTTTTATCTGCTCCATTCACTGTGAATATATATCATATCAGTACAGAGCTATGCAGTATACATATCAACCAGCTATACCGGCATATGAATACATGCGAGCTGCTCCAGATCCTATCCAATCCCACGTCACAGTCCTTGTCCTAGAATGACCTAGTCTTTCAAGCTTCTATTGTGTCTCCTCAGCAGACATTTGGAAGACGCAGCATTTTCTTATCTTTGCTTTCTGTGCATAAACCCACCTTCATGTAGTCAATGATTTATTATATTAGGATTCTGTTAAGACCTGTGTACATGGAGAGATTAATGCTACAGTGTTACAATGCTAATGATAACGAAGAGTCATAATGACAATCAGCACATGGGAATGAGATGAAAACTCCATTTTTATTTAGGAAAATTCTTTTCCGGGCATTACATTTGTAAATAATTGACATCAGCCTGGTACATTGATTGCCATATAAGAATATCACAATGTTGGCAATACTAAAGCCTTATGGAGAAAAACCATTTCGGCAAAAACTATGTAAGCGGAAACAAAAAATGTTAAGTCATAAAAGATAAATGTATTTTTCACAAAAGTGAACTGTGTAAATCACTTTTATTGGTAGAGAATATGCCATCAATAACTAAAAGGGGGTCCAAGTGGTTGTAGGAACGTTGGCCTTGTGTTCTTGTACCTCGTTACCACATGGAGCAGATGTACTTGATTTTCTTTTATTTTTTAGTTAGTACCTATTTGTAAGGCTTTTGACTCTCTTCTGCTTCCCCTTCGTATTTCAGCCAGGTAATAAGGAGTGGCAAGTGGTGCCCCCACCTGTCTATGACATATGGCAGATAATATGGAAAACTTCGATTGAGCATTTTTGATATGTTTTGCTGAAAACAAATCAAATATGGTATGAAAATGTTTTCTCAAATTATTTACACACTTCATAAAAAAATATATTCTAGAATGTAATCACTTGTGGGAAGTGTAGAGTAATCGAAGGGGTTTTCCAAACAATCAAAATTATTAAAGATGAGCAAATCAATTGTAAACAAATCAAATTTGTTCAGAATTTCTCAAAATCATGGATTCAGATGAATCAGAATTTTGGTAGATTCTCTTTGAATGAATCCAGCACAAATGATGTGCAGCGCTCAAAATTTATGACATCATGATCTCATGACGTGAATTGTGACGTCAGTTGCCTGCTTGGCGCCGGAAGTCCAGAGTGAAGTTGCCCAACATCATGTGCCAAAGGAAAGAAGAGACCGGATGGGGCTTCGTAGAGGTCTGGATGGGGAGCGGCACTGGCCGGACTGGTGAGCGGTGAAGTGAGTATTATTTGGTTATTTTATTTTTTTCACTCTATGTTTATTAGGATCTTAGGCCTATAGAGACACCAGAACATAGTAAAGAACATTTGATTTGCATCAAAAGACTACGATTTCAATCGAATTTGATTGCCAATTTTGAGTGAACTCTCACAATTGAATTTTGTCAAATTTGCTCATCACTAAAAATTCTACATCGATGGACTAATACTTGTCAACGTAAATAAAAATAAATTATATTTACTTGTGCTAATCCATTGTTGATCTTTCATCTGGTCCTTACTGATCTGTGCCTCCTTGTCCTATCCTCAATTCACTGGAAATGGCTGCCCTACCAATCACTGACAACAGCAGTGACATGCCTTATCTGGTGATTAAGTTAGTGAGTATTTCTAGTCAAGAATGGAAACAGGAAGCAGAGACCAGTGAGAACTAATAGCCCCGTCACACTAAGCGACGCTACAGCGATCCCGACAACGATACAACCTGTCAGGGATCGTTGCGTCACTATGTGGTCACTGGTGAGATGTCAAACAGTCAGATTTTCCCAATGATGCAGCAACGATGCGGCGACCCGTAACGATCTGTATAACGATGCACGCCTATGTGTTTCTGTGTCTGAGTCGTCAACAAGGTCGTTGGTAAGGTGTCAAACACACCGATGCATACTACTCAGCGGGGCCTCAACGATCAAAGAAATGTCCAGACCATTCTGACATGACCAGCGATCTCACAGCAGGGGCCTGGTCGCTGCTAAGTGTCAAACATAGCGAGATCGCTACTGAGATCGCTGTTGCGTCACAAAACTTGTGACTCATCAGCGATCTCGCTAGCGATCTCGCTTAGTGTGACAGGGCCTTAAGTGTGCACAGGATAGAGACCTGAAGGGAAATATTAGTGGTCAGTATAATATCTTTTATTGTTTTAATTGGTCTGAGACTTTTGAAGTATAATTTTGATTTGTGGAAAACCCCTTTAAACCTGTGGTAGACATGTTTCTCGGGGAGAAAAAAAAATGGGACCTGGAGAATACAATCTTTGGTCACTACAATGTGGAAACTCAAATTTGTACTATGTAAAAGTGAGCACACAGAAAATAGAGCTTTTTCAACTTAAACTAGAAAGGTCAAGGACTTATTTAAATTCTTTCCTTTAAGTTTTGCAATTTGAAAGGAACGTAAGAGTTAGAAGCATTGTTCATTAAGCTTTGTTTCAGAACATATGCTTACCATTGCCACTGCGCAGCTTACACAAATCAATGAACGTAAAAAATGAGCAGACTATATTGTATATTTGGCATTAAAGAAATGGGACAAGACTGTCAATAAATCAATTGTAATAAATTGTTTAATTGTGTTACATTGTTATTTATTGCAGTGTTTGGGTATAGTCACTTATAATGTTGAGCTGCAAATTGTGAATATTGACATATCTCATCCTACGGACTCTGCCAACAATAGATAGCATACTATTTCATGCTCTGGTCTAGTTAATTAAAAAATGTCTACTTGGTTTAAAACAATTAATGCAAATTTATTTTTTTTCTTTAATTGATGGCAAACATAATTATGAAAAAAAATATTTGTTAAACTTGCAGTAGTGCATTAGTGCTTATTCCTTTTACCAATACCCCATGTTTTATCAGGGGAAATTGGTGGTTTATAATCGAACAATATTCTATTCTTAAGCATTATATAGTCAAGGATCATCTCTCACTTTGGAGGACCCGCTGGTTCCTCTATTGCATGGACAAGCCACTGATTTGAATAAGAGTTGTGTAATACTTCATCTGCCCTGTAGTAGTGCTGTAGGAAAATGAAGCACTTACCGATTGGTTTCCTCTTGGAGTACAGACTCCTGTCATCAACCTATTTTCAGGAAAATCTTAAAAAAAGTAAAGACTGCCCAAAGCATAGACCGCTTTCAAGGATAGATTTAATCATGTCTTTTAAGCATTTTTTGTGCCTTATACTGTCCCTACCTTTCCTCTAACACATACTCTTCCCTCTTCCCCTTGTTTAGCTTTAAGGACATTTGTCTTTTTCAACTGCAGTAACCATGTAACTAAATTGCTTTAGGATAATGCTTGAAGCTATGTCTTGCTACTATTATGGAAGTCAGTTAGCACTAAAGAAAAAATGTCTGATCTGCCACGCCAGAAACAGCCCAAGACATTCTTCTATAAAAAGCAAAAATTCTCTTTTCTAACAGCCCTTTAGGGCCATCATTAATTGTGCTTTATACGGATGTAGTTTAGCAACAGATAACATTCCTCCCTAAGCGATTACTTTAAGGCGGCTTGTTTGATGTCGCTTCTACCTATAGACTTGGCACCTTCTCCATTATCTATGAACAGAGCTTTATAATGGCTTCTTTAAAAAGTACAACTTTTGTGACTATTTGGCACTGGTGTGTAACAGGCATGAAACTGCCATACTTTATATAAGTCAATAGAAATTGACATAGAAGAGAGCAGTAGGAGAACATTTCTACTCATTTGTTTGGCAAGAAAAAAGGTTTAAATCACATGAAAGTCATGTCAAGATTATGCTGGACACCACATATCAGAGGCTGTTGTTTATCTCTAGTCTAAAAAGAGAACGTCAACATAATGAATGGGGAACACTGTGTTTTTTCTGGCTCTTAAGGCTGTTGCACAGTGGAAAATCTGTATTTGGGCATTAAAGAGGATACAACTAATACAATTATTAAATGTATAAATATCTAAAATGTTAACTTATTATTATTATTATTATTATTAATTTTATTATTATTAGCATAATTGTTAGTAATATTATTTTTTATTATAATGGGAACATACTATAGATAATATCTATTTTCTCTAGAAATGTGAAAACATACATTGGATTTATCATTTTTTTTGTAAACAATAAAGTAAAGTATATACCAATTAATTTCATAAGATGGGTATTTTTGTGTTATTGTCGGAGTTTTTCTTCACACAGTTAAAATTCTGGATGTTCACATCCACCACTATAGAGAGCTTACTGAAGACTGATGTATGATTGATTCCAGCATAAATCTGTCTTCTCCCTGGTGATGATTGCCAGCAGCCTGAATTTTATTATTAAAAAAGTTTGGTCAACTCTCTTAACTTGGCTGTTTTAGTGAATATTTGCATTCCCAATAAAATCGCACATCTGGAGTATTTTTTCCTAGAGCTCTTGCACTGTGAAATCCCTCCTTTATTCCCTCCAGGCATTTATTGTGAAGTAACTTGACAATTGGGTGTTACTAGTTAGGGGTGACTCTACATATTCTGAGGTTAGGGTCACATGGCTGTATTTTCTCTCACCCGAGAAAATTGGGTCAATTATGTTAACCACATTCTGATCAGAGTTTGATCGGAAACTGATCCGATGAGGAGAAGATGGAAAAGAAAAATTTCTCCGTCTTCTTCATTCTGTCAACCTGTGAAAATCGGATCGCACTCGGATTTTGATTTGTATGGCTGGGTGTAATCTGAATATTGGATGCAAATTGTGTATGCTGCGATTTTTTTCTTCGGACAGTCTTTGTCCGGTAAAAAATGGGACATGTACACGCCCCATAGAATAACAGAATAACATTGGTGATGAATTTTCAGATTGCACTAGAGCCGATAATACGGTCATCTTCACGAGCCCTGACACTGCCCAATCAGTGCTGAAAGCATCAGATTGTGCACGGACACATCCCTTTGATATACTAAATGGTAACACCCAGTTGTTATTAATACATTTCTAGGAGGAATAGCAGAGAAATAGCATAATGCAGAGTTCTGAAAAAAGATGCTCAATCATTTTTATTTTATGAAGAAGTTTCGGAACTTTGTAATATAAATTGGTTCTCCAATCCATACAATGTATTAAATAGAGATGAGCGTTGTTCTACTCGAACTGTTCGCCAATCTCAAATTCGAGCTGTTTTGGGCGGTGTTCGAGCCGTTCGGCGAACACGAACAATTTGAGAAAAATTCGGCTGTTCGAGGTTATGTTCGATAACTGTTCGTGCACCAAAATCATAACTGGATTTTTTCTCAGTAATGATGAAAATTAATGTTAATACGCAGTTTGAGTGTACAGCGGGGTGGGGGAGGGGCAGGGGATGGATCTCTGCAGGAACAATGAAGATCTTCAATTTTTTTTCTCTTTCCCACATTTGCAGTGGGGAGGTGCAATCTGTCAGCCTATCAGCAGCGCACACACGGAGCGAAGTGCTTTTTTTCACACAAGCAAGGGCATGTGTCATTGGCAGTGTATGTCACATGTCCTTGCCCTATAAGACCAAGCCATTTTCCCCGTCGCCACCATTTTCTCACTGCTGCAGCTGCGTGTTAGACGGCACCGCTGTTGCTGTGTGCGCTATACCTTGTTAATTTCAAGCCAATTTTCGCACAAATCTACAGATAGCTTGGGAGTAGGGAATAGTTGTGATTGCAGTCCTTTTAAGGACTAGGTTACAGCATTTCCTACGACTTTTATCAGGCAGGTCTGTGCTTTTAAATAGATAGATTGTGGGAGTAAAGACTAATTGTAATTGGAGTCCTTTTCAGGACTAGGTTACATCAGTTCCTATCAGTTTTTGCCAGGCAGGTCTGTGCCAGTGCTGTGCAAGTTTTTTTTCACAGAATTTGGCTGAATCTAGCAAAGCTAATCCTTTTTGGCATATAGCAGAGTGTGTTAGTCAGTGGAGTAGCCTATCTGTGTTGCAATATATAACACCTGTGTATAGAATACCAATTTTTTTACTGCACCTAGTGAAGTAAAATCTTTTGGGCATAACATCATTCTATTCGTCCATCTATACTGACCTCCATCAGGTTGCAAATTGAATATAATTTTTTTCTGCATCTAGCTCTGAAAAAATATTGGGCTTCTAGCTGTGTGTGGGACTTGTTCTATTAATCGATCTATACAGACCTCCATCAGGTTGCAAACTGAATATATTTTTTTCTGCATCTACCTCTGAAAAAATATTGGGCTTCTAGCTGTGTGTGGGACTTGTTCTATTAATCCATCTATACAGACCTCCATCAGGTTGCAAACTGAATATATTTTTTTCTGCATCTACCTCTGAAAAAATATTGGGCTTCTAGCTGTGTGTGGGACTTGTTCTATTAATCCATCTATACAGACCTCCATCAGGTTGCAAACTGAATATATTTTTTTCTGCATCTACCTCTGAAAAAATATTGGGCTTCTAGCTGTGTGTGGGACTTGTTCTATTTATCCATCTATACAGACCTCCATCAGGTTGCAAACTGAATATATTTTTTTCTGCATCTACCTCTGAAAAAATATTGGGCTTCTAGCTGTGTGTGGGACTTGTTGTATTAGTCCATCTATACTGACCTCCATCAGGTTGCAAACTGAATATATTTTTTTCTGCATCTACCTCTGAAAAAATATTGGGCTTCTAGCTGTGTGTGGGACTTGTTGTATTAGTCCATCTATACTGACCTCCATCAGGTTGCAAACTGAATATATTTTTTTCTGCATCTATCTCTGAAAAAATATTGGGCTTCTAGCTGTGTGTGGGACTTGTTCTATTAATCCATCTATACAGACCTCCATCAGGTTGCAAACTGAATATATTTTTTTCTGCATCTAGCTCTGAAAAAATATTGGGCTTCTAGCTGTGTGTGGGACTTGTTCTATTAATCCATCTATACAGACCTCCATCAGGTTGCAAACTGAATATATTTTTTTTCTGCATCTACCTCTGAAAAAATATTGGGCTTCTAGCTGTGTGTGGGACTTGTATTAGTCCATCTATACTGACCTCCATCAGGTTGCAAACTGAATATTTTTTTTTCTGCATCTACCTCTGAAAAAATATTGGGCTTCTAGCTGTGTGTGGGACTTGTTCTATTAATCCATCAATACAGACCTCCATCAGGTTGCAAACTGAATATATTTTTTTTCTGCATCTACCTCTGAAAAAATATTGGGCTTCTAGCTGTGTGTGGGACTTGTTCTATTAATCCATCTATACAGACCTCCATCAGGTTGCAAACTGAAAATATTTTTTTCTGCAACTACCTCTGAAAAAATATTGGGCTTCTAGCTGTGTGTGGGACTTGTTCTATTAATCCATCTATACAGACCTCCATCAGGTTGCAAACTGAATATATTTTTTTCTGCATCTGCCTCTGAAAAAATATTGGGCTTCTAGCTGTGTGTGGGACTTGTTCTATTAATCCATCTATACAGACCTCCATCAGGTTGCAAACTGAATATATTTTTTTCTGAATCTACCTCTGAAAAAATATTGGGCTTCTAGCTGTGTGTGGGACTTGTTCTATTAATCCATCTATACAGACCTCCATCAGGTTGCAAACTGAATATATTTTTTTCTGCATCTACCTCTGAAAAAATATTGGGCTTCTAGCTGTGTGTGGGACTTGTTCTATTAATCCATCTATACAGACCTCCATCAGGTTGCAAACTGAATATATTTTTTTCTGCATCTACCTCTGAAAAAATATTGGGCTTCTAGCTGTGTGTGGGACTTGTTCTATTAATCCATCTATACAGACCTCCATCAGGTTGCAAACTGAATATATTTTTTTCTGCATCTACCTCTGAAAAAATATTGGGCTTCTAGCTGTGTGTGGGACTTGTTGTATTAGTCCATCTATACTGACCTCCATCAGGTTGCAAACTGAATATATTTTTTTCTGCATCTACCTCTGAAAAAATATTGGGCTTCTAGCTGTGTGTGGGACTTGTTCTATTAATCCATCTATACAGACCTCCATCAGGTTGCAAATTGAATATAATTTTTTTCTGCATCTAACCCAGCCAATAGTTTTGGCCTAATACCACAGTTTGGCCACTCAGCTCTGCTCGGTTCCCATCCATTGTTTTTTTGTGCAAACAACTCCAGAGTTGTGAATTAGTTAACCACCAAAGTGAGTGGAAAAAGGCCTGCTGCTGGTGGAAACGGGAATAGGCGTGTTGGGAAGGGGAAAAAAGGTTGTGTCCGTGGGGTAGGTGTTAAAGCAACAGTAACATGTGCAGAAGAAAGACCATCTTCCAGCCAAACTAAAATGTCTACTTCTTTTAGCGGACAATGTGATAAGATCCCTTTCTTATGGCCACGCCAATCGCTACAAATTCCAGATGAGGCACAAAAACAGCAGGTGCTTCAATGGATATCAAGTGCTCCTTTAAGTGGGCTCTCCTCCACATTAACTTCAACATCACAAATACTCCAGTCCTCAAAGGTGTCACCCCAATCACACTTGCTTCCTCACAGCTCACAAATCTCCAGCTGCCCATCTGAGTATGAGGTAGAACAGATGGTTGAGTCTGCAGAGCTGTTTACTCATACTATAGCCTGGGAATCAGAGGTCGACTCCAGCGCTTCTGTGAATCCAGACGAGGAAATGATCTGCACTGATGCCCAGAATCTTTATGAGTCGGATCCAAGACCAGACGCAGAAGGTTCTGACCATAATGTAGACCCTCATTCCCAAACTGTAACTCCTGTTGGTGGAGACAATGAGGAAGACGATGATAAGACTCAAATACCTGATTGGAGCGACAACTTTATTTTTTTGTCAGGGCAGGAACAGGTTGGCTCTGAGGACGACGGGTGTGATAACGCACAGGGTGATGATGATGAGGTTGGAGATCCCACTTACTGTCAACCCACAGTCAGCTAAGAGATGAGGTCAGCAGAGGAGGTGGAGGAAGATGCTAGTGACGACGAGGTCAGGTTGCGCCTTCCTGGACAGAGACGTAGTACTGGAAGCACGTCAACAACTGCATCCTCAAACACAACTCTGCCTCTCACCACAAGTCGTGGTGGCTCTTCAGGTCGCATGGGTGCTAAGCCTTGCATAGCCTGGGCATTTTTTCAGATCGATAAAGATGACCCAACTCGTGATATCTGTAACATTTGTCAGCAAAAGCTAAGTAGAGGCCAAAAAATACATAGTTTGAGTACTTCATGCATGAACCGGCACATGGACATGAAGCATAAGTTGCAGTGGGAAGCTCAGTGTGCTACAATGCGGCCTAGCCGGCCGGGCCAACCACCGTCTGCCATATCTTGTGCATCCGCGGCCTCTTCATCCTCTGTGACTGGGGGGACAGCAGTCACACCTGTTTTGGGGTGCAGACCTGCCACCTCTTTACCCGCAACAGCCAGCGTGATTGGCAGGTCATCATTTTCTTTGGAGGTGGTAACACCAGCTGGTGTTGAGCGCTGTCCGACATCCATAGCACCACCTTTGGATCAAGGCAACCTAACATGTCCGCCTGCATCTTCCTCACAGACCGGCAGTTTGCCGGGGACACCCTTATCAACCCCGTCTAAGCACAATAGCCAGCCCTCGGTCCCTCAGATGTGGACAAGTAAAAGACCATTTCCTCCTAGCCATGAGAAAGCTAAGAGGTTGAATTTCACCATCTGCAAGTTCTTGGCTACAGAAATGCTGCCTTTCCGCCTGGTGTACACAGAGGATTTTCGAGACCTTATGTCCGTCGCAGTGCCCCAGTACCAGATGCCCAGTCGGCACTACTTCTCAAAGAAAGGTGTGCCTGCGCTCCACCAGCATGTCGCACACAACATCACCGCTTCTTTGAGAAACTCTGTGTGTGACAGGGTGCATTTCACCACAGACACTTGGACGAGTAGGCATGGACAGGGGTGTTACATGTCGCTGACTGGGCACTGGGTAACTATGGTGACAGCAGAACAAGGGGCTGCTGTCCAAGTCTTGCCGTCCCCACGAGTTGTGCATCAATCCTCTTTATGTCAAAGTTCCTCCACTGCTTCTGCCTCCTCAACCTCCTCTCGGTCTTCCACCTGCACCCAAAGCCTGTCTGGTCATGCCACAAGCTTTCTAACTGCGCAGAAGGGATCCTGCACACCTCCTTACTATGCTGGCAGTAGGGCTCAACGTCATCAGGCGGTTTTTACATTGAAATGTCTGGGAAATGTGAGTCACACAGCTGAGGAGTTGTGGTCAGCTCTGGAGAACCAATTTCATGAATGGTTGTCTCCACTGGGCCTGAAACCAGGGAAGGCCATGTGCGACAATGCTGCAAACCTGGGTGCGGCCCTTCGCCGGGGCAATGTCACACACGTGCCTTGTATGGCTCACGTGTTGAACCTGGTTGTCCAGCAATTTTTAGCCCACTATCCCAGACTAGATGGCCTTCTGCAGAGGGCACGGTCGCTGTGTCCTCACTTCCGCCGTTCGCATCCAGCAGCTCAGCGACTTACATCTCTACAGAAGTCGTTGGGCCTGCCACTTCACCGGCTAAAATGCGATGTGCCTACCCGGTGGAATTCAACTCTGCACATGTTGCAGCGACTGTGGCAGCACCGACAAGCCCTGGTGCAATACGTTCTGATGTATAGCCTGGGCCAACGAGATTCAGAGGTGGGGCAAATCACGCTGGAGGAGTGGTCTCAGATCAGGGACCTATGCACCCTTCTGCACAGTTTTGAAATGGCGACGAAGATGTTTAGTGCTGACGATGCCATTATCAGCATGACTATTCCGGTGATTTACATGCTGGAGCACATGTTAAACAGAATTCGGAGTCAGGTGGTGGCACAAGAGGAGGTGGAGGAAGTAGAGGAGGAGGAGTTGTATGCGGAAGGGCTAACATCTGCAAGGTCCAGACGGTCGGCAGCACCAAGGCGGCAGGCATGTGAGGGTGGGGAAGATGGTTTTACCAGGGCGCATGGTAGCAGCCAAACTAGTGAGGAAGGTGCAGGAGCCCATGAAGAAGTGGAGGACGAACTGATGGAAGACTCATCAGATGAGGGAGACCTTGATCACATTTCTGTTGTGCGAGGTTGGGGGGAGAGGACAGAGGAAGGAAGAATGATTGTTACCTCGCCACCAACACAACAGGGACTTGGTGCTCCTGGATGCGCAACACACATGAGTGCCTTCTTGCTGCACTACCTGCAACATGACCCTCGAATTGTGAGAATTAGAAATAATCCTGACTACTAGGTTGCCACACTGTTAGATCCCCGGTACAAAAGTAAATTTGCAGAAATTATTCCTGCCATAGAAAGGGATGCACGCATGCAGGAGTATCAGCAGAGACTGTTGCAGAATCTTACATGTGCTTTTCCACAAAATACCAGTGGTGCACGTAGTGAATCTCACAGTTCCAACTTGCCAACCGTGGGACCGTCAAGTGTTCAGCACTCAAACCGTAACAGAACCACAGTATCTGCTGGTAACATCAATTTTGCGGAATCATTTCACCACTTTTTTAGCCCATCCTTTGCAAGGCCACAGGAGACAAGAAGTCTGACACATAGTCAACGCCTAGAGACGATGGTACAGGAGTATCTCCAAGTAAACATTGAAGCCACGACTGTGTCACTGGACCCTTGCTCTTTTTGGGCTTCCAATCTGGATAAATGGCCGGAGCTAGCCACTTATGCCTTGGAGATCTTGTCATGCCCTTCAGCCAGCGTTCTGTCTGAACGTGTGTTCAGCGCTGCTGGTGGTGTGCTGACAGATAAGCGCACGCGGCTCTCCACTGATAATGTTGACAGACTCACGTTCATAAAGATGAACAAATCATGGATCCGAAACAACTTTTCTACCCCTGTGTCATCCTGGGGAGAGTAAAAGCTTGATGATTGGTTAAAATCACCCTACCAACCGTTTTAAGCTTTCAAATTACTAATCATGTTTATCTGTATCTTGGCTGGAAAATAATTTGGGCTTTGTAGCAGTGTGCAGCACTGATTCTATTAGGCCATCTATAATAAGCTCCACCAGATTTAAAATTACTAATCATGTTTATCTGTATCTTGACTGGAAAATAATTTGGGCTTTGTAGCAGTGTGCAGCACTGATCCTATTAGGCCATCTATACTAAGGCTGTGTGCCCACGTAGCATTTTTCAAGTGTATATGCTGCGGAAATTCCGCAGCGTAAACGCTTGAAAAACGCATGTATATCCGCACCCCATGGTCCCCAATGGGATTCCGCAACTTCTATGCACATGCTGCGGATTTTTCCGCAGCGTTTATGCCGCGTTCAAAAATCCGCAGCATGTCATTTAATTTTGCGTTTCCGCAAGCGGAATTGCCTTAGTCCAATGCATAAAAAACGCAAGGCAATTCCGCATGTGGAAAACGCGTGATAAACGAGCGAAAAATGCGCGATAAACGCGTGCGGAATTCCGCATGCGTTTTTCCGGGAGAGGACTTGCATTTATGCAGCAGAAATTTTCTGCTTCATAAATGCAACGTGGGCACATAGCCTAAAGCTTCACCAGATTTAAATTTAATAATAATTTTTAGCTGCATGTAGCCCGGAAAATAATTTTGGGGCTCCGAGATGCGCAAGACACATAAGTGCCTTCTTGCTGCACTACCTGCAGAATGACCCTCATATTGTCAGAATTCGAAGTAATCATGACTACTGGGTTGCCACACTCTTAGATCCCCCAAACTTTTCGATCAACCTTTTCATTTTAATAAAGACCAAAAAAATGGTCATTTTTGAAATTATAAGCATTAGCAGGTTGTTAGAAACTGAAATCAAACAGTTTTCAACTCAAAACTTTATTCTAGGTGATGTTACATTTTCACGTAGGACCCCTTGTTCGAAAGGAGCTTCTGAACTCTCTCGCCCATTGAATTTGTCAGGTTTTGGATGGTTTCTGCTTCAATTGTTTTGCATGAGGACAGAATAACCTCCCAGAGCTGTTGCTTAGATGTGAACTGCCTCCCGCCATCATAGACACTCCTTTTAATGATGCTCCAAAGGTTCTGAATGGGGTACAGGTCAGGGGAGCATGGGGGTCACACCATAAGTTTGTCCCCTTTTATGCCCATATCAGCCAGAGATGCAGATGTTTTATGTGCAGCATGAGATGGTGCATTATCATGCAGAAAAATGAACTTGCTGTGAAATACACGGTTCTTCTTCTTGAACCATGGCAGGAAGTGCTGTTTGAGAAAATCCACATACATTATGGAGTTCATCTTTAGCGCCTTCAGGGATCCTAAAGGGGCCGACAATCTCTCTCCCCATGATTCCAGCCCAAAACATTACTCCACCTCCTCCTTGTTGGCGCTGTAGCTGTGTTTGCGTGGGGTGTCCATCAACCAGCCATCCTCCACTCCATCCATCTGGACCATTGAGCGCTGCACGGCACTCATCCGTGAACAAAACAGTTTTGAAATCAGTCTTCATGTAATGTTTGGCCCACTGGAGCCGTTTCTGCTTGTGTGAAGTGGATAGAGGAGGTCGACAGGATATCGTATGCACAGCTGCAAACCTCTGAAGGACCCTGCATCTTGTTGTTCGGGGGACGTTGGAGGCACAAGCAGCTTCAAAAACTTGTCTGCTGCTATGACAAGGCTTTTTTGCCGCTGCTCTTTCAACCTGACGTAATTGCCTGTAGGAAAGAGTCCTCAATTTGCCCTTATCAGCACGCACACGTGTGTACTGTGAATCAGCTACATACTTCTTGATTGCCAAGACACTTCATCCTGATCATCGCACAATGTTGATTGTAGTCATGCCTTGACCTAAACACTCCACAATTTGTTGCTTCTCAGCAGCCGACACATCCTTTTTCTTTCCCATTTTGGCAGAAAATGTAGGCTGCTGAATAATGTGAGAGAGCCTTCTTAAGTAGTCTTGCCTTTCATTGGACACACCTGCCAAACTAATTAGCACAGGTGTCTGCAATTGCTTACAGTGATATAAAGAGCCCTGACACACATCACCATCAATGAGTTTAACTGACAAACAAACAAATTCTTCCCTTATCACTCCTAAACACTTTTTGCATAATAATTTGGAACGCAGTGTACATGTGCTTTTCCACAAAACACCAGTGGTTCACGTAGTGAATCTTACAGTTCTAACTTGCCAACCGTGGTCTGTATGGAGTTGTTCAATAAAGGGCCCAAAATTAAGATAACATAGATGGGAGAGGTCTCTATGAATAGGAATTCCTAAGTATTTGATACCCTGTGAGGGCCAGGCAAAGGGAAAGTTGGACTGGATGGAATCCTATATGGATTTGGGGAGGGAGACATCGAGGGCCTCAGACTTCGCTGCATTGATTTTAAAATTTGACCATGTAACAAAGTGATCTATTTCAGCCATAACAGCATGGATGGATATATGTGATTGAGTGATATATACTAGGACATCATCAGAAAATAGAGAGCACTTGTACTAGGTGACTCCCACCTCAATCCACCTAATATTGGGGTTATGGCGAATTGATGAGAGCAGGTGCTCCGTCACTAGGATATATAAGAGAGGGGACAGAGGACATCCCTGCCTTGTCCCATTGGTGATTGTGAAAGGTGATGAAAATGTTCTGATGCACCCCTTGGGCCTTGGGACACCCGGAGCCGGAACCTTTTTGGTGGATGCTGGTGGTTGTAGTCTTCGTGGCGGCGACCCGGTTCCGTGGCTCAGGGTGGTCAAACCAGTGGCGGAACTATTTATGTGGTTTTGATGTTTAAATGTCCGACTACTCCACCCGTGGATTTCGGTCAGAGTGAACCGCCACTGCAGGGCAGATCGCTGAGGCTGGTGTTGTGGGTGCAGCAGAGCGTAGCATAACTCCCCACGGGAGGAGTATAGCCTCAGGGCAGTGTATGCGGAGGATGGGGGTGATGGTGCAGGGCAGCAGCAGTAACGACACGGAGTCAGTGATGCAGTCCAGGGCCTTTACTCAAAGTTCTTATTATCCAGACCACGTCTGCAGGTAACGGCTGCCCACGTCGTACTGTGCTCACCAGGTGAGGGGCTCAGACAACTCCCAGATAACTTTGGAGCGCTTCACAGGACCCCCTTTGTGTGTCCTTTGTCTGGCCTTTCTTACCAACCCTTCTGTCCGGCTGCCTCGGGCCTCCTCTTGGTAAACTTGGCGCCAGTTTCCCTGACCCTATGTGGTGCCTTCCTAGCGGGTGTAGCGAGGGGCTTCGCCACATAAAATGTCACAGCCTCCGGTTTCTAGCTGAGGGTCGTTTCCTGCCTCCACTCGTTTCGGGGACCGGTCTCCCCCTTTGGCCTGACCCCTCCACGCAGGTGGATTCGGGCGTGCGGTGGCGACTCGCCCGTCCGCACCCCTAGGATCCCTTCATTCCTCGTTCCTGGAGCCTTCTCCGCTCCTCTTCCTTCCTTCTCCCTCTTCCAGGCCTGGGCCTCTGTTACTAGGCCCGCCTCCGGAGCAGAGCTCATGCAGAGCCCCTGCTCCCTGCCACTTCTGCTCAGACTTCTCTGCACTGAACTAAGATGGTGCCCACCTTTTATACTCCCTTCTCAATGCACCCAGGAACTGCTTCCTCCCTGCTCCTGCACTACAGGGTTCCCCTTCCTCAGTGTTCCATCCCCCCACTCCAGCCAGGGACAGGGACTGTTGTGCCCATCTTAGAGGCATATTGGTCGCCCTGCCCCTCGGCAATGTGGTGTAATGCATGCAGGTGTCGGGTCCTGATCCACACTCCATCCTTACCTGAGAGTGAGATATCACACCTCTGGGTGAGGTGCAATACCTCTGTAGCAACCGAGCCCTCAGGGTGCTACAGTTCCATTTATCTTCAGCCTAGGTGACGTATTGTGATACAGGGCCGTGATTTTGGCTATAAAAGGGTCCCCTAGACCCCTACCCCAAGCTTTTTAAGAGAATCATATATGGCGTGCCAGGAGACTCTATGGAATGCTTTCTCAGCATCCAACGAGAGTATCTAATTACAAATTTTTAACTGCATCTAGCCCAGGAAATACTTTGTGCCTAGTAGCAGTGTCTGCTAGTCAGCGGATTATCCCGGCTGTTAAGCAAGCTACACCACCTGTAGTTTAGACACTTAATTTTTTCAAAGGAAATGCTTCGGGACCATGGGATACTCAGTGAAGAGCATCAGGAGGCACCCCAAGGTATAGGGGCTGGGACTGGCAGTAGGATGCCTTGTGGTGGACAGCCGAGCTCGATCCTTATAAAAGCTTTTTAACTGCAGCAGCTTTAGTGGACGCTACTGGAGCTGGAATTACGCGGCTGCTGGCATGAGACTTGCCCTCCAATAGATCCTTGTAAATGGATTTAAAGTGTATTCATTCAAATTAGAGAGACAATTTAAATTAAAAAGCTTAGAGCTGCCTCCACCACAGGGGGGCTCGCTCGACCCACCAGCGGACAGGCACCAGTATTGGGAGAGGGGGGCTGGCCATCTGGGTTCACCGCGGCTCTGGCACAAACCCGGCGACATGGAGGTGGCACGGGCAGGAGCGGACTGGCCGTGTCGGCTTCTCACTTTTTGGATTTTAGAAGGGCATGACATGCCTATATCTGTGTCTCCCCCTCCTTTTACTCCTCCACCTCTTTTATTTTCGCATGACTATATGTACTTGTCACTTTTCCATGTGTTAATTATGTCTTCTGAGCAGTTTGTCAGCTTTTGGACACCTTTGAAGGTGTTTTCTATGTGTTTCTATGTGTTTTTGTTTGCCTGCCATTGGTTTTAACGGTGTTCGAAGGTGTTCGACGAACAGTTCGACGAACAGTTCGGCGAACACACGGGTGTTCGACGAACCGAACCGAACTCGAACACTACGGGGGTGGCTCAACACTAGTATTAAATTCAATTAACATTAAATAGTTAAAATATTTAAAATAAAAATTGAGAATTAAACCACTGCTACTACTACTACTAATACTACTACAACTGCTAATACTACTACTATTACTACTACTACTAATAATAATAAAAATAGGTATGCACTAATGCATATTGAGGAACAAGCCTACCAGAACACGACCTTCAAAACAATAACCGCTACAATTTTCTAATATTCTGACTATTAAGTCTACATGTACTTTGGCAATCCAACAAGTCTCATATAAAAAGTAAATGAAAGGTAAACTAAGGAGGATTATGATTGATTTTGCTTGGACTCGAAACACTTCTCAAAGAGAGTTGACCAATAATGCAGCAAATGTTATTTTTTTGCCACCATCTGAACTTTACCTAAACCTTTCAGACTTAAAATGGTGCAATTAACATATTAGATGTCACACATTTCATTGCTTTCTACCCATACACTTGGGAGTTTTCTTTCCAAACACAAATAAAGGATTGTTTTCTTGTTAGTCCATGTTAATGGCATTGACTTCGTTTGCATTGCAAATGTTTTCTGACAGGTTCTCCCCTGTTAGAATATAAATTTACTGATGATTAAGAACATGTTGTTTCACAGTCTGAGGACTTGCTGGTCAGAAAAGGTAATGTTAAGATCTGAATTAAAGATATTAATCTCTTGCAGCCTGGTAATAAATGTTGGAATGTTGAAAAGCGATGACTGGGAAACAGAGTGTCTGTGCAAACCTTAATCTCTTGTAAGGTGCAGTGCTAGTCTATAACTGTCAGGGGATGACAGAGGAACGGCGCCTTCTCCAAACCTGCTTAGAATTGAAATATGGCACGTGTCTTAGGAAGCTTTTTTAATTTGGAATGCAAACCAGTGAGTATCTATTTCTTCACTATAACTTGGCTTATATATGCAGAAGAAGCAGAGTTGAATATCATTATTTTTGTTCGTTTTGTGCACTACAACAAGATTAAATTAATTTATGTGCGGTTCAGTTGCAATACAATGATATACTATATATCATTGATACTGGCAATATACATGATATTATCCTTATTAAGGTGTGATCCGTCATCTGTCTTTGGTGAAGTCAATGCAAATGTTTCACAAAGTCTTAACTTGGACCCCAACATAATGACCTCAAATTTATCACGAGAGGTCTATGGCAGCTATTTATCTCCCCAATTTAAGTTGAAAATTTATATCTTTTATGGCCTCCATACACATTTGATGGCTGTCAGTCAAATTATTGTTCAGTCAACAACTACGTCTCCCAGCCCCCCTATGCACAGGAACGCTCAGTTTGACCGATCATTTCTGTGCTCTCTATAAGGCACCAAATTATCTCTGGGGAGACCACATGGATCAGTTGCTGAAATTGATTAATCCAGATTTTTGAGTCCCTCAACATCATTTGTCAGGGAGAGTTGGGAAGCACCCATACTCATTAGATTGTCAGCCAATCCTGACAATATTGGCAGGTTCAGAAACCTTTGCCTGATGTGTATCAATGCATTTAGATGAGCCAAATGGGCTTTTAAATGGATGGGACACGAATCATGAATGATCCAGATCAGGGGCACAAACTCTGGTCAAAAAACTCAAAGCATACTGATTGGATATGTCCTGCTGGTGTCTAGTCTTCACCACTTACTGTCAAGTCCAAAAGCACTAGTAGCACTTCCATAATCCCTTCTATGATCTTTAACTTAGCATCATCTATACCCAGAAATACATGAAAACATAGGTCATTGGCATGAAGAATTTTAATTTTTGGTCTACTCTATATATAATCAGTAGAGCATTTTTGATGTTCAATTGACTATAAAAAGTTTTAATCCTCCTGTTTCTCACCGTTGCAGCCACTAATTGGCAGCAGCAGTATACTGGAAGAGAAGCAGAGGAGACTGGCGAGGCCAGCATAGAAGAGAAGCAGTGGAGGATTTGTGAGCGACTTTATGCTATGTATTTTTTATAGAGTCACTTGGGTCATACGAGTGAAAAAACTTCTTTAAAGAATGTGAATCCCAGATGGCAGTTTATATTGTTGAATGCCGTGAACATTTTTGTACACTGAGGCAATACACATATTTATGTACAATTGTTATAATGCCTGGAAATGGAAATATATATCTGCTTTTTCACTTTGCTGTTAAGGTTTGACTTTCATTTCTGTAGTTTGTGCTCCAAAAAAAAAAAACAATTTTCTTTTTATGCTTTGTTTTTATGAAACTGCTTTACAACGATATCACATAAAATGGACATGTCATTCCCATATAAACTTGCTTTGGTATCTTTAACGCATCAAAGATTTATCTGTTAGTTTAAACAAAACTAAACAACAATAGGCACAGACTCACTTATTTGTTTCAATTTTTTGCATTATTTTACCAAAATTTAGCCAATCATTTCTCATGATCTAATTTCTTACTTAGGTTGTTTCCATCTGAAATAGAAAATTAGATATTATTTGTAACAACTAAAAACTTACTCAAAGTGGTAAAAATATTAAAAAGAAGAGGTTGTGAAGAATATTATATTGATCACCATTGTATTCATTCTATAAATACAACTAATTCTCTTTTATGATGTTGCTCCATTTACCTTCATTTATTAGTTTAAATTCTAAGCTCATGACTCTTAACAACCCCTGCTGCTTCAGTGCATGCATAGAGTAGCATGGTGATACGAAGCCTGGGGAAATCCAATCATTTCACAAGGTTGTTCAACAGTCTTATGCATCATTAGAGAGGAGTTGGTTCAGCACATCAGGAGCAATGTTTTTTTCTCACACCAGGGCAATGATTCTGGTAAATGGGATTGCATATGTCTGTCCTAATTAGAAATTAAGAATGGGCGAACCCAAACTATAAAGTTTGGGGTTCGTACCAGACACCTAGTGTCTGGTGCTGAACTGTGAACATGAATTTCTCCCGGGAGTCTGTTTTAGTGTTCAAGGAGATAGAGAGTACTCTGCTTCCTTTAGCAGTCCCCTAGCCATTACTATGACCATTTCACAGCTCTTTTAAAGCACCAAAGTTCAGCTCCCCATTGACTTCTATGGGTGTATAGTTCAGGTTCAAGTTCGGGAAGAGTTCTGGTACCTGAACCGAACTTTGGACTAAAGTTCGGTTGAACCTGACGAACCCAAACATCCACAGGTCCGCTCATCCCTATTAGAGAGTCCAAAAATCAAAAAGTGTACCAACTCACCAAGTGTATATTGGCTTAATCCAAGGTACGGACCATGCTCCTGTGTAGAATTCCCATGAGAGGGGAAAAATGCATCTTTTGTTCAGCCACATGGATAAAGTATAAGATCATCTTCATTGAATGTTAAGAAAAAACATGTTGTAACACAATGACATCATAAAATGAGATACAGAGCCTACGCGTTTCGAGTGGTTAAGAGAAGGTTAACAGCTCAAAAAGCGTAGTATCTGGACCTCATTTTATGATGTCACTCTGTTACAACATGTTTTAACTTCATTCAATAAAGATGATTTTATGCTTTATCCATGTGGCTGGACTAAAGATACATTTTTGGACCCATCATGTTGTATCATGGTATACGATTTTCAACCCCCTAATGAATCTCCTGGTATTCTGCTGAGCCAGTCACACCTTGTCCTGGTGTGGTAGAGACTCAAAATTACAACACCTCAACTATTGTTCATCGTTTAGGCTATGTGCCCACGATGCAGAAATGCTCCGGATTCTTTCCTGAGCGTTTCTGCATCTCCCTGGCAGAAAAAACGCATGCGGATTGTACATGCGCTTTTCCTGCCAGGGACAAGCGTAAGTGAAGCGTTCTTCACATGCATTTCCGCATGCGGGTTGTCAAGTGCTTTCCAAGCGAATTTAGCATTACTTGGAAAGTGCTTGACAACTTGGTCACACTATATAAATCCATGCAACCGGCATGGATTTACATAGTGTGACCTTAAAGAATGGTAAAAAATAAAAAAATAAATATATACTTACCTTCTGATGGCCCCTGATGTCTTTATTTGATGCGTCTGGGCTTGACAGCAGCTAGCGGTACACTAAAGGACCTGCCGACGTCAGCGGTCGCTTGACCCGTCACATGACTAAATGACATCATGGCAGGTCCTTGAGTCCACCGCGATCTGCCGGCAAGCCAAGACAAGCACACCGGGGGCCATCAGAAGATAAGTGTAATATTTATTTTTTATTTTATTCTTTTTTTTTACAGGTTTTATGGTACCCAGGTCCGGAGGAGAGTCTCCTCTTCTCCAGACCCGGGTACCATCCGCACATTGAAACGCATGGAATGTGCATGCACAGATCCAGTGATGGGGATTTCATACGTTCCAATGCAAGTCAATGGTGGCGAAAACGGAGCGTTTCCGCAAAATAATTGGTAGTGCTGCGTTTTTTTCCGCAATGATAATCCGCAGCGGAAATTTCCACAGCATGTGCACAGCACATGCGGATTATCATTGGGGAAAATGGCAGACCTTCTACCAAGCGTTTTTTAAGCATTTCTGCATCGGAATTGCCGCTGCAGAAACACTTAAAAAACACATCGAGGGCACACAGCCTTAGGCGTTTTTTTGTTGAAAAAAAGGGCATATCTGTCTCAGTAGATTATTTGACATAATAATCTGTATTTCGAGAGCACTAAAGTAGATTTTAGCTAACTTGCTGATCACAAGGCTTATTTTTCATGAACTTATTGGAATTGAGTTCAAATACTAAAATAGATAAATAAGAAATATGGATTGAATGGACCGTATATACTCTTTACTTCTTTTATATCTGTATTGATTTTCATGTATTATTGACATGTATGAAAGTAGTCTCCAGCACTCAGCGTAGGATTAAAGCATCCAGGTTATGTCACTCGGCTAAAAAGCACTCGTAGAATCCTGAGAAAAGATCAAGAAAACTCTGACACATTTTGAACAAGGCCTGACATAAAACTGATCAAACACACATACAGTATAAATGCAGATCACATAAGAGACTGTATATTTTGGGGACTCAACTGATTTTGTATAGAAAGGATATACCAAATATAACATGCAGCATATTTGTATGAGGAAAATAGCAAATATGACCCTCTAAATGGCTGCATTATGTCTATATTGAGGACCTTAGAAAATGGAAATAACTGGGACATAATTATAGATGAGCGAACCCAATCGTTACCCGTACTTAATAGTCTGGGGTTCGTACTGGACAGTTACTGTCGGGCACTAAAGGTCGAACATGGACTTCTCCCGGAAGTCCATTACTAAGTTCAGAGTTCTGGGGGAATTCTGTTGTATATAGAGAGACATTTTTTTCCAGATCCAAAGTTCTGGTCTCCATTGTTTTCAATGTGGTTCGGTGTCTGGTTCAAGTTTGGGTACAGTTTTCGTACCCAAACCAAACTTTGGACCAAAGTTTGGGTCGGGTACCAAAACCCGAACTTCTACAGGTCTGCTCATCCCTAGACATAATATATCATCATGCAAATAAAGCCCTATATATATACATATTATATTAAATTAAAAGTGACGCTCAGTTGTGAACTTTCAATTGGATTTTAAAATGAATATTGAAAATACTGACAATCAATTGCAATCCAATGAGATTATTGTTATTTAAATGTCTTTTTTTCACTTTCCCTCCTCAAATAAAGAAAAAAAAGACACTTAAACTGTCAGCGTCGCTCAATTTATCTGCTTTTCCTCGGAATATAAAAACCATTGAAATTAAATTTCAATGCTAATATAAGCCAGTGTTCCTATTGTATTCCAGGCATGGTGGCAGTCCTTCCATAATTAATTAAAATAATCATGCTATTGGTTTTCTTGATATTTACAAAATATTCATTACATTTTTACTAATGCAACAATTTTCCTGCTGTGAAAACATTGCTGATTTTCTGGAGTCATGATTGGAAAAACCATTGTGAGCCACATAGCTAATCAAGTGTAAATTCATTATTAATGAATGTACTGCATTTGAAATGATATTGCCTTTACCTGGAGATAATGTTATAATGTAAATGACCTACATAAAGAATGAAGTAACATTTGGTTGATTCTGTTGTGGTACTCGCTGCCTTTTCTATTATATTTGCAGTTCATAAATATCTGTATTTCTTTTTATGTATTTACAAAGGGCATTGCTATCACAACTATTATTTTATTATTCCGCAGTGTAAAGTTTACAAGAGCCTATAATTCATTGAAATCCCTTTATATACAAATATTTTGTAAGAATTAGTCATCTCAGATAAGAAGTTATTTATGCTGAATAAAAAGCTTTTGGTTTTGAGTCATTCGGAGTGTTATTTTAGAAAATTGCATTATGCAATTCTCTTGTTTCATAATGTCTTTATTAGACTCCTTGCTTCTGCCTTTCAGATTATAGATGCTATGTAGGGCAGCCTGCATTCTGTTAATGGACCTCTCTTGGGGCTGTCAGGCAATTTCAAGATTCTTGTAAGAAAACAATTGAAAATTGCTTCCCCTATAGGGTTATCAGGAACCCTTTGTATAATGTAAAGAAAAAAACATTGACATTATTCAAGAGTAGGGTTGAGCAGACCAATAGACATTCGTGTTCTGGTTCTCAACCCGAACGTTATTCCAAAGTTTGGTTCGGGTACCAGAACTGTACCTGAACTTGAACCAGAATCCCACTGAAAATAATGGGGACCCTAACTTTGCTGGAAAAAGAATCTCTCACTCTCTGGACTTCCCCCAGAACTCCAAACATTGCAACGGACTTCCTGAAGAAGTCCATGTTTGATGTTTAGCACCGCCTCTAACTGTCCAGTACGAACCCCAAACTTTTAAGTTCGGGTTGACTCATCTCTATTCAAGAGTCAATAGTAGACAGAGTAAAGGAAAAGCACACCTAAAGGCACTTGGAGATTCTTGAAATAAGATTTTTTTGTCGGTATTTTATATCCATTGGTTACACTGCAGTAAGTACAGTATTATGTAGCTTTACCGGTGAAGACCCTTCATCAGACGTATAGGCTATGTTTACTGCATATCGCTCAATAGGGTGTTACACATTGCAGGACTTGATACAGCTGGTTCCTGGTTTTCCCTGTTTGGGGGAGTCCTGCCCCGTACCCTGGATCCCCTTGACATATATGCAGTGAACATAGCCTATACGTCTGATGAAGGGTCTACACCTGAAACGTTACGTATTACTGTATTTACCACAGAGTAACCAATGGATATGAAATACTGGCAATAAATCCCAGTTGAAGCATCTCCAAGTAACCTAAAGTGTGAAGATCCTTCACTCTCTCTACTATTGGTCTACAGGAGCTCAGTGGTTGACTCTAGAGGAACAAGCATCCTTCTTAAGCTATCTCCAATTCCCTGTTTGTGCCACCTGCCTGTTTTGATTATTTAAGAGCTATCATTGTTTTTGTCAGTCAAGGGGGCTTCTGGAAGTGGAACCTCTCAGTTTCAGTAGTTTTCAGAGTGACCCTCAGTCTGAGAAAAAAGATGTCTTATCACAAAAACACATAGATAAAATTGGATGCTATAAGAATTCTGGTTTCTCTTTTATAGTTTATATTTTTAAAGCAACAATAGAAAAACATATGGTAGAGGTAGTAGAGGCAAGGGTAGGCATATCATTGGGGCAACCTGTGCAATGGCACAGGGGCCCAAGAGGTCAGGGGGATCATTTTCACATAAAAAGCAGGTGGAATTGTGCATTGTGATGAGTTATTGGACTGCAAATGGCCTATATACTGTTCTTACCCAGGGGTCCTGTTCTGTCTGTATCCACTCCTGAGGAGGTGACATAAATTAATGACATTGTATCACGTGGCTCAGTGGTGAGCACTGTCTGTGGTCTTGCAATGCTTGGGTCCTGGGTTCAAATCCCACTGAGGACATGCGCAAGGAGTTTGTATGTTCTTTCCATGGGTTTCCTCTGGGTAAGTCAGTTTCCTCCCACTCTCCAAAGACATACTATAAGGGGAAATTAGATTGTGGGCCCCAATGGAGACAGTAATGATGACATTTACAGATGTTGTCCTTGGTGGGATTTTAATCCAGGATCCTAGGGCTTCAAATCATCAGTGCTAACCACAGAGCCACTATGCTGCCCACTTTAGACTACTTTTTTTGAGCATCAAGGAAAATCCTTTTAAGTATAAAACTTTTTTGTTATATATTTTAGATGTCCTTTATGAAAACCTATGCTCCAAGAAAGTCATTTTAAAAGATTAATTTCTGGAACCTGATAGAGAAGTTCTCCAAAAGACTGCATTAGCATGACATGTCAGTTTTACGGCAAGAATAATGCAACGACAAAGCAGTCAACGAGACTCAATTACAAGTCAACAAGTAAAAATTTTAGAAGTCCATGGTACTGAGATTGGAATTTTAGTGGGGTATCATAGGAATGAAAACCTTTTTTTAAGGGTTCTAATTAGGTTGGGAATCCTCGCCTAAAAGAAACAGGAGGTCAATTGCCCCATCATTTTCTATGTGAGCATTAAGATTTAGGAAAGCAATATCAATGGAAAAGCTATGTACTAAAGTATAATAAATACCATAACATTGTCACATTGACATTACTGTTAAGATTTTAACTATTTTTTTAATTATACAGCCTGAGTAGAATTTTTTTAGGTATAAATCTCTATATAAATAATACCAATATTCTTTTCTCTGCACAGCATAATTGGATAATATAGGAGGATAAAATCATTTTACTTGTGCACTGTTATTCTCTATTACGGCAGATTTTGAAAAATTGTTTTATTTTTTTTTTCTGGAACTCATCCAGATAAATGCCTGTCAAAGAATAAAGGTTCAATAACAAAACCAAAGTGACAATGCCTAACATTATGGTGTCATCCAGCAGAATGACAGCATAATCATGAAAAATTCTACCACTGACCAGAATGAGAGGCTCTGACAAGCTCAGTTAGGATGTTTCTTATAAACTGTGCTCCCTGTCACAGCTTGCTAAAGGCTATATATTTTTTTATTTTGCTAATGAATGAAAGGATTGGAATAATTTCATACCTGTACCCTATGCACCTGTATTAAAATTACTGTTGCACTTATTCTTAGTCATCATATTTGCACAATACAAAAGTGAGTAGGAGCGGATGAGATTGTTTTTCTTTTTTTTTTTTTAGTATAAAATATTATATTTAAATTTTTTTTTATACTCCTTAGAATGTTTTGTATCCACTTCTTCAATAAAGGTGGGGGGATAAAAACTTTCTTTTACATATTCTACATGATAAAAGTTGAATAGGCACTGTGACTCCCCAGGATAAAAAGTGGGCACTTGAATTTACAATCTTGTACAGGGCTCAGCATATGCCCAGTTTTTAAGAAATGGAGAAGTATACCATAATCTAATGGTAAAGTGTAAAGTGCTATGGAATGTAAAGTGCTGCGAAATATGTTGAATGTTATATAGAAAAAATATTATTATTATTATTATTATTATTATTATCTGAAGTATTCCAGACTTAGTTAGAGGAATCTGCTTAAAGAGACACTTAAAAAATAAATTACACATGTAAATGATATGGAAATTTTTCCCATAAGTCGATTTATCAAATCTGGTCCTTTCTTGACCTGAATATATAGTATTTTTATCAAGAAACCTTAAGATTGGAACATTCCAGTTCATATATATACATTTTCCTCTTTGTATATGCCTGTGAAAGCTGATAAGAGAAAAAAATGCATGTGAAAATATTCTTCTTAAAGCAAAAATGTTAAAAAGGTTGTCTAAGATGGACAACTCTTAAACATGTGGGTAAACAGATATCACAGAAAAAAAATAGTTTCACAGTACTGTTTATAAGTTTGAGTGAAGAGCATGCGGAAAGAACTGTTTCTACTCTTCCAGATCAAGGAAAACCAATTGTAGCCATCCAAAGTTTCCCCCAGTGCAACACTACAAGGTGTAGAAGAAAAACAGTCACCGGGTGCTACAGGAAAAAATGATGATGGGTAGCGGTACAGTCACTTTATCAAGGCTACGTGTTTCGGCACCATATGGTTGGCCCTGTATGGTGTTGAAATGCGCAGCCTCAATAAAGTGACTGAATCTTTACCCATGAGCTGACATTTTTTCTAGCAGCGCCCAGTTGTTCCTTATTTCTCTTCTACAGCTTTCAGCACTTATTGCGGTTGTCATTGTGCATACTGGGCACAAGGAGAAGAAGCAACTGGTCCATTTTTTACAAGTTCTCAGACAGAGTTGTGCCTGTTACTAGAACATCTCTCCAAGTTCAGAAGTTCTGTTTACTCTCAGAAGCTCTCAATTTACCCAAAACATCTAAACTATGGAGCGCCACTTTTGGTCCTTTTCTTTTAGAACCAGTTTAACACTAAGACATTTTATCAGCCCAGATCAGCAGTCATCTACTGTGAGGAGGCTTTCTTTAAAAGAAGCGCTTTCATTAAATTTTTTATTTGTTAAATGTATGAACTGTAGTGTGAGTGTGTTAATATACTCATCTACCATGGTACTCTCCGGGATCCAGTGCCGTTCTTCTCTTCTTTTGAGTGACATCACCACAATTGTGCCTATCCGGCTCACTCTATACTCTACGTGTGAGCGGGATGTCTCTTTTAAAATGTAAGTCTGTGGAGCCTCATTCTGATTCTCCATAGACTTACATTGTAAGGCCACGGCCTCACTATCAGTATTCGGTCAGTATTTTTTCTCAGGAGTGGGAGCCAAAACCAGGTGAGGAACAATCAGAGAAAAGGTATAATAGAAACAAGTCACCAATTCTGCATTTATCACCCACTCCTGGTTTTGGCTCCCACTCCTGAGAAATAATACTGACCGAATACTGACCAAATACTGATAGTGGGGCAATGGCCTAAAAGAGACTTCCGGGTCTCGTAGAGCGCGGTGTGACCTGGAGAGTCTGCAGAGTGGTGATGTCACTCTGAAAAGTGGGTCACTGGAGAGCGCGGCAGTAGCTGCGTATATTAGCCCACTCATACTACATTACATGTATATATATGCACATTTAATGCATAAAGAACTTAATGGGAGCACTTCTTTAAGTAGGGGTTGTCAAATTAGGACAGTTCTTTAAGGTTATACACCTAGGCTAAGACGTAAAGCGTTTTAAAGAATATGTACCGCTTCTAGAGTAGGATTGATTTTCTAAGATATTATTCTGAAAAAGAAAAAAAAGAAATAACCAGTTGTTCATTCCCATCTGTCTTCATTGCTAATTGTTACTATTTCATTATGAAAGTACATTTTAGAAGCTTCCAGTGACAGAGATTTATCATATAAAAATGATCAATTAATGCTTCAAGTGCTACACGGAATTTTTAACAGCACAATCTAAAATATTTTTAGTTTAGTTGTTTCAAAGAAAACAATGCATTCAAGTAAGGACTAATTGCTTCTTTTTTATTCAAAGTGACAAAAGCCAATACATCACACTTAGGCACAAAGAGAACTCCTTTTCAAGAAAATAATTAAACTTTATCCTATCTATATTCATTACTCCCTGTTCAACTAAATATTTGAAAACCTTCCGTTAGATTAGATTACGTAAATTATATTACACATAGGAAGCACATGATGATGTTTGGATAACTAGCGATAGTTACATCCCAGAAATATAATAAACATCTTTGAAAGCATCATTTTGGCTTCATTGTTTCTTCATAGTTTTAAATGAAGCATTAATTAAATTCATTTGTTTCATAGTCAATTCATCCTTTTGCCGGTTTTAGTAAATAATATTTATTAATAATTAGTAAAGCGATGCTTCTGACTTTCTCAACTTTGTGACTACAATAATATATAAAAGTTATCTATAGTGTATTGTTTGTGCAATGCTAACAATAATACGTCAAGTAAAGTGGAAACATATTACAGTCCTAATGATTTAAACTTAAATTAATTGGAAAAAAAAAAAGACAAGTAAAATATACAGAATATTTGGGAAAATGATCTAAAACTCAAGGATATAATTATCATCAAGCGCACATTGCTGTGCTGTAAAACACTGCTAATGTGCCTGTTCCACTGTATATTACTAAATAAATGTATTACTTTCTTGTCAGTTTAATTATCCTTGAAACATTTTCATCATTTTTGTTTTTTTAATGTATTAATCTGCAATTTTTTTTCAACATCTATTTTCTTTATGTCTTTAAAGTTAAATTGAAGAGGAATAGAAAGTGGCACTGACCACTGGCATTTCTATAAAAGATAGTTTATTTGGTCATCGGAATTAATACAGAGACACAGATTGAATGAGCAACAGCTGTTTCTCGCAGATATATGCTTCTTTTGGCTTTATTCTTTATACTGTTATGATTCAGTTGGAAATAAGACATGTATGCAAACTTAAAGCTAATCATACACATTACACTAATGTTGGCTGAATTGACGTTTTGGTTGGACCAGATGACTAATATGTATGGATGGGGGGGGGGTAAATATAGGCTATCCCCAAACTGTAGATATCTTGGAAATCTAGGAAATATGCCAAGCTCCTTTGTTCTCAAGGGTAAAAAGCAAGCACCAGAGGTTTCTTACAGCATTTTTCCGTTTCACCATTCAGAACATATGTGTATAGGGGGTTTGGAGGGATAACTATCACCTAACTTAGCATTCAACATACCTTTACCTTATGTATATAGTCAGCTTTAGCCTGAAAAACATTTGAGTAGTAGATTTGTACACTTTCAGCCAAAAAGATATATGGATGAATAATTTTATTCAATATATTCCACTAGTTGCAGTTAAAAGGGTTGTCCAGGTTTGAGAGCAAAGTGTGCAGTCACTCTATAAAATGGCAAACGTCTAATTCGTAACAATAAACAATATGTAACATATGCTGTCTTGATTCCCTGGTATTTCCGGTGTGAACTAGAGGTTACATGACCAGGATTTGCATACATATGGTCACATGCCAATTAGACTTGTTTTTCTTCTTTCAATTCACTTCTGTTAACAAAAAATGGATGAGACTAGTCGTCAAGTGACTGCGACTCCGAGCAACTGGTCACTTGCAGACTACTCTCATCTGATTTTTCTCAATAGAAATGAATTGAGAGAAGACAAACTAGTCTAGTTGGCATGTGACCACATGTATGCAAATCGGGATCATGAAACATCTAGCTCACACCAGAAGTACTAGAGAATAAAGACAGCATATGCTACACATGCTGTTACCAATCAGAAATCTGCAGTCACATGCAATGACTGCAGATTTTGCTCTTAAACCTGGACAACCCCTTCAAGTTGCGCCTTCTCATTTTCAATCTGAATGTCTATCTGTAGAGCAGATAAAGTATATTAACATGGCATTATGAGGAATACACATTTATTTGGACAAGCAGAATCAATTTAAACAAAGGCGTGGATAATGCTCATGATTACAGCAAAGGTGAGAAGTCGGAGAGGTAATGTTTTCATATAATTTTTCGTATTAAAAATAAGTATCTGAATAAATCATTGGAATTATGCCTGGTAAACAAGATATACATATTAAGAAGCACTTAGTAAACACATATTTACATGTCAAGAGTACTCAGGGGTTAAGTCAATAGAATGCATTATCTATTAACAAGAGTGCTCCAGAAAAGCTGAAAAGGAAAAATACATAAGTGCGCGCCACTTGAAACTAAATTGCTGACTACTTACACAAGTGTAATGCAATTAAGCAACTAGCTATAAGCTTTAGAAAACGGTCAAATTTACTTTAGTTGTACATACTTTTGGAATTTTAGAGAGCTCTTAGTTAAAGTGCTCTCGTAAAATATATTTAAGGAGTAAAATGTGTGTTTCCCGGAACAATAACAGTAAAGAAAAAAAGTCCCAATTAGGAAGTAGACTTGTCTCCCCAGCCAAAACGTGAGAGCTTATTTATGAAGTGGAAAATATTGTACAATTAGTCCTTTCATTTTGTTATCACCTTAGATGTTGAATGTGCTTGTTGTGTGGACTGTGAACCGATATTCATGCTGAAAGAAAACATGATACTGGCCATCTATTAAATTGTGTAGGGTCATTTGACATATTATAAGTTATTGGTAATTAGAGGGAAATACCAGATGAGTTTTTGACCATGTCATACATGGATATCATCAAATTGTTCAAATTTATTGTAATTGTTTGTGCTATGTGTATCCCTTTCACATATAAAGCGCCATGGAATGAATGGCGCTATGAAAATAAATAATAATAATATCACGCATCCTCCAGAACAGGAGCTGGATTTACAGAGCAGTTCTCCATTCTTTCTCAGAGGATAGAATCCAGAACAAAATCTCTATGACTTTGAAATGGCCCAATAAGACTTTTCGAAAGAGTTTGCATCTATTACCAAGTTAATTATAAATCACACATAATGATTCATCTTCCCATGAACTAATGATGCTGCTGGCACAACATTTTCAATGGGTAAATGAGAAAATTGTGTATTCAAAGAGTCAAATAGGAATTTCTTTGTGCACTACCCAGTAGTTCCAGTCACTAAGGCATATAATTGGCCTTAAAGGGGTTGTCCGAAGTCCAATGGAATATTAGTCCTAAATCCCTATCTCTTTAGTGAAATAATCTAAACTATTTTCTAATATACTTGCATTAACATTACCCTATCCTTCCCTAACTATACTATCTAACTGCTATTCTATTTTACCCCCTGCTTCCTTTTTGATGATGCTTCATTCACTCCATGTCGGTTATACTGACAATGTGCTCTCCTGTCAGCTCATTACTGCTGATCTGAGCTGACAACAGAGAGTGCAGAGACTAGCTCAGACCCTGAAATAAGTGTCACTGCTGACACTTCATTTCAGGGAGGGGGCAAGGACTGTGGGAGTGACCACAGCCTCTTCCCCCGATGAAGCTTCATTTGAGTATCCCAGCATGCACTGGGAAAAAAATATATAATAGCAGTTAGATAGTGTAGTCACGGAATGGTAAAGAAATTTTAATGTATATTAGAAAATAGTTTAGATTATGGGACTATATAGATAGGAATTCAGGAGGAAAATTACTTTGGACTTCAGACCACCCCTTTAATTGGAAAAGGAATACGGTGTAAGAGTACTTGCAAATATTCACATTCCTTAGATGTACCCCTGATTCTATTTGTAAATTGTAATTTACATTTTTAAAATAACCTTTCACATATCTTTTTGGTTCATGGTATAGTATTGACTAGTTGGTATATTTATGATTGTGACATTAAGACCCAATGTTTCGATCTTCTGGCAGAACAGTCCATAAATTTCAAAGGCCCATCAGTTTCTTTTCTTTACCTTCTCAATATGCATTTGCATTCTTTCTATTATTTAGACCCCTATATATCCATCTCCAAGTGAATATGCCTGCCGGACATATAACGGCCGTGTAGTTTTACATCACTGGTTTATCTTTACACATTTTGGAAAGAGAAACCTTCAGTAAGATTGTGCTTGGAACCTGTGATCAATACAGCAATTATCTTTTCATTATCTGTTGACATCTAGAAGCAAGGGAAAAGCTACCAGTCCCTTCAATCCATGGATTAAGGCAACAGACATATCTAAATGAAATACAGCTCTTTGAGATTTATTTTTGTTTTAGGGTTACCCGGGGGCAGAGGAAAAGGCACAGGGACATATCAAAGAAAGAGACATTGCTACATCCAGGTTGAAATGTGAAGACAGTAGCAGAATTCAATACCTTTATTACCTATTGATAGAAGGTTATAAAAGAAAATGCATTTTGTTATGCACTGTACATTTTGGCATTGACTTTTTGCATTAATGGGACATTTGACTTTGACAATATTGCGGTTGGAGCCTGTGATAAACAAAACAAAATGCATTTCCTTCGAGACCGCGCAAGAGATCAGATTTGAGGATAACTTAATACCGCGTGCGTTGTTTGCAGTCTGCAGCTATTAAAGGAACACGACCGTTAACAAGGATTTCTAAGCAATTTTTTTCGGGGATAGACAGATTTGATAGGCAGCTTTCCAATTCTTATTATCCGTATTTTTAGTTACATATCATTTATCAGCATGTACAGCAAGGTATCCATAAGCTTTAACTATGTCACGTTAAGTGTGTAATTGCACACACACATGGCTCCTGCCTCCGGGAAAATTAATGTTCTGTGCAAAAGAAGAAAACTCAACTGTCCATGAGTAAAAACTGATGATTGATGAAACATGTGCTTCTAGGTGCTAAGCAATTGGATAAAAGGGACACAACGCTGAGCCTGACGTGACTGTGGAGTCTTTTTTTGCTATTTTATTTGTTATATATTACTTCTTATATATAATTAAGATATTCTCCTCTGGGGTTAGATATGGTTTGGGCCTCCCAAAATCTCTAAAAATGCACGTACACATCTCCTGCCATCATTATAGATCCCATAAGATGAGCTACTATTTTGTACAATTTCTCTGTATTTTAATATTTAAAAAAAGACAGGATTCATCAAAGTATTTTTGCCAAAAATCTGGACTAAAACACTTTGATAAGTCCCATTTTTTTCACTCCAGTTTCACCCAGATCTGCCGAAATGGACAGAGCTAAAGCAGGATGATGGGGGCGAAACGGGGACATGACATCATAACTCATCTAATTTATTAAAAGCCAGAAATCTTACTCCAGTCTTTACCTGGTGTAAGAAGTGGGGTGAGTCACATGGATGCACACACCTCCTAATGAATAAGGCTTGTTTGAAAAGTAGAGTGTCACTCCGTGAGTCTTGCCACACATTTTATTCCCTCCTTACTTAAAGAATCAATAATCCCTGACTCCAACATGCTCCCTCATAAAGACCGGCATTGATAACGCCTGTCTCCATGTATCAGGGCCATTGTGTCTTAGAATAAAAAAGGGGCGATCGCTGTAATCAAGTATATTGATAAGGATAATTAATAAGCAATATTATATGACATAATATGAATATGTATTATATAAATTAAATATACGGATATAATCAAGTATATTGTTAAGGATAATTAATAAGCAATATTATATAACATAAACAATATCTAAATAAAATCTATGGCTGTAATCAAGTATATTGGTAAGGATAAATAATCAGCAATATTATATAACATAATAAAAATATATATTAAATAAATAAAATCTATGGCTATAATCAAGCATATTGCTAAGGATAATTAGTCAGCAGTATTATACAACATAATAAAAATATGTATTATATGAATAAAATCTATGGATATAATTGGTCTGGTTTTCAGTACTTGTTGATTCAATAAACTAATGATTTCTATATAATAAAGGTTTAACTATATGATGCTTTAGCCTGACTACACCACATAAAAGAAGATGTTCATATTCTGTCATCGAAAATGCATAGTTTCTCATTTGGGATGATAACAATATCATTATTTACATATCACTACATTTTGACAGCACTACAAAGCGGGACTCGCTCAATAATTCAATCTAAAAGTGTAGTTTGTCAGGACTATTGTGAATCAATTCTCTTGTTTATTACAATATATAGGAACCTCTCAGTTCCAAATTTTAATATGGGTGGTTTGGAAGACGGACGGTCACCCAAGTGCCCATGGCTACTAAAATTATCCATCATTTAAATGTCACATCATTTTTTTTTTGTAGAATATCTTTTGCTTAAACCAAATACATAACAACCGGTAAAGTTAATTTGCTTTGGTATTCTAGAATGCTCTATACATATGTAGCAAGTGGCAACAAACATTCAATGCTTGCCATGGTGTGCTTTGATATTTGCATATAACAATTGTTATAATTAGACGCACATAGAGTTCGTGCAATACTACTGTTCATTTGGTGCTTGC
Source organism: Phyllobates terribilis (assembly GCF_046119375.1). NCBI lineage: Eukaryota > Metazoa > Chordata > Amphibia > Anura > Dendrobatidae > Phyllobates > Phyllobates terribilis. Next base: position 250,192,401 of record NW_027362769.1, on the reverse strand, counting down.
TACATCTGTACAATAATAATAATAATAATAATTTTTATTTATATAGCGCCAACATATTCCGCAGCACTTTACAATTAAGCGGGGACATGTACAAACAATAAATTCAATACAAGGTGAGACAGTTTAACAGTTACATCAGGAGTGAGGTCCTTGCTCGCAAGCTTACAATCTACATGGAAATGGGGGGACACAATAGGTGGAAAGTGCTTGTTATTTCAGGTCTGGCAATTATAATAAGTCGGGATTATCATATAAAGCTGTATGATCCGGTCATCAGCCTGTATGTTAAAGTGCAATACTCAATTACCGAGTGCAGTTATCGAGTGCATGGAGGGTGTAGAAACAGATGAACAGTAGGGTGCAGATTCTGAATAGTATTTAGGAGGGAACAGGGGAAAGTTAGTTTACTGAGTAGTTGAGGTGGTAGGCTTGTTTAAAGAGATGGGTTTTTAAAGCGCGCTTGAAGACATCGGGGCTAGGCATCAATCGGATCGTCTGGGGTAGAGCATTCCAGAGAACTGGTGCAGCACGAGAGAAGTCTTGGAGACGGAGGTGTGAGGTTCGGATTATGGGGGATGTTAGCCTTAGGTCATTTGTGGAACGGAGGGCACATGTAGGACGATAGACTGAGATGAGAGAGGAGATATAAGGTGGTGCAGAACTGTAGAGAGCTTTGTGGGTGAGAGCAATGAGTTTATATTGGACCCTGTAGTGAATGGGTAACCAGTGTAATGACTGGCACAAGGTGGAGGCATCGGTGAAGCGGCTGGACATAAATACGACCCTGGCTGCCGCATTCAGGACAGATTGGAGAGGGGAAATTTTGGTAAGAGGGAGACCGATCAGAAGAGAGTTGCAGTAGTCCAGACGAGAGTGAATAAGAGTGACAGTAAGAGTTTTAGCAGTTTCCAAAGTGAGAAAAGGTCGGATTCTGGAGATGTTTTTAAGATGCAGGTGACAAGAGCGAGTGAGTGATCGGATATAGGGAGTAAAGGAAAGGTTAGTGTCGAATATGACCCCAAGGCAGCGGGCGTGCTGCTTGGGAGTTATGGTTGACCCCTCCAAGGTAATTTCGATATTAGGTAGAGTTAGGTTACTAGAGGGGGGAAACACAAGAAGTTCAGTTTTGGAGAGATTCAATTTGAGATAGAGGGAGGACATGATGCTAGACACAGCAGATAAACAATCCTTGGTGTTTTGTATTAGGGTAGGGGTGATGTCAGGGGAAGAAGTGTATAGTTGGGTGTCGTCAGCATAGAGATGATACTGGAACCCAAATCTGCTGATTGTTTGTCCAATAGGGGCAGTGTATAGAGAGAAGAGGAGGGGGCCTAGGACTGAGCCCTGAGGAACCCCGATAGTAAGGGGATGAGGAGGGGAAGAGGAGCCGGCAAAAGATACAGTGAACTAGCGGTCAGAGAGGTAGGAGGAGAACCAGGAGAGAACGGTTTCCTTGAGGCCTATAGAGCGGAGCATAGTGAGGAGGAGCTGGTGATCCACAGTGTCAAATGCTGCAGAGAGATCCAGGAGAATCAGCAGGGATCAGTGACCTTTGGATTTGGCTGTTAGTAGATCGTTAGAGACTTTAGTGAGGGCAGTTTCAGTGGAGTGTAAGGAGCGGAAACCAGATTGTAGAGGGTCGAGGAGAGAGTTATCTGAGAGATAGCGGATTAGACGGGAGTGGACCAAGCGTTCCAGGAGTTTAGAGATGAAGGGAAGATTAGAGACAGGTCTATAGTTAGCAGTGCAGTTCTGGTCCAGGGATGGCTTTTTAAGTAAAGGGGTTATGATGGCATGTTTAAATGATGAGGGAAAGATACCTGACGAAAGAGAGATAATAAGATAATAAGCCAAGAAATGTGCACTGCTAAAATCCGAAAATACTTTATTTTAGAAATTGGTCCATAATTTGGATGTTAAAGAGCAGAAAATATATCTTTGTACCGCGTAAGCCAGTTGATAGTAAAAATATTAATAAAAATTGAGATTCCTCAGAGATGGATACAAAATGGCAAAACTTAAATCACCTTTTCCTCCGTCATCACATTTTTCGTTAGCCATTAAAATGAACAAGAATTGATGCGAATTGATTCGCTTGATTCGGTTCATCGATCACATCAGTAATATGTGTCTGTTTAATGGATTCCTTGAGAACTGTATAAATGGCTTTTCTTTTGATTAGATGGCCTGATGTGATGTCATCCTTGTGTCGTGATGCATATGTGATGTCACGCTAGGCCGAGTAATCGAAAGAAGGCTGGCTGTTGCCACAAGATTGGAGGCAGTTGCCACGAGATTGGAGGCAGTTTCTAGGGCTCCAGTCCAGTGATGTCACCGGTGGACTGGGTCCTGTGAATCAATTTGCACCAACTCTAGTATCGACCACTGAAGGACTCGCACATTTTATTTTTTTTATCTTATGGACCACAAGTGGCAATGGTGGTTATTTACATTTGAATAAATAACCAACTGTGAGGAAAACAATGGCCTGGGAGGGGTATATTGATAATGTATTTACAAAATGGGGGGAACCCCAAAAGAGACCCCTCTCTAACAAGCCATAAAACGTAGCTTTTATGTCATATTTGATTAAAAACGTCTAGGGGTATATAAAACGTTGACCCTAATCTGTCTTTAGTATAGTGGTATTCATATTTCTACACACTTAGCGGCACCCCGGGGTGCTTTCATTCAAGTGTCAGAATAGGACAAACTGTACTCAAGTCCCCCCAACATGTTTCACCACATTTGCGGCATCATCAGGGGATGGGACATTGGCAAAGATCTTCTTTTGATCTTCTTTTGATCAACCATATTGACTAACCTTATGGATTGATATCTGCAATTCTTCTTAAAAAGGCTATGGATATTCTAAATCCCCTTCAACTCTCCCCCCTAATTCAGAGTCTGCTATGGAGCCATTTAGGAGTTTTCCGACCCTGAAAATGAATTGAATCTAGTAAAAAACATGCCTTAACTCAGATATCTACATAATGAGTCCAGCAATTTTCTCATAAAAAGACTGACAGGAGATTTGTAAGCTACTTCTATCTAAGTGCTCCAGGTCAGAGTCCCTTAACACTGCAATCCTCACTAGAGTTATCTCAGTATTATTCTTGCCTAGCTGAATCTGCCAACATGAATTAATAGGGCTGTAATTTATCTTCTAGGTGTCAGAAGAACATCAATAAATACCTTTCTCTGACAAGCTTCTGTGTTTGATACATCAGTTAGTTCTTTTTGTAAACTCCATTGGGGGCTGTTTATATATTGACCCAGCTGTAAGGAATTTGGGTGATTTTGCATAGAAATCAACATTGACATCATATGGCTTGATTAAAATGCACAGACTGTTTTATAAGAAAAAGGAAACAAACAATTGCAAAATATCAATTTAACATATCAAAGCAAATACAGAATGCACTATCCAAACGAGGTGGTCACCAGTGACTGACTTATTTCATTTGTAGGTTACTTTTATCTCAGGCTCAGTGGACATATTATTTTCTACATTGTAAATATTGCTTTTCCTTTACTGATGGGATGAATATATTCATTCTTATCTCTTCTATTTAGAAAATATTGTAAATGTGACAAGCCATAAAACACAGGGAAATACACTTTATGTCACTGAATGCAAAAAATAAGACATGTCCAAATACTCATTCCCCGGGACACACAAACTGATATCAGAACTCAAGACATATGTTGTCAACTGTAGGAAGGTATAGCTCGCTCCCTCAGGGTTCTAGAAAACCACTGCAGTAGTATCCATGATTGATGACACAAACACCACATGCCGCAAAACTACAAGAGTGTGTGCACAATAAAAATACCACCACAGTATTACAAATGATAATGTTCTACATATCTATTCACACTCGTATTATCATTGTAAAATACTGAAATTATATGCTATAATATCAGCCAATGGGACCTTCATTTTCAGGATTTGGCATGGCTTTATTAGACCGCTCTCATTGACCTTGTGTTCCTTTACCCTGCACATTGGGGGACAGAAGTGTTGGTTTGTAGGGAGCAACTGTGAAAATTTCTCAATCTGAGGATCGGTGAGGCTCATGGCAGTTTGACCTGCATTGATCAGCATGTGCCGGTTTCTGCTTCAGCCGCTAGGCGGCGCCACACCGTTGTTGCACGTGATGCTTGATAGCATAAATGTTTTTTTATTCCTTGAACTTATGGCTCTGGCCAGTCCAGAAGCAATTGGGTTAATATTGTTATGTGATTTCTATCTGCTGTCAGCACTGGGTGGGACTGTTCTATATAAACCACTGAGAGCCAGCCCCCCCTGCCAGTCAATAGTATTGCTGTCATAGTGAATACTGCTGAGCTCTGATCCTGTATTTTGTCCTGATTTCTCCTGTTCTTTGACTTCAGTTTGATTTCTGACTGTCTTAGCTTTGACCCTGCTTGACGACCCTTTTTGCCAGCATGCGCCACCTAGCAGCAGCTGACTCTGTGGCCATTGCCCAGGGACCCCTGTGTAAGTCCAGATTCTTGTACAGTTGTAAAAGGTGAAGGTCTTTGGGCTTTGGGAAACGGAGTAGCTTGAGCCATCCTCTTTGTGGTAGCCATTTTGGAGGTGTCAGATGACTATGAACAGTGCCCATGTGACAGTAATATTATATTATAGCAAAATACAATTACTTCTGGCAAAAAAAAAACCACTGAGGGACTACGTTCCCATGATGAGTTTTGGTGAATTTTTTACCCAGGGTAATTTCGAAAAAATGCAAGTAACGTATTTTACTTAAAGAGGTTTTCCCAAAAATGAAAGTTGTTTTTAATCAATAGATTTTGGAATGATAATATGCTGAGATAATCTTATAAATGTGCCCCTGCTGTGTACTGTGTAATGGCTGTGTCTGACTGTACAGGAACATGGTCTGATCATACCACATCTCCTGGGCAGGGGAGGATGCAAAAGAGTATGCAGACATTACAGCAGGGGGATCATAGCTGATTCTTTCTGTGAGGTAAAACATTTCACTGTCTGGTTTTAAAAAAATGGTTTACTTCACAGAAAGAATCAGCTGTGATCCCCAGCTGTGATCCCCTGCTGTAATATCTTTATACTCTTTTGCTTTCCCCCTGCCCAGGAGATGTGGGCAGATGTTCCTGCGCGGTCAGACACAGACATTACACAGTACACAGCAGGGTCACATTTCTAAGATTATCTCAGCACAGGAACATTTTATTTAAACACATCCAATTGTGGAAGTTATTATTATTCCAAGATCTATTGATTTAAATGAACTTTTGTTCGTGAGAAAACCTCTTTAATAGATGCAGAACACTGCAACGTTAAAATCCCACCAAAATCTCATCGTAGAAATGTACACTTGATGAGTTTTAAAATCTGATGGGTATATTTATCTTGCCTAAAGGGAACCAGTCAAGTTGAATATAACTCGGATGTATAGGCAGCATGCTATCGTGCAGGCGAGGCTGAACAGATTGACAACTAGTTTTTTAAGGAAAAGATTCAGTATACTGCAACATTTTAAATTCCTACTTTTTCAGGACTTAGGAGTCCAAATTAATTGAAAGTTTTCTTTGTAAAAGCATACGTAAAGATATAGTTTACAATTATTTAGCATGCGTTTCTTATATAGCGCCATCATATTCCACAGCGCTTCACAGACATTATCATTGCTGTCCCATTGGACTCACCAACTAAATTCCCTATCAATTTGTCCTTGACGTGTGGGAGAAAACTGGGGGGAACATACAAACTACTTGCAGATGTTGTCCTTGGTGGGATTTGAACCCAGGACCCAAAGCAACAGCGCTAACCATTCAGCCACCATGCTGCCCGTGCTGGCATTCATTGAGTAGAACTGCCTACTGGACTCCTAAGCCTAAAATGAATAGAAATAAAAATGAAAAAAAATTACAATTTCATCTACTTCACTCTACTGAAGACTTTCGGCTCCATAACCAGCTGCCTAATGATTGGTGTGAATGTCAAGTTCACTTTAAGCCAGAAATACTGTATATGACTTTGATGGAAGACGAAAGACCCAATTATAAAGGTCTACTGGTCCAGTGTTATTTTGTGTCCTCAGTCACAAGAACTGATTCTCAGCCTTAATACAACTGGACAAATACTGTATGAATAAAAGTATGGATTAGGAATAGTAATAACTGCATACTTCTAGTAATAAAGTATTGACCGCGTATAAACATCAGTGGATTTCACATATACTGGCAACCACAAGTGACTTCTCAGTATGACCTTAGATAAATCATTTTCAGTGTATCTGTACTCTTCAAGTGATACAAATGACATTGTAAGCAGTCTGAGTACTCATTATTCTAGTGAGTACTGTTCTATTATGTGAAGTACCATGTTCAATGAGATTGCATTGTTTCAATAATTCCTTGCCAAGTCAGCAGCTTCTCTGCTCGCTGGAAATCTCTGTCAAAAGGTTAAACAGCTCTAATCGATTAATAGTAAAATCATTGCTTTCTCTAATTTGGAAAGATGTCTTTATGAGGACAGGTTTACATTCCTAACCTGAGACTGTCTGGAATAACACAAAATGTGAGCAAAATAAAATTCCTCCAAAGAAGCCTATGCTAATAAGGAGACGTTGCCAGATTAACCATTGCAGCAAATGCTAAATCAGAGTCTTCACCACCAATTTTTCCATACATATCAAGACTTTCCAGAACATGTACACAGAGAAGCAATCTGCAGAATCAATATATACAGTACATACATATATAAATGAAGATCGTTATCACCTGTTTGGTATAATTGGTTATTCGCACACCTGACTATAATCCTACAAAATTCCCGACTTTGTGCAAGTACCTAGAAAAATGAGGCTTTGAAGCTGTTTTAAAGCCAAAGGGTGATCACACCAAACATTGATTTGATTTAGATTTCTCTTTTGTTCATTTACTTTACATTTTATTAATTGATAAAATACATTGTTAACACCTCAATTTGTAAAGCATTCTTACTCTACAGCACTTTTTCCACAGCTGGCTGAAACTTTTGCACAGTCCTGTATGCATACAGTATATATATATATATATATATATATATATATATATATATATATATATATATATATATATATACACATTAAAGAGAACCTGTCACCAGATTTTTCCCATATAATGTAGGGCCAGCACCTTTAAGCCCTCTGTTACAGCATTCTAATATCGTGTATATATGTCCCCAATAGGCTCAGCATAACACAAAAAATAGTGTTTATTATACTCACCTGTGGCATGGTCCGGTTCGATGGGCGTCTCTGGTCTTCATCTGGCCCCTCCTCTCTGGTTACGATCTTCGTCTTCCTTCTCTGGTTCGTGCGGATGATGCATCCTACGCTATCCACATTGGGCGAGTCAGCCACACGAATCAAGAAGGAGGATAGTGATCGCAAGAAGAGGGAAGGCACTAGAACAGGACCAGCGACACCCATCAGATTGGACTGCGTTATAGGTGAGTATAATAAAAGCAATTTTTTGTGTTATGCAGAGCATAATGGGGACATATATATAGAATTCGAGTATGCTGTAACAAAGGGCTTACAGGTACTGGCCATACTTTATATGTGAAAAACCTGGTGACAGGTTACCTTTAAGGGCGCAGTCAGACGGCCAAATAAATGGGTCCAAGATTGAACCGCAATGCTTAGACAGGCCACGACTCTCCCAGCACAACCGTGACAGCTGCATAGAAATATATGAAGCTGTCGTGCTTGGGTAGAGAGAGCTGACGGCCAGTCCGTGCATTGTCGCCTGATCTCGGTCCAAATTATTAGGTCATCTGACTGTACACTTACAATCTGATAGAGCTGCAGAGGTGCTGATAGAGTTATAAAGGGCATGTTCTCCCTCTGTCAAACTGCTCACATGAAACTTTCATTATTGTCAGTAGCATCTGAGGGGTTAAAATTCTGGGATTGGAACATTCACGACTAAATGTCCATCATTTAGCAGGAAGGAGTTAAAGAGATCAGAAATTTTCCCACCAACAGGAAATGCAATGCTGAATACACAATCCAAGAAACCTAAACAATATTCAATTTCATACAAATATTTCAGGGAACATAATAAGCATTAAAATTAATAATGCTGAATTATTAATGGATGGTATTAGTAGCAATGTCTGGCTTTCCTGTTCCGCATTTAGTTGGCCTAAATCTGTCAGCAAACATGGATCTTAACATTTTTTTTTAAAGTTCCATTATTGAACTGCTAACCACGCACAAATTTAGTGGTTGACAAAATATATGTATTCTTCCAAGAAGAGTTTTAGAAAACTGTAAACTGCGGCAGTAAAAAAGTGAATTAGTTACTTATAATATGAAGGAGGGTTTTGAATTTCCCTATTCTGAGTTCTTCGCACTGCTTAACATAATTTTATTTCACATTGCTGTAGATTAATGTTGCAAAAATAAAAAAAAGGAAAGTACAAACATTTCCTGGCATGCAGATTTAATGTGGCTGTAGTTTCAGCAGTTGGATGCATTTGGTCATCACTCACTAGTAATTAAAGGGGTTTTCCCATGAACAAAAGTTCATTTTAATCAATAGATCTTGGAATAATAATAAGTTCCACAATTGGATGTGTTAAAATAAAATGTTCCTGTGCTGAGATAATCTTATAAAATGTTCCCCTGCTGTGCACTGTAATGGCTGTGTCTGACCGTGCAGGAACATAGTCTGATAATACCAAATCTCTTGGGCAGGGGGGGAGAAGCAAAAGGGTATACAGATAGCGCAGCACAAAATCACAAATGATTCTTTCTGTGAGGTAAAACATTGTTTAGAAACAGGCAGGGGAATGTTTTGCCTCACAGAAAGAATCAGCTGCGATTCCCATGCTGTAATGTCTGTATACTCTTCTGCTTTATCCCCTGCCCATGAGATGTGGTATGATCAGACCATGTTCCTGCACAGTCAGCCATTACACAGTACACAGCAGGGGCACATTTATAAGATTATCTCAGCACAGGAACATTTTATTTAAACACATCCAATTGTGGACCTTATTATCATTCCAAGATCTATTGATTAAAAAGAACTTTTGTTCATGGGAAAATCCCTTTAAACAATACATTTGACCAATGGAAACTAAAAATCCAAAATACTTTGTAATGGTGTTGTATATGCATTTGTGCAGGTCATATTCAGATTAAAAGAAGAGCAACAGAAATGTGCCATCAGCAATAACACTTAGACCTCATTCAGATGGCAATAATTCACATACATGTTCTATCCAGGTTTTTCCTTAGAACACATAGACACACAATGATTATAGGCATATTCATATGTTTTTGCTTTTGTGGTTTTTGTGTCTATATGTGGTGCAGCTTTATGTCGTTTTTGAGCCTAAAGATATTTTCACACGCTAACTATAATGCAGAAATTTCTGCATCAGAAATGTGCCTCTTGCTTTTGATGCAGGTTTTTTATGCATTTTTCCAATCCATTGGAATGGGTAAAAAATGTTGCAAAGGCGTTGAAATAATTGACATGCTTTATGAAATTGCTTCAAATCTGCAAGGAAATAATAAGCAACGTGTGCATGAGGTTTCTGGAATCTCATGCTGGTACTTGGAAATTCTTCATTTCTTGGTGACAAAACTGCGCGGAATAAAATGTGACAAAAATGCTGCAAATACTTAGCGTATGCATATACCCTGAGCCGGGAATGGACTCTAAAGGAATGAGGACTATAAAAGTAGGATTTATTTTTCTTCTCAGGATTCATTCTGACTTCAACTAAAAATTCTAGCAAACATCATTACAAACTGGATCAAAAACTGCAGCCTAAGGTTAAGTTCCCACAATGAGTTTTTTGGTGAGTTTTTTACACTTTTGCAGCGCCTTACAGTTCCAGCAAAGTGGATGGGATTCCAAGATGGGAATTTTCCACACCTAATGTAAGTCTATGGTGAAATTCGGCACAGAACACTCAACGTTCCCGCAAGAAAATTGATATGCCTCAGACTTGAAAAAAGCACTGCAGGTCAGTTGATGCAGCATTAAAAAGAAGCACAGTGAGCGTGAGATTTTTATAAATCCCATCCACTTTGCTAGACCTGTAGGGCGCTGTTCTTTTGACACAAGAAAAACATGCAGCATCAAAAACGCACCAAAAGCTCATCGTGGGAACGTAGCCAAATAGAAACACGACACCACTTCTTCATTTTTCACCCACTCCTGATTTTGGCTTTCAAATACTGATGGAAAAAAAACTCGCTAAATACTCAACGTGTGAACGTGGCCTTATTGGTGCAGAAAATCTGCAACATCAAAAACTCACAAAATGCTCATCGTGGGAACATAGCCCAAGGCTGGCAAAACTTCTTAGTTTTTCATTCATCTCATCTGTTTAGAAATATTGCTCTGCAGCATTATTTCTCTGTCCACATATTTTTAACTAAATTATGTTACTTTATTGAGAGGTATATTCCATATAATCACATATATTAATTACTAAATAAATAAATGCCTTATTATTCTCTCTTTTTGTTCAGAGTGGTGGAATTAAAAAGAATTGATATTTGCTTTAAGAAATCACGCTTTGTGTAAAAATCTCCCCCACCTATCGGTGAAATAAAAAAGAAAGAAAATGATCAACACAAACAAGCATTATGTATATATTTTTCTGAAGAGATCGTTTTGTTTTTTCTTTTACCTAAAAATCTATGAAGTTCTAGATCAATGCAGAAGCTCTGAGGACTTGCTCTAACCAGCTTCCTCTAATTAAGTGATTTGTAGTGCTGCTCCTATTTATCATATGAGCAGGTTCTGCAGGGGTCCGCACAATGCAGCTCCATCACAGTTATTTATAAATATGCCTCATTTGTTAGACCTATTGCTGCACATGTGGGGGCTTTTTTCCAATACGTACTGTCATGGTTTAGTCTACCTATCAGGGCTTCTTTCATTTAAAATTTTTTGTATCTGTTCATCTGACATAGGAATAACGTCCCTAAGGACATGAACTAAAGCAATTACTCACTGCATCCTAACAGCAGAACATTCTTCTCAGGGGGTTTCGATTGGGAGGGTTATTTCCTTATATTTTCAGTGCTCCTGTGCTCGGTCATGGTTGTGTAGTACATCATCATATTGGAAGGAACAGTGCTTTATCTAATATTTAGTCAAAATTGCTAATCTTAATATTGAGGAAATGTCTTTATGCTCAGCATTGGCTCAATAATTGTTCTACATGCGGTTTGTTTTAAAAAAAATTTCCTACAGCCAATATGAAAGAAAAATTAAAGAGGTTATCCAGGATTTTATTTTCACTATGGACCTAAAAGCTAACAGGCAGGTAGGTGCTTACAGAGACAACTACCTGCCTGTTATATCAGGGGCTGGCACAGACCACCCCTGCCAGCGATTCAGCTGCCCACATCACATCAACAGAGCAGCTCTTATTCTTCTTCCAGGTTGAACTGTCGATGGGGCATGACTGCCGACATCATGCTGATTGACAGCCAGCTCCCCGCAGTTAGGCAGTGGGGAGCTGGTTACACATTCAGCATGATATTGGCAGTCATGCCCCATCAACAGAGTAAAACATATGAGAAACCATTGCTCTGTTGATGTGACATCAGCAGAAGTTGCTGAATCGACAGCAGGAGCGGTATGTCACTCCCCTGTGGCAGCAGCTCTGTCCATTTTGATGAAACTGCACAAAGCTGCAGTGATAACAACAAAATTCGCAACATTTTTTATGAACTTTGCATTGCGCAAAAAAATGCAACTTTTCAAATCGTTTTCCGCCAGTTTTCTAGCGTAAAACACATTGGTGAATGAGGCCATAGTTTTGTAAAGGATGTATGCCCTATAAAAATCACACCTTTAGTGTTCTAATTGCTGCCTTTGTTCTGCAGAAACCAAAGTTAAATCAAATAACCTAGTTAGGGTGTTTGGTGCACCCTTGGTGCAGCCAAAATTCTCAGTGCACAGATTTTGTATTCCCTTACAGGTGATAGACAGCACTGGCTTGTGTGGAGCGAGTACTGTGCACAAGGAAAGCTCAGGCAAGCTAGTGCTGTCAATCACTGGTGACGGGGGTGTGAATATGCAAAATCAATGGGCAGATCAGTGCACTTTGCGTCTTGGTACCACCAAGGGTGCACCGAGAATATTAATTAGTATATTAGATTAAACTTTTGTTTTTGCAGGATAGAGGCAGCAAATACAAAGCTAAAGGTGTAATTTTTAAAGGGATTATATCCCCTACAAGGCCATGTGTTTAGTTTATACTGTGAATTTGGGCTGACAGAGTCCCTTAAAAATATATAAAGGATTTGTTGTATGAGAAAGTTAATATAAACTGGTGTTGGTTCTCCTGAAGAAGAAGTTAGAGTATATTGAAACATGTAGAGAACAAACTGCACTACCAATATTTTTGCCTGATTCTGACTCCTTGATTGGATACACACCAGCTGCACAGGTCACGCTATCTCAAAACTACCCACATAACCACGTTGGATCGGCCAACTGCTGGAACTCTGTTTGATACTGTTTAAGTATTGTGTCTAATACACACGTGGTCAAAATTGTTGGTACCCCTTGTTTAATGAAAGAAAAACCCACAATGAACAAATGAAAGTCAGATATTGCTTTTCAACCCTGCTTCCACAGAATTTTTTAAAAATTAAACTCATGAAATAGGCCTGGACAGAAATTATGATACCCCTGAATATTATGTGACAAAAGGGACATGTTAAATCAAGTTGTATCCACTATTTAGCATCACAGGTGTCTACAATCATGGAATCAGTCAGTGGGCCTGTATTTAGGGCTACAGATACTCACTGTGCTGTTTGGTGACATGGTGTGTACCACACTCAACATGGACCAGAGGAAGCAAAAGAAAAAGTTGTCTCATGAGATTAGAAAGAAAATTATAGACAAGCATGTTAAAGGTAAAGGTTATAAGACGATCTCCAAGCAGCTTGATGTTCCTGTGAAGTTCCTGTGACTACAGTTGCACATATTATTCAGAAATTTAAGATCAATGGGACTGTAGCCAACTTCCCTGGACGTGGCCGCAGGAGGAAAATTGATGACAAATCAAAGAGATGGATAATACGAATGGTAACAAAAGAGCCCAGAATAGCTTCAAAAGAGATTAAAGGTGAACTTCAAGCTCAAGGAACATCAGTGTTAGATCGCACCATCCATCGTTGTTTGATCCAATGTGGAATTCATGGGAGACGACCAAGGAGAACACCATTGTTGAAAAAAAATCATAAAAAAGCCAGACTGGAATTTGCCAAACTACATGTTGACAAGCCACAAAGCTTCTGGGAGAATGTCCTAAGGACAGATGAGACAGAAATGGAAGTTTTTGGCAAGGCACATCAGCTCTATGTTTACCGATGGAAAAATGAAGCATATCAAGAAAAGAACACTGTCCCTACTGTGAAACATGGAGGAGGCTCTGTTATATTCTGGAGCTGCTTTGCTGCATCTGGCACAGGGTGTCTTGAATCTGTGCAAGGTACATTGAAATCTTAAGACTATCAAGGGATTCTAGAGAGAAATGTGCTGCCCAGTGTCAGAAAGCTTGGTCTCAGTCGCAAGTCATGGGTCTTGCAACAGGATAATGACCCAAAGCACACAGCTAAAAACACCCAAGAATGGCTAAGAGGAAAACATTGGACTATTCTAAAGTGGCCTTCTACAGTGCTGGCCAAAAGTATTGGCACACCTGCAATTCTGTCAGATAATACTCAGTTTCTTCCTGAAAATAATTGCAATCACAAATTCTTTGGTATTATTCTCTTCATTTAATTTGCTTGCAAGGAAAAAACACAAAAGAGAATGAAGCAAAAATCAAATCATTGATCATTTCACACAAAACTATAAAAATGGGCCAGACAAAAGTATTGGCACCCTCAGCCTAATACTTGGTTGCACAACCTTTAGCCAAAATAACTGCAAACAACCGCTTCCGGTAACCATCAATGAGTTTCTTACAATGCCCTGCTGGAATTGAAGACCATTCTTCTTTGGCAAACTGCTCCAGGTCCCTGATATTTGAAGGGTGCCTTCTCCAAACTGCCATTTTGAGATCTCTCCACAGGTGTTCTAAGGAATTTAGGTCTGGACTCATTGCTGGCCACCTTAGAAGTCTCCAGTGCTTTCTCTCAAACCATTTTATAGTGCTTTTGGAAGTGTGTTTTGGTTCATTGTCCTGCTGGAAGACCTATGACCTCTGAGGGAGACCCAGCTTTCTCACACTGGGCCCTACATTATGCTGCAAAATTTGTTGGTAGTTTTCAGACTTCATAATGCCATGCACAGGGTCAAGCAGTCCAGTGCCAGAGGCAAAAAAGCAACCCCAAAACATCAGGGAACCTCCGCCATGTTTGACTGTAGGGACCGTGTTCTTTTCTTTGAATGCCTCGTTTTTTTTCCTGTACACTCTATGTTGATGCTTTTTTCCAAAAAGCTCTACTTTTGTCTCATCTGACCAGAGAACATTCTTCCAAAACATTTTAGGCTTTCTCCAGCCTGGCTTTTTTTTTGTCTTGGGGTAAGAAGTGGGGTCTTCCTGGGTATCCTACCATACAGTCCCTTTTCATTCAGACGTCGATGGATAGTATGGGCTGACACTGTTGTACCCTCGGACTGCAGGGCAGCTTGAACTTGTTTGGATGTTAGTCGAGGTTCTTTATCCACCATCCGCACAATCTTGCGTTGAAATCTCTGGTTAATTTTTCTTTTCGTCCACATCTAGGGAGGTTAGCCACAATGCCATGGGGTTTAAACTTCTTGATGACACTGCGCACGGAAGACACAGGAACATTGAGGTCTTTGGAGATGGACTTGTAGCCTTGAGATTGCTCATGCTTCCTCACAATTTGGTTTCTCAAGTCCTCAGACAGTTCTTTGGTCTTCTTTCTTTCCTCCATGCTCAATGTGGTACACACAAGGACACAGGACAGAGGTTGAGTAAACTTTAATCCATGTTAACTGGCTGCAAGTGAGATTTATTTATTGCCAACACCTGTTAGGTGCCACAGGTAAGTTACAGGTGCTGTTAATTACACGAATTAGAGAAGCATCACATGATTTTTCAAAGGGTGCCAATACTTTTGTCCATCCCCTTTTTAGGTTTGGTGCAGAATTATATCCAATTTGGCTTTTGGACAATTCTTTTTGCGTTTTTTTCATTGAAGACAAATTAAATGAAGAGAATAATACCAAAGAATTTGTGATTGCAATCATTTTCAGGAAGAAACTGAGTATTATCTGACAGAATTGCAGGGGTGCCAATACTTTTGGCCAGTACTGTTTGAGCCCTGACCTAAATCCTATTGAGCATCTTTGGAAAGAGCTCAAACATGCCGTCTGGAAAAGGCAACCTGCAAACACGTGACAACTGGAGCAGTTTGCTCATGAGGAGTGGGCCAAAATACCTGTCGAGAGGTGCAGAAGTCTCATTGACAGTTACAGGAATCGTTTGATTGCAATGATTGCCTCAAAAGTTGTTCAACAAAATATTAAGTTAAGAGTACCATCATTTCTGTCCAGGCCTATTTCATGAGTTTAATTTTTTTTTTAATTCTGTTGAAGCGGGGTTGAAAAGCAATGACTGACTTTCATTTGTTCATTTTCATAGATTTTTAATTTATTATTACTTTTGTCAGATTCAAGTTATTCCTGTGACCATTGGGGGTTTTTCTTTCATTAAACGAGGGGTACCAACAATTTTGACCACGTGTGTACAATCCTACCGGGTGAGCAGAACCGCCGGTTATCACTACTTTAATCTGGATAACACTCTATTGCGCTTTCTTTGTTCCCTTAGCCAATTCCTAGTATAAACTGGTGAAAATTATCATTTTAAGGCAGAAAAGCATTTTAGGAACTGGTCTCATCTGCATTCACATAGAAGAATTAAAACACTGTCAAATCCAATATAGTAAATAATAATTGAACAATTCCCAATTTAACTAATGGTATTCCTACTTGTTATTCCTCTTGTGCTCCTTTCTTGGCAGCCATGCATGTATCTAGTCAGCAATAATTGTGTGCACCTTTATGTATGATCTGATGGCCACCACACTTGAGGAAAAACCTACATGGCATAAAATTAATTGCAGGGGCATCTTTAATTTAATCAGAGGAAATTGTGTGAAAATGCAGTTCCATGCTGACCTTTACTATAAAGGTTTATAATCTAATTACTGTGTTTTAGATGATTTCCTTTAATCACATATGATCCTTTCTTGTTTGCTTTCCCTTGCAAACAACATTGGTAAAATTGACATAGAAAACAAATAATATTTTTTATTAGATTATAATAAAACCAGGCAAATTGTTAATTCCGATCACATTCATGTGAGATAGCAAAACAAGTGCAGTCCTATTTCTTCATATGAAACAAGCCTCAAGAAAACATGGAATTTGATGGCAGATAAGGCCTACTTTAATCATGTCACCCATTTCCTTATCTGTTCTAAAACATTGCTCTATTTGTGACATTGCTAATGTTGAAGTTGTGATATAGAGTGTTCCAGGGCCTACAGGGGTAAAGACAGATAGGAAGGGCAACATCTTAAGAGCAAGGTATGTGGAGAAGAATAGAAATAATTTACAAAAGCTGTTAAATATTGAGTTTAATACGTGGGTCCAATTTTAAGGGTCTGGCTTGTCGGAAGGGTAAGAAGCACATGTGTGGTTAAGATAAGGCTGGGGGTCTACAGATCTTCCTTCCAGATTGTGTGGCTGGTAGTCAGTGCAGAGAAGAATGAAAAAAAAGCAATGTCTACCTTAAGTAAGAAAGAGTATAAAAAATAATATACATTTTATTTAATCCATTAAACGATATTCCCGATACCAAATAACAATATTAGCAAACACTCCCATATAACATGGTAATCTTCATGCAGATTATTAGTCAGGCCTCCCATTGCCAACTTTGTTTTTTTATTTGCATTAAAAGATAGGATTTGTTTTATTTCACCTCCCCCCATATTAGACATTTCAGATAAACCTTAGTTTAAAGTCAATATTACAGTTTGACCATGGTGGGCAAAATATTCAACTAGTACAAAAAGCATAATTTAAGAACCACTATCAAAATCTTTATCCTTTTAATTTATTACAATCATCATATTTTATATAGCACTTTGTACTTACAATTGCTCATTTTGCCTTTCTACCCAGTTAATTCTTCTCTTTTCCATTAAGTCTATGACATCACGTGATCTGAACCTTCTAAGCTCTGTGTAGAAGCAGGAAGTCACTTTTCACCTAGCAGGGGGGAGAAGGGAGCAACTGGGTCAGAAGATGAAGAGGGAGATGACTCATGCAGGGACAAGAGACTTCCTGTTTCTACACAGAGAAAAGAAAATAATTAGTTGGGTAGAAAGGCAAAATGAGCAATTGTAAGTGCACAGTGCTGTATAACAAGATGACGACCATATATTAAGAGGATAAAAAACTTTTATGGGAGTGTTTCTTTAAGCTGAGATGCAGAAAAGTATTTGTAGGATCTGCAGATTGATGAGCTGCTTTAGCTATGTTTCTACTTGCCAGTGGCTTGAAGCAAGCAAAGTGATCACTGGTGAATAGACACTACATATATCTCTCACACTAGAGGCTCTTCTACTTTAAGACTGACAAATAGATTTTTTTTTTAAAACAATACATTTTTTACTTTTTATGTATATTTCACAAAGTGATATGAAATCAACAACAAAAATAATGATGAAAAGAGTAACAAAAAATGAAAAGATCAGCATATTGCAAATCCAATACGTTATATTAACAAGAAAATCGAGTGGATATGTGTATTAGCACTAGTCTTATAAATGGAATTTTTTGACCCTACGGTGATTTTAGTCAACATAAAATCATGGATGACCAAATATTTTTCTTGCTAAAACAACAACTTAAAAATATGAGAGATGTTAGATAGTAAGGGTTAACCACAGCAACATCTGAATGTTCATTGGGATTAGGCATTTAAGGGATATGCCCTGGTGTCTGGTTTCCCTGGAATATATCAGCGATGGTAAATTCCTTGGTGTCTCCAGAGACCTTGAACCGGCTCTTTTTTGATACAATCAAACCAACTCAGCAGATAGAAAGCGAAGGGTTTTATTAAGCACTGTATAGTTAATGGATGGTGTGAATTGTGCAATAAAAGGCAGGAACTAATGTGCTCACTGCATAGTACAGTATTTCTCCATTAACTCGAATTTAACAGGGAGATACTACAAGGCAATGCCAATTTGAGAAATGTGATGAAGAAGACGTGTCTACATGTCTACATGTCCGAAAAATAGGACACGTCTTGAAGGGTTTGATAAGACATCCAAAATACAACATGCATTTTTTTTCCTTCCGTTTCATTAAAAGACCCATAGAGGCTTAATGCATGAACTTTGTATCCAGCATCCACTTTAATATGCAGTTTTACTGATTCTCAAAGCTGAGTGCAATTGTTAATGCCGGATATTACTTTTTTCTGATTTTTGATCATGTTATATCAATGCTATCATGATTCTTTAAAATTACATGTATTAGCCAATTTATTTTATAAAGTATTACACAAATTATTGTAATAATTTTATATCAATACTAGAAAATTAATAGTTAATTCTAGATTAGATTGCCGAAAACAACTCATTGAGTAAGATATGTTCCTAGAGCACGATCAACGGGGAAACAGAATGATCGAAGCTGAAGTCCTGTATGGTCGTAAAAGGAGCAATTTATTAAACAAACTCCATTAAAGGTAAAAGGAGGGGAAAAGGACAAATGACACACAAGCTCAATTCACATACTAGGTGCTTACTCATTGAGTTTAATGGAGTTTGTCTAATAAATTACAGCTTTTATGTGCTCTGAAGACTCCAGTGCTAGCTACTTATTTTTTTCATTTAGGTGATAGGTCAATAATTGAGGAGCAATTTTGTTGAATTATTAGTTGGTTTCTTCGCTGCAAAACAATGCTTAGTTTTAACACTCTTTTAGCATCTTCCATGTAATTATTCATGTTTGTCGAAACATAGATTCATGAGGCCATATTTAAATTTAATTTTAATACACACAATATTACATGTTATGTCTAAATGAATGCACAATGTGAATAAAAGTATTGTGACACACATTTCACCTACAGGTGACTTTATGACACTCTATTTTACATCCATAGGCACTAATATGGAATTAGCTGTTCCTTTGCAGCGAAAACAGCTTCCACTCTTATGCAAGAGCCTTTTGGCAAGATTTTTCAGCGTCTGTAAGGATTTTTGCCCAAACATCCAGAATCCAGAATTGCAATTATGAGGTTAAATACTGATGCTGGACAAGGGAGCCTGGTTCTCAATGATGTTTCATGGGGTAGCGCTCAGGAATCTGGGTGGACAAGGCCAGTTTTTCCACATCAAGCTCACCCAACCATGTCTTCATGGACCTTGCTTTGTTCACTGTGGCACAGTTAATCTATAATAGAAAAGGGTCTTCCTCAAATTGCTCCCACGAAGTTGGAAGCATATAGTTCTGCAAAATGTCTTGGTATGCTGAAGTATTAAGATTTCCCTTCACTAGAACTAAGGTGCCTAGGACAACCTCTAAAAACACCCCCATAGCATTATCCCTCTTCCACCAAACCTTACAATTGGCACAATTCAGTCAGGTAGGTAACGTTCTCCTGCCATTAACCAAACCCAGACTCATCCATCAGACTGTCCACATAAAGAAGTGTGATTTGACACTGCACAGAGCAGATTTCTTCTGCTCAAGAGTCCAGTGATGTTCTATGTTTCACCACTACATCTGATGCGTGACATTGGGTTGGTGATGATAGGCTTGCATGAAGCTTCTCAACCATGGAAACCTATGCCATGTCACTATCGGCGTTTTTGTGCTGTTGTTAATGCTGGAAGATGTGTGGACTTTGCAGTTATTGACTATTCTGAGCATTGGTGACTTTTACGCTCTAGGGGCCCCTGCAGCTCAGTGACCCCGCTTTGTAACTTTACATGGTCTGCTGATTTTGGGCAGAGTTTCTGTGGCTTCTAAATGCTTCCACTTTCAGTAATACCAATCACAGGTAATTGTGGAATATTTAGGAAGAAATTTCAACTGACTTGTTACAATAGTTGCATCCTATTACAATATCATGTTTTAATTCAGCGAGCTCATTAGAACAAACCCTTCTTTCACAAAGGTTTGTAAAGGCAGACTGCATTGCTATGGGGTGGATTTCATACACCTGTGGCAATGGGACTGAATGAAATAACCCTCAATTCGAGGATAAAGAGGTGTTCCCAATACTTTTGTCTATACGATGTATCTAGATCAGAAAGCCAACAAGCATTGGAAAAGCTGCAAACCCGGAGAGCTCATTTCAAGGAGGATTACTTCTCAAGCTGACATTATAGAGCAATGTGAAATTCCATTCCCATTGGACAGTTGTACTTCAGCACAATTGTTGCACTTAAGTCATGGTAAAACCTCAATAAAAACAATGTGCAATAAGCTCTGTAGGTTAATAATTGTGTAACTCTCTTCTATACCATTGCCATCCTTGTAATTGTACCACCAAGCTCTAAGCAGGGGCATAAATAAAGGTGATTGGGCTTAGAATAAAGTGGGTTACCTTATAATGCTGGTCAACAGCAACCACCACTAAAGCCACCTCATAAAGTTGGACATAATTTTTGCTTATTCCAATCTGATTTCTTGCCTGCACCTCTTAGGGACCCCATAACAGCTAAATGGACTGCTTATAAACCACGTACGCCTATAACCTGAGTTATGTTCAATCATCTCTTGATAATCATATGCTGTATGACCACCATTGTAGAGATTGTTCTTCCATGGCCATAATTGATATTTAGATTGCATTTGTTATATGGTTTTACATCCACCCCCTACTCTGAGAGTCAATCTTCAATGTAATTATGGCTTTCTATTCATGACACATGAATAGCAAGATGAATATTGTTAGAAGGTCTAATTGCTGGAGCATTTTGGTGGTGGAAACAAATAGGACCTTCTTTGAATTGCTTTAAATTATTACATCCATTTCAATAACCTTATATCTTTAAATGCACTTTTTTTCTTTCGGGAAGCAGGTACCGAACATTACCTATAGTCAAGTTTTCCTTATCCAGTCTGCAATTTAACTTCTATTACAGCTGACTTTCCATAGGTTCTTTACATATAAATTTCTCTCGAAGGTGATGTTGAAGCAATTGAGATTATATTAGACTGTAGCAAATTGAATTAAATAAATTCAGACAAAGGATTGAAAAAATTCCATAGTTTTGCAGTCTTGTAACCCATTTACTTCAGTGACAGTATAATTTTATCAACATCTCGTGCTTCGATCCATGCCGCCTTAACACGTTGGTATTTTTTACACACATTTGCTTGTGACAAAGAAAACCATTTATTGATCTAAACTGATTTTTTTTTTCTGTCGCAGCCTGATCTTTTCAGGAGAATTGCTGACCACAGCATAAAGCTAATTGCATTTTTTCTCCATTTTGACAGACCCGGCCAAGTAACTCTTCACTGATCCATGTAACTGCTTTGTGCGCATTACAAAGAATATGCTACAGAATTGTTCTCAGTTTCGCCAACTTATACACACCTGTCTTCCGACTAGACGAGAATGCATAAGTCATCGTTTCTTCGGGAAGCCAAACAGATGATTGAAATTATTTCTCACTACTAATTCCCCTTTTAGCAGAGATAAGCTGCTTTGTTCAGCTGTAAATGAAACATTAGGGTATTAGCTGTCAAGGCAAAAGTATTGGGGAAGCTGAGATTTTATCAGCAGTTGTAACATTTTGGGCAATAAATTGTTTTGTTGGATTGAATACTAATCTCTTGTGGGACAAAGAACCAAAGCTCATTAAGGTAAATGTTTAAAGCAGGGAAGAAAAAAATAAAACCAAGGCAAAGGCATATTAGTTTTGCTATGGAAACAGAAAAATGAGCTTCCACTACACTCATAGACATTGCAGTATGTCTGGATCTAGCTGATGCTGCTGTAGTATATAATGTGGCTCTTATTACTGGAAAGCTGCAGACTAAATTGTATTATGGAATCCGCTAAGTAAAATGATAAACTAATTCAGAAATTATTAAATACTGTTTGTGAATTCTGCATCTCCGTAAAGTAACTGAATAGTTTCACCGGCTAAACGCGCTAGATGTTTAAGGACAATATCCATACAGGAGCTGAATGTGAGATTTACTGGGAATGCATTACCTCTGCACCATGATAAATTATTGACTTAAAGGAAATCTCCAATATTAAAGAAAAAAATGATTTTTTTCTATATAGAAAATCTATATAAAATGTTGAGGAACTTTTTGATTTACTTTACTTGCATCTGTGTTCCTTATATTCCATGTTCAGTCCATCATCGGAGATCGTTAAAAATGACAAAGGTCCATATCTGACTAATGATGGATATGAACTGCACCTCGCAAAGACAAAGGATGTCTATTGAGTTACATCGCGATTTGGGATGAATCCAAAGCTTGGCTCGGATACCAGAACTGTACCGTAACTTGAACCTGAACCCCACAGCAATGGAGACCCGAACTTTGGATCTCTCTCTCTTTGCAATGGACTTTCCCCGGAACTCTGAACATTGTAGGAACGGATATCCGGAAGAAGTCCGTGTTTGGCGATTAGCACTGGACCCTAACTGTCTGGTACAAACCCCAAACTTGTAAGATTCTGGTTCGCTCATCTCTAGTCATGATGTCTGTCCTTTTGCATCCATATTTGACAGAATCTGCAACAGAGGCACTGAATGCAGCCTCGAATGCGGATGTGATTTCTGACTCAAAAAGTTTTAATAGGTAGCAAAATTTTTATGCTCCTTGGAAGATGTGCAAAAATATAGTGAAGTCCCAGCCAGTTATACCAGCATGGGCAGAGCAACAGCGGTGGGACGAAGAGTGGATATGCCCCACCCGTCAAGTTCATGAAAAGTTATGGCACTTTAGTGGGTAACCTTTTAAAGAAATGTACTCCAGTCCGTAACTGGAGTCCAGTTCTACTGGAAGCGCACAACACATGTAAGAGAATTGTGACTATTATGCTAAACACACACTGATCACAGGTTTGTCCACAGTTTGATCTGATTTTCTTGGCTGTGGAGAGTATGGGAAAAAAATTCTCCTTCTTCTCCATTCTGTTAGTCCATGGAAATTGGACTGCACTCTGTTGTCGTCCAAGTGCAGTTCAATTTTTTTTGCACGGACTCATTGGCTTGCATGGCCAAGTGCGATCTGAACATCGGATGCAAATCCGAGGGAGAAATCGCACATGTGCTCGGCGCCATAGAATAACATTGGTTCTAGTGCGATCTGATGTTTTGCTGGATGACACTCGGACCCAAAATATGGTAATCTGCACAAGCCCTTACTCATTAGATGACGTACACAACTGGCATGCACAAGTCCAGCCTTAATGAATCAGGACATACAGTACAGACCAAAAGTTTGGACACACCTTCACATTTAAAGTTTTTTCTGTATTTTCATGACTATAAAAATTGTACATTCACACTGAAGGCATCAACACAATGAATTAACACATGTGGAATTATATGCTTAACAAAAAGTGTGAAACAACTGAAAATATGTCTTATATTCTAGGTTCTTCAAAGTAGGCACCTTTTGCTTTGATGACTGCTTTGCACACTCTTGCCATTCTCTTGATGAGCTTCAAGAGGTAGTCACCGGAAATGGTCTTCCAACAATCTTGAAGGAGTTCCCAGAGATGCTTAGCACTTGTTGGCCCTTTTGCCTTCACTCTGCATTCCAGCTCACCCCAAAACATCTTGATTGGGTTCAGGTCTGGTGACTGTGGAGGCCAGGTCATCTGGCGCAGCACCCCATCACTCTCCTTCTTGGTCAAATAGCCCTTACACAGCCTGGAGGTGTGTTTGGGGTCATTGTCCTGTTGAAAAATAAATGATAGTCCAACTAAACGCAAACCGGATGGAATAGCATGCCACTGCAAGAAGCTGTGGTAGCCATGCTGGTTCAGTATGCCTCCAATTTTGAATAAATCCCCAACAGTGTCACCAGCAAAGCACCCCCACACCATCACACCTCCTCCTCCATGCTTCACGATGAGAACCACGGCATGTAGAGTCAATCCGTTCACCTTTTCTGCATCGCACAACGACACGGTGGTTGGAACCAAAGATCTCAAATTTGGACTCATCAAACCAAAGCACAGATTTCCACTGGTCTAATGTCCATTCCTTGTGTTCTTTCGCCCAAACAAGTCTCTTCTGCTTGTTGCCTATCCTTAGTAGTGGTTTCCTAGCAGCTATTTTACCATGAAGGCGTCTGCACAAAGTCTTCTCTTAACAGTTGTTGAATAGATGGGTCTGCTGCTAGAACTCTGTGTGGCATTGACCTGGTCTCTAATCTGAGCTCCTGTTAACCTGCGATTTCTGAGGCTGATGACTCGGATAAACTTATCCTCAGAAGCCGAGTTGACTCTTGGTCTTCCTTTCCTGGAGCGGTCCTCATGTGAGCCAGTTTCTTTGTAGCGCTTGATGGTTTTTGCAACTGCACTTGGGGACACTTTCAAAGTTTTCCCAATTTTTCGCACTGACTGACCTTCATTTCTTAAAGTAATGATGGCCACTTGTTTTTCTTTACTTAGCTGCTTTTTCTTGCCATAGTACACATTGTAACAGTCTATTCAGTAGGACTATCAGCTGTGTATCCACCAGACTTCTGCACAACACAACGGATGGTCCCAACCCCAGTTATAAGGCAAGAAATCCCACTTATTAAACCTGACAGGGCACACCTGTGAAGTGAAAATCATTTCCGGTGACTACCTCTTGAAGGTCATCAAAAGAATGCCAAGAGTGTGCAAAGCAGTCATCAAACCAAAAGGTGGGTACTTTGAAGAACCTAGAATATAAGACATATTTTCAGTTGTTTCACAATTTTTTGTTAAGTATATAATTCCACATGTGTTAATTCATAGTTTTGATGCCTTCAGTGTGAATGTACAAATTTCATAGTTATGAAAATACAGAAAAATCTTTAAATGAGAAGGTGTGTCCAAACTTTTGGTCTGTCCTGTAAGTCTCATGATGATTTCTCCATTCATGCCGGAAGCTATATTCATAATTTCACTACATTTCTTTACCAGAGAGCCGAGGTAGGTGCAGTGAGGGCGTGCACCCACTACAACCTGTATATGGTACAAAGAGTCACCATAATACTGGACCTATCAAACTCTATGTGATATATTTACACCTCCTTGTGACTCCATTTTTGAATGGAAGAATCCATTCATGTTTCGTTGGACGCCATATGTGCCGGGTGCTGTCAACTGTCTACTGTTTCTGAAGGCATCCAGTAAAATATTTAAAGCACTTTTAATGGAATTGGTAATAGGACTAAATACTAAACTGCAAAGTACCAGCAAAGTTACTCAATTTGCAAACGCACGTTCTAACGCTAAGGCCTCATTCAGATGTCTGTTTTTCATGTATGTGAAAAAAAAGACCAATTTTCAACAGTGTTTTGGATCAGATCATATTTTCATCAGTGTTCGGACAGTGTGTCAGTTTTTACCATCCGTTATTTTCTCGTATGCAGAAAATGAAAAAAATCATTGCTTTTCCAACCCACTTCAAAGTTAATCACTGACATTACAGATATTGCACTCAGATGGTAATGTGTGCTGTCTGTGATTTTTAAAGGGGTTTTCACTCGACCAAAGTTCATTTTAATCACAAAATCTTGGAATAATAATATGTTTCACAATTGTATGTGTTTAAATAAAATGTTCCTGTGCTGATATAATCTTATCAATGTGCCCCTGCTGTGTACTGTGTAATGGCTGTGTCTGACCATGCAGGAACATGGTCTGATCATACCACAGCTCCTGGGCAGGGGGGAAAACAAAAGAGTATACAGGCATTACAGCACAGGATTGCAGCTGATTGTTTCTTTGAAGTAAAACATTGCTTAAAAACATGCAGAAAAATGTTTTACCTCACAGAAAGAATCAGCTGTGATCCCATGCTGTCCTGTCTGTATACGTTTTTGCTTTCCCCCTGCTCAGGAGATGTGGTATGATCAGACCATGTTCTGTACACGGTCAGACACAGCCATTACATAGGAGGACATTTATAACATTATTTCAGTGCAGAAACATTTTTTTAATCACATCCAATTATGGAAATTATTTTTATTCCAAGATCTAGTGATTAAAATGAACTTTTTTGGGGGGGCAACCCCTTTAATGGGCACATTGACTTGTATGGGTGATTTTGATTTTTTACTTGGATCAAAAATGGACACCTCCTTGATTTTCTTGCAGACCCACGGTCTGCAAAAAAAAAAAAACACAGGTATGAGAATAGCTCCTTAGACCATAATGAAAAAGTCTTCAAATAACTGCAGATGCTGCTTTGGTCAGTGCTTCAGAAATCCTTGATCATCGGTCCAATCTTGAATCGCAATGGACGGACTGGCTTCAGCGAGTGTGACAGCCTCATAGAAATATTAGAAATTTATGAAACTGTCACGCTTGGGGTCATCAGATGCACGGTGCATTGCGATCTGAGATCATACCGATGACCCCGATGTCTTTAAGAGCCCTAAAGCTGGTTACACACATTGGACATTAATAGTCTAAGTACGTATCACACCGTCCAAATTTACCACAGGTCGAACTCAGCAATCTCATAGGCATATATGACAGTGCTGAGTTCGAATCATTATATCCATGGTGCATTCAGACCTTGCTGCCTCTACTTGGACCTTGAATCTCAACATGTGAAATTAGCTTTAGGGGGGCAGACAGACGACCGTATTTCTTGTGCGAGGATCACATTGCAATCCTCGGACTGACCGTCGGCTCTGCTGATCTGACCGTGACAGCTTCATAGAAATATATGCCACTGTTATGCTCAGGATAGAAGTGCCGAGTCAGTTTGTGCACTGCGATGCCATTCTCGCACGAGAAACATGGCCGTCTGTCTGTGCCCATAAAATGGTTGTCTGGTCTTACACTACTCTACTAGAGAAATATTTCTTAAAAAAAGAGGATCCTCTACTCAGGATCCTCATCTAAGATAAGCATGTCATGCCTGAGGTCTGATCCTTCACTTTCTTATCCAAGCCATTACTTTATCTAAAATGATGGCAGGGATTTTTTTAAACAATTTGCGTGAATCGAACCGCAAGTTCTTTGATTTCGCTGGGTTCAGTGAATTTCCTAAAATTTGACATGGATTTAATTTTCATTAAATCAATTCACTAATTTCTAATTAATAGATCTGAATTTTATGTTTTACATAAATTACACTTTCATCGGAAAAAAAGGGTATGCAGCACAGAGAAGAATTCCCACAAATATAATTATCATCATCGCCACTTACCAAACAGGAGCATATATTGTGCCCCGTAAAGGAAATTCTCGATCCATTTACTACTTATTATAGACACACACAAGGTACATTCTGCTGACGCTGAAAATCCTC
The DNA here is from genome assembly GCF_046119375.1 of Phyllobates terribilis. Lineage (NCBI taxonomy): Eukaryota > Metazoa > Chordata > Amphibia > Anura > Dendrobatidae > Phyllobates > Phyllobates terribilis. The sequence continues at coordinate 250,164,868 of NW_027362769.1, read as the reverse complement.
TCTATTCCCCTTCAGTCACATGTTGCTGTTGGTTAGAAGACAACCGGAACAAAAAGCATGTGATTTTACCTTCTATATAAATTCAAATGCTATTATGTTGAAGAGTTTTTTGCAGACTTGCAGTCTTCTGGATGACAGAGAAACTAGGAAAATCCATCAGCAAAGGCACACAATGGATAAGCAACATTCCTCAAATAATCCAGTCAATTAAAAATTGATTTTTGTTCTAGGCAGCATGGCGGTAATGTAGTGGGAAGTGGGTATATGCATTACCAACAGAGCGCACATCAGTTAAGTGATATTTAGGTGATCTTCTATCATGGGAGAAAGCAGTGCAGTTGATGATCTTTGCTGCTGAAGAAGCTAAATTGAAGTGTCAGATACCAGAATTGCATTTTATTTCTAATATGTTGCCCTGCCAGCGTGGTAGAAGCTATGTGTAGTCTGTGAATACAAAGGGACAAAAGTGTTAAATCTAGCAGAAGCCTATTGCTTTAGGAAAGATTACACTTAAAACACAGCTTTTAAAGCTTCCAGTGATAAAAAAAAAATTGTTTAAATACACCAGGAGTTCAGAAACAGTTTTTGCTGAGAGGCGACGTGACCTCATAGAAAATAAATATACTTGCATGCATTTCATCGTATTGTTGTCTCGCTTTAAATCAATGTTTTGTTTTGGGAATTTATATTTTTAATGCTGTATGAATCATTGCAAACAGATTTAAAAAAAATAAAAATAAAAGAAACCCAAGCTGTTATTTTATTATGATTTTTTATGTTAGTTACACAATGAGAGAAGAATACTGGCACATAGGAAAAATTGACTGATGGGTGAATGGATTTTTTTTAAGTTCGAATTCGACCACTTTGCCAAATTTTGCCCCCAAAAATCTTTATATAGGACATTCTACAATCGTCAGTACCAAAAACTCAGAATTGTCCAAGGGGGAGATAAAGTTATAGCACCGAATCCTGGTTCTTTAAGGATCAATGCACTAGCCAGAGCCGTAAGCAAAGGAGCCTGAATGGAGGCACCTAGAGTTCCAATGGCTGTAGAGTCATAAGCACTTGATGGGCCACCTCAATAAATCTGAGTCCACTTATAAACGTTGCATCAGGATCGGTTTTTGAGCCTGTTGAAGCTCAAAGGATTAGAACTGATGGCAAAAATTATGCATCCAGTTTTTTGACCATTTACTTCCAGGTGCTAATCCAGGGTTTAGGATAAGGCCACTGATGCAAAAATTGATGCGCCAAATAGGTTGGGTAAACACATTGCACACAATAGATCAGTTTCTCCATTAGTTTCCATGCAGGGATTTTGTTTAAGTCACAGAGCCGGCCATATGTGAACCCAGCCTTAAAAGGGTTATACCCATCTCCAAGATACTATCCCAATATGTAGTAGGTGTAATAATAATAATATTAGCAAATACCTAAAATTGCAAATGTAGCAGAGTTCTTCTGATTTGCTATGTCTCTTACCCCATGTGTAGGGCATTACAGTAGGTTATGTATCCATGGTTATGACCACTCATATAGTGACAGGCAGCTCATGGTGGATCAGTGGTTAGCACAGTTGCTTTGCAGCACTTGGAACCTTGATTCCAATCCCACCTTGGACAACATCTGCAAGGAGTTTGTATGTTCTCCCCGTGTTTGCGTGGGTTTCCTCTGGGTTCTCTAGTTTCCTCCCACACTCCTAAGACATACTGATAGGAAATCCAGATTGTAAGTAAAATAAAATAAATAAGTTAGTTAGCTATTAGTGGTCGTAACCATGGATATCTAAGTAACTGCAATGCCCTGCACATGGGGTAAGAGACATAGTGAATCTGAAGAACTGTACTACATTTGTAATTGGAGATATTTGCTAATATTAATATCATCACACCTACTAAATATTGGGATAGGATCTTGGAGATGGGAATACCCAATTAAGGAAGATATGCTACAATGTGATTAATAATATGACATCATGTGATATCATAATAATATGACATAATGTAACATCAATGGAGCATGCCACTATTTTTTTTCATGGATTTGAATTTAATACAATATCTTGGCCTCATGGAACTTCCAGCACACTGAATAAAGCAATCACAATCAATATGATAATTAATAGTGTTGAGCCACCCCCGTAGTGTTCGAGTTCGGTTCGGTTCGTCGAACACCAGTGTTCGCCGAACTGTTCGTCGAACTGTTCGTCGAACACCTTCGAACACCGTTAAAACCAATGGAAGGCAAACAAAAACACATAGAAACACATAGAAAACACCTTCAAAGGTGTCCAAAAGCTGACAAACTGCTCAGAAGACACAACTAACACATGGAAAAGTGACAAGTACATATAGTCATGCGAAAAGAAAAGAGGTGGAGGAGTAAAAGGAGGGGGAGACACAGATATAGTTCAGTCCGCTCCTGCCCGTGCCACCTCCGTGTCGCCGGGTTTGTGCCAGAGCCGCGGTGAACCCTGACGGCCAGCCCCCCTCTCCCAATACTGGTGCCTGTCCGCTGGTGGGTCGAGCGAGCCCCCCTGTGGTTGAGGCAGCTCTAAGCTTTTTAATTTAAATTATCTCTCTAATTTGAATGAATACACTTTAAATCCATTTAAAAGGATCTATTGGAGGGCAAGTCTCATGCCAGCAGCCGCGTAATTCCAGCTCCAGTAGCGTCCACTAAAGCTGCTGCAGTTAAAAAGCTTTTATAAGGATCGAGCTCGGCTGTCCACCGCAAGGCATCCTACTGCCAGTCCCAGCCCCTATGCCTTGGGGTGCCTCCTGATGCTCTTCACTGAGTATCCTGTGGTCCCGAAGCATTTCCTTTGAAAAAAATAAGTGTCCAAACTACAGGTGGTGTAGCTTGCTTAACAGCCGGGATAATCCGCTGACTAGCAGACACTGCTACTAGGCACAAAGTATTTCCTGGGCTAGATGCAGTTAAAAATTTGTAATTAGATACTCTTGTTAGATGCTGAGAAAGCATTCCATAGAGTCTCCTGGCACGCCATATATGATTCTCTTAAAAAGCTTGGGGTAGGGGTCTAGGGGACCCTTTTATAGCCAAAATCACGGCCCTGTATCACAATACGTCACCTAGGCTGAAGATAAATGGAACTGTAGCACCCTGAGGGCTCGGTTGCTACAGAGGTATTGCACCTCACCCAGAGGTGTGATATCTCACTCTCAGGTAAGGATGGAGTGTGGATCAGGACCCGACACCTGCATGCATTACACCACATTGCCGTGGGGCAGGGCGACCAATATGCCTCTGAGATGGGCACGACAGTCCCTGTCCCTGGCTGGAGTGGGGGGAGGGAACACTGAGGAAGGGGAACCCTGTAGTGCAGGAGCGGGGAGGAAGCAGTTCCTGGGTGCATTGAGAAGGGAGTATAAAAGGTGGGCACCATCTTAGTTCAGTGCAGAGAAGTCTGAGCAGAAGTGGCAGGGAGCAGGGGCTCTGCATGAGCTCTGCTTCGGAGGCGGGCCTAGTAACAGAGGCCCAGGCCTGGAAGAGGGAGAAGGAAGGAAGAGGAGTGGAGAAGGCTCCAGGAGCGAGGAATGAAGGGATCCCAGGGGTGCGGACGGGCGAGTCGCCACCGCACGCCCGAATCCACCTGCGTGGAGGGGTCAGGCCAAAGGGGGAGACCGTTCCCCGAAATTAGTGGAGGCAGGAAACGACCCTCAGCTAGAAACCGGAAGCTGTGACATTTTATGTGGCGCAGCCCCTCGCTACACCCGCTAGGAAGGCACCACATAGGGTCAGGGAAACTGGCGCCAAGTTTACCAAGAGGAGGCCCGAGGCAGCCGGACAGAAGGGTTGGTAAGAAAGGCCAGACAAAGGACACACAAAGGGGGTCCTGTGAAGCGCTCCAAAGTTATCTGGGAGTTGTCTGAGCCCCTCACCTGGTGAGCACAGTACGACGTGGGAATCCGTTACCTGCAGACGTGGTCTGGATAATAAGAACTGTGAGTAAAGGCCCTGGACTGCATCACTGACTCCGTGTCGTTACTGCTGCTGCCCTGCACCATCACCCCCATCCTCCGCATACACTGCCCTGAGGCTATACTCCTCCCGTGGGGAGTTATGCTATGCTCTGCTGCACCCACAACACCAGCCTCAGCGGTCTGCCCTGCAGCGTCGGTTCACTCTGACCGCAATCCACGGGTGGCGTAGTTGGACATTTAAACATCAAAACCACATAAATAGTTCCGCTACTGGTTTGACCACCCTGAGCCACGGAACCGGGTCGCCGCCACGAAGACTACAACCACCAGCATCCACCAAAAAGGGTCCGGCTCCGGGTGTCCCAAGGCCCAGGGGGTGCATCAGAACATTTTCATCACCTTTCACAATCACCAATGGGACAAGGCAGGGATGTCCTCTGTCCCCTCTCTTATACATCCTAGTGACGGAGCACCTGCTCTCATCAATTCGCCATAACCCCAATATTAGGTGGATTGAGGTGGGAGGCACCGAGTACAAGTGCTCTCTATTTGCTGATGATGTCCTAGTATATATCACTCAATCACATATATCCATCCATGCTGTTATGGCTGAAATAGATCACTTTGTTACCTGGTCAAATTTTAAAATCAATGCAGCGAAGTCTGAGGCCCTCGATGTCTCCCTCCCCAAATCCATATAGGATTCCATCCAGTCCAACTTTCCCTTTGCCTGGCCCTCACAGGGTATCAAATACTTAGGAATTCCTATTCATAGAGACCTCTCCCATCTATGTTATCTTAATTTTGGGCCCTTTATTGAACAACTCCATACAGACCACGGTTGGCAAGTTAGAACTGTAAGATTCACTACGTGAACCACTGGTGTTTTGTGGAAAAGCACATGTACACTGTGTTCCAAATTATTATGCAAAAAGTGTTTAGGAGTGATAAGGGAAGAATTTGTTTGTTTGTCAGTTAAACTCATTGATGGTGATGTGTGTCAGGGCTCTTTATATCACTGTAAGCAATTGCAGACACCTGTGCTAATTAGTTTGGCAGGTGTGTCCAATGAAAGGCAAGACTACTTAAGAAGGCTGTCTCACATTATTAAGCAGCCTACATTTTCTGCCAAAATGGGAAAGAAAAAGGATGTGTCGGCTGCTGAGAAGCAACAAATTGTGGAGTGTTTAGGTCAAGGCATGACTACAATCAACATTGTGCGATGATCAGGATGAAGTGTCTTGGCAATCAAGAAGTATGTAGCTGATTCACAGTACACACGTGTGCGTGCTGATAAGGGCAAATTGAGGACTCTTTCCTACAGGCAATTATGTCAGGTTAAAAGAGCAGCGGCTAAAAAGCCTTGTCATAGCAGCAGACAAGTTTTTGAAGCTGCTGGTGCCTCCAACGTCCCCCGAACAACAAGATGCAGGGTCCTTCAGAGGTTGGCAGCTGTGCATATGCCATCCTGTCGACCTCCTCTATCCACTTCACACAAGCAGAAACGGCTCCAGTGGGCCAAACATTACATGAAGACTGATTTCAAAACTGTTTTGTTCACGGATGAGTGCCGTGCAGCGCTCGATGGTCCAGATGGATGGAGTGGAGGATGGCTGGTTGATGGACACCCCACACAAACACGGCTACAGCGCCAAAAAGGAGGAGGTGGAGTAATGTTTTGGGCTGAAATCATGGGGAGAGAGATTGTCGGCCCCTTTAGGATCCCTGAAGGCGCTAAAGATGAACTCCATAATGTATGTGGATTTTCTCAAACAGCACTTCCTGCCATGGTTCAAGAAGAAGAACCGTGTATTTCACAGCAAGATCATTTTTTTTCCATGAAAATGCACCATCTCATGCTGCACATAAAACATCTGCATCTCTGGCTGATATGGGCATAAAAGGGGACAAACTTATGATGTGACCCCCATGCTCCCCTGACCTCTACCCCATTCAGAACCTCTGGAGCATCATCAAAAGGAGTGTCTATGATGGCGGGAGGCAGTTCACATCTAAGCAACAGCTCTGGGAGGGTATTCTGTCCTCATGCAAAATAATTGAAGCAGAAACCATCCAAAACCTGACAAATTCAATGGACGAGAGAGTTCAGAAGCTCCTTTCGAACAAGGGGTCCTATGTGAAAATGTAACATCACCTAGAATAAAGTTTTGAGTTGAAAACTGTTTGATTTCAGTTTCTAATAACCTGCTAATGCTTATAATTTCAAAAATGACCATTTTTTTGGTCTTTATTAAAGTGAAAAGGTTGATCGAAAAGTTTGGGGGATCTAAGAGTGTGGCAACCCAGTAGTCATGATTACTTCGAATTCTGACAATATGAGGGTCATGTTGCAGGTAGTGCAGCAAGAAGGCACTTATGTGTCTTGCGCATCTCGGAGCCCCAAAATTATTTTCCGGGCTAGATGCAGCTAAAAATTATTATTAATTTTAAATCTGGTGGAGCTTAGTATAGATGGCCTAATAGGATCAGTGCTGCACACTGCTACAAAGCCCAAATTATTTTCCAGTCAAGATACAGATAAACATGATTAGTAATTTTAAATCTGGTGGAGCTTATTATAGATGGCCTAATAGAATCAGTGCTGCACACTGCTACAAAGCTCAAATTTTTTTCCAGCCAAGATACAGATAAACATGATTAGTAATTTGAAAGCTTAAAATGGTTGGTAGGGTGATTTTAACCAATCATCAAGCTTTTACTCTCCCCAGGATGACACAGGGGTAGAAAAGTCATTTTGGATCCATGATTTGTTCATCTTTATGAACGTGAGTCTGTCTACATTATCAGTGGAGAGCCGCGTGCGCTTATCTGTCAGCACACCACCAGCAGCGCTGAACACACGTTCAGACAGAACGCTGGCTGCGGGGCATGACAAGATCTCCAAGGCGTAAGTGGCTAGCTCCGGCCATTTATCCAGATTGGAAGCCCAAAAAGAGCAAGGGTCCAGTGACACAGTCTTGGCTTCAATGTTTACTTGGAGATACTCCTGTACCATCGTCTCTAGGCGTTGACTATGTGTCAGACTTCTTGTCTCCTGTGGCCTTGCAAAGGATGGGCTAAAAAAGTGGTGAAATGATTCCGCAAAATTGATGTTACCAGCAGATACTGTGGTTCTGTTACGGTTTGAGTGCTGAACACTTGACGGTCCCACGGTTGGCAAGTTGGAACTGTGAGATTCACTACGTGCACCACTGGTGTTTTGTGGAAAAGCACATGTAAGATTCTGCAACAGTCTCTGCTGATACTCCTGCATGCGTGCATCCCTTTCTATGGCAGGAATAATTTCTGCAAATTTACTTTTGTACCGGGGATCTAACAGTGTGGCAACCCAGTAGTCAGGATTATTTCTAATTCTCACAATTCGAGGGTCATGTTGCAGGTAGTGCAGCAAGAAGGCACTCATGTGTGTTGCGCATCCAGGAGCACCAAGTCCCTGTTCTGTTGGTGGCGAGGTAACAATCATGCTTCCTTCCTCTGTCCTCTCCCCCCAACCTCGCACAACAGAAATGTGATCAAGGTCTCCCTCATCTGATGAGTCTTCCATCAGTTCGTCCTCCACTTCTTCCTGGGCTCCTGCACCTTCCTCACTAGTTTGGCTGCTACCATGCGCCCTGGTAATACCATCTCCCCCACCCTCACATGCCTGCCGCCTTGGTGCTGCCGACCGTCTGGACCTTGCAGATTTTAGCCCTTCCGCATACAACTCCTCCTCCTCTACTTCCTCCACCTCCTCTTGTGCCACCACCTGACTCCGAATTCTGTTTAACATGTGCTCCAGCATGTAAATCACCGGAATAGTCATGCTGATAATGGCATCGTCAGCACTAAACTTCTTCGTCGCCATTTCAAAACTGTGCAGAAGCGTGCATAGGTCCCTGATCTGAGACCACTCCTCCAGCGTGATTTGCCCCACCTCTGGATCTCGTTGGCCCAGGCTATACGTCAGAACGTATTGCACCAGGGCTTGTCGGTGCTGCCACAGTCGCTGCAACATGTGCAGAGTTGAATTCCACCGGGTAGGCACATCGCATTTTAGCCGGTGAAGTGGCAGGCCCAACGACTTCTGTAGAGATGTAAGTCACTGAGCTGCGGGATGTGAACGGCGGAAGTGAGCACACAGCGACCGTGCTCTCTGCAGAAGGCCATCTAGTCTGGGATAGTGGGCTAAAAATTGCTGGACAACCAGGTTCAACACGTGAGCCATACAAGGCACGTGTGTGACATTGCCCCGGCGAAGGACCGCACCCAGGTTTGCAGCATTGTCGCACACGGCCTTCCCTGGTTTCCGGTCCAGTGGAGACAACCATTCATGAAATTGGTTCTCCAGAGCTGACCACAACTCCTCAGCTGTGTGACTCACATTTCCCAGACATTTCAAAGTAAAAACCGCCTGATGACGTTGAGCCCTACTGCCAGCATAGTAAGGAGGTGTGCAGGATCCCTTCTGCGCAGTTAGAAAGCTTGTGGCATGACCAGACAGGCTTTGGGTGCAGGTGGAAGACCGAGAGGAGGTTGAGGAGGCAGAAGCAGTGGAGGAACTTTGACATAAAGAGGATTGACGCACAACTCGTGGGGATGGCAAGACTTGGACAGCAGCCCCTTGTCCTGCTGTCACCATAGTTACCCAGTGCCCAGTCAGCGACATATAATGCCCATGTCCATGCCTACTCGTCCAAGTGTCTGTGGTGAAATGCACCCTGTCACACACAGAGTTTCTCAAAGAAGCGGTGATGTTGTGTGCGACATGCTGGTGGAGCGCAGGCACACCTTTCTTTGAGAAGTAGTGCCGACTGGGCATCTGGTACTGGGGCACTGCGACGGACATAAGGTCTCGAAAATCCTCTGTGTCCACCAGGCGGAAAGGCAGCATTTCTGTAGCCAAGAGCTTGCAGATGGTGAAATTCAACCTCTTAGCTTTCTCATGGCTAGGAGGAAATGGTCTTTTACTTGTCCACATCTGAGGGACCGAGGGCTGGCTATTGTGCTTAGACGGGGTTGATAAGGGTGTCCCCGGCAAACTGCTGGTCTGTGAGGAAGATGCAGGCGGACGTGTTAGGTTGCCTTGATCCAAAGGTGGTGCTATCGATGTCGGACAGCGCTCAACACCAGCTGGTGTTACCACCTCCAAAGAAAATGATGACTTGCCAATCACGCTGGCTGTTGCGGGTAAAGAGGTGGCAGGTCTGCGCCCCAAAACAGGTGTGACTGCTGTACCCCCAGTCACAGAGGATGAAGAGGCCGCGGATGCACAAGATATGGCAGACGGTGGTTGGCCCGGCCGGCTAGGCCGCATTGTAGCACACTGAGCTTCCCACTGCAACTTATGCTTCATGTCCATGTGCCGGTTCATGCATGAAGTACTCAACTATGTATTTTTTGGCCTCTACTTAGCTTTTGCTGACAAATGTTACAGATAACACGAGTTGGGTCATCTTTATCGATCTGAAAAAATGCCCAGGCTATGCAAGGCTTAGCACTCATGCGACCTGAAGAGCCACCACGACTTGTGGTGAGAGGCAGAGTTGTGTTTGAGGATGCAGTTGTTGACGTTCTTCCAGTACTACGTCTCTGTCCAGGAAGGCGCAACCTGACCTCGTCATCACTAGCATCTTCCTCCACCTCCTCTCTGCTGACCTCATCTCTTGGCTGACTGTGGGTTGACAGTAAGTGGGATCTCCAACCTCATCATCATCACCCTGTGCGTTATCACACCCGTCGTCCTCAGAGCCAACCTGTTCCTGCCCTGACAAAAAACTAAAGTTGTCGCTCCAATCAGGTATTTGAGTCTCATCATCGTCTTCCTCATTGTCTCCACCAACAGGAGTTTCAGTTTGGGAATGAGGGTCTACATTATGGTCAGAACCTTCTGTGTCTGGTCCTGGATCCGACTCATAAAGATTCTGGGCATCAGTGCAGATCATTTCCTCGTCTGGATTCACAGAAGCGCTGGAGTCGACCTCTGATTCCCAGGCTATAGTATGAGTAAACAGCTCTGCAGACTCAACCATCTGTTCTACCTCATACTCAGACGGGCAGCTGGAGATTTGGGAGCTGTGAGGAAGCAAGTGCGATTGGGGTGACACCTTTGAGGACTGGAGTATTTGTGATGTTGAAGTTGATGTGGAGGAGAGCCCACTTAAAGGAGCACTTGATATCCGTTGAAGCACCTGCTGTTTTTGTGCCTCATCTGGAATTTGTAGCGATTGGCGTGGCCGTAAGAAATCGATCTTATCACATTGTCCGCTAAAAGAAGTAGACATTTTAGTTTGGCTGGAAGATGGTCTTTCTTCTGCAGATGTTACTGTTGCTTTAACACCTACCCCACGGACACAACCTTTTTTCCCCTTCCCAACACGCCTATTCCCCTTTCCACCAGCAGCAGGCCTTTTTCCACTCATTTTGGTGGTTAACTAATTCACAACTCTGGAGTTGTTTGCACAAAAAACAATGGATGGGAACCGAGCAGAGCTGAGTGGCCAAACTGTGGTATTTTGCCAAAACTATTGGCTGGGATAGATGCAGAAAAAAATTATATTCAATTTGCAACCTGATGGAGGTCAGTATAGATGCACTAATAGAACAAGTCCTACACACAGCTAGAAGCCCAAATATTTTTTCAGAGGTAGATGCAGAAAAAAAATATATTCAGTTTGCAACCTGATGGAGGTCAGTATAGATGGACTAATAGAGAAAGTCCCACACACTGCTAGAAGGCCAAATATTTTTTTCAGAGCTAGATGCAGACAAAAAATTATATTTAATTTGCAACCTGATGGAGGTCAGTATAGATGGACTAATAGAGAAAGTCCCACACACTGCTAGAAGGCCAAATATTTTTTTCAGAGCTAGATGCAGACAAAAAATTATATTTAATTTGCAACCTGATGGAGGTCAGTATAGATGGACTAATAGAGAAAGTCCCACACACTGCTAGAAGGCCAAATATTTTTTCAGAGCTAGATGCAGAAAAAAATTATATTCAGTTTGCAACCTGATGGAGGTCAGTATAGATGGACTAATAGAACAAGTCCCACGCACAGCTAGAAGGCCAAATATTTTTTCAGAGGTAGATGCAGATAAAAATTATTTTTAATTTGCAGCCTGATGGAGGTCAGTATAGATGGACTAATAGAGAAAGTCCCACACACTGCTAGAAGGCCAAATATTTTTTTCAGAGCTAGATGCAGATAAAAAATTATTTTGAATTTGCAACCCGATGGAGGTCAGTATAGATGGACTAATAGAGAAAGTCCCACACACTGCTAGAAGGCCAAATATTTTTTCAGAGCTAGATGCAGACAAAAAATTATTTTTAATTTGCAACCTGATGGAGGTCAGTATAGATGGACTAATAGAGAAAGTCGCACACACTGCTAGAAGGCCAAATATTTTTTCAGAGCTAGATGCAGATAAAAATTATTTTTAATTTGCAACCTGATGGAGGTCAGTATAGATGGACTAATAGAGAAAGTCCCACACACTGCTAGAAGGCCAAATATTTTTTCAGAGCTAGATGCAGAAAAAAATTATATTCAGTTTGCAACCTGATGGAGGTCTGTATAGATGGAATAATAGAACAAGTCCCACACACAGCTAGAAGCCCAAATATTTTTTCAGAGGTAGATGCAGAAAAAAATTATATTCAGTTTGCAACTTGATGGAGGTCAGTATAGATGGACTAATAGAACAAGTCCCACACACTGCTAGAAGCCCAAATATTTTTTCAGAGCTAGATGCAGAAAAAAATTATATTCAATTTGCAATCTGATGGAGGTCAGTATAGATGGACTAATAGAATGATGCTATGCCCAAAAGATTTTACTTCATTAGGTGCAGTAAAAAAATTGGTATTCTATACACAGGTGGTATATCTTGCAACACAGATAGGCTACTCCACTGACTAACACACTCTGCAATAGGCCAAAAAGGATTAGCTTTGCTAGATTTAGCCAAATGCTGTGAAAAAAACTTGCACAGCACTGGCACAGAACTGCCTGGCAAAAACTGATAGGAACTGATGTAACCTAGTCCTGAAAAGGACTGCAATTACAATTAGTCTTTACTCCCACAATCTATCTATTTAAGAGCACAGACCTGCCTGATAAAAGTCGTAGGAAATGCTGTAACCTAGTCCTTAAAAGGACTGCAATCACAACTATTCCCTACTCCAAAGCTATCTGTAGATTTGTGCGAAAATTAGCTTGAAATTAACAAGGTATAGCGCACACAGCAACAGCGGTGCCGTCTAACACGCAGCTGCAGCAGTGAGAAAATGGTGGCGACGGGGAAAATGGCTTGGTCTTATAGGGCAAGGACATGTGACATACACTGCCAATGACACATGCCCTTGCTTGTGTGAAAAAAAGCACTTCGCTCCGTGTGTGCGCTGCTGATAGTCTGACAGACTGCACCTCCCCACTGTAAATGCGGGAACGAGAAAAAAAAATGGAGATCTTCATTATTCCTGCAGAGATCCATCCCCTGCCCCTCCCCCCACCCCGCTGTACACTCAAACTGCGTATTAACATTAATTTTCATCATTACTGAGAAAAAATCCAGTTATGATTTTGGTGCACGAACAGTTATCGAACATAACCTCTAACAGCCGAATTTTTCTCAAATCGTTCGCGTTCGCCGAACGGCTCGAACACCGCCCAAAACAGCTCGAATTTGAGATTGGCGAACAGTTCGAGTCGAACAACGCTTATCTCTAATAATTAAGTCCCAAATTTATTTGTATCTATTCAAATTATCAAACAGAAGTATTATAAAACAATGGAGTCAACAATGAAGTTGAAGCCAAAGGCATACAATGCCCTCGATACATATAGTATATTAGGCTCAATTCATAATGAACAGCATTATAAAACTGCAAATATAAAACTAAAAGTAATAGTAAGCTGCAACAAAGAGAATAAAGTGTAATTACAGTCCAGAATTTCAATTCTTTCATAAAATGCAGAGTAACAAAAAATTTCACCTTGAGCAGGATGTCATCTCTTCCATTTGCTCTGGCCCCATATATCTGCATATTACAGGCCCATACTGGGATATTGTAAAGAACTATACGATTGCTGGTTGGAGACAAACATCCACTCAGCAATTTTTGAACAAGTGATTCCTATTATTATTTCTTGCAATAAACCATGATATTCATTTACTGATGAAATATTAAAATCTGATCCCAAAATAATGATATCCTAGAAGAACAAATCAATGTGGATCCATTGGATCGCCATATTATTGTAATGAAAAGAAAGAAAAGCATTAAGTACGTGCGATGCTGATATAGCGGGGCTGAAGTTGTCACCGATCTTTACTTTTTACACATAGTTTGTCCATATCCGTATTTTCTCGCAAGGCAATAAGATAAGAATTGTGATTGACTTTCCATAGATATTCTCAGGCTTTGAGTCCTTTCTTTCGGTCTGAACTGCTTGACATTATTGTTCTACTTCTACTGATTGTCCGGTCAGCTCAATAACGCGTATATTCAATTTACTATGAAGTAACTAAAGATTTCTGTACCTCCATTATATGACTATTTTATTTATATTTTATTTACTTTAACATCCAAATATTTCCTCAAATTCTCATCACAAATAAAGACAATGTGCTTGCGGATAATGACATGTACAATAATGCCATAGTCCCATCTCCTTTCATGAGAGTCTAATGCATTGTTAATCGCAGCATCTGGTACATTAACCGTAATGTACTAACAAATGCCAACAGGTGCAGTAACGTCTACTAAATCTATAGAAGTCATTTATGTTTTCATCTGTACAGTCTATTCATCTTTTATATGATCGCTTTGTACATTTATATGTGGCTTGTGTTCTGTTTATCTATTACTGTTCACATAAAACAGGCTTTTGTACTTTCCCATAATGTCTTTTGCAGCAACCATGAAATCACACAAACTATAATCATGAAAGTAAAAAAACACATACACATAAATAACATTGTGTACTATAACGTAATATCACTAAGAAATGTATACCCCAAATTCACGTGCGTCCGTCAGCATCACCGACTCAATGCACTGTTCTACACTCTTCATTATCAAACTTCAAAAAATAGTGAATGACCACAATGAGAACATATGTATATCTCATAAAAAAATGGGAAATTTATTAATACATAAAGTAAAAAAAAACATATTAAAATTGTGGGGAGTGATACACATAGAAATAAGAAAGTTCACGACAAACATATCAAAATTAACATATGTGTGGCCGGGGTTAATCAATACACTTATATTCTCAGTAGAATAATAATACGTAGAATGAGATATAGCAGATATATATCAAGAAGAGAAATAAAAAGATAGGCAATTAGTTATGAGACAGATAAGCTGCATATGCTCATTAAAGTAAACCTGTCACCAGAAATAACGCTATTAACATGCAGATATGGGGTTAATCTGTAGGTTAACAGCATTATTATTATGCCGCCCGGCGCCTGCATGCAGCCGAATGCAGCAGGTAGAAAATGAACTTTATTCTCCCCGCCAGCATTCGTTTTCAGTCATGGAGGCGGGGGTGCTGATTTAGTCATCGCTCTGAGTATACAGAGCGGCTGCTGTAACCGCACCCCTAGCCCTGACTGACACTCCCTCTGCATTGGGGCTCAGCTGTCAGTCAGCGCCGGGGGCGATTACATCCACCACTCTGTATACTCAGACTGATGACTGAACCAGCGCTGCCACCGCCCCATGACTGAAATCAAATGCTGGTGGGAATGCCCTCTGCATTCAGCTGTGTGCATGCGCCGGGCAGCATAATAATGCTCTTAACCTGCAAATTAACCACATATCTGCAGGTTAATAGCATTATTTCTGGTGACAGGTTCCATTTAAGAAACATACCATAAAAAGTGAAAAACAGCAAGTAAATCAAGACCCCAGGACTCTGACATACGTTTCACCCTTGGCTTTCTCAAGGAGTGACTTCATTATCAGAATGCTTAGCATTTCTTAATTTTACTTGCTTATATAGTGCCGTTCATTCCCCATTAGGCCTCACAGTCTAAATTCCTTATTAGTATATGAGAGTACCCAAGGAGCATACAAGTACACAGAGAACATACAAACTCCTTGGACATGTTGTCTTTGGTGGTATGTGAACCCAAGACCCGAGTGATAAAAGAAAGCAGTGCTAACCACTGAGCCATCGTGCTGCCTGGTATACGTGAGAATAAGGCTTCATTCACATGTTATGCTCTCCGTTTTTTTTCATGGATAGCAGTCGAACCTATGACAGTCTGTGAGGCTGTTCACGCATTAGATTTTTTCCTCTGACTAAGCGGTTCATGCAAAATCGCAAAATCTGAGAGTCAGATGAAAATCAGCAGTGCAAGTCTTTGGGTAGATTTGCACGAGCGTATAAAAAATCATTCACAGTTTTATCCAGAAAAGTGGGACAATTTTTTTTTTTGTACAATGTTTTTTGCAGCAGCTATTTACAAACTACTTCCAGTTTCCTATGTTACAGAACTGCAATGTATCCATAAAAATCAGATGCTATACGACATTCAATTTTTTAATGCACCCTGAAACCTGAATGTGCGAGTCTCACCTGATTTATGGAAAAAACTAAAGCATGATTCAATTTTGTTTCATGCACAGATTCAATAAGTGAAAATAATCGCTCATCTGCACTGTCCCATTGAATAATATGGGTCCAAGTGCTGTCCGATTTTTCCACATTGAGCACTGGGACAAAAAATACGATCGTGCAAATGTCCTCTAAGGCTCAGTAAAAAAAATCTGACGGCATTCGGATGCCACATGTGGGCTGTCCATATTTCACTGAATGATAGGAGAAGGTGGAAAAACTTTTCATTTCTCTTCAGTGAAAAAAATTGAGGAAACTCTGGCAAAATCTCTGAGGAAAATCTGATGAAAAACAGATGAAACTCGGTCCGTTTTTCTTGTACGTAAAAAAAAAACTGACGTCTGAATGAGACCTTACTTGTGAACAGTTACTTAATCCAAAATGCATTTAAATAGTCTATAGAAAAAAATGGACTGACTATTGCCTATAAATCCCTTTTCCTCATCGGGATCATTGCCAAAGGCAGCACCCATGTGCACCCTAAATTTTTGCCTACATTAGAGAACAAGACTTCTGTGTGGGATCCTACTTTTTTATTGCACCCATAGACTTGAATGTGTGAGTCTGATTTGAGACTCGGATGAAGGCCATGTTCACACATTCAGTATTTGGTCAGTATTTCACATCAGTATTTGTAGCCAAAACAAGGAGTGGGTGATAAATACAGAAGTGGTGACATGTTTCTATTATACTTTTCCTCTGATTGTTCCACTCCTGGTTTTGACTTACAAATGCTGATGGAAAATACTGACCAAATACTGAACGCACTGTATGAACATGGCCGAAAATAAAGAATGCTGCGTTTTATTATCTCACGGACTCTCGTACAAGAAAAAAAAATCATTAATCTGAACAGCCTTATTGAATAGCATTGATCAGCGTGCTATCCAATTAAAAATTGGGTAGCACACGTCCGATTTATATGGTGTAGAGTTTTAGGATGCCATTTGGGTATTATGTGGTACCTTCCTATGCTATTCTTGCCCTGCATTAATAAGTTTTTTTTTTTAAATGAAATAAATAATGATAAATGAAATGAATAAAATAATAAAATGTGTTCAATAAAATAACATTGAATTAGTAAATGAGTCCAAAAATATTTTGGTAAAATAAATGAATTTCTTTCTTTATATTAAATAGCTTGGGCTAAAGTTGTATAAGTTTCCTAAAGTTGTATAAGTTCCTTTAAGCTTTGTTAATTAGCTTTGAGAAAGTCTTAAAGTCACGTCACCGGACTTAAATATACATAAAGGGACATTCATTATTAACAAGCTCCATGATTATACTAAAAGTCATTGTAATAAAGACTAAAAAAATGAGGCAATGTATATGATATGAATATGCATACAATTAGAGAGTTATTGGTTTTGTCCTTTTCCCTTCCCATCTGCCCTTAAGACGTTCAATCAGGATTTCATGCAAACCTAGATAAAGGCTGCAAGCCATTTCATGAGTATCCATAAAATGTGCTGTTCATTATCTGCTTTATAATGTACAGAGACAGCGCCGAGCCCTGCCTAATCCAGACAACTATATAGAAAATGAGACGGCTCTCTTTTCTTAATCTCATTCAAGCAACTTAGTAGAATCAGGTAGGAAGGAATGTATGAGCATTAGAGAAGACGTGCCGTATACATAACTCAGGTAAAAGTAAGAATAGAGAGACGTCTAATGAAGAGATGCCTCATTTATTAGTTAGAGGATTTTTTTGTTTTTCTAATGACGATTGTTTTTGTTTTAAAGCCTGTTCATCGGTCAAAAATGTTGACTGTTTATATACGATTCTTGGTTATCAAACAGTCCTATTATGTAATATCAATTTAAGAAGCAATGTTCACATGCTATGTACATCGTAGACCATGGTGTGGACCTGGATGGGAGCAGATTGCATTTTTGTTCTATAAATCTGTTATTTCTCTGCATGCTACAATATGACACATAACGGAAGATGAGCCAATCCAAACTTAAAAGTTCAGGGTTTGTAGCGGATATTCAGTGTCTGGTGAAAAACTCCGAACGTGGACTTCTCCCGGAAGTCCGTTTTAATGTTTCGGAGTTTAGGGAGAAGTCCGTTCGAGAGAGAGAGAATGAGAGAATTTTTTCCAGATCCAAAGTTCGGGTCTCCATTGTTTTCAATAGGGTTCGGGTTCTGATTCCAGTTCGGGAACAGCTGTGGTAACCAAACCGAACTTTGGACTGAAGTTCTGGTCGGGTACCAGAACTCAAACTTCCACGCGTCCGCTCATCCTTACATATAACAGATGTATCTTTCTTCACCTTTCTTTATTAAGTCCCAAGATATGGTGCACGATGATTATCAGCTTTGAAAAAAAAAACATGATTCAATGATACTTTGTCAGGAGACGTTTATACTATCTGTATCTGCATGTAATTATCACTTAAATTTCAGCTTGTCCAGGGTTTTGCTACAGTGATGCAATAATGTATTGAATTTCTATCATAAGAAAGTGAAACAAATGTACAAAGAGCAATCTTATCCAAGCATACAGTATAAGGCTGAGGACCTTATATGTCACCTACTAGGGTTGTGGCTGACACAACCACTACTGTTGCATGGTTGTCAGCTGCTGCATCATCCACATAGGGGCATATGATGTATAGAAAGCCAGGATTTGTGGACTTCAAGTGTGCTGTTGATTCACAAACGGATCCGAAGATAAAATAATTTGAAGTGTTTTATTGTCAACGCGTTTCAGAGTCAAATCCGACTCCTTCCTCAGGACGACCACATATGATCAGAAGCACCATGACCAAGGTTTATAATAACCTAGACTGTGTAGGCTCTTTGCTTTTTTAGATGCCTTATTACAGCTCGAGATAGTGATACTATGAGGCCTTTACGTCAGTGCAGAAAAAAATAAAAAAAAAGATTTCATATACAAATTTTATTGCATTCGAGTGAAACGGTTTTGGACAAATCGAATTTGCCTTAAATTTAAAAAAAAATCTGATTTGCTCAAATAACATTTTTGTGACTTGCTAAGTGAATTTTGAAGAAAATTTTTTTTTTTTTTAAAGGGCGCAGAAAAGGGTTAACAAAATAGTATGCTTTATTTTTTTAATTGTTTGAACAGTAAAATTACTGTACTCTGGAGTATAATAGAGTTGCCTTTACATTACATGAAGCAACAAGTTTGCCAGTCGGCAGTCAATTAATAACCTGTTTACACAAGTCGATCCCTCTTCAGATGAGCGCTGAACGATATGTGATAGATTTCTCCATGCACATAAGCTGCCATTGTTCCTGACGGCACTAGTCGCAATGTGTTACTAAGAACAATGATCTTTTGTGCAGCGCAAAAGGTGATTATACTTGACAAATAAGTATTTTTCTCATTCATTTGCCTGTTTAAATTGCAAAAGGATTGTGAACGTTCATTCAAAATAATTGTACAGTGTAAGGGCTTGTGCAGGCAATCGTATTTCGGTCTGAGTGTGACCCCACATAAGATTGGATTGCACTAAGAACAATGTTATTCTATGGGGCACATGTCCAATTTTTATCCTCTGACCGAGACTCTCGGAGGAAAAAAATCGCAACATGCATAATTTGCATCCGAAATTCATTTTGCACTCAGCCATGCAAGTCAATAAGTCCGTGGAAAAAAATTGGACCGTACTTGGATGACATATGAGTGCAATCTGATTTTCACAGACTTCCAGAATGGAGAAGATGGAAACGTTTTTTCCATATTTTTCTCATCTGAGAAAATTGGATCAAACTTTGATAACAATCTCTGGTTAAAGTGTGATTAGCATAATCAACCCGATTCTCTCAGAGGGGAGAAAATATAGTTGTGTGACCTTAGCCTACAGACATGTACATGGCCTCATAGAATAACAAAATACAGTCATCTGCACCAGGCATTAATTGAAGAATTTCTTGGCCAAATTTTAGCAAACTGCTGGATTCAAATTTCGGCATTTTCACTGTTGAATGTACCAAAAACTCATTATATTAAAATTTAATGACCCAATACAACAAAGATTGCACTGTTTGAAGTGGAGTTTCTTCTTGGTTAAAACTTCAATTCCTTATAGTGGATTTGCATTAACGGCAAATCTCTGGTATATTGGTCTTGTCAAATTTTCTTCTAATAAGGCGAGGGTTAAGAGATAGCAGCGAACAGACCTGAGAATTATTCCTAATAATTGTGAAGGCAATGTCGGTGCAGTTGTCACACCTGCTTTAGTCAACACAATCTAAAGAAGACGAAAGGTGATGACTATAAGAAGATCACAGCGCCGCTCTATATTTAAACCCTCACTGCTTTGTGCCACTCCCTATTCTACTACCCCTTTTGGAAATTATTCAAGTGTTTGGTACAAAGAAAAAATAATGAAGCCAGGGCATTTAAACATTTAAAAGGAAGGAACCAATATCCTTGTAAACATTCTCGGCATGGACCAAATTAAGTAAAAGAAGGTTTCAGCCTTGATATGATAAATGATGTTGGCTGTGGTGGTGTTCACCTGTGCTGACCCCAGGATGTTCACACAGATCTGAAAGGTACCGTACATGGTTAAACACTGCAGTGAAACTACTGCAGTGAAAATAACATTCATTTTATAGTGGCAGAAGCTGTAGGGAAATTGTGCAGGGATGGAGTAGTTAAGATGCAAGCTGCAGACTATAGAAAAGATATAGACCAGGAAAGCTATCTTAATGATCCTTGTAATATGAATATTAACAAAAGGTATAATTACTGTTTGAATATTAGGGCTGGACTTCAATTACCAGATGGATAATCATTGCCTGCCTGTTTTTATTAACATATACAATACATCTGAGCTAGGGTTATATAATTAATCATAAAGGGGTATGGAATTTACAGCAGAAGCTCATATTTACTGCGATGCAGCAGAGAACGGAGAAGCATTTAAGCAAAACAAAGAGGTTGTCCTCAGATTTCGGGCAACGAATATGTGTCTTACTTTTAAGATACATTCTGACCAACCTTTACGCTTGTCTGTGTAGCGCCCCGAGGGTTCGGCCGCTACAGGGGTATTGCACCTCAGTCCAGAGGTGTGATATTCCACTCCCGGGTAAGGATGGAGTATGGACCAGGGCTCAGTTAGCTGCATACAGCACACACACCCCATTTCCGAGGGACAGCTCAACGGTGCTCCCACTAGACAGAAGTGCAGGCACGACCGACTATGTCCCTGCCTGGAGTGGGGAGGGGGGTGGAACACCCAGTGCTGTAGGGGCAGATAGGGGTTGGTTCCTGAGCGTAGATAGGAGCTCATTGGTTGCTGGTCACCTGGGCTCATGGTCAGAGGGAGGTATAAAAGGTGGGCACCATCTTAGAACAGTGCTCAGTCTGTGAGGAGAGGAGAGCTGACAGGGAGCAGCAGCTCAGGCTGAGTGCTGCTCCAGAGGCAGGCCTAGAGAAGAGGCCGGAGCCTAAGAGGAGAAGGAGAAGTGGGCCTGGAGAAGAGGCCAAGGGAAGGAGGAGAAGACAGAACAGGAAAGAAGGAGAAGAGAGAGAGAGACGAACAGAAGGGCTCAGGAACAAGAAGGTGGAAGGGACTCTAAGAACCCACGAGAATCCAGGGTGAAGGGTCAGGCAGATTAAGGGTACCGGATCCCAAGTTGGTGGAGGAGAAACTACCCTCAGCCAAAGACCGGTCGTCGTGATCATTTATTGGTGCGACACCTCATCAAACCTGCTAGGAAGGCACCATATAGGACAGCGGAGGACGGGGCCCACGTTTACCCGCACAAGTCCGCGGCAAAAGTGGGTCACTGGTGAGGCAGGCCAGAGAAAGGATTAAAGGGGGTCCTGTGCCATGCTCCTGAACTGCCTGGGAGTTGACCGAGCCCCTCACCTGGTGGACGCAGCACGGCTCGGGCAGTCATTCCCTGCAGAAGTGACTTGGATATTAACCGTGAGTAAAGACCCTGGACTGCAGTACGTTGTCTGTGTGCTTTTTCACTCCTCCGGCACTACCGGTACTGGGACTCTCACCACCATCACTCCCACCATCTACTACACTGCCCTGGGGCCGCACTCTTCCCGTGGGGAGTCACATCATCCCAGCTGCATACATCATCAGCCCCAGCGGTCTGCCCTGCAGCGGCGGTTCCTAACAACCGCAATCCACGGGTGGCGTAGTCGGACATAATCAATAGCACATAACGGACTACCACTGGCCTGACCACCCTGAGCCACGGAACCGGGTTGCCACTACTACTCCCATCGTTCCCTATTGCCCGGATGCGAGTGCCCCACGGCCCAGGAGGCGAGTCATCTGTATGCTCTCCATATGTAAAATGTACTGCACATAGACCTAATGATATCCTAAGTGCCAGCTCACATGAATTCTTTTTCACGTGGACCTCGGTTATTTTTTTACATGGAAGTGGCAGCATGCTTACTATTGATGAGCGAGAGTATGTTCTGTTAACACTTTCAGCGAGCATGCTCACGTGCTCGCCGAGTATCTTCAGCGTGTTCGGCCGTTATGTTTTAGTCACTTCGTGCACATGATTTGTGACTGTTTGACAGCTTTAATACATGTGAGAAATGCCTAAGAAACAGGCATTCCTCACATGTATTAAAGCTGTCAAACAGTCGCAAATCAAGCACCCGGCGTGACTCAAGCATATCACCTGAGCACGCTGAAGATACTTGGAAAGCACCCGAGCATGCTCGTATATCTTGAGTAACGAACATGCTCGCTCATCACTAATGCTTACTGTTTAGTTTGGTCCAAAATACAGACCAAACAAGTGCATGTAAATAGTAAGCAACTTCTCCACTGTACATGAAACAAGTCACGTCCTCAATTCGCAGATTTGAGTGGTCCGAAAAAATAATTGGACCATTTGAATGTAGCTTAAAAGGTAAAAAAAAATTACCTACTGAAATTTCATTTTTAAAGCATTTTATTTAGGTAAAAAGAACAAGAAGGATGGTTGGCCATTAGTTATTTGCAGGTGGGCAGCACAATATTTTCATTTTTCCAAACGTTACTTACAGTAACGCAAAGTATGACAAAGTGATTAATAAAGTTGAATTTGCTATAAAGGCAACTCATATGGCTTCTATAAATGAGTAGTGCGGGTTCAGACCAGGCTGTTGGGTCATCTTTACTTAAAAGAAGGGTATGAACAAAAGATGAGTGAATTTCCTGAAAAATGGTGTCTGATTTTCTAGGTAAATT
Source organism: Phyllobates terribilis (assembly GCF_046119375.1). Classification (NCBI taxonomy): domain Eukaryota; kingdom Metazoa; phylum Chordata; class Amphibia; order Anura; family Dendrobatidae; genus Phyllobates; species Phyllobates terribilis. Next base: position 250,142,088 of record NW_027362769.1, on the reverse strand, counting down.
TTATCGAAAACCATATTGATTTTGCACACATTAAAAATACTCCAAAAGCTTCCAATTGCCCTGAAACAGCTTATGTGCCACTCTGAGATCAACCCAGATTGTATGCAACCCCTTTCAAACTCTTTAAAATAAATAAAGCCTTAGTAATGGCAAAATGGCCTCAAAATATTTGGCTATTGAAAAGGGGATGGTAACCAGTAGTAGAAAACATCCTGTTATAACATACTACATTGTAGACTTATTAAAATTTAACATATTATGTGGGTGATTCAGCAAAGCTCTAGAAAAAAAGCTTTGAAAAGTCTCATTTTTTTTTGCCAAACGTGATATTGTGCAAAATGATTTGACTTTTGGCATGTTAATGCCATTCTTGCCCCAGCTCCAACAAAGTGGGCAGACCTGGGGTGGAACAGGAGCGGGACTGGGCGTAGTGACTGCCCCATATCAAATTCATGAGGAGTATGTCACAAATCTTGCCTCAATAAGTGTGAACCTCTTAATGAATCTGCTCCAAGACATCCTCTCATTAAGACCAGTGAGAGATGTAAAAGTTTGGGGTTTATACCTGACAGTTAGTGTCAAGTGCTAAACTCTGAACATGGACTTCTCCTGAAAATCCATTGTAATGTTTGAGGAGAGAGAGACATCATTTTCCTGCTTCAACGTTCGAGTTCCCATTGTTTTCAATGGGGTTTGGTTTCTCGATCAAGTTCAGGTACAATTCTGGTACCCAAACTAAACTTTGGACTAAAGTTTGGGTCGGGTAATAGAACCCAAACTTCTACAGGTCCGCTCATCCCTTGTCTCGATGAATCACCCCCTTTAATTTTAGATTAATATTATTTTTTTTTTATTTGAATGTTAATTCAAATGAATTAATTCAATTAATTAATTCTGAGGTCGTCTCTCCTATCCAAATTCCCCAAGAAATAGCAGCAGCAACTCCTGCTTGGGCTTTTTTAGTGGAAGCCATGATGGGAAGCTTGCCGTGCCGTATTAGAGGTTAATTAATTCTTCTACATCTTACGCTATCTAGTACCATGGTGGCAGCAATTTAAGAAGATTAATATGAAATGAATAGAGAATTATTCCGTTTTGAAAACTTCGATGAATTATGGGATATTGTAAGCAAACTCGATTTGGGCAGATTTTATTTTCTCATCAGTACTAAGAACCTATGTAGACATTTACTCAAAAGACCTAAAACATTAGCAAAAAAAATTAGAAAACAAGGGTCAAGAAAACATAAAGTTCTCCTGTCATAGGTGGTCAAAGGTGTAGCGTCACTCAAATATTAAGATGACTTTTCATGCTATTCTATGAAACAAAAGGGAACCATTCTCTACTAGCTAAGAATCTATAAGAATATAGCTGGAAAATACTATACAAGCACATTAGATATAAAACAATTCTATGCCGGGAGTACAGTGCTCATTAATGTAGATATTTAGTTTAACAGGTCCTTGTCATAAGGAAAATCCACATTTTAAAGTTCACAATCTTTTTTGAACTATTCCATCTTCGGATTGCCCTAATCATTTGCAGAATAAAAGGGTTATGCCACTATTCACTTGCTGCTTTATATACAATATTCTCTAAAGCCCTGAAATTTCAGATCATCTTTTTTCCTTTTTTAATTCACTCACTTCAACCGAAAATGAAGTCTCCAATGGGTTTGAAAGGTTATTGTTAGGCATAAAATGCCCCTGGGTTTTGGTGCAATGGGAATGGAAAATATATTTCTTAGATTCCAACCACTTTAACAAGATTTGAATACAAGTGGCTTACTGCGATAAGTATGTTAGGTCCCTTATGTTAATTACAGTATTTTAAATGAGGCTAATTTGACAGCCACTGGCATATTATATGCTAAATACTCCATATACCATCTCTAAGAAAATGAAGGCTTGCCTCCTGTGAATACCTTCTTATAGGACAATAATGTTCTGGAGACCTAGTCTGTTAGGAGATATTATCCAATTAAAACTCCGAGCCTTGTTCACTGAAAATATCCTCAGTAGAGAAAAATTGAAATCTCAACAATCACTACTTAGACTTTCATTGATTAAAAAGATAATTTTGCTATATTTCCAAATTAGTCATTCGGTCAATAAATTATTTATATAACATCTGAGTAGAATATAATATCATTAGCCCCTTAGTGACCGGAACAATTTTTTGAAATCTGACCAGTGTCACTTTATGTAGTAATAACTCCAGAACATTTCAACATATTCCATTGATTTTAAGACTGTTTTTTTGGTGGCAGATGATACTTTATAATAATGGTAAATTTAGGTTGATGTGTTTTGCGTTTATTAATAAAAATATCAGAAATGTGACAAAAAATGTTTTAAAATTTTCAATTTTCAAACTTTTCATGATTATCCCTTTAATCCAGATAGTCATACCACACAAAAACTTTAATAAATAACATTTTCCTCCTGCCTGCTTTACATCAGCACCATTTTTAAAATGTTGTTTTATTTTGTTAGCATTTTAGAAGGTTTAAAAATGTAGCAATAATTTTTTATTTTTTCAAGGAAATTCCAAAAAATATTTTTATAGGGACCTGTTCAGTTTTGAAGTGACTTTGGGGGTCCTATATGTTAGAAACCACACAAAAGTCTTACCATTTTAAAAACTGCACCCCTCAACATATTTAAAATTTCTTTAACCCTTCTGGTTCTTTTCAGAAAGTAATGGAAAATAGAATGACAAGAATGAAAAAGTTTATTTTCACCACCTAAATTTTGATATCTTCTGTACAGGCCACTATAACTGGCAGACTTTAAGGCCGTTATTTGGCCATGAACTGCCATGGCAATCATCAGGACCACATGATCAAGATCTCAAAGTGCTGATGAGGTTAAAGAGGGAGCCCTCACACTCTGTTAACTATTTAGATTCTCTAGTCCCCATTGACAGCAGAATCGAAGGGGTTAAACGTGCATGGTCGGTGCCATCACTGATCATTGCTAATGCAGCAAGTTGTCAGCTATAATATACGGGTGATAGCTGCAGGATTGTCACCTGTCGGGGAATGCTAGTCTCATATCACAGGTCAGTAAAAAGATGTCTATTGGTCACTAAGGGGTTAGAAGAGTATAATGTAACAACCACCAACACTACTCTATCCTTCTTTATTAATGTGATGGTTCCATATTTTTGGAGTTGATGCCCAGCTACTAAAGGCAACCTGTCAAGCGTTATATGCTGTCGAAGCCACAGGCAGGATGAATCGCATCCTGGCTGTACGCTTGCCTCCAAGGTATATTTTTAGGGGGTAGAGTCAAATCTTAAAACTATATATTTTCTAAAATTCCGGAGCGTTTCAGAGAACAATATACTTAGCTGAAGTCATGCAGCCAGGCTGCCATTCATGACGCTCATAATTTAGGTTGCATGAATCGCCTGATAGGTTCCCTTTAAAGTGAGTGTTTGCTTCAGTTTATATTCATTTTCATAAGAAGAGGATACAAAAAATGAAGCTGGGACCCCTATAATCAGCTGTAATCTATGGGGAAAACAGTCATCAAGTATGCAATTCTCTTATAGACCGGGGAAATTTGGAATTGAAGAATACCCACTAGAATCAGTGGCCTTTCCAAGAAGTACTTAAATAGACTGGGTCCTCCAAAGAGACAAAGATGCTTTCTTCAGCTATTGTAAGCTTTAGCTTATTGATGGAGACAATAAATAAGGGACCCCACTCTATCAACCACCTAAAAGTTTCATAGTATATACACAGATATAGTTGTAAAGGAGACTGCCTCTTTAAGTATCAAAGTGAATTATTATTTACTTGATAGCGAGTGCAAAATAGTTTCTTTCTACTATGGGAATTGCATTGATTTTGGTCAGCTTACAGATCGATATCTCTTTAGAATGGATTTATTAATGAACAATTAACATTTAGAAAAGTCATTCTGCGAAAAACATAAAATAATAATAATAGGTAGATACTGTTTCTAGCTAGAAAGGTAAACAGATTTTGCTATTCAAGTGTTCTGCAATGTCTTTCCATGCTTTTTTTTATTTTTTTTGCACTGAGTTAGTAAACAGTAGGAATTCTAACATTGCAATGAGGACCTGACCATCCCACAAGTCATCTATAAAGAAAGGATAAATGATAATTTGTGGATGAAACTTTTAACCCATTGGATAACCCATCCCTTCTCTTGTATTATTAGTGGATTAGAAACAGCTCACAACGGGTTCCTCTGTCCTTGGTGCTGAAATAAAAACTTCCACAAGGATTTTTGGTTATTTGCATTCATTACATAACACATTAAAATACTGAAATTGTCACAATATAGCAAATACCTGCTGACTTGAACCTGGTGGAGCACATTTATGTCCCAGTTGGAAGTCCAAGATGAACTAGAAGAATACAGGTAGTGAAGGTTAAAAAAAGAATCATTAAATTGAAGCTGCACAAGTACATAATAAAAAGTAACTAAACTAGTTCATATTATTATATAGCTATTGACTTATTATATTGAATGTATATATATACCCAATTATGTGAGTGTGCACACAACAATGTGCATTGATTATGTACAGGTTACTATACAGTATACTTCTTCAAGAAAAAATTGTGTTCTCCTAGAAGTCTACAAAATATTGAATTTTTCAAGAATCAGATTTTTTTTTCAAAATCGTGGCCAGGTGGCTGCTATTTTGCCTAGCCATAAAGGTTCAAGAAAAGGTTAAGAAAAAAATGTAATACCTCAACGCTCATCTCTCCTGCCAGCCTTGCAGCCCACCATCTGGTCCTCCATGACTTTCGTTTTATCCTTCCCCTCTTTGACCTGATTCACTGATGTTACTGTGCGTTGTGTCATCATGGTCCTCATTGAGATTTCATGACGAGCATTCCCTGAAGCACTGACTAGGTCTCGGGTGACATCTTAACATCATGATGTCACAACGTGCACCACCATGGTTCTGCGTACCATAATATAAGAGGCCAAGTCAGAGTAAGTCAGGCTGAAGAGGATGAACGCGACAAAGGAAAGCGCAAAGAATAGATGTTCAGAGGAACAAACAGTGGGCTGAAGGGACGGTAATTTTTTTTTTTGCTTTACATTCTATGTTTATTATGCTCTAGGGTCTGGAGAGACCCCACAACAAGTTAATAAATATTACATTTGCATAATAACTTTGATTCAATTTGAATTTTACCATCAAATGTAAGTAGTTTGTCAAATTGGAATCTCGGCAGATTCGAGCATCTCTACTACTGAGCAATATTGGAAAATGTTTTTTTTTTTTCATTCTTTCCTTTTTTATTTTAAAATCTTTTCTTTATTTCCTTCCTTTCTTATCTTTGTCATTTGATTGTAAGAGCAATTAACTCTTTCTCTTGTGCTTTTACTATAAGATGAATATAAATCACTCAATGGTGGCCCGATTCTAATGCATCGGGTATTCTAGATGTATGCGGCCGACCGGGCACAATTAGCAGAGCGGTGTTTAAATTTGGCACCAAAATTGCTGATTGGTCGCGGCCGGCAACCGCGACCAATCAGCAAAGTGGTGTTTAAATTTGGCGGCAATATTGGTGATTGGTCGCTGGCGGCGGCCGCGACCAATCAGCGAACTGTGTTAGTGAGGAATGGAGAGCGTGTTTAAGTTTGGCGCCAAAATCGCTGATTAGTCGCGACCGCGACCAATCAGCAGAGCGCTGTTGAAATTTGGCGCCAATCTCGCTGATTGGTCGTGGCTGGCGATCGCGACCAATATGCAGAGTGGGGTTTAAATTTGGCACCAAAATCACTGATTGGTCGCAGCCTGCCACCGCGACCAATCAGCAGAGGGGGGTTTAAATGTGGTGCCAATAATGCTGATTGGTCGCGGGCATCGACCACGACCAATCAGCGTCGTATTAGTGAGGACCGGGGAGTGGCGCTGCCTGTGCGGCTACTTCCGCTGTGAGAAGCCGGGAGATGAGCAGCTACTCGCAGCAGAAGCATCCCGACAGGCGGCGCTGCTCCCCGGTCCTCCGTTCACACTTGCCCTCCGGAGATCAGCGGGCCCAGCCGCTGATCTCCCGACGTTAGCCGCATGGAGGTGAGCGGCGCCACCGATCGGGGTACTTATGCTGCCAGAAGCAGGGAGATGAGCGACTAGCGCCTTTCATCTCCCTGCTTCATCGCCGCTGACCTCCGTCCGGCAGATGAGCCGCTAACGGCCGCCATCTTTTTCTGAAATCCCGCGTCGCTGATTGGCCGCGGCCGGACCAATCAGCAACGCGGGATTTCCTGGACAGAAAGACAGACAGACAGACAGACAGATGGGATAAGACGATTATATATATAGATTGGGAAAAGTTAGCTAAGCAAATCTTCAAAGTTTTGATCTTATTTAAAGAGAGTGTTTTTTCAAGAAGTCGTGTTGTCTAACAATACCTTACATTGAGATCAGCAGTTTACCAAAGTCATGGGTTCTAAAACCACCATTGATTAGTTATTATCACTAAAGATGTGTAGATCAGGCAAAATTTTAACTCATCTGTTCGCGGATTTTTTCCCAGGACATTCCATTTTTCTCCACAAATGCAATGTCTCTTACTACGCTCTGGCGTCTCTCCTGACTCCAAAGTTTGGACACACCTTCTCATTTAAAGATTTTTCTGTATTTTCATTACTATGAAAATTGTACATTCACGCTGAAGGCATCAAAACTATGAATTAACACATGTGGAATTATGTACTTAACAAAAAAGTGTGAAACAAGTGAAAATATGTCTTATATTCTAGGTTCTTCAAATTAGCCACCTTTTGCTTTGATGACTGCTTTGCACACTCTTGGCATTCTCTTGATGAGCTTCAAGAGGTAGTCACCGTAAATGGTCTTCCAGCAATCTTGAAGGAGTTCCCAGAGATGCTTAGCACTTGTTGGTCCTTTTGCCTTCACTCTGTGGTTCAGCTCACCCCAAACCATCTCGATTGGGTTCAGGTCTGGTAACTGTGGAGGCAAGGTCATCTGGCATAGCACCCCAGCACTCTTCTTCTTCGTCAAATAGCCCTTACACAGCCTGAAGGTGTGTTTGGGGTCATTGTCCTGTTGAAAAATAAATGATGGTCCAACTAAACGCAAAATGGATGGAATAGCATGCTGCTGCAAGATGCTGTGGTAGCCATGCTGGTTCAGTATGCCTTCAATTTTGAATAAATCCCCAACAGTGTCACCAGCATAGCACCCCCACACCATCACACCTCCTCCTCCATGCTTCACGGTGGGAACCAGGCATGTAGAGTCCATCCGTTCACCTTTTCTGCATCGCACAAAGATCTCAAATTTGGACTCATCAGACCAAAGCGCAGATTTCCACTGGTCTAATGTCCATTCATTGTGTTATTTAGCCAAAACAAGTCTCTTCTGCTTGTTGCCTGTCCTTAGCAGTGGTTTCCTAGCAGCTATTTTATCATGAAGGCCTGCTGCACAGTCTCCTCTTAACAGTTGTTGAAGAGATGTATCTGCTGCTAGAACTCTGTGTGGCATTGACCTGTTCTCTAATCTGAGCTGCTGTTAACCTGCGATTTCTGAGGCTGGTGACTCGGATAAACTTATCCTCAGAAGCAGAGGCGATTCTTGGTCTTCCTTTCCTGGGGCGGTCCTCATGTGAGCCAGTTTCTTTGTAGCGCTTGATGGTTTTTGCAGCTGCACTTGGGGACACTTTCAAAGTTTTCCCAATTTTTCGGACTGACTGACCTTCATTTCTTAAAGTAATGATGGCCACTCGTTTTTCTTTACTTAGCTGCTTTTTTCTTGCCATAATACAAATTCTAACAGTCAATTCAGTAGCTGTGTATCCACCAGACTTCTGCACAGCACAACTGATGGTCCCAACCCCATTTATAAGACAAGAAATCCCACCTATTACACCTGGCAGGGCATACCTGTGAAGTGAAAGCCATTTCCAGTGACTACCTCTTGAAGCTCATCAAGAGAATGCCAAGAGTGTGCAAAGCAGTCAACAAAGCAAAAGGTGGCTACTTTGAAGAACCTAGAATATAAGACATGTTTTCAGTTGTTTCACACTTTTTTTGTTAAAGTATACAATTCCACATGTGTTAATTCATAGTTTTGATGCCTTCAGTGTGAATGTACAATTTTCATAGTAATGAAAATACAGAAAAATCTTTAAATGAAAAGATGTGTCCAAACTTTTGGTCTGTACTGTACCTATATATATATATATATATATATATATATATATAAAATTAAAAATCCTTTTGCGCACCTTACCCCTCACCTATCTGGCTCCTTCGCACTTTACTGCTACCCGACTGACCATCTGGTCCTCATCACGTCTTTGGATTGCTGTTGGGTGCACTGAAATCCTTGAGAATTTCTGAGGCTTGCTAGGCCCAGGAGGATACTTTGAATGCTCACACAAAGGTCCAAATGGGTGGTGGTGAAGGGCAGAGAGGTCGAAAAGGTGAGTACAAAGTTGTTGTTTTTACATGTTGATGGCCTTTTACAGTTCAGAAAAATGGCCATTTTGCTAAATCTACATGGAAATGAATTAGGATTTGTAATATTCGAGTAGCGTAGCATTGGATTCCACTCAAATTTATTTGCTCATCTTTAATTCTCACTTTTGAGCACTGCAGCCAACCATATCATGAATGGTCAAACATGTCATTACATTTATTGGCTGGGTTCACCAGGGCAGGAGCCCCTGTTTTTAAGATGATCTCTCAGGCTGAAAAAGGAGTTGTCAAGGGGGATCCTTATTTATGACGTGCATATGGACAGGTTTTTTTTTCACTTATAGTGTTTACAGGTTATCTAATTATTACTATTTGTACCTATTTATGATTGGCAAACATGACTTGGCTGTGTCTCGCCACTGCAGTCCCACCATTGATTCACTTTAGCCTAGAATACCATTGGAAAAATAACCCAGCATCCACGCCGATTGCTTAGTCAGTTTCTTTAGGGCTGAATGTGATGTCATTATTTTACATTGCTTATATGAGTTTACTGTATTTAGCATTGTCAATCACCATGATTTTCATTTAGTAAAAATTGTAAAACGGAAGTTGATAATAAACACAATATTTAATTTATTAGGTCAGATTTAGATTAAAGGAATACATAAATATAGTCTGAATTAATTTATCTATTAGCTTTGTGAGATTTTTAATGTTTTGTTGTTTCCATGGCAATATATATCAATCAAATAGAAAAACAAATAATTAAATAAACATTAAAACAGCATTAAAAAGCATTCCCATCCATTCATTACAACAATTTCAGATTTCCTCCCTTTATATTCATGTATTTTTTTCAGCACACCAAATGTAGGTGTTTCTTCAGAATATGCTGTCAGCTGATATGCTTTATGATTTCAATTACACATTTAACCTCGTCTTCCAGAGCTTTCTCTGTTTGTTTTCTACAGTAACATCGGGATTTCTGGATAGATTGAAGACAGCAGCATGGCATAGTAATCGGGTCGCTGGAGATGCATTGTGGCATTTTAATTGCCATTAAAATAATTACTCTATTGGGAAATAGATGTGGATTGCAAATGTTTTGATTAGAATTGTTGTAATTTTGCCATTTCCATTACGATAACGTTGAAACAAAGTCAGTAGAATGAATAAAAATAGAAAAAGAAAAAAAAGAAATATTTTAATGAAGTCGGTTTGTGATACGTCAGCTATTAAAGGTTTAACCATTAACCAAAAATGAAAAATAGAGAAAATAAAAATAATAGGAAGGATTTCTAGTGGAGACGGAAGTTTCTCAATCTGATTGGAATTGTTGATCTTTGACGTGTCTGCCATTGCATTGGAAATGTAATAGATATTTGCCAGCTGTTTTTTGTGTTTTTTTTTACTGGAGAAAAATGGGTAATGCATGGACCATTGGTTTAGTTGTCCTCAAAAAAAAATAATGTCATAATAATAGCATTGCCTGTTGCACTTCCACTAGAAATATAATTAGATTTTTTTTTAAATTGAAACTTCTTGTTGAAACCATTTTTACATAATGGGGCACATTTATCGATACTCTCTAAGTATAAGGCTAAGTGCCCACGATGCAGAAATGCTGCGGAGCGTTTCTGCATCTCCCTGGCAGAAAAAAACGCATGCGGATTTTACATGCATTTATTCTGCCAGGTAGAAGCGTTTGTGAAGCGTTTTGATCATGCGAATTCGCATGCAGGTTGTCAAGTGCTTTTCCAAGTGATTTTAGCATCACTTGGAAAAGTGCTTGACAACTTAGTCACACTATATAAATCCATGCAACCGGCATAGATTTAGGTTGTGTGACCAAGTTACGATGCTGCAAATGCAGCATCAATAGTAAAAAAATGAATAAAAATGTTGATAAATAAAAAAAAACATTATACTCACCTTCTGATGGCCCCTGGTCTTCTCTCCGGTGCATCCAGTGTCTTCAGCGGCACGCAGTGGTGTAAAAGGACCTTCCATGATGTAATTTAGTCATGTGACAGGTCACGTGACCGCCGACGTCAGCGGTCGCGTGACCTGTCACATGACTAAGTAACGTTATGGAAGGTCCTTTTACCACCACGAGCAGCCGAAGAGCCAGCAGCACCGCCGGGGGCACACAGGGGACCATCAGAAGGTAAGTATATGTTTATTTTTTATTTTAATTATTTTTTAACTACAGGTACTATGGTACCCAGGTCAGGAGGAGAGTCTTCTCCTCTCCCGACCCGGGTACCATCCGCGCATTAATCGCATAAGATCCGCAAGACTACATGTAGTCATGCGGATCTTATGCGATCCAATGCAAGTCATTGGCGGCGATTTTGCAGTGAAATAGCACTAGAATTGGTCTTGCTGCGGTTTTTGACGCAATGCGAATTCGCAGCGGAAATTTCCGCATGATGTGCACAGCACATGCAGATTTGCATTGCAGTAAATGGCAGACCTATTACAAGCGATTTTAGTGCATTTTCGTGGCATTTTTGCAGTGAAAATATGCCCAAAAAAGCATTAAAATCGCTTCGTATGCACATAGCCTGACAGTGTGCTAAATTTATCAAGATGGTGTTTGGTTAATTTGGTGAGCCCTTATATTGTCTATACAAGAACACTCCATTCATTAGCTTGCTGCCTGAAATTTGGCAAAACCCTTTTTGACAATAGCCTTTCCCATTACCACCATTACATCCATTGTGAGACAAGTCATGAAAGACAGTATTTTTGCACACATTACTCCAGAATGTTTGCATATGTAGCTTAGTAACTCTCCCCATTGTATCTTCAGGTCTCGGTTAAGGGATTGGTTGAAAATCTTTTCATTGTGGCTATTTGTAAATGGGAAAAGCCATCACTAGTAAATTAAGATATTTACTGGGACCCTGTCACCGGGTTTTTGACACCTAATATGAGAGCAACGTAATGTAGACGCAAGAGACCCTTATTCCAATGATGTGCTACTTACGGGGCTGCTTGCTGTAGTTTTGATAAAAATCACTGGTTTATCAGCAGAAAACTATCACTAGTGGACTAGTAAGCCTGCTGCCTAGTAGTTCTTCATATTTATGAGCTCTGTGTTGCCCAGCCCCCACCACTGAGTGGCTTCTTTCTGCCTATGCACAGTGTACAAATTAAGCTGCCAATCAGTGGTGTGGATGGGGTTATAAAGAGCTCAGTATTCAGAGAACTGATAGATTTGCAGCAGACAAAACTGTGTTTTTATCAAAACTGATGCAAATAGTCTTGTAAGTGATACATTTCTGGAAACAGAGTCTTTGCCCCATGCTGCTCTCAGATAACTTGGTGGCAAATTCCAAGAAAAAAATGAACAGATAGCTGTTTTGACTATCTAAAGTAAGATAAAGGGAACTTGGATGATGCCCAGCCATCATACTGAAAGTGCAACACCTGGGAGAAAATTATCTTTATCTCTCCCGGGAGCCACCGGCTTTCAGTTATGCATGCATGCTGATGTGGTTAAAATCACCACTCAAAGCACTGTGAGCAAAAAGTTTAACTGACAACCAGCTCTGAAGTACATCAGCACAGAGCTGGCTGTCAGTAAAAGTCCTGGGTTAGGCTTACAGCCACTGCACACATTATGGCACTGTTATACTGATTAAATTGATACCTTTGGTGAAGCAATCTGATCTGAGGTTCTTGTCTAATGAGGATTTGAATTTTTCTTCTAACGATATTTCAGTGCACAAGGACAGGACTGTGGGTGGGGTCTTCTACTCCTGCTCTGGTCTCTCGTCCTGCCTCTTGTGTTTTAATGACAGGTCAATAAATTTTCAGAGACCTTCTTCCTGTTTGAAACGTTGTCATTTGCATGGGCAGTGAGTGCACAGTTTGATTTCATGGATGGTCTTCTGGTTTTCAATAAAATAGTGGCAGAGGCGGCGCATGCACAAGTTGAGATCTTGCCTTAATGAAGAAGTCATTCAGCTGAAGCAGGAGGCAGTTCACTAAAAAATCAGTGACCAGTCAGTGAGACCCAGCCGGCAGCAGGGGGTCCGGAGCAGGAGGGGAAGACCCTACCTACATTCCCGTCATTGTGAACTGAAATATCATTACTAAACGAAAACTTCAAATCCTGATTAAACAATATCTACAGATTGGATTCATTCACCGAATGTATCAATTATTCAGTATAACAGCGTCATTATGGCCATGGATTTACTTAATATTGCTCTTAAAATAATATTTAAAAAATAAATTGTAATACCATTCAAATCAAATGACTAATCATTAATTTGTAGACTTTCCAATAAGAATGTTTTGAAAGCATGCTCATGGAAGCTAAGGTTCTTGGTTGTACCTGTACGATCACACTAAAGACTTCTTAATGGAAGGATGGAGTAAAGATGATTAAACTAACGAGTGTACATTTATAAGATTTTAAGATCAGGAAAACGTGCAAATGGAAAAAAAAACTATATCTGAGGTTTAATGAGATTGTGAGGATCTTCAGTCCCTATAAATAGAAATACAGTAGTAAACACTATGTAAGCCACCACGTTCGTTGGATATTAAATGACATGTTTATTGGTTTTTGTCCTCTCCTTGGGCACATTCAATATCACCCTTTTTATTTAATGCTATAAGCTGAATTGCTGCATGTCATCCTATAAGGATAGGATGGCAGAAACTGATTGCAGACATCAATCACTGCCTCTGTTACATTTCAATTGACAAGTAGATGTTAGTCATATTAGTGATGGTTGGTATTCTAGTGTCAAGAATTCATGTAAACATGGCAAGTCAAGTATAAAATGCTAGAAAAGTCAGACACATTGTATACGTCGTAAGCTGATGAGAAGAGAAATCGAAGCCGATAAAACTCAACAATGCAAACTGTAATGAGAATGAAAAAAGTAGCCGTAAGCAGATTCAAGAGTTCAATGAGACGTTCTAAAACGCAAATGGGTGTATTGCATCTGTACTTAAATTGGCTGTCTGAGATTAGACAAAAGAAGCGTTCTTTTTTGCATAAATGGTGCTATTTCTTTTCATGGGCTGGTATTAGAAATCAGCAAGATTCACTTGAACGGGGTTGACCTGCAATAGCAGAACAGATCCATGGCACATTTTCTGGGAAAAAAAGCAAACATGTTTCTTACTAATCATAATGAATCTGGGGGCATAGTGGTAAGCCCGGTCGCCTTCCAGCACTGATGTCCTGGAAATCTGCAACATACATGGAATTTGTAGGTTCTCCATTTAGTTGTGTAGGTTTCCTTCCGTATTGTAAAAAAAATACAGGTTAATGAGCTGCCTATATAATTGAAGGGGAAATTGATTGTTAACACTCTTGGGTCTTCAGGGACTGATAGGATAGTATATGTACAATGCTGCAGAATATGTAAGTAACATGAAAAAATACTTTTAATGGCAGCACTAAAGATAAATTGAAGCAAACTAAGATCACATAGGACCTGATGGTTTCTTATAGCCCAATCACAGGGGAGCTGGGTGTAAAAAATGGACACAATGTCCATATAGTCTCTCAAAGGATGAAAGGTGGCACTCTCCATCCCATAAAAATGACTTTATTCAAACATCATAAGACGTGGATGCAGAGGGGTGCGGGCTACATGAAGAAGATCACCTTTCATGTCAGCTGATGCTTCAACAGGTCTAAGTACCTGGACCCATTGAAGTGTCAGTTGATGTGAAAAGGTCATCATTAGTGTTGAGCGAGTATGTTCTGTTCCGAGTATGCTCGGGCCGAGCTCCGAGTATTTACAGCTGCTCGGTGATATGTTTGAATCGCTCCCGTGTTTTTGATTTGCAATTGTTTGACAGCTTTATTACATGTGAGGAATATGTAAGAAATAGACTTTCCTCACTTGTATTAAAACTGTCAAACAGTCGCAAATCATGCACATGGGAGCGATTCAAACATATCACCGAGCAGCTGTAAATACTCGGAGCTCGGCCCGAGCATACTTGGCGAAAGGGTTAACAGAACATACTCGCTCAACACTAGTCATAACCCTTCTTGTTGACCTCACCCCCCTGCATCCAGGTTTTATTATGTTTGAATGAAGTCATTTTTATGGGACGGAGAGTGCCACCTTTCATCCTTTGAGAGACTATATGGACATTGTTTCTTATGGTGAAGCATCCAGAGTTTCTGTCAGTCGCAAGGTATGTGAAAGCAGTCCTGCATAGGAGGAGCGTTTTTTTGAATAGTGCCAGTTTATCCCTTTGTATTTGTATTAAAAATGGACAAAATGTGCTCCTCATTTAACAGATGGGAATATTGTAGCATGCTGGGTAAAGCTGGGAGAATCAATTCACAGGACTTCAGGTCAGTTATCTGTGATTCCTGGACAGGAGGCCTGCCAATCTCCTTACTTTCCGGCATTCCTTTCTATTCCTTTGTTTAGTAGGGCTGGCATGTCATGTGTGCATCACTCCACAATAACGACGTCGCACCAGCCCAGGTAGACAAAAGAAGCTGGGAATGCTGAAAAGTAAGGGGATTGGCAGACCTCCCATCCAGCGATCAAAGATTATTGACCTGCACTGGCCGATGGAGCAGAGTCCTGTGAATTAAATTTCACATCTCTATTGCATACCATTATTAAACAAGATATTTGACTCTGATTTTCGTACTGAGGATCAGATTCATCAGATTTATTAAAAAAGCCATTTCTGGGTTAGGAAAATGTCACTGATCCATAAACAAGCATGCTTCATTGGTCAACCTACTTATAATATTAAAAATGTTGGTTCTTTCTATATTACCCATTTGATTGTCAACTTTACATTTTAAGAAGGTGTCTTTGGCCATAAAAGTCTCTTGTATTCTGAACTGCTAGCAAAGTGGTGGTATTTTCCACTAGTCCTAGCACTAACTGGGTACATAGACAATGCCATCATCTACCAACCCTATCTTATACAGACTGTATCAGTTGATGTTGACCAAAGTACAATTTTGCTCAGTGTAAGGCCAGGGTCACCCAACAATTTTCTTTCCATTTGAGAAAAATGGTCTGATTATGTTAATCAGACTCTGATCAGAGTTTGATCAGAGTGGGATCCATTTTTCTCAGATGAAGAGAAAACTATGTCATCCAAGTGTGGTCCAATGTTTTCCACTAACTCAAAGACTTGCATTGACGATTTTGATTCGACACTCAAAAGATACGACATGTCAAAGATTTTTTTATTGGATCACTCGATCCGGGGAAAAAATCAGTTAAGTGCACAGCCCCATGGAATAACATGGATATGAGTGCGATCCGTTATATCAGTCTTCTGATTTCAACAGTCATGTCACCCTAGCCTTGGGTTAAGTACACATAAGTTTAAAAACGTCATACAAGTTATATCCCATCCAGAAAAGTAGAGCGATTTTTTTTTCTCATTTGTCATCCATTTGAAGTCTGTGTGCAATCCCTTTTTAGATACCAGAAGTTTTTAAAAATGTAAAAAAGACCAAATACAGTATGCTTTGTTAAAGAATTGCATTGTATCAGTAAAAAATGTATGCTATATGGCAACTCAACATAGAATCCAAAGTGTTTTTGCCCATAGACTTGAATAGGCGAGTCTCATCTGAAACATAGAAGAAACTAGTGCAAGATGTGAGTTTTTTCATTCGTAGATTCGGTCTATGATAAAACATGCTCATTGGCAATGCCCCATTGAATAGCATTGGTCCGTTTGCCGTCTGTTTTTTCACGGACAGCACTTGCATCAAAAATACTGTTGTATGTGAACTTGGCTTTATAGTGTATATCTTTGGTGTATCAGGTTAAAAATATACTCAAGCCCCCATAATGTCGGCCTACATGATATCACAGATACATAAAGGACGGAGAGGTTTGATTCATTGCGAGTGTTTGGTAAAGATAAACTTGAATTTATTATATAGGATAATAATGTATAAATGTTATATCTAATGTGCTTTTATTCTGCGTCAAGAATAAAAAAACAAATAAAAAAAAACAAGCAATCCTGATATAATGAATAATTGTATTCTAGGTCTAGTCTGCATGTTGAATAGTAAGAGCGAAATACAATGACTGAATTAGTGTAATTTTACCAAGATTCCACCAGGTGCTGCCAAAGAACATTTCGCTTTAGATAGATTAGCGTGGAAGAAACAAGATGCAATTAACATCTATGAATTTGTAAATGTATAATTAAAACTGAAATGAGATGTTTGTTTATCGCTATACACCTTTGATGTCACAAGGGAAAAGTATGTGGAAAGCTCACACTTTTTTTGCCACACTACCATACATAACGTTGGACGTAATAGAATTATGAAAACTATGAAATGAACGTGTGTATGTATAGAAATATTTGTAGACATGCAGATAGATAATAAAGCTTGCCTTTCACAGTTCTTACGTCACTGCACTGATCCAATGATCACGCATAGTCGACTGTTACCAAATCGAACCAATGTTTAAAAAGTGCTTGATTTTTAGTTGCACTCATAGGAATCAAACTTAGTCGCCCCGAGCTCTCTCCCGGTTTTGTCTTTTTGTTTCTTTTTTTCTTCTTGATAATCAAGTTATACCCCTGGCATGTTCTTCTTTAGAATCTGGGCTCGGTAGACAGCTAAGTTACAGCAGTTTTTCTTTATTAAGAATCTATCACAGAACATCACAATCATACAGGCTTCATATTCCATTTTCCCCCTTCTTTTATCTCACCTCTTCCCATCCAGTTTGTTATGCTTTTTATTGCATTGCATGAAGTATATGATCCATACCATTCTGAAATTTAAAGGGGTTGCCTACTTTAAAAGAAATTGTAAAAAGCAGGTAATGTTTAAAGGGTACCTGACAGGTGATACATGCTGGCATAATCATAGGCAGCAGGTGAAACCAGAAGGTTACATACACTATATCAAAAGACACGTATGCATCTTTTTCTCAATATCTGACATGAAATCAGAATAAACCTTTCCCATTTAAGGTCAATTAGGATTACCATAATTTTTAATATTTGCCAAATACCAGAATAATGAGAGAGAGAGAGAGAGAGAGAGAGTGTTTTAAGGCATTTTTTATTACTTACTGCAAAGTCAAGAGTTTACATAAACTTCTGGTTTCAACTGTATGTGTGAACACAGCCAAGTATATCTGTCTCTGAAACACTGAGGAGTTTCAGAGAAAAACATACTTTTAATAGCTGCCGGGGACTAAGCCATTTGGAGGACTAGTCCTAATGGCAGGTCCCCGGAGGCTTCTCTCCACCCACTGACAGTGACTGACATGCCTCTGCTTATACGCGTTTTCAGCATTTCACAATCTAACATACACGGCTATGATTGTACAGCCAGTGGCTGATACATGCTGCCACATTTTGGACAGAATGTATCAGCTGACAGGTTCCCTTTAAAAATAAGAAAATAGTCCTCCCTTGCCGACTGAAGTCTCTGCTACTCCAGTGCCATCTCTACTGCTCCATGGAATTTATTGTTGATAGTGTTGAAGCTGTGACAATTGGTCTACAATGCATGATTGCTGCAGCCAATCACTGGCCTTAGTGCTAATATTGAGGTAGACTACTGAGGTCAGTAATTGACTGCAGTGGTCACAAGATGTAGTTAGAAACATCAGCACTGCAGTCCTTTCAAGAATGATCTCTGGGATGCAGTAGAGAGGCGGCACGTAAGCGGCTTGGACTTCAAAAGGTAAGTAAGTTATATTTTGTTTATCTTTAATATTACAGGCTTTATCCTATTTTTTTAAAACAGATAAACCTTTTAATGCTTAGAGAACTAATGTAAGACATTTAAAGGGAATCTGTCAGCATGTTTTTGCTGCCTCATCTGAGAGCAGTATAATGTAGGAAAAGAAAGCTGAATCTAGTGATGTATCGCTTAGGTTGCTTGGTGTAGAAGTTGTGGCACAATCAGAGTTCTTAGATATAACAGACCTGAGAAAGATAACCGTGCCCACACCAGGCTCTGTATATATGTTGTCTATTGACAGTAAGCTGCTTATCACAGAAGGGGGAGGAGTCGGACATGAGGCAGCTAGTCAGGGCAGTGATAATGTTCTAGTGATAAAATCTTCATTGTAAGCAAATAACAGAACACAGCCTAATAAATGACATAGTCAAATTCAGTATTTTAACCCCTTACCTCATCTGTTCTCAGATTACATAGCAAAAACATGCTGACAGATTCTGTTTATAGTGTCGCGGGTGTTTCAGCAGAATGTCTTTGTCTGTCTCTAGCTCTTCCCTCCCTCTCCGTAGAACTTTAGAAGCACCAACTGTCACTTCCTATCACAGTAATGGTATTATCTATATTCAATGAATACAGATTTTACCCATGAGTTGTGAATGTTGAGAAAAAGAAGCCGTTTTTTTCTGATAAGATATATTACAAAGTTTCCTATTTTCATGATATGTGAAGAAGAAAAAAACAAACTAAAACAACAACTACTCTTAACTTTTTTTTATTAAATGTAGCCATCTCGTCATGATTTTTATGTCGTTTGTCTCAAGCTCCACCGGTCTATAAAGGCAATGTTGGTGCAAGATTTAGTAATACTAATATGTCTCGCTGTGTTACTGCCAGTCATTTTAGTTCACAGTTAACAATGCACAGTGAGATATTTTCATGACAGCTTTTCTCTCACATATTAAGACAACATACATATTGGTTACCGCTACTGAGGAGACGGCACTTTGGTTAGTTGCAGGCGGACTTGCTAATGTTATGTTTCTAATATTTAACAGCAGAGGTTCATTTCTATATTGACATAATTGGATTGTTGCTGCAAATTTCAGATACTTAGAGCCAGATCACCTGCACCGAACCTGCAATTTGTATCTTTTCATTCTAGGAAGAAAGCAATTTGATTGATTGGTTATTCACATATTTTGGATCATGCTAAGCTAGGCTAGCGTTTGAACTTAAGAGGGTTGATGCTGAGATTGTAATCACCGCAGTCAACAATCTATTAAATATGAAGGCTCTGCAATTTTAATAGATTGGTAGCTCATGAAATGTTAGTTAAATAAGCCTCTGTAATTATGGGAATTCTGGAAATCGCTAATGGTAGTATATTTAATGAGAGCTGACAGAATCCGAAAATAAGCATGAATTGTGTTGGCACATAAGAATGTATTATTTATTATACATGTCAAGCGTCATGACTTTTCCTAACAGAGAGCTAAAAAATAATTAAAGTTTTCTAGAAATGTGTTTAGTAGTGATTAAACCTTTATTTGCTTGGGAGAAATGCCATCCGTGGTGTCCAAAAAGTTTTTCCGGAAAATGTAGATATCTATTTGAATAAATCCCGGTGGACCTTTGGTTTCTAGTACAGGTAGAGCAATTTGGTCCCTGGCAAAGAATGACGTTCAAGGAAAGAACTTGAGAGTTTCATGGTTGTCTTCCAGTGCATAACAAGGTTACATTTCATGATTTTTTTTTTACAATTGTAGTTTTTTTTTTTCTAAAGGACCAGTAATACTTTTACACTTATTATTATCGACCTTCAGCTCGATCTCGAGCCATGGAAACTTGATGGATGAACGCTTCGTAGGATGATTGATCTTGTGCAAGCCTAGATAGGTCCACCACGGCCTTCTCTATTGTTATCTTGATTGTATCAAGCCATCGGGTTGCTGGTCTTTCTATTTGACTTGTTCCTTTTGTTGTTCTGACCATGATCTCCTTCTCCAGTGATTCCTTTCTTTGCATGATATGTCCAAAGTAGGCAAGTCCGTAGCTTGGTGATCTTTGCTTCCAGTGACATGTCTGGCTTAATTTGGTCCTAGAAATTATAAATCAGCTAAAGCAAGTAAAACTCATGCGAGAAGTAGATATACTCATCCAGGCTTATAGTGAAGGGAAGGCTGGCAGAGCTCATGCTTGTGACGTTGGGGGTTAAACTAATGTACCATGTCTATGTCATTTGGGGCTCATTCACAAGTCCGATTTTTTTACCTATGAGAAAAGCGTGCCAATTATTTTGATCAGACTTTGATCAGGGTTTGTGGTAGTCTAAGTGTCATCCGTTTTTCTCTTACGAGGAGAAATTTAAAATAAAAGTTTCTTCACCTTCTCCTTTCTGACAGTCCGTGAAACTCAGATGTTATCCAAGTGTTGTCAATTTTTTTCACTGACCCATATACTTGTATACTTCTGGTGCAAAATTGGGCCTGAATATGGGAGACACTCATATTTAATGTCTATGTTTACACTGAGATGCAATGGAACATCCAGGAAACTATGAAGATATTTTTTTTGCACTGTGGGATCATATATTGCAGCATATATATGGACAATGGAAATATGCCATTCTTCATTTTATTCCTTTAAAGTATCAGAATTTCTTAAATAAAACAGACTGGATAATTTATTGACTTTGTGTCAAATAAGAAAGATCGCTTTCGTACAGGAACGTAAGATACATAAGCTAATAAGAGCCTATATGTATCTCAGCTAGATATGCTAAAGGGGTCATCCCTTGAACAACATTCATAACCTATTCAAAAATAGCTGACAAACCCCCACCAATCATGAGAACAACAGTTCTGAGTCCTCATGTGAATTAGGACTAGATCGTTTTTTGCCAGATCAGCATAATGTAGACAAAAGAGACCTGGATTCCCGTGAGGTGTCACTTATTGGGTTGTTTGCTGTAGTTTTGATCAAATCACTGTTTTGTCAGCTGAAGATTATCAATAGAGGACTTTTAAACCTACTGCCATAAAGCTCTCTATATTCATGAGCTCTGTATAACCCCACAACCACCACTGATTGGTAACTTTCTGCCTACACACAGCGTAAACTGCCAGTCAGGAGTTTGGACAGCTTATACAGAGATCAGCATTCAGAAAACTGGTAAATCTGCAGAAGATAAAACAAAAATGACAGCAAGCAGCTCTGTCAGTGATACATCACTGGAATTAGGATCACTGCCCCTACATCATGCAGTTTTTAGTTGGAGTAGAAGAAACTGTTGACAATTTCCCTGGTAGAGCACATGTGTAACACCACTCCACTCACTTCTATGTGCTTATGAGCGTGGTAATGTGCATATGTGACCTCTGCACCTGTAGAGAGTAATCGAGTGGTGGTCGCTAGTGATGAGCGAGCATGCTCGGTACTCGAGATATGCGAGCATGCTCTAATGGTTTCCAAGTATCTTCGGCATGCTCGAATGTTGTGTTTGAGTCACGCCGTGTGCATAATTTGTGACTGTTTGACAGATTTAATACATGTGAGGAAGGCCTGTTTGATAGGCTTTCCTCATATGTATTAAAGCTGTCAAACAGTTGCAAATCATGCACAGACAGTGACTCAAACAAAACATTTGAGCACGCCGCAAATACTCGGCACCAGAGCATGCTCGCTGAAAGGGTTAACAGAACACGCTCGCTCATCACTAGTGGTCATGCATGTGCACTACATACAGGTAGGTGATAAATGTTATTCCTGGGAAAACCTTTTTGTGGAAATATTTATAGAAGTGTTCTTATCACAGAAGTCACACTGTTGGGACCCCACATAAATGGATCTAATCTACTGTCCAAAAATATTTAATTCCCCTGCTGTGCCACTGCATGGTAAATTCACAAACACATAGATCTCCTTTATTAACTTAAGTAGATTAGTTAAAATGGGTTTCTGAAGCAGCCACTATGGTTGAATAACCAAAACTCTCTTTTTCAAGTAGTAAGAATTGCTATTTTTTACTATATTCTCAAAGTTTTCACCTGCAGTTCGATACATTATGTCCCATTTAACACATTGTAGGGGATTTTGCTTATGCAGCGCATTCAAGTAGGAGAGAACTGGCAACCACGGTCTCACTTGCATATGGAAGCAGAAGCTAGTGGGAATGTATAATATATGGATGTTAATATATTGCAGGGGACTTATAAACTGTCTTAGATTTGTGTTCTGTCTCCTGGAAGATTTACTTTCAAGGAAGAAGAGTGCTTCAAGTACTTACTGCTGTTCTTCCGTATAATATAGCAGGGCATTTGCCGCTGAGTGTCTCTGCTGTGACTCAATAAAACTCGAAGCCATCTCGGAGGAAGTAGACAAGCAGAGCTCTATTTGCTAAAACAGACACAGCTGCTTGTGTAAATATGAAAGGGAAATGCAGTTATATCAACCCCGTCAAATGTAATCATGGCATGAAAACTGCAAATCCTTTACAGACATACTGCACAGAAGTGTGAGGCTATGTTGGAAATGCAGGAGCTGTCTGAAATGCCGCCAAAGTTGGATGTTGCTTGGAAGATAATTCAGTGCATTTTCCTCTGTCGTCTATGGGTTCTACTCGTAACCTCTAGACTACCAAAAACAACAGACTTTAGCCAAGGTGCCCAATATGTCTTCTAGGAACCACGTGCGGTTCTCAAACTAATTTCCTTGAGATTTCAAACTTTCCAAACTAATGTAAAAAAAATATCTAGGGCTCTGAACCACCTAAGATCAATCACAGATGAAGTTTCCAACATAGAGAATTTGGTTGGGCTCACATATACAGTATACATTGCATTAGACACAGTTTTTTTGATCACATCACAACTGATGATAGAACTAATTAAAAGTGCATCAGTTGCAATCTGGCTTTTTCACAATTTACTTCCAGGCAAAAGACGCAGGGTCTGTTCGCAATAGTACATGAAACATTGCAATCTAGCCCCCGAGCCAGTGACCAACATGTCTGATGCCTCAACTGATTGTAATGACGTTCTATCAGTGGTCGCCTGACTCTAAAATGGCTACCATGGACAGATTTAGCTCAAGTCACTCTGTTTACCAGATCTCAGGGGTTGCCCTGTCCTTCACCCTTTATACCCTGTACAGGGATTTGAACTTAAACAGGGGCTTCTTGGTTGGGGCCATAAAAAGCAGCTGTACCGTGGTGCAAGCTGGCAGGAGTGGTCAGGTAGCGAAGTCAGAACCAAGAGGACAGGAAAAGTACAAAATCAGAATATGTAAGAGTAGTCAGAAACACAAGTCGAGATCAAAACACGGAACAATGGATACAGCAAGGAACTAAACAAACAGGACTAATCCACAGAAGTACAAACTATATCTGGCAGCTTCCAGCAGTAAGAAGGAAGCTAAAGTAGGGTGTTGAGCAGGCAGCTGAATTCTCCAGCTGGACAGCTCACACACCTATACTGTCAGACTGGATAGCAGTGCAGGTACCAGCCACCTTAATCTAAAGACTTCACCATCCAGAACTTCTGGTTCCAACATTTCTCCTATCACCAGCGCCGCCCGCAGCACCTGGCGACAGAAGAAGACGTTGCAGTCCTGGTGGAGATGTGATACTGATGTGCCGGACTGGTGACCACAATTTAACTGCAAACAATTGGATAAGTTCCTCCATCTGTTTCCATTTGGCATTTTATCTAAATGCAGGATGGAAATAATAGCACAGTGTTGAATATATGTGCAGAGGCCTAAGAGGTGGCATTAACCGATAAATTGCCAAACGTGATAGAATTATTACCAATTGTGTGATCTTTCCAGCATATTGGCCTTTATCAAGCATACATAGTGAATTATATATTATTATGAAATCACATTATGCAGCTAAGAGGCTATTGTTACTTGAATTGGCTAGCAACCTCTAAAAACCACCTAATGTACTGAATATGAACTCTTAGCTCTCTACTAATGGAAAGTAATTTTATATTCTTCAAATTTTTTTGAGAAAAGGAATAACATTTAGCCAATTCTGGGAACAAGTATTTATGGAGAAATTGGATGTTTGTGCTATATGATAGAGTAGCTGCATAATATTAACCCATTAGTGCAATATCACGTACTTGTATGTAATTTTGGAAGTGATTGAATGGGGAGTGGGCTAAGGAACTGAGCGCCCCCATTACGGCAGATACCACCTATATTACAGAACCAGCATCTGTTTCTAACACTGTCAGTCAGAACTCAGCTGTTAACCATTTAAACACTGCTGTCCATCTTTCTATTGGCTGCATCTGTGATTGTCTATCAATAGTCCAATCTGTCAAAATATAAATTTAATTAATTCGAATGGTAAACATAATAAAAAAAAAACATTAGATGTAGTTTTTCGATAGCAACTCCTCCTTAAAAAATGCAATACAGAAAGATCAAAACATCCTATCTATTCTAAATTACCATTAATGAAACCAACAGCACATCACACAAAAAATGCCAGCTTAATCAATTAAAAATAAAAATGCAATCAATCTTGAAAAATGGCACAGCAAACACCCATTTTTTTATGAGTTTCTAAACATTGTTTTTTCATTTAAATGAAAAAAAAATCCATATAAGTTCGATATCATATAATCATATCTTTAGCATCATGACTCAGAGTAATTTTTTCCACAAAATGTACTCCAATAAAAACAAAATCCTAAAAAAAAGTCATGGCGGAATTGGATTTTTTTTCACAATTTCACAGAACTAGGATTTTTTTTTTTCCATTTTCCAGTGCGTTAAATTATAAAACGAATGGCGTGATTCAAAAATATAAATCCCTCTTAAGACTGTGTCAATGGAAAAGTACTAAAAAATTATGGATCATGGAAAAAGGGGAGGAAAAAATGGAAGAGCAAAAGTGATAATTGGCTGTAGAGGGAAGGGGTTAAGCCAAGAATTGCAATATGTGTATTCTCTCTTCCAGGTTTGCAGTTGATATATCAATTTCATTGAGAATTGATTCGGGTTTGTGGTTGTTTTCCTTTTCATGCAGTCATTTACAGGATATTTTCTTGGTACATTTTGTAAAGGACACAACCAGCTTTCGATAATGTATTTAAGTGCTTTTTGTCCGCCATAGGCTGCAGTTGGACTAATGCTATATAACATACTCCAAATGCCATGAGAAGTGCATTATCCTGTAAATGTTAGATTAGATCAAAATTACATCCTGATAAGTATAATCGAGATGCTGTGATCAGGTGCTCAGAGCCAGAGAAGCTCACAGCTATGCAGCTATTCCAATCAAAGGTAGATTGAGCAGTTTCTCTGATGTGGTCTTATCAGTCTCAGTTTAATGTAAATCCTGTTACAGCAGCTTTGTCCGATGTGCCTGTAGCTTTGTTCTGAACCTTTCAGTAACAGCTCATTGAAGCAGAAACAGCTCTGTGAATTGATATTATAAGCCTGCTTGTTTTATTCATTGTTGAGGCAACAGTATATAACAAAAAAAATATCTGTTTTAGTTGATAGAAGTCTACATTTCCTATTCGGTGATAGGAAAAAAAAAAATTTGCTTAGTTGTCCTCTAAAAAAAAATAGAGGAGAACTATGTGAAAGTAGATAGTCATAAGTCCTGTATTTCAAAGAAATGACCCAAAAGATGGATGTTCATTTCAGACCAGGAATGACCATTCTTCTCCTTTCATAATATCTTGTAAAGGATGGTGCAAAGGCAGTAGTCCCAGATCCCTTAGATATGATTCTAAGAAAAAGCCATCCCGGCAAATATTCTATTCTCGAAATGCGTAGGAAATCTATGTGGGTCTGTATACCATGTTTTAATCAATTCTGAATGCAAGAAGAATGTAGTTTTATTGAGGTGCTAGAATGGATTTTTCTTAGAAGATTGAATTCAGCGAGTGCCTATCCTAGCACTCTACTAACATGGGGTAAAGTTGATACTAGAAGTCTCTGAAAGAAAACAAATCATTAACTCCACTATTGGTGAGCGATCTTCGTTCATCTCCGCATTTTGTGATGACACCAGTAATGAAATATTTAGCACACCGATTTTATATATAGCACATGTTTAGTGGAAGACTTTGCAGTAGAGATAAGGAGCTTCAACCTATGCCTTGGTCTTGTCATTGGAGAAAGAAACTAGAATATTTAAGATAAAGTCAAATCCATACAAAAAAAAAAAAGCCATAGTAATGAGTAGTAACGTATTTTCCAGAGTATAAGACGACTGGGTGTATAAGACAACTGTTAGGCGTCGGGCGTTTGCTGGATTTGAACTGGGTCCAGAACCTTCTGTGGGCTCCTATTCCGGTCCAGCCAGGGCTGATGCTGCTCAGCATCATTGTCAGTCCCAACAACTAGCTGGTCCACGAGAAGTACAGGTTGTCTCTCAGGCCTTTGTGCCTAGCAACAGGAAGCATAGGTTGCAGAGGGAGACAGGGCTGTTAAAGTCTAAGTCCAGGTTTTTCTGTACTGAGCATGCCCGTCACATGGTGGACCGTGATTGGTGGTTTGGGAGTCAGCTGGTCCGGTGACCTGGCACCGCCTGATTGGTCGTGGGTGACGTCACCAATGATGCAACGGTGGGCAGGGCTTAATCTTTAAAAGGCCTGCCCATAAACATGGCGGCGCGCTCTGATCATTGAGCAGTGATGCTGTTGTGTGAACGCTTGGCCTATAGAGCTCCACGTGTTCTTTAGTTTGAAATAGGCAGGTGTTTTGGAAATAGGCAGGTAGCTTTGCCGTACAGACTGGCTCCGACTAGGGGGTCGCCATACACCCCGAGCAGTCTGCAGATGCCATATTCCCGGTACCGCCTGTGAGCTACGTGGTGTGATTCTGCTCAGTCTAGTAGCACGCCGGCTGAGAGCACTTACACGCCGGCGTGAGTCACACATGCATCCTAGCGCCCACTGTGTAGTCCCTGTGTAGTTAACAGGGCTACAGCTACTTCCCTGGTCGCACATCTCCCGTGCTGTTAACGGAGATTGCAGAGAAGGAGGTAATACAAGGGCAGGCCAGACGAGTGAAAGAGGCTTGTTTTTCGGGGCCTGCAGCTTGCTTCACTTACAATTTCCCGGTGAGACGCTCCCTCACCTCATCACTGCAGTCCTCAGGAGCGAGATCAGAGAGGCAGAGAAGGAGGTACCAGTAATAGGATACAAGGGCAGGCCAGAGGGATATGCTACCGCTCTGATAGTCTTGGAGACAGGGAGGGCTTATAAATTATCATAAATACCATAATTTTCGAACTATAAGATGCACCGGACCATAAGACGCACCTAGGTTTTAGAGGAAGAAAATAGAAAAAAAATGTAAGCAAAAAATGTGTTCACGATGCACTTTTAAGGGGGAGGGGGTCTTCTGCTGACACTGGTCTAGGGGTAATGTCCTCCAATTCTGACAATATCCCCCATCCTGGTATATATGCCCACCTTCCTTTTATACGTGGCCCCCATCCCCATCCTGGTATGCCTGGCATCCCTCCATCCTGGTATGCATGGAACCCCTCCATCATGGTATGCATGGCACCCCTCATCCTTATACTGGTGTGCATGGAACCCCTCATACCTATCCTGGTATGCATGGCACCCCCCATCCCTATCCTGGTATGCATGGAACCCCTCCATCCTGGTATGTATGGCACCCCTCATCCTTATCCTGGTATGCATGGCACCCCTCATCTCTATCCTGGTATGCATGGCACCCCTCATCCCTATCCTGGTAGGCATGGAACCCTTAATCACTATCCTGGTAGGCATGGCACAGCAATCCCCATCCTGGTATGCATGGCACCCTTCATCCCTGTCCTGGTATGCATGGCACCCTTCATCCCTGTCCTGGTATGCATGGCACCCCTCATCTCTATCCTGGTATGCACTTAACCTCATCCTTATCCTGGTATGCATGGCCCCTCATCCTTATCCTGGTATGTATGCCCCCCTCATCTTTATCCTGTTATGTATGCCCCCCTCATCTTTATCCTGTTATGTATGCCCCCCTCAGCCTTATCCTGGTATCTATGGCCCCCTCACCAGTATCCTGTTATGTATGCCCCCTCATCCTTATTTTGGTATGCATGGTCCCCTAATCCCCATCATGCTGCACATAAAAAATAAACACTCCTACTCACCTTTCTTCTCTCTTTCAGCGCTGCATACTGTCTGCCCTCACTGATCTCGCCATGTGAGCTGCGCATGGCGTCACTATCATGCATGGCTCACAAGGAGAGATCAGCTGCCGGAAGTCACTGCTCCCCATGCCGCAACTGTGGGCGCGGGAGCAGTGATTTCATGCTCCTTAATAGCCGGCACACAGCATAGCCACAGCGCGGCTCCTGCTACCGCCGGACGATCGCGTGTGCCCTCTATTAAAGGGCATGAATATTCACCCCTCCCCACGCCCATGGGCGAGGAAAGAGGTTGAATATTCATTCCCTTTAACAGCGGGCACAGGCGATTGCGGCAGCAGCAGGAGCCACGCTACGGCTACACTGTGTGCCGCTAATGAGGAGCATGCATATTCAGTGCTCCCCATGCCCCATGGGCTTGGGGAGCAGTGAATATTCATTTTCTTTAGCAGCGGGGACAGTGTAGGATGCAGCAGGCGGCTATCGCACACATATATATATATATATATATATATATATATATATATATACCTCCTCCTCCCCCAACATTCGGCCTATAAGGGTATACGCCCTATAAGATGATACCTGGCGTATAAGACGACTCCAGACTTTTGAGAAGATTTTCAGGGGTTAAAAAGTCATCTTATACGCCGGAAAATACGGTAAATAGCCAAAACAGTGATGTTGGAATCACGTATATAAATAAATCGATTAATAAATAAATTAATTAATAATATAAGGTTATACCAATTCGATATTCATATATAAGTAACCAAAATTTCATTAGGTACATCATAATGGAAAAGACCACCTGATCCCAATTAGGGTCCCATATATAGGAAAGGTGGTTATCAATGCCACTCTATTGTTTTTTTTATTTCTGAGTTATTTACCTCAGATCATCTAAGCCATCATGTCTTACACATATATGAATATAGATGAAAAATTGTACAAAGATCGGAGTTTTTTGGCAAAAAATAACAGCACACTTTCTTAAACATATAAGACAAATGACATAATAAAAAGGATGACTAGACAACCAAGCTGGGAAACTTGTCAATGCAAAAATAATACAAAAATAATACAATCTCTAATATAAATAGTAATATGGCTAAAGTGCAAATAGTGCCAATCTCAAATGGGAATTGTATATACATAACACTTCCTCGAGGAAGCTGTAATATACAACACAAAACGTGCGTTGGGGATTTCTTATCCTGGGCACTTTGATTTCTATTCATGGGCTAGAGTGCAATACTATAATTCTAATAATGTACTGGTGTTTTCTGTAGTTCTTGTTTATTCCTACCACATGACCATCCGTTATACTTACTAGGCCGTTTACATATAAATTAAATGTTCTGTGTTATGTATATACAATTTCTCATTTGAGATTGGCACTATTTACACTTTAGCCCTATTACTATTTATATTAGAGATTGTTATTTTGTATTATTTTTGCATTGACAAGTTGCCCAGCTTGGTTGTCTACTCGTCCTTTTTATTCATTTTTCTTATATGTTTAATAAAGTGTGTTGTTACTTTTTGCCAAAAAACTCCGATCTTTGACATGATGGCTCAGATGATCTGAGGTAAATAACTTAAAAAAATGCAGTATATCAAATGGAGGAAAAGTGGGGAAACACACATATGGGAAAATAAGGTGGACAGGTAGATGAGCAACCTGGTAAAAAAAATTGCATCATCTAAGGCAGTGGTGGGGAATCTTTTTTCTGCCAAGGGCCATTTTGATATTTATACCATCCTTTGGGGACTGTACAAATTGTGCACTAACTCCACCCATAAAGTACGTCCTGACGGTGGATCAAGTTTGAGGACGTAATTTTTCATTGCACGAGCCTCAGCATTCAGGAGTGAACTTTGCATGTGCTCACAGAGCAAGAAGAAATTAATGGGCAGGGGGCCGGCAAAATAAAACTGCCGGCACAAGCACTGCTGTCGACAGGAATCTGCCCGGGGGCTGGATAAAAGGTCATCAAGGGCCGTGGGCCTGAGCTTTTCCACCCTTGGTCTACGGGCCGTATTTTCAGTCCAAATGCGATCTGATAAAACATCGGATCTCACCCCAACCAATGTTATTCTATGGGGCCATGCAAGTGTCCGATTTTTTCCCCCGGACTGGTCCAAGGAAAAATTCACTGCATGCCTGAGATTGAGCCAATATTTGTATCTCACTCAGCCATACAAATCAATGAGTCCGTGGAAAACATCAGACAGCACCTGGATGACATCTGAGTGCAGTCCTATTTCAATAGACTAACTGAATGGAACAAATGGAGATATTTGAGAAAATTGGATCACACTGTGATCACACTCTGATCTTACTCTGATCAGAGTTTCATCAGTGTGATTAGCATGATCTCTAGGATGAGTGAATACACTGTCGTCTGCACCTAGCCTAATAGAGTAATGTGAGGATCTGGGATACTCAGATAAAGGAATGAAGGTAGAACATCTGAGGTTGAACAAACTGGTTCGGTGCAATTTACTTGAGAATAATTATGCATTGAGACCACAGTCTCGTAAGAGCCTAGATAAGTAGTTTCTGGTGCTTTTTTCAATGTGGAAAGAAAAGGGCTTTGGAAAAATTGGGCTGGGCATATTGTTTTGACCCTGAGAAAGCAGATATGAAGAAGATCAATTCAGCCGCTATATCATTGTCGGACAAAAAATATCTTCATGTCTATTCCCACCATTACTTTGGTACATCACCTTCATTTTCTCAAGCTGCCAATGAAGCAATGGCTTCTGCGATGCCATATTGAGATACCCTAGGGCAATTGTCAAAGTAAATGAGAATGCCTATTAGGCAAATAGCTTAAAGCGCCATGACATGCTACTCTACTAATTTTGCATATGGGACATCATGTTGGTGCTTGTTACATCTGTAAATGTTCGAATTTATGATCTCAGAAAGGTCAATCCTTTTGTTTTACTGATATTTTAAGGATTTAGGTCTAATTAGGTTTTAGGTGTAATTCTTCATCTCTTTGCAGTCTTTATGGGTATGAATGCACGGTGGGCTTCACCAAGCCTAGCATGCATGTATCTGTGGAGGGTGAGCAGATAGAGGTCTTATGGCTACGGCTGGCTTTAGTGTGCTTGTCATGCTCTTACAGTTTTTCCCATTTTCTCCTTAACGCAGGAATCTTTCATATATCTTTCTCCAGCCAAGACATATACCAGTGATCTTTTTTCTCTTGTTTTTATCATTTTCTACTGAATTCATTTCCAGACGAAAGCTGTGTTTCCTGGAAAGAAACAGGGGTGTTTTCTGGCTTTACAGTAAAGCCATTCAGCTAATCAAAGCTTAGTGAATCCCTCTGATAGTAATAGATAGTAATTCTTAGCCATAAGACTTGGGTCAAGAATGATAAGTTAAAAGTCAATGTAAGAAAAACACATCCATCTAACCTGGATTGTAGCCAGCGCTGACGCGAAACCTTTTATGATTCACATTGCGTTTCAATTAAGGGAATTAACTCAGTTTTTGACCATAGAAAATGTTTTATGTGTGCGTATTATGATTATTCCTATTGTTCATAGCTGGAATACAATTAACACATTAATTAAATAATCCTATGATGCTCAAAGGCATTTAACCATTACCTAAATTATGTTACATTACTACTGTATTCCTGCTCTGTATATTATTTCATTCAATAGTTTGATTTCCTTTTTTTTGTGACACCTAATGGAACATTTTGCAATACAACTTAATTTTATTTCGGTCTTCTTCACAAATTTTCCTGCTGGCATTCATCTCATTAGATGATTTGATTCAAAACTGTTCTATTGAGGGTTGATGGTGGATCAAATCAAACCACTTGAGAGATGTAAGTAAAATATATCTTCGAGCTTGGATACAATAAAGTTCTTACATTATTAATATGGTCTAATACATACATAATCAAGGTGACGGCAGCCATTATACACTTATATTAAGTGCATTTTCAGAGATAATTTATCTCCAGTGGTCCTGCATGCATGAAGACGAAGCTTGCTGAAGAATAGTAGAATGAAAGGAAAAAATCATACTCCGATTTGTTGCAGAATTTTTTGCTAGAGAAAACTAGTTCCTCACATTGGAATAGATTATTTTGGTGACAAGGCCTGAATTTCTATGAGCTCCATACAGATGAATGGAACATAGAAAGACTACGGATGAGCGGACCCGTAGAAGTTCAGGTTCTGTTACCCAACCGGAACTTTATTACAAAGTCTGGTTCAGGTACCAGAACTGTACCCGAACTTGAACTCTCTCTCCTGGACTTCTCCCGGAACTCCAAAACATCACAACGGACTTCCAGGAGAAGCCCGTGTCCGGCGTTTAGCACTAGACACAAACTGTTTGGTACAAACCCCGAAATTTTAAGTTCAGATTCGGTCAGCATTTCGGCAACAAATCTGTTGCATGTGAATTCGTCATACTTTTGGATAGACCTCCAATTAATAATAACAGCTAATAAAGGGCATATAAAGACTTTTCACACACAGTTTTCCAGAGAGTACTGGGTTTTTTGTTTTTTGTTTGTTTTTTTTGCAGTGTTTAGCCCATCGTTTTTTCTATCAGTTTTGCCATATGTTTCAAGTAAGTCCTTAAAGAAATATTAAAACAATTACTGGAGAGATTTTCTTCACTTGACGCATTTTTGGGGGCTTAGTTTCAGTTTTTTTTACAATTACACATGACCTAGGATTATCTTTACTATGAAATATGTGCAATTTTTCTCTTTTAGTCCTTCACTATTTTGTCCCTGAAGCAAAAAATGCATGTGCTAATGTGTTTTGCAATATATTTTATCTTTAACTCTGCTTTTAATAAGACAACTCATGTGCGTTCCAATACAATTCTTCGAATCACATGAGGTATGTATCACATTAATTTGTATCTAAAAAAGCAAAGTAAAAAAAGCACCCCAAAAAAATACAATTGACCGATGCGACCATCATCTGATGGCTATGGCTGAGAATGACCAACGTCGGCGTACAATGCTGTGTGTCTCAAACAGAAATCCACCACGTGTGTGCACATACCCAATACTGTCATTTAAAACACCCTACTAGCAAGCCAGATCACATGTTGTTCAGGTACGACCTAAAACATGTTTTATATAGTCACAGATATGGGCAATCATAGTTATGTCTAAGGAAACCCCAATGTATAAAAGGCCAAACATAAGGGTACTTGATCATTTCAAACAGAACTTCAAAATACTTTAAAAACTATGAGAAAACGATTAGTTTTCTCTTAATTGTGCTCATATAGATATAGCAGTGTGGTTTATCATAGGGACTAATCTAAAACTCTCATTTGTGGGTGTTCAACTTTGGCTGTTTCCACCCTTGAGGCTGGAGTAGACAAACTGGTCTCTGTTGGATGTGTGCTGCACAGATACATCCGCACCTTCAAAGGAAATATAGCAACTCATCCACTTTGCTTCTGTATTCCCTATGTGCTCAGGATCGGTTCATGGGAGACCGGGATGTTTACTTCAGCCCCAAGGGAGGATATGGATGAAAGTGAAGAAATCCTTCACACAAAATGCCTGCGACAGTAAACCTGAAACTTCCCTAGTTCACGAAATCAAAAGTTGAAGCCCAAATATGAAACTAATAAATGTTTGGCATTTAAATATCACTATATTTCTTATATTGAGTTTTTAACATGCACAATATTTAACATATTCATCGTCACTGATTTTAGTAGCAGTATATCCATAACCTTCCATTAGATGTTCTACAATAACAAATGGTTAATATAAACAAATACAGTACACCTATACTTGAGAAATGTATTTCTCTTTAGGACCTTTATGTTAGAAAGGTTCCCAGATAAAAGCTTGATATAGCTGTGGCATTACCAGTCAGCAAGTGGTAAAATGGTTGTCCAGTGAAAACAATTCATCCTCTTTCAACAGAATAAGTGATAACCAGCTGATCGGTGGGTTTCTGACCTCTGGAACCCACATCAATCAGAAAGGGAAATTTTATCCCTGTTGGAGTAAAATGGAGTCAGCATGCTCTTCCACTGCTATTTCCAGCAGCCACATGGAAAATGTACCGAACTTTATCCCTGTAAGAATAGAGAGGCAAGGCGCATGCTCGACACTACTGCATTTATTCCGAGCAGCCCAATAGAGAATGTGCTTAACTTTAATCCCTATTAGAATGGATCGGTATTGTGCATGCTTGACACTGCTCCATTCATTCTCAGCAGCCCCGTAGAAAAGATGGAGAACCTTTATCCCTGTTACAATGGCGAGATAGTGCGTATGCTCGACACTGCTCCATTCATTCCAAGCAGCCCAATAAGAATGTGCATAACTGCATTCATTCACAGCAACCCCATAGAAAATGCAAAGAACTTTTATCCTTATTAGAATGAACAGGCAGTACGTATGCTCGACCACTACTCTATTCATTCCCAACAGTTATATAGAAAATACGGAGAAATTTTATCCCTGTTAGAATGGATAGGCAGTACGTATGCTTGACCACTACTCAATTCATTTCCAACAGTTATATAGAAAATGCAAAGAACTTTTATCCTTGTTAGAAATGATAGGCAGTACGTATGCTCGATCACTACTCTATTTATTCTCAGCAGTTACATAGAAAATACACAGAACTTTTATCCCTGTTAGAATGGAGAGGTAGTGCGAGAGCTTGACCACTGATCCATCCATTCCAAGCAGTCCCATAGAGAATGTGCAGAACTTTAATCCCTGTTAGAATGGATAGGTATTGCGCATGCTCGACACTGCTCCATTCATTCTAAGCTTCTCAATAGAGCATATTCATTCACAGCATCCCCATAGAAAATGCAAAGAACTTTTATCCTTGTTAGAATGAACAGACAGTACGTATGCTCGACCACTACTCTATTCATTCCCAACAGTTATATAGGAAATACGGAGAACTTTTATTCCTGTTAGAATGGATAGGCAGTATGTATGCTTGACCACTACTCTATTCATTCCCAATAGTTATACAGATAATGCGAAGAACTTTAATCCTTGTCAAAATTTATAGGCAATACGTATGCTCAACCACTATTCTATTCATTCCCAGCAGTTACATAGAAACTGCACAGAACTTTTATCCCTGCTAGAATCGAGAGGTAGTGCGAGAGCTTGACCACTGATCCATCCATTCCGAGCAGTCCCAAAGAGAATGCGCAGAACTTTAATCCTTGTTTGAATGGAGAGGCAGTACATATGCTAGACCACTGCTCCATTCATTCCTAGCAGTTCCAAAGAGAATGCACAGATGTTCTGCAGAGGGAGCTGTCAATCAAAGTGCTGGAGTGTGTCTAGAGTCGCCGGTCACATTATTGTGAGCTGTGCTGTGAGCGATCCCTGTTGCTGCTCCATGAATGCCCCCATGACTGAAAGCTGATGGTTCCCAGGTAGCCAGGATCAAGGTAACGCTATTTACCTGCAGATTAGCTCCAGCTCTATATCTGCATTTAAATAGCATTTTCCAAGGTGACAGGTTCTCTTTAAATTTCCGAGATCATTTATCTTTTAAGTCAACTGGAAACATTGATCTATATTTATCTGGAGTTTCAGATAATGGGTTTCTGTAATTCGTAAAAAGGATATTTACCTTGCTGACTTTGTATCTGCTTCATACATTAAAGTCATATTTCTCGTAGAGCGGATTGTGGATTTTCAAATACTCCATTTGTAATCTTCAAGCAATATTTATAACTATGAAAATCAGACACCTTCCATTATCTAGTCAGGGAGAGCGTCACAAGTGTTTCAGTGGCAAAAGATAAGGCAATGAGCAATGCGTGTTTTAGAAAAAGTAAAAGTATTTACAAGTATAAATGTCTGTGACATGATCATAAGTCATTGCTATTATAAGCCGGAACTGTTCTTCATCCTTTGGGATAGGCAGTACTCAAGGTGATACCTCTGCTGCAGGGTTAACTATCATTTTCTGCACTATTCTCAAAGTTGTAACACCTCTAATTGCCTATAGCTGTTGTTATTGATTTTTATTGCCTTTCACAGCCAAAAGACTCAAAAAATGAGTGTACTTCTTCTCCTTTCATTTGAAGTTGCAGCAAGTTTACACTTGTAGATCATGGTTCATTGCCTGTGACCTGTTCTTCTTGCTTCATAAAAATTCATAAATTGTGTTGTGTGCCGTTTACAGCGGGCCACAATAGGACGGAATCCATATAACCTTCCCTAGTGATGCTCAGCCGCTATGTTTCTTGCCGTTATGTTGCCCACCGAGACCTTTTTGATGGTATAGCTGAAAATGCAATCAGTGTGCACAAATGTGAAGACATCTTCACTTAGTTCAACAGAGAAGTGAATTCTAGCCCATTACACAGGGCTTGAACTCCAATATTTTTATTGTAAGCTATTTTGATCTCGATCCATTTGAGTATCATTTAATACGAAGACTGAAGGCAACCCAGTGGTAATGATTTCAACCTTTGCTTGTTCATTTATAAATATCGTGTTAGCTCAACCAAACAAGAGTTATTTACCAGTTTTTGCTGCAAGAAGAGTCAATGTCTCTCTAGGGAAAGTTTGATTTCATTCTTTGCCCGAGGATATCACTACTGTAAGTGACCTGTACCGGTAACTACAAAGTTTTTAGAACTCTGTGGAGAGATATTATAGAGCTAAATTATATTTCTCAGTTGTAGCTTTCAAAATTTTAGACGGTGGGCATTTGGTGAGTAAATACCTTCAAAACCTGCTTACAATCTATGTATAAAAAGTATATATAGCGTCATAAATGTGATGTCACTTTAAAGGTTTCAGTATTGATTGACTTATTAATTATTAACTAAAACATAAACTCTTTATTTCAAACTTTTAATAATTGTAAGTTTTAGAGAGGTCTGAAAGTATTTAAAGGGGTTATCCGCTCACTAAAAATAAAGCGAGCATGATTGAAATCTGTTTCAAATAATGGCTTACAAATTTTTCCCGATCATTTGACAGGAAGAATCAAAGGGGTATTCCCATCTCCAAGATCTTATCCTGATATGTAGTTGGTGTAATAAGCTGCACTAGATAATTCTGCCTTTGCTCTATATCGCCAACATGCTGAGCCAAGGTGCCTATTTTTATGACACAGAATCTTAAAAAATTGAGACATTAAATAATAATAAAGTGTTTTATTAAATATTTAGTAGATCATACTTTATAGTTTCTATTGGAGAGGTGAATGTTTTATATCTAATATGAATTATTGTGCAATATGCCACCATTCTAAATGGTGCCACTGTAATACCTTGACCAGGCAGAAGAAATGTCCTCCACCTGACATCCTAAAGTCATAGCACTATGATGTAGCTTGGAGAAACATCACTTAGAAAGTTAATAATCTCTCTAGGGGCTTAGGGTAAAGCTTAATGTGCTGCTAAGACCTAATTGTGTTGTCAGTAATATTCCATCTTGTATTTATTTTCGGAAAGTGGTTTCCAGTATGTACTAAGCTTTGTTTCCACCAAATCCAAACCTAATTTGGAAAATACCTCTACTTCTGAAAACAGGAGATTAAGAAGAAAATAAACTATTTTTAAGATTGTCTTTTCCGTTTACATTAAAGAAATAATAGTCTGGTCAGATTTATCTCTGAGGCTTGTGGCATGCACAATTACCGATTTGTGTAAAATTAATTTACATTTATAACATGCTTCCTCTTCAATTGGGTTCCCTCACTGCAATGTCATAGTCAGTAATAGCCCAACTGTGCCTTTATGTTTAATCCTACTTAGAAATACCTTCAACCATCCATTGTTGTGATTTATATATATATATATATATATATATATATATATATATATGCATCTCTGCATCATTGATGAGTTTGTAACATGTGCTGAATTGTGCACACGTTTTAGAAAAGTGTGGAAAAATTGCTGTAGAAGAGGAATTAATAAAAATGGAAATGTTAATAGTTTATTTTTATCAATTAACAAAAAGCAAAGGGAATGAAAAAAAGAAAAATCTAAAAAACCTCAAATGTTTGATGTGATTCCCCCCACCCCCACCTCAATTATCCCAGGTACACTTGCATGCCATTTTTGAAGGAACTCGCCAGGAAGGAGGCTGTTCCAAATTAATTGGAGAAGTAATCACTGATCTTATGTGACTGTAGGCTTGCACAAATTCTTCTGTCTCTTTTTGTAAGCCCATATAGACTCAATAGTGTAGAGATCAGGGCTCTGTGGGTCCATATCATCACTTCCAGGACTCCTTGTTCTTCTTAACTCTGAACATAACTGTTAATGACATTGGTTATATGATTGGGGTCATTTTCCTGCTGCAGAAAAAAATTGGAGATGACAGACACCTGATGGTATTGCATGATGGATAAGTA
This sequence comes from Phyllobates terribilis, assembly GCF_046119375.1. Classification (NCBI taxonomy): domain Eukaryota; kingdom Metazoa; phylum Chordata; class Amphibia; order Anura; family Dendrobatidae; genus Phyllobates; species Phyllobates terribilis. The sequence goes on along the minus strand of NW_027362769.1, from coordinate 250,103,432 downwards.
TCTTCCCATTATTTTTTGCATTAATCTTGACCAAATTCCAAACTTCATTTGCTGATATGCAGCCCCACACTTGCAAGAGACCTCCACCATGCTTCTTTGTTGCTTGCAGACACTTAATATTATACCAGCCCTTTTTGTTACAGCCAAATATTTCAAATTTTGACTCATCATTACAGAGCACTTTCTAACCTTTTCTGCTCCATAGTTCCTATGTTTTCATGTGTAGATGATTTACCAAGCCTTTTTTCTATGTCAAAGGAATTATTTTTGGACACAATTTCATCACGAAGACCATAACTGGTAAGACTTATCAGAACAGTAGATGGACATAGCATTGTCCCACTGGTTACTGCCAGTTTTGAGCTAGTGGCACTTTTAGACATTTTCCAATTTAGAATGGAAATAAGCATTAGGTGTCTTTCATGTGCTGCACTAAGTTTTCTTTGCTGACCACAGTGTCTATGATCCTCAACATTTCACATTTCTTGATGTCTTCAATGCTGAAAAAACAGGCAGATGCATACCCATCATGCAATTCCATCAGGTTTCAAAAGAGCTAGAAATTTATATTTATTCAGCGGCAGGATATTATCCCAAAAAACCTAAAAGATACAGCCAATAACATTAAGAATTATCTTCAGCAAAATGAAGAACATGGAGTCCTGGAAATGATGATGTGGCCTCCAAAGAGCCCTGATGTCTGCATCATTGAAAGATGGAAAGATGGATTTGCGCAAGCCTACATCCACAGAAGATCTGTGATTAGTTCTCCAAGATGTTGGAAACACCCTCTCTGCCAATTTCCATCAAAAAACTGTATGGAAGTGTATCTAGAAGAATTGATGCACTGATGCTTTTTTGAAGGCAAACAGTGGTCACATCAAATATTCATTTGAATTAGATTTTTCTTTTGTTCATTCACTTTGCGTTTTGTTATTTTGTAAAAAAAAAAAACTTTCTACACTTTTATTTGTAAAATTATTCTTACTTTATAGCATTTTTTCCACACCTGCCTAAAACTTTTGGACAGTAGTGTATATTACAGATTGAGAAATGATGCAAAAATGTTGCATTACTGACTACATTTGACCTTAAACTTTACTTGTGGCCTTTCCTTAGAATAACATACAAAGTGACATGCACTGGACAGACCAGGACAGATCCTCTATACAGTACATTGTTTCTTTTGTAGTGGTTACTATTGTATTTCCCTTGTGTCTGTCAAGCATGAGATCAAATAGGTGCTGAAAAACAGGAAGACTCCTATGTAGAACTTTTCAAGCACTATTTTCCTGCTGCTAGAAAGAAAGCCCAAGAATGCTGAAGATTTTTCACTAGCTTTTGCCTACTTCATAACTTGCTCTATTGTGAGTTGTTTCTTTGGTACTTTTAGATATCCTCTTGGTTCCTTAGTCAGCTGTAATATATAACCAAAAGTCAGCATTCTTGACACACATTTATCTTCCATCTCTTGCCTATATCAGGGATAAATTGGAAGAGTGGTTCCTTTCTAATATACAGAAAAATACTTATATACACCCACACATACGCACACACATATATATATATATATATATATATATATATATATATAATAATAGAGAAGATCAAAAATATTTCATGTAAATATAATTTGTGCAAGAATAAAAAAAGAAAATTTATCCTGGCGAATTTGAACAATTTGTGATTTGCTCCGATAGAAAAAAATGTCAGCCATCAATTTGCACAATGCAGAAAAATATATTTGACATCAACAACTTCTTCCCATTGCTTTTGTATTTAGATGACATAGGGCCAGAGGAGATGGAGGATATGACTCGAATACCTAGCCGAATACTATCAGCCATGGTGATAGGGGCACTTGGAATGGCAGCTGAGGCGTTAGTAAATCTAGAGGTAGAAATTAGAAAAGGGGACAAGGAGCTCTGGACTTTTCCCAAGCTGAGGCAACTAATAGTCAAGTTATTGAGGATGATGAGGATGATGATGAATATAATGGTGGATAAGACCTGAAATGAGATCAGGATGAGGAGGAGATAATGTCACCAGAGGAGGAGGGTGGTGGAGTCGGCGATAAAGAGAATAGCCAATAATTGTCTAAAAGAACTTCCTGGGGAATATCTGCTTCTTCTGTGGACAACTTTGGATTCTGTGATGATGTAACTTTTGTTGGCTGAAAAGGCTCAACAGCATTTGAAAGTTCTGGTCATAGTCATGGTTGTGGCAGACTCTTGGAGTAGGCTTCTCAGATATGAGAATTTTTCTCTACATTGCTGGTCAGCAAATATTTTCCAGTGTACAGGCTCAGCAGAAAGAGACCAAGGGATTTAACTCCAGATTTGAAGAGACTATGAATCATGGCTCTCCTTTAGCACAATAAGTGACCTCACCTTCTAATATGGGAAAAGCAAATTGGTCAGGTATATGAACAATGCTCAAGCAATCCTCCTACCCCTTCACCTTGCAAATTTGTTTGGTAACCTGGTCACATACTCATGTAATAACTGGTCGGTGTCATCATTATCATCATTAACCACAGCTACTGCTTGTCATAATCCGATTACTCCTCCTCCTCTTTATCCATCGCACCATCAGATATCCAAGTCTACTTATGTGGGAAAGAAACAGGTATAGTATATATACATATATATATATATATATATATGTAAATATATATAGTTTAAGAACCTGTAGTCTGGGTCCTTGGTAGGTACATAGACCTAATTTCAAGTATGAGACACAGTATGTCCCATTCATGTTGCAGAATATTGTACAGGCTCGCCATCCTGATGATAATTATTTCTGAATATCCCTGCATCCTCCTCATGATATCTGGCACGATGTCTCCTGTTTAGTATTCTGAAGGGGTAATACTTGACCAGTGATGAGCTTTATTCACGAGTTTGTTAACTGAAATAAGAAGTGACAGACTTACTAAAAGAACATTTCAATGCCAGAGGAAGATATTATTTCTTTTTCACATATTGCTTTGTGACTGATCATTGCAGACAGAGCACCTCCAGACGCAGCAATGATTCATATTGATCCATGTCAGGTTAATTTGATCCATATACAGTCCTTTATATACTGTAATGTATCTTTCTGTAAAGAATTAATAAAGAGCACAGGATAGCCATGTCTCAATGAAAATGGGACAATGCAATAGTGGAATTCGCCATGTCTGTAATGGAATAATGAAATATCTTATTTATGAATAGTAGACTGCACTTTAGTGTTTGGTATTTCCAAAATATAATACGTAAAGCATTTACAACACTTATATATGGAAGTATGAAACAGTGATTGTGTATATAGTACATGTGAAAGGATTTAGAAATAAGCACAAGGTTAAGTTCACATTGGCGCTTTGCCAGTCCATTGGGATTTAAAGTGCTTTTAATGGCAAGAATTGTGCAGTTTGCAATTCTATTCTTGCTTTCAAAAATACTAGAAACTTAACAGACTATTGTATGACAATAGAATCCATTAGAATTTAAATGATGCATCTAATTGATATAATAACAATAGCCTTTGTGTATGTTCAATCACTGACAACTTTTTTAATCTTCATTTATATTACTTTAGTGCTTTCCCGTCTGTTTTTGAGCAAGGTTCATTTGCAACCGCTTCACATTGTATCAGTTTTGATACATTTACAGCCATGTGCCTTTTTACTAAACATTGCATGCTATAGGTCAGGGATCCCCAACGTGTGGCACTCAGTAGATGTAGCCGAAAAGTGAGAAACATTGGAGATGGAGGAAAAACTATGAAAAGGCTCTTGCGGTGCTGCGGCGGCTTCATCCTCCACTTATCTGGTGACTTCACCCTTCTGACCGTTGTCTCCTTCTTCTAGGTAGTTCCCGTGCAGTTTTCAAACCCTGGATATTTTTTCATTCGCCTTTGGCAGTAACAGGAATCATGCAGCCAAAGATGGTGCGATGCCGCTGATACAGTGGCACAATCTTAGATAGTGTTAGTTGTAGTCATTTCCTGTTATTTTCTGTTTTTTATTGGTTAAATGGCTTCTACTAATTCTCCTTATTGGATGTGGCTCCCCAATCAGCTCTCAGAGTTGAATGTGCTTCTCTAGGTCAGAATGGTTGGGGGGCCCTCCTCTAAGTTGTGATATTTTTTTTTTCCAACGATAGACTTCATTTTGGTTTATAATCCATGGTACAGTTTTTTTTATACATTTTGTAATTGCATCTGTCTAAATTTATTTGAAGCTGGCCATTCATTAAGAGTCAAAAAACTTGTACAATAACTTTATTTTTGACATGGCACAAACATGAGTAATTGATCAGTAATATTACTGGGTATCTATCTAAATGGTTTACCAGTCGAAATCCAGCTGGCAAAACCACCTGTGGTTTGCTCCTTTTTTCGATACAAGTCCACCTTGTTGTTTTTGCTGTGCTGTCCTAAGCTGCACGGTCGCCCTCTCGCTCCCTATTGGCACAAGAAAACTGAATAGTTTAGGTAAAATACACATGTCAGGCATCTATAATATCAAGCTCAGTTTTTTGTCCATGATGCAACTCAGCTGATGCAAAAATGCAACCATTGCTGTCAGCCTTTTTCCTCATTTATTCACAGGCACTGGTCCGAGGCTAGATCATAATGTTATTTCAAACATTAATATCCATTCTCTTGACTGGCATCTGATCCACAAAAAATACAAACAATTGGATCAGTTCCTCCATCAGTTTCTATCGGGATGTTCGTGGACTCAGTTTTAGTTGAGCAGATCAGTGAGTGGTATTTATATTCATCTAATCTGATGATTACATTGTTTGTGGGTTTACAGTTCTTTTCTACTCAGTCCATGTACAAGTTAGGGCTCATGCACATGACTGTATTTTCAGTCCAAGTGTGGTCTGAAAAACATCGGATCGCAGTTGGACCAATGTTATTCTATGGGGCCGTGCACATGTTCAAGCCAGTCCGAGCAAAAGTTTGGAGCATGCCCGAGTTGGATCTAATTATCAGACCATACCGGGCCACGCAAGTCAATGAAATCATGGAAATGATTGGACTGCACTCTAATAACATCTGAATGCAGCTCGACTTCTACAGACTGAAAGAATGGAGAAGATGGAGAAATTTTTATTTCGATCTTCTTCTCATCCGAGAAAACCAGAGCACACTATGATCACACTATGCTCAGAGTTTGATCAGAGTGTGATTAGCATAATCAGCCCAATTCTCTCGGATGAGAGAATATATGCTTGTGTGACCAATTGAAAATAAAACCGCTCACAACTATATAATATTATCTTCTTACAATGTATATGTAAATTGTTTTCTCATGAATGTTACAGAGATGAGCGAACCCTAAATGCAAAGTTCAGGGTTCATACCGAACACCTAGTGTCCAGTGCTGAATTCAGAACACAGACTTCTCCTGGAAGTTTTAGTGTTGAGAGAGTTTGGGTTCCCATTGACATCTATGGGGTTCAGGTTTGGGTTAAAGTTCGGGTGGAGTTCTTGTACCCAAACCAAACTTTGGATTAAAGTTCGAACCCGAATGTCCACGGGTCCGCTCATCCATAGTTATGAATTGTCATTTACATGCACATTTTTAGCCACACACAATGGAAGAGAATAAATTTAATTACAAGCATTTAGTTTATAAAGGGACGCAACATATTAATCTACCGTCTGCTCAGATCAACTCAAATTGAAACCACTACTATAGATATAATTGCAATTTAGCGGTTGCATGCTACGCTTGTGGTGCAAAATCCCTGAAGTGAAATGATTCTGTAAGGTAATCTTACAAGTGATGTGATCTCTGGTGAAATCGTATCGTACGTACAGATGCAGACCCGGAGCTTGGATTATAAATTACTGATTGTCTCAATCCTTTCCACAGCAATGGGCATATGGAGATGCTATTATCAGATTAAAGGGACTTTAAAGGCAACTGAAAGTGAGCAACAGGTTGACACTAATGTAAGGTAAAATCACAAACTGATCTCTTTATATATCTCCCGCAGCAGTCTTTGGATTCTGTTATCATAGCTCAATGGGATACGAGCTGGTTTACAGAGCAATCTTGTTCAGATAGGAACACAAATATTGGAATTCATGGTTTGGTAGAGCTCTGTAGTTTAAAGCTTTATCTGCAGTCTGAATCTTAGTGTTTTTGGAGCAGTTACAGAAAACGTTCCCAATCTAAAATGCTTCGTTGCATCAGCGTATAATTGATTACAAGGTAAAAAAATAAGAAAAAAATAAAACTCCCATACTGCCAAAGGCTTACCATAGAAATCCAGATCTTTTTACATTCCTTTGTTATTTTGTTAAAAAAATAAAATTTAATAAGAATTGTCAGGAACCATCTTAAAGGATCAAACACATTTTCATTTAAGCAAAGTAAACTCACTTTCAGGACTAATTCAGACGAGCTTTTAAAACGTCCCTGTTCATAAAATGGGTATCATACTGTTAGGCGTCCGTCTTGTGCTGGATTTAAAATGGGTCCAGGACCTTCTGTGGTCTCCCATTTCCATCCAGCCAGGGATGATGCTGCTCAGCATCACCATCAGCCTCAACACCTAGCTGGTCCGCAAGCGCTGTTTATCTCCCAGGTAGTTGTGCCTAGCAATGTTAAGCTTAGGTTGCAGAGGGAGACAGGGCTTGTGGAATCTAAGTCCAGGATTTGCCGCACTGAGCATGTCCGTGACCTGGCGGATCATGATTGGTGGTCTGGTACCCACCTGACCCGGTGACCTGGCACTGCCTGATTGGTTCACGGGTAACGTCACCAATGGCGCGTCGGTGGGCAGGGTTTAGTCTTTAAAAGGCCCGCCCACAAACATGGCGACGCGCTCAGATCATTGAGCATGTGTTGCGGTGTGTGGACGACTGGTTCCACGTAGTTTCTGCAGGCAGGTTTAGAGAACGTAGGCAGGCAAGTGAAAGTAGGCAGGTAGCTTCATCTAGCATCTGGCTCTGCCAAAGGGGTCGCCTAACACCCCGAGCAGCCTGCAGAAGCCCTATTCACGGCTATCACCTGTCTGTCACATGGAATAGCTCCCTTCAGTCCGGTAGCACGCCGGCTGTTGGCATGTGTACCTGTCGGCGTAGTCACTCCCGCACACTAGCGCCAACTCCTATTGCGCAGCGCCTGTATTGCAGTTGGGCTACTGCTTCTCCCCCGGTCACACATCTCCCTGCGGTTCTTGGAGATTGTTTGAACCGTTATACCCGCTACGTGTGCGTTAACACGGAGGGGTTAATCAGTTAGGTGCATCTCCGGATGCTCATTTCCCGTGCAGTTAACGGAGATAGAGCGTACCGCTATACCCATTCCTGTGTGGAGAAACACGGAAGGGTTTAGTATTTAAGTTGTCGCTTTCCTTTCCACCAGGAAAGTGTTCGGCAGCAGCTTTCCAGGCTGCATTGCGGACCCCGGGGTCGGTTGCGTTCCGTTTTAATAAAGTTGTCTGCAACCGCCCTCCTAACACATACAGATAGCACAAAGACCAATGCAAGGCAATCTGGTAGTTCAATTGAACAACTTTACTCAGGAACCAATGGTCTGCATGTAACAAATGGCAGCATGCACTACTTTTCCATATTCCCGATCAGACTCACCCATTATGAGCCAAAAAAAGCAAAAAAAAATCATTAAGATAGGAAACTGTATTTGACCTTTTTTATTTGTCAAATTGCTCATGTAAAAGCCGTATGCCGTACACATGTACAGAACAGACATAAGGTCTGCACATGGGTGTAAAAAATGGATATACAAATGCAATACAGACAAATGAAACAAAATACAGATGCAAAAACGTCAGGGTTTTTTGGGACGAAAAATTGATGTAGTTTTCTTAAACCAACTGGAGAAGTATAAGTGATTGATTTATACTTTCCGCTCCTTTTGAAACCATTTCTGGAGTTGCCTCAAAAATCAACGTCAACTGCAAGGGCCATTTAAAAATAATGCTATTAACTCTTAGGGCAGGATTCACACACTCAGCATTTTTATGACAAAACTTGGCATTTTTGTAATTTGTTTATTGCTTTTAAATGGAGCTTTTTGATGCCAAATGTTACTTTGAAGTCTATAGTGATATATAATACACTATAAATACCACAAAAAATACCGCAAAAATACACTGTATGCCGTCAGTGGTAAACATGAGAGGATCTTTTGAAATTCAATTGGTTGACTTCACTGAATTTTCCCCCAAAATTTGATTTGGAGCAAATAACTTTGCACTGATTTCAATTCTGGAAAGCTTGTAATTGTTCATAAAATACACATGGGAGAGAGGAGAGATAGAGATTCTCGCTTACCATAAGAGCTTACACTCTACAGGCAAAAGAAAGGACCTTATTGACCATAAGAGCTTATGCTTTACAGGCAAAAGAATGAGAGGACCTCTCTAACCATAAGAGCTTACACTCTACAGGAGAGAGAAAGAGTGGACCCTGCTGACCATAAGAGCTTGCACACTACAGAACAGATAGAGGACCTCACTAACCATAAGAGATTACAATTTACAGGAAAGAGAAAGAGAGAACCCCACTGACCATAAGAGATTATACTGCACAGGAGAGACAGAGAGGAACCTGATGATCATAAGAGCTTACACACTTCAGAAGAAAGAGAGAGGACCCCTCTGACCTTCAGAGATATACAGTATAGGAATGAGACAGGTCCCCACTGATCATAAGAGCTTACACTCTTCAAAACAGAGAGAGAGAGAAAGGATCCTGATGACCATAAGAGATTATATGCTACAAAAGTGAGAATTCCCCCATTAACCATAAGAGCTTACACTCTACGGAAGAGAGAGACTTACCCAATTACTCTGGAGATGGAAAATGACTCTGAAATACAAACTGTGCTCTGCTGGGAACCGCTGATCCATGATGGCCCAGTTACTGATCACCATTATACAAGGTATGATAATGCTCTACATGTCGCAACTGCAGGGTATTATGGTGACGCCCGATCGGCAACACAAAATGACATCTACCTGCCATCTGATGCTTCAGCTCTGTGGGAAATGGTGCCAGGCAAGTTATTATTTTTTTTTTTTGCAAACCATCAATTAAACCTCAAAATATTTGAATTTGAGTGAAACCACAAATTTCAGGAAATTTGACTCAGACTCGATCCTCGATCTACTCATCATTATCAGGATCATTATTTTTAGGTAAAACATTGTACACTCCAGGTCCTGTGTGCTATCTGATATCTAGTATTTTTCCTAAGACTCCTTTATAGTATGGGAAAAATAGCAAGATAAATGTAATTACAAAATGACATTATAAAACTTCCACAAAACGCCCCAAAAATGCGTGCTACATTAAAAAAAAGACATTTTAATCTACCATAAAATAAGGATGTGGTTGAGCGCTAATGGTGACATTAAGCTGATTTATTCTACCTAGCATTGTTAAAAAACAATTCTGAAGCTCGCACATTATATCAAAGATTATAAATTATGTTTCACCTCCACTGAACTTCTGGAGAAATGTTTGCAGTACTATTCTCAATCTGTACCATCCTTTCTAAACATGTGAAATGCTCGTTCTTGTAACAAAGAACTACGAGAGACCAGTCAGTGCTGTTCTAGAGACAACGGCAAATACTTGCCAAGATAAGCAGACACATGTTACCATGTCAACAACCACACTAGGCCGAAATTCAGACATGTGCAGATGGGGGCTTCAAAACTGATGCAATCTCTTTTTTTCTGAACCCACAGTCCTGATGAATGGCCTCAGGTCTTACAGTCCAGTCTGTGATCGATATAGACAAATATTTCACAAAATGAGTTAAGCCGTTGCGGTTATTATTTATAAATGACTTCTATACAAGTATAAGGAGCCGAGAATCATCAGTTATGGCCTAATACAGTGTTAGCATGACCATTCTTTTTAGTTTAGATTCATTTGGGCAGGTCGGAGCTGATGCCAGTAAAACAATACATAATTCATCTTTTCTTCTGAAGAACTCCGCAGTAATGGGACGCCTGGTCACTCGCTATAATGCCATAATAAATAATAAGGGCAGCAGTGCTTGGTGGGCAGAATATTAAAACAGATATGAAGACACTTCTCCTAGAAATGCAGAAGCGTTACTACAGGGATTTCCAAATCCCCATCGAAACAGTTTATATAATAACCAACTGCAGCCCAACAAATGGCTTCGGAAAAAAATATCAAACCAGAAGTTCCCGATGACAATGTAGGAAATTAGTACACTGATGCCGCTGATCTTTGCAGAGCCCCCAGACCAGATTTTCTGCAATATGCTTGTGCCTCTCTTGTGACTTCTGATTGGCCAATAATGATAGGTTTTATATAATTAACTTCAGTCACTGTTAATGAGGGTTCTACGTCTGGAGATTATAACAAAGAAAACAACAGGACAAATTTATGCTGCAATAACCACAACATTGCTAACTGATGCAGCACTTAACATCAAGGCATAATTAAGAAATTATGCTTCCTTACAATGTGATTTCCATAGCACTAAAGTGTTGTGCATAGACAATGCATCATACATCAGAGAAAGAGCTTAAATGGATTGTCCACTATTTGGAGAACTCCTTTTCAATTACTATTCTCATCCATGTCAAATAAAAATAGCCTGTACTCGCCACCAATGTCGGCATCGTTCCAGCAGCATTGGTTCTCCATGAGCTAGCATGATGTTGTTATACCACTTGAGCCCTGTAGTTAATCAGGGAACGCTTCACTCTCTCCGTCTTTGGATGTAACTGCCAATCGGAGGAAATCAGAGAGCAGCAGCTTTTACTTCTTCTAGATGTCAGTTTAGTCCAAAAAGAAGTGAAAGTGAGCAGCCACTGATTGGTTGCAGGGCTTGCATGACATAACAGCGTCACTCAAGCCCCATGAGATCTGGTTATGATGTCTCTGGAATGGCACTGCAACTGGAGGTGAGTACAGGCTATTATTATTTTACATGGGGGAATATAGTAATTGAGAAGGGAGCTGTCTGAGTAGTGGACGACTCCTTTAATGCTACCTACAGGACAAGTGCTAAAAATGGCTGATCACTGTAGGTATCACTGACGAGACTTCCCGTGATCACTAGAGCAAAAGGACTTGATTCTCCATTGCTCCAAGATGTGGTTGAGATTGAGTGGAGTGCATAGCAAATGCGAGCTGCTTGAGTACACGTGTGACCATGCTGCCCTATATAGTTCCAACGCAGAAAGGAGGAATAAGAGGTCAGTACTCCCATTCAATTGTTTTGTGGGAGACCCGGTAGTGGAACATTCATTGATCCAAATTTTTATTATCTACCCTGTGGATAGGTTAAAAATGTCTTTAATGGGAAAAGTCCTTTTTCCGTTTCAGACTTCAGCCCAATCTTCAGCCGACTCTTCATTTAACTTACAATTTTGCCCCTTTTCTTACCTTCTGGTTCTGATATGGCTACCTTACCATTTCTACCAGCTTTTTCCACTACAAGCAGCTACTCCAAGGGTTTAACCCAATGTTCCTGTGTAAATCACATCCATGAACAGGAGTTAAAGGGTTAAGGCCACGTTTCCTTTAAGGAAGGGCTCATATCTAACCAATAGCTCAGTTTAAAGAAGCCATGTATAGAAATTTATCTTTACATAGAATCCTAAAACCAGTTTGGATGGTTGAAGAAACGGCCCATCAGGCAATATACCGTAGAGGTGACATTTAACCTTTCATAGTCCAATAACAACACTTTTTTATTGAATTATCATGTACAGGCTTAATATATGTCCCTACATATAAGTCTTAAAATTTTATTGAATGCCATACAAGCCCCTTCATCATGTAACACTGTAAATCTTTGAATACAAAATAATCCTAAAATAAGATAATTCATGGTCATTCCGTAGAAAATGAATTTCTGCAGTCCATTTGGTTTACAAAGACAAGTGCTTGCTGCATCCTGTATATAAATATGATGTCAGATAGTTAATATACAACAATACAGAGCACACTTTGCTTCTTAAAATGACTTGTCAAAAAGACCTGACTGAAAGCTATTGAACTTCCCTGACTCTTTGTTATTAGAGAGGCTTTGGGGGCATACATAGGGACTGAAATCAATAAGTACACAGTGTGTGATGAACTACTTTGAAATCATGAATTCCTGGTGGATCTTCTTTTAACCTATTAAATTCAGTTGAATCCCTTCAGTAGAGACTTGGTGTCTTAAAATGACTTGTCAAAAAAGTGCTTCTGACTGAAAGCTATGAAACCACAGAGCTCCTTTGTTATTAGATAGGCTTTTGGGGCATATATTGTGAGGTAGATCAATAAGTACCTAGTCTGAGATGAATTAGTTAGAAGACTGAATCCTGAAAGATTTTTTTAACCTATTGCATTCAGAGTCAAGGCTGCCTCCGTAAAACAGTGCAAGGTCAAATTTGTCACGTCAAATAATCTATCTGGAAAACTGGAGGCAGCAGAAGAAATGTGGAGTTTTATTAGCCCATCTCGGTGCAACATTTTAGTTTTCCAACTAAAAACTTTTTCAAATAGAAAAAAAGCAGAAGATTCGAATTACATCAAATAAATTAGATACAAATCAAATCAGCCAGGAAGGGGTTAAAGAAGCCCCACCATCAAAGTTTTTGTGTTCTTAATACATTGCATTCATCATATTATATAGCATTGTGTACTTACTTACAATTGCTCATTTTGCCTTTCTACATAGCTAATTCTTTTTTCTTTTTTTACTTCTTTAAGTAGAAACAGGAAGTCTCTTTTTTCCTGTATGAGTCATCCCCATTTTCAACTCTTGATCCATTCCACCCCTTCCAGTGATGATGCATGCATAGAAAAAAAGACTGCCTGTTCCTACATAGAGCCTAGAAAGATTCAGCTAGTTGGTTTTTAATCATGTGTCATAAACCTAATGGGAAAGAGAATAATTAACTGGGTAGAACGGCAAAATGAGCAATTGTAAGTACACAGTGCCATATAATATGATGATTGCAATATATTAAGAGGAACAAAATTTTGATAGAAGGGCTTCTTTAAAAACCTCTACTACTCACTTCAATTCAGCCCTTCCAAGAAAATGCTCTGCCACCACCCAGTCCTGTGATCGTCTCTTTTTGTTCCGTATTCTTCTTCCAATCCCTTTGGGGTCTTCCTTCTTCTGGCTTTGCCATTGACTAGACCCCAATCGATCACAATGGGTGCTATGCATATCATTGACAGTAATGATGTTTGAAATGGTCATGTGTTCTGACTACAATATTGCTGGATTCAAGTGAATTAGATTTCCCCAAAAATATAGAGGGGAGGTGAGAATTTGTAGCAAATTTGATTAATTGAAAAATGAGTCATCCATTGCTAGTTGCTACACAACTTCATTAAAGTGCATTGGTATAAGTTGCAATACCGCACACAAACTGTGAACAGGTGAAGCGGTATTTTTGAAAGAAAGAGGCCGTGAATTTATAATCCTGCTCTAAAATTTGAAATCTTCCTTTAATTTAATACTTATTGGCATATAAGCGGCATGTCATAATGTTCATTTAATCCATTCATACTTGAATTGTGCAGCACAGCCACTCCAATACAAAGTAATGGCCTGGCCGTGCCGCACAAAATGTAGAGACCTGCAATAATAGAGCAATACTGTACCATACTTTTTTAGATTATTACTACATCTGTACTACATCTACAGTTGTGTTGTATATCATATTTATTTATTTTAATGTATTTAATGTATTTCTAGTACAGCGATACATTTATGATGTCATTGCTGGGAACGATTTAGTTTTCTATTTCTCGGAAGTGCTTTTTGCATCCTAAAAAAATCAAGGAGAAGAAGTTGCACAGAAAAATTGTATAGTGCACAGCAAATATCAGAGTTGGAGATGAGCGAACCTTAACTATAAACTTCAAGGTTTGAATCGAACACCTAGTGTCCAGTGCTGAATTTTAAACATGGACTTCTTATGGAAGTCCGTTTTAGTGTTCGGAGAGAGATTGATTCTGCTTCCTTTTGCAGCCCCCTAGCCATTACTATGACCATTTTACAGCATCAAAGCTCACATCCCCATTGACTTTTATGAGGTTCGGCTTCAAGTTCCGGTAGAGTTCCGGTATCCGAACTGAACTTTGGACTAAAGTTCGGTCAAACCTGACGAACTGGAACATCCCAAGTGTCCACTCAACCCTAATCAGAATATGAATTTATAAAATTTACTGGAAAACACTAACAGAGACTTAAGAACAATTAAAAAAGGTACAAAAATGTACAAACAACAAATAGGGGTATGGAAAAAATAATCCTAAGAATAAATCACATACCAGGCAAATACAAAATGTGATCAACAATCATAGACAGAAATGCGGCTAAATGCAATAATCACATGAAAATATGAATATAGAGGTTATGCGAGAGGCAAATGGATATATAAAATGGTCTTATGGGAGGAAATAAATGGAGACCAATATAAGCATATATGGCACAAGATAAGGCACACAGGCAAGACCTACCACCATAGGAGATAGTAAAGAGCTGCACAAAGTGAATGAATTAATACCCTGGCAAAGCAAGATAATAATAGCCTGCTTTTATTTTTCTGTAACTCATGTATATAATCCAATGTCTTAACTTCCGCTTCATCAATGTAAATGTACTGGTATGGTGTCACTATGTATCTCCCGCTATATTACTGTCAGCTTTCTACTTAAGGGATAGAGCAATCAGTCCTTATTTTCCTTCACACACGAAATACATTCCTGACAAGAATTCAGCTGGTTCCTATGTGGGATTGTCCCTTGCAAAGAGATAAGCTGTTTCACTGTACAGAATATTGTTGACGAGTCAGAAACAGAGCAGGGGATCAATTATCATGGTCCCACGGGAGATGCAAGTGCTTTGAATTGCAGCTATTCTATCAACTGAGACAACGTATGACCACAGCAATCAGCACTATTTTACCGTCCAAATAATTTAGTAGTCTCTGGTGAAAAAACACTAATGTGCTGTGTTAAAACTGCAATCCGAAGTAATAAGAAGTGAACACTCTGCTGCTTTTCTATATTTTCAGATCTTTAATCTTATAAAATCCCATACTGATTTTGGAAGAAGCTATTAAAAGACTCTTTAAGCGAGATTTCTTAGTCCCTTCACTCCTTTCTACGATGACCTCAGGCTAAATAAACCAACCGGCCACTATTATAGTCCACGGGGACATTCAAAAGCAGCACAAATGGGTCAGAGTGGAGATTATTCATAGCCCTGCTGTCCATGAATGTTAAATAAAATGTCTTTCTATATTGCTGACATGATTCCCATTAACTACCTCCTTCTATTCAGTTTATTTAGATGTTGGTAAAATGGAACTAAAGGGAATTATTACGTTGACCGGCAATACTCAAAATATAGGCATAACTACAGTGGGTTCAGAAGTGCAGGGCCCCGGAGTCTTGGGGGGTCACTTTGTTCTCTATAAGAAGACCAATACTATTAAAAACTTGGGATAATTTGGGGCTTCATTGTAGATTTTGCATTGGGGCTCCCAAGCTTCTGATAACATCTATGTGTCTGAATGAATTTGTTCATAAAAATGTTCATTCTGATCATTGCCCAGTAAAAACATGTCAAGCGATCAAACAATGACGGATGATGTGACTGTTTGTCGCTGACAACGTCTTTTATGAAGACATAAAAATCATCATTTGTTGGCAGGCTAACATGTAAACAGGGATATGCTGCTGACAATAATGCAGACTATATTAAGTTGCAAAACACAATCAGTTGTCCAAATAATCATGCATACAGAAAACGTAGAATTAGGTATGTAATTAAGCAACTTTCGACTTGCTAAAAAATCTGAGGTTTTCATGGGCAATTATTTGCCTTCAAAGGTGACAGAACACACTTATCTAGCTCTACCCAATGTAATGCCCAATGGCCACACTATTTGGTTTCAATATCTTGCACCCATTAGATATCACATTGGGCATTTTTTCGGATACATGCAGCCTGATGCAGCATGTGCTCTAAATACTCACCTACACTGTGCATTGTGAAACATTAAATGCATGTTTGCCCATCGGCAGTCATTTAATAACATGATCAGACAGGCAGACCAGTCTTCAGATGCACAGTGAACGATTTATAATTCAGTGTTCATCAGCTGCCGTTACTCTTGACAGCGAAGGTCCCATTTAGTGTTGAGCCACTCCCATAGTGTTCGGGTTCGGTTCGGTTCATCGAACACCGGGATGTTCGAGGAACTGTTCGTCGAACTGTTCGTCGAACACCTTAGAACACCGTCGAACACCGTTAAAACCAATGGCAGGCAAACAAAAACACATAGAAAATCATAGAAAACACCTGCAAAGGTGTCCAAAAGCTGACAAACTGCTCAGAAGACACTCTCTTTAAAAAAGCCGGCCGGCAAATTCAGCAGCGGCATACACCAGTACCCGACAATTTAGACAAGAAGGAATACAGCATCACACATAGATTAGATAGATAGAAACATGTCAGTCACACATATAAGAAGTCACATACATAATAAGTACAGTGACAGTGTTGCTTACCGTACTTGTCATTTAGTGTAAAGGATTTATTTAAAAAAATAATAGTCTTTACATGCACTGTCTCTTTAAAAAAGCCGGCCGGCAATTCAGCAGCGGTACCCGACAATTTAGAACAGAAAAAAATGACGTGGGGTCCCCCCTATTTTAATAGCTAGCAAAGGCTAGGCAGACAGCTGGGGGCTGATATTAATAGCTCAGGAAGGGTGCCATGAATATTGGCCCCCTCCCAGGCTAGAAACACCAGCCGTCAACCGCCCCAGAAATGGCGCATCCATAGGATGCGCTAATTCTGGCACTTAGCCTCGCTCTTCCCACTGCCCTGTAGCGGTGGCATTATAAGCCAACGATCTCCTGTAATAAAAACAAAATAATAAACCAACATCATCCTTACCTTTCCATGGTTCCCAGGACAGCTCTGCTACATCGAGATGACTGGCTGGACTGCAGCAGAACGCTGCCATCCAGCCTGTCATCCCGCGGACACTGAGAAGCGCAGGCATGCTTGCGCTCCTCACTGTCTCGCTATGACGGCATCCAGATGAGCCGAGGTCATGTCCAATGAACTCGGCTCACCTCATGCACGTCACTGACTTCTCAGTGTCTGCGGGATGACAGGCTGGATGGCAGCTTTCTGCTGCGGTTCAGCCTGTCATCTCGATGTAGCAGAGCTGAAGCTGTCGTGGGAACCATGGGAAGGTAAGGATTATGTTGCTTTATTATTTTTCTTTTATTGCAGGGGATCGTTGGCTTCAGCTGGAATGGGCGTGATTGTAAGTATGGTTTAATTTAGAACAATAAAGAATTGTGTCTTTATTTCAATTAAAGGACTTTATTCTGGGTGTTTGTGTTTTTTTTTTAACTTTGACTATGGGGTTAGTAATGGGGGTGTCTTATAGACGCCTCTCCATTACTAACCTGGGCTTGATGTCAGCTGGCATTATAAGCTGACATCAACCCCAGCCCTATTACCCCACTGCCACCGCTACAGGGCAGTGGGAAGAGCGAGGCTAAGTGCCAGAATTGGCGCATCCTATGGATGTGCCATTTCTGGGGCGGCTGACGGCTGGTGTTTCTAGCCTGGGAGGGGGCCAATATTCATGGCACCCTTCCTGGGCTATTAATATCAGCCCCCAGCTGTCTGCCTAGCCTTTGCTAGCTATTAAAATAGGGGGGACCCCACGTCAATTTTTTGGGGGGTCCCCCATTTTAATAGCTAGTAAAGGCTAGGCATTCAGCTGGGGGCTGATATTAGTAGCCTGGGAAGCTCCGTGGGTATTACCCCTTCCCTGGCTTCAAACATCTGCCCCAGCCATCTGCTTAACCTCCGCTAGAGACTAAAATTTTGGGGGATCCCACGCCAATTTTTTTTTAAATAAATCCTTTATTTTAACACTAAATGACAAGTACAGTAATCAACACTGTCACTGTATTTCATATATATGTGACTGACATGTTTCTATCTATCTAATCTATGTGTGATGCTCTATTGCTTCCATTCTAAATTGTCGGGTACAGATGCTGAATTGCCGGCCGGCTTTTTTAAAGAGACGGTGCATGAAAACACTATTATTTTTTTTAATAAATCCTTTACACTAAATGGCAAGTACAGTAATCAACACTGTCACTGTACTTCTTATATATGTGACTGACATGTTTCTATCTATCTAATCTATGTGTGATTCTCTATTCCTTCTATTATAAATTGTCGGGTACCGCTGCTGAATTGCCGGCCGGCTTTTTTAAAGAGACGGTGCATGAAAACACTAATATTTTTTTTTATAAATCCTTTACACTAAATGACAAGTACAGTAATCAACACTGTCACTGTACTTCTTATATATGTGACTGACATGTTTCTATCTATCTAATCTATGTGTGATGCTCTATTCTTTCGGTTCTAAATTGTCGGGTACCGGTGTACCGCTGCTGAATTGCCAGCTTTTCATGTTTCACTGTGAGCACAGTTCCCATCGATTTGGGCAATCACTCTAATGCCACAACCACCATGGCTGTGGCATTACAGTGAGTGGCAGACAATCCCTGCATGATTGGTGCTCTAAATAGCGCCAGACATGCAGGACACGCTTTTGGTGCACAAACAGTTATCGAACATAACCTCGAACAGCCGAATTTTTTGCAAATCGTTCGGGTTCGTCAAACAACTCGAACACCGCCCAAAACAGCTCGAATTTGAGATTGGCGAACAGTTCTAGTCGAACACCGCTCATCTCTAGTCCCATTTACACAAACCAAAAGATCATTTCACCCAATGAACGAGAATTTTGCTAATTTATTGAATGATCAGCAGCCTGTTTACACTGCATAATTATTGTGAAACAAGTATTCCTAGAAATAATAACAATAATCATGCAGTGGAAATGCAACTTTAGTTATTTATTCATTATTTAACTAGAAGCACTGATTATCAAGGAGGAGCACTGTTTATCTAGGAGCAGTACCCCCTCTAATCTGTTTGCTATGGAATCGATAGAGTTAAAAAATTCTACACGCTGCAAACAGGTACATCTGTAATTGGGTTCATTGATCTCATTAGTAAGTTGTTTAACTCTTTCCTTTCCAGATTGCTCAGTTAGAGGAAACACTGTCTAGATGATTACTACAAAACTATACTTGTTACTAGAAACCATGACTTTATGAAGCATTTTATTGATAATAAAAAAATATTTTTAGTGCACTTTTCTCTGAAATAAAGAGGTAATTCACTTTCTCACTTTTTAACAAATGTATTATGGATATGATTTTGTGACACTAACTGATAAATAAGTATTAAGGCTCGTGTACATGACTGTATTTTCAGTTCGAATGCAATCCGACAAAACATCGGATCGCACTCAGACCAATGTTTGTCTATGGGGTCGGGCAAATGTCAAATTTATTTCCTTGTACCGAGCCTGTCCAAGAAAAAAAATCTCAGCATGCCCAAGTTGGATTCAATTATCAGATCACACTTGGTCATGCAAGTCAATGAGTAC
Organism: Phyllobates terribilis; assembly: GCF_046119375.1. NCBI lineage: Eukaryota > Metazoa > Chordata > Amphibia > Anura > Dendrobatidae > Phyllobates > Phyllobates terribilis. Next base: position 250,083,885 of record NW_027362769.1, on the reverse strand, counting down.
GTGGAAAACATCAGCCTGCACTCGGATGACATCGGAGTGCAGTTTGATTTTCACAGACTGACAGAATGGAGAAGATGGAGATTTTTTATTTTCATCTTCTTATCATCCTAGAGAATCGGATCACACTATGCTCAGAGTTTGATCAGAATGTGATTAGCATAATCGGCCCGATTCTCTCGGATGAGAGAATATACGCTCATGTGACCATAGCCTTACAATAGATCCTTAAATATAAGAAAGCTGTTTTATAAATTGACCATAGCAAAGTTGCCAATAACAAGCGAAAAAACATACAACTGCAAAAATTGCATTTGCAAATGTCTGATGCATATGTTTAGCAGCAAAAATCAAACCTGAATGTAGTATGTGAATTGAGTCTGATGAGAGCCAGACAAATCTGCAGTCACATCATCTGATGTGCATGGTGACCTCATAACACTTCCCCAAAAGATGATGAAGAGAGGGATCGATTTATTGGAATTACAATGGTCAATCCTTTTGTTTCAGGGAATATATTTTGCTGTCTGAGAGGTCTGGTAGAGACCAAACTGAGTGTTCATGTCCATGAGACAGTCAGGAGAGATAGCTGACAATGTGACGTGTATAGCCAGCTGTAGTTAGAGGGTTTGTTCCATCACAAGACATTGATGACCTGTTTTTAGGATAGGCCTCCAATATTAAATTGGTGGGGGTCCGACAATTGTTGTAAGGTCTGGCAGTGGTAAATATAAACACATAGGTGCCCGATTCATCACTTTTCCATTTTTTAAGTCACTTTTCTCCTTTTGTCTCTTGCAATTTTTTGCCATTTATTTAATGAATTCTTCAAAATGGTGCACAAAACTCAAGAAAGTCAAAAGATGTGTATTTCGTAAAATAATGCAAAAATTGCATCAATGGTTTCTGACATACTTAAAATCATTCCAGAGAGGTACTGGAGTATATTTGCAACTAATTTTGCAACTTTTGGATGAGTCGCAAATGATGAATCTATCTGGAAAATCGAATTTCTGTTCACAGTGGTGAACAAACTAAAAAACAAAACAGGTGAACAATTTAATAGGAATAAGGTACAAATTTAAAAAAAGGTGAAAAATACCAAAAGCTAGGGAAAAAAAATACAATCATAAACTGGGCCTGGGCCCATTGAATTCAAGTGAACAGTAGCTAATCTGCAGTTCCTAGAAGAATCTCCTACATATTACATGGAGCTGTACATCGTGGCTTTGTTCAATCCTTACATCCAGATATTGCCATTGCTTAAAACAGCTGATCAGTGTGGGGTCCGGATGTCGGACCCCACTGATCTCATATTAATGACCATGTGACCCCACGTCCCCTGTAAAGTATATCGTTTCTTGGCAAATTTTCTGTGGAGCCAGATAAGCAAAAGACACACATAGGGGAAACTAGTTTTGCTCAGAAGTTGGAGGGTGAAGGGGGATGATAGATGACAAAGACGTTACTTTAAATGTCCCCCGTTTAGGTAAATTAAGTATGATGCCATATTGCACATCTGAACTCTTGTAGATAAATATTAAAAGGTAGAACACCTTCTGTACCACAGAAATGAAATATGGAACCTTGTTAATATTAATGTTTCTGTTTTGTTTTTGTCTTTTTTTTAAACTTTTTTTGTGAAAGTGGTAGACATTTGACAGTGAGAGATCTTATGTAATTTTAATGAGCTTCTCAACATGATTTATTGGAGATGATGTTAAGTCACTAGGCTACTGAGCCATTCAGTACAATAGGGCAGCAAAAAGAAAAGACAAAACACAAAAGCAGGCGTATGTACGTAAACAAAGAGATAAATAATGGATGTAGTAGTTTTGAATTTGCTCATGTAATGGCCAAATTTGTCATTTGTCACATCTCATCCTAATGTCAACATGTATTATCCATAACACTGCAGGTAAATGTATTGAGTTACCCAATAATTCAATGAATTATCATAGTATGCAAATAAGATTGGTAATTGATAAATTGAGCTTTGTTGCATCTTAATATATAGAGAGAAACTGATTGATAGATATATAGCTAGATACTTATAGAGAAAAGAGAAGCAGCACAAAATGCAAAATAATGCAAAAAATTAAAAAAACTCACAGTGCAAGCCTCCGGGATAAAGATGAGTGAACCCGATCTTTTACTTTCGGGGTCCGCACTGGACAGTAAGTGTCCTGTGCTGAATGCCGAACGCTGACTTCTCCCGGAAGAGCATTGAGTCCCGGGGGAAGTCTGGAATGAGAGAGAATTTTCCTGCTCCAAAGTTTGGGCCCTCATTGTTCTCAATGGGGTTCGAGTTCTGGTTCAAGTTCATGTACAGTTCTGGTACCCGAACCGAACTTTGGACTAGAGTTTGGGTCGGATACCAGAACCAGAACTTCCACGGGTGCACTCATCCCTACTCCTGGACTAACCATCCCATAATCTGCTTGATATATAAAAATGAGAAGAGGCAGCACTCCATTAATAGTCAAAAAGTGTGGACTTTATTAGCCCATTGGTGACGTTTCGGTCCTATCACAGAACCTTTCTCAAGCTTTGAACCAAAACATTGTCATCACTGTGTACTACTAAACCACTAATTTTTTCATTATTCTATTTGGTGGGCTGCCTCTAGATAGATAGATAGATAGATAGAAATATAGATAAAGCCGCCCTCACCATTGTGACTAGTGATGGCCATACCACATATCCCTTGTGTAGCTGGCCTACCATGACTAATGATTTTCTTGATCATGTTGTCACGCATGAAATGCCTTGTGAACTTCAACACACAATGTTTCACCACTACTCTAATGACCCATCAAGTGTCCAGTGTGTCTGTATTGACTTAGATGAAAATGGCATTCCATTTTCTATTGTAATTATACTTTGGGGATTTAGATCTAGTTACTTGGAATCGATACTGGTAAAAGCTGTACAGGGCTTAGCCTGAAAATGGAAAACTTCAGAACATTGCTTGAGAAAAAAAGAATGTTTACGATCAATGAAGACCTATATAGTGAAGCAATACTTGGTCATTACAAGAGATGACAAAGGGTATTGTTAGGTTCTATGATCTAACCTTTGTTTTTAAACTATTATTTATATTGTTTTATGTTTCTTACATATAAAGTCATCCATTAACACAGTATGTTACTGCTTAATGTTAACTTTTTATGTATTACAAATGTAATCAGTAGTGAAATATGGTTGAGTCCAAATTTAGCAATTAATGCCTTCCTTGATAGGAATCTGTATATGGCAAAGTGTCTTTGCGTTACCCAATGAAAAAAGGTGAGTGTATTGCAAGCAGTAAATTTGGGTCCAGAGCTGAAAAAAAGTTTGTGAATTGTGGACGGTAATATAGTTAATTTAATATTTGCAGTGTACTCACCTTTCTCCATCAGGTAGTGGACCAATACTTTGTCATTATATAAATCAAATGTATCCCACTCAGCCCTTGAAAGGATTTACTGTCTCCGGTGCTGCCTTCCGTTCTTCAAGTGTAGAGGGTTTAACACCCAAACCACCATTTTTTATCACTAGAGCGTCACAGTAGCTACCTTCTTCTGTACTTAATAGGAAGACCATCTTAAAGGGGATTTTATTCTTTAAAACCACAGCATTAACCAAAATACTTTTAAACCAGCCTGGAATGAGAGTAAAATTTTGAATTTGTCTAGTTTTCATGTGATCCATGTTCTCACATTTTGCCCACCCCTTCAATTGTTTTAGCACACAGCCATATTAACCATCCCAAAAATGGCATATCAAAGTAGCCCCTGTCAACAAGGCAGTGCTAAGGGGACTATAAACCACGTGACTGCTTGACATCATTTAAGCAAAGCCAGATCATAATACACCAGTGGTAGGTCTCAAGAATGCAATGTAGAAGGCTGCAAAGGAGACACTTTCATGTCAATTGCCAAAATGTAAACTATGTAATTTAGGAGATAATTTTTTGGAATTAAAAAAAAAATGTTTAAGGCTGTGTGCCCACGATGCGTTTTTAATGCGTTTCTGCAGCGTTTTTGCAGCTGCGGAAACACTGCAGAAACGCATTAAAACGCATGGTAGATGGGCAGCAATGTTCCCCAATGATAATCTGCATGTGCTGCGCACATGCTGCAGAAATTGCCGCTGCGGATTATCATTGCGGAAAAAAACACAGCACTACCAATTATTTAGCGGAAATGCTGCGTTTTCGCCACCATTGACTTGCATTAGAACGCGCCAATTCCGCAAGACTGCATCTGTACTTGCGTAATTGGCGCATTCTAATGTGCGGATGGTACCCGGGTATAGAGGAGAGGAGAGTCTCATCCACACCCAGGTACCATTAAAAAATCTGTAAAAAAAGAATAAAATAAAAAATAAATGTATATTTACCTTCCGGCGGCCCGCGCTGCGCTCCTCCTTGCTTCCCGGTGGATTGAAGGACCTGCGCTGATGTCAGAGTCATGTGACGGGTCACGCGACGCTAACGTCAGCAGGTCTTTCAAACCACCGCTGTCGGCAAGGGAGAACGGAGTGTAAAGATGGACATCGGGGGCCATTGGAGGGTAAGTATACATTTATTTTTTTAATTTTTACCACTCTCTCGGGTGACACTATATAAATCCATGCCGTTTGCATGGATTTATATAGTGTGACCTAGTTGTCACAAGCACTTTCCAAGTGATGCTAATCACTTGGAAAACGCTTGTCAATCCACATGCGGAAATGTCAGTGAATAACGCTCCATTTCTTCATGTCCCTGGCAGGAAAACGCATTTACAATCCGCATGTACAATCCACATGCGTTTTTTTCTGCCAGGGAGATGCAGAAACGCTCAGGAAAAAATCCTGAGCATTTCTGCATCGTGGGCACATAGCCTTAAGGTTACTTCCATCTCAGTAATTTAGGTGATTTCTCCCCTTAATCATTCTGAGAATGGAGTTCTGAAATGTCCAGTTGGATTGATCATCACTATACATGGCTACTAGAGAATGGAGAATCGATTTGAAGGACTCTTGTCCATCGTCCAGCTAAGTAATCTGTGACCGCTGGATAGGAGGCCTGCAAACCTCCTTACCTCTCAGGATTCCTTGCTCTTCTTTTGATTGGTCCCACATAGTCCCCTTCTCATATCATTGGGGTTCCTAATTAGTGTTGAGCCACCCCCGTAGTGTTCGAGTTCGGTTCGGTTCGTCGAACACCCGTGTGTTCGCCGAACTGTTCGTCGAACTGTTCGTCGAACACCTTCGAACACCGTTAAAACCAATGGCAGGCAAACAAAAACACATAGAAACACATAGAAAACACCTTCAAAGGTGTCCAAAAGCTGACAAACTGCTCAGAAGACACAACTAACACATGGAAAAGTGACAAGTACATATAGTCATGCGAAAAGAAAAGAGGTGGAGGAGTAAAAGGAGGGGGAGACACAGATATAGGCATGTCATGCCCTTCTAAAATCCAAAAAGTGAGAAGCCGACACGGCCAGTCCGCTCCTGCTCGTGCCACCTCCGTGTCGCCGGGTTTGTGCCAGAGCCGCGGTGAACCCTGACGGCCAGCCCCCCTCTCCCAATACTGGTGCCTGTCCGCTGGTGGGTCGAGCGAGCCCCCCTGTGGTGGAGGCAGCTCTAAGCTTTTTAATTTAAATTGTCTCTCTAATTTGAATGAATACACTTTAAATCCATTTACAAGGATCTATTGGAGGGCAAGTCTCATGCCAGCAGCCGCGTAATTCCAGCTCCAGTAGCGTCCACTAAAGCTGCTGCAGTTAAAAAGCTTTTATAAGGATCGAGCTCGGCTGTCCACCGCAAGGCATCCTACTGCCAGTCCCAGCCCCTATGCCTTGGGGTGCCTCCTGATGCTCTACACTGAGTATCCCGTGGTCCCGAAGCATTTCCTTTGAAAAAATTAAGTGTCAAAACTACAGGTGGTGTAGCTTGCTTAACAGCCGGGATAATCCGCTGACTAGCAGACCCTGCTACTAGGCACAAAGTATTTCCTGGGCTAGATGCAGTTAAAAATTTGTAATTAGATACTCTCGTTGGATGCTGAGAAAGCATTCCATAGAGTCTCCTGGCACGCCATATATGATTCTCTTAAAAAGCTTGGGGTAGGGGTCTAGGGGACCCTTTTATAGCCCAAATCACGGCCCTGTATCACAATACGTCACCTAGGCTGAAGATAAATGGAACTGTAGCACCCTGAGGGCTCGGTTGCTACAGAGGTATTGCACCTCACCCAGAGGTGTGATATCTCACTCTCAGGTAAGGATGGAGTGTGGATCAGGACCCGACACCTGCATGCATTACACCACATTGCCGTGGGGCAGGGCGACCAATATGCCTCTGAGATGGGCACGACAGTCCCTGTCCCTGGCTGGAGTGGGGGGAGGGAACACTGAGGAAGGGGAACCCTGTAGTGCAGGAGCAGGGAGGAAGCAGTTCCTGGGTGCATTGAGAAGGGAGTATAAAAGGTGGGCACCATCTTAGTTCAGTGCAGAGAAGTCTGAGCAGAAGTGGCAGGGAGCAGGGGCTCTGCATGAGCTCTGCTCCGGAGGCGGGCCTAGTAACAGAGGCCCAGGCCTGGAAGAGGGAGAAGGAAGGAAGAGGAGCGGAGAAGGCTCCAGGAACGAGGAATGAAGGGATCCCAGGGGTGCGGACGGGCGAGTCGCCACCGCACGCCCGAATCCACCTGCGTGGAGGGGTCAGGCCAAAGGGGGAGACCGGTCCCCGAAACTAGTGGAGGCAGGAAATGACCCTCAGCTAGAAACCGGAGGCTGTGACATTTTATGTGGCGCAGCCCCTCGCTACACCCCTTAGGAAGGCACCACATAGGGTCAGGGAAACTGGCACCAAGTTTACCAAGAGGAGGCCCGAGGCAGCCGGACAGAAGGGTTGGTAAGAAAGGCCAGACAAAGGACACACAAAGGGGGTCCTGTGAAGCGCTCCAAAGTTATCTGGGAGTTGTCTGAGCCCCTCACCTGGTGAGCAGACTACGACGTGGGCAGCCTTTACCTGCAGACGTGGTCTGGATAATAAGAACTGTGAGTAAAGGACCTGGACTGCATCACTGACTCCGTGTCGTTACTGCTGCTGCCCTGCACCATCACCCCCATCCTCCGCATACACTGCCCTGAGGCTATACTCCTCCTGTGGGGAGTTATGCTACGCTCTGCTGCACCCACAACACCAGCCTCAGCGGTCTGCCCTGCAGCGGCGGTTCACTCTGACCGCAATCCACTGGTGGAGTAGTCGGACATTTAAACATCAAAACCACATAAATAGTTCCACCACTGGTTTGGCCACCCTGAGCCACGGAACCGGGTCGCCGCCACGAAGACTACAACCACCAGCATCGACCAAAAAGGGTCCGGCTCCGGGTGTCCCAAGGCCCAGGGGGTGCATCAGAACATTTTCATCACCTTTCACAATCACCAATGGGACAAGGCAGGGATGTCCTCTGTCCCCTCTCTTATACATCCTAGTGACGGAGCACCTGCTCTCATCAATTCGCCTTAACCCCAATATTAGGTGGATTGAGGTGGGAGGCACCGAGTACAAGTGCTCTCTATTTGCTGATGATGTCCTAGTATATATCACTCAATCACATATATCCATCCATGCTGTTATGGCTGAAATAGATCACTTTGTTACATGGTCAAATTTTAAAATCAATGCAGCGAAGTCTGAGGCCCTCGATGTCTCCCTCCCCAAATCCATATAGGATTCCATCCAGTCCAACTTTCCCTTTGCCTGGCCCTCGCAGGGTATCAAATACTTAGGAATTCCTATTCATAGAGACCTCTCCCATCTATGTTATCTTAATTTTGGGCCCTTTATTGAACAACTCCATACAGACCACGGTTGGCAAGTTAGAACTGTAAGATTCACTACGTGAACCACTGGTGTTTTGTGGAAAAGCACATGTACACTGTGTTCCAAATTATTATGCAAAAAGTGTTTAGGAGTGATAAGGGAAGAATTTGTTTGTTTGTCAGTTAAACTCATTGATGGTGATGTGTGTCAGGGCTCTTTATATCACTGTAAGCAATTGCAGACACCTGTGCTAATTAGTTTGGCAGGTGTGTCCAATGAAAGGCAAGACTACTTAAGAAGGCTGTCTCACATTATTAAGCAGCCTACATTTTCTGCCAAAATGGGAAAGAAAAAGGATGTGTCGGCTGCTGAGAAGCAACAAATTGTGGAGTGTTTAGGTCAAGGCATGACTACAATCAACATTGTGCGATGATCAGGATGAAGTGTCTTGGCAATCAAGAAGTATGTAGCTGATTCACAGTACACACGTGTGCGTGCTGATAAGGGCAAATTGAGGACTCTTTCCTACAGGCAATTACGTCAGGTTAAAAGAGCAGCGGCAAAAAAGCCTTGTCATAGCAGCAGACAAGTTTTTGAAGCTGCTGGTGCCTCCAACGTCCCCCGAACAACAAGATGCAGGGTCCTTCAGAGGTTTGCAGCTGTGCATACGCCATCCTGTCGACCTCCTCTATCCACTTCACACAAGCAGAAACGGCTCCAGTGGGCCAAACATTACATGAAGACTGATTTCAAAACTGTTTTGTTCACGGATGAGTGCCGTGCAGCGCTCGATGGTCCAGATGGATGGAGTGGAGGATGGCTGGTTGATGGACACCCCATGCAAACACGGCTACAGCGCCAACAAGGAGGAGGTGGAGTAATGTTTTGGGCTGGAATCATGGGGAGAGAGATTGTCGGCCCCTTTAGGATCCCTGAAGGCGCTAAAGATGAACTCCATAAGGTATGTGGATTTTCTCAAACAGCACTTCCTGCCATGGTTCAAGAAGAAGAACCGTGTATTTCACAGCAAGATCATTTTTTTGCATGATAATGCACCATCTCATGCTGCACATAAAACATCTGCATCTCTGGCTGATATGGGCATAAAAGGGGACAAACTTATGGTGTGACCCCCATGCTCCCCTGACCTCTACCCCATTCAGAACCTCTGGAGCATCATCAAAAGGAGTGTCTATGACGGCGGGAGGCAGTTCACATCTAAGCAACAGCTCTGGGAGGGTATTCTCTCCTCATGCAAAACAATTGAAGCAGAAACCATCCAAAACCTGACAAATTCAATGGACGAGAGAGTTCAGAAGCTCCTTTCGAACAAGGGGTCCTATGTGAAAATGTAACATCACCTAGAATAAAGTTTTGAGTTGAAAACTGTTTGATTTCAGTTTCTAATAACCTGCTAATGCTTATAATTTCAAAAATGACAATTTTTTTGGTCTTTATTAAAATGAAAAGGTTGATCGAAAAGTTTGGGGGATCTAAGAGTGTGGCAACCCAGTAGTCATGATTACTTCGAATTCTGACAATATGAGGGTCATGTTGCAGGTAGTGCAGCAAGAAGGCACTTATGTGACTTGCGCATCTCGGAGCCCCAAAATTATTTTCCGGGCTAGATGCAGCTAAAAATTATTATTAATTTTAAATCTGGTGGAGCTTAGTATAGATGGCCTAATAGGATCAGTGCTGCACACTGCCACAAAGCCCAAATTATTTTCCAGTCAAGATACAGATAAACATGATTAGTAATTTTAAATCTGGTGGAGCTTATTATAGATGGCCTAATAGAATCAGTGCTGCACACTGCTACAAAGCCCAAATTATTTTCCAGCCAAGATACAGATAAACATGATTAGTAATTTGAAAGCTTAAAACGGTTGGTAGGGTGATTTTAACCAATCATCAAGCTTTTACTCCCCCCAGGATGACACAGGGGTGGAAAAGTCGTTTCGGATCCATTATTTGTTCATCTTTATGAACGTGAGTCTGTCTACATTATCAGTGGAGAGCCGCGTGCACTTATCTGTCAGCACACCACCAGCAGCGCTGAACACACGTTCAGACAGAACGCTGGCTGCGGGGCATGACAAGATCTCCAAGGCGTAAGTGGCTAGTTCCGGCCATTTATCCAGATTGGAAGCCCAAAAAGAGCAAGGGTCCAGTGACACAGTCATGGCTTCAATGTTTACTTGGAGATACTCCTGTACCATCGTCTCTAGGCGTTGACTATGTGTCAGACTTCTTGTCTCCTGTGGCCTTGCAAAGGATGGGCTAAATAAGTGGTGAAATGATTCCGCAAAATTGATGTTACCAGCAGATACTGTGGTTCTGTTACGGTTTGAGTGCTGAACACTTGACGGTCCCACGGTTGGCAAGTTGGAACTGTGAGATTCACTACGTGCACCACTGGTGTTTTGTGGAAAAGCACATGTAAGATTCTGCAACAGTCTCTGCTGATACTCCTGCATGCGTGCATCCCTTTCTATGGCAGGAATAATTTCTGCAAATTTACTTTTGTACCAGGGATCTAACAGTGTGGCAACCCAATAGTCAGAATTATTTCTAATTCTCACAATTCGAGGGTCAAGTTGCAGGTAGTGCAGCAAGAAGGCAATCATGTGTGTTGCGCATCCAGGAGCTCCAAGTCCCTGTTGTGTTGGTGGCGAGGTAACAATCATGCTTCCTTCCTCTGTCCTCTCCCCCCAACCTCGCACAACAGAAATGTGATCAAGGTCTCCCTCATCTGATGAGTCTTCCATCAGTTCGTCCTCCACTTCTTCCTGGGCTCCTGCACCTTCCTCACTAGTTTGGCTGCTACCATGCGCCCTGGTAAAACCATCTCCCCCACTCTCACATGCCTGCCGCCTTGGTGCTGCCAACCGTCTGGTCCTTGCAGATGTTAGCCCTTCCGCATACAACTCCTCCTCCTCTACTTCCTCCACCTCCTCTTGTGCCACCACCTGACTCCGAATTCTGTTTAACATGTGCTCCAGCATGTAAATCACCGGATTAGTCATGCTGATAATGGCATCGTCAGCACTAAACATCTTCGTCGCCATTTCAAAACTGTGCAGAAGGGTGCATAGGTCCCTGATCTGAGACCACTCCTCCAGCGTGATTTGCCCCACCTCTGGATCTCGTTGGCCCAAGCTATACGTCAGAACGTATTGCACCAGGGCTTGTCGGTGCTGCCACAGTCGCTGCAACATGTGCAGAGTTGAATTCCACCGGGTAGGCACATCGCATTTTAGCCAGTGAAGTGGCAGGCCCAACGACTTCTGTAGAGATGTAAGTCGCTGAGCTGCGGGATGCGAACGGCGGAAGTGAGCACACAGCGACCGTGCCCTCTGCAGAAGGCCATCTAGTCTGGGATAGTGGGCTAAAAATTGCTGGACAACCAGGTTCAACACGTGAGCCATACAAGGCACGTGTGTGACATTGCCCCGGCGAAGGGCCGCACCCAGGTTTGCAGCATTGTCGCACACGGCCTTCCCTGGTTTCAGGTCCAGTGGAGACAACCATTCATGAAATTGGTTCTCCAGAGCTGACCACAACTCCTCAGCTGTGTGACTCACATTTCCCAGACATTTCAAAGTAAAACCGCCTGATGACGTTGAGCCCTACTGCCAGCATAGTAAGGAGGTGTGCAGGATCCCTTCTGCGCAGTTAGAAAGCTTGTGGCATGACCAGACAGGCTTTGGGTGCAGGTGGAAGACCGAGAGGAGGTTGAGGAGGCAGAAGCAGTGGAGAAACTTAGACATAAAGAGGATTGACGCACAACTCGTGGGGATGGCAAGACTTGGACAGCAGTCCCTTGTCCTGCTGTCACCATAGTTAGCCAGTGCCCAGTCAGCAACATGTAACGCCCCTGTCCATGCCTACTCATCCAAGTGTCTGTGGTGAAATGCACCCTGTCACACACAGAGTTTCTCAAAGAAGCGGTGATGTTGTGTGCGACATGCTGGTGGAGCGCAGGCACACCTTTCTTTGAGAAGTAGTGCCGACTGGGCATCTGGTACTGGGGCACTGCGACGGACATAAGGTCTCGAAAATCCTCTGTGTCCACCAGGCGGAAAGGCAGCATTTCTGTAGCCAAGAGCTTGCAGATGGTGAAATTCAACCTCTTAGCTTTCTCATGGCTAGGAGGAAATGGTCTTTTACTTGTCCACATCTGAGGGACCGAGGGCTGGCTATTGTGCTTAGACGGGGTTGATAAGGGTGTCCCCGGCAAACTGCCGGTCTGTGAGGAAGATGCAGGCGGACATGTTAGGTTGCCTTGATCCAAAGGTGGTGCTATCGATGTCGGACAGCGCTCAACACCAGCTGGTGTTACCACCTCCAAAGAAAATGATGACCTGCCAATCACGCTGGCTGTTGCGGGTGAAGAGGTGGCAGGTCTACGCCCCAAAACAGGTGTGACTGCTGTCCCCCCAGTCACAGAGGATGAAGAGGCCGTGTATGCACAAGATATGGCAGACGGTGGTTGGCCCGGCCGGCTAGGCCGCATTGTAGCACACTGAGCTTCCCACTGCAACTTATGCTTCATGTCCATGTGCCGGTTCATGCATGAAGTACTCAAACTATGTATTTTTTGGCCTCTACTTAGCTTTTGCTGACAAATGTTACAGATAACACGAGTTGGGTCATCTTTATCGATCTGAAAAAATGCCCAGGCTATGCAAGGCTTAGCACCCATGCGACCTGAAGAGCCACCACGACTTGTGGTGAGAGGCAGAGTTGTGTTTGAGGATGCAGTTGTTGACATGCTTCCAGTACTATGTCTCTGTCCAGGAAGGCACAACCTGACCTCATCGTCACTAGCATCTTCCTCCACCTCCTCTGCTGACCTCATCTCTTGGCTGACTGTGGGTTGACAGTAAGTGGGATCTCCAACCTCATCATCATCACCCTGTGCGTTATCACACCCGTCGTCCTCAGAGCCAACCTGTTCCTGCCCTGACAAAAAACTAAAGTTGTCGCTCCAATCAGGTATTTGAGTCTCATCATCGTCTTCCTCATTGTCTCCACCAACAGGAGTTGCAGTTTGGGAATGAGGGTCTACATTATGGTCAGAACCTTCTGCGTCTGGTCCTGGATCCGACTCATAAAGATTCTGGGCATCAGTGCAGATCATTTCCTCGTCTGGATTCACAGAAGCGCTGGAGTCGACCTCCGATTCCCAGGCTATAGTATGAGTAAACAGCTCTGCAGACTCAACCATCTGTTCTACCTCATACTCAGACGGGCAGCTGGAGATTTGGGAGCTGTGAGGAAGCAAGTGCGATTGGGGTGACACCTTTGAGGACTGGAGTATTTGTGATGTTGAAGTTAATGTGGAGGAGAGCCCACTTAAAGGAGCACTTGATATCCGTTGAAGCACCTGCTGTTTTTGTGCCTCAACTGGAATTTGTAGCGATTGGCGTGGCCGTAAGAAAGGGATCTTATCACATTGTCCGCTAAAAGAAGTAGACATTTTAGTTTGGCTGGAAGATGGTCTTTCTTCTGCAGATGTTACTGTTGCTTTAACACCTACCCCACGGACACAACTTTTTTTCCCCTTCCCAACACGCCTATTCCCCTCTCCACCAGCAGCAGGCCTTTTTCCACTCATTTTGGTGGTTAACTAATTCACAACTCTGGAGTTGTTTGCACAAAAAAACAATGGATGGGAACCGAGCAGAGCTGAGTGCCCAAACTGTGGTATTAGGCCAAAACTATTGGCTGGGTTAGATGCAGAAAAAAATTATATTCAATTTGCAACCTGATGGAGGTCAGTATAGATGGACTAATAGAACAAGTCCCACACACAGCTAGAAGCCCAAATATTTTTTCAGAGGTAGATGCAGAAAAAAATTGTATTCAGTTTGCAACCTGATGGAGGTCAGTATAGATGGACTAATAGAACAAGTCCTACACACAGCTAGAAGCCCAAATATTTTTTCAGAAGTAGATGCAGAAAAAATATATATTCAATTTGCAACCTGATGGAGGTCAGTATAGATGGATTAATAGAGAAAGTCCCACACACTGCTAGAAGGCCAAATATTTTTTCAGAGCTAGATGCAGACAAAAAATTATTTTTAATTTGCAACCTGATGGAGGTCAGTATAGATGGACTAATAGAAAAAGTCACACACACTGCTGGAAGGCCAAATATTTTTTCAGAGCTAGATGCAGATATAAATTATTTTTAATTTGCAACCTGATGGAGGTCAGTATAGATGGACTAATAGAGAAAGTCCCACACACTGCTAGAAGGACAAATATTTTTTCAGAGCTAGATGCAGAAAAAAATTATATTCAGTTTGCAACCTGATGGAGTTCAGTATAGATGGACTAATAGAACAAGTCCCACACACAGCTAGAAGGCCAAATATTTTTTCAGAGGTAGATGCAGATAAAAATTATTTTTAATTTGCAGCCTGATGGAGGTCAGTATAGATGGACTAATAGAGAAGTCCCACACACTGCTAGAAGGCCAAATATTTTTTCAGAGCTGGATACAGACAAAAAATTATTTTGAATTTGCAACCTGATGGAGGTCAGTATAGATGGACTAATAGAGAAAGTCCCACACACTGCTAGAAGGCCAAATATTTTTTCAGAGCTAGATGTAGATAAAAATTATTTTTACTTTGCAACCTCATGGAGGTCAGTATAGATGGACTAATAGAGAAAGTCCCACACACTGCTAGAAGGCCAAATATTTTTTCAGAGCTAGATGTAGATAAAAATTATTTTTAATTTGCAACCTGATGGAGGTCAGTATAGATGGACTAATAGAGAGAGTCCCACACACTGCTAGAAGGCCAAATATTTTTTCAGAGCTAGATGCAGAAAAAAATGATATTCAGTTTGCAGCCTGATGGAGGTCAGTATAGATGGACTAATAGATCAAGTCCCACACACAGCTAGAAGCCCAAATATTTTTTCAGAGGTAGATGCAGAAAAAAATTATATTCAGTTTGCAACCTGATGGAGGTCTGTATAGATGGATTAATAGAACAAGTCCCACACACTGCTAGAAGGCCAAATATTTTTTCAGAGCTAGATGCAGACAAAAAATTATTTTGAATTTGCAGCGTGATGGAGGTCAGTATAGATGGACTAATAGAACAAGTCCCACACACTGCTAGAAGGCCAAATATTTTTTCAGAGCTATATGCAGAAAAAAATTATATTCAGTTTGCAACCTGATGGAGGTCAGTATAGATGGACTTATAGAACAAGTCCCACACACTGCTAGAAGCTCAAATATTTTTTCAGAGCTAGATGCAGAAAAAAATTATATTCAATTTGCAACCTGATGGAGGTCAGTATAGATGGACTAATGGAATGATGCTATGCCCAAAAGATTTTACTTCAATAGGTGCAGTAAAAAAATTGGTATTCTATACACAGGTGGTATATCTTGCAACACAGATAAGCTACTCCACTGACTAACCACTCTGCAATAGGCCAAAAAGGATTTGGTTTGCTAGATTCAGCCAAATGCTGTGAAAAAAACTTGCACAGCACTGGCACAGACCTGCCTGGCAAAAACTGATAGGAACTGATGTAACCTAGTCCTGAAAAGGACTGCAATTACAATTAGTCTTTACTCCCACAATCTATCTATTTAAGAGCACAGACCTGCCTGATAAAAGTCGAAGGAAATGCTGTAACCTAGTCCTTAAAAGGACTGCAATCACAACTATTCCCTACTCCCAAGCTATCTGTAGATTTGTGCGAAAATTGGCTTGAAATTAACAAGGTATAGCGCACACAGCAACAGCGGTGCCGTCTAACACGCAGCTGCAGCAGTGAGAAAATGGTGGCGACGGGGAAAATGGCTTGGTCTTTTAGGGCAAGGACATGTGACATACACTGCCAATGACACATGCCCTTGCTTGTGTGAAAAAAAGCACTTCGCTCCGTGTGTGCGCTGCTGATAGGCTGACAGATTGCACCTCCCCACTGTAAATGCGGGAAAGAGAAAAAAAAATGGAGATCTTCATTATTCCTGCAGAGATCCATCCCCTGCCCCTCCCCCCGCCCCGATGAACACTCAAACTGCGTATTAACATTTATTTTCATCATTACTGAGAAAAAATCCAGTTATAATTTTGGTGCACGAACAGTTATCGAACATAACCTCGAACAGCCGAATTTTTCTCAAATCGTTCGTGTTCGCCGAATGGCTCGAACACCGCCCAAAACAGCTCGAATTTGAGATTGGCGAACAGTTCGAGTCGAGCCACGCTCTTCTCTATTCCTAACGGTTTGGAGCCCAAGTGTCCTTTGGATAGATGATAACTTGCTTAGCTAAGAGCTAAGATTGGATTAACCCTTAACCCCAAATAATTATTTTAATAGATTTTCATATGTAATCAAACCCCATATCTAAATTCTAGGCACATCTCTGATGCTTAGCCATTTGTAATGTTAGTCTTTATGTACATCTTTAATATGTGGCTTCTTTGGGGATTTTATATCAGCTTATGATCACCATTACAATTCTTTCTGTAAAAAAATATATGATGTCACCTGAAATTATCGTCTGTTCTCCCCGACTTTTATATCCCTCTTTTTCATGTCCAAGGAAAAAAATTTAGTGATTCAACGCTGCCGTGAGATATGTTCATAGTTTGGACTTGAAGGATTCATGAAATATCAATTCAATTTATCCTTTTTTATTTGTTCCTGTGTGATGATATTTCAGCTGCACCAATGAATGAGAAGATTGCATTCTGACTTGTCACAATCGTAAATGCTTTTGTTTTGTCTGCCATTTGAATAATACATTTGATTACCATGGCAAATGTGCACAGGCCTGACTGTAGTGCCTAATTAACTGATGATAACAAGGCAGGATTGCCCTCTTCCCTTTCATAAGCAATCATATACATGACAGTTCTTTTATCCTTTCTCAAAATTGACTTGCTCTCCTGACCTCCTAGAAGCTCCCGTTTTGTGTGTTTACCTCTGATGTCTTTGCAAGACTGTTAATTTTGTATGGCATATCCTATCTGCTTGCAATTAACACATTGAAATCTGGAGATCTAGTTCTGCATGGAAATGTATGATAAAGCAATATTTTCTTCCCTTGCTTACAGCACAATATGCAAGCTAATTAAAAAAGAATAAATGGAAAGCCATTTGAAATTCAGAATAGGCTCAATGCAAAGAGGCTGTATGCCTACACTCTTATAAGGATCAGTAAAAGAAAGGTCAATATTAGGTTAATAGCCTAAAGGGGTATTCTAGTTTTGGTAAATAAAGCTTATCTTATTCTGCCATGAACAGTTGAACCATATTTTTAATACTTTGCTTATCCACTCCTCGTCATTTACAATATCCCTGAAAGTTCATTAAACAATAAGAAACTTTCCCTCAAGGGTAAAGATCTGTTCTTTGATGATCACACGGGTTCATGTTTTACTATACGTCACTGCACCAATGTGTGTGGGGAAATATTCCATTCAGTAAAGTGCTGTACAACTATATGTGTAGGAGTCTGAGAATAATACAGAGATCCAATTAATAGAGATGAGAGAGATAAGAGAGATGTTAACAGCAGCAATGAAACACTCAGCACATTCAATGTGAATGATCAGTGGTGTAGCTGGAAATTTGTCCTGCTGCATTTGAATTACAATTTCAATTTCTTTTCTACATTCTTAATGCACTAAAAAGCTGCAGCAAGGCAGCACAATATTTTTCTAGGAAAAAAATTTGAAATCAGTGACAGCCAGAGACTGTGTACATGCTTGTTATAAGTGACTATAATGATGTTTTTGCACTCTGACAGCGACACCGTCAGTGTTCAGCAGTCAACAGTCTGTCTGATCACAAATGACTAAGAGGGATCATTTTTGGACTTTTCATTAAAAAAAAAAATTAAAAGTCTATGTAATTAAATGGGCTGTTGATTACTACCAGGTTACTATTATTTTTTCTATGGTGAGGTCACTTTCACATTAGCTTGAAAGGGGTTGTATAAGTCCTAGGAAACCTTTGAATGTTGCAGGGCAATTGGAGGTTTTGCAGTATTGCAATTTGCAGCAAATCAATTTACTGCAAATTGAATGCAGTTTAAAAATTAAAAATTTATTGAATCTGGCGAATTAGAATTTCAAATATTTAATTATCTGAAAATACTATTTTTATTTTGTTGAAACTTTGTTTTACTACAGACACTTACATACACTGTGCGTAGTATACTGCCTTGAATCATATTTGCTATAGTAATTAACCTAATTGTTGTTCATGCAATCTTTTTCAGATAAAAGCGTGTATTACATTTATGACCAGGAAAGCTTGGTCTAAGTCGAACAAGTTTTTTAATGCTTTGACATGAAATTATATTATTTTTGTTTCCTTAGAAGAGGATGTATGTGACTTTCTCATTGAAAAAAAGTGTTTTATTTTTATTTAAATCAAAAAAAAAAATTAAAAGTATGTTATTAAACAGTGAAATTAATTGTATGTCCAACATTAAGAGTGAAAGGTACTTGGATATCCATTTTGCTCAGTTGAAGGCAAAAGGAGAAGCATCTAGAGAGGCACATAACAGATGGTGCATTACGATGTGAGTTCTACAAAGCATGGCACAGAAATAGACTCATAATGATGCAAATGTAATACTTATCGCACGTCTCTAAAATTCTAATAAATGCCAAATTTAAAAACAAAGGATTGACCTACTGGGCCACGTTCATTGCATGTCATCCCCTCCTCATGTTCCCCTGCAAAACATGGATTGAATTTAGTAGGTATGTAATTGAGAAAGTGGAACTAATAATAAGATTAAGAAAGATTAGTCATCCACTATCTGAGAAATAACTTACATTATACAGATCTTGTTATGGATTACTAACCTTATGCTCGGCTAAAGGAGAATCAATCCTTTGCCAAGTCATCAAAATAGGATGCCTTACTCCATGATGTATTTTTTGGGGTTAACAGTAAGCCAGTAGATAATAACTAGATCTATTACACATGAATGTCTATCATGTCACAAAATTGTCATTTGGAAAAAAGATAGAACCTTTTTAAACAAGTGCATAAAATGAAAAAAAAAATCAAATATTTGTGCATTAGGGGAATCATCAGTGTTACACGTCTGGGTAATCAACTAGAGCACATCGCCGGAATAATGGCTGTCAATCGGTTTTACAGTCTCACCCCACTTAACACTAATCAAATGGATGCAAACTGGAATGCGCACATTTCGTTCTAAAGATCATGCGTTTATTACAGAAAAACATTAACACATGCAAACATTATTGAGGAAGGATCTCCAGCTCAAAGGTCAACATCCTCCTCGCATGTGTTGTATCATTTCAGAAGACGACTCTGCTCCCTTTAGCTTGTGTTATATTACCCGCTAACCATACAGTGTATTGTCAGGGTTATTAGTCATTTTGAGCTTTATTTGTAAGTATAAAACAAATCAAGACATAAAAATATCCAAGGCACCATTAGAGCCGATAACACTAATGGCATTTTACCTCCGTTTCACTTCTCAGTGTAAAAGAAAAACAGAACTATCCTTTATTGCGATTAATTATTTACATACTGCTAACGTATTCAGTACACTGGGAAAGTAATGATTACACTGAAAGTCAGATACAACCTAATGTAAATGACGACGAGCATTGTCTCGGGAGCTCCTAGTTTAAAGAACATGGGCCATCCATTTGTTTTATACTAATATGCTCATGGATAGTAAGTGCATGCCATTCACTAGGGGTGTATGGTACACTTCTGCTATTAATATGGAATAGTTAAATCTTCATTTAATATTTATTTCATGTTTACATTGTCTTCAGATTCAGGTTTGAAAAGTAATATAAAATATGCCCATGATAACTATAATATGGATTTGTAAAAATCCACTTCCAGTAGACAGCAGAATGATGAATAGATGGAGATATTCTTCACTAGAAGCCTTCACTAGAAGCCTTGCTTCTTATAAGGCTACTGTCAGGCAGTGCAAACGTGCCCCACGTGCTTCTGGGCATCGCTCTCTGGTTGTGAGGGGTGGGGTGTCACCTTCGGGTGCGGGACCCCACCATACCTTTGTACTCTATTCCAGTGAACCTGCATGGTGTTGTTGGGAGGCAGCATGCCATAGCTCCTAGCACTGATGCTATTCAGGGGTCCCGGGACTCCAGTTTCCTCAGAGTCAGCTGTTGACAGGAGACTTGGGACGCTGTGTCTCATGGTTCAGGTATGGGATGGGAGGTTTCTTTCTCTCTGCCCTCCTCACCCCATTCTCTGCTTCTCTGGGCAGAGGGTGGAGATTGGGCATTACCTCAACAGTGTTAGGTGATCAATGAGAGGGATATTTAAATCCTCCATAACCTCTACTTCACCACTGATTATTCAGTTGCACTTTCGTGGTACATTTGGTAACTCTTAGGTGAGTGTTTCTTTGGTTTGTCTCTGGCTCTGGTGATTGGATTCCTCTGGTTCTTGCATCCCTATTAATGCTCCCTTACCTTCCTAGTTTGTTAGGTTCATCTCTGCCTTCCCGGTATAGTTTATTAGTCTGTTTGACCCAACTGTTGCCAGTGTGCCCAGCCACCTGCTATTGGCAATTCGGAAGGGCTCTGCAAAAGTCCCCCTCCCTCTAATGATAGCAGGTGTAGAGTATTCTGCCCCTCAAGGGTGTGCAATAGTGTGATAGCTTGCGCCAAGTGTGTCTGGCATGCTGCTGTTGCTGGCCTTCAGTCTTGTCATCTCACCACTACTCAAGTGTTACAGCTACATACACAAGACCGTATTTTAGGTCCAATTGTTGTCTGTGGAAAAGACAACACTAGGAACAAAATTTTTCAACTAGGCTATTCATATGTCCATTTTTTTATATGACTTTTCTGTATTTCGTATGAGACTCACCTACTCAAATCAATGGGTGCTCAAAAAAATCGGATTCCATACGGATGAACCATATAGTATCCGATTTTTATGCATACATTGCCATATATGGTTAAGTAAACTGTTTTTGGTCTTGTACATTTTATTTACTGCTGATGTATAAAAACGAATATCATATGGATTTCATACAGATGCCATACAGATAGAGAGGAAAATTGTTCATTATTCCGGTTGAAGATCAGACAAGTTTGTATACATTCATGTGAATTTAGCCCAAGAGACTTTTACTGCATTAGAACTTTGTGCAGATAACCCACACATTAGCACATGGTGTACTTTGGGCTCTGTAGTTTTTCTTCCCATTTGCTTGGTTATAGCTAGGTAAAAAAGATTTTAGTACACATCTATTTATCACCAATTCTTTTATTTTGCACACCATCCTTGCATTATAATGATAAGCGCTGAACAAGATATAAAAAATTCTAAAATAAAATGCACATATAGAATATTGATGCTCTGACTATGAACTGACAAATAACTAGATGGTAGTATGGGAAATGTATATTTTTTCTTATTAGGGCAGCTAAAAAACAAAGATACTATACTCTACCAAGACAATGACTGTGATAACATTTAGAATAATTACATGATATAATGTTCTCTTTATACTGTCACAACCATCATATGATATACAAAAGTTTTGAAAACATTTTTGTCAAATTGAGATAAACTAGGGCACATTAACTGGGTAATAATGGGCTGTACTGTGTGTCTTTCCAAAATTACTATGCTATAAGTTGTAGCTTGAACACTGACAAATATTTACTGGTTTCCGAAAATAATACATAATGTTAAGAAAGTAATAATTTGATAGCCTCACTTCAATGTCATTGCTACATCTGTTACTGTGTGGACAAAGTTGGAGACCAGTGGAGCCACAGACAAATAGAATACAATTCTTATTGTGTTGCTTAGTAAAAGTGTTGTAAATCAACCACCAAATTCCTTTAACATCGGCAGATAAAGTACCATACCGAGCACCAATCAACGAGATGGCAAGTCAATTGCTGCTGGTTTACTAACATTTACAGTTGCCATTATTATATTATTTGCTGCGATTAGGGATGAGTGGACCCATGGAAATTCGGATTCTGGTACTCAACCCGAACTTTAGTCCAAAATTTGGCTCGGGTACCAGAACTTGACCTGAATTGAACCAGAACCCAAATCTCATCTCTCTCTGCTGGACTTTCCCTCGAACTCTGAACATTAAAACGGTCTTCCAGGAGAAGTACGTGTTTGGAGGTTTGCACTGGACACTAAGTGTTCCGTCCAAACCGCTAACTTTTAAGTTCGGGGTCGCTCATCTCTAGCTGTGATCATCCATTTTCCTCCTCTTTAACAGTTTCACAGTTAGGCCACGGCCCCCCTATCAGTTTTTGGTCAGTATTCGGTCAGTATTTTTTCTCAGGAGTGGATGCCAAAACCAGGTGAGGAAGAATCAGAGAAAAAGTATAATAGAAACAAGTCAGAATTCTGTATTTATCACCTACTCCTGATTTTGGCTCCCACTCCTGAGAAAAAATACTGACCGAATACTGACCAAATACTGATAGTGGGGCCGTGGCCTCAGACCATTGTCTGCGGCCTAAGGGGTAATGTTTCTCCTTGTGGACAGTGACATACCTGGCATGCCAGTGTAAGAAGGCTTATGAGCCATGCAATGCTCCTCTGGGAAATTTGTATCCCATTGTCTACAGTACGCCAGTATACAAGGACATGTGCTCTCAACAATTGATGGTTTTTATGTCTTCGTAAAGGATTCATTCAATTTTAAATTAAATAACTTGCTTGTTGTTTGAAAGTTTGGCATGTTTCACTGGGCAACGAGCGTGAATGATTGTTTGTGTGATCATTGCCCAATGTAAAAGGCTCTTTTGGCACGTTAACCATAATGTAGGATAATTTTAGCATTCATAAAAGGTACAACTTGACTAAACTAGGAAGACAACAAAAATCTATGGTGTAACATGTTTGGTTGAGTTGAACCTCTGGAGTTGCAAATGTTGAGGATTTAGCACTGATGCTAAATTGAGCTTGTATTTTGATCAAGAGACATGTCTTCAGGGTCCAATTGGGCATCACAATCAAAACATCTTATCCTAAAGTTATAGAAATTAATAAAGGCAGGAAAATAGTCTTTTGTAAAACTTGAGAGAATGCAAGATAAAGCCTGGGAGGTTGTCATGGGTGTGATTATCTTCTTTGCACAGTTACCTGTGTGTAAGGTTTTATAAATGGATGAAGTTGTCAAATATACGGAAAGGTATAAATTGGAACAGTTTTTGTTTACTATTTCATACATAAAGTTTAGATTGAATAGCAGAAATGACGAGAAGTTCAAATGTATGAGGTCTAAGAGGAAGGTTTGTAGATTCTGCAATAAAAACAGGGCCAAAGGAGCAACTTTCCTGAAGGACTCGGGCTAGAATAATAATGATAGAATTGTCTAAATCGATATACCTCTTGTCAGCCTTATGTCTGATGTTTGAATCAGCTCAGGCCTCTTCCGCTAGAGCTTTCCTCAGGAATATTGAATTATTTATTATTTGTGTCCTTTTTTTCTTCTCTTTTCTGATGATATTCCACTATTTTTTCAGACCTAGTAAAATTTGTTTTTATGCTGCCAGGTTTTATGTTATCTTCTCTTTGATAAATAGCAGTAATTGGGAGTAGAGCAGAAGTTGGGTAAAATGTATGACTTCAATTACATCCACTGTGATTTTTTTATATTGATCTTTTTTTTCTTATAAAATATGTTCTCTATAGTTTATAGTGCTAAGCTGTTTGAAAGAATGAATGTATGTCTAATGTGCCCACGTGTAAGGCTAGCCTTTGGGAATAAAATTCACACACATTGTTTCCAAAGATCCCTCTGGATTTTTTTTACTGTGACTTGTGTTATTATCCCAATGACTTTGTTGGTTTGGGTAAATAGCTAGACTAAATAGCAAGGTAACAATACACTGCAAAATTGCATTTTTGGCAAAGCCTAGATCTCTTATTTTGTACAATAAAAACATTTAACATTTTTAGATATTTTTCTTTTAGCATGGAGCTAAAAAGAACAAGATAATTTAAATGAATAGGTTAGAAATATTATACAATATTTTTTTTTTTCAAAAACCACTCGGCATGCTCCAAAATAACAAGTAAAATATAATGGCTAGACCAAGCCAGTCCTCTTCCAGTGAAGACTGGATGGCCATGTGACCACTGCAACCAATCACTAGCTGCAGCGGTAACCAACACATCATTGCACATATCTGGTCACCCAGTATAAGATGTAGAGTGACCAGCTCTCTAACATGCCTATTAATCCAGAACAGGAGGTGCGAAGACACACAAGTAACATAGACATCACTGGAAGAAGAGTGGAAGGGGATCAGTAAAACAAGATTACTTTATTATATAGCTTTTAATCCTGCTTAGTTGGATTTTGGAATGAAAATTAGGGGTGAACCAGTGATTTAATCCAAGGTTTTTCACAGATATTCAAACACTTGTATTAGAATGCGCACAAAACACAAAGAGCAATGACAAGTGGTATGTCCCTTATAGTTTGCTGTGTATATATACGCACAGTACGTTGCATAAATGAGTACCCCCTAACAGATTTGCTGAAATCTTTTAGTTTCCTTTCAGAATCAATGTTTTCCATGGGATACCATATTATAAAATACTCTTCCACTTGTGGGCCATTGATTGCAAACAAGATTTGTTATATTGCACCTCAAAAAAGAGTTTTAATTTACAAATTAATTCAAAAACATGTTGCAAAAATGAGTACACCCCAATGAAACTCTTTGGAGAAAAGCTAAAGTTTAGACTACAAAGTTCTATTTAACAAAAAATCAACCACAGGTAAGTTTAATTAAACAGGTGTTCAGCAGACATTTGTCTATACAGAATGTTGCTTACTTAATAAAAAAAAAACATTCCCATTTGATGCTGTCAGCAATGGCACCACATGGTAGAGAAATGTCACAAGAGCTGAGAAAGAGAAAATTATTTCTTTACACAAGAAAGGTTAGAGCTACAAGAAGATCAGCAAAGCTTTATTTATCATTCAGAATACTGTAACAAAAGTGATGCAAAAATGTAACAATGATGGATCTTCTGCCATCTCATAGAGATGTGCAGGCTGACCATGGAAGTTAATACCTAAACAGGAGCATCTTCTGGTGAGAAGGGTTGAAGAAAATTGACATGCACGTTCACTGCAGTTAGCTAAAGAAGTAGAAAGTCACACTGGGGTGAGTGTTTCACATGACACAATACGATGCACACTGCACGTGAATGACATGCATGGGTGTCATCCAGAAAGGAAGCCACACTTAAAAACCATGCACAAAAAAGCCCACCTATAATTTGACAGAGCCTATACTCAAAAATGTGAAGACTACTGGGACTCTGTACTCTGGAGTAATGAGACCAAGATAAATGTTTTTGGAACTGATGTCTTTAAAACTGAATGATGTCGCAATGTTGAGGAGTACAAAGAAAAATGCATGGTGAAAGTGCACAAGAAATGAAAAGCTCAATACAATTGCTTGTGACAAGCAAGCACACCGCCCGGCTCTGATTTCAGATTTTTTTTTTCTGTAACAAATGTTGACTGCCCTGCTGCTGCTTTCTAGTGCATTTTGATTGAAGAAAAAAAAACATGTAACTGTAATTCAAATTCAACAGGACAGATGGCGGATATATCATATCACTCATTAATCACACCGAGTTGTTGGTGCGTCTCTTATATCTCTACTTCTATCAATTGAATCTATGCATTAGTTGCAGACCACTACATTCATCTTCTGCAATGCAGTAGTTATACAACACAATACTGTCTGGAATTTTTGTCCAATGTTATATGATTTTCTCTTCCTATCTCAATTACTGCTCTGTGAGCTTCACCAAACTTCCACTATTCTAAATCACCTTAAAATGGCTACGGTATTGGGAAGAGTTAGATTAATGAGGTGAGATAATAGGCCTGTCTAAAGAAGTGTGCTTTTAGGGCATGCTTTAAACTGTAGATACCAGGGACTTCCTGGATTTTCTGGAATAGTGCATTCCAGAAAACTGGCGTAGCATGAGAGAAGTACTGGAGACAGGAGTGTTAGGTTCAGATTATAGTGGATGTTATTCTTGGGTTATTAGCAGAAGATAGAACATAGGTAGGGTGGTAGTCAGACATGAAACGGGAGCTGTGGGGCCATGCAGAACTGTGCAGAGCTTTGTGTGTAAGTGTGATAAGTTTATATTGGATTCTGTTGCAGATGGGAAGCCAGCGCAAAGACTGGCACAGAGTGGTGGCATCAGTTTAGCGGTTGGATATAAAAATGATCCTGGCTGCTGCATTCACGATACATTGGAGAGGGGAGAATTTAGTAAAGAAAGAGACCAATTAAAAAAGAGTTTCTGTAGTCCATTTGAGAATCAATCAAAGCAATAATAAGGGTTTTTGCAGAGTCCGAGGTAAAAAAAGGTTGAATTCTAGAGATGTTTTTGTAGGTAGCAGGTAACACGAGGGAGCAAGTGATTGGATATTGGGCATCAAGGAAAAATCTAACGCAAAGACAGCCAGCTTGCTGCTTGGAAATTATGGTAGAACCACACACAGATGGCAGTTTCAGGTTTAGGTAGGTTAGTAGGGAGGGGAAACACAAGGAATTTAGTTTTTGACACATTCAGTTTTGTATAAAAGGAGGACATAATGACATTAAATATCTTATGGATTTTTGACAAGATCATTATTGGCAATTGAGTAGTGTTGAGCCACCCCCGTAGTGTTCGAGTTCGGTTCGGTTCGTCGAACACCCGTGTGTTTGCCGAACTGTTCGTCGAACTGTTCGTCGAACACCTTCGAACACCGTTAAAACCAATGGCAGGCAAACAAAAACACATAGAAACACATAGAAAACACCTTCAAAGGTGTCCAAAAGCTGACAAACTGCTCAGAAGACATAACTAACACATGGAAAAGTGACAAGTACATATAGTCATGCGAAAATAAAAGAGGTGGAGGAGTAAAAGGAGGGGGAGACACAGATATAGGCATGTCATGCCCTTCTAAAATCCAAAAAGTGAGAAGCCGACAGGGCCAGTCCGCTCCTGCCCGTGCCACCTCCGTGTCGCCGGGTTTGTGCCAGAGCCGCGGTGAACCCTGATGTCCAGCCCACCTCTCCCAATACTGGTGCCTGTCCGCTGGTGGGTCGAGCGAGCCCCCCTGTGGTGGAGGCAGCTCTAACTTTTTAATTTAAATTGTCTCTCTAATTTGAATGAATACACTTTAAATCCATTTACAAGGATCTATTGGAGGGCAAGTCTCATGCCAGCAGCTGCGTAATTCCAGCTCCAGTAGCGTCCACTAAAGCTGCTGCAGTTAAAAAGCTTTTATAAGGATCGAGCTCGGCTGTCCACCGCAAGGCATCCTACTGCCAGTCCCAGCCCCTATGCCTTGGGGTGCCTCCTGATGCTCTTCACTGAGTATCCCGTGGTCCCGAAGCATTTCCTTTGAAAAAATGAAGTGTCCAAACTACAGGTGGTGTAGCTTGCTTAACAGCTGGGATAATCCGCTGACTAGCAGACCCTGCTACTAGGCACAAAGTATTTCCTGGGCTAGATGCAGTTAAAAATTTGTAATTAGATACTCTCGTTGGATGCTGATAAAGCATTCCATAGAGTCTCCTGGCACGCCATATATGATTCTCTTAAAAAGCTTGGGGTAGGGGTCTAGGGGACCCTTTTATAGTCAAAATCACGGCCCTGTATCGCAATACGTCACCTAGGCTGAAGATGAATGGAACTGTAGCACCCTGAGGGCTCGGTTGCTACAGAGGTATTGCACCTCACCCAGAGGTGTGATATCTCACTCTCAGGTAAGGATGTAGTGTGGATCAGGACCTGACACCTGCATGCATTACACCACATTGCCGTGGGGCAGGGCGACCAATATGCCCCTGAGATGGGCACGACAGTCCCTGTCCCTGGCTGGAGTGGGGGGAGGGAACACTGAGGAAGGGGAACCCTGTAGTGCAGGAGCAGGGAGGAAGCAGTTCCTGGGTGCATTGAGAAGGGAGTATAAAAGGTGGGCACCATCTTAGTTCAGTGCAGAGAAGTCTGAGCAGAAGTGGCAGGGAGCAGGGGCTCTGCATGAGCTCTGCTCCGGAGGCGGGCCTAGTAACAGAGGCCCAGGCCTGGAAGAGGGAGAAGGAAGGAAGACGAGCGGAGAAGGCTCCAGGAACGAGGAACGAAGGGATCTCAGGGGTGCGGACGGGCGAGTCGCCACCGCACGCCAGAATCCACCTGCGTGGAGGGGTCAGGCCAAAGGGGGAGACCGGTCCCCGAAACTAGTGGAGGCAGGAAACGACCCTCAGCTAGAAACAGGAGGCTGTGACATTTTATGTGGCGCAGCCCCTCGCTACACCCGCTAGGAAGGCACCACATAGGGTCAGGGAAACTGGCGCCAAGTTTACCAAGAGGAGGCCCGAGGCAGCCGGACAGAAGGGTTGGTAAGAAAGGCCAGACAAAGGACACACAAAGGGGGTCCTGTGAAGCGCTCCAAAGTTATCTGGGAGTTGTCTGAGCCCCTCGCCTGGTGAGCACAGTACGACGTGGGCAGCCGTTACCTGCAGACGTGGTCTGGATAATAAGAACTGTGAGTAAAGGCCCTGGACTGCATCACTGACTCCGTGTCATTACTGCTGCTGCCCTGCACCATCACCCCCATCCTCCGCATACACTGCCCTGAGGCTATACTCCTCCCGTGGGGAGTTATGCTACGCTCTGCTGCACCCACCACACCAGCCTCAGCGGTCTGCCCTGGAGCGGCGGTTCACTCTGACCGCAATCCACGGGTGGCGTAGTCGGACATTTAAACATCAAAACCACATAAATAGTTCCGCCACTGGTTTGACCGCCCTGAGCCACGGAACCGGGTTGCCGCCACGGAGACTACAACCACCAGCATCCACCAAAAAGGGTCCGGCTCCGGGTGTCCCAAGGCCCAGGGGGCGCGTCAGAACATTTTCATCACCTTTCACAATCACCAATGGGACAAGGCAGGGATGTTCTCTGTCCCCTCTCTTATACATCCTAGTGACGGAGCACCTGCTCTCATCAATTCGCCATAACCCCAATATTAGGTGGATTGAGGTGGGAGGCACCGAGTACAAGTGCTCTCTATTTGCTGATGATGTCCTAGTATATATCACTCAATCACATATATCCATCCATGCTGTTATGGCTGAAATAGATCACTTTGTTACATGGTCAAATTTTAAAATCAATGCAGCGAAGTCTGAGGCCCTCGATGTCTCCCTCCCCAAATCCATATAGGATTCCATCCAGTCCAACTTTCCCTTTGCCTGGCCCTCACAGGGTATCAAATACTTAGGAATTCCTATTCATAGAGACCTCTCCCATCTATTTTATCTTAATTTTGGGCCCTTTATTGAACAACTCCATACAGACCACGGTTGGCAAGTTAGAACTGTAAGATTCACTACGTGAACCACTGGTGTTTTGTGGAAAAGCACATGTACACTGTGTTCCAAATTATTATGCAAAAAGTGTTTAGGAGTGATAAGGGAAGAATTTGTTTGTTTGTCAGTTAAACTCATTGATGGTGATGTGTGTCAGGGCTCTTTATATCACTGTAAGCAATTGCAGACACCAGTGCTAATTAGTTTGTCAGGTGTGTCCAATGAAAGGCAAGACTACTTAAGAAGGCTCTCTCACATTATTCAGCAGCCTACATTTTCTGCCAAAATGGGAAAGAAAAAGGATGTGTCGGCTGCTGAGAAGCAACAAATTGTGGAGTGTTTAGGTCAAGGCATGACTACAATCAACATTGTGCGATGATCAGGATGAAGTGTCTTGGCAATCAAGAAGTATGAGCTGATTCACAGTACACACGTGTGCGTGCTGATAAGGGCAAATTGAGGACTCTTTCCTACAGGCAATTACGTCAGGTTGAAAGAGCAGCGGCAAAAAAGCCTTGTCATAGCAGCAGACAAGTTTTTGAAGCTGCTTGTGCCTCCAACGTCCCCCGAACAACAAGATGCAGGGTCCTTCAGAGGTTTGCAGCTGTGCATACGCCATCCTGTCGACCTCCTCTATCCACTTCACACAAGCAGAAACGGCTCCAGTGGGCCAAACATTACATGAAGACTGATTTCAAAACTGTTTTGTTCACGGATGAGTGCCGTGCAGCGCTCGATGGTCCAGATGGATGGAATGGAGGATGGCTGGTTGATGGACACCCCACGCAAACACGGCTACAGCGCCAACAAGGAGGAGGTGGAGTAATGTTTTGGGCTGGAATCATGGGGAGAGAGATTGTCGGCCCCTTTAGGATCCCTGAAGGCGCTAAAGATGAACTCCATAATGTATGTGGATTTTCTCAAACAGCACTTCCTGCCATGGTTCAAGAAGAAGAACCGTGTATTTCACAGCAAGATCATTTTTCTGCATGATAATTCACCATCTCATGCTGCACATAAAACATCTGCATCTCTGGCTGATATGGGCATAAAAGGGGACAAACTTATGGTGTGACCCCCATGCTCCCCTGACCTCTACCCCATTCAGAACCTTTGGAGCATCATTAAAAGGAGTGTCTATGATGGCGGGAGGCAGTTCACATCTAAGCAACAGCTCTGGGAGGGTATTCTGTCCTCATGCAAAACAATTGAAGCTGAAACCATCCAAAACCTGACAAATTCAATGGACGAGAGAGTTCAGAAGCTCCTTTCGAACAAGGGGTCCTATGTGAAAATGTAACATCACCTACAATAAAGTTTTGAGTTGAAAACTGTTTGATTTCAGTTTCTAACAACCTGCTAATGCTTATAATTTCAAAAATGACCATTTTTTTGGTCTTTATTAAAATGAAAAGGTTGATCGAAAAGTTTGGGGGATCTAAGAGTGTGGCAACCCAGTAGTCATGATTACTTCGAATTCTGACAATATGAGGGTCATGCTGCAGGTAGTGCAGCAAGAAGGCACTTATGTGTCTTGCGCATCTCGGAGCCCCAAAATTATTTTCCGGGCTAGATGCAGCTAAAAATTATTTTTAATTTTAAATCTGGTGGAGCTTATTATAGATGGCCTAATAGGATCAGTGCTGCACACTGCTACAAAACCCAAATTATTTTCCAGTCAAGATACAGATAAACATGATTAG
Source organism: Phyllobates terribilis (assembly GCF_046119375.1). Lineage (NCBI taxonomy): Eukaryota > Metazoa > Chordata > Amphibia > Anura > Dendrobatidae > Phyllobates > Phyllobates terribilis. The sequence goes on along the minus strand of NW_027362769.1, from coordinate 250,052,960 downwards.
TAATTTAAAAGCTTAAAACGGTTGGTAGGGTGATTTTAACCAATCATCAAGCTTTTACTCTCCCCAGGATGACACAGGGGTAGAAAAGTCGTTTCGGATCCATGATTTGTTCATCTTTATGAACGTGAGTCTGTCTACATTATCAGTGGAGAGCCGCGTGCGCTTATCTGTCAGCGCACCACCAGCAGCGCTGAACACACGTTCAGACAGAACGCTGGCTGCGGGGCATGACAAGATCTCCAAGGCGTAAGTGGCTAGCTCCGGCCATTTATCCAGATTGGAAGCCCAAAAAGAGCAAGGGTCCAGTGACACAGTCGTGGCTTCAATGTTTACTTGGAGATACTCCTGTACCATCGTCTCTAGGCGTTGACTATGTGTCAGACTTCTTGTCTCCTGTGGCCTTGCAAAGGATGGGCTAAAAAAGTGGTGAAATGATTCCGCAAAATTGATGTTACCACCAGATACTGTGGTTCTGTTACGGTTTGAGTGCTGAACACTTGACGGTCCCACGGTTGGCAAGTTGGAACTGTGAGATTCACTACGTGCACCACTGGTATTTTGTGGAAAAGCACATGTAAGATTCTGCAACAGTCTCTGCTGATACTCCTGCATGCGTGCATCCCTTTCTATGGCAGGAATAATTTCTGCAAATTTACTTTTGTACCGGGGATCTAACAGTGTGGCAACCCAGTAGTCAGGATTATTTCTAATTCTCACAATTCGAGGGTCATGTTGCAGGTAGTGCAGCAAGAAGGCACTCATGTGTGTTGCGCATCCAGGAGCACCAAGTCCCTGTTGTGTTGGTGGCGAGGTAACAATCATACTTCCTTCCTCTGTCCTCTCCCCCCAACCTCGCACAACAGAAATGTGATCAAGGTCTCCCTCATCTGATGAGTCTTCCATCAGTTCGTCCTCCACTTCTTCCTGGGCTCCTGCACCTTCCTCACTAGTTTGGCTGCTACCATGCGCCCTGGTAAAACCATCTCCCCCACCCTCACATGCCTGCCGCCTTGGTGCTGCCGACCGTCTGGACCTTGCAGATGTTAGCCCTTCCGCATACAACTCCTCCTCCTCTACTTCCTCCACCTCCTCTTGTGCCACCACCTGACTCCGAATTCTGTTTAACATGTGCTCCAGCATGTAAATCACCGGAATAGTCATGCTGATAATGGCATCGTCAGCACTAAACATCTTCGTCGCCATTTCAAAACTGTGCAGAAGGGTGCATAGGTCCCTGATCTGAGACCACTCCTCCAGCGTGATTTGCCCCACCTCTGAATCTCGTTGGCCCAGGCTATACGTCAGAACGTATTGCACCAGGGCTTGTCGGTGCTGCCACAGTCGCTGCAACATGTGCAGAGTTGAATTCCACCGGGTAGGCACATCGCATTTTAGCCGGTGAAGTGGCAGGCCCAACGACTTCTGTAGAGATGTAAGTCGCTGAGCTGCGGGATGCGAAAGGGAAGTGAGCACACAGCGACCGTGCCCTCTGCAGAAGGCCATCTAGTCTGGGATAGTGGGCTAAAAATTGCTGGACAACCAGGTTCAACACGTGAGCCATACAAGGCACGTGTGTGAAATTGCCCCGGCGAAGGGCCGCACCCAGGTTTGCAGCATTGTCGCACACGGCCTTCCCTGGTTTCAGGTCCAGTGGAGACAACCATTCATGAAATTGGTTCTCCAGAGCTGACCACAACTCCTCAGCTGTGTGACTCACATTTCCCAGACATTTCAATGTAAAAACCGCCTGATGACGTTGAGCCCTACTGCCAGCATAGTAAGGAGGTGTGCAGGATCCCTTCTGCGCAGTTAGAAAGCTTGTGGCATGACCAGACAGGCTTTGGGTGCAGGTGGAAGACCGAGAGGAGGTTGAGGAGGCAGAAGCAGTGGAGGAACTTTGACATAAAGAGGATTGACGCACAACTCGTGGGGACGGCAAGACTTGGACAGCAGCCCCTTGTCCTGCTGTCACCATAGTTACCCAGTGCCCAGTCAGCGACATGTAACGCCCCTGTCCATGCCTACTCGTCCAAGTGTCTGTGGTGAAATGCACCCTGTCACACACAGAGTTTCTCAAAGAAGCGGTGATGTTGTGTGCGACATGCTGGTGGAGCGCAGGCACACCTTTCTTTGAGAAGTAGTGCCGACTGGGCATCTGGTACTGGGGCACTGCGACGGACATAAGGTCTCGAAAATCCTCTGTGTCCACCAGGCGGAAAGGCAGCATTTCTGTAGCCAAGAGCTTGCAGATGGTGAAATTCAACCTCTTAGCTTTCTCATGGCTAGGAGGAAATGGTCTTTTTCTTGTCCACATCTGAGGGACCGAGGGCTGGCTATTGTGCTTAGACGGGGTTGATAAGGGTGTCCCCGGCAAACTGCCGGTCTGTGAGGAAGATGCAGGCGGACATGTTAGGTTGCCTTGATCCAAAGGTGGTGCTATCGATGTCGGACAGCGCTCAACACCAGCTGCTGTTACCACCTCCAAAGAAAATGATGACCTGCCAATCACGCTGGCTGTTGCGGGTAAAGAGGTGGCAGGTCTGCGCCCCAAAACAGGTGTGACTGCTGTCCCCCCAGTCACAGAGGATGAAGAGGCCGCGGATGTACAAGATATGGCAGACGGTGGTTGGCCCGGCCGGCTAGGCCGCATTGTAGCACACTGAGCTTCCCACTGCAAATTATGCTTCATGTCCATGTGCCGGTTCATGCATGAAGTACTCAAACTATGTATTTTTTGGCCTCTACTTAGCTTTTGCTGACAAATGTTACAGATAACACGAGTTGGGTCATCTTTATCGATCTGAAAAAATGCCCAGGCTATGCAAGGCTTAGCACCCATGCGACCTGAAGAGCCACCATGACTTGTGGTGAGAGGTAGAGTTGTGTTTGAGGATGCAGCTGTTGACGTGCTTCCAGTACTACGTCTTTGTCCAGGAAGGCGCAACCTGACCTCGTCGTCACTAGCATCTTCCTCCACCTCCTCTGATGACCTCATCTCTTGGCTGACTGTGGGTTGACAGTAAGTGGGATCTCCAACCTCATCATCATCACCCTGTGTGTTATCACACCCGTCGTCTTCAGAGCCAACCTGTTCCTGCCCTGACAAAAAACTAAAGTTGTCGCTCCAATCAGGTATTTGAGTCTTATCATCGTCTTCCTCATTGTCTCCACCAACAGGAGTTACAGTTTGGGAATGAGGGTCTACATTATGGTCAGAACCTTCTGCGTCTGGTCCTGGATCCGACTCATAAAGATTCTGGGCATCAGTGCAGATCATTTCCTCGTCTGGATTCACAGAAGCGCTGGAGTCGACCTCTGATTCCCAGGCTATAGTATGAGTAAACAGCTCTGCAGACTCAACCATCTGTTCTACCTCATACTCAGACGCGCAGCTGGAGATTTGGGAGCTGTGAGGAAGCAAGTGCGATTTGGGTGACACCTTTGAGGACTGGAGTATTTGTGATGTTGAAGTTGATGTGGAGGAGAGCCCACTTAAAGGAGCACTTGATATCCGTTGAAGCACCTGCTGTTTTTGTGCCTCATATGGAATTTGTAGCAATTGGCGTGGCCGTAAGAAAGGGATCTTATCACATTGTCCGCTAAAAGAAGTAGACATTTTAGTTTGGCTGGAAGATTGTCTTTCTTATGCAGATGTTACTGTTGCTTTAACACCTACCCCACGGACACAACCTTTTTTCCCCTTCCCAACACGCCTATTCCCCTTTCCACCAGCAGCAGGCCTTTTTCCACTCATTTTGGCGGTTAACTAATTCACAACTCTGGAGTTGTTTGCACAAAAAAACAATGGATGGTAACCGAGCAGAGCTGAGTGGCCAAACTGTGGTATTAGGCCAAAACTATTGGCTGGGTTAGATGCAGAAAAAAATATATTCAGTTTGCAACCTGATGGAGGTCAGTATAGATGGACTAATGCAACAAGTCCCACACACAGCTAGAAGCCCAAATATTTTTTCAGAGGTACTGTAGATGCAGATACAAATTATTTTTAATTTGCAACCTGATGGAGGTCAGTATAGATGGACTAATACAACAAGTCCCACACACAGCTAGAAGCCCAAATATTTTTTCAGAGGTACTGTAGATGCAGATAAAAATTATTTTTAATTTGCAACCTGATGGAGGTCAGTATAGCTGGACTAACACAACAAGTCCCACACACAGCTAGAAGCCCAAATATTTTTTCAGAGGTACTGTAGATGCAGATACAAATTATTTTTAATTTGCAACCTGATGGAGGTCAGTATAGATGGACTAATACAACAAGTCCCACACACAGCTAGAAGCCCAAATATTTTTTCAGAGGTAGATGCAGAAAAAAATATATTCAGTTTGCAACCTGATGGAGGTCAGTATAGATGGACTAATACAACAAGTCCCAGACACAGCTAGAAGCCCAAATATTTTTTCAGAGGTACTGTAGATGCAGATACAAATTATTTTTAATTTGCAACCTGATGGAGGTCAGTATAGATGGACTAATACAACAAGTCCCACACACAGCTAGAAGCCCAAATATTTTTTCAGAGGTACTGTAGATGCAGATAAAAATTATTTTTAATTTGCAACCTGATGGAGGTCAGTATAGATGGACTAATAGAGAAAGTCCGACACACTGCTAGAAGGCCAAATATTTTTTCAGAGCTAGATGCAGAAAAAAATTATATTCAGTTTGCAACCTGATGGAGGTCAGTGTTGATGGATTAATAGAACAAGACCCACACACAGCTAGAAGCCCAATATTTTTTCAGAGGTAGATGCAGAAAAAAATATATTCAGTTTGCAACCTGATGGAGGTCAGTATAGATGGACTAATAAAACAAGTCCCACACACAGCTAGAAGCCCAAATATTTTTTCAGAGGTACTGTAGATGCAGATAAAAATTATTTTTAATTTGCAACCTGATGGAGGTCAGTATAGATGGACTAATACAACAAGTCCCACACACAGCTAGAAGCCCAAATATTTTTTCAGAGGTACTGTAGATGCAGATACAAATTATTTTTAATTTGCAACCTGATAGAGGTCAGTATAGATGGACTAATACAACAAGTCCCACACACAGCTAGAAGCCCAAATATTTTTTCAGAGGTAGATGCAGAAAAAAATATATTCAGTTTGCAACCTGATGGAGGTCAGTATAGATGGACTAATACAACAAGTCCCACACACAGCTAGAAGCCCAAATATTTTTTCAGAGGTACTGTAGATGCAGATAAAAATTATTTTTAATTTGCAACCTGATGGAGGTCAGTATAGATGGACTAATAGAGAAAGTCCGACACACTGCTAGAAGGCCAAATATTTTTTCAGAGCTAGATGCAGAAAAAAATTATATTCAGTTTGCAACCTGATGGAGGTCAGTATAGATGGATTAATAGAACAAGACCCACACACAGCTAGAAGCCCAATATTTTTTCAGAGGTAGATGCAGAAAAAAATATATTCAGTTTGCAACCTGATGGAGGTCAGTATAGATGGACTAATACAACAAGTCCCACACACAGCTAGAAGCCCAAATATTTTTTCAGAGGTACTGTAGATGCAGATAAAAATTATTTTTAATTTGCAACCTGATGGAGGTCAGTATAGATGGACTAATACAACAAGTCCCACACACAGCTAGAAGCCCAAATATTTTTTCAGAGGTACTGTAGATGCAGATAAAATTTATTTTTAATTTGCAACCTGATGGAGGTCAGTATAGATGGACTAATAGAGAAAGTCCGACACACTGCTAGAAGGCCAAATATTTTTTCAGAGCTAGATGCAGAAAAAAATTATATTCAGTTTGCAACCTGATGGAGGTCAGTATAGATGGATTAATAGAACAAGACCCACACACAGCTAGAAGCCCAAATATTTTTTCAGAGATAGATGCAGAAAAAATTATATTCAGTTTGCAACCTGATGGAGGTCAGTATAGATGGACTAATACAACAAGTCCCACACACAGCTAGAAGCCCAAATATTTTTTCAGAGGTACTGTAGATGCAGATAAAAATTAGTTTTAATTTGCAACCTGATGGAGGTCAGTATAGATGGACTAATAGAATGATGCTATGCCCAAAAGATTTTACTTCACTAGGTGCAGTAAAAAAATTGGTATTCTATACACAGGTGGTATATCTTGCAGCACAGATAGGCTACTCCACTGACTAACACACTCTGCAATAGGCCAAAAAGGATTAGCTTTGCTAGATTCAGCCAAATGCTGTGAAAAAAACTTGCACAGCACTGGCACAGACCTGCCTGGCTAAAACTGATAGGAACTGATGTAACCTAGTCCTGAAAAGGACTCCAATTACAATTAGTCTTTACTCCCACAACCTATCTATTTAAGAGCACAGACCTCCCTGATAAAAGTCATAGGAAATGCTGTAACCTAGTCCTTAAAAGGACTGCAATCACAACTATTCCCTACTCCCAAGCTATCTGTATATTTGTGCGAAAATTGGCTTGAAATTAACAAGGTATAGCGCACACAGCAACAGCGGTGCCGTCTAACACGCAGCTGCAGCAGTGAGAAAATGGTGGCGACGGGGAAAATGGCTTGGTCTTATAGGGCAAGGACATGTGACATACACTGCCAATGACACATGTCCTTGCTTGTGTGAAAAAAAGCACTTCGCTCCGTGTGTGCGCTGCTGATAGGCTGACAGATTGCACCTCCCCACTGCAAATGCGGGAAAGAGAAAAAAAAATGGAGATCTTCATTGTTCCTGCAGAGATCCATCCCCTGCCCCTCCCCCCACCCCGCTGTACACTCAAACTGCGTATTAACATTAATTTTCATCATTACTGAGAAAAAATCCAGTTATGATTTTGGTGCACGAACAGTTATCGAACATAACCTCGAACAGCCGAATTTTTATCAAATTGTTCGTGTTCGCCGAACGGCTCGAACACCGCCCAAAACAGCTCGAATTTGAGATTGGCGAACAGTTCGAGTAGAACAACGCTCATCTCTACAATTGAGGTCAATTCAGAATCACAAGAGTAGGCGAAGATATTGACAAAAAACTAATATCTGCTGTGCATTTACAAAGTTAGACATCTTACACCTTTCTGATTTTGTTCTCGATTCTCTATTTAGCTAGTCTTTTCTATAAGAGCTGACAAATTATTTTAACATTAACTTGGTTTTCCTGGCAGAAATTATGGATAACCTATCTGTTGAATCAGTCATCTATATCAGATTGGTGGGATTGACCACCCGGCTTACCCAACAATCAGCTGAAATCAGCCCAAACATCCAACAAATGTAAAAAAAATAGGAGTTATGCTATAGTAGTCGGCAATGACCATAACATATTGAATGAAGTTAAGATGGGCAGCTCTGTTTAACAGGCTTGCATCCGGTGGCGACAGGAGCTGTTCTCAGCTGATTAGTGTTGGTGCTTATGGATGGGTCATTAATATTTTTATGGTTTGAGAAAACTACACAAAATTGTACAAAATAAAAAATTCAAACAAAATACTTAAAAAAAGAAACTATAAAAATATGTAAAAATCATTTTCTATTATTCATCTATCATCTATCTATCTATCAATCTATCTATCAATCTATCCATATTTCTATCTATCTGTCTATCTATCTATCTATCTGTTATCTATCTATCTATCTATCAATCTATCCATATTTCTATCTATCTATCTTTCTATCTTTCTATATACAGTATCTATCTATCTGTCTATCTATCTTTAGATCTATCCATCTATCTATATATCTATCTATGTATCTATCCATCTTAATATCTAGAAAAAAAAAGAAAAAGAGCAGCACAAGCAAACAACTTGCAAATGGGTGGGTGCCCGTCCTCCAGGTAAATACCAAACCATCTTACATATGAAAAAAATAGTAGAAACAGCACTCCAAAAATAGATCACTTATTAGCTCAGCAAGAGCTATCTTTATAGCTGTCTGTCAGTCTATACATCTATCTATCTATCTATCTATCTATCTATCTGTCTGTCTATCTATCTATCTATCTATCTGTCTGTCTGTGTGTCTATCTATCCATCTTTATAATTATCTATTGTGGTAAAGCGACTTGCTCGGGTCTCTGGAGGCAGACACAGGACACACAGTTCAGGTAAACTTCCTGCAGGTTTATTGTGTGGCATAAACTACAGCAGCATCCCATAAAAAATAAACAGGCCCTCTCGAGGTTAAAGGGAAAACAAAAGAGAAAGTACAACAGAGTCTATTAGCAAGCAAGGCTCGGCCTGCTCTAGGTAGCACAGTGAAGTCTCAGCAACACCAGTCATCCGGTGTTGCTTTCTGGCTTCAGCCCAACACAGCCTGGAGATCACACACTACACAAAACAAACTACTCACTGAGTATTTAACCTTGCTCAGCCACACTCTGAGGGGAGGTAGGGAAATGGCCTCCCACCCTCTTTGCCATTTCCATAAAACCACACCCTTTAAGAGAGTAAACCCCCAGCATATAACATACTGATAGTAATTTAGTAGGTTTCAGTTCACACAGGAGAGCATCCTGAGTGACACATGTCGCGCCCCCGGGGCCGTGGGGTACTCGGCAGCTGGGCCCTCAGATGCTTGGGGGATATCACGGTGGCTGGCCCGGTCCGTGGCCCAGGGCGGACAGCTGAAAAGAGGGGAATGTATATTGGGATAATAGGTTTGTAAATGTTCGTGACGCCACCTGTGGTGTCTGGTGAGGATCACCAGTGCTGCTGCAGCCCACTGAGGCCGGTGATAAGGCAACTTGCGTGGTATAGTTCCCCACAGGTGGAGCTAGGCCTCAGGGCAGCATACGGAGAGGGGGATGCAGGACAGAGGGGACCCAGCCGGGTCAAAGCAGGAATGGGAGCACACACAAAAGTCACTTCTGTACCTTTACTGGTGTTAATTCAGGAACACCCCGGAGCACTGTAGGGTGAGGGGTGCACATCCGGATTCTCCCCAGTGAGCGGGTGTACGGCCTCCTGTTTCTTGCCTCTCTGTAGGAAGTTTCTGACCTGCCTGGAGCTAGGCCTAACTTGGTTTCTGTTCTGCACCTGCTGACTTGGTGATAGGGCCTTCTGTTGGAGATCACTCTGCCTATTCTTTGCGGTCTCCGTGATTCCTGACCCTGGTACGTATCAGCTTCTGGTGATCCTGGGACATGTAGTTCGCCAGGGGTTCCGGTTGTTTTCTACTGGTCATGAAGATCCATGTAGACTCGGACCCGGTGTCCGGTATATGCTTCTGGGGTGAGCTTGTAAAGCTCCTCTGCCCCCTATGTTACGCTCTTACACTTGCCTTCGGCCCCGCTCGAGTCCTCACTGGGCTACACACACTGCAGCCGGGACGCTGCTCTTCTTCGCCACTCTCAGAGTGTTGGCACACTCGTAGCTCTCCATCCTGAGCTCTGTGAGTTCTAGCCTGGACTCACTTTACAGACTGTACTGAACTCTTTCTGCAGGAACTGCTAGGCTCTGTCTCGACTGCACTGACTCCTTCTGTGTCTGAGCAGAAACTGCTGAATCACTCAGCTGCCTAGCTCCACCTTCCCTATTTATATCCCTATCGGGCTCCCTCTGGTGGTCTGAGGTGGAAGGTGGAGGTGTGTGTATGCTGTGGAGGCCTCTTGTGGAGAAATCCGGTAATGCACCCCTCTAGGATCTGTGGTACGAAGTGCAGCTGGGCGCCACACACATACCTCCCTTCATATATCACACCAGTGACTCTGTCACACTATCCAACTTTATGTCTATCATTATATATATCCATCTATCCACCATCTATCCATCTATCCATCTATCTATCTATCCATCTATCTATCTATCCATCTTTATATCTATCTTTATATCTATCTCTCTATTATTATCTCTATTATCTATCTATCTATTATTTTTCTATCTATCTAACCATATATCTACCTATCCTGGTCATCAGTGTTTGCATTACTATGTTTGCATGTGAAATGTGTGTGAACATTGGTTTGCAATAACTAATGACTTGTGAGGAAATGAGATGTCACAATGGCTAAAACATCACTTTCATCTATTTTGATGGTGTTTAACTATCAATTAAAATTAATTTAAAAATATCTAGAGCTCCCTATGTTTTTTCCAAAGTGATGCATCCTTAGATCTTGATCAATAAGCGTGCGGGAAACTGACAGAATAAAGGACGTGTTGGAAGCACCTGACAATCACAGCAGGAAGATCTCATTAGAATCACAAAATAAAACTGAGATAGAACTGGGAAATTTGACTTTTCCTAGGAAATCTGGCAGAAATCCAAATTTCAGAAAACACTTATAACTGGTTCGGCATTTGTTTAAATAAGGAGCTTTAGCTTATTTGTCTAAACAATTAAGGTAGACTGGGGCCAGTGCCTTTCCCTGGTTCAGTTATTGACTTATGAAACCTTTTCAGGCTTTCTTGTTTACTCCTCTGTCATTACGTGCACAAATATTGAATACATGTCTGCCGTGACTCTTAAGGGGTTCAGCCATTTTTTTTACATATAACGCTGATGTATCATATGTCAGTTATTGGGTTTTTGATTAAAATTCAATCTAATACCCTTTCTTGTATGGAAAATGAATGATCATGTGTTTGATTGTATGTACTTGTTACTGACCAAAAGCAATAATTATTAGAAGTTTGCACATAATTGCTTTTATATACAGATGTAGCAAGAGCCAGTTGGACTTCTGACACCAAAAATGCGCCAAAGCTTTATTCAGTGTCCTATGCTATTTGAGTGGTGCATGTTTGACTTCATCACTAACACCACACTAGTTAAGATAAAGTGTGATACTATCTGTAGATAACAGGAATTACCATAAATTGCTAGAGATGTAAAAAACTATTCAGTGACAGCCAAAACAGGGCAATGCAAAAATCCACATCCTGCACTCAATCCTGCACTACCACATCCTGCACTCAATCCTGCACTACCACATCCTGCACTCAATCCTGCACTTCCACATCCTGCACTCAATCCTGCACTTCCACATTCTGCACTCAATCCTGCACTTCCACATTCTGCACTCAATCCTGCACTTCCACATCTTGCACTCTATCCTGTACTTCCACATCCTGCACTCAATCCTACCTTCCACATTCTGCACTCAATCCTGCACTTCCACATTCTGCACTCAATCCTGCACTTCCACATCTTGCACTCAATCCTGTACTTCCACATTCTGCACTCAATCCTGCACTTCCACATTCTGCACTCTATCCTGCACTTCCACATTCTGCACTCAATCCTGTACTTCCACATCCTGGACTCAATCCTGCACTTCCACATTCTGCACTCAATCCTGCGCTTCCACATTCTGCACTCAATCCTGTACTTCCACATCCTGCACTCAATCCTGCACTTCCACATTCTGCACTCAATCCTGCACTTCCACATCCTGCACTCAATCCTGCACTTCCACATTCTGCACTCAATCCTGCACTTCCACATCCTGTACTCAATCCTGCACTTCCACATTCTGGACTCAATCCTGCACTTCCACATTCTGCACTCAATCCTGCACTTCCACATCTTGCACTCAATCCTGTACTTCCACATCCTGCACTCAATCCTGCACTTCCACATTCTGCACTCAATCCTGCACTTCCACATTCTGCACTCAATCCTGCACTTCCACATCTTGCACTCAATCCTGCAATTCCATATTCTGCACTCAATCCTGCACTTCCACATTCTGCACTCAATCCTGCACTTCAACATCCTGCACTCAATCCTGCACTTTCACATCCTGCACTCAATCTTGCACTTCCACATCTTGCACTCAATCCTGCACTTCCACATCCTGTACTCAATCCTGCACTTCCACATCCTGCACTCAATCCTGCACTTCCACATCCTGCACTCAATCCTGCACTTCCACATCTTGCATTCAATCCTGCACTTCCACATCCTGCACTCAATCCTGCACTTCCACATCTTGCATTCAATACTGCACTTCCACATCCTGCACTCAATCCTGCAATTCCACATCTTGCACTCAATCCTGCACTTCCACATCCTACCCTCAATCCTGCACTTCCACATCCTCTACTCAATAATCTTGCAATTACTAGACTCCTGGCATCCAATCATGACATCACAGCTAGGGATTAGCGGACCCTTGGAAGTTAGGGTCTGGTCCAAAACCTTTAGTCCAAAGTTCAGATCGGGTACAAGAACCGTACCTGAACTTCAACCAGAACCCAAACCACATTGAAATCTATGATGACCCAATTATGGAGCTGGAAACTCTCTCTTGCCCGAACTGTAAAATGGACTTCCATGAAAAGTCCGTGCTTGAAGTGCAGCACCAGACACTAGGTGTCCGGTATGAACCCCAAACTTTACAGTTCGGGTTCGCTCATCTCTAATCACAACTAATTAGTTGGCCTTTCATGATGTCATGACATCACAGGGAAATGACAACTGGCAACCAGAATGTTGGAATTTGAGCACCAGCCGAAGAAGTACACAGGAGCCAGGTCCGCCTGCTATGGGTTACTGAAGTAGATGCTAAACCAGGGTGGCGCTAATTTTTTTTTCTCTTCTAAAATTGCTGTTCCAGACAGTGTCATATTATTATTTACAGATAATCATATTTAAAAAATAAGTAAAAAAAACTGAAAAGTATTGACAAAAAATAATATATATTTGAACATATTTGTATGCCCTCCCAATAATTCCATTGCTTTATTCATCCATCAGCAAAAATTACACAAGCTAATCTTAGGGTTTTTAGGTCAAGGTTAAAAAAGGGAATTGGGAATTATTTATTGGCAAGACAATTTAGTCACTTCACATATTAGGTTGCCAAAATCTATTGCCCAGGTTCAGTGTGATATACATATTCTGGTTTTGTGTGATTGTTGAACAATTGGTGCAAATAATAACTATTATGAATTTTCCATGCACCATGTGGGTTGTAGGTTTTTTTTTTTTTGTAACTAAATAAGATCGAGCTGAGACTGAGCTATTCTATGTGGCAAAATAAAGATATAGCAATGTACTGCACATCGGCCAAACAATAGCTAATATGGGGTATACAGCAAACAGACACTGCAGCGTGTAACCACATAAATGAGTATATTCCTCTGCTATCCATTCTCCAGACTGTAGAGGCAGGCAATGGGCTGTCACTGCTTTTTGTCTGCTGCCTTCTCTATCAGAATCTCCTACTAGTGCAATCCCACACTTGACCTATTCCTGACACTATTTATTTAGTTTACTTGCTTATTTAGTCTTATCATATTCCACAGCACTTTACAGACATTATCCCCATTGGGGCTAACGATCTAAATTCCCTATCAGTATGAATGTGGGAAGAAACCAGAGAACCCAAAGGAAACCCACACAAACACAGGGAGAACATACAAACTCCTTACAGATGTTGTCCTTGGTGGGATTTGAACCCAGGACCTCAGCGCTGCTAGGCTGCAGTGCTAACCACTGAGCCACTGTGCACTACTGACATTTATAGGGCTTCTCGCACTGTATTACAATGCAAAAATTCTGGCACTTACTATTTCCAAGCTCCAAGTGTAAATCCTGGCTGTGCCAGTAATTTACCGGCTTGGGAGCAACTCTACCGGTAATATAGTAGAAAAAAGGGAGTGGTACATATAACTCATTTGCTCTTCAGAGCGTCTGGTAAGCTGCTAGACACGCCTATGGGCAGTACCACTAGTGCTTAATATTGATTGGGTGCAGCAGATGGGGTAATTTGGTAGAAGTAATCACACACTGATCTGTCCTGTTGAATACTCTTTTATCTAATTTCTAACATAAAACCCAGATACATGATGGCTGGAGGCACATCAACACCCATAGGCGGGAGTGTGTCACAACAGCAGCATAACTCCAAAATAAATGTGAAAGCAGGAGACAACTGGAGCTTTTTAAATGCAAGTAGAAACATTCTTTATTGAATACATATTTAAATCATAAAAAGTCATATAAAGTACATTAAAATGTGATGTGCTCAGAACAGAAGCAGACACCCTGACGAGTATCCAGCCCAGGGAAGTAAAGATATTAAAGTGCAAAGCAAAAAAAGTTTTAAAGTATACAAGTCCTCATGTCCACACATAACAAGCTGGCACAGAAAAAACATTTTGAATAAAGTCTATGAAGAGGGGCAGACAATGCTGCTATAATGCCCCACAGATGGCCAGAGGCAAGGAGCAAAATATAGTGACCCTCATAAAGTATAGTGCAAAGGGTGTAACTAAAATTGGACTTGTAGTAAGACACTTACCCAGAGGCTGGAAACCCCCCAATGGAATAGAAAGGTGCGGTTTACAGCTTCCCAACGCACATTTCGCATTGACCGTGCATTGCTTTTACCTAATTTCTGTAGTAGCAACTTAATTGCTGTTTTGCATTACCTGGCTATTTGGTTTATTTTATTTATCATTAGGATAAGCTTTCAGTATTATATTATGATGGTCCAACTCATAACAGTCTTGCCATTCTGCTGTTTAAATGGTCCTTTAATATTAAATGTTCGCTTTAATATTTTAGTGTAAAAACAGTATTCGGTCAGTATTTTTTCTCAGGAGTGGGAGCCAAAACCAGGTGAGGTACAATCAGAGATAAGGTATAATATAAACAAGTCACCAATTCTGCATTTATCACCCACTCCTGGTTTTGGCTCCCACTCCTGAGAAAAAATACTGACCGAATACTGACCAAATACTGCTTTTACACTGAAATATTAAAGCGAACAAGCGTTAGTAAGATTGACGATGCCAAGAACAATGGCAGCCTATGTGTGCTGAACAATCTTTAACAGATTGTTCAGTGCGCATCATCAACCATGATATGTCCTTATAAAGAGGATATTAAATGACCAATGTTCTTGATCGGCAGGCATTTAGTGCTGCCACTCGGGCCCTTAGTAAAGGCTATGTCTAGTATTACCATTTTGTACGATTTACATCCTATTCAAATGAATGAGACTGGGTAGCAAAATCAGGTTCAACAGCTACTAAAAGCATGGAGCTGTGCTCGGCAAGCAACGAAGGGTAGAAAACCGGTGATCGGCAGGGGTGCAGAGAGTCATAACCTTCAGATCTATTATTGATGACCTATCCTAAGAATAGACAATCAAATAATAAAAAAGAATAAGTTAACATTATATTGAATTGAGGGGACAAAGGAAAGATAAAATGAGCAATATTTTAATTTTGATATGGAATTTGACCTATGGTGAGGTCTCTTGCATTACCATTCCCCGGCTGAAGGTGTCCGAGCCAAAAATGCCTTTTTTTAAACAAGGTTGAAGCTACTTCTAACAATCTTTAAATTTATCTTTTATCTATCATGAGCAATGTACTTTGGATTTTTATATTTAATGTGACAGACTGGACCTGTAGTCATCAGTGAGGGCGCCATTATTACTCGATGAGTTGTTCCTTTTATTAGTATGGACAAACATTCTTATATGTTTTACCATATCAAGAAATCACCGTACACTTCAGTTATTTAAAGGTAGGAGTATAAAACTCTTAATTAGTTTTAGATAATGTAATCATTTATTTAAATGACGCTACTTGACTTATTGGAAAATCAATAGGAAAAAGTAATTAATTCTATTAATATTACAGCAATAGGTTTACATAATGGTTTGGTATATAATAACGTCAGCATTAATGTTTTCTACTCGGATTCCAATTAACAGATTGTGAAAACTTGCTTTGATTACCTTTCCCCATTGTGGTGTCAAATTATTGCTGTTGGTGGTCTTTGTCTAGCTCTATGGTCTGTCGTCATGTAGAACAGCTGAAGAATAAGTAGAAATGTCTGACCCTTGTCGTTACATCAGAAATCCAAAGTCCATGTAGAAGATAACAATAATATTTGCTCAAAGAGCCACGCAAAATATCAATTTGAATATAGATCTACATATTTTATCAAAATATATATATTTTTTCGATTTTTGAAAACACGCCACAAAAAAATTGCATATGAGAAGATCAGTTGTATCTTATTTATTTAGCATTTAACCTACTGATCTCAATGTTTTTTTTTAATATACGTCTTATATCCACGAATTGATTAAGATAAAAAAAAAAGGTAAAAAACTCTAAATGAAATGCAACAATAAGACGACAATAAACTGGATGGTGGAATTGTGCCATAAAATATTTATTTTCCACCTTATCGTGCTAGAAACGATGAAATGAACTCTTGACCAATCCTTCTGGGATTTTTTTGTGCCAATTATTTCCCTGCATAAGTAATTTTTATTGTTATGATTTTCAATTCTAATTATATTAACAATCTTAATCTACCACGTCATCGGAATTGATTTAGCTGTCGGAGCCGTCCTGTTGTTTAACAATTATTCTTTTTCTCGTCCTACTGAGTTTCTTGATAGTTGACAACAGTCGCAGGGAGCACATATCCTTTCTGCTTGATTGAAAAGGATACAGTATATCTTGTTCTCCATGCAGGGTCATGCTGATTCAGCCTTGCAGTGCTTTGTACATGGGGAGAAGAGGATTACTTATCAAAGTGTTCCAGCTGCAAAACTGGGATAATACATAAGCAAACACAGGGGGGATTCATTAAATTCCGTTAAGGGTTAACATGGCTGTTCAGACTGCAACTTTGATTCAGGTCATTGGTCCAGAGTCAATAGAAAATCTTAAGCTCTAGCAAATCTAAACTCCTCTCCATGCAGTTTAGTGCCCATTAGTGGATCCTTTGTCAATATGAGCGACAGCTGAAAAGTTTTGTTTAACCCTAGATCTTAATAATGTCTTGAAACCTTCTTCTAAGAACCCGCTGATCTGTTTGTAGGAAAACAGCTGGGCAAAGTCATTCATTCTAGGGCAATCAAAACTATTGCTTCTGAGAACCTTTCCACCAGCTGGGAAGCCATTTATAGATCATTTCCCCCCCAGAAATTAGGAGGCAAGTAGGGAGCATATACATGTGTGTGCACCTGTGTACATGCAAAAGTGGGTTATCAAGAGCGGAAGGGATGTTTATTATAGAGATAGTCGAGACATAAAGTTAATAATATGAATATTTTAAATATAACACTTTATGGTTTTATTTTTTTATCCTGTATAGATAAATTGATGCTGTTATTAGTGTATATATAGATGTTGGGATTTAGGTGCCTTTAAAACTGTATTAAAAACAGCATCTGTTGCAGCTTTCAATACATTTGCAATTTTAGAAGTGAAATGTGATGTGTATGTGGGTTTGGTTTTAATTTTTATTTCATAAAGTATACAACATGTCTACTATTGATTTATCAGAGGAATCTACTTCTTTCCCCTCCTGGATTGATCATTCACTCTCAATTCATGGGTTAAATCTGTATTCATTGAAGAGCAATTTCCCTGTTACTGAGATAGGAGATGGCAGTTGGTGCTTATAAGATTCTATGGAGAGGGGAGGAGTTGGGAGGAGCTAGAGGCAGTGGAAGACTTATTTTATCAGAATAATCTGCTTCTTTCTTCTCCTGGATTGATCATTCACTCTGAATTCATGGGTAAAATCGGTATTTATTGAAAAGCGATTTCCCCATTACTGAGATAGGAGATGGCAGTTGGCGCTTATAAGATTCTATGGAGAGGGGAGGAGTCAGGAGGAGCCAGAGGCAGACATATTTTATCAGAAGAATCTGCTTCTTTCTCCTACTGGATTGATCATTCACTCTCAATTCATGGGTAAAATTTGTATTTATTGAAGTCTCAATTACAGAGATAGGAGATGGCAGTTGGTGCTTATAAGAATTTAAGGAGAGGGGAGGAGTCAGGAGGAGCTAGAGGCAGACACAGACATTCTTCTTTATATTTTCAGTTACAGTTCTGTTCTTACAAGAAAAAGAAGGATTGCCAGTTCAACAATCATAAATATTAGAGTCCAGTATGCCATGATCTGACCAAGCGTCGAAAAGTTGCCATGTAATATATTTTAACAGAGGAAGCTGCTTCTTTATCCTCCTGAAATAATCATTCACTTTCAATTCATGCGTAAAATCTGTATTCATTGAAGAGCGATTTCCCCATTGCAGAGATTGGAGATGGCAGTTGGTGCTTACATGATTCTATGGAGAGGGGAGGAGTCAGGAGGAGATAGAGGCAGACAAAGACATTCTGATGTATATTTTCCATCTTGAAACAACAGTTAAAGTTCTGCTCTTACAAAAAAAAGAAAGGACTGCAATCTCACCAATCATAAATATATGGGTCCAGTATGCCATGATCTGGCCAAGCATGGAATGGAAAAGCTGCCAAGAAACAACAGTTCTGTTGTCCATAGAACTTTATGAGCACCAACTGTCATGTCCTCTCTCCGTAATTGGAAAATCTGTCTTCACTGAATACATATTTTACGCATGAATTGAGAATTTTGACAATGAAATATCATTCCTGGAGGAGAAAAAAGCTGATTTCTCTGATAAGATATATTAGTTTCTTATTTTTGCGCGTACTATTGAAAATTAAAACGACGGTTACCTTTCAGGCAGTAACATGGCTTCCCAACACAGGTGCAATCCAGAACGGGGAAATGGAAATGAACCCGAACGGTGACATTGTAAAGTCCATTTTGATCTATTTTGTTGAAAAGAGAGGATGAGATATTGCTTAAATATTTATAATATATGCAGCAAAAACACAAAGGGAAGAACTGCCAGAAAGCGCGACGGGGTTAACCCTTTTGGCATAGCGCATGTTTGCATTTTATCATATACAGAGAAACCATGAGATTTGTGATACCCATAAAGTACAGACATCATAATTTGCCTTCCCTTGATTTTGGGGCTGTCTGTCGCGCTGCTGACTTGTCTAGAGCCGGCAAACATACTATTACCGAAAAATCATGTTATAAAAAAAAATGCGCCATAAAGTAAAAAAAAAAAAAAAAATACATTTATTCAAATCCCAGCTGTAGCCGACTGTCCGCCCTCCCTCCCCGTCTTCTCCATGTCAGGGTATCACACTGACAAAATTGTCTTTACTATCAGCAGCCTGTTAGGTTGCTTTCACAGGCAAAAACCCTATTGTCTTAGATTTTCTTTCATATCATGTAGGTGTCTATGCCATGCCACCCACACAGTAAAGCAAGTGAGCTGTGAAATATATTCATTGTTAGAGTACAGGGGAAATGGAGGCAAGCAATCGGCAGTAATAATGTACGACAGCAATGGGAGGCTGGCAACATTACCTGCATTATTTCGGTTGCCTTTTTCATTATAGGTTTGGGAAATAGGCAGCAATTCGATTATGGTATGATTTGGGATGGAATTGCTTGCCGTTCACTGACCCTGTCACAGGGGTATCAGATAGGAAATCAGCTCAAATAAAGTTTATAGTGCATTAACTGGACAAAAGCATTGCCTAGCCCGAGAGCAGGGTTTTCCATCTTCCAGGGTTTTGTAACTGCTTCACAGATATACAGTATTTGTACCTTTAGGCAAAAAACGAAGGATTGGCTGTGATGTATAGGAATGAGCGCAGTCGGCCAATGATGTCTGCTCCCCTCCCCTACCCATGTGCGAATCTCAGCTCCTCTCGAGCTTGTGAGAAGCAGCATGATTAATAACACTGAGAGAACCTGCCTGTTGGATTATTAATTTCCCATCCCTCTTTCTTTCTCTCTCGCCTTCCACTGATGCTTTTTTTAATGCTTTTTGTCTTCCTTTTTTTGCATGGAGCTACCTAGTAGCCACTAGCACTGTCTCGTGGCTAGCCAACCTCGCAAGAGGCTACACTTCACAGTGGGGTGAGTTTGTATATTTAATGTAAGCAATTTCAGCCATAAAGAGCGTCAGAGAAAAGGGGGGGGGGGCGTTAAATGCTTGATCACAGTTGCCGTCGCCTTCACGTGCTGTAACAACTGTTAAGAATGACCTACAAAGCAGGTGGAAGAGAACGGCATTGGCAGCCTGACAATATCCTCCTCGGCTGCAATGAGTCCAGCACATTGCACCTAGAACAGAATGAGAAATGTTGCCATTTCAGCGAGTTTCATATGTCCCTTTTGAAGACTTTATTTCAATGAGGGGGGACAAATTGAAAGGCGCTGGGACTTTGTGGTGAGTAATTGCACAAGCTGTGATTGTTGTTGCAGTTCAGCCTCATTATATTACAAGCAGTTGTGTCTGCATCAAGGTTACAATTACAGATACATAACTCCTCGGGATTGTTTATGGCTGGGGAAGAAGGAGATCTGCATACACTTGACTGCTCAATGGCGCTGATTTCATGCTACTCGTCCCAGGACTGTGTTTGTTTGGATGTGACGGACGGTTTATATGGCATGTTTTTTTTTTTTTTTTCTTATATCGGTCCGTTATGATTGGCTGACCAGGTCATGTGTCCAGTCATATAAAAAGTGATTCCACATTTTCGTGCCATAGGCAATGTGACGTAATAGGTGTGTCTGCAAACTTCACTGCAACAACTGGTGCAACATCATTATTGGAGCAGCTTTACTTTAGATGCTCTCATGTTTTCAAGGATTTTACTATATTTCAGAGCATATATATATATATACATATATATAAATACAGAGTAAACATATAGCATATGTGATATACTTATAGATAGTATGTCTTGTAGCCAGTGTCGGACTGGGGTGCCAAGGGCCCACCAGTAACCATCTCCAGGGCTCCACTTTTCAGCTACATGCAAATGTCACATTATCCTCAATCACAAATTTATATAACAATGAACTGGGCAGATTAATAGATGAATAAGATGACGTCTTTGTCTGACTCAAGTATATTGTGGCAAGTACTTCTCATATAGGAGGGTGGTGTCCCACTCCTGCACAAGGGCCCACCGGAGGATTCTGCTGTTCACCTGTGGGCCAGTCCAATCCTGCTAGTAGCATTATGTATCTTGTACACTTTCTTACTATTTTATATTTTGTAGTTTATATTATTATTTATATTATTATTATAAGATTAAAGACAATTTGTCAACAAAGAAGACCCTCACATTAGGGAATCTTATCTGTCCAATAAACAGAGTAATATAAACCAGCGAAGGGCCCAATGAGGCCATTTGACTGGCTACACGATTCCTTGAATGAACACAAGGGACGGCATTCGAAATGGGTATGGATGCAGGCAAAATCCACGCATCCATGCTCGCCGCCATATTTTTCAAATAGATTGTTAAAAATTAATTGTCAATTAATTGCTAATTGTGGTTCTGCAGGTATGCCAAATGGCTAATAATAATACATTTTTAAATAGCGAGCAATTTTTAATAATCTATTGGAAAACAACTATTGTTCTCCTGGAAGCCCAACTTTGGCCTGCCCGTGTATTTGTAACCTAAGAGAGGCGTCATTGAGTCACTACTCATTGCCCATTAGCAGTGAGAGATGTACTGTAATGCATACAGCCTTTCTTACAGCAACCTGACATTGAGGGCTCCTACTAATAATGTTATACCCTCTTATTCTTAGGCTTACTTATAATTACCCAAAGGGCAAAAGTCACTAATACAAACCATCTTAATGGTATATACAAATATACCATTATAACCATTAACTAGTTCATTGGGATTGTATATATATATAGCATTTATATATGTATATAGCAAAAAGAACAGAACGCATTTGGTTCTGTAATTTACTCTATATATACATTACCTACTTGTGTGCTGGTCAAATATTTTACTACTACTTTATGGATAGAATACATGGAAAAGTTCGCCATGTGCTCTGTATCTTAAGCATAGAATAGGCTGTTTGAATTTGACAAATGAAACTAAAAAATGCCCCAAACCCCATTCCCTAGAGTTGACGTTCACAAAATTGCACTATAATATTACGTATTAGTAAAGTTTGACCCTAGTCCCTGTCTTTGGAACTGTAAATTAGACACATGCATTACAGTCTATGGACGTAATCCATTATTCTCAATAACAGAAGCCAACAAGGCCGAGCTGTATGTAACCAAACTATCCCCTCCCCCATGGATCCTGTGATCAGCGTTTGACACATTGGACGCATTTCAGCTAATTAAGTATTAGAGCACAAGTGTTATTAAATTAAATTAATTAAATATTAAGTTAGAGCACAAGTGTTATTTAAACTTATTTATGCAATTTCTATGAATGTTTAATTTTATTGTGCTTCCGTGTCATAAAGTTTAGCTTTACATACACAGGCATATACACACACATGCATACCGAGCATGGCGCACATACATACACATAGTTTCATAAAAACATACTATGCACAAAACTACACATAAACATAGATACCATGTACGGTAAATCTTCACACACATACATACTATCATACAGACATACATACGTAGACACATCGCTATAGTTACATACATGCACACATACAATACACAAACATATATTTACACAATTTCATAAAAACATATATGTATATATATACAGAGTACAAGCATATATATATAAACATGCAAATAGTATATACACATATATTCATATATGCACTTTCATAACACCATACATACATAGACAAATACATACACATATCCTGTATATAAACATACATACACAAATATACATACACATGTTTTCATAAAAACATAAATATACACACACATACATATCTACGTAAAGTGACATATCTACAGAAGACATTCATGCACACACATACATCTTCATATACATAAATATATGTATATATATAAAATTACTTACAGATTTGCATGAAGATAGAAATATACAGTACATACATACCTTCACACTTACATTACATGCACATACATACATTTCAACATAAAGTGACATATCTACAGAACACATTTATATACACACATACCTCTTCATATTTGTAAATATGCATACATATATATATAATTAATTATAGATTTGCATGAAAACATAAATCTAGAGTAAATACATTCCTATTTACGTACATGCACATACAAACATTTCAACATAAAGCGACACATTTACTGAACACATTCATACACACATACATCTTCATATTTGTAAATAAGGATATATATATTTTATTACCTACAGATTTGCATGAAGACATAAAACTACAGCACATACATCCCTATGCAGTTACATGCACATACATACACTCACACATAAACAACCCCACAATTTTCAGTTGCACTAGCGACTAGGTAGCGTAAGAACCTGAGTGACAGGACAATTTGTGGCCAACGTCTCTCTTTGGATGAGGAGACCCAGGTTTTTACAAGGTAAATACTGCTTTCCCATAGAATGCTTTACTATACTTAGCCCATCAAGCTGTTGATCCATTAATAACACTACAGATCATTTATGCCTTTTTCCTCCTGTAGCTGTGTTTTCACAGTTGTTTTTTCCCACTTCTCCTGGCAATCTCACTTCAGCTAATATACAATTAATGTTTATTAAAAGCAGTTTTGCTATCAGGGATGATAATACAGGAGCTTTTCAACTTTAATTGCTGAGAAGGATATTTTTGGCAATAGCTGAAGAACAATTATTTTCACAGGAGCAAACAAGCTTGTCGGCTTTTGTTCTCCTTATCAAGATAAATAAATAAGTTATTAAGAAATAATAGAAATTGAGCGGTAATTGTTGTCATGTATGTCTCCATTGGAACTGCAGCAGTTTGCAGCAGGGTTTTATTGGCTATGGTATTGCGAAGAGTTAACACCGCAAGCTACTTGCAATGGCTTGTATTAGATTATGACTGCAAGGGAGATATAAATGTAATTTGGGCCTGACACAGTTAATGCGGCAGAAGCAAAGACAAGTTTTTTTTTCTCTCCTAGTCTGAATCATAAGTAGGAGTAGAGAAGTAACACTGGTGATATGGCTGTTGGCTGTCATTGATTTAGCACATATTGGCTCCCCCCCACCTCCCGCCATCCCCTCCGCTTGTGTTTTATTTCTTTCTTTTTTTTTTTTTCTGACTTGATTGGTTTCTACACATTAGAGCAAAAATATTTAACCAATATTATGCCAAATCTAAGCAAGATATAAATATTTAATGATTAAAGATATTTAACGACAAATCGAGTATATAAGGGTTTCGAAGGAAAGTCTGCACGTACGGTATAAGGAAACGTGCCATAAAAGCTATGAATAATAAATGCTAATATGTCTGTTACGGAAGAGTTAAAATCTTCGGATTCTTTGGCCTAAAAATGCATATGAGGCTGTTTTATGCAGAAATACTAAAGAACAAATAATGTAAATGGGAAATAGGCTGGATGGGGAAGGTGTAGGGGAAGAGAGGGATACCTCAGCTGTTGTACGAGCAGCTGTTTGATCTTTCTGTTTTTTAATGAGTCTCTGACTCTGAAGGTTTTGAGGACAGAAGGGTTGATCAAAAGCATAATACATGGCATTATCATAAGACTGTATAAAGGCGCATCTGCAGTCATTTTCCTTCATGAGCCAGAAGAGAAAACATAGGAAATCCTGGAACTCCACTAATACAGACAGACCTGGAATATTTCTCAATATCTCCTTGTTTACAGTAAAATCAGAGGCAGCCATTTTCTGGCGTGAAGAATATTGATTTCCCTGGCAAAGCGTCTAATCCCTAGTACAAAAGCTATAACTGTGCCCAGTCTACCAGGTTCATAAGTGGTGACATAACGTGCCACCATACATACATATATGTAAAGCTGTCATATACCATCACTTGGCTACATATACCCTTATATGCTGTATTGGTGAAGGATTTAATAATTGCATTATTGCACACAAAATAATAATCTCTCATTTAGAGCTCTATAATCAATCCCCATTTTTTCCATTTTTTGAATGAGTGTCCAGTGAAAGGGATAGCAAAGTGGGCAGTGTCTAGTAAATGGGATAACAATGTAGGCAGTGCCCAGTGAAAGGGATAGCAACGTGGGCAGTGCCCAGAGAAAGGGATAGAAAAGTGGGCAGTGCTCAGTGAAAGGGACAGCAAAGTGGGCAGTGCCCAATGAAAGGGACAGAAATGTGGTCAGTGTCTAGTGAAAGTGTTAGAATAGTGGACAGTGTCCAGTGAATGGGATAGCAAAGTGGGCAGTGTCCAGTCAAAGTAGTAGCAAAGTGGGCAGAGTCCAGTGAAAGTGATAGAAAACTGGGCAGTGCCCATTGAAAGGGATAACTAAGGTGGCAGTGCCCAGTGAAATAGATAGCAAAGTGGGTAGTGTCCAGTGAAAAGGATAACAAAGTGGGCAGTGTCCTGTGTAAGGAACAGCAAAAGTGTCCAGTGAATAGTGAAAGGGATAGCAAAGTGGGCAGTACCCAGTAAAAGGGATAGCAAAGTGGGCAGTGTCCAGAGAAATAGATAGCAAAGTGGGCAGTGTTCAGTGAAAGGGATAGCAAAGTGGGCAGTGTCCAGTGAAAGGTATTGCAAATTGGACAGTGTCCAGTGAAAGGGATAGCAAAGTGGGCAGTACCCAGTAAAAGGGATAGCAAAGTGGGCAGTGCCCATTGAAAGGGATAGCAAAGTGGGCAGTGTTCAGTGAAAGTGATAGAAAACTGGGCAGTGCCCATTGAAAGGGATAACAAAGTTGGAAGTGCCCAGTGAAAGAGATAGCAAAGTGGGTAGTGTCCGGTGAAAAGGATAACAAAGTGGGCAGTGTCCTGTGTAAGGAACAGCAAAAGTGTCCAGTGAATAGTGAAAGGGATAGCAAAGTGGGCAGTGTCCAGTGAAAGAGATTGCAAATTGTGCAGTGTCCAGTGAAAGGGATAGCAAAGTGGCCAGAAACCAGTAAAACGGATAGCAAAGTGGGCAGTGCCCATTGAAAGGGATAGCAAAGTAAGCAGTGTCCAGTGAAAGAGATAGCAATGTGGGCAGTGTTCAGTGAAAGGGATAGCAAAGTGGGCAGTGTTTAGTGAAAGGATAGCAAAGTGGGCAGTGTCCAGTGAAAGGGATAGCAAAGTGGGCAGTGTTCAGTGAAAGGGATAGCAAAGTGAGCAGTGTACACTGAAAGGGATAGCAAAGTGGGCAGTGCCCAGAGAAAGGGATAGAAAAGTGGGCAGTGCCCAGTGAAAGGGACAGCAAAGTGGGCAGTGCCCAATGAAAGGGACAGCAAAGTGGTCAGTGTCTAGTGAAAGTGTTAGAATAGTGGGCAGTGTCCAGTGAATGGGATAGCAAAGTGGGCAGTGTCCAGTCAAAGTAGTAGCAAAGTGGGCAGAGTCCAGTGAAAGTGATAGAAAACTGGGCAGTGCCCATTGAAAGGGATAACTAAGGTGGCAGTGCCCAGTGAAAGAGATAGCAAAGTGGGTAGTGTCCGGTGAAAAGGATAACAAAGTGGGCAGTGTCCTGTGTAAGGAACAGCAAAAGTGTCCAGTGAATAGTGAAAGGGATAGCAAAGTGGGCAGTACCCAGTAAAAGGGATAGCAAAGTGGGCAGTGTCCAGAGAAAGAGATAGCAAAGTGGGCAGTGTTCAGTGAAAGGGATAGCAAAGTTGGCAGTGTCCAGTGAAAGGTATTGCAAATTGGACAGTGTCCAATGAAAGGGATAGCAAAGTGGGCAGTACCCAGTAAAAGGGATAGCAAAGTGGGCAGTGCCCATTGAAAGGGATAGCAAAGTGGGCAGTGTTCAGTGAAAGTGATAGAAAACTGGGCAGTGCCCATTGAAAGGGAAAACAAAGTTGGAAGTGCCCAGTGAAAGAGATAGCAAAGTGGGTAGTGTCCGGTGAAAAGGATAACAAAGTGGGCAGTGTCCTGTGTAAGGAACAGCAAAAGTGTCCAGTGAATAGTGAAAGGGATAGCAAAGTGGGCAGTGTCCAGTGAATGAGATTGCAAATTAGGCAGTGTCCAGTGAAAGGGATAGCAAAGTGGCCAGTAACCAGTAAAAGGGAAAGCAAAGTGGGCAGTGCCCATTGAAAGGGATAGCAAAGTGGGCAGTGTTCAGTGAAAGGGATAGCAAAGTGGGCAGTGTCCAGTGAAAGGGATAGCAAAGTGGGCAGTGTTCAGTGAAAGGGATAGCAAATTGAGTAGTGTACACTGAAAGGGATAGCAAAGTGGGCAGTACCCAGTAAAAGAGATAGCAAAGTGGGCAGTGCCCATTGAAAGGGATAGCAAAGTAAGCAGTGTACACTGAAAGGGATAGCAAAGTGGGCAGGGCTAATGGAAATTTTAAAGCTAGTTGTCATTCCTAGAATGCTTTGTGTATGTTCATAGATATATTGGGCAGGGCCTAAAATTGTCCTATTAATAGGGTAAATTTGATGGCAGGTTGGATATATATTTTTCTACTGGTCTCTCCTATAACAGTCCACAAAGTTTACATGCCATAAACCCATTCTCAATTCATATGGAATATCTCATCTCAGAACAGCATACATTTCTATTCATAAAGTCAGACTTGTTTGAATGTGGACTTCACTTATTGTTAAGAACAAATATGGGTGATAAAATAAAGCTTTCCTGGAAAATATTATCAGAAAATATTTCCCTACAGAAGCACATATAAATAACTTTACATACCACCCCCACTATTAGAAAAAGAAATAGGAGTCTATAGGGTATTAAGTATGGAACTGGTTGGAAATCATAGCTGGAACCAGTCCAGTCCTTATCATGTTCCTAACTTGATCCATCATTAGTGAAGAGGTTGCCAAGTTGTATTTGTGAACATTTAGATGCATATTGATGTGCACCTAGGTTGCAGTCGCTCTTTCGTGACGGCTCGTTATTGGTGATCTGACCCGGAAACAAAGCGTTCTGTCATTGAGCACATCGCTCAGTACTCATCATGCAGGGACTAGCCCAAACCCTGAAATAAGCATCACTGATGACGCTTTGTGTCATTATCCCAGCATGTACTGGGATTCATAAACAAAGCGTCATCAAAAAGGAAGTGGAAAAAAAAATAAAAAACAGTTAGATAATGTAGTTAGGGAACGGAAGGGAATTTTTAATGTAAGTATTTTAGAAAATAGTTTAGATTATGGCACTAAATAGATAGGGATTTAGGATGAAAATTACTTTGGACTTCATATCATCCCTTTAAAAAAAAGATATGCCATTGACTATAGAATACGGGAAGGACTTGGCTATTCTGGTCACAAGTAAGCTGAGCAGCTGTACTCAATGTCAAGCAGTAGCTGCAGAAGCAAATACAAATTTAAGGTGTATAAGGTGTATAAAAAGAGATAATCTCCATTACTTGTGGAGAAAAGGCAATTGCGGCAGCTAAATAGGAAAGGGTTCTTTACAGGTAGAGCAATCTGACAGTGGAATGGGCTACATCAATAGGTAATAATGGCAAACACTTTATCAGCATTTAAAAAAAGGCTGGATGCTTCAAAAAGAAATTAAAATGTGGGTTATAAACAATCTAGCCATAGAAAATGTATAATTCATTGAGAAAGGTTGAACTTGATGGATAAATGTTTTTTTCAATCTATTTAACTATGTAAGTATGTATGCCACTGTCACCAAGAATGACAATACTGTACACTAAAAGGGAGGGTTGTCACCACATACAGTACATGTAAGCATATTAACATACTGGGACACTGACCAATAACAGCCCCATCATAGAGAGGTTGACAAATATAATTGAGTTGTAATACCTATACATACATGATGGGGCGCTGTTAAGGAACAAACTAAAGGATTAACTTCTGCATGTTACCGAGCAGTGTGGCATCTTGGTTATAGAAATAATGAAGGATGTTCTAGTCAGAGCCCCACTGCATTTCCTATCAACATAATCAGTACTCTTTGTGGTGTGAATGTCCCTTTAAGATATCTGGATCTGTGGTATTTCCGTGTTTAAACAAATTTGAAATGTAGGATTTTTTTAACCAGTTTTATAAAAATTGAGACTCAGCTAATCTGTAAAGTAACGGATTATCAATGGATTATCAGGGATTATCAAGTGCGGTGTGTAACTCACACCGGAGAGACTGAACATAGCTTTAAAGAATGTTATGTACATTTTCCATCCTATATATAGTCCTTCCTATCATGCATATAGTGTGAAAAGTAGTATAAATAAGTGGAATAGAACATGTATCATTTTTTCTAACTTCATAAATCCCTTAAATACATGGCGTTCCTGCTGAATTTTTAAAGCAGAAGATGCTTCAGGAAAACATCGCCATCTTTTTTGGCATCTTTATTGACAATTTTTGTGGTGGCTTTGCCACCCGCAATTTTTCTTTTCCTGAAATAGTGAGTGACTTCCGCAAGCCACCTGCAGAATGGTCAGGTCATGTTTAACCTCTTCACATCTTTCAAAATGTAAAGTGGTTAAAAGAAGCTCAAAGGCCTGAACATACTAAAGGCACAAGAAGTCATTTTTACATTGCAGTGCATATGTTCATCCTTTGTAATGTTTATTTAGTGCTTTTTCAAGAGAACGAAACCCCAAAAATTGAGCCGAAGCATATGTTGGTATAAATGCAATGCATAGGTGTGCATTCACACTGTGGTCATTTAACAAATAGAACCTAAGATAAAAACAAAATGAGCAAATACCCTGTAATAAGTAAGTAAGTAAGTAAATAAATAGTTACAGTACATATAAATAACATAGAGTTCTTAGTTAACACTGCTTTGATAAAAAAATTGTTAACCACTTCGCGCCAGAGCCTGTTTTTGCCGTCGTGACCGGGCCATTTTTTTCAATTCTGACCACTGTCAATTTATGAGGTAATTACTCTGGAACGCTTCAACGGATCCCCCTGATTCTGAGATTGTTTTTTTGTGACATATTGTACTTCATGATAGTGGTAAAATTTCTTCGATATCACTTGCGTTTATTTGTGAAAAAATCGGAAATTTGGCGAAAATTTTGAAAATTTTGCAATTTTCAAGCTTTGAATTTTCATGCCCTTTAATGAGAGAGATATATCACACAAAATAGTTAATGAATAACATTTCCCACATGTCTACTTCACATCAGCACAATTTTGGAACCAAAATTTTTTTCTGTTAGGAAGCTATAAGGGTTAAAAGTTGACCAGCGATTTCTCATTTTTACAACAAAATTTACAAAAACATTTTTTTAGGGACCACATCTTATTTGAAGTGACTTTGAGGAGCCTTTATGACAGAAAATGCCCAAAAGTGATACCATTCTAAAAACTGCACCCCTCAAGGTGCTCAAAACCACATTCAAGAAGTTTATTAACCCTTCAGGTGCTTCACAGGAATTTTTGGAATGTGGAAGAAAACAATGAACATTTAACTTTTTTTCACAAAACTGCTACTTTAGCCTCAATTTTTTAATTTTTACAAGGGCAGCCAGAAAAAATGGACCCCAAAATGTGTTGTGCAATTTCTCCTGAGCACGCTGATACCCCATATGTGGTGCAAAGCCACTGTATGGGCGCACGGCATGGCTCGGAAGGTAAGGAGCGCCATTTGACTTTTGGAATGGAAATTTGACTGGAATCGATAGCGGACGCCATGTTGCATTTGGAGAGCCCCTGAGGTGCCTAAACAGAGGAAACCCCCAACAAGTCACCCTATTTTGGAAACTAGACCCCTCAAGGAACTTATGTAGATGTGTGGTGAGCACCTTGAACCCCCAGGGGCTTCACACAATTTTATAATGTTGCAGGGTGAAAATAAAAAAACACATTTTTATCACAAAACTGCTACTTTAGCCTCAAATTTTTAATTTTCACAAGGGCAGCCAGAAAAAATGGACCCAAAAATGTGTTGTGCAATTTCTCCTGAGCACGCTGATACCCCATATGTGGTGCAAAGCCACTGTTTGGGCGCACGGCATGGCTCGGAAGGTAAGGAGCGCCATTTGACTTTTGGAATGGAAATTTGACTGGAATCGATAGCGGACGCCATGTTGCATTTGGAGAGCCCCTGAGGTGCCTAAACAGAGGAAACCCCCAACAAGTCACCCCATTTTGGAAACTAGACCCCTCAAGGAACTTATCTAGATGTCTCGTGAGCACCTTGAACCCCCAGGGGCTTCACACAATTTTATAATGTTGAAGGGTGAAAATAAAAAAACACATTTTTAACACAAAACTGCTACTTTAGCCTCAAATTTTTAATTTTCACAAAGGCAGCCAGAAAAAATGGACCCCAAAATGTGTTGTGCAATTTCTCCTGAGCACGCTGATACCCCATATGTGGTGCAAAGCCACTGTTTGGGCGCACAGCATGGCTCGGAAGGTAAGGAGCGCCATTTGACTTTTGGAATGGAAATTTGACTGGAATGGATAGCGGACGCCATGTTGCATTTGGAGAGCCCCTGAGGTGCCTAAACAGAGGAAACCAACAACAAGTGACCGAATTTTACAATGTACTCCTCTGTATAAATTAATCTAGTGGTGGGAAAATAAGTAGGTAAATGGTCACTAAACCCATAGATGAATTCCCACAGAGGTGTCATTTCCATAATGGGGTCACTTCAGGGGGGATTATGCTGTTCTGGCACTTTTCAGAGTACCAGAGCTAAAGAATCCCCCCTGAAGTGACCCCATTTTGGAAATGACACCCCTCTGGGAATTCATCTATGGGTTTAGTGACCATTTTAACTCGGTGGATGATTTCCAGAAATAAGCACGCAATGGAAGGTTTAGATTCTGGAGAACCCCCCCTGGAAATTAAGTGAGCTCTACTCGAATATGTCATTCACTAAATGAACCAAATGTTTGAATGACAAATTGGGATACATTTTTACAGTTTAAAAACGTGGTTCTGTGTGGTAGATTTTAAAGCAGTCAGTGACGCATAAGGCTGGCAATGATGGGCATTGTGGGCAATAGTAGCGGGTATCACGCCTCATTCCTCTCTTAGTACATACACAACATCTTTTCTGGGGGTTCCTTCTTGTTTCCGTTGCTGGATTAAGTGCAATAAAATGTCGCCCAGTGAGTCTTTTCACATCCTCAGATTCTAATGGATGAGCGGGGCTAACACTTTGAAAGACAAGATTTTCAATTACCTTTTCTTGATAATCAAGAAAAGGATCTGAATTTCCTGCTTTTTTGTACAACACAAAAGAATTGTATGTGGCCACCTGAAACAAATAGATAACCAACTTTTTATACCAGGTATAGGACTTTCTTGATACCTGGTATGGCTGTAGAACCTGGTCTGCAAGGTCCACACCCCCCATGTGTTTGTTGTAGTCAATGACTGACACAGGTTTTTGCTTCGGAGTGGTGGATCCTAGTGGCATCTGTGTGGATCGAGCTGAGGACAAAAATATCCCTCTTATCCCTATATTTCAGGGCAAGCAGCTCTCCGTTGCGTACAGCCCCTGACTGCCCCTTTTGGAACTTTTGGTTGACCAATGGTTGTGGAAACCCCTGACGGTTTTTACGGATGGTCCCACAAGCCCCGATGTTGTGTTCAACCAGACTTTTAAATAGGGGTATGCTGGTGTAATAATTGTCCACATATAGATTGTAGCCTTTTTGA
Organism: Phyllobates terribilis; assembly: GCF_046119375.1. Classification (NCBI taxonomy): domain Eukaryota; kingdom Metazoa; phylum Chordata; class Amphibia; order Anura; family Dendrobatidae; genus Phyllobates; species Phyllobates terribilis. Next base: position 250,020,637 of record NW_027362769.1, on the reverse strand, counting down.
AAAAATGGACTTATCAGCTCCCAAACAATTTTTGCAGATGTCCCCAGATAAGTAGGGCATCCTGGTGGGTTTAGTTGGCTATCTTTCCCCTCATATATGCGGAAAGCGGATGTGTATCCGGTTGAACTTTCGCACATTTTATAGATCTTTATTCCAAACCTTGCCCTTTTAGATGGGATAAATTGCTTGAGGTGCAGTCTTCCTTTGAATTTTACAAGGGACTCATCTATAGAAATATTTTGTGTTGGGGTGTAGAGGCTTAAGAATTTTTCTGACAAATTTTCAATGATGGGTCTAATTTTATATAACCTGTCATGTTCTGGGGCATTTCTGGGCAGGCATTGACTATTGTCGTTAAAATGCCAAAACCGCATGAGCATTTCATAACGGGTCCTAGGCAGAATGACTGAAAACATAGGGGTGGCTTGAACAGGGTGGTTGGACCAGTAGGATCGAATGCTTGGTTTTTTAACAAGCCCCATGGCAAATGTAAGTCCTAAAAATTTTTTTATTTCCGGGACATTAGTTGGTGTCCATAAATTTGCCCTAGCATAGTAAGATCGGGGATTCTGGCTTATGAATTGGGATGCATATAAATTTGTTTGCACGACAATATGCTCTAGCAAGCTGTCTGTAAAAAACAAATTAAAAAAATGAATTGGTCCAAAATCTTCCACCTCCACATTTATACCAGGAGTGGCATTGAAATCAGGGCTGAATGGAGCAGCCGAATCCGAAGCCTCCCATCTGGGAAATGCTAGATCATGTGGCAAAGCCCCTTGTACACTGGCGTGCGCCAATTCACTAGTAGCAGGGACAGTGCTTGTACTGGGCAGTGTTCCCTGATTTGGAGACGTTTCTCCAGTAGCGCTATTTGCCCCTATTGTTGTACTGGTCCTTGGGCTTAAGGATGGACCAGAATCACTGCTCATTTCTGAGCTCTCAGTGTCGCCGCTACTAAAGCCCTCAAAATCCACATCTCCATCTGAGATTGCGCTGTCATCAGTGTCAGAACACAGCAGGGCATACACCTCCTCTGCGGTATAAGTCTGATGGGCCATTTTATTTTTAGATTTTTTGACTGGACTGAACGGACCGGACTGAACGGACGGGACTGATCTGACAGGACTGACTGACCTGACAGGACTGACTGATCTGACAGGACTGACTGACTGATCTGACAGGACTGACTGACTGATCTGACAGGACTGACTGACTGACAGATCTGACAGGACTGACTGACTGACAGATCTGACAGGACTGACTGACTGGACTTATCTGACAGGACTGACAGATCTGACAGGACTGACTGACTGACAGATCTGACAGGACTGACTGACTGACAGATCTGACAGGACTGACTGATCTGACAGGACTGACTGACTGATCTGACAGGACTGACTGACTGATAGATCTGACAGGACTGACTGACTGATCTGACAGGACTGACTGACTGATAGATCTGACAGGACTGATTGACTGATAGATCTGACAGGACTGACTGACTGACAGATCTGACAGGACTGATCTGACAGGACTGACTGATCTGACAGACTCACTAACCCTAACTCTTACTTTCTTTTTTATTTTATTTTTTTTACTTTCACAGTGGCAAGGCTGACACAGCTCTTGTCACACTGTTTCTCCTCTGCTCTCTCACTGAGATCGGAGGAGAAACAGTGTATTTATCAGGCAGATCACCCGGGAAAGTTTGTTGCTAAAACAAACTTCCCTGGTGATCTCTCTGATTGGCTGGTGTGACGCTGACATCATCGAGACCTGAGTCAATCAGGTCTCAATGATGTCAGAGGACACAGCACCAGGATCCCCGCCGCTCCTGAGGTATGTGGGGGGTCCCGATCGCCGACCACCAGCTGTTACTATCTTTTAAATGCCGCGATCGCTATGGATCGCGGCATCTAGAAGATAGGAACAGGTTAACATCATGGGGACCTGATCCATTCAGGTCCCCATGATGCCACATGTCAGAGCTATCGCTCTGAACCGGTACCGCAGCGCTAGCAGGACCCTGGGGGTCCTGAGCGCTGCGGGACCACCCATCGTTTTTAAACGTCGGCGCTGCACAGAGCCCGGGCAGCGCCGACGTTTATGTACAGTGGGCAGTCCTGAACCGGTTAAAGTAAAGGTGTCCGAAAACCCGGTCCTGCTTTGCCCTCATCTAATTTGATGTCTGCTGACACATAGTGAGGGGAACTACAAGAGTTAGGGACCATTCCAATTGGGTACACCTTGTCTTGGTGGGATGGCTTTCTTGCTTTTTAGGTGAAAACCATATTATCTAAGTACCCTATGTTATTTACATGTACTATTACTATTTATTTACATACTACAGGGTATTTGCTCATTTTGTTTTTATCTTAGGTTCTGCTTTTTCTAGAGGGTTATGGACCGTTGCCACCTGAAAAATACATTGTGTGCATACCCTGATATTCCAAAAATAATCTGAAGGAATTTTCAGGGAATAAGTTTCTTCAGCCTATCGGCTTGAACTAAATTAAAATAAGAAAAAAAGTAAATATTCATCCTCCTCTAATCCAGCGGTGCCTCTTTGCTTCCGCACCAACCTTTTTTTGCAGCCGAGGTGAGATGAATACAGTGCACATGACTACTGTAATCACTGAGCTCATCAGTTTATTGATTGGCGGCAGCGCCAGTCCTGCTATGTATGATGTCAATACTACCCTCTAGTGCAATTTTTATGCATAAAGGCAGTCAAACATTACAGTAGTAGGGTGACTGAATTTGTGTATGTGTGATAACATAAGGGATAACTAAAGGTCGATTTACACATGGTGCACACATTTAACATTGAGATTTCATGCTGAAATCTGTTTCAAATCCAATGACAGCATGTGTCAACATAACCAGTTTGTAATAATATACAGAATACTGTTGGACAGAAGAGAGTACCATATATAAAAGAACACAGCCTATAACTAGACAACCACAGCCTATAACTAGAAAACCATAGCCTATAATTAAATAAGTGCAGCCTATAACTAGACAAGCACAGTCTATAACTAGACAATCACAGCCTATAACTAGACAAACAAAGCCTGTAACTAGACAGCCAGAGCATATAACTAGACAACCACTGCCTATAACTAGACAACCACTGCATATAACTTTACAAACACTACCTATAACTAGACAATCACATCCTATAACTACACAACCACAGCCTATAACTAGACAACCACAGCCTATAACTAGATAAACAAAGCCTGTAACTAGACAGCCAGAGCGTATAACTAGACAACCACTGCCTATAACTTTACAAACACTACCTATAACTAGACAATCACAGCCTATAACTAGACAATCACAGTCTATATCTTGACAACCACTACCTATAACTAGACAATCACAGCCTATAACTAGACAATCACTGTCTATAACTAGACAACCACTGCCTATAACTAGACAGCCACAGCCTATAATTAGACAATCATTGCCTATAACTAAACAACCACAGCCTATAACTAGAGAACTACAGCCTATAACTAGACAACCACAGCCTATAACTAGACAACCATTGCCTATAACCAGACAACCACTGCCTATAGCTAGACAACCACTGCATATAACCATACAACCACAGCCTATAACTAGACAACCATAGCTTATAATTAGACAAGCACAGCCTATAACTAGACAATCACGGCCTATAACTTGGCAACCACTAGCTATAACTAGAAAACCATAGCATATAACTAGAAAACCACTGCCTAAAGCAAAACAACCACAGCCTATAACTAGATAATCACAGCCTATAACTAGACAACCACAGCCTATAACTAGACAACCACAGCCTATAACTAGACAACCACAGTCTATAACGAGACAGGCACAGCCTATAACCAGACAACTGCCTATAACTAGACAATCACTGTCTATAACTAGATAGCCACATCCTATAACAAGACAGCCATTGCCTATAACCAGACAACCACTGACTATAACTAGACAACCACAGCCTATAAATAGACAATCACGGCCCATAACTAGACAACCATTGCCTATAACCAGACAACCACTGCTTATAAAGAGAATCACAGCCTATAACTAGACAACCACTGTCTATAACTAGACAATTGCAGCCTATAACTAGACAACCATTGCCTATAACTAGACAATCACAGTCTATAACTAGACAACCACTACCTATAACTAGACAACCACAACCTATAACTAGACAATCACAGCCCATAACTCGACAACTCCTGCCTATAACTAGACAATCACTGCCTATAACTAGACAATCACTGCCTATAACTAGACTAGCAGTGCCTATAAAGAGAAAACCACAGCCTATAACTATACAGCCACATCCTATAACAAGACAGCCATTGCCTCTAACCAGACAACCACTGACTATAAATAGACAACCACAGCCTATAAATAGACAACTACTGCCTGTAAATAGACAACCACAGCCTATAACTAGATAATCACAGCCTTTAACTAGACAACCACAGCCTATAACTAGACAACCACAGCCTATAACTAGAAAATCACAGCCTATAACCAGACAACTGCCTATAACTAGACAATCACTGCCTATAACTAGATAGCCACATCCTATAACAAGACAGCCATTGCCTATAACCAGACAACCACTGACTATAACTAGACAACCACAGCCTATAAATAGACAATCACGGCCCATAACTAGACAACCATTGCCTATAACCAGACAACCACTGCTTATAAAGAGAATCACAGCCTATAACTAGACAACCACTGTCTATAGCTAGACAATTGCAGCCTATAACTAGACAACCATTGCTTATAACTAGACAATAACAGTCTATAACTAGACAACCACTACCTATAACTAGACAACCACAACCTATAACTTGACAATCACAGCCCATAACTTGACAACCACTGCCTATAACTAGACAACCATTGCCTATAACTAGACAACCACTGCCTATAATAGACAACCACAGCCTATAACTTGACAACCATGGCCTATAATTAGACAATCAAAAAATATAACTAGACAACCACAGCCTATAACTAGACAACCACAACCTATAACTAGACCAGTTCCATACCTACAGTGTTGCAATGTGCTTAATTTTTCACTCACCTTACAGTCATAAACCAATCTCTATCCTGCCCTCCAGCTCCGCACTGGAATTTAACGATAAGAGGACATCACTACATGCTGACATCTTTCGTGAGCAGGAGGTTGAGACTATTTTACTTTTCTCAGTGCCAGGCCGATCCTTGTCTCCTTTATCTGACAGGTTTGTAAGCTCCTGACAGTGACAGATATCATCCACCATAACCAATGTGTTCATTAAACATATAATGGCGGGAAGTAATTGAGTTTTACATAGAACATATGTACCATGTGCCACAGACATGACTATCAAAACATATGTGATGTGTAAATGTACAATTAACTCTAGCCTGTCATTCTGCTAATTATTTAATGTACAGATGGAATGAATGCTGGCAATTTAAAGAAACAGATTTTGGCCCCATGTTCCATTCCTCATATCTAGAAGACTTTCTCTCCTTTTTAATGGTTATTTTTGCACTAATTTCTCAGCCCACAGCACTAATTATTCCCTTTGGCAATACAGTAAATCCACTGGGCTTTACAAGGAATAAACCATATGCATATTTTATCTGAGCACAATCTATTTACTCTGCCATTGCAATCTCAGACAATGCCATGTGGCTGCTGGGCAAATGTTAAAACAACTCGAGTAGCCATTTCTAGGTTTGTAAAGGAAGTGATTATAGAGTCTGGATGGACTGCAAATTGAGCCCCTTTGCTGCCTGACATTGATCCTATGAGGGTTTTCACACTTAATGCTCGCCAGCAATTTGCCCATGGTCGCAGCTTGCAGTAGGTGATTACAGGGGAGTTCTCTGTTGTTGTTTTAGGGCTCTGGAAGCGGCACGCTAGACAGAGGCAAGTGAATCAATGCTCTTTTTTTCTATTAGCTCAACACCTCCTAACACATTAGGCTCACAGTTATCTAATAACTGAGAAACACCACTAATATAGTTGTACATGTACAAATTGTATCCAAATGGGGATTATAAAAATATCCAGCAGAGTATATGATAGCTCCCATTCTACATTTTTCTGCCTCTCGAATATTTTTGCCGTTTACAGCATTTTCAGAATTCCTTGATTATTGGAACGTGTTATGCTTATTACTGTGAGAAATATCTACCTATATCTACCTATAATGCTACAGTAACTCCATTCATCGTTCTATGCTTCATGCAGTGTGTCTAAATGCTGCACTGTGTTTCAATACATATTGAAATAGTCAGCAAATCTAGCAATCACATAGAAGGGGTCTCTGAGCGCAACTTCATATTAAACAGGAAATATTAGATTGCTTCAGACAAAGCGGAGTGCACGTCTGTTGGCCTTGTTCTGATCTGACTCGCAGGAGATGGAGAGGGAAAAGATATTACATGGGATTTTATGTGATGCTTTTTGATTCTGTTAATATTTTTTTAGCTTTTAACAAAATGCAAAATGAATTAAAAAAAGAGAAATCTAAATCAAATTAATTTTGTGGGGTGATAACAAGTGTTGAGCGAATTGGTTCGGCATTTCAAATTCGTATTCGTGTTCGGGGTTCCAGCTTGTTCGCGCCAAAAATCGGCTCGGCCCCAAAACATCCCTGATTTGCCACGCTGTCATGCAGATAACATCTGCGTGACAGCATGGCAAATCAGGGATGTTCATGGGAGGAGCCAATTTTTTGGCGCGAACAAGACGGAACCCCGAACACGAATTTGAAATGCCGAACAAATTCGCTCAACGCTAATGATAACCACCCTTTGTGGGATAAAATGAAGAGACAAGGATTTGCACAATCTTACATTCACAGAAGTTCAGTGGTTAGTTCTCCAAGGTGTTTGGGACAACCTCCCTGCCAAGTTCCGTCAAAAACTGTGAGCCAGTGTACATAGAAGAGTGCAAGTGTAGCTAGAAGCAGGCTTGGACTGGCCCACAGGAGAACAGGAGAATCCTCCGGTGGGCCACCACCCTCTTGTATGACCAGTACTTGGCACAATACACTTGAATTACTATGTCAAGAGAAAGCCAGCATCTTATTCATTTAACAATCTACCCAGTTCATTGTTATATAAATTAATTATTGAGGATAGTGTCACATTTGCATGTAGCTGAAAAGGGGGGCCTTGGAATTGGTTACTGGTGGGCTCTTGGAACCCCGGTCCGACACTTCCTAGAAGTATTGATGCTGTTTTGCAGACAAAGGACAGTCACATTAAATATTGATATGATTTAGATCTCTCTATTGTTCATTTACTTTGTATGTTGTTAAATGGTAAAAATAAACTATATTAACACCTCTATTTTTGAAAGCATAATTACTTTGCAGCATTTTTTCACGCTTGCCTAAAATTTTTGCAAATTTTTGTGTTGTTTTACAGAATTACCTACTCAGATACATTGTATGTAAGCACTGGCAGTGAATGTTTCAATTCATTGAAAGCAAGGAGTGATATTGGAAATGATGAGAAACTGGTGAAGTATATTAGTGCTTAAAAGACAGGGGGGTTGTAACACTCTCTTGAACAGTCCCCAGACCAGTCCTTATAATAAAGCCAAAAAGAGCATGTTTAAGTACTGGTGTGACTCTTCACAGGAATGGCTCTACCCCCATGACTCTTCAGCAGTATTTTGCATATAGCACATGCTGCGTTTAAACATTTTTTTATTATTAATCAGAAACAAGACATATGCACACTCCTCAACATTACAATTGCAATTTCCAGAAGGAAAACTCATGGAATTAGGAAATCACTGGATAGATAGATATGTTAATGATATGCAAATGATAAAAAAATGGAAAAAAAATTCCAAGCATCTCGATTTATTCTGTTTCTAGTATGAGTGCCATGACCAGATATCCCTGCACTTACACGCCTTGGCTGCTATCAATGAGGTTATTAATGGTTGGCTTATGAATGTTTTGTCACACTGAATGCACTAGAGCATGCAAATCATCAACATCTGCCGCTTCCTTTGCAGTTGATGGCCAATGATATCCCAGATGTTTGTTATGGTAGAAAAGTTCATGATACTGCTGGCCATGGTAGCACATTTAGACCATTCAGGCTGTTCACATTCTGGCATTGTTGAAGTGAAAAATGGCTCCTGGGACCCTTTGGAGAAATGGTTGTATAGCTGCTTTCACAGCCAATCAATCTAATGCCAAACTGTTAGTGTACCTGAATCGAAGAATAAAGGGATCCAGTTACTTTACATTATTCCACCCCATACTATAGTCCAAGGAGTTGGACAAGTGTGACGCTTCTTCATGGAATTTCCCACGTGGTCTCCAGACCAATCTCTGGCTTTCATTCCATCAAGACAAAACCAGAACTCATCAATGAAGATGATTGATCTCCATTCCAGCTTTCATTGCTCTATTCCAGCCTCTAGTCTCTATTTTGAGACAACTTAAGCAACACCATGAAGAAGCTTTAACAAGGAATTGTGGCACAGGTTCTACTCCTTGGAATGTGGTGTGGGGTGGCATAATGTACAGTAGCCAGACTTCTCTAGCTTTCATTTCAGCTACAATAACAGATCTTTGTTACATTGATTAGAACCAGTGGTACAGCCATTTCTCCAAAGTGTTCAAGGAGCCGATTTTCAACATGACAACACCAGATTGCATATTGCTTGTGATTCTTTGAGCCGCCTGCGTGGCTTAAACATGTCATCATGGCCTGCAGCGTCTCCAGACTTGTCTACCATTGAAAACATCTGAGACGTCTTTGATTGGCAACTGACAATTACAAACGGATGCTGCCAGCAGTTGATCTTGATGACCTGTTGCCCAAGTGCATTCAATGAGGCAAGACATTCCTCAGACAACTATTATAACATCACTGACAGCAGACAAGACATGTGTGTGTATTTCTGCAATGCTGAATGCTTTTCAGTGCTGAAAAAATACGTTTTGAAAATGTTGTTTCTATAGATTCTATCATTTCGATAATTCCTTGATTTTTCCTTATTTGTATAGAAATTTTAATGTTGAGTAGTGTGTGTGCATATATATTCTGATTGGCCATGGTTGTGCGACCACCACCTCTCCATTCACAACATGCTTTGCACAAGATAGGACATGGGGTCAGAGGACCCCCATTCTGGAGATGAGATAGGTGCTGAACCCTTGAACTCTCCTCTTCTATCTGCATTTATGGTATATCCTACCATAAGTGAATTGAAATGCCAGATTGTTTAGACATATGTTAACAATGAATATTTCCTTTTACCTCCCTCCATTGAAGTTGCTGAGTATGTTAGATATTCAGTGTATGTTCTCTTTTTATTTTAGTCTTATCATAAAAAGCTATAGAATCCATTGCTGATTTTGATGATTAACCCTGGTCTTTAAAATTTGGATTGATATTCCAATATCATGAAGTGGTTAATATACTACAGTTATTGCTAAGTAGATACGTTCTCTTATGGACGGCAAGGCAGGAATCTCTGTAGGCTGGTTATTTTCTAAAATGAGAAAAAGCCACATGTTGCCCATCACTATTCTGCTGCCTCTGGTACAGATAAAATTGCAACATCTCAGCCCTGCTGACAAAGTGCTGCATTGCAGCATGGCTACAGGAATGTTATACCAATCTTTGCACACATCCACTCTTTATTTATTAATGTGTGATTGATTGATCTGTGATCCACTAGGATATCCTCGAAGATTGTCTTCTGCAAGGACTGGAGTATTAGACCTGACTAATGATCCCGAACAAGTGAAATTTGTAGGAGCCTCCAGGTGACGCAATGTCGGATGTGCGTAACTTGATGTTGTTGGAAGAACATTTTATTCACTAAAGTGGGGGCAATGTGCTAAAATATTCAACAATACAGAGAACAGAGAATTACTTTGTGAGTCATTGCACCTATACTGCAGAGCTTTACAACACTGTAATTGGTTGTGTACATGGAAGAGGGACGTTTCAGAAGTTTTGAAACATCATTTTATCATTGGTGTTACCCTGCCAGCGAAGGAAAAGTAATACTAACACTACTAGCACTAACACTTTCTGCAGCATTTACGTAGTGAATCAATCCCTGTTTGGAATAGTACTCCATTTTTTATTTATTTTCATTATATTTTATTTCATTTTTTAAGTTCAAGCACATGCATATTCAATGTAGTTAATTAGTTTATCAAGATATAAAACAATGAGTATGTAGTATTATAATAGTTCATCCTATGGACAACCCGTATTCATATTTAAATTGATTTCACATCTAATTTCACAAAAATTCAGATTCACCAAGAACTTTAATTTTTTGTCATTCTATAGATGTGAATCCAACATAATGGCTAATGGTTGGTCATAAAGAGTATGCCTACCTTACCCCTAAACGTTTCAGGGGTGGCATCTTTCCATCTGGCTGCTTGCTCACTTCATCCCTCCAGCTCTCGCTTTCTCTTCTGTCTTCAACTTTACTCTTCAGTGTTTCCGGCACTGAGTAGGCTTCATGCAATATCATAACATCAAAGGATGACGCATATCATGACATCTCATGAGACCTTGTCAATACCTAGACCTCACACGATGAGAGGACGTACGTTGGCCTGCAACGTTATGGGGTTGCTTTAGTCCTAGTCAGCACCGGAAGGGCCAAAGAGTGAAGATAAAAATGGAAGGAAAGACTGATGCTGGAGGGGGGAGCAAGCCAGCGGTGGACCAGATTGGGAGCAAAGAAGCTCATGATGTTCATCGACATGCAGCGTTATGGCGTTGCCTTAGTTCAAGTCAGCACCAGAAGCACCAAAGAGTAAAGATGGAAGAAAAGACTGGTGCCGGAAGCGGGAAGTAAGCCAGTGGTTGACCAGATGGGAAGCGATGGAGCTAAAATAGGTGTGGGACAAGGTGAATATAATGTTTTTTTTTTTTTTAACCTCTCCATTTATTATGCACTTGGCTCTGGAGAGTCCTCAAAGGATAATAGATGTATTTGACAATTCAATTGACGTCTAACACATTATATGTAAATCATATTTCCCATCCAATTATGAAAGAATCTGGAGAATTTGTATATTGCCAGAATTGATCATCCTTAGTTTGAGTCTACTTCTTTAAAGAGGTTTTCACAATTATAATATAAATAGCCTGTGCAATATAAGATTAATGGGGTCCAGTCCCTTGGATACACAGAAAAAAATTCATGCCCAGGGCCACCCATACAAATGTGACTCTGTCTGTTATGGTATCGCAACCAAGCTCAGCCCTATTTTCTCAAATGGGCTGATCTGCAGAACCAGGTACATGTACACCTGTATCACTTGTATAAGTGTTGCTGTACCCAGTGCTGTAGTTAAGCCAAAGCTATTTCAATAGTACTCAACAGAACCTCCACAAATCATATATTACTAGCCTAAAATTAGGCCATGAATGGTATTTTCCATAAAAGTCTTTTGAGGATGGTTTGAAGAACGGTGTGTTTAGGAAAAATAGTGCATTTCTTTGCAGCCATTTTCCTGGTGTTTTTGCATTATTCATAATTTTTGAATAAGGACTTGAAGAACGTATAAAAAAATGCAAGAAAAAATGTCTGATTTAAAAAAAAATGCCTAAAGAATAATAGTAAAAAAGATGTATCACGTTGCGTTTTAACACCCCAAAAAATGTATTTAAAAAATGTGATTGAAGCTTTAATCAAGTAATCCACTGGCTTTTATAGAAAGTGTCGCATGCATATGAACATTGGTTAGTTCAATTCTCTATTAAAAAAATAATTGCAACCTTATATTAATACTCATATATTACAAAATGTTAAAAAAATATTTATCAATCCAAAGAATGCTGAAGCATATTACAAGCTCTGTGCAAGGAAAATGCCTTTAAAGACAAGAGAGCAAATCACAGATGAAATGCCACTGATTAGTAAATGCTAGATCTCCAGAACCTGTATGCACATCTTTAAATCACAGCCTTCCCTTACACAATGGCAGGAGGTATTCAACATTGAGCGGGATTACTATACTCACGAATATTGAATTGAAAAGCACATATTGCCAGATAAAGCCCAAAACACCTGCACCAGTATCTAATTCATTTTCTTTTTGCAGTCTTAATATATTCTTTCTTCGAACTTTGCCAAGAGCTGAGACCTCTGCTATTTGCCGAGATGCTACATTATGCTGCATTCTGTTGACAAACACATTCACATTACTTACTTTACTTCCAAGAGCCATAGATTATTTTTCCGTTCTCAAAATTACAACTTTTTATATTTCCAAATTCTGCTTGCTGTCACAAAATAGAAGCATTATTTTTTAAATGCTGAATATCTGTCCTATTCAGGTTAGATGTCTCATTATAAGGGGGCAGTCAGATGGCCGTATAAATAGGACCGCAGTGCTCAGGCTAGCCGGTGGTTCTCTCAACCCGAGAATTACAGCTTCATATATTTCTATGCAGCTGTCAAATTCAGATCAGGAGAGCCATGGACAGTCTGAGCATTGCGGTCTGATTTATACGTCCATCTGACTGTGCCCTAAGAGATCTCTTTTGCGAACTTAAAGTATATGGACAGATTTTTTTTTCAACTTAGAAGCAATTATGTTTGGCTAAAAATCATTCTTGCATCTATTGTCTATTTGTTATGCGCTTCAAAGACGGACCCAAAAAGACTGGGACCAAACCAGCAAAGGAGCAGCCACAGATGCACTTTGCACAAGCTGCCCAGCTGGGCGAACCCTTGAGTGTCGGGACTACTCTTCACCCAGCTCCCATTGCATGGAAGGGGGACTTTGGCAGAGCCCTTCCCAGGCCCACTGTCGCCGGACAGCTGGCATCTGGTGACGCGGCTGGTGCCCAGTCTAGGACCAGGTGAGTACCTCTGCATGAACCCCAGAAAGTGTAACCAAAAGAGAAAATGAGAAAACCCTGCAGTAATACCAAAACCTAATGCTAACACCACAAACCACCAAGCCCATGGGAACTGCAATAAACAGCAAAGGACTGAGCAGTGATCAGGATTACATAGCCTGCCTAAAGATCAGGTGCTGACTACCTCCCAATCATCCTCAGACAGACATTATTTCTCACCACGTAATATTTTTTTTTTTTACAGGTTTGGTATTGATGAAATCACGCTGGCCGAGATAATTATGTTACAAGCCACTTTTATTTGCAATGAATATCATTAAAAAAAAAATTGTAGAATTGCATTTTTTTTTCTTATACATTGAATGGAAAAGTGAATGATTACAACGCGTCACACAAAAAACAAGCTCTCATGCAACTATATTGACAAAATCATAAAAAAATTATGGCTCTTGGAAAAGGTTAAAATCTTGCTACTTTTATATTTAATATATAAACTATATAGTAAATCCCCTTATTATTTTTTCTTACCATAGAAGAGTCATTCAGATTGTAAATGTAAATTGAATTCCTATTGAAGTCACAAGCCAATTGTAGCAAATAGAAAGTAATTAGATGATCCAAGCACATAATAAATGAGATACTACAATGACAGCTTGCATTATACTTGCAGGCTGACATAGAAATCTGTAATGTATGTAGAAAAACAGACGTGTAACCATATGGTTTTGTAAAAAATAAAGATAAAAACATATAAGACAGGTATCAAGTGTACAACATTTCTTGCGCAAACAACACTTAACATCACATCTCAGGCAGCAGAATTGTCAGATGGGGCAAGGTGCCAGGAAGATTTTGAGAAGTTTTCCTGATACTGTATGACATGGAAATACGCATGGGAAATTTTAAGAGATTTTAGTGAAATTGGGTGCAATGTGTATTAGGGAGAATTACATTCAATGTATTATTCCATCTAGTTTTCTTCTTTTCTTCTATGGAAACTTAAATGGATATTCCTGTATAAGCAAGTATTACCTATTCACTAAATAATGGATTACTATTCGAACAGCGTGGATCCCATCTCTGGAACCCCATCGATCACCAGAATGGTGGTCCTATGTCACCTGTTTTCCCATAATTATTCCCTGGCTTCAAGACTGTGATCAGAAACTGTTGAATGGAGTGTAAAGCTATGTATTAGCCATGCTGCTCCATTCAAGTCCATGGCGCCGAAGATATGAAGATTTGAATGAAGAGGCTAAGCGCATTTGAGACCTTAACCTCCATTCAACACTTACAGGTCACAGCCTTGCCATGAAAAGACAACAGCAGACATAAGTCCATCTTTCTTATGATTACACAGGTCCTGATGGTGTGAATCACACAGATCTATCTAACATTATTATTAGACATGAGCAGAGGATCGTGTTCGATTCAAATTTTCTGAAATTCATGGTTTCATTTTTAGATTCCATTCACATTTTGCAAAAGAGAAAACTTGCCTGGCACCAATTTCCACATTTCTGAGGGTTCAGAGAGATTAAAGAGCGGGCTAGTATCATTTTGCACTTTTTTATGTAGATTGTGAGCCCTTTGGGGACAGTGCCCATAATGTCTGTAAATTGTCTGAATTGTAAAGCGCTGCGGAATATGTTGGTGCTATATAAATAAAAAGAATATTATTATTATTATTTTTGCGGGCCTGCTCACAATGCCTTGCAGTTATGACGTCTTTGCTTTGAATAGTGGTGGTTAGTACCTGAGCCATCATATATCAGTGGTTCCCAGTGGGGCACATTTTGTACAGTAAACTTTTTCTCCATTTCCAAAGTCTCTAGGTAAGTCTCTCTCTTCTGTAGAGTGTAAGCTCTTATGGTAAGCAGGGTCCTCTCTCTCTTTTATAGTGTAAGTTCTAATAGTCGGCAGGGTCTTTTCTCTCTCTCCTAAAAAGTGTAAGCTCTTATTGTCAGCAGGGTCCTCTCTCTCTCCTGTAGAGTGTAAGCTCTTATGGTCAGCACTGTCCTCTCTCTCTCCTGTAGAGTGTAAGCTCTTATGGTCAGCAGGGTTCTCTCTATCCTGTAGAGTGTAAGCTCATATGATCAGCTGTGTTCTCTCTCTATCTCTCTCTCTTTTAGGCCGATAAAGTGCAAGCTGTTATAGTCAACAGGTTCCTCTCTCTTTCTCACCTATGTGGTTTAGACTCTTATGGTCAGCGAGTTTTATTGTCTCTCTCTCTCCTTTCCCTCAAAATGAACTTATAAACATTAACTAATATGAGATAGGCCTTTAGTTGCTTAGAGATTACCTTGGGTTTCTTTGTGAACTTGCAGACTATTTAACATTTTACACTTTGCTCTTGGAGTGATCTTTGTTGGTCAACCAATCTAGTGAGGTATATAATGGTCTTGAATTTCATCTATTTGTATACATTTCTATCTGTCTGACTGTGGATGTGAGGAGTCCAAACTGTTTAGAGATTATTTTGTATCAATCCCAGCCTCTTCATCCAAGATTCTCAGAAATCTCCTTTGCTCATCCCATGATAGAGTTGCACAAACATGTGTTGTGAAGATCAGACTCTGATTGATTCTGGTTCCTTAAATAAAATAGGTCAGCAACTCATTCCTGATTGTCACACTATTGATTAAAAACCCCAGAATATAATTTCACCTTCAAATCATCTGCTAATCCTAAAAGTTTGCATACTTTTAGGACTCACAGACATGTAATATTAGATAATTTTCCTCAATAAAAAAACACAATATCTAATATTTTGACTCATTTGTTTGATTTTATTCTGTTCATCTACTTTAAGGCTGTGTGCCCACGATGCGGATTTAATGCGTTTACACGGCGATATTTCTGCTGCGGAAACCCATTAAAATCGCTTGTTAAGATGTCTGCCATGTTTCCCAATGATAATCCCCATGTGCTGTGCACATGCTGTGGAAATTTCCACTGCAGATTATCATTGCGGAAAAATCCGCAGCAGAACCATTTTTTGTGCGATTTCACTGCGAAATCGCCGCCATTGACATGCATTGAACCGCGTAACATCCACATGTATACATGCGGATGTTATGCTATTCAATGCACGGATGGTACCCAGGTCTGGAGAAGAGGAGACTCTCCTCCAGACCCGGGTACCATAGTACCTGAAAGTTAAAAAAGAATTCTAAAGTAAAAAATAAAAAAAAAAATCATAGTCACCTCTCCGCCAGCCCCCGGTCTGCTCCCGGCGGCGTCCTCTCTCCTCGGCGGACTGTGGTGTTCTGCCAGGACCTGCAGTAACGTCATTTAGTCAGCTGATGGTCACGCGACCACTGACGTCAGAGGTCAGGTGATGTTGCGTGACTATCAGCTGATTAAATGATGCAACCGCAGGTCCTGGCAGAACACCGCAGGACGCTGTGGTGAGAGGACGCCACCGGAAGCAAACCGGGGGCCTCCGGAGAGGTAGGTATGAATATTTTTTTTTATTTTTTACTTTATAATTCTTTTTTTTTTTACTATAGGTGCAGTATTTTAAGCAGAAATCACGGTCACACAATATAAATCCATGCCAGTTCCATGGATTTATATTGTGTGACCAACTTGTCAAGCCCTTTTCCAAGTGATGCTAAAATCGCTTGGAAAAGCACTTGAAAAAACGCATGCATAAATGCATGCAAAAACGCTTAAAAACGCTTCTCCCTGGCAGAAAAAAACGCATGTAAAATCTGCATGCGTTTTTTCTGCCAGGGAGAGGAAAAAACGCTCAGGAAATTTCTGCTTAAAATCTGCTTCGTGGGCACATACCCTTAGGCTATGTGCCCACGATGCAGAAATAAAGCAGAAAATTTCTGCAGCATTTCTGCATCTTCCTGGCAGAAAAAACGCATGCAGATTGTGCATGCGTTTTTCCTGCAGAATACATGCAGATCCACATGCGGATTTACATGCGTTTCCGCATGCAGATTGACAAGCGCTTTCCAGGCGATAGCATCACTTGGAAAGTGCTTGACAACTAGGTCACACTGTATAAATCCATGCAAACAGCATGGATTTATATAGTGTGAACCGTAAAAATGAAAACAAATAAAGCTATACTCACCCCCGAGGCCCCGGCGTGGCTGCAGCGCTCGTTCCTGTCTGGTTCCCGGCTGCCGGCATATCTCGAGACAGAGCGGTGAAGGGCATGCGGTCACATGACTGTGACGTCACCGCAGGTCCTCAAGCGATGGCGGCATTCAGAGAGAAGCCGCCGGACAGGTGAATATAAACTTTATTTGTTATTTTATTCTTTTTTTACAGGTACAATGGTAGCCAGGTCTGGATGAGAGTCTCCTCTCCTCCAGAACTGGGTACCATTCGCACATAGAGACGCATAGAAGCCGCTTGTAAAAATGTACAGTCGCGGTTTCTATGCGTCTCAATGCAAGTCAATGGCGGGAGTTCCGCTGCGCTTCCGCAAAATTAAATGACATGCTGCGGATTTTTGTACACAGCATAAACGCTGCGGAAAAATCCGCAGCATGTGCATAGAACATGCGGAATCCCCTTGGGGACCATGGGGTGCGGATTACCTAGCGTTTAACAAGCGTTTACGCTGCGGAAATTCCGCAGCATAAACGCTTGAAAAACGCTTCATGGGCACACAGCCTAAGACTTGTTTGAAAATCTGACGAAGGTTTAGTTTAAAGTTATAAAGAAATATGAAAAATTTTGAAGGGTTCATAAACTTTCAAGCACTGCTACATTGTGGAAGTACACATGCTGTTTTTTGACAGTTTTTTGAGCCAAAGCAAGCGCATCTGGTAAGAAAAAAAAGTTGAAAGAGAAGAATAATACTCTCTTCTTTTGTATCTTCACTTGTGTTTAGCTCAGCATTGCATCAAAAACTTCCACAAAAAATTGCATTTGTGATTCCAGCTTTCCATTATTTTGCTCTGCTTTACAATAAATCATTGGAAGTAACATTTAATGTAATCAGTAAGTTCTTTTTCTACATGATAGGCATATTTAGGTCAACTCTTATACATGCTTAAGTTGTCTATTTTGAGTATTTACATGTTTGTGAAGGATAAGTACAGAAATCACATTTCCTGACACAGACAATATCATATTTCGCTTTACTTATTTTCCTACAATATACTTCAATATACTATAGGTCTTTCTGCCTCCGCCTGAAGATGAGAGTTTATGGTGATGAATATGTTTAGTAGTTTAGTATCTCCTTTAAAGGTTTTTCTTTAATTATAGGAATTTATCTGAATTGAACTTGAAGAAATCAATGAGCTTGTAGCCAAAATATCCCCATTTAGATGAATGAAATTGATCTTTGGACACAGAAATTTAATAACAAATTCCTCATGTGTGAATGAATCCTCAGGACATGTTCATTTAGTTTTTTTCTTTTGATTTTGAGTGGGATCCACATCAAAATTCACAGCAAAATACTCTGCGTGAACATATCATTATGGTTCCACATAAAGATGCTGTCACCATAATTGTTGTAGATTTCATCTCATGTTATGCATGGCTGGAGTCTTATAAATCTTATCTACATTGCTGGTTCTTTATTACAGTGTGGATTGGCTTTTAGAAAACATGCTGCAAATCTGCAGCAAATTTGCAATGTGTACATTCACCCTAACTCTTCATTTTAAACCAGGGGTCTCTAAATCAGAAGGGTAAATTGGCCAAACCAAGAAGCTATTTGAAGTTGATGGGCTGCATTCCTTGTTTGATGAAATTATATTTTCATTGAAAACATTTTTTTTCTATATGACTTTTTGATCACTTAGTATTCCATTCTTTGTGTGTCAGTATTAACAAAAAAGCTACTTTCTTTGCGTTTTTTAGGTTCATTATATGGTTTATTGTACAGTTTTATAATTTTTCTCCTCTTATGCTTAGTTCCAATATGTAACTTTA
The DNA here is from genome assembly GCF_046119375.1 of Phyllobates terribilis. Taxonomy (NCBI): domain Eukaryota; kingdom Metazoa; phylum Chordata; class Amphibia; order Anura; family Dendrobatidae; genus Phyllobates; species Phyllobates terribilis. The sequence goes on along the minus strand of NW_027362769.1, from coordinate 250,001,818 downwards.
ACTTTGACTTGCCTGATTGCTGATCTACTATGCTGCAATACTTCTGTACTGCAAGATATTAGCCTGTCAGTTTATCACTGACATTTCGCTTATTGCAGGACATTAGCAGCCACTGTAGCTGGCTGACCAGAAGGCCATTACTTGATCTCAGGTTACCATGGCAGCTACTGGCATTCCACATTCACCCATCTTTCAAATAATGATATTAATACTGCTGTTAATTTTGACAATGGTATCTAAAGGGTTAAACTGGCACGATCACTGCTAATACTGATCTTGGCAGTTGCAGCAGGGTGTCAGCTATAATATACAGCTGACACTAGCTATTGTTGGTGCCCTATTGTGTACTGGCATTACACCGCGTGCAGAATTATTAGGCAAATGCGTATTTTGATCACTTTGATACTTTTTATACAAGTTGTCCTACTCCAAGCTGCATAGACTTGAGAGCCAAATACCAATTAAGTAAATCTGGTGATGTACATCTCTGTAATGAGGAGGGGTGTTGACCAATGACAGCAACACCCTATATAAGGTGTGCTTAATTATTAGGCAACTTCCTTTCCTTTGGCAAAATGGGTCAGAAGACTGATTTGACGGCCTCTGAAAGGACCAAAATTGTGAGATGTCTTGCAGAGGGATGCAGCAGTCTGGAAATTTCCAAACTTTTGAAGCGCGATCACCGAACAAACAAGCGTTTCATGGAAAATAGCCAACAGGGTCGCAAGAAGAGTGTTGGCCAAAAAAGGCGCAAAATAACTGCCCATGAATTGAGGAAAATCAAGCATGAAGCTGCCATGATGCCATTTGCCACCAGTTTTGCCATATTTCAGAGCTGCAACGTTACTGGAGTATCAAAAAGCACAAGGTGTGCGATACTCAGGGACATGGTCAAGGTAAGAAAGGCTGAAAAATGACCACCTTTGAACAAGAAACATAAGATAAAAGGTCAAGAATGGGTCAAGAAATATCTTAAGACTGATTTTTCAAAGGTTTTATGGACTGATGAAATGAGCGTGACTCTTGATGGGCCTGATGGATGGGCTAGAGTCTGGATCAATAAAGGGCAGAGAGCTCCACTCAGACTCAGACGCCAGCAAGGTGGAGGTGGGGTACTTGTATGGGCTGGTATCATCAAAGATGAACTTGTGGGACCTTTTTGGGTTGAGGATGGAGTTAAGCTCAACTCCCAGACCTACTGCCAGTTTCTGGAAGACAACTTCTTCAAGCAGTGGTACAGGAAGAAGTCGGTATCGTTCAAGAAAAACATGATTTTCATGCAGGACAAAGCTCCATCACAATCATCCAACTACTCCAGAGCGTGGCTGGCCAGTAAAGGTCTAAAAGAAGAAAAAATAATGACATGGTGCCCTTGTTCACCTGATCTGAACCCCATAGAGAACCTGTGGTTCATCATAAAATGTGAGATCTACAGGGAGGGATAACAGTACACCTCTCGGAACAGTGTCTGGGAGCCTGTGGTGACTGCTGCACGCTTTGTTGATCAAAAACAGATCAAGCAACTGACAGAATCTATGGGTGGAAGGCTGCTGAGTGTCATCATAAAGAAAGGTGGCTATATTGATCACAAATTTTTTGTTTTTTTGTTTTTGCATGTCAGAAATGTTTATTTCTAAATTTTGTGCACTGATATTGGTTTACCTGGTGAAAATAAACAAGTGAGATGGGATTATATTTGTTTTTTATTAAGTTGCCTAATAATTCTGCACAGTAATAGTTACCTGCACAAACAGATATCCTCCTAAGATAGCCAAATCTAAAAAAAAACTACTCCAACTTCCAAAAATATTAAGCTTGGATATCTATGAGTTTTTTCTATTGATTGAGAACATAGTTGTTGATTAATAATAAAAATAATCCTCTAAAAAACAACTTGCCTAATAATTCTGCACACAGTGTATAACTGTGCCTTACATGTATGGCAGTTTGCAAGTAGTCACCTCTCGTTGAGCCACACAGGTATGACATATACATACATGTACAACTGATGTCAAGAAGAGGTGAAAAAAATCCTCCTTTCCATGTTCACCTGCAAAAATAGCAATATACTAGTTTGGAAAAGATACACTTCTACTTTGACACACTGCACAATGGCGTCATGCCATTAAGGGGCGCTGACGCGCTCTTACTTCAGCATGCTCCTAGCTGTCTCAGGCATGTCTCCGGAGTTTTGGTGCCAGACGAGCCACAGACGTCAGCCTCAGGGGCCTCATGTGGCCTTTGGCTTTGAATAGGAGACCCCTGTTTTAATCACTCTTTTTTTGCAACTATCTTTCTTGTTGCATCTAAAAACACCATGGTTTTTCTTCTAAAGGCACATGAAGTTTTCTGGATTTTTTCAGTGTTTTGGAGCAATTTTTCAAATAATGTGCTTAAGCATCTGTATTTTGTTTGTCAGCATTCATTTGATGCATAGATCATGTAATTTAAAGATTTCTCATAGACTAAGGAATTATATTTAATGTTTTAGACTAACAAGGATATAGGAGGATGAAGTTAGAACATTTCAAAGACATAATTATATCAAGCCACGTAGAGTCTTCTCAAGTTATTTGCATTGTACTCTGTTTTATTTAAATACTGATCTAATGTATAATTTTGTCTCCCAATATACGTTTCTGAGTTGTCTCTTCATTTTAGCTATTCAATCAGAATTTTGTACATCTGGATGTCTTTATTCATAGTCACAGTTTTAGTAGAAAAAAAATTAGATTTGTGAAAAGATTCATCCCAAACACTGAGCAGAGAACTTACATTTTTCATGTCTGCTGAAACACCTGAGATCTCATTAGAGAAATTGTATTTTTACATTCAGGAGAGCAGACCATAATATCCCATTTAATGTTTCTTACTATGCTAAAATTCAAGACTTTCCAGTGTGACTCACTTTTCCTGCAAAGCAGATTTGTTTCTAAAACTTTGAGTGAGCGTTCTATCCGGCAATTAAAAAGTTAGACTTCATATAGAATTTGGAGGTCATTTCAGAAAATAAAAGTCAGGCTGGGAGTTCCATTATTTTAATCCTTTTCTTATTTATAGGAAGGGTAGAGCTTAAATATTATAGACACCAGCTTTGTACTGTATCTACTGCATTTTGCTTTGTTTCTCACCTTTACTAGCTAGAACAACTCATTATTCTAAAGCTATTTCTCTAAATTTGTCCAAAAATTTTGAAAATACTTTTATTTTGTTAAATATTTTTTTTTAATGTAAACTAACAATATTTCCAAATTAATGTCTACATTAGTAGCACAACAAAATAGGTTGCCCCATCAAGACAACTCTTTTCTATATGTATTATAAGATTATATGGAGATTAAGTTGAGGTTCCTCACTAGGTGCCCAATCAAGAGCAGAGAACCAATTCAGAGGATGCTTCGACTCTGGTGAGCTTACCACAGCCACATAATTGACAAGTCATACAATTGACAAGGCATTGTGAAATAGTTTGTTTGCTCATGGAGCTCCAATGAAGGAGAACAGATGATTTTGAGAGGTTAGAGAAGCCGGACCCATGCCAATAACATTTAGCTGTATTATTCTTCATTGTGATCAGTGACCTTAGGTCCAAATACAGTTGCATCTCACTAAATTAGAATATCATCAAAAAGTTAATTTATTTCAGTTCTTCGATACAAAAAGTGAAACTCATATATTATATAGAGTCATTACGGAGTGATCTATTTCAAGTGTTTATTTCTGGTAATGTTGATGATTATGGCTTACAGCCAATGAAAACACAAAAGTCATTATCTCAGTAAATTAAAATATTTAACAAAAAACACCTGAAAAGGCTTCCTAAGCTTTTAAAAATGTCCCTTAGTCTGTTTCAGTAGGTTCCACAATCATGGGGAAGACTGCTGACTTGACAGATGTCCAGAAGGCAGTCATTGACACACTCCACAAGGTCCCAGAGTTCCAATTTTCATCTGGAAATCAAGGTCCCACAGTCTGGAGGAAGAGTGGAGAGGCACACAATCCAAGCTGCTTGAGGTCTAGTGTGAAGTTTCCACAATCAGTGATGCTTTGGGGAGCCATTACATCTGCTGGTGTAGGTCTACTGTGTTTTATCAAGACCAAAGTCAGCGCAGCCGTCTACCAGGAAATTTTAGAGCACTTCATGCTTCCCTCTGCCGACAAGCTTTTTGGAGGTGGAAATTTCATTCTCCAGCAGGACTTGGCACCTGTCCACACTGCCAAAAGTACCAATACCTGGTTTAAAAACAATAGAATTACTGTGTTTGATTGGCCAGCAAACTCGCCTGACCATAACCTCCATGCCATGCCACATTGATGCAGTAATTGATGCAAAAGGAGCCCTGACCAAGCATTGAGGGCATTTACTGAACATACATTTCAGTAGGCCAACATTTCGGATTTTAAAAACATTTTTCAAGCTGTTGTTATAAAGTATTCTAATTTACTGAAATAATGACTTTTGTGTTTTCATTGGCTGTAAGCCATAATCATCAACATTAACAGAAATAAACACTAGAAATAGATCACTCAGTTTGTAATCACTCTACATAGTATGAGGTTCACTTTTTGTATTGAAGAACTGAAATAAATTAACTTTTTGATAATATTCTAATTTAGTGAGATGCACCTGTATATTTATTTTCCCATTTGCTTATTCCATTCCTGAAAACCTTCAGAAACAGTAACACTCATCAAGATTTAGATAATTCAGTGGGTTATTGAACGCCTCTTATGCTATGGTCCACATGTGTACTAGTACTCTGGTTAGTTAATCCTAAGACTTAGAATCTGCTTCCACTCTTAATATCTATAAACACTTATGACAATAAAGTTGGCCATATGCATCTTACAAATGCTTCCCAGGCTGACTACTCTCTCTCCTGACAACCTCCCACTCTCTCCCATACACATGCATGCTTACATTGCCCAAGCGTGCTTGTATTGTATTAGGAAAGAGCATTAAGCAGACGCCAGACAACTCTGGCAATCCCTCTTAAAAACAAAATAATAGGGTGTGTTGCAATCCTACTGCCTAGTACTTCCCTTCCCTCAGCATTTACATTTCAGAGAGTTAAGAGGCTTTCCATACAAATTAAACAAGTTGGTGGACATTAATCTTATGTCTAAGACCAACCCAACGTTCTTGTTCAACCTTGTTAAGCCACTGTATAAATGCAAGTAAAAAACCCTAAAATCTGTCAAAGCTACAGAAAACATAGTTTGGTTTAGACATTGATAAATGGAATTTGTCAGCAGGTTTTTGCTATGTAATCCAAGGACAGGATGATGTAAGGGTTAAAACAACAAATGTAGCAATGTGTTACATGTCAGGCTGTATGCTGTTTTTTTACTTACAATGAAGGTTTTATCACCAGTATATTATCACTGCCTGACTAGGTCTTATGTGCCTACTAGACCAACCACACCCCACCCTTGTGATAAGCAGCTCACTGTCACTATACAATGTACACAGAGAGCCTGGTTTGGGTAGGGGCAGCTTTCTGAGCTAAACTATTGAAAACCATTGAAAGAAGCGGAATCTGAATAAACATTTAAACCTATAATATCCTATTAATATGATTATCAGTTCAATTGAAACTCTCTACTAAATATTAAATTCTTATGAATTGCCGCTAGTGTCCAAATGACTAGCAATTAAAGAGTTATATGCTATAGCCATAAAGTCTCTACATTGCCAATAGGTAAGTCACTTTCACGTAGGAAGAGTTATATTTTATAGTTATATTAATGAATCAGTTCATTTCCATTTTTATTACGTGTCATAACAGTTGTATTTTTCCAATCTAAAGGGTTCCACCATTGGGTAAACTTTCAATGACTCGATGACTTGTATAAAGCGAGTTGTATTGATTTTATGTAGTAGGATGGTCCATAAACATGTGAAATTGTGAAAGTCACAAGAAGGATGCAGAGCTTTCTTATCAACAGACCATAAATAATACATCCAGATCAAAAAGTTATATAATAGAAAATCTTTGACCGTTATTGTTTTTTCAGTAGAGATCAGCGGCAAACCAAGCAGATTGTTGCCTGTTTAAGTTTCAGGTCGGCCAATAAAGTAAATGTCAATGTAATTTTATTTTTCCTCTAAATTTCTGTCCAATTAATTTCTATATTTTTGTATTTAGCCCCCAAATAGCCATAGATTTAAATGATAAAAATCCAGTTTGCCTGCAGCTGCCACTAGGGTGAGATAATGAGACTATTGCCTAGTGCTTTGGCTCAGTTTAAAAATACAGTGGAGCAAGGAACCCAAATTTTATTACTTAAAGGGAAACTGTCAGGAAAAATAATGCTATTAGCCTTCAGAAATTGGGTTAGTCTGTAGGTTAATATTGTTTTGAGCCTGCCTATTGCCCACAATGAGAGCCCCGCTGCCAGGGGGAAATTAATTTTATTTCCCCAGGCAACTTTGGGTGTTCAGTCATAGGGATGGCATCACCATAGTTTCAGTCACCACTTTTTAAATTGATAGCGAAAGCTGTAACCATGCCTCTAAATTGACTGAGAGCCGGCAAAAATGCTGAGCCGCTGTCAGTCAATATGGAGGAGTAGCGACCGCCGTCGCAATCTATGTAAACAGCAGTAACTGAAATTGTGACTGAACGCCGAACACTGCAGATGTTGGGCAGATTCAGAATGCTATTAACCTGCAGATTAAACCCAAAGCTAGTTTACATGACAAGTTCCCTTTGACGAGCTTGGCCACTTCTTTTTTATTAATGGCCTATCCTAATTATAGATCATCAATAACCGATCAATAGGGGTAAGACACAAGGCACCCCCACCAATCAGCTGTTACCAGTGGTGGCCAGAAGAGCTTGAATGCTCTGTCATTTCAATAGTGGCAGCAACTTTATCATTTCTATAGTGGTTGCTGAAGGGTACTACAAATCCAACCCCTTATGTAGATAGGGGGTAGACCTGTAGTACCCTGCCATGGTCACTGTAATTCTGATGAAGTTGCTGTATTCGGGCAGCATCTGAGAATTTCTGCCCACCGTTAGAAACATCTGAACAACGAGGGTGTCATACTCCCACCAATCACTGTACTTAGTATAAGCCATTAATAAAAAAAAGTAGTTGCCATCCTCTTTAACTGTTTTGTGTTCGTACAAGATTTGTATCTGAGAAAAACACACACTTAGCCATTATAAAATAAAATTAAAAATTATATGATCTTGTCAGTAAGTTTTCACAGTGCACAAAAAAAAAAAAAAATTAACAACAAATTCAGGAATTCTTAAGCTGAATCTGTAATTTCTGCGATCTCTTCCTCCAATGACTCTTTAATTCTCTCACATGCACTCTTTCTGACTGGACCAATCTCGAGAACACCAATGGTAGAGACATCGCATTAGCTAATAGCATTGAAGTATGTACTGAAAAGCTGAACAAGCTTGATCTGGTGACATTAGGGGGCAAACATAATGCTTGTAATGCTGTGTTTCTGTCTGACGGAAGTGTGCAAGCATTGAGAGCAATTATCGGGATGTCTGCATACTATGGAGAGCTCTACACTCATATTGTGTTTGGTCAGGCAGGAAGTTATTGTGTCCGCTGCAAAGGTGCTCATTATCACACACTTCTATTGTCATAACACAGCAGAGATTTTATTCCTTATCCAGATTGATCTAATCTTGTTATAAACATGGTGCCCCGGCTCATGTCGTTTGTGATTTCAAGTATGAGGAAGTATATTTGAAATGTATAATACTTGTATATTAATACTCAGAAGTTCCTGCTCAGTGAGTAGTGTCAAACTAAAGTGTTAGCTCTGGATCTTGATTACAAGGTGGCTTTCCTCTACTAAAGGCGAAGTTCACACAATTAGATTTTTGGTCTGAATGATGTCCATGAAAAAACTGACAGCACTTGATCCAAATATCATTCAGATGACTATTTTTTTCTTTCACTGACCTAATATCATAATAATTTTTTTTTACCATGCACTCATTTTCTCCTTATTCTAGATGAAACTCGCCTATTCAAGTCTAGGGGTACACAAAAAAAAATCGGATCCCATATGGACAAACTGTATAACATCTGATTTTTATGGATACAGTGAAATTCTTTAACATAGGGAACTGTATTTTTTCTTGTAAATTTTAAGAACTGCTGATGAGTGTTGATCAAGCACTGAAATGCTTGAGTGTTCAGTACTCAAATTGAGCATGTCCGATGCTCGGATGTGCTCGACTCGAGTAGTGAGCATAATGGAAGTGAATGGCAAACTCGAGCATTTTTCGCTCTCGAAAATCCACTTACGGGGTTTAAAGCCCTTTCACACCATGCGATACTTGGCACTGCTTGCTACTCGATCGAGCACACTGATGCTCGATCGAGTATCGAGCAGTGTCGAGCGCACTGACCCATCACTACTGCTGATGTATAAAAACGAATGCCATAGAGATTGCATATGGTTGACAATAAAGATGAAAAATTATCAAGATATTTTTCATCCAGAAAAAAAGGACAATTTTTTATATACTCCTTTTAACTATGTCAAATCAGACTTATCCCTTTTGAGCACGACCTACAAAATTTGACTTGGTGTATGTCAGACAAGCCATCTTCATGCATGGATTTTTAGGATGTTTCCTCTGTATTTGGGACATTTTTTCAGCATATACTGTATGTCGGATGTATTTATAAGGCTCTATAGATTTAATGCATTCCAGCGTTCCTTAGGCATTTGCAAGGCAGGAGTGTTAGTATGAATTTAATATTTAATTTACAGAAAGAAAACTTTATCTGATGCATAATACTAAACAGTGATTCACCCCACAAAAAAATGATGAATACAACATTTTTCTATAGATACCGGCCGGATCAAAATTCTGCATGAAACATTGTGATCTAGCCACTGGATTGGTAACTGCACCTGTCCGGTGCAACAACTGATGGAAAAGGTGGGAATGGTCCTAGTGCAAACAATTTTCCATGCATTTCCAACTACATTTAAATATAACAATGGAAATAGTGACGCAACACCAGACATAGGGGTAGTTGGGCTACGTGGCAGATAATGGTGTTTTTGTCACACTTTTAAAAATAATCATAAAGCATCCAACCAATTGAATTTATAATAAAAGGTCATAGTAGCAATTTTTCTTTATGATCATGTGCCAGTATTTTTAAAATGATACATGTCTGACTTCAAGAAGAAATCTGTCCAATGGTCTTGTTGGTCACATTGGACATGGCCATGTTGGTCATGATAGATGCTTGTCCTTAGGGAGGGATTTGTCTGATGTTGAACATAGTCTTGTTGGTCTCGTTGGACATGGTTATGTTGGTCATGATAGATACCTGGTCTTAGGAAGACGTTGACGTATGATGTTGAACATTGTCCTGTTGGTCACATTGGACATGGTCATGGTGGTCATGGTAGATTCCTGGCTTTAGGAAGACATCTGTATGATGTTGAACATTATCCTGTTGGTCACGTTGGACATGGTCATGTTGGTCATGATAGATGCCTCGCCTTAGACAGACATCTGTCCGATGTTGAAAAGTTCTGTATTCATTTAATAAATCATTTTCAGGATATTGCCTGACTATCTGTCATACTCAGCAGGGCATATATCACCCTCTAATTTATTTTAATTTTTAATTAATTATCTGACAAATAGTATTTTTTGCACATATGTGAAAATAAGCATGAAGTAATAAGAAATATGTTATAATAAAAGGTCATCGTAACTATTTTCGGCTATGATTATGTGCTAGTGTTTTCTCATACAAGCCTATAGCAGAAAATATCTAGTAGAGAAAGGATAATAGATTATGCAAAATATACAGTAAGAAAATAAATACTTACACTTCTTAGGGTAAAATAAGGACAGTATAACAATATTCTTATAGTTCCTATGTAACAAAATTAATAGACATACAGTATACGTCAATAATGTTCAGTTGGAGACATTCTTTCAATGGAAAAAAGAAATAAAGAAGCTCATCATCCCAATATTGTTGGGGATATACCAAAAAGTTGATGAAGGGGTGCCAATTCCTGCTGCTGAAGCTAAGCTATTGTAGAACCGAAGAAGATAAAAAGGATTTTCCGGCACTTCCATCCATAAAATTCATCTTTTTAATAGAAATTAATTTAAAAATAGGAGGATCCATCATAAGGATAAAACCTTACTCATTTCTACATTAGGCCCCTAGTCAAAAGAATAAATTCTATGATGTATCACTTAGCTTACTGGGTGTAACAACAGTTGTTGTAACGCAATCAGTTTTTAAATGTAGCATGCAGCAGAGCTCAAAAAACTTAATCACCCACACTACAGCTTTTTGTGTACATTGTCTACTAACAGTGAGCTGCTTATCAGAAGAGGAGGCGGAGTCGGACCAGAGCTCACATGCCATGTAGTTCAGGCAGTGATAATCTCCTGGTGATAAAATCCTCATTGTATGGAAACAACAGCACATAGCTTAATAAGGGACACATCCCTGAAATCTGTGACTCAACCCCTACCTCACGCTGTCCTCAGATTGCATTGCAAAAATCTGCTGACAGATTCCCTTTAAGATGTTAAACGCAGTTAAATATCAACTTATAAAAGAAGAAAAAAAAATACATCTCTATTTGTAAAATGTTCTAGACATACGGAACCTAGGCAATGCCCTGGCCTAAATACCAATCATCTGTTTAATTATATCCTTATTCCTAGATGAAGTGTCTGCCCTGAAAAGATCACAGTCTCATATACACAAATATGGAAATTGCTTCTAATTCAAATCTTAAGTGGGCAACAGCAGCCCCGTGGTTCCCTGCTTGGGGAAATCATTTCAGTCCAGGCAGAGGACACTGTGATTTTAATGTTCAAGGATTGGTGATTTCTGTGCAGTGTGATTTTCTAATTAGAGGAAGAGCCAGAGAGGACCATTTTCTTAATCAGCTAGGGAGTATAAACTCAGCACATTTCTGTGTATTTGCAATGAAAATGCTTCATGGCAACATACAAATGGCTTTTATTACATAAAGGCTGTAATTAGAGTAAGTCAAATCAGTTGGAAATGACTCAAGCTGGAGATGGCTAAGCTGCCTTCTGAATTTTGGTCTAGAGATTAGTGCTACTGTTATAGCCTCTGAGAAGCATCTTTGATTTACTTATAATGCTTGACGTAGCAAATATAATCCAGCCGAAATAAAACGAACATAAATTTAGTTGTACTGTTAGAATCTCTTTGTGATTTGACAGAAAGTGGCACATTGCGAGTGATGTCGGGAAAATGAGGATGGGGTCATATTAGACAAATTACTTAAAAAAAAAGCTCCTTTTGAAGATTCGCATTACTTTAGATCTCATAGTTTGGTGAAGCTTTTAGGATGCACTTTATAGTCCACACGGAATATTTTTGTGCCTGTCAATGCGACAGTTGACGCTTGCTTCATTGTGTTTTAAATTATAGTCCTAACATGGGACTTCCAGCAAGTTGCTTATCTGACATCAGTTATTTAAATGCATGTTAAAGCTTGGCAGGTATAAATTTGAAGAAGAAAAGAGATTATTCCAAAGAATAGAATTTGTTAATATGATCACGCTGTTCCCAGTTTTTAGGCTTTTGTTTTGTGCTGAAGAATGTATCTTTATAAGCTACTTCTTTACACTGCACCTCTAATGCTCAGTCACTAAATAAAAGATATATTTCTAAATATACCAGAGAAAAGGTGTGGGCCCTGATTCATAAAGACAGATGAATCAGGAGTGTCTGACAAGTGGTGTGCACCTCTTGTGCCTACGCACTAATCTTACTCCAGTCAGGGACTGGAATAACATTTGTAGCACAAGGCATGCCATAGCTCGTCATGAATTAAATGATTTGTAGTGTCAAACCCCTGTTCCGCCCATTTTGGCACAGCTTGGTGAAACTGGCATGAAGATCCCAAAGGTTGTAACTTTTTTGTGTAACTCCTCATTTAGAAGGAATTTTGAAATTTTTCAATACCATTTATGGAAGAATTCAGGTGTAATGACTTTGATGAATCGAGACCATGGTATCAATAGTTTAATGTAAAGCTCTATTTCATTTCACAAATAAGTTTTGTAGAAAAGGGTATAGACTGGACTACTGGTAAGGACTAAGAGACCGACGCCTTAAAGAGCAGCTTTAAGATGCTGGAATAGTGTTGTGCTTTAACCTAAGGTCATAGCGAAAGAGGGCAGGACATGGGTAGAATTAGGGAGCACAAAGGAGATGTGCAACATAACTGTAGGTTCCTCTTCACTGTTAGCCCTCCAGCGTTACTGCTTTTCTTGCTCTGCTCTCCCTTCTCCAGTTTGATGTTGCTCCTTTATAATTTCCCTTCTCAGGACACATACAGGTGTTATATCTCTTCTTCCTCTTTAGTGTTTAGTTCTGTTTCTCTAAATGAGTAAAATCTCAGATAATGTGTTTGGGACAAATAGAAGAGGGAGAAGAAATGAGTCTGCAATCTAGAATACTCTCAGTCCTGCCCTCTGCTTAAGACTTTTTCTCCTCTGCTCTATATATGTATGTGAGTGTAGATGTATGTGTAATGTATCTGTGTAATGTGTATGAATCTATGTGTATATGTGTGCATTCTTAATATATTTACACATATGCAATGTATGTTTCCATTTGTGTATTGCATACTGTATATACAGTAAAGACCACAAGTTTGGACACATCTTCTCATTTAAATATTTTTCTGTATTTTCATGACTTTGAAAATTGTACATTCACACTGAAGGCATCAAAACTATGAATTAACACATGTGGAATTATATACTTAACAAAAAAGTGTGAAACAACTGAAAATATGTCTTATATTCTAGTTTCTTCAAAGTAGCCACCTTTTGCTTTGATGACTGCTTTGCACACTCTTGGCATTCTCTTGATGAGCTTCAAGAGGTAGTCACCAGAAATGGTTTTCACTTCACAGGTGTGCCCTGTCAGGTTTAATAAGTGGGATTTCTTGCCTTACAAATGGGGTTGGGGTTGTGCAGAAGTCTGGTGGATACACAGCTGATAGTCCTACTGAAAAGACTGTTAGCTGCTTTTTCTTGCCATAATACAAATTCTAAGTAAAGAAAAATGAGTGGCCATCATTACTTTAGGAAATGAAGGTCAGTCAGTGCGAAAAATTGGGAAAACTTTGAAAGTGTCCCCAAGTGCAGTTGCAAAACCATCAAGCGCTACAAAGAAACTGGCTCACATGAGGACCGCCCCAGGAAAGAAAGACTAGGAGTCACCTCTGCTTCTGAGGATAAGTTTATCCGAGTCACCAGCCTTAGAAATCGCAGGTTAACAGCAGCTCAGGTTAGAGACCAGGTCAATGCCACACAGAGTTCTAGCAGCAGACACATCTCTACAACAACTGTTAAGAGGAGACTTTGTGCAGCAGGCCTTCATGGTAAAATAGCTGCTAGGAAACCACTGCTAAGGACAGGCAACAAGCGGAAGAGACTTGTTTGGGCTAAAGAACACGAGGAATGGACATTAGACCAGTGGAAATCTGTGTTTTGGTCTGATAAGTCCAAATTTGAGATCTTTGGTTCCAACTACCGTGTCTTTGCGCGACGCAGAGAAGGTAAATGGATGGACTCTACATGCCTGGTTCCCACCGTGAAGCATGAAGGAGGAGGAGTGATGGTGTGGGGGTGCTTTCTTGGTGACACTGTTGGGGATTTATTCAAAATTGAAGGCATACTGAATCAGCATGGCTACCACAGCATCTTGCAGTTGCATGCTATTCCATCCGGTTTGCGTTTAGTTGGACCATCATTTATTTTTCAACAGGACAATGACCCCAAACACACCTCCAGGCTGTGTAAGGGCTATTTGACCAAGAAGGTGAGTGATGGGGAGCTACGCCAGATGACCTGGCCTCCACAGTCACCAGACCTGAACCCAATCGAGATGGTTTGGGGTGAGCTGGACCGCAGAGTGAAGGCAAAAGGGCCAACAAGTGCTAAGCATCTCTGGGAACTCCTTCAAGATTGTTGGAAGACCATTTCCGGTGACTACCTCTTGAAGCTCATCAAGAGAATGCCAAGAGTGTGCAAAGCAGTCATCAAAGCAAAAGGTGGCTACTTTGAAGAACCTAGAATATAAGACATATTTTCAGTTGTTTCACACTTTCTTGTTAAGTATATAATTCCACATGTGTTAATTCATAGTTTTGATGCCTTCAGTGTGAATGTACAGTTTTCAAAGTCATGAAAATACAGAAAAATCTTTAAATGAGAAGGTATGTCCAAACTTTTGGTCTGTACTGTACGTGTATATGGTAGCAGTGCAATTTATGTGCACAGTATAGTGACACTCATTTTGCACCACTATCATCTATTCTATTTATTTGATATACAGCAATTAGCGATCAAATGTCTTTAACAGCTACGGGTGGATCCGAGATCCACTCGCGGTTGTTAGCCAGTTAAATGCCGCTGTCAATCACTGACAGCAGCATTTAATGCGCTTACAGGAAGCACATCATTGATCCCGCCCATTGGCACCTCATCCCTTGATCGCGGGGAGCCGATGGATTGCCATAACATCAGGGAATCTGCTGAAGACACACTCCCTGTCATCACGATCCTCCTGTGAACCCCGGCCTATGGCCGGCGATCATAGGAGGTCAGGATGTTTGCTATACATAACAGGGTTAAAGTCCTGCTATGATATGCACAGGCGATCGGTCAATCTCAGCTTCAAGTCTCCTAAGGAGACTATTAAATACTGTAAAAAGTGAGCAAAAAAACTTTTAAAAAATGTAAAAAAAAAAGTACTAAAGTTCAAATCACCCTTCTTTTACCCCATTAAAAAAAACAAAAAAAAAAACAACATACACACATCAGGTATCACTGTGTTAAGAAATGTCAGATTTCTTAAAATATAAAATAAATTATTCCAATTGATAAAGGGACGCAATAAGAATAGAAATAAAAACTCCAGAATTATAGTATTTTGGTTGCCGCAACACTGCATTAAAAGGAGTTCAAAACATTATATCTACCCCAAAATGGTACCAATTAAAACATCAGCTCAGAGCACAAAAAATAAGCCATCACCAAGCTGCAGATCCCAAAAATGAGAATATTATGGGTCTTGGAAAATGGGTCAAAGGAGAAAAAAAAATTCTACAAATTTCTGAATTTTTTTTCACCACTTAAATGAAAAAAAACTATACTTGTTTGGTATCTGTGTACTCATACTGACCTGGGGAATCACATTTCTAGTTCAGCTTTACCATATTCTGAACATGGTATATAAAAACAAAAAAAACACTGTGGAATTGCACTTTTGTTTTGCAATTTCAGTGCACTTGCAATTTTTTCCCTGTTTTCCAGTACACTATGTGGCAGTATGAATGGTGTCATTCAAAAGTACATCTTGTCTCACAAAAAAACAAGCCCTCATACGGCTACATGGCTGAAAAAATAAAAAAAAGATATGGCTCTTGGAAGAAGGGGAGGAAAAAACAAAAATTGCCCTGGGTGAAGTTGTTAAAGGCTATGTGGAAGAGGAACCAAAGGGTTTTCTTAAAAAAACAACAGTTACATGTTATCACAGCTAACTATTTCTTTGACTTTTTTCCTCCATTTTTAGATGTGGTATCTACTGGACCATTAAAAGTTTAGCAAACAAGATGAACTTTTTTGAACTACTTAATAATCAGAAAATAATGACTAATTAATAAGAACTACTGAATGGTGCTGAAGAGACAAGTATAAAATGCCCTTTAGAACTCTTTACAGTGCGTACAGAAATAACCTATATAGTATACACCTGTTGTTTCCAGATCCTTGGCACAACATAAAACGTGCTACTACACCAACTGTTCATGGGAATTGCTAATTTTATCACTGGAGGAAACTTGCTGCGGATTGGTTGCTAAAATACATTCTGCAGCTTTACAATGTGTACTAGCCCAAGTGAGAGGGGAATAGCTCAGTAGGAAGCAACGCACACTGTGACAGAATCTGAAGCAGGAAAGCCTGGTTTGATTCCTGCGTCCCAAGTTCCTCGTGACCTTGGGCAAGTCATTTTATCTTTCAGCGCCTCAGGCAGTGACTCACTGTGCCTGAAACTTCTTTCAGCCCATTGCCAGCATTATAAGAAGAAAATAATACCAAGCAGGAGTTAAGTATGTTTAAGTAATAATAACAGTGGGCCTGGAATACTGTCTAATTACAGCGTAAAATACTGTTCTGTTCAATGCATTTGGTTAACTGTTAAATCTCATGCAAAGCAAACCTTCTGCTGAGAGAAGAAATGCCTGTCATATTGAAAATACAGTCTTATCAGAAGGCAGCATGTTATAGAGCAAGAGCAGCTGAACAGATTGATATATACTTTTGTCAAAAAATATTTAATACAAAGTGTATTTCGCTCATTTAAAATCTTATCCTGGGCTTGATTCCAATGGAAGACCTCACTCAATGATTTACAGCATCCTTTGTGCATGGACATAGCTGTCACTCCCTGAGACCGCCTACTGGACTCTTAAGCCTGGAGACCACCTACTGGACTCTTAAGCCCGGAGACCACCTTCTGGACTCTTAAGCCCAGAAGACCGCCTACTGGACACTTAAGCCTAGAGACCAAGAATACTCATGGACTGCATGTTGAATATGACAGGTCTTATTCTGGGCTTGATTCCAATGGAAGACCTAACTCAATGATTTACAGCCTTCTCTATGCATGGACATAGCTGTCACTCACTGATCAGTGCTACTCTCTGGACTCTTAAGCCCAGAGATCGCCTACTTGACTCTTAAGCCCAGAGACCATCTACTGGATTCTTAAGCCCAGAGACCACCTACTGGACTCTTAAGCCTAGAATCCGCCTACTGAACTGTTAGGCCCAGAGACCGCCTACTTGACTCTTAAGTCTAGAAACCATCTATTGGATTCTTAAGCCCAGAGACCACCTACTGGACTCTTAAGCCCAAAGACCGCCTACTGGACTCTTAAGCCAAGAGACTGTCTACTGGACTCTTAAGCCCCGAAACTATCTACTGGACTCTAAAGCCAAGAGACCACCTACTGGACTCTTAAGCCCAGAGACCACCTACTGGACTCTTAAGCCTAGAGACCAAGACTACTCATGGACTGCATGTTGAATATGACAGGTTACCCTAATATCTTCCAGCAGCAAATGAACATCGCTGTATTCTTAAAATAAGCAATATTTTGTTTAAGGGCTCATGTACACACCCGTAATAATCGGATGAGTGCTGTTCGACATTTTGAATGACAATACTTGTCCCCATGTTATTCAATGAGGCAGTGCATATATCCAGTGCACATGTTCTAATCAGTTCAAGGAAAAAATGTGTGAGCATGTGTGAGCTACCTCCGATAATTGGATGGCACTTGGCCATCTACAGTACAGACCAAAAGTTTGGACACACCTTCTCATTTAAAGATTTTTCTTTATTTTCATGACTATGAAAATTGTACATTCACACTGAAGGCATCAAAACTATGAATTAACACATGTGGAATTATATACTTAACAAAAAAGTGTGAAACAACTGAAAATATGTCTTATATTCTAGGTTCTTCAAAGTAGCCACCTTTTGCTTTGATGACTGCTTTGCACACTCTTGGCATTCTCTTGATGAGTTTCAAGAGGTAGTCACCGGAAATAGTTTTCACTTCACAAGTGTGCCCTGTCAGGTTTAATAAGTGGGATTTCTTGCCTTATAAATGGGGTTGGGACCATCAGTTGTGTTGTGCAGAAGTCTGGTGGATACACAGCTGATAGTCCTACTGAATAGACTGTTAGAATTTGTATTATGGCAAGAAAAAAGCAGCTAAGTAAAGAAAAACGAGTGGCCATCATTACTTTAAGAAATGAAGGTCAGTCAGTGCGAAAAATTGGGAAAACTTTGAAAGTGTCCCCAAGTGCAGTTGCAAAAACCATCAAACGCTACAAAGAAACTGGCTTACATGAGGACCGCCCCAGGAAAGGAAGACCAAGAGTCAATTCTGCTTCTGAGGATAAGTTTATCCGAGTCACCAGCCTCAGAAATCGCAGATTAACAGCAGCTCAGATTAGAGACCAGGTCAATGCCACACAGAGTTCTAGCAGCAGACACATCTCTTCAATAACTGTAAAGATGAGACTTTGAGCAGCAGGCCTTCATGGTAAAATAGCTGCTAGGAAACCACTGCTAAGGACAGGTAACAAGCAGAAGAGACTTGTTTGGGCTAAAGAACACAAGGAATGGACATTAGACCAGTGGAAATCTGTGCTTTGGTCTGATGAGTCCAAATTTGAGATCTTTGGTTCCAACCACCTCGTCTTTGTGCGACGCAGAAAAGGTGAACGGATGGACTCTACATGCCTGGTTCCCACCGTGAAGCATGGAGGAGGAGGTGTGATGGTGTGGGGGTGCTTTGCTGGTGACACTGTTGGGGATTTATTCAAAATTGAAGGCATACTGAACCAGAATGGCTACCACAGCATCTTGCAGAGGCATGCTATTCCATCCGGTTTGCGTTTAGTTGGACCATCACTTATTTTTCAACAGGACAATGACCCCAAACACACCTCCAGGCTGTGTAAGGGCTATTTTACCAAGAAGGAGAGTGATGGGGTGCTATGCCAGATGACCTGGCCTCCACAGTCACCAGACCTGAACCCAATCGAGATGGTTTGGGGTGAGCTGGACCGCAGAGTGAAGGCAAAAGGGCCAACAAGTGCTAAGCATCTCTGGGAACTCTTCAAGATTGTTAGAAGACCATTTCCGGTGACTACCTCTTGAAGCTCATCAAGAGAATGCCAAGAGTGTGCAAAGCAGTCATCAAAGCAAAAGGTGGCTACTTGGAAGAACCTAGAATATAAGACATATTTTCAGTTGTTTCACACTTTTTTGTTAAGTATATAATTCCACATGTGTTAATTCATAGTTTTGATGCCTTCAGTGTGAATGTACAAGTTTCACAGTCATGAAAATACAGAAAAATCTTTAAATAAGAAGGTGTGTCCAAACTTTTGGTCTGTACTGTATGCCTATGGATCCATGAGAAACATCAGACCACACATGGATGACATCCAAGTGCAGTCTGATTTTCTTGGACACACTGCATGTAGAAGATGGAGAAACTTTTTTATTTATTGAATCATTTCACAGTCTGATCAAACTCTGATCAGAGAGTGATTAGCATAATCGGACTGATTTTCTGAGAGAAAATCGATGTGATATCCTGGCCTAAGGGTAAGTATATGATGAAGATATTTCTGAATCAAAGCGTGTCGCTTGGTGGAAAAAACGTTCCAAAAATCACACGTTTTTGCATGCATTTTTGATGCATTTTTTTTAATGCAATTTATTTCCCATTCATTAGAATGGCTAAAAAATGCTGCAAAAATGCTGGAAGAATTGACTGCAAATTGAAAACTTATTCAAATCTGCAAGGAAAAGGAAACATGTGCATGAGATTTCAGAAATCTTATACACTTTAATGGGATAAAAACAAGTGGAAAGAATGTGGGAAGAACTTGGCAAAAAAAGGAGTGTTTGAACAAACCCAAACTTGACCCTCACATTTTGGAAAATTCAAACGTTCAGCATTCTCTTACAGCCAAAATGCTGAAAATTAGAATTTCCACCCAGGTAAAATGGAAATACATTACAGAAAGAATACCAATTGATGGGTTTGGCTCAGCTTACTGTAGCTCCATACTACCCTTTGTAGATCCTTCTTTCGACAGAGGCACCACAATATTAAAGGGAATCTGTCGGCAAGTTTTTGCTGTGTAATCTGAAGACAGCATGCTGTAGGGGTTAAAAATAGATTGCAGAGATGCCTCTCTTATCAAGCTCCATAGTTTTGTGTGCTTGCACTAATTGTTTTAGCACCAGGAGCTTATCATTGCTGGGACACAGCAGTGCATACATGCTAGTCTGACACGCCCCCCTTCCTGTGATAGACACCTCACTGTCTATGGACATTGTATATACAGAGCCTGGTGTGGGCGGGGTTATCTGTGGTGTGGGCGGGGTTAGCTTCCTCAGCTCTGCTGTGTTAATAAATCTAAAAGCTCTGATTGTGTGAGAACAGCTGCACCCAGTAATCTAAGTGATACATCGTTGGGTTTAGCCTTTCTTTGACTACATTAGGCTGCTCTCAGATTAGGTAGAAAAAAACTGCTGACAGATTACCTTTAATAATATAAATGGGGGGCAGAGTGGTAATTAGCCCAAAAGTCACAGAAAACAGAAGGGTAATGTGGGTTTTCTCAGATAACATTTTGTGCTAATGGGAACTAACTAGTCTTCATAATTTATTCTCTACATGCATCTATGAGGAAGAGACTGATGCAAATTAACTTTGCAATGCTTTCTACATACATGTATATATATAAATCTTTGTTCTCCTCAATGCACTTTTTGCAAATTTTAAAATTCCAACTAGCCCTGATCAAAACCATGCACTGTGAATAAACATTGCAAAAAAAAAATGCTGTTTACTGAGTAACTTTTTGCCTCATTTAATGCTTCTAGAAAGTTTGCGTTTCCATCTTGCCATTTACGGTGGTAAATCTAATCAGTCTAATGCATTCTTTTATTGAATTTTAAACTAGCCCATTAAAACCCCTTTAACGTGCTAAAGTAAGCTTCAGAGACTGTTTCCATTTCATCTTTATTGAACTGAGACTGTAGCACTCCGTTCCTTTGCACCACTCTGAGAGGCTGTCAATAATTCAATAGCCATGGCCTTGATGGGCCAAGGCCTAAGTTAGACTTTAAACAGCACCAAACAGCTTGTCAAAGTCTGATGCGCTGTCAATGCCTGACTGATCTATACTGCATGAATTCCCCTTTAGCTCTTGATGTGTTCCTGCGAGTAAAAAGAAAGCAATTTTAGAAGTAGACCCAGTGTGAAACACCTGTTTGTTGAGAATCTCTAATGAGCGGCGCTGGCGACGGCTTCCGTGTCCTGTTGTCATTGCTCCTCTAGAAGACCACGAGAAGTTTTGGAGGCTGCAGTTTGTTTACTCGTGACCCTGACAACATTGGAAGCATAAGTATTTATCTTCAATTATTGACTAACCCTATACTTTGTTTCGAGACTTTTTTCCCCGCACGATTCCAGTTGCCATAGCAACTTCCTTATTTAATGTTTGTAAATGCTACCAGCCATCTAATAACGGGGAGGTATGTTTTCAGAAGCCCCCCAGAGTGTGACCATGGGTTCTGAAATGTACCTATTATTTTTTCCAAGCAGAGAGAAACGCTTTTTCACACTAAAATGAAAGAAAAAAGATATCAGGAGAAGCATTAATATTCCTGTGCTCTTGCTGGTGTTCAGCCTAACAGTGTGCACGGCTATGATAAATTCTCTCCACACTTTCATTGGCTTCATTCTGCTTCTGGCTTTCCCAGGCAGTGTGATGATGCGGCAGCTCCTTTATGTATCTCTGGCCTGTTCATGCTTCTGTTCTCACTCTGTTCTTTTGCTTGCTGCAGTCAATTTGTTCACAATCTCAACTCATCTCGTGTATTAGCCGAAATATTCCAACCATAGCGAGCTGGAAAATTCTGTACTACTTCTAATATAACAGAAATTCTATGTTGTAGTATGATTCGAAGCAAATATTAACACCTCGATGAGAGAGGAAATAAAGTAGGTCAGGGAAAATGTAGAAAAAGTACTGTGATCCATCATGTAAATCAATGGAATGTCAACTTTTCCAAAATCAAAAATTGCCCTGAACTCGCTTGTATTGGTGCAGCAGTAGCATAAACTGATTTTTTTTGGAGGATATTACTAGATGAAGGGATTGGAGTAGAGAAGATGAACTAAGCCAAGGGGTTTCCACTTGATGAAAATGATGATCCAGAGGTTTAAAACTGTTTATTTTACTGTAAGAGCTCATAGCATAGAGTATATCACATTGACACATAAAAAACATGAGAAACAACGCGTTTCGCCTATATAGACTTCTACAGGTGTATGTCTGACATAGCCCGAAGTAAATTATTTATACCTTTCATTAATGCTGAAGGGGGACGGGCGGATTAGCAGATGTGTCAATACATTTACTCCCCCCAACAAATGGATCAAGGGATTCAAAGGAATTTGTCAGCAGGTTTTTGCTACTTAATCTGATAGCATAATGTAGAGACAGAGACAATGATTCCAGCGATGTACCACTTAGTTTATTTAGTGACAAAGTTATGATTGAGGGGTCAATTCATTAAAGTGCTTGTGCCAGAAATATGGTGGAAACACCCTTAAGTTGCAATATTTTTGCACAACTCGGCAGTTGTGCAAAAATATTGTGACTTTTGGTGTCTATATGCCATTTCCAACCAGCTATGCTAGTATGGGTGTAGTATGAACAGGGAAAGGGTGAGATGGGGCGTGGTCACATCCGCCCGTCAATTTCATTTCAAGTTACACCAACTAAATTGGCTTAACTTACTCCAGAAATGTTTGTTAGCCCCCAGCTGGTATAAATTTCTGGCGGCGGCAGGAAATCAAATGCACCTGATTCATTAAGTGAGACCTGAATCAGATCAGTGACTTTCAGCAAGCACTATGCGCTATACCATCTTAATGAATCAACCCCACAGTTTTCCCTGCTTCAGGTCTAGCAGGGCTCAGTTGGTGAGCTGTGTATATTCCCGCCAACACCACAGCTTTCTGTGTACATTGTATATTGACAGAAAGCTAATCAGTGCTGGAGATGTGGTTGGACTAGGAGGCACAAAGCCAGTTGTCCTGCAGTGATAATCTCCTGCTGATAAAACACTAATTGTATTATAACAGGAAAAATAAAAAATACCTAGTAAGCAACACATCACTGTGATCAGGGTCTCTGCCACTACATTATGGTGCCCATAGATTACAAAAACCTTCTGACAGATTTTCTTTAAGGTGGCCATAAATATTAGATTTTCATCAATTTTTGGCAACATATATTAACATATGATATGACCCACTGAAGACATTTTTAGTAGATATATCACTATAAAATACAAATACTATAAAATAGATCTGCTTTAGTTAGTCTGACATTTTTGTGACTAGGGTCTAGTTTTAAGAATCTGTATTGCATTTTTTCAGTTTAGGTTGCAGACATCATTCCTTGTTATGATGACCTTACATGTTCAATATGTTTTTGTTTAATATTAATTCTTCAAAACCCAAGACAAAAACAAAATGAGCAATTACCCTGCAGTAAATAACTAGTAATAGTGCATGTAAATGACATAGTGGTCTTACCTAACACTAATTTGATTGAAAGAAAAAGGCAAAAGCCATTGGACCTCGACAAGGTGACCCAATCGGGACAGTTATCTAATATTAAAACCTCATCTTGTGTCAGCCATCATTCTTCAACAGTTTATCTCCTGACCTTTCCACCCATATACATTGACAGTCAGTTTGGCTGATCATGCATATGTTTTTAAAACGGAGAGGAAAATAAGCTGATATGTATGGCCCGCTTTGTTGTTATATTCTTCCAGCGTTGTGGGGAACTATCCTTTTCTACATTTAACAATGTAATTCTCATGTGGATACTATACGAATATCACTGTACTGTACAGTATGTGGCCAGCTTTTTTCTTATACTGTACAGTATGTGTTTGCTATTGACAAAGACCACATCACTGTATAGACAGCAAATATTATTATGTTTCACCAAAGCATAGACAAAGTATATCTACATAAGGGGCAATGTCATGAAAAGACCATCACATAACATTGTAAGGAATAAGCATGAAAAGCAATACAACTTTCAAAATCAGTGTAGTGTAAAATACAAAAGTGTCTATTTATTTTATTTTTGCTTGTTTTATTCTGTTTTATTCTGCATTTTCACCCTTAAAATCCAAAGAAGTTGTCTGCTATGGAATAACTTTTTGAGCTAGAGAGAAATATGGCTAAGTAGTGTTGAGCGAGTATGTTCTATTAACCCTTTTGCCGACTATGCTCGGGCCGAGCTCCGAGTATTTACTGCGTGCTCGGTGATATGGTTGAATCGCTCCCGTGTGCATGATTTGCAACTGTTTGACAGTTTTATTACATGTGAGGAATGTCTATTTCTTACACATTCCTCACATGTAATAAAACTGTCAAACAGTTGCAAATCATGCACACGGGAGCGATTTAACCTTATCACCGAGCAGCTGTAAATACTCGGAGCTCGGCCCGAGCATACTCGGACAGAACATACTTGCTCAACCCTACTCATAACGCGTACGTTTTTTACTTAATTGACCTACAAGTGTGTCCACCATTACCCTTCCATTAATTTCATTAAGGATTTCTTGAAACACAAAATTTTATTCAGTGCAATTAGATCCACACTGGGTCCCCACACTTAGATACATAGAGCATAAACATCTCCAATTAGAGTATCGTAGATACATAGAGCATACACATCTCCAAACAGAGTATCTTAGATACATAGAGCATACACATCTCCAAACAAAGTATTGTAGATACATAGAGCATACACATCTACAAACAGAGTATCTTAGATACATAGAGCATACACATCTAAAAACAAAGGAAACAGGAGAAAAAACAAGTATATTGCCATACAAAAGTTTATTATAAATACATATAAAAATCCATAGGTAGATGGTAAAACGGTATATATAATAAAGTACAGACAAACAGATCCAAGAAAGCCCCGCTGAAGTGATATAGAGAATTGCAGGATGCATCAAAAATATCATGAATAATACAAAACAAAAATTAGGAAAGTAACACTAATATCCGCCAAAAGAGGAGGACAAACAGTAAAGAAATTGACTAATAATCACAAAACAAAAAAATCAAAAGGAGAGAGAAAAGGCAGGGCAAGAAAAAGTGATATACATAGCACTTATTGTGCCTTGAGCCTTGAGGCTGCCCTCCTTGACAGACACCGGCCCTCATTTGTCCCTTAGCTACATGTGATATTCTGGGGTGAGTTACCTATGCCCTGTACATGACACGCATTATGGCAATGGATTTACTGTACAGGACCACAGTATACGTGATCCCCACACACTAAGTGCTATGTATATCACTTTTTCTTGCCCTGCCTTATCTCTCTCCTTTTGATTTTTTTGTTTTGTGATTATTAGTCAATTTCTTTACTGTTTGTCCTCCTCTTTTGGCGGACATTAGTGTTACTTTCCTAATTTTTGTTTTGTATTATTCATGATATTTTTGATGCGTCCTGCAATTCTCTATATCACTTCAGCGGGGCTTTCTTGGATCTGTTTGTCTGTACTTTATTATATATACCGTTTTACCATCTACCTATGGATTTTTATATGTATTTATAATAAACTTTTGTATGCCAATATACTTGTTTTTTCACCTGTTTCCTTGTATTTTGTTCAAGTTGGCTACATAAACATGGGGTGTGAGTGGCTACTTATCCACACCACCCTATTTTGAATCTCAATATGTGGGCTACTGTGTTTCTCATCCAAACAAAGTATGATAGATACATAGAGGATATGCATCTCCTATCAGAGTATCATAGATACACAGAGCATATACATCTCCAAACAGAGTATCGTATATACATAGAGCATGCACATCTCCAAACAGAGTATCGTAGATACATAAAGCATACACATCTCCAAACAAAGTATCGTAGACAATAGAGAATACATATCTCCAAACATAGTATCTTCGATACATAGAGCATACACATCTCCAAACAAAGTTTCGTAGATACATAGAGCATACACATCTCCAGAGTATCATAGATACATAGAGCATACACATCTCCAAAGTATCATAGATACATAGAGCATACACATTTCCAAACAGAGTATCATAGATACATAGAGCATACACATCTCCAAACAATTTTCGTAGATCCATAGAGCATACACATCTTCAGAGTATCGTAGATACATAGAGCATACACATCTTCAAACCAAGTATTGTAGATACATAGAGCATACACATCTCCAAACAGAGTATTATAGATACATAGAGCATACACATCTCCAAAGTATCATAGATACATAGAGAATACACATTTCCAAACAGAGTATCATAGATACATAGAGCATACACATCTCCAAACAATTTTTGTAGATCCATAGAGCATACACATCTTCAGAGTATCGCAGATACATAGAGCATACACATCTTCAAACCAAGTATTGTAGATACATAGAGCATACACATCTCCAAACAAAGTTTCGTAGATACATAGAGCATACACATCTTCAGAGTATCGTAGATACATAGAGCACCCTCATCTCCAAACAGAGTATTGTAGATACAAAGAGCATACACATCTCAAAACAGAGTATCTTAGAAGCATAGAGCATACACATCTACAAACAAAGTTTCGTAGATACATAGAGCATACACATCTCCAAACAAAGTTTCGTAGATACATAGAGCATACACATCTTCAAACAGAGTATCATAGATACATAGAGCATACACATCTTCAAACAGAGTATCGTAGATACATAGAGCATACACATCTCCAAACAAAGTTTCGTAGATACATAGAGCATACACATCTTCAGAGTATCATAGATACATAGAGCATACACATCTCCAAACAAAGTTTCGTAGATACATAGAGCATACACATCTCAAAACAGAGTATCTTAGAAGCATAGAGCATACACATCTACAAACAAAGTTTCGTAGATACATAGAGCATACACATCTCCAAACAAAGTTTCGTAGATACATAGAGCATACACATCTTCAAACAGAGTATCATAGATACATAGAGCATACACATCTTCAAACAGAGTATCGTAGATACATAGAGCATACACATCTCCAAACAAAGTTTCGTAGATACATAGAGCATACACATCTTCAGAGTATCATAGATACATAGAGCATACACATCTCCAAACAAAGTTTCGTAGATACATAGAGCATACACATTTTCAGAGTATCGTAGATACATAGAGCATACACATCTCCAAACCGAGTATTGTAGATACATAGAGCATACACATCTCCAAACAGAGTATTGTAGATAAATAGAGCATACACATCTACTGAATATCATAGATACATAGAGCATACACATCTTCAGAGTATCGTAGATACATAAAGCATACACATCTCCAAACCAAGTATTGTAGATACATAGAGCATACACATCTCTAAACAGATTATGGTAGATATATAGAGCATGCACATCTTCAGAGTATCGTAGATACATAGAGCATACATATCTCCAAAGTGTCATAGATACATAGAGCATACACATTTCCCATCCGAGTATTGTAGATACATAGAGCATACATATCTCCAAACCGAGTATTGTAGATACATAGAGCATACACATCTCCAAACAGAGTATTGTAGATGCAAAGAGAATACACATCTTCAGAGTATCGTAGATACATTGAGCATACACATCTCCAGAGTATCGTAGATACATAGAGCATGTACATCTCGAAATCGAGTATTGTAGATACCCAGAGCATACACATCTCCAGAGTATCGTAGATACATAGAGCATACACATCTTCAGAGAATCGTAGATACATAGAGCATGCACATCTCCAAAGTATCGTAGATACATAGAGCATACATATCTCCAAACAGAGTACCGTAGATACATAGAGCATACACATCTCCAAACAGAGTTTCGTTAAACAAATTTTCTTTCAAAGCTGACCACATCACACCTTTTATCTTGAAATCAGTTGAACCAATAGGACAATTAAGGAAGAACACATTTCTACTGCCAGGAAAATGTTCTAGTATCTTTAATGATCAGAGTTATAAGATTTGCTAACTATGTGGTTTTATAGATATCCATTGTCAGTAAATACCAGTCAGTTAAAATGGGTTTAATTAGGATATTGTACTAATGCTATTAAGCTAATATCTTATTGGCTGCTATGGAAACAAGAGATAATTGCAAAATAAGGTATTGTGTTATTCTAAAAAGTTCTTTTTTTTTTTTTTAGCTTCTACGTGCCAAATTACGAGACGTTTACCGATATGCTTATTAATACAGAGTTAATATCTATACATCCTTCTGGTTGTTTCTCTCAATAGAATATAGATAAACTAATTTAATACAATACATGAAATTGCACTAACTAGCGAGATTAGATGCATTTGTACAACCACTCTCTCCTATTCTCCTGAGATAACACATTAGCACTTGAACGGTAGAAATGAGCAAGATTGAGTAGCATCTATGAATGCGGCTATAAAGCCCCTGGGGCTATGTTGTTCGGCTTTATTCCTGTGCAGCCTGTACATTGATGATGATGGCAATAATCAGGCCAACTCCTTATGTATGGAAGATTAAGGTTTAGTCAGCATTATGATAGCTTCCTTCATGCCAAGAAAGGTCATTTGGCAAGCTGCAATAATGCAAATGCATTAAGAAATGGATGTCTGTAATTGGCCATACTGTATATGGAACTGTCATTTTGTGATAAACTGTAATGCACATTGAGAACGCTGTAGATTTGCTGCATTTGCTTTCGGGATGCTGACTACTTCTATAAGTACATTAATGTTTTAAAAAGGGAGTGAATCTAGTATAAACCGACAGTTTCTAGAGTTCAGTGAGCTGCCACCGTGTGTTATTGCGAAGCTTAGTCTAGCTGTCTTTTTCTAATTGGGAAAATATTTCTACCGTACGTGAAAACCACAAACAAGCTGCTTTTACCATATCTATTGTGTAGCACTTTGTTGAAATAATGACAAAGTACCGTATTTTTCGAATTATAAGGCACACTATTTTTCCTCCAAATTTGGGAGGAAAATGGGGGTGTGTCTTATAATCCGAAGTGAGCTTACCGGGGGCGGCAGTGGTGGGGTAGGGTCGCTGCTTCAGGAGACCAGCAGTGGTGGCAGGAGCGGTGCTGTGGGCCCTGGGCTCTCAGAAGATGTCGGCAGGGGAGAGCTGAGTCCCCTTTCCCATAGATTTCTCTGCAGTGGGCATTGGGAAAATGGCTGCTGGTGATGGCGCATGCGCAGTTTGAAAACTCGTCTCCCGAAATCTCAATTTGCACATGTGGCACCTCTGGCAGCCATTTTCCCGAAGCCCAATGCAGGGAAATCATTAGGAAAATGGACTCGGCTTACCGACGCCTACATCTTCTGAGAGCCCAGGGCCCACAGCACCGCCCCGCTCCTGCTGCTACCAGCCTCCTGAAGCAGCTACTCTGCTTCCTATGACCCTTCTCCACCACAGCTACCACCCAGGTAAGCTACTGTTAAAACTGACTATAAAACGCAGCACCATTTTATTTAAAAAAATGTTTTTCCTATTTTCCACCCCAAAAATTGGGGTGTGTCTAATGGTCTGGTGCATCTTATAATCCACAAAACACGGTAGTTTAAATTAGGTGTTGATTATTTCATTTCCTTTCCATCAAAGGGGTTATTAAAGTTATTGTGTGGGTCAGGTCATAACTTGATGACTGATGAGTGTCCCACCGGTTGCATTTGCAGATTGAGAAATTTTTATAACCAATACAAAATGGTGAGGCAGGTCAGGTACCCGATGGCTGCTCCGTTTATTCTTTTTGGGACTTCCGAAAAAAGACAAGTGCAGCACCCTCGTCATCCCCAAAAGGAATGAATGATCTGCTGGTTGAGCATGTGCATTCCCGCTCTATTCTAATGGGAATAAAAGTTCCATGTTCTATCAATGCTACAGTGAATGCCACCATTCTGATGAAGGTCCGGATTCAGGGCCGAAATGTTAATTACCCTCATAATGTGTATGGAAACAGTGACAATGTACTTATTTTTCTACAAATTGCCTCAGCATTTTGGTCTAGTTTTTATTAAATAAATAATGGCACGGTATAATTTTTCAGGTCTTGTTTTTCATGAACTTTTGTATTTACCTTATTTTAAGACCTTCTTAGGACCAGTAGTTTTTTATGTCTTGATATATAACCCCATAGAATTCAAAGAGCATGTAGTTTTTCTTATGACCATAGCTAAAAATAAATATTTTTCAATTCCCAACTGTAAGGATATAATGCTGGCCATACAATGGTCAAATATGGCCAAACCAGCCAATTACTAAAGGACGAATCAATGAGCTAATGTGTATGGCAGTTTTCCTGCAGTCTGTTAAGGGTAGATTTCAGTGGAAAGATTGATTGGACATGTTGGACTGCAACATGCCTGATCAATGAGCTAAAGTGTATGGGAGTTTTAGGGCAGTTTGTTAAAGGTAGGCTTCACTGAAAAAATTGATTGGACATGTTAAAGTGCAACATGCCTGATCCTTTGATAATCTGCTGCAAGAAAGGTCTTACAGTGGCCTCCCCCTCCCAATTATTAAACTAAAATGCACATTTAGTTTGGCATGCATGTTTATTGAAATTGGAATTGAGAGAAAAAGATTTGGATGAACAGGTATTTGACCAAATTATTTGTGTGGTCAAAATAAAGCATAATTTGTCAAGCCAGATGTGAATGCAACACAGAGGGGAAAGGGAAAGGGAGCCCAGACACTAGAGAAAGGAAGAAGAGGTGACCTCCTAATTTGGACTAGAATCATCCTGTCTCCCTCTAACGTCCCTATACAGGCTCCGCAGCTGTTGCCGATCATGTGCCTCGCCCTACTATCCCTGGAATAAGGCTATAGCTGGGGGTGGAAGGAGATGAGCACTAGTCAATCTCCGCTAGCACTCTAAAGGCAAAAGGGGAGGACAACACAGGGGAATAACAACTTGACTTTAGAAGAACTCCAATAGGGCACACAGCCTCAAGACTCCAGAGAGGACGTGATGCTGCTTTAGCCAAGTTCCAAGTAGAAATGAGTATAACTGGCGACGCCCACCTAGACACAACAGGTATATATACAACCAGACTAAAGGGAGGTAGTCATGGGCCCTAAACACAGCCCCCTATCAAGGCAGCTGTCTTCATTGCCAAACATGGAAATCTCCTGCAAACCACTGCAGGGTGACTGTCTGTCACCTCTGACACACCCGTGACATAATTACATAAGTAAGCAATGACCCCACCCAAAACATTTCTCTAATCCTCAATAATATATATAATTTATATCTTCTCATCCTTGAAGTGACATAATTATCCATCAACCTTTTGAATGTATGTGAAGAATACACCCATATGTTATCTTACTCTCAGGAAAATATGGAACAGACAAATCTGTATAAAAATAGCTTTGTGCATTAGACTGGAAACAGATTAATTTTACAATGCCATTTTACACTTGCTAAAGATTCGTATACCTCTGTGTCTCCTGTTCCCGTTCTGTCATTAATTTGGCACTTAACCATCAAAAGCTATATAAATTAGCAGTGCTGCATTAGCTTTGGCAAGCGTAAAGGAGCTGTATTTGTAAGCTGCTGAGAATCGTAGGCCTCAAAACAGCCTTGGTTATTGTACAGAATCATTAAAAGCTCAGTATCCGGCAAACACAAGAAACTCAAATGGTTAGGTGAAAGTGAATAAAAATGAGGAAGCTTGCAAACTGCTTTCGCTCCAGGGCTGGTTTTAATGAGCCTGTCCCTAATGAGTTGTCCCCGCAACTAGCTTCAGGCCTAAACAGATGAGGCAGGGGTTCTACTAAATTTTTGATGGGATTTGCACTGTTTTTGTGAGAAAGCAAGCATACGAAAGTGCAAAGTTGTGTCATGAATCTTTTACGAGACAGGATTGTTGTCCATGTTGCCATAAGGGATGATGAAACATGATTGCTTAAAGAAGATGTGGCACCTACATATTTTACTTGCAAATGTAGATAAATAGTAGAGCTTTTATTTTACTGAAAACATTTAAATTGACAGGGGCTTGACAAGCATTTTATGAGTATTTTTCATGGTGATTGCTCAAGGTTACTAAATAAATATCATATTAAAAGTTATTCTACGTCTATGTCAGCATTATGTAACCCCCTAGAATTATGCTAAACGTTAATTCATACTGAGTTCTGAAGGACTGATCTGTTTATGAAATGTCATTTATTAAAGTACGTACTTTATGAATAAGCCTTTCTCCTCTTCTGGCAGTAAATGTACTCTTGTGAGTTGCCAACGAGAAACACTAGAAGTGGATAATGAAGTTAGATAAAATGCAGAACAGTGATCATGGGTTTCAGTAGGCTCTGAACATGCCTTGGGCACCATGGGGAACTGTTACATCTTAATATGGCTATAAGTGGAGATCCAGACCACTGAGAAATCGCCATAAAATGTGACTGGATGATATTAAAATCAAGGTAGATACTTATCCATCATGCAATACCATCAGTAAGGCATCTTCTTGGCTCCATATTTATTCTGTAGCAGGACAACAACCATAAATATAGAGCCAACGTCTTGAAGAACTATCTTTTGTGCAAAGAACAAGGAATCCTGGAAAAGATGATATGGCTCCCACAAAGCCCTGATCTCAACATCATCAAGTCTGTTTGGGATTACATGAAGAAACAGAAGGATATGCACAAGCCAACATCCACAGAACATTGTTGTCACGCAAGGTGTGGGAAAGACTTAGTGCAACACATAGGGAAGAGGGAAAGGGAGCCCAGACTCTAGGGAAAAGGGGAAGTGGAGACCTCCTAGTCTGGTCTAGTGTCTCCCGGTCTCAACTATTGACCCTATATTGCCTATTTACTAATCGCTGCACGCGTTTCTCACCCTGTCTTTCCCTGGCGTAAGACTCAGGCTAGGGAAGGGAGAAGATGAGCACTAGTTGATCCCCACTGAACACTAAAGACAACAAGGGAGGACAAACTGGAGAAATAGCTTAGCTTTAGACGACTCCAGACAAATGCGCACACAACCTCAAGCACCAGAGAGGAAGCAGTACTGTTCTTGCTAAAGCCTTCACAAGGAGTAAATGAATATCGCCAGCACATCCTTCTGATACACAGCAGGGATTTATATGTGATGCTCACAGCCCTCCCTGGGAAATGGGGTTACTCAGAGCCGGGTCGTGTAGGGGTAGCGGGGGAGACAGTCGTGGCCTGGACCCGTTCTGTGCCCAGGGCCGTCACATAAAAATATATGGGCTTTCAAGTAAGAGTGGTAATTTTTCGACTACGCCACCTGCAGTTTCCGGTGATGGACACCAGCGCTGCTACAGTCCACTGAGGCTGGTGTTACGGGCAGCTAAGATGGGACGGCTCCCCACAGGCGGAGCAGGCCTCAGTGCAGTGTGAGAAGGGATGGTGGGTGCAGTGCCGCGCAGGAAATAACAGGTTGAGGCGATGTGTGAAGTCATCCAGGGTTTTTACTAACTTTCAGATGAACTTTAGCCACAAAGCTTCCCTCCGCTAGGCACGGCATACTGCGGCCACCGGGAAGGGGGTTCATCACTTCCCAGGTAGATCAGGAGCACCTGTCGAGACCCCTCTGGTGTGTGTTCCTCTCCTTGGTAAGTTCTCCCACTAAGTCTTCTCCTGACTGTGTGTGGAATGAACGTGGTGAAAGGCCGGGTCCCACTGGATAAAAGCAGTGTAAGAGATACAGGTGGCGTAAGCCACTCTGTCCGTATCCCCCTGGGATCCACTAAGCCTCCGGGCTTTTCTGACTGAGACATGAAGTGACAAAGTCAGATATCGGGGGCCGGTCACCCATCTTGCAGCAGGAATCCCTCTGACTAGGCCAGAATAAAGAATACAGGTGGCGTAGGCCGCTCCGTCCGCATCCCCTGGGATGCTTTTGCCTGTGGAGTCTATCTCCTCTGCTCCCCTCCAGGCCTTCTTAGGTAAGGACCTTGACCAGGTAGAGACAGTGGTTAACTCTGACCCGCTCCTCGTCTCAAGGCCAGAGTACGAGGACCATGTATCTTCGGTCAGCTGCAGCCCTTTGCTGGATTCTAGCAGAAGACCACCATCAGAGACGAAGATCACAATCAAAGACCTTGAACTTAAGATGGCTATAGGTTAAATATGAATTAGTAAGTGTTTCCTAAAAGTGTGTCCTCCACCCTCACCCACTACATGGTTCCCCCTATCTTTGGTTCCCCCCATCTCCTCTATCCCGGGCCAGGGTAGCACCCTGGTGCATTTAGGCCCTCTACAGGACTGGAGTGGTGTAGTGTTGAGTGGTGAAGTGGGGTCCTGTGAAGTGCTCCATCCTTACCTGGAAGACGAGATACCATACCTCTACTGAGGTGCAGTACCCCTGTGGCGACTGAACCCTCAGGGGCGCCACATATTCACCCAGACCAGGGAGTTAAATAGCCAGAGGAGTGTAGCCGCTGGGTCCTAGAGACAGCCTCTAAGAAGATGTCTGTAATGCCAAGCGTAGAGATATCCTGCAACCAACTGCAGGGCAACTGTCTGTCACTTCTGACACACCCGTGACAATTGTCCTGGCCTAGCATGAAAAGAGCTGGAATTTTAGTGCTTGCAGCAACAGTAAGAAGATGTGAAGGCCACACGGGGAACAGTGGGGAGCGCAGGAGACAGAAAGATGAGCGCTATAGTGCGTATACTTTTTTTTTACTTTTCATTGGCCTTTACAGTTAAGCAAAATGGCTGACAGCTGGCCACTATTTTTGCTGAATCTGAGTGGAAGCGTCTTCCAAAAAATTCTGCAAATGCATATTTTTGTAAAATTCGAGTAGAATTCAATTCCACTAGAAAAAACATCTGTAATCTATAATGGATACACATGCCATGAAGCTCCCATCACATAGTTTTTGTGTTGATAATAATGCCAGAGGACTTTTGGATCTCTTTATACATGGAGTCAACACAACGTGACTTTTATGCAGTATGTGCCACAGCACTTAGCGACCCAGATTTGTAACTTTACATGGTCTACTACTTTTTGACTAATTTGTGGTGGTAATCCCCTACAACTAGAATGCACAACAGACAATAATAAAAATCAAAAAAGCTTTATTAGGTAAAATAGACAGACAAATATGGAATAGTACAGAATCCCACAGGTGTTTGTATACTGGATAAAGTGCCAAGACAAGTAAATAAATAAATAAATACACAAAATCATGGGAACATGTATGATATATTATGAATAGCAATTAATGCTAGAGGCTTGAAAAAACCCAAGAAAATGTATAAAAATTATTTAATATATGGTGGGTACATGCAGACACAATCACAGGATGTATGATATAAATATCAAAAGCTCAAAAAGTGGGATTGTGAATGAAAAGAGAAAAAAGGGGGCTCTTCAAAATTTGCATAAATCACAAAATTGTGAAAAATAAATAATTGTGATATTTCCCATAGTAGTAACAGGGTAAAGTGACAGTGCTAGTAATAGTTCAAACATGCAAAAATAAATAAAGGGAAAGTAATTCAACAATTAAGGTATAATACCCACAGTTAGAGCAATGAATCCCTTATATAATAAGGAGGGGAGCAGATACGAAATGCAGTAAAATAAGCATCCTTACCACCAGTGTGTAGGCACTGAACCCCGCGTATCCCGACGCGCGTTTCGCCTTGCTGGCTTTAACGAGGGATGATAGAAACATGGGTGTGGGATCATTAAATAGAGTCCATTGGCCAATGGAATTGAGGTGAGTGATTATGGACCCCCGCAGCAGGTGATCGTGTGGGGCCGTCCACAAGCCCTGGCTTGTGGTGGTTTCAAATCTCTTCCACTGTCATTAATATATCTCTGTTTACCCTTAAATCTGTAGGAGGGAAGAAATTTCACAACCTTTTTTGTTACAATGGGTGCCACACTCCAATTCAATGAGCTCTTTAGAGTGAGCCATTCACTCACAAACTATGTAAAGGCTGACTGCATCGAAAGGGGTTGATTTTATATACCTGTGCCAATGGGATGGAATGAAAAACCTGACTAAACGGAGGTGTATACCAATACTTTTGTTCATGGAATTTCAATTTTGTATATTAATTTTGAAATGCACTCTGAGGAATTTCTAAACAATCCATCAAAAACCTTGAGAACTTTTATTTCTTTAAAAGATAAAGCATGCAACATTGAAGTATATGAAGATCAAGGCTAGCTCTGTTACACAATCTACCCTGTAGTTCAACAATATCATGAACACAAAATCTAGATTTATTTATTTAAACTAGTAACATTTTGATCATTTTTTTAAAGTAAGAGTACATAAAAGTAACCATCATTTTAATCTATATGCATTTTAATGCTCAAACTGCCAAGGAAGTAAGAACAAAGAAAGATCAAGGATTAGACCTTAGAATCAAAAATGTAGTCTGTGTTTTCAAAAATATTATTTTCCTGATGAGGAACAAAACTGTATACAGCAATGGTGCACTTAATGAAACTTACTGTACAATTCTTAATAATATATATCTAAAAATGTAATTGAAGTGCTATTGATTAAAGCTTGAAGATCATTGAAAATGTGAACCAAACAGTATAAACTCCATTGGGATATATTGAAGAGTAATATAAGTTACGGCATTCTGGTCTTTAAGCCAAACTGGAAGAAATCAACCAATTTCAACAAATTGTCCTTTCTTTAATGTAGTCCTCAGTGAATTTGCCTCATTTGCCTTAAAGTGGTATTTACTTAAAACAATTGATCTATTTAATAAAGCTAATGCTCTTGGCTATACAGGGGAACCATTTGCACTCAATATTGTGACTACTAATGGTATAACCAAGAATTCGTTCACTCTATTTGGAGTATCATGCACATTTATCTGAGCTAGTTAAAACTAACATCCATTGCAGTTAAACTCTTGAACTCTTGGGTTAATGGGCAAAATAGACCAGGGTGGATCAATGGCCTTCTGATTACCTAATTTTCACAGGCGACAAGGTAATCAGTAATATGAACCTAGGCTACTTTATTAAGAGGATAGAGAGAAAAGATTAATCATACAGATAAAGAAAAGTTATCTTTACATAAAGATGGTCACATAAAGTTAAAATATGTTTTTTTAATAAATATTATAAAGGTGTTTAAAAATAATCCTTAAACTTCTCAATATTCATACATCTTCTTGCCCTTCCTCACATGTATATAAAATATTGTACAAAGTCATTTCTCACTTACTACATTACGATTGCTTAATATACTTGACAGCAGAAATAGCAAAGAGCTTGTTTAAGATAGCTTGTTTGACAAATCCTTAAAGAAGCATTCCCAGTTTTTTTCTTTTATAACTGCACCCCCTCGTAATTGTCTCTCACGCTCAATATATACAGTGTATTTATTTCCATGTAATTTGGCCTGCTATTTTCTTCATTTCAGCCTCAATTTTGATTCTTGAATACAAACACATGGGCCATGTGTGGGCCAGGCACATAAAATGCCGTCCTCTGCAGCGTGTCCACATGGACATTACCTTTTAGATCTTCTCATATAGGTACTATACACATGATCAGTTTTTAAATACATCAGATAGGGCTGCTCTGATCTAGGTTACCTTGACGTTGGTAGAGCGGCTTACAATACATTTTTTGCAAAAAACGTGTCAACTAAATAGCCTGTTTTTTATCACCTTTTTACTAGCACTTGCTGTTTACTGTTACTTTTTTTACAACAGAGTAATTTTATACGTTTGTTTTACTGTGTCCTTGTGTGTTTCAATTTTGATTTTTACTATATTATCATGTTGTGCTGTACAAAAAATCCCATATAGCATCAGTACAGCATTACATAACCAGCTATATCCGGTATTATCTCTGTCTGCTGGAAGGAGACTATATTCTCTTTCATAAGCTAATAGATTATCAGTATATATCCAGGAAATTGAACTCGGATCTCCTACATTATAACTGTGTGACTGGCACTGTGCAGTCATCATCATTAGCCTTGATATAAGTTTCTGCCCTCCTTTTCTCCTGTGGAGAACTTCAGTGGTTTTATTCATACAATTGCATCATGCAGTCATATTTGGTGATTGTGATAGTAACCCCTTCAGAGGATGTAAAGCAATTTAATTCTCAAGTGGTCACCATGTGATCACATGCCCTAACTGAAGAAGAATACTCCATGAATTTCCAGATAGTACATAAGCAAAAAAACCCCACAGTGCTGTTTTTAATATAGATATTAGACAGAATGTATAGCAGATTTGTCCTTACCCCATACACATATACACTAGGTAGGCAGAGGAGAATAAGCGGCTTTCAGGCAACTTGGTGGTAGCCTATATACTACAGGAACAAAAGTCTGGAGTGTTAAAATATAACAAGTTCAATCATTTGTCTGACATCATCTGCCAGGAGACTGTTAGGGGACCCCTATACTGTTTATATGGTGGGCCAGAGCCACTGAAATTAGTTGGCTTGGATAACTTCATATAAGATTTAATTAAAAGTAATACATTCATCAGCTATTATTGAAATGTATGGGGACCCAAATTTTGGAGCTGGAAAAAAATCTTTCTCCCTCTCTCCAGACTCACCCCGGAACTCCAAACATAACAACGGGTTTCCAGGAAAAGTCAGTGTTCGGCATTTAGCACAGGACACTAACTGTCCGGTACGAGTCCCAAAGTTTAAAGTTCGGGTTCGCTCATCTCTAGTCAATTAAAAATTAGTGGACAACCTATTTAAAGTGAGAATGCTGATCCCGATTCCAGGAATGGATTACTTTTGTTTGGATTAATGGAAAATGTTCCAGCTTCCGGTTTAAAAGTTAAAAAGTTTATTCAATCATTTTAAAATGCCATTCCAAAAAATAAGTGGGAAAACAAAAGGAAAAGAGCAACACGTTTCTAACACAATCCGGCATTCTTTGTCAAATATATAATATCTGTTTAATTGATAAATCATGTGATTCCTAACTCCCCCCTGGATCTGTCCACGGTGACATTTAAGACTGACGGGAAAATTTTCGTTTTGCTTTCATGGTTTTTGTATATCCATTTAATTTTTGGAACGGCATCTTAAAACGATCGAATAAACTTGGAATTTTTTAGCCAGAAGCTTTTACTTACGTCTAGTTAGAACGTGGTTCCGTGCATACTGGACTCCATTCATGATGAGTTGGCTTCCCCTCCCTTTCCATTTTTGCTTTATTACTTTTGTTTTTTGCAGCTGTTTTCATGACATTCCAAGTTATAATCTGCAGAACTTGAGTCTTCTAGATGATCTGATTGCACTGCTGAGTCCTCAGTATTCATGAGTTTCTCTCACATTTCCTTCTGATTGGCAGGTGTCTTTCTATTCTAAGAATGAAAAGTAGCTGTCAAACAGCAATGAGCTGACGGAGTGAGCCGCCATTCGTGAACACTAGGACCCCAGGGCTTTATCAAAATGGCTGCAACTATAGTTCTAGATTCAGGGCCCCTGTCATTACTTTATGTAGCCCTCAAATAGGGTGCATAAATCCAGTGTCTGATTCCCTTTAATAATGTCCCATTATTGTCAATCATTTGACTGCAAAATAGCTTTCTTATTGTGCTAAAACCTATATTGGCCCATATTATCAAGATTTTCAAAACTTACTTTCAGCTACAAAATACACATGTGATTCACTGCAGTCTGGAATTTTAATGAAAGAGGCAAAAAATTTAAATAAAGACATTTACTATTCTGTCCGTGTGAGTTCTATTGCAAGAGCAAAATATTTTTCCATTGTGTTGAAAAAGATATTAGGCTTGTATTAAATCATGATTTGTAAAAGTTCAAAGAGACTGCAAACTTTTAAGAGTTAATTCATATTGTATAAAAATGTGAAACTCACAACCGAAAAATTGTATTTTCTGTCTACAGCACAATGATAAATTCATTGACTTTGTCTCTAGGGCAGTCAAAGCAGCAAAAGCAATTTTAAAAATCAATACATCTGCCGAAAATGGCTGTACGTGAATCAGATTACAAAATATAGTCCATGCAAACATAAAACAGTCCTATTTTCCATTTTTTTTGTGGAAATATTAGAGAAAAATTATGATGTAAATTGAGCAAAAGTGCTGTTAAATGCTTTTTATCTAAATTTGATGTGATAGATACTGGAGATGATAGATATGAGATAGATATGAGATAGGTAGATATGAGATGGATAGATAGAGATATATAGATATGAGATGGATAGTTAGAAAGATAGATATGAGATAGATATATAGTGATTAATGATAAGCGAGCGTGTACTGTTAACCCTTTCGGCGAGCATGCTCGGGTGCTTGCCGAGTATTTGCAGCATGCTCGAATGTTATGTTTGAGTCACTGTGTGTGCATGATTTGCGACTGTTTGACTGCTTTAATATATGTGGGGAATGCGTAGCAAACAGGCATTCCTAACATGTATTAAAGCTGTCAAACAGTCGAAAATCATGCACACGGAGTGACTCAAACATAACATTCGAGCACGCCGAAGATACTCGGCGAGCACCAGAGCATGCTCGTAAATCTCGAGTAACGAGCATGCTCGCTCATCACTAATAGTGATAGATACAATGGTGTAAAAAAGTATTTCCTCCCTTCCTGATTTCTTATTCGTTTGCATGTTTGTTACACTTAAATGTTTCAGATCAAGAAAACAAATTTAAATATTAGAAAAAGATAACACAAGTAAACACAAAATGCAGTTTTTAAATGAAGGTTTTTATTATTAAAGGATAAAGAAATCCAAACCTACAGCGCCCTGTGTGAAAAAGTGATTGCCCTCCAAACTTATTAACTGGTTGGTCCTCCATAAAGAGCAACAATTGCAATCAAGCATTTTCGATAACTGACAATGAGTCTTTTACATCGCTCTGGAGCAATTTTGACCCACTTATCTTTGCAAAATTGTTGTAATTCAGCCACATTGAAGGGTTTCCGAGCATGAATCGCCTTTTTAAAGTCATGCCACAGCATCTCAATTGAATTAAGGTCAGAACTTTGACAAGGCCACTCCAAACTCTTAATTTTGTTTTTCTTAAGCCATTCAGAGGTTGACTTGCTGGTGTGTTTTGGATCCTTGTCCTGCTGCATAATCCAAGTGTGCTTCAGCTTAAGGTCAGGAACAGATGGCTGGACATTCTCCTTAAGGATTTTTTGGGAGACAGCAGAATTCATGGTTCTACTTACTACAGCAAGTCTTCCAAGTCCAGAAGTAGGAAAATAGCCCCACACCATCACACTACCACCACCATATTTTACTGTTGGTATGAGGTTCCTTTTCTGAAATGATGTATTACTTCTACACCAGATGTGACATACACCTTCCAAAAATTTCAACTTATGTCTCGTGAGTTCACAGAGTATTCTCCCAAAAATCTTGGTGATCATCAATATGTTTTAGGAAAAACTGAAACAATCCTTTATGTTCTTTTTGCTCAGCAGTGGTTTTCTTCTTGGAACACTGCCATGTATGTCATTTTTGTCCAGTCTCTTTCTTATGGTGGAGTCATGAACATTGTCCTTAACTGAGGCAAGTGAGGCCGGCAGTCTTTTGGATGTTGTTGTGGGGCCTTTTGTGATCTCTTGGATGAGTTGTCTTTGCCTTTTTGGGTCATTTTGGTCAGCCTGCCACTCCAGGGAAGGTTCACCACTGTTCCATGTTTTTGCCATTTGTACATGACTCTCACTGTGGTTCGCTGGAGTCCAAAAGCTTTAGAAATGGCTTTGTAACCTTTTTCAAACTGATAGATCTCAATTGCCTTGTTTCTCATTTGTTCCTGAATTTCTTTGGATTGCAGCATGATGGGGATTTGATGAGGATCTTTTAGTCTACTTCACATTGTCAGGTGGGTCCTATTTAAGTGATTTCTTGATTGTGAACAGGTGTGGCAGCAATCAGGCCTGTGTGTGGCTAGGGAAATTGAACTCAGCTTCCCAAAGATGTGATAAACCACAGTTAAATTATGTTTTAAGAGGGGGGGCAATCACTTTTTCACACATGGCCCTGTACGTTTGGATTTCTTTTTCCCTTAATATATAAAGACCTTCATTTAAAAACTGCATTTTGTGTTTACTTGTGTTATCTTTGTCTAATATTTAAATTTGTTTTGTGATCTGAAACATGTAAATGTGACAAACATGTAAAAAAATAAGAAATCAGGAAGGGGACAAACAATTTTCACACCACTGTAGATAGATAGATAAATCTGAGATATTTAAAAAAGACAGACAAATAGATAAAAATTATGTCTTTTCCACCATGTTGTTGCTTGACAAAGGTTCAATTGTTTATTAGCAGAAATTTTGCTTTTTTACCACATAAGCCACTATATTTTTACATGTGAGCTTTTTGGACTGCTGCCAAATTTTTGAGGATTTCTATTAGATATATTGATACACAGATGATTTTCTGACCAAATACAATGTGTATGACCTAAAAAATGCTTTCCAATCTATATAGTAGTATTGAAATCATGAATTGCCTTGATACAGTTAAATAGCACTCATCAATAAATGATTCAGTCAAATCAAATATTTTAATAATCAAAGTGGTACTAAAATTATATCTTTTTGTATCCAATACCTAATAATAGGAATGAGAGTGATAGGAATATATATATATACACTATGAAACATGCCAAACTCAATTTAATGTGTTCTATTTTAAGGAAAATATTTCTTTCTAAATGTCTAATAGATACCAAAATTGAAAAGAAGCAAAAAATATTGTCTCAAAAAGACAGCCCCATTCCATGCTGTATATAAGTGTGAATGAATATCATAGATGGTAGATCACCTGCTTGGAACCAGTGTAGAAAGCCACTAACAAAAATTTTGGTGGACCCTACCTATCCATGCAGCTCAAAGTCGTTTGTTTTTCAAACCATTTTACGGCTAGCCTTAACTTAAGTAGATTTCTAAAGCTGGATCAGATGCAACCAGGCCAACTTCAAACTAATATTTGCCTGACTTTGACTGAAGCTAAACAGTGACTTTGGCAGTGACACAGAATATGGCTCTATGCTGCTGCTGTCGCAGTCGCGCTCCCTGATGGGTCGCAAAGCAACCACATTCACCGCATTCCATTGCGATGTTGCAGTAGCATTGAATGATCTTTTAATCTGCATAGTGTACAAATTCACATTGCGGACCCTAATCTTATTGAGACACTCTTTATTGTGAGATCAAAGTATAATATATCACCGATATACAACAAAAGTGCTGACATGTAACCATATTCATTTGGTTAAAATTAAACAACTAAGATTTTGTGTAATTTGATTTGTTCAAGTTAACTTCACATCTGCTTCATATTTTTGGTTTTCTGTTCCATCATAAGAAAATAAAAATTAAAATAGGCATAGATTGATCTAGTACATGATGGACACCAGTGGCACCAAACAGATCCCATTGATTGTACGGATGTTCATCAAGTTTCCATCATTATTATGATTTGCAGGGAAAAATAGTAATGTGTGCTATGCTAGATTTTCTGGCTTTTTTAAAGGTTTCTAAGAGAATCTAGCCTAGGACGCTTATCACCCAGGAAGCAATATATTCCCTATCTTAAAACTACAAAAACATCATACCTTCACCCCCAAAACAGGATCAATCAATCAGTATACTTGAGCAAGATGATTCCCATCTAATGGATAAATAGGCAGGAGTTGTTGACCTCGGTGTATATCAGTGCAAGCAATTCCAGAAGAAAAGATAGTAGGACAACGTATTAAGATATTTAACTTGTATCTTGCCACTGAGTTGTGCTACCATGGCAGTTACAGATTTCTTCTCGCCTGAGTGCACATAGCAAAGGAATAAAATTGGTTACCAAGGTCTGTTGCTCAAAAATATTACTTGTTTTTGCTGCATGTTTTTTACTCCCTAAATGACTGGAGTGACTGAAATATTGATAAAACAGATGCTTTCACATTGTCACTATGTTCTGTTGAACTGATTTTGGTTTTGGAAAGAAAAGTGATACTGCATAATATTTTGTAATACCAATAAGCTTTGTTCTGCTCGCTTTCAGTGCGGGAACTTGAAGCTAATAGGCAGACATAATACAATTTCGAAGTCAGAATACCCTAAATATTACATTTCAACGTGTCTATAGGATATCTTTATTTCTTTGTCTTGAAGTTAGGGTTAAGTGGAGGCTATTTTTATTTGTGATAGTCCAAGGCACATAACTTGAACGTTATTTTTTCAATATATGAATTTTTTATCAATATTAGCTGCAAAAAAGTTACATATATTATTGATCAACTTAAAGATATTTTCTGCGGAATAAACATTATTTTTATACAGATTCATAAAAAATTGCCTTTATTTTTTATTCCATGTTGACACATTGGAAGTACCTGGTCAGCCAATCACTGACCACAATGGTGACCCGCCTCAGCCATTTCAGACATTTTTAGAATGTTGAGACAGATTCAGAATTTAGTGATCAACAGGTACCGAGTAAGTGTTGGAAGAGGAATAGGTGAGGGTGAACTTTTCTTTTTTTAACTACTCTTAGTA
This sequence comes from Phyllobates terribilis, assembly GCF_046119375.1. Classification (NCBI taxonomy): domain Eukaryota; kingdom Metazoa; phylum Chordata; class Amphibia; order Anura; family Dendrobatidae; genus Phyllobates; species Phyllobates terribilis. The sequence goes on along the minus strand of NW_027362769.1, from coordinate 249,957,557 downwards.
GTTTTGAAAACAATGTGTCTACCAATGGAGTTACTGGTTTGGCGTATCCATGTTTATCCTAAGTCATGTGGCAAGGCTATTTTATGAGTCGATATTGCCTTGCTGCATGGAATAGGTGGTGATAGAGATAAAGTCCTCCTCCTTCTGAAGAGGCTATTTGCATATTTACATTTCCAGAGATGCATTGCATGGCCTACAAGTCTCCTTACACCAGCTTGGCACTCTCCGCAAGGTGAAACATTCCCCCTTTGACTTTTGAAAATAATGTTAATTCTCCGGACACACTTTTTGTTTCTCTATTGAGTATGTGACTCTCATGATATTTCAACAAATATTCTTTCTGAAACTCTCAGTTGGTAAAAAGAAGAAAGAGACAGTGTCCAATCTTGGTGAAAAAAAACTTCAAGGTTCCATTTATTCTGCCATAAATGAATAAATGAAGCCTTAAAGTTTTTTTTCACCTAAATTGGATGCTGTCTCATTCTTCTATTGATTTTTTTTCCAAATGGTCTCCTTGGAACTTTGGTGAGTCCTTTTCGAGCCTATGTGCTCTTTGTCATTTTCCAATATTGGAGTGCTATGTGCCACCTCTACTATACTGGTCCATAGTTAAAAAGAGTCTGTCAGTACAAAATGTTCAAACAAAGCACAGGCTATTGGTGTAACCAAACAGTTCAGTACACCTTCCCACCTACTTGTATTGCACCCATCTCTGCACCCTTTTTCTCAATTAACAGCTCTGGCATTACAGGAGCTATTCTTGGAAAAAGAGGGAAAACAAGAAGATAAAGTGCATTAAATTTGCGCTAAGTTTGAACAGTCTTTTTCTGACAGACACCATTTAAGGCCATGTTCACATGTGTAGTATTTGGTCAGTATTTTATATCAGTATTTGTAAGCCAAAACCAGGAGTGGTGGAAAATACAGAAGTGGTGGTATTATACTTTTCCTCTGATTGTTCCACTCCTGTTTTTCTATTACAAATACTGATGTGAAATACTGACCAAAAACTGAACTTGTGATTGTTGCCTAAATGTGATATTTTTTACATCTTTGTTACACTGCAAACAAATATCCTATGCACAGTTCCTATACTAAGGCTCTCAAAAGAAATTAGGAATTATGATAAAATACAATAGAAGATAATTGACTTAAAATAATCATGTAAGCGCTGCCAGCCAATTAATCCTATTGTTTTTAGAAAATGGAAACAATGGGATGTGTTAATTAACTTTGTCATAAATGATTTCCCAATAACTAACAACTGTTCTTTTTCTTTGTTCTCTCCTTTTCTCCTGTCACAATAACATTTTTTTTTACAATATCTATGACAATATACATACGTTACATGTAACATGTCACACATGTATAAAGCATTTAATCCGGAAAAAAAAATGTGTGTAGGTTATTGTCATTGTAAGACAAGATTGTTAATCTAGAAGTGTCATTACTACTCAATAGGCATCGCTTGTTAATAATAAATATACTAACTCGCTTGAATTAATGTAGAACGGCCAATTAACACTTATATTTTATTATAAAGATCCCAATTAGGCCATGTCCATCAAATCCAAACGCATTCTGCATCCAATATATATAAATAGGATTTTTGAAACCCTATTCACATATTCTTGAAAAATCTGGGTGGCGTTTTGGCATCGCAATGTAAAAAATTAATCACATGCACATTAATTCTACAAATTCCACAATAAATAATGAATTCATTCTACAAATTCCGCAATAAATAATGAATTCATTCTACAAATTCCACAATAAATTCCACAATAAATATCCCCACTAAATAACTGTATTGTGCAGATCCTCGGTACATTAATGCCACCTATAGTTTCTCCCCAGGACAGATTCCGGTTGGTAATTTATGACACATAATGTAATTAGTTATTTTCTTTTTCTAGTAGCAAAAAACACCATCAGTAATAGCTCTGTATTTATTATAGTAGACAGTGTCAAACACATGGAAAAGGGCAGCTCTGCTTTCTTTATCATATGCACCATTCCCCCGCGGCTTTCTTCTATCCATTATACCGTGCTGCTGCTTTGCTGAGATGGCAATAAGGTGCAGCTGCTGGATCAGCTATAGAGACATCACTAAGTAACAGAAAAGCCCTCTGAGATCCAAGCAGGGCTTTCTATGTAATGTATTGTAATACTTTGTATGGAAGGACATCTCATGGGCCGCACATTTATCAAAAATAACAATCCGCTACTAAAAATATACAAAAACAATTAGGGACTTAACAAAAATAGAAAAAAACAAACAAAAAAGTTCTATCCATCTCTATGACAATACAGGCGTAACATAAAGTGAAGAATTGTGCCCGTGCGATATGAAATCAATTAGGAAGATGTAGTTTGGGTTTGACATTTGTAAATGTAAGCTTATATTAATAATTTGCATTTGGCAAACTTAGGTGAAAAAAAAATGTACAGAGACAGACAACCAACTCCAGAATGTTAATGTACCCTTTCTGCAGACGCTCGTGTCTGGATGCCATTTAACACTGAGAAATAGTGCTGATTTACAGCTATTGTACACAAGGTTCGGGAAAAAAGACCTTTGACGTCAATCAGCCATTAAGAAGATTAAAACCAATTTTTGGTCTCATTTAATTATTTTAGATTTTTTTTTTGCTTGCCTGCTTTCATTGTGTCTTCAGAAAATCAGTGTTAAACATATTGTGTATATTCTTATGCCCAAGCCTGTGAAAGTTACTCTGGGGCTCATGTGTAGCAATACCAACAAAGCTTGGCCATGCACTGAACTTCAATGGGTGCAGTAATGTCAAAAATACAGTACCTACTATGGCACCAGATGGGGATGTGATAAATAGGAACTATTGGCTTAAAGTGGATCTGACATTGAATTTCACAATTCAAACTTATTAGATAAAAATGCTAGATCTGAGAATAATGGCTGTATAATCCTCATGATGACATGAACATTTCACAACTGACTAGTCTAAGTATTTCTACTTTTACTGAGCAGAGTGAAGTTTTTGCAGCAGCAGAGACAGGGGAGACTAAGGAGCTGGTTAGCAGGGTAGGTGGGTGGAGATTATGCTTCATTATGCAAAAGGATCATAGAGTCATTCTCATGTGGATTTAAGTAAGTACACCAACCTCATCAGGTCTTAGAACTCCTTTTCATAATCTATCTAGTTTGTATTATGAAATCCGGTGACAGATCCTCTTTATACGGTTTGCATGAGAATACATCAATGGGAAACTGTCACCAGGTTTTCCCCATATAAACTAAATACCATCACATTTAGGTCATCATGAACAGCCCTCCAAGAACCGGTTCATAAGTGCCCAGCTCACACGCATATCAAATAAAAATACTTTTTTTTAGAGTTGTCCTGTTTTGTATGCTAATTGGCCTGGTCTGGTTTGGTGAGTGTCGCTAGTCTGTGCTCAGCGTCTGCTCTGCTCCCCTAATCGCCGTCCTCTTGCCTCGATTGATGTGGCTGATGTGTCTTACGTCATCCATAAAGAGTCTGTACAATTCCCTCACTAGCACATTAGAGAATAGGGTCTACACAGGCACTACAGACTCTGTAGATGGCCACTTAAATCAATGCAGGAGGATGGATATTGCCAGGACTGAAGAGGTGCCAACAACCAACCAGCGACTCTCCTTGGACCAGATCACGCTAATTACCATACAGCGTGATCCAAACATAAAAGGTATTTTATTGGCATACTGATGATGAGCTGGGAACTTATTATGTGGTTTCTAGAGTGCTGTTCAAGGTAACATAAAGGTGGTGGACTAAGTTTATATAGGGAAATCCTGTTGACAGGTCCCCACCACCTCTCGCCCCCAAGCAAGTAAACATTTTTTTATTAACAACTAGTGTTCTAGAGTACACCTGATTCTAAAAAATATATTTTTTTAATCCCCAACTACACATTAAAGAGGTTTTCCACTACTTCAATATTGATTGCCTATCCATTGGTAGGTCATCAACGTCTAACTGGTGTGGGTGCGACATTCGGCACCACTGCCGATCAGTTGTTCTTGGTGCCGGCAGCTGCCAACAGTTGCCAGAAGTGTTCAGTTGCGGAGCTGCGCCGTCTACTGATAGTGGCCGCAGTTGGGTAGTACACATTCGCCCCCTATTGATTTGAATAGGGGCCGAATGTGCAGTACCCGTCCGTGGCCACTATCAGTAGACGGAGAAGCTCTGTAACTGAGCACTTTCAGAAGCTGCCGCCGCCGAGAGAAGCTGATCGACGGAGGTGACGGGTGTCGCACCCCCACCAATTAGACATTGATGACCTATCCTATGAATGTTAAAGTAGTGGACAACCTCTATAACTAAGTAGATATTCATTTGCATTTGTTTTACCAGCTAATTTGTTGTCATTTATTGACCACTATATCCAGACTGAATTATCTCAAGGCAAATAAATAGAGTATCATCTGTCTATTATGGAAAAGCTCGTGGTACAAGTAATTCCATTTTAGAGGTCAGTATGTATGTATTTTATATGCAGAATTGAAAAAAACATTGAGACAATGAAATAGTTAAAAAAAAACAAATAACCTAATAACAATACCCATATTATCAATACTTACATTAAAATCATGTAAAAAAAATAAAATAAAAACAATTAAATAAGAAACAGCAAAAAAATGTTTAGAAGCAATTTGTCAACAAACCAGATTTATTCATGTATTCCAGTTATTTTAATGCTTAATATTTAATCTTATGGAAGGGATTACTCAGTTTCCCTGTCCAGTCTGCTGTTCAGTCTTGCTCCGGGCATTACATTTTAATAATATTATCTGTTAGCATAGTTTATTAACATGTGTGACACACAGCACATGTCATCTTAATATGAGACCTAGGTTACAGATATTAGAATAATCCTGACATGGGTAAGGGTGAAATGATATTACTTACAAATTACCTTCCAGAGAGAAGATTACCATGCACTCAGAAGTACTGTATTTATATGCTAGCATTGGCTTGCATGTATTTCGAAGAGTTGTGGCCAAAAGGGAAGATCTGACCTTTGCGGTTGATCTGTAAGAATATGTTTATAAACCCTGTCACTCTGTGAACACTAAGGCTTCATGTTAGTTTTCATGCTATTTTTGTACTCCGAAGGCCCCATTAGTAGATTAATATATACTAGAGTTCTTTATCTTGGAATAATTCTTAACGGAATATTCTAAGTAGCCTATTGCTTTCGGCTGAATCATATATTGCTGGGGTTTTTTTTACAATTTGATGTATTTTTCCAACCTTATTTGAGAACCTTGTGAAAAATACAACTGTTTTGGGCACAGTTTTCTTGAAAACTTGATAAATATCTGAATTAGTTAGAAACTTACCCATACACCTTCCATAGTTGTTGGCCAAATGATCACAAACGCCTTTGACACAACCTTGTTCTCCGATTATCCTTGCATCCAACCTAATCTGTTGAGGAGTCAGGTGATTTTTCTGTAATGTGGTCTACAGTCATTCAGAAAAATATATTCTTTTAAGGTTTGGAAATTTCAGATTTGGCAATATATAAATGGCTTCTGTAGAGTAGTTTTTCCAGGAGTTAAAAAGTGATACTGGCCAACGAGAGGTCATTATTAGACATGGCTAAATGCAGATGGGTAATTACAGCTTGCAACCTATTTGGGTATATGTGCAAAAATCTCCAAATTCATAAAAATGTATCAAATGTGTTCTGGTCTCAATATCAATAACATTTTCAAATATACTTGCATTATTAAATGTGGTCTATGTGGAAGCTAGACTGTTGTGCTTTAATGTTGTCTGGGCCACTGGAGTAGGCCAACTTTAGTGCCTCTCTACTTCTTTGATGTTTGCAGAATTGGGGCTTGTACAGTTCAAGCCAATTACCCAACAATGACACTGGCCAAAGTGAATTAATCAGAAGCACCACTTTACAGATAGAAGGAAGCGGTACGCTCCTGCAGGGGAAGTTGAGGAAACTTCTTAAACTTTTAATTATCTGTAGACTTAGTCTCCAGTCAGATGCAAACCAAGGACATTGGGGAAACATTGTTAACCACTGAGCCATAGTACTGTCTTCATAATAGTTAAAATAGTCTTTTCCACCACCACTTCCCATTTGACCCTGTCAAGAAACAAAGAGTGTGATGAACACAATATTTTTTTCATGTACGTATATTTGACGCTGCAAATAAAGAATACACAACGTTTCAAACTGGGAAAAATCCCTCATACAGCTGACCCATGCAAAGGGGCATACCTGAACCGTTTTCCTAATTTGGCTGAATAGAACAAGTGTTATATTTCATATTTAAAGACAGCCTTGAACAGGCAGAATAGTCATTTTTTTATTACTTAATTATTTGACAATGGTATAAATAGTAAATTCTCACATTTTTCTAGCATAAGAAATGGATATAGCCAAGGTGACTGGCTGGAGACCAATGATGGCAGCTTGTAGTTTGTTTATAGGGTTGAAGCAGGAGCAGAAAATATAAAATTAATTACGATGAGTCATATTCTGTCTTCGTTCAGTATTTCATCAGTATTTTACATCAGTATTTAGAAATACTGATGTAAAATGCTGACCAAACACTGAACATGTGATCGTAGCTTCTTACTATGAAAACACTCCGACCACTTAATGTAGCAATTGCAATTAATACTATTTAGGATTCCTATTTATGCAGTTTCCCAAACTTAGTTCATGTGAATTCAAAATAAAAATCAAGAAAACATTGTCAACTCTCTACATTATAGCAGCATTAGCATCAATTATCACAAATGGGAAATATGAAGCATTGTGTCAAGGGAAGTATACAACAGAAGACATTTGTTGAAAACCAATTTTCTCAGGCAAGGGAAGCTATTAGAATTTAATGAAGTAGTTAGTCAGCTTTGTATAAATTTCAAACATGCATCATTTGCAAAGTCCACGCACGATTAATGCAAACCATCTTTCAAGCACATTTGATCTAAGTATCAAATATTGATGACAGGTCCATCGATCAAAGGGCTGGAATATGACGGGAAAGATCAAGGTAATATTTTAAAAAAAAAAAGGAGGCTTGTTTTTTTCCAATATTAGCAAATCATAAACTGAATCCTATAGGAAAATATAAAATATAAACCAGACACTCACCTCATTACAAAATAAGCTTATATTACATTTTTCTGCTCTGATTCTTATTAATGTATTTGCTTATTGATCTTCTGGCCAGGAACATTTATTGATTTTTCAGAAGTATCATTAGAAATCCTGTACAATGCTTTTCCAGAGTTCTTCACAGAACTACTGAGGCATTTACTGATTTGACAAATAGATCTGGAAAATCAAGGGAGATCTAGATTGGAGGCATCTGAGGACATTCTTCTGGGGCACCACTCTCATTATTCTTTAACTCTGAGTACATACATACAATCAGAACGTACTCCCAAGGCTACTGTGAAAACTGAGTAATAAAAAATGTATGTATAGCCCAAAAAAAAATACAAGCTTGTAGGGATTTATTACTTAAAATGTTCAGCCTTTCTAAATAGAATCCCAAACATTATGATCATGCCTCCATGTATAGAAGACATAGGGCCAAGCAGTGGACTGCAATCTACTAATAAGAAAGCTGCAGCTAGCGAAGGGGCAATAGAAATGATAAAACAGATCAATGAGTGGAAAGGTGGATGGAACAGCAAGGAGTCCAAAATAATCATCTTATATTTTATGATTGAACTAATGAAAGTGCCAATGGGGGAATAGACCTCCAAGAGAAGATACCAGGCTTAGCCTAGGAGCAACATAATTACTTGCTTCATTCCTTTTAGTTGTCCATTAAAGGGAAACTGTCAGCAAGTTTTTGCTACCTCATCTGAGAGCAGCCTGATGTATGCAAAGAGAAGCTGAATCCAATGATGTATCACTTAGCTTACTGGGTGCAGCCATTCTGATACAATCAGAGTTTCTGGATTTAACAATAGAGCAGAGCTGAGAAAGCTAACCCCGCCCACACCAGGCTCTGTATATACAATGTCCATAGGCAGTGAGGTGCCTATCATAGGAAGGGGCGTGTCAGACTAGCATGCAAGCACTGCTGTGTCCCAGTAATGATAAGCTCCTGGTGCTAAAACAATCATTGCAAGCAAACAAAAATGCAGAGCTTGATAGGAGAGGCATCTCTGAAATCTGTGTTTTAACCCCTATAGCATGCTGTCTTCAGATTACATAGCAAGAATATACTGACAGGTTCCCTTTAAGTTCCATGATACAGTGCCTTTAGCACTATTTGTTATTTTTCTGTAATTATAAGCTGGACAGAAAAACAATATGGTTACACCACTGCCACTGATCACATTCAACTGAAAAAAACATATCAAAGATGCGTAATCTGAGCACTGAGACCCCCTGCCCAATGCTAAAATGGAGGACTAATTCTACACTCGTCTGCATACTGTACTATATAGCTGTCCGCCAGAATAAATGGAGTGGCAGCACGCAGAAGCCCACCATTCAGGTAATTTATATAGGTCTTTGCAGTGAAAACCACACTGATCTAGTAGTTATGACTAGACGTGAGCGAATTTATTTAAGTAGCATTGAATTCTCTTCAAATTGTACAAAACTTCAAATTCTACAGAATACACATTTGTTGTAATTCACTCGGTGCAAATTCAGCAAAATGGCATCCAGTTGAGGGCGGTCAAAAGGTAAAAAAAATGATCACTCACTTCATTGCTCACTTGTCTCCCACTTGCGCAGCCTGCCATCTTGTCCTCTTCCTTATCGCTATCCTCCATCACATGCATCATCCTTGGCCTGCTTCCGGTGCCAAGGAATACTATTACATCACTGCGTGCCATCTTGAAACATGACATCACAACCAGGATTCCCTGAATCATTAACTAGGCATTGGGTGTTACACTTGGAAACTTTGTGACTTCATGATGTGTGCCATGATTGCACGGTGTGCAGTGATGTTAGATGCCTACTAGGTGTAGAGAAAAGCAGGCTGAGGAGGATGAGAATGACGGGGGAAGGCCTAAAGAAGTGACACACAGGACCAGACCGAGGGCTGTGATTTTTTTTATCCTATGCTCATTATGTTCTGGGGTCTGAAAATTTGATTTGCATCAAGTAACTTTAATGGAAACCAAATTTCACTGTTTAATTTGCATAATTTGCGACATCTCTAGTTATGGCCTTTCCTGTGGAAGCTAATTAGAATATCCTTTTAATTGTTAAATTACTTTAAATATCCACTGTATTTTTCATTTGTAGCTAGGTAGAAGCTATTAGACACATTTGATTGTGAATGACCATAATTTCACAAGACGACTAGGGATGAGCAGACCTGTAGAAGTTCAGGTTCTTGTACCTGACCTGAACTTTTTCCAAAGTTCAGTTTGGGTACCAGAACTGTACCCGAACTTGAACCAGAACCCAACCCAAAGGGGATCCAAACTTTTGAGCTGTAAAATTCTTTCTTTATGCAACAAACTTTCCCCGGAACTCCGAACATTGCAACGGAATTCCAGGAGAAGCCCGTGATCGGCGTTTAGCACCGGTCATTAATTTTCCGGTATGAACTCCAAACTTTTAAGTTTGAGTTCGCTCATCTCTAAAGATGACCCAAGACAAATCACCACCAACAATTATAATATCAAGACTTGCTGCTTCTGGTATGACATGGTGGTATACCAATGGCTTTATTTGTAGTTGTAGAATATGTACATATAAAAGCATTATCAATAATTCATGCTATGCACTTAATGCAACTAACGTACAACTGAACTGAAGAGTTAATACTTGTTTCAGTTAAAATCAAGGAAAAAGCATACTGGGCAGCAAACTACACAAAAGCTATATTATTACTCAGATCCAAAAGTAAATCCTGACAGTCGGAAATATCAATTCTATTGCTTTTGCAGAGTAAGAAATGTGTTACATCTAAAAAAGCATATTCAGCACCACTGACAGCTCCTATCTGGTTCATTTGAGACCAGTGGCCATGCTTTCTGCACATATCCCAATTCCCTAATCTAATCTAACTCTGTGGGGTTTATGGGGGTTCATTTACGCAGCAGAAGCTGTACTATAATTGTCACATGTGCCAGCAGTGCTTTGTGCCATCTGGGTATAAAAAAAAGAGGAGATACTACTACCAGAGAGAAAGATCTTTATTCCATTACCAAGGTAATATAAAATAAGAGCGGCAGCAGAGCAATTGCAGGCTGAGAAATAGCCGGCTATGTAGCTATAGTGAAATGTCAAAGTATAATGAAACAGGGGAACTGTACTGCTTTATGATATGAGCTGAGTTACAAGCAGGTGGCAGCAGTAAATATGTATATAAATAACAATATGAGGACATGTCAGAACTATACCTCATCTCTTACAGCAAGTCTTCTAGGAAATGGCACTTGAAACTTTTTACAACTTTACTTTTATATTAGCATTTGTAGTAGGAAACATCTTACTTGCTAGGAAAGTATATTTCTGGGCTGGTTTGATAGAAAATGTGGCCATGGACAGTCAGCTCTTCTTGCTACACAACAATGCCATTCCGTGCACGTAAAATATCCCCGTACAATGGCTGACTATTAGAGATGAGAGAACCTGAACTTTTAAGTTCGGGGTTCTTACCGGACAGTTGGTCGTCCCCGGAAGTCGGTTGCAAAGTTCAGATTTCCAGGAAGTCCGTTGGAGAGAGAGAGAGAGAATATGAATCCAGATCCAAAGTTTGGGTCCCCATTATTTTTACAGGGGTTCGGGTTCTGGTTCTGGTACAGTTCTGGTAACCATAAGTGAGCGGACCTGTGGAAGGTACCAGAAAACAAACTTCCACATGTCCGCTCATCCCTACTGACTATAATTCCAAACAATATACAATAATAATTGCCATAATACTGCAATTCAATACTTACATAAACTTGCATTCAGTGTCCAAATACTGATCCTCATGTAAATAGCAAAGGACAGTGAAGGTTTACATGGAAAAATGTCTTAAAATTTCTTATTATTAAAAGCAGATCTGAATTTGTCATTCATGCATTTGCTGCAAAATGGTAGCTCAGGAGGTTTACCTGCAGTCCAATGTTTTGTTGGCGTCATTTAGCAGTATTTCTACTTTTGTCAGTTAGTTTAGCAAGCAATAAAACAATAAAGCCAAGCTAAAGCACCATTTGGCAATGCCAGCTGAGCTCAAACAGTTTTATGCCACCTGTCTACTGCAGCCCTCGCTAAGTGAACACAGCCAGAGAATATTTTGTTCAGTGCTGCTTCTAAGCTTTCTACCTCGGTAACACGCAGGACACGTGCTCAGTCTGCTGAACCGCTCTCACACCTGGATGTAGATGGCAAACTAGTCAACAGCGTAGATGTGTTACTGATGATGCTCTGCCATGGTTCATGTGCACAGTTACTAAAATGCATCTGTTGGTCTATATTCTTGGTTTTATAGTCAATGTCTTCTTCTAGTGTAAATATGCTGTCATGTTAGAAATAAATGCGCCTCATGTAACGCAACATAAGTATCAACCATGGGTTCTATCATTTGAGATTCTATTGATCTGCCTTGATTTATCCAATAGGTGATTATAAAAAGAAAGATAGATAAATGCATAATGTCACACTGTGCAGTTCAGCAACTGGCATTTTAGGCAAGGCACCTTATAATAGCTTTTATATATCATGTCATTCTATGCAAGAAGTCTGGGGCAGAAGATTGCATCAAGATTTTGCTACATTGTAATCTGGACAATGTTTGTATATCAGGTGGGAAGTGATTCAGTCAGTATTATGCAACCAATTTGTAGTTAAAGGGGTTGTCTGGGACTTTTATATTGATGGTCTTTCCTTAAAGTGGTGGTCCAGCACCTAAAATGTATTTTATAAATATCTATCATTACACCCTAACCCCTTTTGTAATTTGCTTTATTATACTTCTCCCTATCTAGCTAATCCCTAAATGTGCTTTTTATTACTCTTCCTGTAATGTTTCATTTGAGAGGAGACTCAAATGTGATGTCACAGGAGGCTGGGGCTGCACTCACTTCTCACAGCGTCCATCACCCCTCAAGGAACAGAATCCCAAAAGGGGCAGCGCTGCAGTTATTCACTAGTTTATTGCATTGCCACCCTCTCTGAAGATGTCCTGGATCCTGGATGATGGATGCTGTGGGAGAGGTGAGTGTAGTGCCATCACGCTGGTTCTATCTTAGCCACGACAGTAGCTTCTGAGAAAGACGAGATCCGGGGGCAGAGATTGAAGCAGTGAGTAACACCAGTGCTAACCTACAACTTTTAGCACTGCCCTCAAATGACTTGTCATCAGGGGGTGCTGATGGTATCATTCACTGCTTCTTTCACTGCCTCCTGATGACAATTCATTTGAGGTTGGAGCTAAAAGCAGACAGTGACACCAGTGTTACCCCCTGATGATAATTTGTTTGAAGGCACTGCTTGAAGCTGTTGTCACTCACTGCATCTATCTCCACCCCCTGCCTATGTCTTTCACACTTAGAAGCTATGGCAGTGGTGGAGACAGGAGCAGGGAGCTGGTGCTGCACTCTCCTCTCCCACATCGTCCATCACCCAGGATCCAGTACATCTTCAGAGAAGGCAGTAATGCAAGAAACTAGTAAGAGACTGCAGTGCTGTCCCCCTTTGGGTTCTGTTCCAAGAGGGGTGATAGAGGCTGCAGGGAGTGAGTGCAGCCCCAGCCTCCTGTGACATCCTGTTTGAGACTCCTCTCAAACGAAACGTCACAGGAGAGGGAAGTAAAAATATCACATATTTAGGGATTAGCTAGATATCACAAAAGTAGCTAGAGTCTAAGGATAGTTAGAAAATACATTCTAGGTGCCAGACCACTCCTTTGTGATAGTTCAACAATTTCTAATTAGTGTGGGTGTGACATCAGGTACTCCAGATGATCAGCTGTTCACTGTGCTGTGCTGTGCTGTACCCTAACACTCTAGGTTAGAGATCAGTAGACCTGGATGTTAAGGTGTCATAAAATATAAATTAGATGGATTCCAGGTGAACTAGCTGTCCTTTGTAGGACCTGCCAATCGTTCAATGTTTTTTGTTCTCACAATATATAAGCCACATACAGAGGTATCAGGGAGCAGTATACTATTGTTTTCCCATTAGCAGAATGTGCTTAGGCATAGGGGTGTCAGGAGGAATAGCTGTTAGCAGAACACATGTTTGGACTATGTGCATGGTTACGTTTAGTCCACTGTGGCTTTATCACAGTTCATGTTTTGCCATCACCAATCTTTTTTAGTAAATTTGCCATTGATGAATTGTTTAGATCTCATTGACCTTGTTGTATACCTATAGGAAAATATGAAACCCAAACAAATGAATCCTATATTCTGCATAGTTATGAAAGATAACGATTTCATTTGGCTTTGTACAATCTGAAGGTCACATTTTAATGTAATTTGTTCCAAATTGACACATTTCATTATTTCACTCTCCAGCTTTCTTCATTCTTCAATAAAGTCTCATCAAGAAATCCCACAAAGTAGCTCTGGACAAACGTGGTAATAGTCTAATTACCTCACGGCTCAGAGCAATGTAGAATTTCTACTGATAGCCAAATTGCTTTCTGTTTTTCACATAGCCCAGCAGCTTTGTTACACAATGGTATAAACAGCAATGAAAGCTGCACTTTATGAATCTATTTGAGCCGCTCACATTTCTCTACATGCCACTTTGAAGGTAATTTGTAAGTGAATGCTGAACAAAAGTAGTATGTAATACAAAATTTACCTAATCGGCACGCACAAATGCCTCCTTCATTTAAATAATTTGTAATTACATTGACTTGAGGAAGCATTCTGTATAAATTCTCTAATTTAGTTCCCACTGAATTAATCGTGAGCTGCAGAAGTTCAACTGCACAGATACAAGTTTATTAAAACAACAATTTAGATGACTGCCAATGATGACACCACAATACCCAGCTTTATCCACGGGATACATTTATTTTCCCTTTTTCAGAAAATAAACATGATTAAACTTTGAAGTTTAATTCATTTCTAAAATAACAGCTGTATTTGCATGGAATTTGTGTTACAGGACAGCACAGTTTTGTATAATATAGCCATCTGACGACTGGTAATTATTCAAAACATTGCCAAAGCCTCTGTGTGTGTGTTTGTGTTTGTGTGTATGTTTATGTGTGTGCCTGTATGTTTGGGTGTGTATTTTTATGTGTGTGTATTTTTGTGTGTTTATGGTTTTGTGTGTTTATTTATGTGTATGTTTATGTGTGTATATGCTAGTGTGTGTATGTTAGTGTGTGTGTATGTTTATGTGTGTATATTTATGTGCTGTGTATATGCCTATGTGTGTATGTTTATGTGTGTATATTTGTGTGTGATTTTTATTTTTGTGTACGTTTATATTTGTTTGTATGTTCATATCTGAGTATGTTTATGTGTGCGTTTTTGTGTGTGTAAGGTTTTGTGTGTGTTTTTGTGTATGTTTATGTATGTGTATGTTTGTACATGTATGCATATGTGTGTGTATGTTTATGTGCATATATGTTTGTGTGTGTATGTTTATGTGTGTGTATGTTTATGTGTATATGCTTGTGTGTATGCTTGTATGTGTACACATGTGTGTATGTTTTTGTGTGTTTTTTATGTATGTGTATATTTATGTGTATGTTTGTTCTTATATATATATGTGTGTGTATGTTTATGTGGGTGTGTTTATGTTTTTGTATGTTTATGTCTGAGCATGTTTATGTGTGTTTATGTGTACAGTACAGACCAAAAGTTTGGACACACCTTCTCATTTAAAGATTTTTCTGTATTTTCATGACTATGAAAATTGTACATTCACACTGAAGGCATCAAAATTATGAATTAACACATGTGGAATTATATACTTAACAAAAAAGTGTGAAACAACTGAAAATATGTCTTATATTCTAGGTTCTTCAAAGTAGCCACCTTTTGCTTTGATGACTGCTTTGCACATTCTTGGCATTCTCTTAATGAGCTTCAAGAGGTAGTCAATGGAAATGGTCTTCCAACAATCTTGAAGGAGTTCCCAGAGATGCTGAGCACTTGTTGGCCCTTTTGCCTTCACTCTGCGGTCCAGCTCACCCCAAACCATCTCGATTGGGTTCAGGTCTGGTGACTGTGGAGGCTAGGTCATCTGGCGTAGCCCCCCATCACTCTCCTTCTTGGTCAAATAGCCTTTACACAGCCTGGAGGTGTGTTTGGGGTCATTGTCCTGTTGAAAAATAAATGATGGTCCAACTAAACGCAAACCGGATGGAATAGCATGCCGCTACAAGATGCTGTGGTAGTCATGCTGGTTCAGTATGCCTTCAATTTTGAATAAATCCCCAACAGTGTCACCAGCAAAGCACCCCCACACCATCACACCTCCTCCTCTATGCTTCACGATTGGAACTAGGCATGTAGAGCCCATCTGTTCACGTTTTCTGTGTCGCACAAAGACAGGGTGGTTGTAACCAAAGATCTCAAATTTGGACTCATCAGACCAAAGCACAGATTTCCACTGGTCTAATGTCCATTCCTTGTGTTCTTTAGCCCAAACAAGTCTCTTCTGCTTGTTGCCTGTCCTTAGCAGTGGTTTCCTAGCAGCTATTTTACCATGAAGGCCTGCTGCACAAAGTCTCCTCTTAACAGTTGTTGTAGAGATGTGTCTGCTGCTAGAACTCTGTGTGGCATTGACCTGGTCTCTAATCTGAGCTGCTGTTAACCTGCGATTTCTGAGGCTGGTGATTCGGATAAACTTATCCTCAGAAGCAGAGGTGACTCTTGGTCTTCCTTTCCTGGGGCGGTCCTCATGTGAGCCAGTTTCTTTTTAGCTCTTGATGGTTTTTGCAACTGCACTTGGGGGCACTTTCAAAGCTTGCCCAATTTTTCAGACTGACTGACCTTCATTTCTTAAAGTAATGATGGCCACTCGTTTTTCTTAACTTAGCTGCTTTTTTCTTGCCATAATACAAATTCTAACAGTCTATTCAGTAGGACTATCAGCTGTGTATCCACCAGACTTCTGCACAACACAACTGATGGTCCCAATCCCATTTATAAGGCAAGAAATCCCACTTATTAAACCTGACAGGTCACACCTGTGAAGTGAAAACCATTTCCAGTGACTACCTCTTGAAGCTCATCAAGAGAATGCCAAGAGTGTGCAAAGCAGTCATCAAAGCAAAAGGTGGCTACTTTGAAGAACCTAGAATATAAGACATATTTTCAGATGTTTCACACTTTTTTGTTAAGTATATAACTCCAAATGTGTTAATTCATAGTTTTGATGCCTTCAGTGTGAATGTACAATTTTCAAAGTCATGAAAATACAGAAAAATCTTTAAATAAGAAGGTGTGTCCAAACTTATGGTATGTACTGTATATATATATATTTTATGTACATTTTTGTGTTTATGTGCGTGTTTGTGTGTAAATGATTTAAGGTGCATTCACAATAAGTTAATGAACTGAGTTTAAAAAATCAGCTATTTCTGAACTTGCAATGGTCTTACTGATGCAGAATTTTCAAACTTAATTATTAAGAAGTCTGTAGAGAATAGAATTTAAAATAATTCCATCTATTTTACTAATATGAATGTGTCAGTCTTAACCGTATTTCTGTAATCCTGTTCCTTAACCAGAAATGCTGAAGCCTTCCATGAACCCCTCTCATAAACTGAAGATATGGCAGTTCATGGAATTATGTGAGATAATGTTGAGACATTTAGGCTTGATATATGGGAAAACTCCTGTAACAGGGAACCTGTCACCTCCAGAACAGCTATATTTAGATGCAGATATTAGTAGTAATCCGCAGGTAAATAGAGTATAAAGCATGCCTTACCAGCTTATGGGAGAAAATGAAGTTATATCCTCCCAGCAGCTGCTTGCTTCCAGTAATAGTTTCATTTTTTAAACAAACGCAGCATGGTTAATCTGTGGCATTTTCATCAGGTGTTTTTTTCATGTACTTCCCTGTAAGACAGGAAAATGTAAAAATTCATGTTTAAATAAAAAACATACAGAAAAATTTTGAAAAGCAATAATTAAATTCGTTGAATTATTATTTTCAAGCCAGAAAAAAAAAGCTCTATATGATGAATCCATGAAAAATGTAATTTATAAGGGGACTTTAATGATCAGAATAGCTCTATTTTAATAACAGTGATCAGTATTGTTCAAAAGTAATATTTATTATTGAAACTAATTAAAATAATCATTTTAGTTTTCAATGCACATTAACCAATGAAATAACCAGGATGATTGAAAAAAAGTATCACTAAACACTGACTAATAAAAGTAAAAAGATGTAACACATGTAAGAGCTGCATTGTAGAAGCTCACAATGTTTCAGAAACGTTCACAAGATGCTCACCACAGGACTCCAGCCGACATTCAGATCTAGTGCTGGCAAATCAGAGGAACCCTGCTATGACATTAGCAGTTTGTGGAAACCATTAGATTCCTAGGACAGTTTAAAGAAGGATTACAGTCCAAATCCACTTTGCAACTATACGTGGTGTGAGAGTTTTGTTTTTACCCATTATGGTTAGGAAAAATAATATTTAGATCAATGTAGTAGGCATTGACAGGTGATTTTTGAAACTATGGAGACATAATTCTTCCTTACTCTACCTATCTAGTAATAATAAAAAGAAAAGTAAAAAAATTATAAAAAATGAATATTTGAGAAATCTTGAAATAATTTGAAGAGTGATGCATCTTCTATATCTTGCAACCTGTGGCAAACACATGAATGTCGTTCTCAACATGAGTCAGAGCATAAGATTCAGTTCCCACAATGAGTTTTTGGGTGAGTTTTTGACACTGAATTTGGGTTGTGCAAAAAAATTCAGTGTTACAATTCTAGCAAAGCCGATGGGATTCATAGAAATCTCATTCCCACTGTGCTTTTTTATGATGCGTTAATTGACCTGCGGTGTGTGTTTGAAATCAGCAAAAATCGCAATCTCTCTTGTGGCTACACTGAGTTTTCTGTGCAGATTTTTTCCTTAGAATTGCATTAGATCACGTAAAAAACACATATGTATTTTTAGAACTTTTCCACTGTGGAAAATCACTAAAAACACATGTAATCTGCGCAAGGATGTATCAATAAAGTTTGGTAAAGGAGGCCTGTCAGAAGGATTTTGCTAAGTAAAGTACAAACATGACCATATTGGCACTGTGATACTGATTAAAATGATACCTGGGGTAAAGGAATCCGTTTTGTGGATTTTGTGTAATCTGGGTTTTAAGTTTTCTTATAATCATAGCTTCGTATATCAAGGTGGGGTGATGGGGTGGGACAGTGGGGAAGGACTAGGTGGCAAGACTGTGGGGAAGACTATAGGGCAGGACTCATAGCTTCATATATCAAGAAGGTACTGTGGAGCAGAATTGTGGGGCGAGACTGTGGGGCATGACTGTGGGACAAGACTGTGGGGCAGGATTGTGGGACAAGACTGTGGGACAAGACTGTGGGACAGGACCATGGGCAAGACTGTGGAGCAAGACTGTAGAGCAAGACTGTGGAGCAGGACTGTGGGGCAGGACTATAGGACAAGGCTGTGGGGCAGAACTGTGGAGCAAGACTGTGGGGAAGGACTGTGGATCAGGACTGTGGGGCAAGACTGTGGAGCAAGACTGTGGAGCAGGACTGTGGGGCAGGACTATAGGACAAGACTTTGGGGCAGAACTGAAGAGCAAGACTGTGGGGCAGGACTGTGGATCAAGACTGTGGGGCTAGACTGTGGAGCAGGACTGTGGAGCAAGACTGTGGGGCAGGACTGTGGTGCAAGACTGTGGAGCAGGACTGTGGGGCAGGACTATAGGACAAGACTCTGGGGCAAGGACTGTAGATAAAGACTGTGGGGCAAGACTGTGGGGCAGGATTATGGGGAAAGATTGTGGGGCAGGACAGTGGGGCTGGACTGTGGATCTGGACTGTGGGGCGGGACTGTGGGTAGGGTCTTTGGCTCTGTCACTCCCTCTCCCCTGCTCCTGTTGTCATTATGATCTTTCTGGTTTAAACAATAATGAACCAAGATATAAATCTGCGCATGCACCGCCACTGGCGCCATTTTCCTGAAGTCTGCCAGGAGATCAATATGCTCAAGCAAGGATGACGCCGGTGCGAAATTTAAACAAATGCAACAAGAGCAGTGGAGGGGCCGTGGCATTGCTTGAGACCCTACCCACAGTCCTGTCCCACGGTCCTACCACGATGCACAAAGATATGATAATAAGAAAACTTCAAACCCTGATTACCCAAAATCCACAAAACGGATTTCTTCACCACAGGTATCATTTTAATCAGGATCACATCGCCAATATGGCTCTGTCTGAACGTTTCCTGTCAAAATACTGCTGAAAGGTTCTCTTTAAAGCCAAATACCTGAAAGTATAAAAAACAAAGTATGATATACCGAAAAGAGACAAAGACATGATAAAAAGTAGGTAAAAAATGCAATGAAAAACGCAAGTAACCTAACTTACCTGAAGTGCAGAAGTGCTGCAGAAAGTCTGCAACATCAAAAACTTCAACAGTCTTAATTCTGAAATGTACATCATAAATCTTAAAACAACTCAAAATCTCATGATTTTATCAAAGTCTTAAGTGATTCTGTTATGACTCCTGCTAGTCTCCACTATTAGGTCATAAAAAAAAAAAGTTTTAAAAAATAATTTATAAAATATCTGTACTTTGTGCGGTAAACTGCCCAAAACGCTTACTGCCCAGGGGCCAGTAGTTTTTGCTCTGTCCCTACTTATTACAATGCTTGTCAGATATATATTTAATTAATATTGTAGAAAAACAACTTGAACAAAAAGTAAAATATCTTCGGTATTTCCCGATTTTGCACTCCCGTGCACACGTTACCTTTGGTGAAGTATTTCTTTGAATATTCCGTTTAATTCCCACTACACAAACTGCGGGTTGATAAACATCTTACCCAGTGCTGTAAGAAGATATAGCAGAACATTATCTGTTCAGATTAAGATAAACCACTTTTTCTCATAAAGTCTGTTTGCCTAGTGGGTTGAAGAACATGACAATAAATAGCAGGAGATGCAGAGTAAATCACCTCTCATGCCCTGCAATGTAAATATGATGGCTAAAAAAGCAAAGAAACTGCAAAAAGATAAAGGATTTAAAGAAGGAAAAAAACATACACAAAGAAAGAATTAACTAATATGATGGCACCTTAACACAGAATTATAGAAGGACACGCTCAGTGCTAAGGTATACAGTGAAACCTCAACAAAAGACAACTTCTTTAAGAAAGACACTCTCTATCAAACCAGATTTGCCATAACAAATTCCCACTCCCATTTTAAGGGATTGTCCAGGACTTTAACATTGATGGCTTATCCTTAGAACAGATCATCAATGTCTGATCGGTGAGAATGCATTATCCGCCACCCCCGCCAATCAGCTGTTACCGATGCTGGTGGCGGCCAGAACTGATAAGTTGTTGAGTTGCACAGCACAAGTCCAGCAATGGAATAGTGGCTACATATCCACCCCCTATTGATTCAAATACGGGGCAGATATGAAGTACCCATCTGCAACCACCATATAGTTGATGGATCTGTGCATCTCCTCAACTGGGCAGTTCTGGACACCACCGACACCTGGAACAGCTGATCAGCAGAGGTGCCGGATTTTTTACCCCCATCGATTAGATGTTGATGACAAATCCTATGGATAGGCTATCAATTTTAAAGTCCTGGAAAACCCCTTTAATCTCCACTATATGTTGTATTGTACTTACTGGCCATTTTCTTTGATAACACCTCCATGGGGGTCTGTAAATAGCGTCGGAAAACTGGAAATTGACAAACATGTAGCTTAATTTGTGGACTGTACTGTCCAAAATATTTGGTAGCCACAAAGCTGATGAACTTAGAACTGTGTTTGGCTACAGTTCGTCCTTCTGTTCTTTTCTAATAATGGGCCTCAGTGTTCGATCCTTGTCTGGAATTGGTTCTGTACATGGAACTGATGGAAACAGACAGAAAAGGGCTCCTATGCAAGGACAATATAGGCACTCTTTGTAATACTATAGCTCATCCTAATGCACAATTCTACATGTTTTGAAGGTGCAAATGGGCCCCCTAACCTCTTGTTTCCCTGTGTGGCTGCACAGCTTACACCAATGATATGGCTGTTTTGGTAAATGGGCAGTATGGTGGCTTAATGGTTAGCACTGTAGCCTTGCTGAGGTCCTGAGTTTGTATGTTCTCCCCATGTTTCCTACAGGTATTCCCACACTCCAAAGACATACTGAGAGGGAATTTAGATTGTGAGCCCCAAAAGGGGTCAGCGATGATGATAATGCTTTACAATATAATGGTGGTCTCTGTGATGAATATGACACTACGGTACTGTCTGACCTTATCGTGAAACACAGAGTAGCCTCATCTGTCTGGTAGGATAGCCTTTTATTATTTATTTGAGAAAACTCTGTTTCTAAGCAGAAATAAATATTGAGAATGTGTCACCCCTTATGCAAATGCGATTAGGATTTTGCTTTATTTTTTTTGATTAGAACAGTATGTTCTTTGGTATTTGTGGTAGATTGAGCTGAGAACACAGTGACAGCCTGGAGTTATAATTTCTTTGGTTTTATTGGCTTGTGTGTGAACTCTAACATTGTTTTAATGTAGTTTTTATAATACATGTATACGGCTAATAATTGAACTCTGCCTAGCTGAAATATAATGCTGTAATTCACTGAATTGACATCAGGAATGGCCTATAATTCACTGCAGTGATGTCACACACTTGAGTTATAGCATGCTATATCACAGAGGAAAGAGAAAGTGGTGATGAAGGAGGCAGCGCACAATACACTCAGATGCATTGCACTATAAAGAAAAGAAGGAGATCACTGTAAATCATCCGGCGGGACAATTCTGTAAGTACCACTGGCATTCTAAACATTTGGGTGTAAAACAAACTAATGTTCTGCAGCGTGCACAGTACAATCGGAAGGATGAAAATTTGTTATATTTGTTCTTTGATGAGTAAACAAGATAAAACTAAATAATTACTTCTGCGGAATGAAATGCAAATAACACAGCAGAAGTAGCAACAAATGTACCATAGAATCAATCAAGGAGATTTAGGGTTAAAAATGTCGTGTTTGCACATTCCAACTTTATTGCTATTCTTTTAGTTCATTTAGTAACACCTTTCATTTACAGGGTTCTCTATATATACAATAGAGGGGGAATAAATATATAACATAGGAACACACAAGCCAATAGAATCAACAGCATGAAATTTCTGAGTGGCGAACAGAGATGGAAAGAGAAAAAATCCTAGCTGGAAAGGCACACAGTCTGTGGGAGAAAGAGAAGCAGGAAGATGTATACTGTACTGTCTTATGGGGCAGTAAGGAGTGGGATGCACTAAGCAAATCTTGGAGATTATTTTTTAAGGACTTTACAGGAGGTGATTAAGGTGGAGAGATATGGGGGATACAAGTCCTTGGTATGTTTTTACAAAAGTTTTGCTCTTCAGAGAGTTATTGGTTGCTAGTAGCCCATTAAAGGGAATCTGACAGCAGGTTTTTGCTATGTAAGCTGAAGAAAG
The DNA here is from genome assembly GCF_046119375.1 of Phyllobates terribilis. Lineage (NCBI taxonomy): Eukaryota > Metazoa > Chordata > Amphibia > Anura > Dendrobatidae > Phyllobates > Phyllobates terribilis. The sequence continues at coordinate 249,934,928 of NW_027362769.1, read as the reverse complement.
CATGCTGTAGTGGTTAAAACACAGATTTCACCAATGCCTCTCTTATCAAGCTCTGAGGTTTTGTTTGCTTGCAATGATTTTTAGCATCAGGAGCTTATAGTTGCTGGGACACTGCAGAGCTGTGTATGCTAGTCTGACACACCCCCTCCTGTGATAGGCAGCTCATTGTCTATGGACATTGTGTATACAGAGCCTGGTGTGAGTGGGGTTAGATTTCTCAGCTCTGCTTCTTTGCTAAATCTAAAAGCCCTGATTGTGCGAGAATGGCTGCACTCAGTAAACAAAGTGATATATTGTTGGATTCAGCTTCTCTTTGCCTACATCAGGCTGCTCTCAGATGAAGTAGCAAACACCTGCTGACAGATTCCCTTTAATGGATAAGTAGAGAGGAGAGATTACAAATGAATGAGAAAATGGGTTGACTTACCATGCAGCAGAATTATGTATCAATTAGAGGGGTTTTGGCATCTTAAAGGGAATGCCACAGAGCAGTATGTTGCAGCAGTATATGCAGATTTTGATGAGAGCATCTACAAACATTTGGTTAGGATAGGCAGGATTAGGAATTGGTTCCTAGGTAGAGGCAGCAGGATGTAGTAAAATGTTTGGATGCATATGCTAAAGGAAAGGTTGGAATCAAAGGTCATCCCAAACCCTAAGTCTTGTGAGAATGGTGAACGTATGGAGCAGCATGGAGAAAATCAGAAAGATGATGACCCAGAGACTTGAGTGGCCCAGTGCGATCCGACAATCGAATGCAACTCGTACATGTTGCGATTTTTTTCTTTGGACCAAGGAGAAAATCAGACATATGCACAGCTCCAAAGAATAACATGGGGATAAATGCTATCCATCAAAATGACGAATAGAACTCATTCGATTTCTATGGTCATCTGCACAAGCACTAAAATTGGTATTGTAAACCATATGTATATAGCCATGTAGCAAAATAATTGTGTATTGATAAACAGATGATTTTTTTTGCCTAGAATTAGTGACGTTTTTGTTAGTAGGCTTAAAATCATTCCATAGCTCAACCCAAATGAATGGAAAATGGCTTAGCTGCAGTACCAGGCACAGCCCATGGACTAGAGTAGCAGTCCTTTTTTATACCCCTACACCACCTTTTTAAGAAGACCTTTTATAATCAGATAAAAGTAGCTTGCCTATTAAAACAGTCATTGAGCATAAAAGTCCATTATTAACTTTTACCAAAAGATCTTTTCCTATTTTTCAAAATTGTACGTTATATAAACCATTGTGAATGGTGGAGTGGAAAGTACAATTCTGTTGATATTTATAGTTAAAAATATTGTGCTAACCTTTTTCCCTTTCCACAAGTACATAACTAATGTGGCCATATCCACCTTTTAATATTTAATATTCCATTTACAGGACTACGTGTGAACCAATGCAACACTAAATAATACATATTTTATAGCCATTCTGAATTCTATGGGATGTCTAGTGGCATTGCACATGACTCATTATTTGTTTGAACAGGCTGCACCCTGTAGTTTATTGGAATACATGTTGTAGTATGTGTGTCAAGGGAAGAGTATCAATGAAATAGTAAAGGACATAAATAAGTAAACACGGTTCCTCGAACTTTCTTTCCAGTGCTCAAATAATGATAAAACGATATGAAACACTGGTAAAAAGGTCAATTAAGCCGACAGATTCTTGATCTGTAGGGTAATAAGAAGCACTTTTAGCCAAAGAGAACACTATTAATAATAATATTATTACATTAATAATAATATTTTCTTTAAATAATAAATAATAATAAATAATAAATAAAGAAGGATCCATGGAAAAAATGTAAGGAAAATATAAAAATCTTATAAGTAGCAATCACATCCACCAGGCTTACACTGACAGATTGGAAGAGGAAAGTCAAAGAGAAAAATGTATACATAAAAAAAAGTGAACTTACACTTTCAGATTTTTCCCACTCACATATTCCAAGGTACTTATTCCCTTTTCAATCCACACAGGAGTTTCCTCCATCACGATCTCGTTTACCCTTAGGAGCACACAACAACAAATATATTTTTAAAAAATGGAGAGCAGACATAGCACCACAATAGAGAGCAACCGATAGCAGTAATTTCCTTATTACTCACTCGGGTGAGTAGAACTAGGCTTCTGCTTTCTTCACTAGCTACTATAGATGAGCAGATTCCTACCCTGCGAATCACCTTCTAATTTCCTTTCATTTGTGGGTGCTAACAAGTTGGAACAATTTTTGATTTTATTTGTGAGGATCACAAAAACAATAGCTGGCACCATCTCATACATTGCAGAAGATTGCATCAGCAAGAAAGGAGGCTCATGACATGTGAGCTTCCCTATAATGTTTTGCAGCTATTAAATCACATTGTCTAACACAACCAATAAGGTGGGACTATCACAGCCACTATAAGCGATGATGGCAAGGAAAGCAGCGCTATTTTTGGATTTTACTGCTTAGGGATAGGAGGTTAGAATACACAGTGCATTACAGAAAGGGATAGAAAAAGACCTAATCAAAGTGTGGTGCACTAGTGCCATGCTGAAACACATTGAAAATGGAAGTGGTAGTCTCAGTCTGTGAGGAATACAAAGGTTCAAATGATAGGGAGGTACTGGACCTGCATAGTCATTTAGCTTGACAGTGAAATGATTGATCTGTGATATACTTTAGTACAGAACCTCAACAACACAATATATTTTATTATTCATATATTGCAAACAAATAGAGCATTTTAATACCCCTCTATCCTTATTTTGCTACTGAAGAAAAATCCTGAAACCAAGACTTGTGTGTGACAGAGAGTGAGCTTCCAGGATTGTAAGCTGTATTTATTTTGCACTTATTTTGCCTTTTTTTTTTATTTCTCTTTTTTTTTTAAGACAAAGGAATAATCTCCACATTCCAGAAATGTACGCCTCACAAACTGTTTGTGATGTAAAAAATATTATATTTTTTGCACACTTCCTTGTTGTAATAGTCCAATATTACACCCATACATGCAGCCCAAATACAGTAGACCGTTTTGGGTGCTTACTTTTAGGATGGGAATCTTCCGAGAACTACCTTGTGTGAAAAAGCCACCTTTTTTTTCTGTTTGCACCACCTTTGTATACATACCAGAAAGGCAGACATCTGCTCCCAAAATGCTGCCAAAAAGGGATAATTTTTGGACTGTTTTACAATTTAAGTAGTTTAAAAAGTTTGATATTTCAGTGTGTTGTTAAATAGGCTGTCGGATACCATCCCTTTTTCCCTAACCAGTTAGGATAAGGTTGACTGGAAAAAAATTTGGCTGTTTTTGCATTAGAGAACTCAAAAGGGGTTCAATTGAGTCATAGGAGACCTTATAGTGTTATACACATCTTTCCTTGGCAATTAGAGGCTTTGGAGTATTTATATTCATGGAAAATCTCTTTACTGGAAATCAAAATTTTGGAAAAATGTAGCAAAGCTCGAAAATTTGAATATCAAAAGATTTACTCATCTTTAGTGGGATTTTGTTTCACATGAGACAAAAAATATTTTTTTTTCCATGGGCTATGTCTCATACCATAACTTAACTCAATTCATATGAATGAGGTTCTGCTGCAATTATAGGTACAGCCAAACTGACCACAGCTGAAGCCTGTGCTGGCCATGACACCTGAGCAGTGCAGTACGGAGACACTTGGGAGTATTTTGTATGCTAATTTCAATATATAACTCGTTTGTGTAGTGACAAAACTTGTTAGCTAATAGAATCATTTTTAGAATATTTTTGCCTTTTTTTTTAAACAAAAGTTCTAACAGTATAATATATAGATTTGATTGGCTATTTTGGTATAATCTTTTATGTTTTTCAAAATATACCTACAATGGTAGCATCATACGTGGAATCTGTTTTTAACATTTCTAACTGGCTTACTTGTTCCAATATTTTTTTGTGTTTTATTTTGAAAAATATAATATAAAATTGCATCATCAAACCCTGTTAACAATTCCTATGGTCAGTGAAATTGATGAAGAAATCCAATCTACTCACTGTCAATGGATGGACTTGACTGGAATATTTTCACTAGAATCGAAAACATGTCAATGAGACTCATTATACAGTATCTGGCCACCGTGACCCTTGTAACCATTAACCCGGTGACATCCTTAACTATGTGCAGGCATTTTTTTTTCTTGAATTATTCAATAGAAGATTTTCAGTAGTTTATGCTTCAGCAATTTATAAATCGTGCCTGCTACTTCGTCTAGGTAAATACACTTGCAGCCATATTTACCAACACCAAAGTGAATGCACTGTAGGATGTTGCAGACCCCCGTGATAAAGGCGGAGGCAGCACAGGTGCAAAATACTTCTGAAACAACCACTTAGTCGCCTATCACTCACTGGTGGTTGCTTACTATTACAAATTCACAAAGTAAGGCTTATTTAAGGCACCAGTCACACAAATAAGTGACTGACTTACTGTCTTGGGATGACGCCCATAGTATTAGACCGGGTGGGTTGCATAGCACTATATAATCAGTGTGAGGTGTCTTTTCTTGTGGGGTGCACTTAACAAAATAGTCCTGGGTAGCCCAACCTGATCAGATAGTATGGGCATCACTAATAGACTGTAAGCCAGACACTGTGCGCTACAGTTATGTGTGTGACTGGTGCCCTATACAAGTTTTATCAATGTGCATTTGTTATACTAGACAACCACCTCCTCCATCAATGGTAGGTATGCGAGTGGTTGCTTCATCATTATTTTTCACCAGAGAGGACCTTTAAAGGGTGCAGCTTAGGTGTAGGCCTGGGCATGATAGAGTTTGTAGGGGTAAGCAATTAGAGGGTTAATTCTAAGTTGGGAACAGTAGTAAACGATGCAGGAATACTGGGGTAAGAGCTTCAGGGCAGTCAGGGTAAAATGGAGGTTTTGCAATGCCCTGATAGGATAGAAAAGTTCTGGAAGGGGGTTGGAGTTTGGGAACCCAATTTAAGATAGGGAGGAGCCGAAGGAGCTTACATTCCAGTGGATCACAGAAACTGCAAACAGTCCGTTCAACCACCCTTATGTTTTTTAATACCTGTTCAGTGAAGTGAGGGTTCTTTTTGTTTTGATTCATGTCACGACAGCTAGCAGTGAGGAGGTCTTGTATGGCCTGGATTGAGGTGGTTGGAGTCACATCGGAGGTATGGTTACTCTTATTATATGTTGTGTTTTTTTGTTACTGCTGGGACGGTTCCCAAGGAACTAGTTAAAATGAGGTATTAGGCAGCACCTGATAATTTTATCAGCTCCCCTAGTCGGAGTGGTGCGACTGGGGATGTAGAAACATTTGTTGCCAGTTGGGGCCATCCACGACCTTCTCAATTGGCAGTGTTATTGATTTTTAATTAATTGTACCATTTATATGTAATAATGTCTGGTACTCTCTTATATTTCCATCGTCACTCAACGTGGTCTCTTGATTTATACACCCAGAGCCATCTGCAATACCCTAGTCATGTGTTACCTTAGCCTTTATCATGGGGGCCTGCTGAATCCTGCAGCACATTAATAGTGGTGTTGGTATATGCGGCTGCCTTTTCCGTGATGTTTTATGAATTTTATGTCCTTTTCAGTGAGTTTCTGTATATACATTTGCCCTGTATTTGGTCACTATAATATGATTCTAGACATCATCTTAACATATTGTACAAAGCATGTTTCCAAGTGTCTCCTTCAATAAAAGTGAATGCCCAAAAAAAGATTCCCAGGGGAAGTAAGTTGCATGTATGCGAGAGAAATTTACAGATGCATGGTGTAGCTCAGAGGATCCTTAAGGCTACGAATGAGGATTCATGCCAAAAGTCAAATACAGGGGATTTTATTACACAGGATTTGGGAAACAAGGTGAGTAACTTGAGTTTGCATGTTCCTTCTGCCATTTTACTCTATGGACGTTGTCAGGTACAAGTCTTAAAAACATCTCGGAAGCCTTGAACATAGATCGGCTCTGTGTTGTCGGAGGTATTGTGTTGTTGCCCGTGGAGAAGTCTAATTATTCCTTATTTTACAGTCAAACACATGTTAATTTAAAATTGAATTTTTTGGTTCAGTACTCTAGCCTGTACCAGTATTAGCCTGAAGATCTCAACAGCATTCTGTTTATTCACATCTAGTTTGCCTGACTGACTCCCCACAGCTAAAATCCACTAAGTGAACTTGACAGATTCCAGGCTGACTCCATATGGCAGGGATTGGGCTGCAGTGTCTGAATCTGCCGGGGACTCAGAAACTGCTCTCACCTTATTAAGATGGCAGCAGTTACATGCAATCCAGACTCATAGGGGCTTGTTTTCACTTTTTTTTTTTTTTTACTTTGCTCTTGAGACTCAGTTTCAGATTTCAGTTTTTGAAATTAGCCTTAACATGACTTGAAGGAAATGGCATTTTTCTTTACGGTGACTAAAATATTTAAAATGACAGGTTACAGCCACACGTGGAGTAAGGCTGCTGTTTTTACAAGTTGCCTTTAGTGATCTTTTTTTTTTTTTTTTTTTTTTGAAAGGACTCAAAATAATATTATACTGACGAATTTAGCTATGATATTGTAAGATACGCAGCATGTTTGTCCTAGGGCTTCTACTGTAAGTTAAAGCTTCCTTCTGATGGTTTACAAGATGTTCACACTTTGCAGACCAGGCATAAAGGATATTTTCTACTATACCTATAGTATGAATAACCACTTATCTCTGCAATTTCATGATGGTTAATATTCACATTTTCTATTTGTGTTTAAATATTATTTATTATGCTTACTTATACAGCACTTTATAGACATCATCATCACTGTCCCCATTGGGGCTCACAATCTACATTCCCTATCAGTATGACTTTGGAGTGTGGGAGGAAACCGGAGAACCCAGAGGAAACCCACGCAAACATGGGGAGAACATTCAAACTCCCTGCAGTTTTTGTCCTTGGTGGGATTTGAACCCAGGACCCCAGTGCTGTAAAACTGCAGTGCTAACCACTAAGCCGCCGTGCTGCCCTCTATATATTTAGCTAGGCATCTCTTCTGTATTAATACTTGCTACAGTCCCTTTAGGTTTGTCTCCTAAAGGCTATTAAAGGTAACCTGTGATGTAATTAATGCTGTCCGAACCATGGGTAACATGAATCAGAGCCAGACTTCCTTATTACAATTATGTATGTTTAACTTTGAATTACCTCAGCAAACATAGAGAGAAAACTGTATGTGACGTGGCCCCCTGGGCCGTGTGCGGGGGAATACCCGGAGCCTGGTCTCTGTATAATGCTGGGGGTTTGTAGTCTCTGTGGCGGCGACCCGGTCCCGTTGCTCAGGGTGGTCAAACCAGTGGCAGTCTATTTATGTGGTTTTTGTGATTAAATGTCCGACTACGCCACCCGTGGATTGCGGTTATTAGGAACCACCACTGCGGAGCAGACCACTGAGGCTGACGGTGTGTGCAGCAAGGGTAGTGTAACTCCCCACGGGAGGAGTATAGCCTCAGGGCAGTGAGTGTGGATGTTGGTGGTGATGGTGCTCGGGAGCGGCAGTAACAACCTCCGGTGACTAGCCGAACGTGGTTTCTGCCTCCACTAGCTAAGTGAACCAGTTCCCTGTCTTGGCCTGACCCCCCTACCTCCCGGTAGCGGCGGGCGTATGGGTGGCTCGCGCACGGCCCATACCCCGGGGGTCCCTTCACTCCACTCCTGGAGCCTTTCCTGCTCCCTCTTCTCTCTTCTCCTTGCTCTTTCAGTCCTGGCAGGGCCTCACAGGCTAGGCCCGCCTCTGGAGCAGAGCTCCACAGAGGCCCTGCTCTGTCACTTCTTCCCTCTGACTGAACACTGTCTCTAAGATGGCTCCCACCTTTTATACCTCTCTCATAAGTGCACCCAGGATCTACGTTCTCCACCCACATGCTACTTGGTTCCCCTTACTCTGGTGGTCCCTCCCCACTCCAGACAGGGATCAGGGACAGTTGTGCTCTCTCATGGGAGCAATGTCGCCATGTCCCCCGGAAATGTGGTGTAGTGCATGCAGGTGTTAGGGTCCGGAGCCATACTCCATCCTTACCTGAGAGTGAGATATCACACCTCTGGGTGAGATGCAATACCTCTGTATTGACCGAACCCTCAGGGCGCTACACTCCCCCTTGGTAAATCACAGCACGTCCACGAGCTGGAACAGAGTAAAAGACAGTTCAAAACATGCAAATTTTTAGAATGCATCAACATATAAGATTATAAACCACAATAACTCATCCCTTTATGGGAGGCAATTTTTCTTTTAGAAGTTACGGTTATCATACAAAACTTTTCACTTTCAATATGACTTTCAGCATACAAATTTAAAACGGACTTTAAAGTAGAGAACATAAAACTCTTTCAGCAGCATTCTTGCGACGCAGTCTCTCTAACGGGTCACAGTTCATGGTGTGACTGGTTGTCCACATTACTATACAAAGTGCAGCATAACAAGGTGCAAACTTTCAAACGTTGCGGTGATCTGTCCCAACATAACCCCAAGTCCCTAGCCTTGGGCATGGCGGCAAGGCTCAACTAACTACTTTGGACCACAAGGGGGCCACGCCGGACAGATTTTTCTTCTGTGGTCAGGTGAGGTGTATATGTATAGAACCAATAGGCGGGGCACTTAAGGAAGTGCAACTGTCTACAAAGGAAAGTTTTCAGGGAGATCACTGCCCTCTGCCCCAATGTCTTTATACCCTCACGGGTAACTAGGTAAACAGGTAACAATCCTTTTTAAACAGGGTACAACTTTCTTTCTTCAACTTTGTCTTCACCCTACGGGTAACTATATACAGTTCAATCCTTCTTACTATGCTTTAGTAAGGGTGCTCCCTCCGGGGAGGCTCTTGCCCATAATAGGCTGACCAGTCCGGGTCTTCAGCGCAGCAGCGCGGAGGGTGACTCTGTGCTCCCACCCTGTGGATGTTGAGGGCATACCAGCCCCTTGCGCCGCGGTGCAGTAGGCCTTGTGGCGGGGCCTGGAGAGAGCCGCTTTTGATGACGCCCGGGGTCAGAGGGCGCGGCTTTGGGCCTGGGCGCGGGCTGGTGGTGGTAGCACCCAGGGCTGGAGGGCTCGGCTGCGGGGCTTGAAGAGGGGTCTGGAGCAGGTCAGTGTCGGAAGCGCCCGGTATCGGCGGCTCCACCAGGGGGCCCGGAAGCAGGCTAACGCTGGTAGCGTCTGGGACAGGGAGACTCCTCCTACCTGCTCCCACGACTGCTCCTGCGTCACACATCTTCTCCTGGCGCTGGTCGGGATCCGCGACGGCTGGGGCACTGCCGATGCTGGGCAGCTTAGTCTGCTGCCAGTCCGCCAGGCTCTTCTCCATTTCCCGCTTCCATCCGGCGATGGTGTCACACTGGGCCTTCTCCATCCTCCGGCCCAGGTCCTCCATCCCGGAGTGGAGGAATTCCAAATCCTCCTGGGGCAGCTTTGCCACGAGCTCCTCCACGGTGTAAGGTGCTGCCGGCTGCAGCAGGTCGCTGGCTGGGGCTCTAGGGCTGACATCCTCCATCTTGCCCTCTGGGTGCGGTCTGCCAGGACTGATCCAGGCAACACCCTGTTCTCCTGTTTTCTTTCCTCCGCTCCCTCATTGGGGGCGGTCCCTTGGCAGCCTGCTGCCGATCACACTCAGGGACAGCACACCCACGTTGATGGACAAATCCACATACGTGATCTTTGCTGCTTGGGGTGGGCTCCGCTTTTGGCACCATTCTGGGACCTGGACCACGATGGGAGGTAACTTCTCATTGTCTTTTTGCACGCACATATTGGTGTCCGTTCTGCTCGGGCGGGCGCCACATTTAATACAGTGAAACAATCTTTAGGCACGCAGTACCCGGTGGTAGCAGGCACGTAATCCTGCCGACTATGTCAAAATTGACGCGCCCCCTGGGCCGTGTGTGGGGGAATACCTGGAGCCGGGTCTCTGTGTAATGCTGGGGGTTTGTAGTCTCCGTGGCGGCGACCCGGTCCCGTGGCTCAGGGTGGTCAAACCAGTGGCAGTCTATTTATGTGGTGTTTATGATTAAATGCCTGACTACGCCACCCATGGATTTCGGTTATTAGGAACCGCCGCTGCGGAGCAGACCACTGAGTGTGATGGTGTGTGCAGCAAGGGTAGTATAACTCCCCATGGGAGGAGTATAGCCTCAGGGCAGTGAGTGTGGATGTTGGTGGTGAGGGTGTGCGGGAGTGGCAGTAATGACACAGAGTCCTGTGGTGCAGTCCAGGGTCTTTACTCACAGTTGTTAATCCACGTTACTTCAGCTGATCATAACTTCCCGCGCCGCGCTGCGTCCACCAAGTGTGGGGCCCGGCCGGCTCTCAGGTAGCTTTGGAGTACTTGTCAGGACCCCCTTCATGTGTCCTTTCTCTGGCCCTTCGTGCCTCACACCTTACACCGCTTGCGTCCAGCTGCCTCGGGTCTTGGCGGGCGACGTGTGTTCCGCCCCATGGACCCTATGTGGTGCCTTCCTAGCATGGACTGTGAGGGGCTGTGACACATGTAATGCCACAACCTCCGGTGACTAGCTGAGTGTGGTTTCTGCCTCCACTAGCTAAGGGAACCGGTTCCCTGTCTTGGCCTGACCCTCCTACTTCCCGGTAGCGGCGGGTGTTCGGGTGGTCCGCCCATGGCCCGTACCCCTGGGGTCCCTTCACTCCACTCCTGGAGCCTTTCCTGCTCCCTCTTCTCTCTTCTCCTTGCTGGTTCAGTCCTGGCAGGGCCTCACAGGCTAGGCCCGCCTCCGGAGCAGAGCTCCACAGAGGCCCTGCTCTGTCACTTCTTCCCTCTGACTGAACACTGTCTCTAAGATGGCTCCCACCTTTTATACCTCTCTCATCAGTGCACCCAGGATCTACGTTCTCCACCCACATGCTACTTGTTTCCCCTTACTCTAGGTGGTCCCTCCCCACTCCAGCCAGGGATCTGGGACAGTTGTGCTCTTTCATGGGAGCATTGTCGCCCTGTCCCCCGGAAATGTGGTGTAGTGCATGCAGGTGTTAGGGTCCTGAGCCATACTCCATCCTTACCTGAGAGTGAGATATCACACCTCTGGGTGAGATGCAATACCTCTGTAGCGACCAAACCCTCAGGGCGCTACATATGTGAAACTGAAATGGGCATGGATGAGCTATTGGGGGCCCGTCTTGGTGTCTAGTCATTTCAATCACTGCCACCCCCCCCCATATAAAGTATGTTTTTTTCTGAAACATTTCAGCATTTCAGGGAACAAAATACACATTTATAGTGATACAGCTTGGCTCTGATTCATGCTTTCCATGGTTCAGGTGGCATGAATCGCATGATAGGTTCTCTTTAAGACTAACTTCACAAGTCCAGAAATCAACTGTTAGAACAGATCCAGCATCAATCCATTGACAAAAAAGTTGCGCAGACACAACTTTTTTGTCCTAAAAAAAAATTATTGCAAATGGATCTGTTTTTTTAACGTTGAAGTCTATGGAAAACAGGTCCATTAAACAGCCATCCAATTTTCTCAAATTTGAAAATGATCCATATTTTGCTTACTGGAGGTGGAAAAATAAATATTCAACATCTACTATTGGACATGTGAACTTTCAAGTAATCGTCTATTTGAAACTGATCCAGTAAACAAAAAATAGATCAATTTCAAATGGGAGAGAAACGGATTGGCTAATTAACAAATCTGTTGCCCATAAACTTCAATGTTAAAAAAACAGATCCAGTGGAAATCAGTTTAAAAATGGACAAAAACATTGTGTCTGCACAACCTTTGTGCCAATGGATTGCTGCTGGATCCTCTCTAACAGATGATTACAGGACATGTGAACTTAGCCCAACTCTACAGTAGGCTGGTAACTGGCTTACACTCATTACATATCCCATTTGATGATCTTAATTTGGTAACTACAACATTTCCTGACATCCGCTAATCTTTGGCTGAAATAAACTGCAACATGGCTAAAAAACAAAATCTAAAGTATTAGTAATGAAAAATTAGAAGTTTCTTGGAGATTTAGCCAACACACATGTATCTTGTATGGTTCTGTACAATTTCTGAGTTGTATGTAATTAAAATAAAGCACTTATACCTGTCTCTAGATCTATACAGTACATCCATTTGCTTATTATTGTAGAAAAATATATACAGGAGATTGGTCTATCAAATTCTGCAGGAATCCAACAGAAAAAATGGGCCATGCCCACCAAATTACAGAGGTGAACACAATATGCCATTTGCATAGCTCCTTTTCAATTGTGGTCACTCGTCACTTTACCAAACCTTCTACAAAATTATTCAAATACTGAAAAATAGATTCAAAACCACAGCGCTTTATATCAGACACAGATGTAATAAAGTGTGGTATTTATTGTCTATAATCCATTACTGCATCTGCCAGAAGTTATTGTTTAATTAAACATGCTAATAAGGTGCTTGGTGCACTCTTGGTGTGACCGAACAGATCTCAGAACCTTCTAGCTACTTGTTTTCCATCTATCTTCTCCCACTCTTCCTTGATTGACAGCTCTAGCATTACAAGAGGCAGAGGAGGGCAGAAATAGAAGGAAAACAAGTAGGTGGGAAGGTTAACTCTACTGTTCGGCCACACCAATAGTGCAACAAGCATACTTATATTTATTTTTAGCAAATGCAACAAAAGGATTTTGACGCTAAATACATGATTTTTTATTTGAGTAGCTGTATATTTTCCTATATGGTGCTGTGCTTGGTTTGAACAGTCATTTTGTGTTAACTCCCTTTAAAGTACATTGAACAGTGTACTCTTTATTGTATCTGTTACTGTAGAACTGTAGGTGAGTGCAAACAGCTTAACATGTTAATCTCTTAAAAAGCAATCTTCTCTATGAAACCACTTTTCTTTTTCATCTCTACAAGATATTGAATTGATATTAAATAATTTGGAAAAGCATATTTAGCTCACCTATACAGCACTATGGTACATATTCATTACAAGTAATACTTTTAACATACTGTGGAATATTTCCAACCAAACCTTTTATTCCCTTATGCAAACTTTTAATAGATAAATAAATACACAGAATAAATTAACCATCAGATATAGCTAAATTAAGTTAAAGATTCAAACAAATGCAAGTATTTTAGATGTGGTAATCTTTTTGCTAAATCATTATTAGATCAATAAATGTTTTCGGTCCTTTGCCCTGAACCACCATAGGGTAGCTGTACACATCTTTTTCAGTGATTTATATTCCAAAAATTGCCTGAAAAAGTGCGAACTAAACGCTTAAAAGAATGAACATGTGCATTTCTATATAAAAACAACTTGCTGTTCAGATGTATTGTCTTTTGAACTGCCTCAGGTTTCCAAAGATGCCAAGTAGTGAAAACAAGTGACTTGACCATTCTTTAGGCATTGTCTGCTATTATGAACATGCTCTAAAATGTATTTGAAGTCAATTGGATGGCTCAAAAGTTAACCGGCCAATGCCAGGGCATCATTTTCATCATTTTGCTAGAAAAAACTGCTAGTGGTTAGAAATGAGCGAACTTTAGTTCGGGGTTCGTACTGGACAGTTAGTGTCCGGTGCTAAATGCCAAACATAGACTTCTCCCGATAGTCCGTTGAAATGTTTGGAGTTCTGAACATGGACTTCTCCCGGTAGTCAGTTACAATGTTTGGAGCTCCGAACATGGACTTCTCCCGGTAGTCCATTGAAATGTTTGGAGTTCCGAACATGGACTTCTCCTGGTAGACCGTTGCAATGTTTGAAGTTCCGAACATGGACTTCTCTTGGTAGTCCATTGCAATGTTTGGAGTTCCAAACATGGACTTCTCTAGGTAGTCCGTTGCAATGTTTGAAGTTCCGAACATGGACTTCTCCCGGTAGTCAGATGCAATATTTGGAGTTCCAAACATGGACTTCTCTGGGTAGTCCATTGCAATATTTGGCGTTCCGAACATGGACTTCTCCCGGTAGTCAGTTACAATGTTTGTAGTTCCGAACATGAACTTCTCCTGGTAGTCCGTTGCAATGTTTGGAGTTCCGAACATGGATTTCTCTTTGTAGTCAATTGCAATGTTTGGACTTCCGAATATGGACTTCTCCCGGTAATCCGTTGCAATATTTGGAGTTCCGAACGTGGACTTCTCTTGGTAGTCCATTGCAATGTTTGGAGTTCTGAACATGGACTTCTCCAGGTAGTCCATTGCAATGTTTGAAGTTCCAAACATGGACTTCTCCCGGTAGTCAGATGTAATGTTTGGAGTTCCAAACATGGACTTCTCTGGGTAGTCTGTTGCAATATTTGGAGTTCCGAACATGGACTTCTCCCGGTAGTCAGTTACAATGTTTGGAGTTCCAAACATGGACTTCTCTAGGTAGTCCGTTGCAATGTTTGAAGTTCCGAACATGGACTTCTCCCGGTAGTCAGATGCAATGTTTGGAGTTCCAAACATGGACATCTCTGGGTAGTCCATTGCAATATTTGGAGTTCCGAACATGGACTTCTCCCGGTAGTCAGTTACAATGTTTGGAGTTCCGAACATGAACTTCTCCTGGTAGTCCGTTGCAATGTTTGGAGTTCCGAACATGGATTTCTCTTGGTAGTCAATTGCAATTTTTGGACTACCGAATATGGACTTCTCCCGGTAATCCGTTGCAATATTTGGAGTTCCGAACGTGGACTTCTCCCGGTAGTCAGTTACAATGTTTGGAGTTCCGAACATGGACTTTTCCTGGTAGTCCGTTGCAATGTTTGGATTTCCGGGGAAAGTCCATTGCAGAGAGAGAGAGAAAAAATTTCCAGCTCAAAAGTCCAGGTCCTTATTATTTTAAATGGGGTTGGGGTTCTGGTTCAAGTTCGTGTACAATTCTTATACCCGAACCAAACTTTGGAATAAAGTTCAGGTTAGGTACCAGAACTCGAACTTCCACAGGTCCGCTCATCCCTACTAGTGGATCTTCCTTATTGAAAAGAGTTAAAAATGCAATAGAAAAAGCTAGTAAAAAAACACCAAAAAATGCTGGAAAAAAATGCTAAAAAAAAACACTGACGGCAAAAAAAATGCCAGCGTTTCCTTAGGCGTCTTTTTCTTGAACAAGTTGGCAACTTCAACAGCCTTAAAAAGATGCTGTGTGACATACCTTTAGTGCTAGGCCTGTGTAGGTTTCAGGTTTACTTCTGCCTTTATTACCTTACTTTTGTTTTCCCAGTGGCGGCTAGCGCTTATACTGTTTATAGCTCTCCCTGCAGGATTAAATTCTTGTGGACTAGATTTATACAGATTATCCCTAAATCTAATTTATGAAAAGGCTAAAGAGATCAGAAAATGACTCCATTGGTCAACTGTTGCTCTGTAATGCCATTATGATATTGTATTAACGCGAATGCTTTCAGCGCTAAAGTATTGTTTAATATGGACTGATTGTAATCTCTAATTAATGATGACATTATTATCTGTGGAGAGTTACTGGAACTGGAAACAACATAGAACACTTTATACTACAAAGATTATTTCCAAAAAAGACATGATCTGCTGATAATGAAATCTTTATTGCTTTACATCCTTTTATATTTTTTAGTTACTTTTAACCTCTTCCTGCCCTGGTCAATTTGTTTTTATTTCTGCCCTTTCCTCTTTAATATTTTCTATTTTTCCATCAACATACTCATATTGTGACTTGTTTCTTGCGTTATAAGTAGTGTTGAGCCACCCCCGTAGTGTTCGAGTTCGGTTCGGTTCGTCGAACACCCGTGTGTTCGCCGAACTGTTCGTCGAACTGTTCGTCGAACACCTTCGAACACCGTTAAAACCAATGGCAGGCAAACAAAAACACATAGAAACACATAGAAAACAGCTTCAAAGGTGTCCAAAAGCTGACAAACTGCTCAGAAGACATAACTAACACATGGAAAAGTGACAAGTACATATAGTCATGCGAAAATAAAAGAGGTGGAGGAGTAAAAGGAGGGGGAGACACAGATATAGGCATGTCATGCCCTTCTAAAATCCAAAAAGTGAGAAGCCGACACGGCCAGTCCGCTCCTGCCCGTGCCACCTCCGTGTCGCCGGGTTTGTGCCAGAGCCGCGGTGAACCCTGATGGCCAGCCCCCCTCTCCCAATACTGGTGCCTGTCCGCTGGTGGGTCGAGCGAGCCCCCCTGTGGTGGAGGCAGCTCTAAGCTTTTTAATTTAAATTGTCTCTCTAATTTGAATGAATACACTTTAAATCCATTTACAAGGATCTATTGGAGGGCAAGTCTCATGCCAGCAGCCGCGTAATTCCAGCTCCAGTAGCGTCCACTAAAGCTGCTGCAGTTAAAAAGCTTTTATAAGGATCGAGCTCGGCTGTCCACCGCAAGGCATCCTACTGCCAGTCCCAGCCCCTATGCCTTGGGGTGCCTCCTGATGCTCTTCACTGAGTATCCCGTGGACCCGAAGCATTTCCTTTGAAAAAATGAAGTGTCCAAACTACAGGTGGTGTAGCTTGCTTAACAGCCGGGATAATCCGCTGACTAGCAGACCCTGCTACTAGGCACAAAGTATTTCCTGGGCTAGATGCAGTTAAAAATTTGTAATTAGATACTCTCGTTGGATGCTGAGAAAGCATTCCATAGAGTCTCCTGGCACGCCATATATGATTCTCTTAAAAAGCTTGGGGTAGGGGTCTAGGGGACCCTTTTATAGCCAAAATCATGGCCCTGTATCGCAATACGTCACCTAGGCTGAAGATAAATGGAACTGTAGCACCCTGAGGGCTCGGTTGCTACAGAGGTATTGCACCTCACCCAGAGGTGGGATATCTCACTCTCAGGTAAGGATGTAGTGTGGATCAGGACCCGACACCTGCATGCATTACACCACATTGCCGTGGGGCAGGGCGACCAATATGCCCCTGAGATGGGCACGACAGTCCCTGTCCCTGGCTGGAGTGGGGGGAGGGAACACTGAGGAAGGGGAACCCTGTAGTGCAGGAGCAGGGAGGAAGCAGTTCCTGGGTGCATTGAGAAGGGAGTATAAAAGGTGGGCACCATCTTAGTTCAGTGCAGAGAAGTCTGAGCAGAAGTGGCAGGGAGCAGGGGCTCTGCATGAGCTCTGCTCCGGAGGCGGGCCTAGTAACAGAGGCCCAGGCCTGGAAGAGGGAGAAGGAAGGAAGAGGAGCGGAGAAGGCTCCAGGAACGAGGAACGAAGGGATCTCAGGGGTGCGGTCGGGCGAGTCGCCACCGCACGCCAGAATCCACCTGCGTGGAGGGGTCAGGCCAAAGGGGGAGACCGGTCCCCGAAACTAGTGGAGGCAGGAAACGACCCTCAGCTAGAAACAGGAGGCTGTGACATTTTATGTGGCGCAGCCCCTCGCTACACCCGCTAGGAAGGCACCACATAGGGTCAGGGAAACTGGCGCCAAGTTTACCAAGAGGAGGCCCGAGGCAGCCGGACAGAAGGGTTGGTAAGAAAGGCCAGACAAAGGACACACAAAGGGGGTCCTGTGAAGCACTCCAAAGTTATCTGGGAGTTGTCTGAGCCCCTCACCTGGTGAGCACAGTACGACGTGGGCAGCCGTTACCTGCAGACGTGGTCTGGATAATAAGAACTGTGAGTAAAGGCCCTGGACTGCACCACTGACTCCGTGCCATTACTGCTGCTGCCCTGCACCATCACACCCATCCTCTGCATACACTGCCCTGAGGCTATACTCCTCCCGTGGGGAGTTATGCTACGCTCTGCTGCACCCACAACACCAGCCTCAGCGGTCTGCCCTGGAGCGGCGGTTCACTCTGACCGCAATCCACGAGTGGCGTAGTCGGACATTTAAACATCAAAACCACATAAATAGTTCCGCCACTGGTTTGACCGCCCTAAGCCACGGAACCGGGTTGGCGCCACGGAGACTACAACCACCAGCATCCACCAAAAAGGGTCCGGCTCCGGGTGTCCCAAGGCCCAGGGGGCGCGTCAGAACATTTTCATCACCTTTCACAATCACCAATTGGACAAGGCAGGGATGTTCTCTGTCCCCTCTCTTATACATCCTAGTGACGGAGCACCTGCTCTCATCAATTCGCCATAACCCCAATATTAGGTGGATTGAGGTGGGAGGCACCGAGTACAAGTGCTCTCTATTTGCTGATGATGTCCTAGTATATATCACTCAATCACATATATCCATCCATGCTGTTATGGCTGAAATAGATCACTTTGTTACATGGTCAAATTTTAAAATCAATGCAGCGAAGTCTGAGGCCCTCGATGTCTCCCTCCCCAAATCCATATAGGATTCCATCCAGTCCAACTTTCCCTTTGCCTGGCCCTCACAGGGTATCAAATACTTAGGAATTCCTATTCATAGAGACCTCTCCCATCTATGTTATCTTAATTTTGGGCCCTTTATTGAACAACTCCATACAGACCATGGTTGGCAAGTTAGAACTGTAAGATTCACTACGTGAACCACTGGTGTTTTGTGGAAAAGCACATGTACACTGTGTTCCAAATTATTATGCAAAAAGTGTTTAGGAGTGATAAGGGAAGAATTTGTTTGTTTGTCAGTTAAACTCATTGATGGTGATGTGTGTCAGGGCTCTTTATATCACTGTAAGCAATTGCAGACACCAGTGCTAATTAGTTTGGCAGGTGTGTCCAATGAAAGGCAAGACTACTTAAGAAGGCTCTCTCACATTATTCAACAGCCTACATTTTCTGCCAAAATGGGAAAGAAAAAGGATGTGTCGGCTGCTGAGAAGCAACAAATTGTGGAGTGTTTAGGTCAAGGCATGACTACAATCAACATTGTGCGATGATCAGGATGAAGTGTCTTGGCAATCAAGAAGTATGTAGCTGATTCACAGTACACACGTGTGCGTGCTGATAAGGGCAAATTGAGGACTCTTTCCTACAGGCAATTACGTCAGGTTGAAAGAGCAGCGGCAAAAAAGCCTTGTCATAGCAGCAGACAAGTTTTTGAAGCTGCTTGTGCCTCCAACGTCCCCCGAACAACAAGATGCAGGGTCCTTCAGAGGTTTGCAGCTGTGCATACGCCATCCTGTCGACCTCCTCTATCCACTTCACACAAGCAGAAACGGCTCCAGTGGGCCAAACATTACATGAAGACTGATTTCAAAACTGTTTTGTTCACGGATGAGTGCCGTGCAACGCTCGATGGTCCAGATGGATGGAGTGGAGGATGGCTGGTTGATGGACACCCCACGCAAACACGGCTACAGCACCAACAAGGAGGAGGTGGAGTAATGTTTTGGGCTGGAATCATGGGGAGAGAGATTGTCGGCCCCTTTAGGATCCCTGAAGGCGCTAAAGATGAACTCCATAATGTATGTGGATTTTCTCAAACAGCACTTCCTGCCATGGTTCAAGAAGAAGAACCGTGTATTTCACAGCAAGATCATTTTTCTGCATGATAATGCACCATCTCATGCTGCACATAAAACATCTGCATCTCTGGCTGATATGGGCATAAAAGGGGACAAACTTATGGTGTGACTCCCATGCTCCCCTGACCTCTACCCCATTCAGAACCTTTGGAGCATCATTAAAAGGAGTGTCTATGATGGCGGGAGGCAGTTCACATCTAAGCAACAGCTCTGGGAGGGTATTCTGTCCTCATGCAAAACAATTGAAGCAGAAACCATCCAAAACCTGACAAATTCAATGGACGAGAGAGTTCAGAAGCTCCTTTCGAACAAGGGGTCCTATGTGAAAATGTAACATCACCTAGAATAAAGTTTTGAGTTGAAAACTGTTTGATTTCAGTTTCTAACAACCTGCTAATGCTTATAATTTCAAAAATGACCATTTTTTTGGTCTTTATTAAAATGAAAAGGTTGATCGAAAAGTTTGGGGGATCTAAGAGTGTGGCAACCCAGTAGTCATGATTACTTCGAATTCTGACAATATGAGGGTCATGCTGCAGGTAGTGCAGCAAGAAGGCACTTATGTGTCTTGCGCATCTCGGAGCCCCAAAATTATTTTCCGGGCTAGATGCAGCTAAAAATTATTTTTAATTTTAAATCTGGTGGAGCTTATTATAGATGGCCTAATAGGATCAGTGCTGCACACTGCTACAAAGCCCAAATTATTTTCCAGTCAAGATACAGATAAACATGATTAGTAATTTGAAAGCTTAAAACGGTTGGTCGGGTGATTTTAAACAATCATCAAGCTTTTTCTCTCCCCAGGATGACACAGGGGTAGAAAAGTCGTTTCGGATCCATGATTTGTTCATCTTTATGAACGTGAGTCTGTCTACATTATCAGTGGAGAGCCGCGTGCGCTTATCTGTCAGCACACCACCAGCAGCGCTGAACACACGTTCAGACAGAACGCTGGCTGCGGGGCATGACAAGATCTCCAAGGCGTAAGTGGCTAGCTCCGGCCATTTATCCAGATTGGAAGCCCAAAAAGAGCAAGGGTCCAGTGACACAGTCGTGGCTTCAATGTTTACTTGGAGATACTCCTGTACCATCGTCTCTAGGCGTTGACTATGTGTCAGACTTCTTGTCTCCTGTGGCCTTGCAAAGGATGGGCTAAAAAAGTGGTGAAATGATTCCGCAAAATTGATGTTACCAGCAGATACTGTGGTTCTGTTACGGTTTGAGTGCTGAACACTTGACGGTCCCACGGTTGGCAAGTTGGAACTGTGAGATTCACTACGTGCACCACTGGTATTTTGTGGAAAAGCACATGTAAGATTCTGCAACAGTCTCTGCTGATACTCCTGCATGCGTGCATCCCTTTCAATGGCAGGAATAATTTCTGCAAATTTACTTTTGTACCGGGGATCTAACAGTGTGGCAACCCAGTAGCCAGGATTATTTATAATTCTCACAATTCGAGGGTCATGTTGCAGGTAGTGCAGCAAGAAGGCACTCATGTGTGTTGCGCATCCAGGAGCACCAAGTACCTGTTGTGTTGGTGGCGAGGTAACAATCATGCTTCCTTCCTCTGTCCTCTCCCCCCAACCTCGCACAACAGAAATGTGATCAAGGTCTCCCTCATCTGATGAGTCTTCCATCAGTTCGTCCTCCACTTCTTCCTGGGCTCCTGCACCTTCCTCACTAGTTTGGCTGCTACCATGCGCCCTGGTAAAACCATCTCCCCCACCCTCACATGCCTGCCGCCTTGGTGCTGCCGACCATCTGGACCTTGCAGATGTTAGCCCTTCCGCATACAACTCCTCCTCCTCTACTTCCTCCACCTCCTCTTGTGCCACCACCTGACTCCGAATTCTGTTTAACATGTGCTCCAGCATGTAAATCACCGGAATAGTCATGCTGATAATGGCATCGTCAGCACTAAACATCTTCGTCGCCATTTCAAAACTATGCAGAAGGGTGCATAGGTCCCTGATCTGAGACCACTCCTCCAGCGTGATTTGCCCCACCTCTGAATCTCGTTGGCCCAGGCTATACGTCAGAACGTATTGCACCAGGGCTTGTCGGTGCTGCCACAGTCGCTGCAACATGTGCAGAGTTGAATTCCACCGGGTAGGCACATCGCATTTTAGCCGGTGAAGTGGCAGGCCCAACGACTTCTGTAGAGATGTAAGTCGCTGAGCTGCGGGATGCGAACGGCGGAAGTGAGCACACAGCGACCGTGCCCCCTGCAGAAGGCCATCTAGTCTGGGATAGTGGGCTAAAAATTGCTGGACAACCAGGTTCAACACGTGAGCCATACAAGGCACGTGTGTGACATTGCCCCGGCGAAGGGCCGCACCCAGGTTTGCAGCATTGTCGCACACGGCCTTCCCTGGTTTCAGGTCCAGTGGAGACAACCATTCATGAAATTGGTTCTCCAGAGCTGACCACAACTCCTCAGCTGTGTGACTCACATTTCCCAGACATTTCAATGTAAAAACCGCCTGATGACGTTGAGCCCTACTGCCAGCATAGTAAGGAGGTGTGCAGGATCCCTTCTGCGCAGTTAGAAAGCTTGTGGCATGACCAGACAGGCTTTGGGTGCAGGTGGAAGACCGAGAGGAGGTTGAGGAGGCAGAAGCAGTGGAGGAACTTTGACATAAAGAGGATTGACGCACAACTCGTGGGGACGGCAAGACTTGGACAGCAGCCCCTTGTCCTGCTGTCACCATAGTTACCCAGTGCCCAGTCAGCGACATGTAACGCCCCTGTCCATGCCTACTCGTCCAAGTGTCTGTGGTGAAATGCACCCTGTCACACACAGAGTTTCTCAAAGAAGCGGTGATGTTGTGTGCAACATGCTGGTGGAGCGCAGGCACACCTTTCTTTGAGAAGTAGTGCCGACTGGGCATCTGGTACTGGGGCACTGCGACGGACATAAGGTCTCGAAAATCCTCTGTGTCCACCAGGCGGAAAGGCAGCATTTCTGTAGCCAAGAGCTTGCAGATGGTGAAATTCAACCTCTTAGCTTTCTCATGGCTATAAGGAAATGGTCTTTTACTTGTCCATATCTGAGGGACTGAGGGCTGGCTATTGTGCTTAGACGGGGTTGATAAGGGTGTCCCCGGCAAACTGCCGGTCTGTGAGGAAGATGCAGGTGGACATGTTAGGTTGCCTTGATCCAAAGGTGGTGCTATCGATGTCGGACAGCGCTCAACACCAGCTGCTGTTACCACCTCCAAAGAAAATGATGACCTGCCAATCACACTGGCTGTTGCGGGTAAAGAGGTGGCAGGTCTGCGCCCCAAAACAGGTGTGACTGCTGTCCCCCCAGTCACAGAGGATGAAGAGGCCGCGGATGCACAAGATATGACAGACGGTGGTTGGCCCGGCCGGCTAGGCCGCATTGTAGCACACTGAGCTTCCCACTGCAACTTATGCTTCATGTCCATGTGCCGGTTCATGCATGAAGTACTCAATCTATGTATTTTTTGGCCTCTACTTAGCTTTTGCTGACAAATGTTACAGATAACACGAGTTGGGTCATCTTTATCGATCTGAAAAAATGCCCAGGCTATGCAAGGCTTAGCACCCATGCGACCTGAAGAGCCACCACGACTTGTGGTGAGAGGCAGAGTTGTGTTTGAGGATGCAGTTGTTGACGTGCTTCCAGTACTACGTCTCTGTCCAGGAAGGCGCAACCTGACCTCGTCGTCACTAGCATCTTACTCCACCTCCTCTGCTGACCTCATCTCTTGGCTGACTGTGGGTTGACAGTAAGTGGGATCTCCAACCTCATCATCATCACCCTGTGTGTTATCACACCCGTCGTCCTCAGAGCCAACCTGTTCCTGCCCTGACAAAAAACTAAAGTTGTCGCTCCAATCAGGTATTTGAGTCTTATCATCGTCTTCCTCATTGTCTCCACCAACAGGAGTTACAGTTTGGGAATGAGGGTCTACATTATGGTCAGAACCTTCTGCGTCTGGTCCTGGATCCGACTCATAAAGATTCTGGGCATCAGTGCAGATCATTTCCTCGTCTGGATTCACAGAAGCGCTGGAGTCGACCTCTGATTCCCAGGCTATAGTATAAGTAAACAGCTCTGCAGACTCAACCATCTGTTCTACCTCATACTCAGACGGGCAGCTGGAGATTTGGGAGCTGTGAGGAAGCAAGTGCGATTTGGGTGACACCTTTGAGGACTGGAGTATTTGTGATGTTGAAGTTGATGTGGAGGAGAGCCCACTTAAAGGAGCACTTGATATCCGTTGAAGCACCTGCTGTTTTTGTGCCTCATCTGGAATTTGTAGCGATTGGCGTGGCCGTAAGAAAGGGATCTTATCACATTGTCCGCTAAAAGAAGTAGACATTTTAGTTTGGCTGGAAGATGGTCTTTCTTCTGCAGATGTTACTGTTGCTTTAACACCTACCCCACAGACACAACCTTTTTTCCCCTTCCCAACACGCCTATTCCCCTTTCCACCAGCAGCAGGCCTTTTTCCACTCATTTTGGTGGTTAACTAATTCACAACTCTGGAGTTGTTTGCACAAAAAAACAATGGATGGTAACCGAGCAGAGCTGAGTGGCCAAATTGTGGTATTAGGCTAAAACTATTGGCTGGGTTAGATGCAGAAAAAAATATATTCAGTTTGCAACCTGATGGAGGTCTGTATAGATGGACTAATACAACAAGTCCCACACACAGCTAGAAGCCCAATATTTTTTCAGAGGTAGATGCAGAAAAAAATATATTCAGTTTGCAACCTGATGGAGGTCAGTATAGATGGACTAATACAACAAGTCCCACACACAGCTAGAAGCCCAATATTTTTTCAGAGGTAGATGCAGAAAAAAATATATTCAGTTTGCAAACTGATGGAGGTCAGTATAGATGGACTAATACAACAAGTCCCACACACAGCTAGAAGCCCAAATATTTTTTCAGAGGTACTGTAGATGCAGATAAAAATTAGTTTTAATTTGCAACCTGATGGAGGTCAGTATAGATGGACTAATACAGAAAGTCCGACACACTGCTAGAAGGCCAAATATTTTTTCAGAGCTAGATGCAGAAAAAAATTATATTCAGTTTGCAACCTGATGGAGGTCAGTATAGATGGATTAATAGAACAAGACCCACACACAGCTAGAAGCCCAATATTTTTTCAGAGGTAGATGCGGAAAAAAATATATTCAGTTTGCAACCTGATGGAGGTCAGTATAGATGGACTAATACAACAAGTCCCACACACAGCTAGAAGCCCAATATTTTTTCAGAGGTAGATGCAGAAAAAAATATATTCAGTTTGCAACCTGATGGAGGTCAGTATAGATGGACTAATACAACAAGTCCCACACACAGCTAGAAGCCCAATATTTTTTCAGAGGTAGATGCAGAAAAAAATATATTCAGTTTGCAACCTGATGGAGGTCAGTATAGATGGACTAATACAACAAGTCCCACACACAGTTAGAAGCCCAATATTTTTTCAGAAGAAGATGCAGAAAAAAATATATTCAGTTTGCAACCTGATGGAGGTCAGTATAGATGGACTAATACAACAAGTCCCACACACAGCTAGAAGCCCAATATTTTTTCAGAGGTAGATGCAGAAAAAAATATATTCAGTTTGCAACCTGATGGAGGTCAGTATAGATGGACGAATACAACAAGTCCCACACACAGCTAGAAGCCCAAATATTTTTTCAGAGGTACTGTAGATGCAGATAAAAATTAGTTTTAATTTGCAACCTGATGGAGGTCAGTATAGATGGACTAATAGAGAAAGTCCGACACACTGCTAGAAGGCCAAATATTTTTTCAGAGCTAGATGCAGAAAAAAATTATATTCAGTTTGCAACCTGATGGAGGTCAGTATAGATGGATTAATAGAACAAGACCCACACACAGCTA
This sequence comes from Phyllobates terribilis, assembly GCF_046119375.1. NCBI lineage: Eukaryota > Metazoa > Chordata > Amphibia > Anura > Dendrobatidae > Phyllobates > Phyllobates terribilis. The sequence goes on along the minus strand of NW_027362769.1, from coordinate 249,909,643 downwards.
GAAGCCCAACATTTTTTCAGAGGTAGATGCAGAAAAAAATATATTCAGTTTGCAACCTGATGGAGGTCAGTATAGATGGACTAATACAACAAGTCCCACACACAGCTAGAAGCCCAATATTTTTTCAGAGGTAGATGCAGAAAAAAATATATTCAGTTTGCAACCTGATGGAGGTCAGTATAGATGGACTAATACAACAAGTCCCACACACAGCTAGAAGCCCAAATATTTTTTCAGAGGTAGATGCAGAAAAAAATATATTCAGTTTGCAACCTGATGGAGGTCAGTATAGATGGACTAATACAACAAGTCCCACACACAGCTAGAAGCCCAAATATTTTTTCAGAGGTACTGTAGATGCAGATAAAAAATATTTTTAATTTGCAACCTGATGGAGGTCAGTATAGATGGACTAATACAACAAGTCCCACACACAGCTAGAAGCCCAAATATTTTTTCAGAGGTACTGTAGATGCAGATAAAAATTAGTTTTAATTTGCAACCTGATAGAGGTCAGTATAGATGGACTAATAGAGAAAGTCCGACACACTGCTAGAAGGCCAAATATTTTTTCAGAGCTAGATGCAGAAAAAAATTATATTCAGTTTGCAACCTGATGGAGGTCAGTATAGATGGATTAATAGAACAAGACCCACACACAGCTAGAAGCCCAATATTTTTTCAGAGGTTGATGCAGAAAAAAATATATTCAGTTTGCAACCTGATGGAGGTCAGTATAGATGGACTAATACAACAAGTCCCACACACAGCTAGAAGCCCAATATTTTTTCAGAGGTAGATGCAGAAAAAAATGTATTCAGTTTGCAACCTGATGGAAGTCAGTATAGATGGACTAATACAACAAGTCCCACACACAGCTAGAAGCCCAAATATTTTTTCAGAGGTAGATGCAGAAAAAAATATATTCAGTTTGCAACCTGATGGAGGTCAGTATAGATGGACTAATACAACAAGTCCCACACACAGCTAGAAGCCCAAATATTTTTTCAGAGGTACTGTAGATGCAGATAAAAATTATTTTTAATTTGCAACCTGATGGAGGTCAGTATAGATGGACTAATACAACAAGTCCCACACACAGCTAGAAGCCCAAATATTTTTTCAGAGCTAGATGCAGAAAAAAATTATATTCAGTTTGCAACCTGATGGAGGTCAGTATAGATGGATTAATAGAACAAGACCCACACACAGCTAGAAGCCCAATATTTTTTCAGAGGTTGATGCAGAAAAAAATATATTCAGTTTGCAACCTGATGGAGGTCAGTATAGATGGACTAATACAACAAGTCCCACACACAGCTAGAAGCCCAATATTTTTTCAGAGGTAGATGCAGAAAAAAATGTATTCAGTTTGCAACCTGATGGAAGTCAGTATAGATGGACTAATACAACAAGTCCCACACACAGCTAGAAGCCCAAATATTTTTTCAGAGGTAGATGCAGAAAAAAATATATTCAGTTTGCAACCTGATGGAGGTCAGTATAGATGGACTAATACAACAAGTCCCACACACAGCTAGAAGCCCAAATATTTTTTCAGAGGTACTGTAGATGCAGATAAAAATTATTTTTAATTTGCAACCTGATGGAGGTCAGTATAGATGGACTAATACAACAAGTCCCACACACAGCTAGAAGCCCAAATATTTTTTCAGAGGTACTGTAGATGCAGATAAAAATTAGTTTTAATTTGCAACCTGATGGAGGTCAGTATAGATGGACTAATAGAATGATGCTATGCCCAAAAGATTTTACTTCACTAGGTGCAGTAAAAAAATTGGTATTCTATACACAGGTGGTATATCTTGCAACACAGATAGGCTACTCCACTGACTAACACACTCTGCAATAGGCCAAAAAGGATTAGCTTTGCTAGATTCAGCCAAATGCTGTGAAAAAAACTTGCACAGCACTGGCACAGACCTGCCTGGCAAAAACTGATAGGAACTGATGTAACCTAGTCCTGAAAAGGACTCCAATTACAATTAGTCTTTACTCCCACAACCTATCTATTTAAGAGCACAGACCTCCCTGATAAAAGTCGTAGGAAATGCTGTAACCTAGTCCTTAAAAGGACTGCAATCACAACTATTCCCTACTCCCAAGCTATCTGTATATTTGTGTAAAAATTGGCTTGAAATTAACAAGGTATAGCGCACACAGCAACAGCGGTGCCGTCTAACACGCAGCTGCAGCAGTGAGAAAATGGTGGCGACGGGGAAAATGGCTTGGTCTTATAGGGCAAGGACATGTGACATACACTGCCAATGACACATGCCCTTGCTTGTGTGAAAAAAAGCACTTCGCTCCGTGTGTGCGCTGCTGATAGGCTGACAGATTGCACCTCCCCACTGTAAATGCGGGAAAGAGAAAAAAAAATGGAGATCTTCATTGTTCCTGCAGAGATCCATCCCCTGCCCCTCCCCCCACCCCGCTGTACACTCAAACTGCGTATTAACATTAATTTTCATCATTACTGAGAAAAAATCCAGTTATGATTTTGGTGCACGAACAGTTATCGAACATAACCTCGAACAGCCGAATTTTTATCAAATTGTTCGTCTTCGCCGAACGGCTCGAACACCGCCCAAAACAGCTCGAATTTGAGATTGGCAAACAGTTCGAGTAGAACAACGCTCATCTCTAGTTATAAGTTGTAGTTTTGCCATATAATGTTCTGCAAAATGGGAAAAATTACAAAGTGATGTGGTATAGTGATACAATGCAATAATGACTTTTTTTTTGGGGGGGGGGGAGTTTTTCTTATCAACTTTCACTTATTCTTTTAGCTCCCCAGGAAGACTTGAACCTGCGATCATTTTACTGCTTGTACTTGTACTATACACTGAAATCCATGACTTTTTGTATACAGGGTTATTTTTACTTTTCCGTTAAAGCATTGATGTCACATACAGTGGAACATCTGGTAGAGACAAGATCAGCTAAACTATCCATCAGTAAGATACAAGTAGCTAAGGGAGACTCTGTCTCTGTAGACCTCAGCTTGTGCAGATATATCAGCAGCGTAATAATAGAAATTATGCAGAAAAGTAAAATAAAGAAGTAAAAATAGAGAGGTGGTAACAAATCAGTTGCTGACTGTGACATCTACAGGATGGGGTCAGTTATTATCTGAACTGCATTGAATGTGAATGGCCAAGTAGTCCAGTATAAATGAAGAGTTAAAGGAAATCTGTCAGCAGGTTTTTACTATGCAATCTCTTGTAGGGATAGAGACCCTAATTCTAGTGATGTGTCACTTACTGTGCTTTTTGGTTGGTGCGGTTGTGATATAATCCCTGTTTTCTCTGCTGTAGATGTAGCAGTGGTCAGAATGCTGAGCTCTGTATAACCTCGCCCACACCACAGCTTCCTGTGTGCATTGTGCATTGTCAGCAAGCTGCCAATCAGTGATCGGGGTGGGGTTACACAGATTAGACTGACTGGTTTGCATGTGAGATCTAGTCCAGCAGTGATAATCTCTTGCTAATAAAACTCTGATTGTATTGCAACTACAGCACCCAGCCCAATAAGTGACACATCCCTGGAATAAAGGTCTCTCCTCCAAAATCATGCTGCTCTCAGATTAAATAGCAAAAACATGACAGATTCCCTTTAAACTGAATCAGAGAAGGTGTCAGCGCCATATAAAACTAGGGATGCTGGGATTCTTTGGACCTGTGGGGTCCATGCTGTTTGTGTATGCTGTTTGTGAAATCAAAGATACCTATGGTGGTGGAAGGGGTTTTTTTTGCACTTTTTATTAAGTTAGTCAACAGATATGATAAATGTTTGGACAACTTTCTACAAAAATTTATAAATTGTGCTATTGTATTGTATCACTCTTTCTCTGTTTAAATCTGCAATTAGATATGTTTTACATGTAAAGCGCCATGGAATAAATGATGCTATAACAATAAATAATAATAATATGACTGATAAATTAATATTTAAATACGTCAGACAGCTATCAGATTTAAAACAGCAAAAAGGCAAGAAAAAAACTTCAACGAATTATATAACAGCTATGTCCAGGATAGAATATGATTACATACACATATTACATAATAGCAATGATACTTTTAATATATACTAGAGGCTCCAAGAGTTACATAAAATCAGTACAGTTTAGGGGGTTTATTATCCCCCCATGGGGCTATCATAAATTGTTATGTTATACTTTTTTTAAATCCTCTTCATTTTTAATAACTATATCTAGCTCAATACTGAACTTAAGATTCATCATCAAAAAATTATGACTATCTACATTTAATGAAAAAAAAAACTTAGTAATAAATTCTAACTAATTATAAGACAATCACAGGGCAATAATAAGGCGAGCACGAGCCAGCATTATCTTTTGTAGTTAAAATATATATTAACTAAAGTATGAATTCTATGTTGCTTCATTTGATGTGATTTTCGCAGAGAGATAAGGTGATTTACAGTCTGGGTGTATTATGATGCTCATGGTGCATCATCGGCAGAAATTGTAGACGTTCATAGACTAAAGCTCTTTCGAAGAAATACAGTCACAGTGACATCTTCAGGTTTCTGTAGAGTATTAAGCTAAGGTGAAGAAACAAAGCAGCAATAAGACAATGAATCTTGGGTCAAAGTGTATGGGATATTTAAATAATAAAATACATTTAAAGAAACAAGAGTAAAAAGATAAAGAATCACAATTATATGCAGGTTCCACAGGCTGAAAAGAATGAAGTTTGATCCATTGACCAATTTGGTACGAATATCAAGGATATTATAGACGTGCACTAATTGTTATTTACTTAGAAATTAAAGTAGTGCATGCTATGTCTAAGGCCTTATTCACACGTCCATGTTTATACTAACGTCATAAAATGGTACCGGTGTCTTCAGTGTTTTGGATCAGTGGGTTATCCATGTGACATCAGTGTGTCTTCCGTGTGTCATCCATGTGTCTTCCGTGTGTCCTTTTCTACCATCAGTATGTCTTCCGTGTTTTTCATGGATGGATATATAGATAAATTATATAGTTTTTCCTATAAACAAAGTTAAATATGGTCAGCACACAGATGCCATCTATGTACGTGTTTTTCACAGACTCATAGACTTGCATTGGCAATTGTCATCCATGCTGCTGGAAAAATTGGACACGTCTCTGTCTGTTTTGCATTGACACACGGTCAATGTAAAAACATGGACATGTGAATAGCAGCATAGGTTATAATGGGTACTAGTGATGAGCGAGCATGCTCGTTACTTGAGATTTACGAGCATGCTCGGTTGTTTTCCGAGTATCTTCAGCGTGTTCGGGTGTTATGTTTGAGTCACTCCATGCGCATGATTTGCAACTGTTTGACAGCTTTAATACATGTGAGGAATGCCAGTTTGTTAGCCATTCCTCACATGTATTAAAGCTGTCAAACAATCGCAAAGAATCGCAATGGAGTGATTCAAACATATCACCGAGTACGCTGAAGATACTCGGTGAGCACCCGAGCATGCTCGCCGAAAGGGTTAACAGAACATGCTCGCTCATCACTAGTGGGTACATGTTGTATCTGTGAGAAAAATGGATACAACTCATACATGCGACATGATGTCTGAATGAGTCCTGAGGATGCATGAGGTATCAGAATCATCATGTCCGCTGTGTCAATGTAAATTGCAAAAAATGCAAAAGGTAAAAGCTGGTAATAAAAAGCGCTAAGGCATATAAAAGTCAGCAATTATTACCTTTATTAAAGTCCTTGTAAAATGACAACGTGTGTTCATCACTTGATGAAGATGGCTTGCATGCCGTCGAAACGCGTTGTGTTTTTACAAGGACTTTATTAAATGTAGCAATTGCTGAATTTTATATGCCTTAGCGCTTTTTATCACCAGCTTTTACCTTTTGCATTTTTCACTTCCGACCCCTTTGGGGTTACTGGTGTGCTGCTTTGGCTTACTTTTTAAATTTTAGCTCATGGATTGTTTGCCCCTCATTTTGACATCCTTGCGCTTCTTACTACCAGCTTCAATGTTTTTTTTTCTTTTCAAATGTAAATTGCAAGACCCTTTAATAGAATGAAGAATTTTGAAATATGATTTGAATTATAGGGAATCCTTCCATTAATATGCATGAGATAGTGAAAGGTTTATATAGTGCACAGTATGTATATACACTGCTCAAAAAAATCAAGGGAACACTCAAATAACACATCCTAGATCTGAATGAATGAAATATTCTCATTGAATACTTTGTTCTGCACAAAGTTGAATGTGCTGACAACAAAATCACACAAAAATCATCAATGGAAATCAAATTTATTAACCAATGGAGGCTTGGATTTGGAGTCACCCCCAAAATTAAAGTGGAAAAACACACTACAAGCTGATCCAACTTTGATGTAATGTCCTTAAAACAAGTCAAAATGAGGCTCAGCATTGTGTGTGGCCTCTACGTGCCTGTATGACCTCCCTACTATGCCTGGGCATGCTCCTGATGAGGTTGTAGATGGGCTCCTGTGGGATCTCCTCCCAGACCTGGACTAAAGCATCCACCAACTCCTGGACAGTCTGTGATGCAACGTGACATTGGTGGATGGAGCGACATATGATGTCCTAGATGTGCTCAATCAGATTCAGGTCTGGGGAATGGGTGGGCCAGTCCATAGCTTCAATGCCTTCATCTTGCAGGAACTGCTGACACACTCATGCTACTTGAGGTCTGGCATTGTCCTGCATTAGGAGGAACCCAGGGCCAACCGCACCAGCATATGGTCTCACAAGGGGTCTGAGGATCTCATCTCGGTACCTAATAGCAGTCAGGCTACCTCTGGTGAGCACATGGAGGGCTGTGCGGCTCTCCAAAGAAATGCCACCCCACACCATTACTGACCCACTGCCAAACTGGTCATGCTGAAGGATGTTGCAGGCAGCAGATCGCTCTTCACGGAGTCTCCAGACTCTGTCACGTCTGTCACATGTGCTCAGTGTGAACCTGCTTTCATCTGTGAAGAGCACAGGGCGCCAGTGGCGACTTTGCCAATTCTGGTGTTCTGTGGCAAATGCCAAGCGTCCTGCATGGTATTGAGCTGTGAGCACAACCCCCATCTTTGGATTTCGTGCCCTCATATCACCCTCATGGAGTCGGTTTCTAACCGTTTGTGCAGACACATGCACATTTGAGGCCTGCTGGAGGTCATTTTGCGGGGCTCTGGCAGTGCTCCTTCTGTTACTCCTTGCACAAAGGTGGAGGTAGCAGTCTTGCTGCTGGGTTGTTGCCCTCCTACGGCCCCCTCCACGTCTCCTGGTAGCTCCTCCAGGTTCTGGACACTATGCTGATAGACACAGCAAACCTTCTTGCCACAGCTCACATTGATGTGCCATCCTGGATGAGCTGCACTACCTGAGCAACTTCTGTGGGTTGTAGAGTCCGTCTCATGCTACCATGAGTGTGAAAGCACAACCAGCATTCAAAAGTGACCAAAGCATCAGCCAGAAAGTATTGGTGCTGAGATGTGGTCTGTGGTTCCCACCTGCAGAACCACTCCTTTATTGAGTGTGTCTTGATAATTGCCAATAATTTCCATCTATTATCTATTCCATTTGTACAACAGCATGTGAAATTGATTGTCAATCAGTGTTGCTTCCTAAATGGACAATTTGATTTCACAGAAGTTTGATTTACTTGGAGTTATAATCTGTTGTTTAAGTGTTCCCTTTATTTTTTTGAGCAGTGTATATATACAGTACAGACCAAAAGTTTGGACACACCTTCTCATTTAAAGATTTTTCTGTATTTTCATGACTATGAAAATTGTACATTCACACTGAAGGCATCAAAACTATGAATTAACACATGTGGAATTATATACTTAACAAAAAGTGTGAAACAACTGAAAATATGTCTTATATTCTAGGTTCTTCAAAGTAGCCACCTTTTGCTTTGATGACTGCTTTGCACACTCTTGGCATTCTCTTGATGAACTTCAAGAGGTAGTCAACAGAAATGGTTTTCACTTCACAGGTGTGCCCTGTCAGGTTTAACAAGTGGGATTTCTTGCCTTATAAATGGGGTTGGGACCATCAGTTGTGTTGTACAGAAGTCTGGTGGATACACAGATGATAGTCCTACTGAATAGACTGTTAGAATTTGTATTATGGCAAGAAGAAAGCAGCTAAGTAAAGAAAAACGAGTGGCCATCATTACTTTAAGAAATGAAGGTCAGTCAGTCCGAAAAATTGGGCAAACTTTGAAAGTGTCCCCAAGTGCAGTTGCAAAAACCATCAAGCGCTACAAAGAAACTGGCTCACATGAGGACCGCCCCAGTAAAGGAAGACCAAGAGTCACCTCTGCTTCTGAGGATAAGTTTATCCGAGTCACCAGACTCAGAAATCGGAGGTTAACAGCAGCTCAGATTAGAGACCAGGTCAATGCCACACAGAGTTCTAGCAGCAGACACATCTCTTCAACAACTGTTAAGAGGAGACTTTGTGGAGCAGGCCTTCATGGTAAAATAGCTGTTAGGAAACCACTGCTAAGGACAGACAATAAGCAGAAGAGACTTGTTTGGGCTAAAGAACACGAGGAATGGACATTAGACCAGTGGAAATCTGAGCTTTGGTCTGATGAGTCCAAATTTAAGATCTTTGGTTACAACCACCGTGTCTTTGTGTGACACAGAAAAGGTGAATGGATGAACTCTACATGCCTGGTTCCCATGGTGAAGCATGGAGGAGGAGGTGTGATGGTGTGGGGGTGCTTAGCTGGTGACACTGTTGGGGATTTATTCAAAATTGAAGGCATACTGAACCAGCATGACTACCACAGCATCTTGCAGCGGCATGCTATTGCATCCGGTTTGCGCTTAGTTGGACCATCATTTATTTTTCAACAGGACAATGACCCCAAACACACCTCCAGGATGTGTAAGGGCTATTTGATGAAGAAGGAGAGTGATGGGGTGCTACACCCTACCTGAACCCAATCGAGATGGTTTGGGGTGAGCTGGACCTCAGAGTGTAGGCAAAAGGACAACAAGTGCTAAGCATCTCTGGGAACTCCTTCAAGATTGTTGGGAGACCATTTCCGGTAACTACCTCTTGAAGCTCATCAAGAGAATGCCAAGAGTGTGCAAAGCAGTCATCAAAGCAAAAGGTGGCTACTTTGAAGAACCTAGAATATAAGACATATTTTCAGTTGTTTCACACTTTTTTGTTAAGTATATAATTCCACATGTGTTAATTCATAGTTTTGATGCCTTCAGTGTGAATGTACAATTTTCATAGTCATGAAAATACAGAAAAATCTTTAAATGAGAAGGTGTGTCCAAACTTTTGGTCTGTACTGTATATGTATATATATATATGTACAGTATATATATATATATATATATATATATATATATATATTTATTTATATATATATATATATATATATAGAGCAAAGCATGATTAATACTCTCGACATATTTAATGCCATTAGGGAATAATGGATACATCAAGACACAGTATGTACGTGATCTGTAAGAATGCTTAGGAAAATGTAGATGTAAAAGTAAGATCCACATAAATGCCTTGGATCAAGTTTTCCCAGCAGAACATTGCGCTGGGCAACATACTGCCTCCGACTAATTATCTTTTTCCCAAAGTGCATCCTAGCGCTATCTTTATGAAAGTACACAATGCACATACATTTTAACAAACATGTGTCATCAGGCAATGCCATATTTTTCCATTGCTCCCTAGGTGATTTCTGTTGCTCAAAAAGCAATATGACCTATCAGCTTCTCCACAGCTAAAATGCACTTTGTGCTCAGCTATCTGTGGGATAAAGCCAGCTGGGCAATCTTTTCCTCTCCTAGGGAATTGCTGAGCTTTCGGTACCTATGATCCAGTTGCTGGTTTTCTGCTTTTGGTAGGCACTAACCGTTCAATATTGGCAACACCCTGCTATTTTGTTGATGCTATGAATTACCTTACTAGCCAAGACAAGTTGGCCCTTGTCAAAGTTGCATAGTTCCCTACATTTATGCACTTTTTTCATCATATTGAAGAATTGATTGGCTGCCTAACATATTGCATCCATTAACAAGTTCCAATGTCACTCGAACCTCTTGTCAGTGGTTGTAATGTTATATCAGCACAATATGTAGAAGGCTCTGCACATAAAGAATAAAAAATACACATCACTACAAGGCATAAAATAGAAAAAGAGACGGTTTCTATACTTAACCATGAGTGCAATGTTTCAGCCCAAATTCATAGCGATTTTTCAAGCCTTTTTCAACTCTACTTATTTTTTCATTCTACAGTTGTGTAGAAGTTATACTGTGCTATGAAAATGCATAAAGCCGTCTTTAGTCACAAATTACCTATCGCAATAAAAAGATATGCTTAAGTCTGAAGCTGCCGTAAGATGTTTCATAAAAAATTAATTAGAAATCCTGTTAGTGGGTTTGATGGTTGGTCTTTAATGCCTTTCTAAGACCATTTCTTGTTCAGATAACTTTGTGAATGCACGTTCCATCCATGCATAAAGAAGTTATCAGACTATGTGCATTTAGAATATACTACATTCACATATGCTGGATTTAAGCTGTAGGGTATTTTGTTTACTTAACCATCATCATTGACTTGTACTATGTGTAAGGAAAAGCTTTACCCACTTATAGAGGCTATCTTATGAATTATTACCATGTCCAAAGTCCTTAAATGCCCTCAGAAGCTTTTTAAAGTAAAGTGTTTCTAGATGTAAAAAAAATAGCCTCTTCATCATTTTTGCTTTCAAATGACCCTTTGGTACTGCTGCTAATCTGTGCTGCTTTGGACAGATTCCAGACAGAATCGTTCTCTTCTTTCCTCCATTAGTTGATATGTCCACTTTATACTGCCCATGCAATGCAGGACTCAGGAGTATGGGTGAGCGGACCTGTTGAAGTTAGGGTTCTGATACCAGATTTCAACTTTTTTCCAAAGTTCGGTTCAGGTACCAGACCTGTACCCGAATTTGAACCAGAACACACCCCCATTGAAAACAATGGGGACCCAGACTTTTGAGCCCGAAAATTCTCTCTCTCTGCAATGGACTTCCCCCGGAAATCCGAACATTGCAACGGACGTCCGGGAGAAGCTCATGTTCTGCGTTTAGCAACGGACACTAACTGTCCGGTATGAACCCCAAACTTTAAGTTCAGGTTTGCTCATCTCTACTCAGCAGGACCCTATTAAAAAGATGATGACTGGACCCTTAAATTTAAGAAAAACGGTTCTAAACATGTTTTAATTAATGGACACCGTATCCTTTAAAGTTTGGCACCTGTTATGGTTGATATATTTCCTTATGGAACAAAGAAAAAAATCTGAAATGATGTTCAAGTTGTTGATTAATTTGGTTGAACAATTACTAAGTATTAGGTTCACCAAATTATATATCTTTTCTCAAAGAAATCATTTTCAACATAGACAGTCAAAGAGAACTGATGAAACTTGATAAATCCATAAAGTTTAAACTAATGTCCAACAGTGATAAATCAAACTTGTCATGTGATTCATACTGCCTGAACCACAGGAAGCATGCATCAGATACTGGCTATATTATTGTAGGTGTAAGTTTTACTCTAAAGCACTGTAATGTTCATAAAAAACATACTTTGGAAACCTGACCAGCGACTATGTATCTCGGCTGACTAGTGCATTGCTGTTATCTTCTCTCTGCTCTACTTCCCCACACTCATATGTGTGCATCACGAGAGACCTGTCAGTCAAAGGGACTGGTGTGTGGAGAAGTCAATGGTGATCTGTTTAGGACTAGCCAGGTTTTCAAGGTATGTTTTCTCTGAAACACTGCAGCATTTCAAATTAAAAGAGAATCTGTCAGGAGATTTTTTGCTACCTCATCTGCGAGCTGCCTGATGTAGGCAAAGAGACCCTGAATCCAACATTGTATCACTTAGATTACTGGGTTCTCCAGTTGTGAGACAATCAGAGTTCTTAGATGTAGCATGCAGTGGAGCTGAGAAAGATAATCCCGCCCCCACCAGGCTTTGTATGTACTGTACATTGTCTACTGACAGTGACCTGCTTATAACAGAAGGGGACGGAGTCAGACCAGTGCTCACAGGACCAGCTAGTCACAGCAATGATAATATCCTAGTTATAAAACCTTCAGTGTAAGTATACTACAGCACATAGCCTGATAAGTGACACATTGTTGACATCTGTCTTTTAGCCCCTGTCTCATGCTGTCTTCCAATTGCATAGAAAAATCCTGCTGACAGATTACCTTGAAAAGATAATAAAACAATGCACCCAAAGTCTGAATCGTGCAGCCTGTGGATAGGGCAGCTTGAATCAGATGACGGGCTCCCTTTAATCAAGAGAAAGCTAACCTTCCATTGAGATTGCTGTCAAGTGACAAAAACAACAATCAAAGTGCCCCCAGATATTTGACCCCAGCATAGCAGAATTGTCATGGGTAATGGAAAATTAGGATTATGACATTGTTACACATATGATCTTACCAACGAGCTTCTACATTATCTAGATTGTTCTGTTTTATGCCCTCTCTGCTTTGCTTTTGTTAACATTACTCATCATTTGGCAAAGTCGTCCCAACTTTGCTTTACTGTGACAACTCAATGCTGAAGACACCCTATGAATCATCCCTCATGACGTACCAAAGTTAATTTAGATAACAATTATTTCTTGTACTCAACTCCCGTTCAAACATCAAACTTCCTTCAACCGTCTTCCTTGCCAGCCAAAGTTTTTGTGCCACACAATGTGTCATCAAAACATATACACATTTCCTGGCATATTGCACAATTATGGAAATGACAATATAAAAGTGTATCGATGCTGATACCTTATTTCTGGGCAACTTATGAGAATTCTCTTCAGCCATGTGAAAGTTATTAATCTAATACTGTTATTGATAACAAGAGAAATTGCAATAACAACTATTGAGACATTGTTTCAAAATAATATGTTTATTTTATATATTATAACTATTTTTTATTTTCATTCACTTTTTGGGGGAAAACATATGTTCAACATCTATATTACAGCAGGATATGCTTGCTTTATGGCAGCTGCAAAGAATGGTGGTCAGGATAGTGTAAATAGGCTAATGCAATCCCTAGAGAGACATAAAGTACAGTGAGGTAGGACGACTCGCTCGGCCGCTTCGGGGAGTAGACTCAGGAACCGGGTTTTCTCTGCAGGTTTTATTATATGGCATAAAGCCCTGCAACTCCAGCAAGAATAAACACAGCATTACTGGCAAAGTGACAAAACAAAAGATAAATGATAGCACAGTCCATATACATGGGGAATACGCCCACACAGGGTGTAATCCCAGCCTTCAGCTCCATCCTGAGCTGAAGCTTTCTGAGTCTGGAGACCTTGCCTCTCCAGACCACAACACAGAAAAAAAAACAGGACTGAACATTTAAACCATGCTCAGCCATACTCTGAGAGGAGGTATGGTGAATGACATCCCTCCCATCTTTATGTCATTCACATAAAACCACACCCTTTAAAAGAGTTAACCCCCTGCATATCATATGCTGGCAGAAATTCAGCAGGTCTCAGTTCACACAGGAGAGCAACCTGATTGACACATGCACATACCTCCCCTCATATATAACACCAGTGACTCTGTCACAACAGCTTCAGCTCCCTTAGACCAGAGAATAGACTAAGAGTCTTAACTATGTATATTGAATAGTTTTGCTACCCTGCCTTATCTAGGACTACAATAGAGCTGTCATATGTCATTAAACATCCCACCCCTAATGATAAGAGGATATATCTTCCCCAATCCAAGGGGTAACATTTCTCCTTATGGAGAATGACAAGCCAAGCCTGGCATGCCAAGGTGAGGAGACTTATAAGCCATAGATTTTATCCTAAGTCATGTGGCAAGGCTCTTTAGGGGGTTAATATTCACTTTTAGGATTGCTACTTCCAATAGGTGGCACTAGTGTTCTAGTCCTCTATCTCACTGAAGAGACAATTTGCATATTTAACCTTCCCCAATCTACACAGAAAATAATTTAAAAAAAGTGGAATGCCGAAAACTGTCATTTGTGCTCCACTGACTAGTAAAAAAAAAAAAAACATTTCCCAATATTTTACATCTATATAGGTTACATTAAAAAAACAAGAATATTTATAATTTTATAATAAAAATATAATAACATTTTATAATAAAAACCTGATAATTATATGAAATATTCTTCTTATATAGTATATTCCCTCTATATAAAGGACTTAATTTTATACTTTGTTCCCCATATAAGCAATGAGTATTAATATTACGTCTTAAAAAATGAAATACAATTAGTAATACACAGTAAGTGTCCACATCATTATATTCCCTTATTGCCAAAAGGGAGAAAAATGAGAGTTAAAGTTTAATTTCACATGAGAAAATCCCATGCCGGGTGCTCTTTAGGTACAGAATCGTCTGTGCCACACAGCTCATAATAATGTATTTACATAATACGGAAACTACACATGATTTTCTCAATTCAAAGCAGTCAAGTTGTTAAAGTTTATATGAAAATCCCCAAGGTCTGAAGAACGAGAAATGCAGGATAATGTCTGCCTGTTAATGCATTTTAAACCATTTCTGTGTTTAATTCAGCCAACATCCACTGAACCTGAGCTACTTATGTGAGGAACGGAAGTGAAGCAATCCACTATGCATTGCTAACCCGTTAAACTCCAATTCTACAAACATCCATAGCTTATATCATATTTCTACATAATTATTATTCTTACTTATTCTACCAATGTTTATAATCTACTTTTATTATTATAGTATTATCATGAGCAGGTTTCCTCTGCCGCTCATGAAAATGACCAGGGTCCACATCTATTACAGGACTAAACTATGAGGTCACTAATAACATAGACAGTTTATTATTATTGGATTATAAAAAGGGGGGTTTCCTATTATATTCTCCCTCTACTAAACTGTAGTATAAAACAAATTATCATATAGACTCAGTGCTGGACCGGGGTACCAAGGGCCCACCACTAACAATGACTCTGGGGGTCCACTGATCAACTGTATGCTAATATCACAGTACACTAATTCACAAATGTACCTATGCATCTACATAATATTAAACTGAGTAGTTTGTTCAATGAATAATTAGATGCTGCTTTTATCTGTACATAGAAAATCAAGTCTGTAGGAAAGTGGAGGATCTACTCCTGCAGTAGGGCCCACCGGGGGATTCACCTGTCCTCCTGTGGTCCAGTCCAAGCCTGTATTCACGTATACATCAAAACCACTAGGATCATCAAGTATTTTAAATTGAAATGACATTTTCTTGAATTTAGCATGCACTGATTTATGTATATTAGGGATCATAAAGGACTGTATAACACCTAGTTACTAGTTATTAACTAGTTATAATGGGATACTTTGGGGGAATTCTTAAAGCGCCACTCCAGCATTTTTTTTTAATTTCAGCACTGGAGGGTGCTACTAATGTATGTTCCCTGACCCAATCTTATACTTATCAACTGCCATCTTCAGCTCTTCCTGGCACCACTCCAGTCCCACATCACCATTTTGTGACTGCGACTTGTGACTGACCAGAAGTCAGAGGTAATGGTCACAAGTAGTGTTGAGCCACCCCCGTAGTGTTCGGGTTATGTTCGGTTCGTCGAACACCGGGATGTTCGAGGAACTGTTCGTCGAACTGTTCGTCGAACACCTTAGAACACCGTCGAACACCGTTAAAACCAATGGCAGGCAAACAAAAACACATAGGAACACATAGAAAACACCTTCAAAGGTGTCCAAAAGCTGACAAACTGCTCAGAAGACGCTTTCTTTAAAAAAGCCGGCCGGCAATTCAGCAGCGGCATACACCGGTACCCGACAATTTAGACATGAAGGAATAGAGCATCACACATAGATTAGATAGATAGAAACATGTCAGTCACATATATATGAAGTACAGTGACAGTGTTGCTTACTGTACTTGTCATTTAGTGTAAAGGATTTATTAAAAAATATAATAGTGTTTTCGTGCACCGTCTCTTTAAAAAAGCCGGCCGGCAATTCAGCAGTGGTACCCGACAATTTATAACAGACAGAATAGAGCTTCACACATAGATTAGATAGATAGAAACATGTCAGTCACATATATATGAAGTACAGTGACAGTGTTGCTTACTGTACTTGTCATTTACTGCAAAGGATTTATTAAAAAAAATAATAGTGTTTTCATGCACCGTCTCTTTAAAAAAGCCGGCCGGCAATTCAGCATCTGTACCCGACAATTTAGAATAGAAGGAATAGAGCTTCACACATAGATTAGATAGATAGAAACATGTCAGTCACATATATATGAAGTACAGTGACAGTGTTGCTTACTGTAATTGTCATTTAGTGTAAAGGATTTATCAAAAAAAATAATAGTGTTTTCATGCACCGTCTCTTTAAGAAAGCCGGCCGGCAATTCAGCATCTGTACCCGACAATTTATAACAGACAGAATAGAGCTTCACACATAGATTAGATAGATAGAAACATGTCAGTCACATATATAATAAGTACAGTGATAGTGCTGGTTACTGTACTTGTCATTTAGTATTAAAATAAAGTATTTATTATTAAAAAAAATTGGCGTGGGATTCCCCGTAATTTTAGTCTCTAGCGGAGGTTAAGCAGACGGCTGGGGCAGATGTTTGAAGCCTGGGAAGGGGGTAATACCCACGGAGCTTCCCAGGCTACTAATATCAGCCCCCAGCTGAATACCTAGCCTTTACTAGCTATTAAAATGGAGGACCCCCCCCAAAAAATGACGTGGGGTCCCCCCTAATTTAATAGCTAGCAAAGGCTAGGCAGACAGCTGGGGGCTGATATTAATAGCCCAGGAAGGGAGCCATGAATATTGGCCCCCTCCCAGGCTAGAAACACCAGCCGTCAGCCGCCCCAGAAATGGCGCATCCATAGGATGCGCCAATTCTGGCACTTAGCCTCGCTCTTCCACGCTGCCCTGGTGCGGTGGCAGGGGGTAATAGGGTTGGGGTTGATGTCAGCTTATAATGCCAGCTGACATCAAGCCCAGGTTAGTAATGGAGAGGCGTCTATAAGACACCCCCATTACTAACCCCATAGTCAAAGTTAAAAAAAAAACACAAACACCCAGAATAAAGTCCTTTAATTGATATAAAGACACAATTCTTTATTGTTCTAAATTAAACCATACTTACCATCACGCCCATTCCAGCTGAAGCCAACGATCTCCTGCAATAAAAGAAAAATAATAAAGCAACCTCATCCTTACCTTTCCATGGTTCCCAGGACAGCTCCAGCTCTGCTACATCGAGATGACAGGCTGGACCGCAGCAGAACGCTGCCATCCAGCCTGTCATCCCGCAGACACTGAGAAGCGCAGGCATGCTTGCGCTCCTCAGTGTCTGACTGTGACGGCATCCAGATGAGCCGACAATGAACTCGGCTCACCTCATGTACGTCACTGACAGCGTGGGAAAATTCTCCTGCACTCAGCGCTTCAGCGTGAGAATTTTCCCACGCTGTCAGTGACGTGCATGAGGTGCGCCGAGTTCATTGGACATGACCTCGGCTCATCTGGATGCCGTCACAGCCAGACACTGAGTAGCGCAAGCAAGCCTGCGCTTCTCAGTGTCTGCGGGATGACAGGCTGGATGGCAGCGTTCTGCTGCGGTCCAGCCTGTCATCTCGATGTAGCAGAGCTGAAGCTGTCGTGGGAGCCATGGAAAGGTAAGGATGATGTTGCTTTATTATTTTTCTTTTATTGCAGGAGATCGTTGGCTTCAGCTGGAATGGGCGTGATGGTAAGTATGGTTTAATTTAGAACAATAAAGAATTGTGTGTTTATTTCAATTAAAGGACTTTTTTCTGGGTGTTGTGTTTTTTTTAAATACTTTACTAGAAATTCATGGTGGTCATGTCTAATATTGGCGTGACCCCATCAATTTCGGGCTTAGGGCCAGCTGATAATGCCAAGCTGGCCTTAACCCCTTTATTACCCAGTGAGCCACCGCACCAGGGCCCTGGATGAGTTGGGTACAGCGCCAGAATATGGCGCTTCTATGAACGTGCCATTTTCCGGGGCGGCTGCGGACTGCAATTTGCAGCGGGTGGGGCCCAGAAAGCTTGGGCCTCCCTGCGCTGCAGATTCCAGCCCCCAGCTGCCTAGTTGTACCTGGCTGGACACAAAAATAGGGCGTAGCTCCACGCATTTTTTTTTTAGATTCATGAAATTCATGGAATAATTAAGAAAAAAAGGGCTTCCCTATATTGTTGTGTCCGGCTAGGTACAAATAGGCAGCTGGTGGTTGGGAGCAGCCCGTTCCTGCCTGCTGTACCTGACTGGACACAAATATAGGGCGAAGCCCCACATCAATTTTTTTTCCATTATTTCATGAATTTCCTGAAATAATTTAAAAAAAATTGACGTGGGGCTTCGCCCTATATTTGTGTCCAGTCAGGTACAGCAGGCAGGAACGGGCTGCCCCCAACCACCAGCTGCCTATTTGTACCTGGCCAGACACAACAATATAGGGAAGCCCTTTTTTAAAAAAATTATTTCATGAAATAATTAAAAAAAAATTGACGTGGGGCTTCGCACTATATTTGTGTCCAGCCAGGTACAGCAGGCAGGGACGGGCTGCCCCCAACCACCAGCTGCCTATTTGTACCTGGTTGGACACAACAATATAGGGAAGCCCTTTTTTTCTTAATTATTCCATGAATTTCATGAAATAATTTTAAAAAAAAATGCGTGGGGCTTCGCCCTATTTTTGTGCCCAGCCAGGTACAACTAGGCAGCTGGGAGCTGGAATCCGCAGCGCAGGGAGGCCCAAGTTTCTGGGCCCCACCCGCTGCAAATTGCAGTCCGCAGCCGCCCCAGAAAATGGCGCGTTCATAGAAGCGCCATCTTCTGGCGCTGTACCCAACTCATCCAGGGCCCTGGTGCGGTGGCTCACTGGGTAATAAAGGGGTTAAGGCCAGCTTGGCATTATCAGCTGGCCCTAAGCCCGAAATTGATGGGGTCACGCCAATATTAGACATGACCACCATGAATTTCTAGTAAAATATTTAAAAAAACACAAACACCCAGAATAAAGTCATTTAATTGAAATAAACACACAATTCTTTATTGTTCTAAATTAAACCATACTTACCATCACGCCCATTCCAGCTGAAGCCAATGTCTTCTGCAATAAAAGTAAAATAATAAACCAACATCATCCTTACCTTTCCATGGTTCCCAGGACAGCTTCAGCTCTGCCACATCGAGATGACAGGCTGGACCGCAGCAGAAAGCTGCCATCCAGCCTGTCATCCCGCGGACACTGAGAAGCGCAGGCTTGCTTGCGCTCTGCAGTGTCTGGCTGTGACGGCATAAAGATGAGACAAGTTCATGTCCAATGAACTCGGCTCACCTCATGCACGTCACTGACAGCGTGGGAGAATTCTCCTGCACTCAGCACTTCAGCGTGAGAATTCTCCCACGCTGTCAGTGACGTACATGAGGTCAGCTGAGTTCATTGGACATGAATGAGCTCACCTCATGCACGTCACTGACAGCGTGGGAAAATTCTCACGCTGAAGCGCTGAGTGCAGGAGAATTTTCCCACGCTGTCAGTGACGTGCATGAGGTGAGCTCATTCATGTCCAATGATCTCAGCTCACCTCATGCACGTCACTGACAGCGTGGGAAAATTCTCCTGCACTCAGCGCTACAGCGTGAGAATTCTCCCACGCTGTCAGTGACGTGCATGAGGTGAGCTCATTCATGTCCAATGAACTCAGCTGACCTCATGTACGTCACTGACAGCGTGGGAGAATTCTCACGCTGAAGTGCTGAGTGCAGGAGAATTCTCCCACGCTGTCAGTGACGTGCATGAGGTGCGCCGAGTTCATTGGACATGACCTCGGCTCATCTGGATGCCGTCACAGCCAGACACTGCAGAGCGCAAGCATGCCTGCGCTTCTCAGTGTCTGCGGGATGACAGGCTGGATGGCGGCGTTCTGCTGCGGTCCAGCCTGTTATCTCGATGTAGCAGAGCTGAAGCTGTCGTGGGAACCATGGAAAGGTAAGGATGAGGTTGCTTTATTATTTTTCTTTTATTGCAGGAGATCGTTGGCTTCAGCTGGAATGGGCGTGACGGTAAGTATGGTTTAATTTAGAACAATAAAGGAATGTGTCTTTATTTCAATTAAAGGACTTTATTCTGGGTGTTTGTGTTTTCTTTTAACTTTGACTATGGGGTTAGTAATGGGGGTGTCTTATAGACGCCTCTCCATTACTAACCTGGGCTTGATGTCAGCTGGCATTATAAGCTGACATCAACCCCAACCCTATTACCCCACTGCCACCGCTACAGGGCAGTGAGAAGAGCGAGGCTAAGTGCCAGAATTGGCCCATTCTAAGGATGCGCCATTTCTGGGGCGGCTGACGGCTGGTGTTTCTAGCCTGGGAGGGGGCCAATATTCATTGCACCCTTCCTGGGCTATTAATATCAGCCCCCAGCTGTCTGCCTAGCCTTTGCTAGCTATTAAAATAGGGGGGACCCCACGTCATTTTTTTGGGGGGTCCCCCATTTTAATAGCTAGTAAAGGCTAGGTATTCCGCTGGGGGCTGATATTAGTAGCCTGGGAAGCTCCGTGGGTATTACCCCCTTCCCAGGCTTCAAACATCTGCCCCAGCAGTCTGCTTAACCTCCGCTAGAGACTAAAATTAAGGGGACCCCCACGCCAATTTTTTTTTAAATAAATCCTTTATTTTAACACTAAATGACAAGTACAGTAATCAACACTGTCACTGTACTTCATATATATGTGACTGACCTGTTTCTATCTATCTAATCTATGTGTGATTCTCTATTCCTTCTATTCTAAATTGTCGGGTACAGATGCTGAATTGCCGGCCGGCTTTTTTAAAGAGACAGTGCATGAAAACACTATTATTTTTTTTAATAAATCCTTTATACTAAATGACAAGTACAGTAAGCAACACTGTCACTGTACTTCATATATATGTGACTGACATGTTTCTATCTACCTAATCTATGTGTGATTCTCTATTTCTTCTATTCTAAATTGTTGGGTACAGATGCTGAATTGCCGGCCGGCTTTTTTAAAGAGACGGTGCATGAAAACACTATTATTTTTTTTAATAAATCCTTTACACTAAATGACAAGTACAGTAATCAACACTGTCACTGTACTTCATATATATGTGACTGACATGTTTCTATCTATCTAATCTATGTGTGAAGCTCTATTCTGTCTGTTATAAATTGTCGGGTACCGCTGCTGAATTGCCGGCCGGCTTTTTTAAAGAGACGGTGCATGAAAACACTATTATTTTTTTTGATAAATCCTTTACACTAAATGACAAGTACAGTAAGCAACACTGTCACTGTACTTCATATATATGTGACTGACATGTTTCTATCTATCTAATCTATGTGTGAAGCTCTATTCTTTCTGTTCTAAATTGTCGGGTACCGGTGTATGCCGCTGATGAATTGCCGGCTTTTCATGTTTCACTGTGAGCACTGTTCCCATCGATTTGGGCAATCACTGTAATGCCACAACCACCATGGCTGTGGCATTACAGTGGGTGGCAGACAATCCCTGCATGATTGGTGCTCTAAATAGCGGCAGACATGCAGGACACTCTTTTGGTGCACGAACAGTTATCGAACATAACCTCGAACAGCCGAATTTTTTGCAAATCGTTCGGGTTCGTCGAACAACTTGAACACCGCCCAAAACAGCTCGAATTTGAGATTGGCGAACAGTTCTAGTCGAACACCGCTCATCTCTAGTCACAAGCTCTCAGTGTAAGTCTATAAGAGCCTTTTTCTGCCTCTCACAGACTTACATTGAGCATTGACTTCCGGATTGCCCAGCAAACATTTGAGGGATCTGGCAGGTCACAACCTGCAGAAGAGAGCAATCCTGCGAGCAGAAGAAGATGGTGGCTAGTAAGTATAAGACTAGGGGCAGGGAACTTAGATTAATAGCACCACTCCAGTATTGAAAAGAAAAAAACATGAAGTTGTGCTTTACAACTTTTGTGTTAGTTTTCTGTAGTAAAAAAATGACGCTGTTTGACATTTGCCTAAAAAAAAATAATTAAAAAATTGACTTTTTGTGACTTTATACCGCTTTTAACTCTACGAAGTAGGTATGGTTAGCTAAAAAGTCTTAATCAGATTTATATATTTTGAATTTAAAAAAGCTTCCGAAATGTCACAATTCTCACTCCAATAGGATTTGGCATGTAAATAGAAGAAGCATCTCTAACTGAAGTGTTCTAATTACATATGCAGCACATTTATTAAGCATTGTGCAACATGTTAAATTTGGGGCAAATAACAGCAACTCAGCTAGAAGCAAAACTGACTCTAAATAGTCCTATCATGATAAATCTCCCCCTTATTTTCACTGATGCCTTCCAGTCCCTATAGATAATATTATGACATTTCAGGGGTCAGTTGTTGAGCTTTTTTCAAATATACAAAATATATTGCATTCATGGCGGTGCCCTGCTTAATAATTCTAGCACACAACCACAGGAAAAACTAAGAGTCAGTTTACACAGACCAACTAGAATCACTAAATGACAGTGGATTGGTTAACAAATGCCGATCGGCAAACGTTTAATAGTCTAATTAGACAGTCAGAGCTACACAAAATGATCTGTAGTAGATTGCTTAATGACTATAGGCTGCCATTACTCTTTGCAGTGCAAGACCGGTATGCAAAGGATAATGCGCTGCCAAGATCGATGATTTTTTGCACTGCATAAAAGATCATTTCACCCTATGAATGAGCATTTTGATCATTCTTGGAGTGATTGTCTCATTCACAATAATCTTTCAGTGTAAATGCTGCTTAAGAAATGCACATGGCTCATTCAAAACAGTAGGTGATCTGTGTAATGTCCTCCAGACAAAGATGCTGTTTGTAATTGCTCTTCACTCTGCCAAAAAATGAGCATCAACAAAGGACCACCTCTTATAACTCCCTGATAGAGATAAGCGAACCCAAACTTAAAAGTTTGGCGTTCGTACTGGACAGTTAGTGTCTGGAGCTAAATTCCAAACACTGACTTTCCCCGGAAGTCTATTGCAATGTCCGGAGTTCCGGGAGAAGTCTGTTGAGAAACAGAGAGATTTTCTTTTTCTTATCCAGACCCAAAGTTCATGTCTCCATTGTTTTCAATGGGGTTCAGGTTCTGGTTCAAGTTTGGGTACAGTTCTGGTACCTGAACCGAACTTTGGAATAAAGTTCGGGTCGGGTACCAGAACCCAAACTTCCCCTGATCTGCCCTTCCCTACTCCCAGATATGAAAATAGCTTTTCTACCTTGGACAGTTCCATTAACACATTACAATTTTCTTGGACTTGCAGGCTGCATTTTGTGGCAGTCTATATCTTTTAATGGCACAAATTGTAAAAGAACAAGAAAACGGGACAATGCCATCCAAAGGGTAATTGAACAAAGTTATCAATTCAATTTCAATTCCATTTTATGCAGGCATGGGCTCTTGATGTGTTTTTACCCCCTATGCATTTTTATAAGAATTAAACTAAATCTACATAACACCCAAGACATAAAGAAAATGTCAAGTGCAATCTGTATATTACCATTGGTATGCCATCTTCAAAATGCCATGCTTGTTACGGGATCTATATTATAGAGTACAGTAGATGAGAACACAATGACCTTGTCCAGCTGTTTGATGTGTGCTCTGAAGTATCTATTGTTCCCATAGATCCATTTAATATACAGGAACCAGTCTGCAGAAGTTATAATTAATGATTGACGTGCTTTCAGCAACCTGTTTATATTCCCAACAATGCGGCATCCTCGAGATTCTCCATATATTGTCAGGCAATGCCTGTCATGGTTATCATGCTCCTTGCAGATCTGATTTTGCAGATCTGTCTCTTCTGGAGAACTAAGAACCTGTTTACTTTGTTAGGAATTCTCATAGTAGTTTACACACATAAAGAAAGCTCCGTAATGAACCTGACAGAATGGATGTGATTGAAACTTGGTCTAGAGTCCCTTGTTCTGTGAAGGATTTGGCACCGCAACAGATGGAAAATCGCATGCATACTCTTGACATTGATCCCAACTCTTGGATCAATAGCTGTGCCAAGTCCTTGACTAAATAACAAGTTTGATTCTTTTTGCAGTTCTCTGTTGTTCTTTTCATGATGGATTTAGGCAAAACAAGGTTGTCTCTTCCAAAAAGGAAAATATAGGTTGTTGATTTTCCCATACAAGAATATAAGTACTTAATCTTACGACTTTAACACTTCAGAGTTAAATATATTACTTCTTATTCACTGGCATTAGGATTTATTCATACCCAGGGGTAGACCTTTGATGAAGTCTACTGCAGCAGATGGCCCATATTATTAGAGCTTTAGGTTCTAAAAATATAAAGAATAAATGTATGAAATTGCTGTACAAATGTAGATTTATTCTAAGGTATATTAGAAAACGTATAAAAGTGGCCTAATGTTTATTGAAGCTGCTTGTGTACAAATCCAGTCTAATGAGCATTGCGATAAAACTGCCCAATATATTGGTTTACATCTAATGTGGCGATCAACAACTCTCTGTGAAGAACCATTTTTGGTGACCACTCTCAATTTAATATATCTAATTGTAGTATGATTGAGCTTTTTAAAGGGAATCTGTCACATGGTTTTTGAATCCTAATCTGAGAGCAACATAAAATAGAGACAGAAAGTCTGATTTCATCGATTTATCACTTACTGGGCTGCTTGCAGTAGTTTTGATAAAATCTCAGTTTTATCAGCAGGAGATTATCACTAGAGGATAAGTAAACCTGCTGCCATGTAGTTCAACCACGCCCCCAGCACTGATTGTCAGTAGTGATGAGCGAGTATGTTCTGTTAACCCTGTCGGCGAGCATGCTCGGGTGAACACCGAGTATCTTCAGCGTGCTCAGGTGTTATGTTTTAGTTGCGCTGTGTGCATGATTTGCGACTGTTTCACAGGTTTAATACATGTGAGGAATGCATAAGAAACAGGCATTCCTCACATGAATTAAAGCTATTAAACAGTCGCTAATCATGCACATAGCACGACTCAAACATAACACCCGAACATACTCGTAAGTCTTGAGTAACGAGCATGCTTGCTCATCACTAATTTTCAGCTTTCTGCCTATGCATAGTGTAGACAGAAAGCTGCTGATCAGTGGTGTGGGCGGGGTTATACAGAGCTCAACATTCAGAAAACTGTTAGATCTGCAGCAGATAAATCTGTGATTTTAGTAAAACTGAAGCAACCAATAAAATAATTTATTCATTGCAGAATTGAACGTCGCTGCCCATATGTCATGCTGCTCCCAGATAGGGTAGCAAAAACCTGATGACAGATTTCTTTTAAAGGAATCTAACATTATAACATTTTTAAATTAAAATTTGTTAGATTAAATATCAATAAATGGATTTTAAAGAACCAGTCAAAGGTCCATGAGAAATTAGTCTTGCCTCTGTTGATCTGATGCCATGGCTTCAGAGAAAAATAATGTGTCCTTCCTGAAAAAGTCCTCAAAGGGAAAAAGAGACACATTATTTTTCAGCTTTGTAATTATTGTTTTTAGTGGTCTCTAAGTAGGGACCCTCTAACTGAGTACCGGAAGACTTCTGAAGGGTGTAATTCAGGATGTCCCAATGAGAAGTTAAATTGTAACTCACTGGATTGTCTCTCTGTGGAAAAGACAGCCTCGTGATCTAAATTTCATAACCAACTTAACTTGTAAAAATTGATTCATGCTCACACTATCATATTACTATACAAAGACTATAACTTTGGTCACTTTTATTGAGGAGTTAAGACATTTTTTGCCCATAAATTGGTCCTTCTATCTGTTTTGGCCACCATATTGCAGTATCTGGAAAAGTGTTGTCATGGCCATGTATACATTGTCCAAGGAGGCTAGTCCAAGTTGGCATTCTGCTTTTACTTGGTCAGGCTGCTCTCATAGTCTGCACGCCCTTTATACGAACTACTGTTTTTAACATAAAATTAGTTTTAGTGATGAAATATTCTAGATAAGGCTTTTACTGAAGAGTCTCAGTATCAGCTAGTATTATAACTACCTATATACAATGACCCCATTGTGAGTTGACCTAATACTTAACACTGCACTTGATCCTGATCCAACTGTAAATGAGAGACTTGTCGAATAACTTGACTTTAGTTCCAGTAAATGATACATTTACTCAGTCTTAGCTGAATTTATTATTTAGATAAAGCTTGTACCCGGATTTAAATGCTAAGATTTCATTCTAAAGGTATTCAATGCTCATAAAAGAACATTTTTTTTATCACTGACTATAACCTGAACCAACAAGTAGTTACCATCTTTTCCTAATTATAAAAGACCAGTCAACGCTCGCAATACATTTGATTTAGTAAATGCTTAAATTATTGAGCAAATAACAATACTTTTTTAGAAGTTTGCATTGTACCATTCTCTTGTTTTTCCTTCTAGAAAATTCCAAAAAATTAGCTAACTGGGTGTTACCACTCATCTTCTCAAAAAGGAGTGTCCCTACTTTGCCTTCATAGTGAGCACCGATTTGACAAATATGCAAATATATGGGGCCACCTCAACTGGTAACACTCTGTTATTAAAGGGGTTGTCCACTACTAGGACAACCCCTTGTTAGAAATTTATGGATACATTAAAGGGATTGTGCACTACTAGGACAACCCCGTCTTAAACAAAATGTACGACCCCGGTAAAATAATAAAGCCTCACCTCCCGTACCGGCTCCATTCCAGTGGTGTCAGAAATTGCGGTCCTGGGGCTATGATGCAGTGGAATGACACGTGATGCTGGCGTCACTGTCCCCACCTTCAGACAAACTGAACATGAATAGGAAGTCCAGGATCAGCTGCAGCCCTGACTCACTCTTAATGTTCAGTTTATACAAAGGCGGGGAAAGTGACGCCAGGGCTGATTGAATGCCGGCGATTACGTGTTATTCCACTGCATCACTGCCCTGGGACCACGAGTGCCGACACCGCTGGAATGGAGCCAACACGGGGGGTGAATATAGTTTTTTTTTTATTTTATCGGGGCCCATCATTTAGTTTAGGAAGGGGTTGTCCTAGTAGTGGACAACCCTTTTAATGTATCCATAAATTTCTAGGAGGAACAATAGAGACCCAGAATAACCTAGACCTGTAAGGAAGAAAAAAATCTTAGTAAACACAAGTATTTGCTAAAACAGAAATGTCAGGAGTGCTGACAGGTCTAAAGCCTTACAACCTTTACACAGTAGAGGCAGTATTGGTATATGAATATTGATCAGAGGTATCCACCCAAAGAATTGGGATAAAAAAGATATTTTAAGCCCAATGTCCTAATAAGCATCAATTACGGGTTCGCTATATAACCCCATACTTTAGGGTATCACAAATAAACAAGATTCTTCAATATTTTCCGTAGGTAAAGGAAAAATGATGGCAGTAATATTGAAATAGTTATGTAAAATAATAAGCTGTTATTGTGGACCTGAACGCGTTTGTGAGAACTTTGGGAATTTAAGTAATATTCTGTCCATTTCCTTTAACTGATTTTCTAACTTGTAGTTTCAGTGATTCAATGTTATCAACCATGGTTGTATAAAGTAATAAGCGCTAATAAATGATGCAGATTTTAATTCTCAGGCAAGGGTCTGTCCAGTTAACCCAATATCAGACAGTCATGAACTGTAAATTTGTCCATTATTAACATTTCACCAGGGATCATGGCTGATATGCAGTTTAATGGCTCGGTAATTAGCAAGTACTATACTCTCTGCACTATTATTTAACTACTTCTAATATAATACATGCTGGGAAGGACTATGGCTTTTGTGTGGAAATAAGGCTCATAATAAATGAAAGCGCCTATGATACGTGACATATATTGGAATTAGTAGTGATATACAATGGCACAACTTGAGTAACAGGAATACCCAACTATGCAGGAGTGCTCCAGTGACTTTCATCAATATAATTAATCTCACTTTAGAATCCAGATAAATATATCTGTTCTTACTTGATATTAAAGAGGAGCTTAAACTGTACAATTCATTTGAAAGGCAGCATTAAAAAAGCACTTAATTGCCAAATTTGTTACAAAATACTATTCATTATATACCAATTGATAGCTGTTGAAAATGTATTGATGTGGGTTTTCTAGGAATACACATTGATAACATATTTGTAGAGAAGTAGTGGAGGTCTGAGTCTGACCCCCAGGACCAGAAATGATCAGTATAAAAGTGGCACTCCAGTGTTTTCATTTTTTTAAAGAGCTGCATCAACTAGAGTTTAAGAAAAGGACTAATAGTCAGTGGCCGCTGGACTAGAGAACTATGGACCTCATACTACCTTTGTAATCTTCTTCTGATTAGAATGCCACTGTACTACAACATAATCACATCAAGGGGCCTGCTAATCAGAAGAGGCATTGGGGATCCCAAAGGTAGTAGGACGTTCGGAGGGCTCTGGTCACAGGCTACTGATATGGGTCCTGTGAAACTTTCTGCTCAACTCAAGCATCAACTCATTTCTACTTAGTACTGCAGCTCAAACCCATTTCCAATAAGTCATCATTGTCTATTCCTAGGAAGCCCATTTAATAAATTTCTTAGGACATGTCTTCCAAACAAAATTTTTCTTTTCCAAAATTTTTCTTTTTCATGGAAAACTATAATATGTGCTTAATAGTGTGGAAACCCGGGTCCATACGCTGCTAAATCACCTTCTTTGTTATCCAGTCCTGACTTACATCTTTCATGTGTATGTAAGTGAATAATTCACCTCTGAATAGGTGATATTTCTTGGACCAATTCCTGAATTAATTGAAAACTTCATTCTTAACATCAACCATTAAAGTTTGTCTTCTTTTAGCCGTCTGAGTTAGAAGATCAGGTCTCCACAAAGGTTTCCTAATGCATCATTAGTACTGCAGTGCTGCTCTTATACCTGCCCTGGCCCTTTCTTAGGGCATCCGGACAAGTAACGGTTCAGAGTGAGAAGCCTAAATTTAATGATGGTTATTTAACATGTTATTTTAAGTCCAAGAAATAGAAAACCTTAATAATAAATGTATGGATAATTTCTGTACAGGGAATATTACCAGTGCTTAATGAATATTTTTCTCATGCTTTTTTTCTAATTAACTCCAGTGTGTAGATTAGGGAAAGCTAGCCTTCAGTACTGAGCCTTTCATTGGTAATAGGCACTTGAGGTGATGTTTAATTAAACTGGAGTGGTGATCGGAAAGAGACCTGTGCAGGCTGAAGTGCTAATCCTTTTGCCTTGCTCGGTGTCCCTGTGAGGTTGTGATTGATGAGCTGATTTCTTTTTACATCTTCATTTGCATCTTCTGCTAATACCCACAGACAGAGGTGTTGTGTGTTACTCTACGAGAATGCCCTATAGATCTGGCGCTTCCTTTACTTTTAGATGCTGCCGTTTGGACACCAGGCTTTGGTCTTTTCTAGAGTAACGAGCCTTCTAAACTATCATCAAACTATACAACTTCCTTCACAAATTGATTTTTAGCGTTTCGATAAAACACAATAAAAAAAAACATAAATACGTTAAGACATGTGCAAGGCACATCTGAATGTTTTTTTTTCTTTTAAATGAAGGTCTATAGGTGGACCTTTTCGAAAGAAGAACCAAATGGGTCAAAATTGCACGGTGCAAAAAAAGCCATCTTTTCACATAGAGCACCATTAAATATGTGCCCACTATGATTTTATAGTATAGGCTTAAATCACAAAATCCAAAGCAAATCAGCAGTCCCCAGTACCTATTATGTGCAAAATGTATAAAGTCAGTGCATAAAAGGCCAGAGAAAGTACAAAGAATGCAGATTAAGTCATATGTGTACTACTTAGGTATGACAGCTGTGGTGTGGATGACAATGGAGTCCCTAGTCCCTCCACCCCAACACACGTTTCGTGTCCAACTTCCTCAGGGGGTGTGAACTATGATTTTAGCAGTGAGAAAAATGCAATACTGACATATTGATATCTGCAATATAGCGATGACAACTTTACTTACGGTGTGAATATGGCCTTTACATCACTGTGCATCAGGATGCATGAACATAACAAACAATAGATGCAATTCATGAAGCGTAATAATAGTGTAAAGCAGTTTTTAATTTCTCATTATTTTCGAGATCTTATTCATCCGTAAAAGTAGTATTTAGAGACATAGGGCACACATTTGTATATATAAACAGGACAAGACAATCTTTTATGTGCGTGAAAAAAAACAAAGTAACAAAAATATTGCTGCTATTCTGATAATTTTCTCAAATGTATCTATGTAGGTAAAATGGATTAATCTTAAATCCTATCAATTTAGTTCAATTTAGTTCAAGAGGTTAACTAGACTGAATTCAGCTATAGTGTGATGGCTCTTTTCCTCTGCTTTGGATGATTAGGTGATGACATCTCTGGAATTGGGTACTCTTCACATGTCAGTATTTGGTCAGTATTTTGCATCAGCGTTTGTCTGCCAAAATCAACAGTGGAACTTACCGAAAAAAAACTATAATTTAAAGATTGACACCTATTCTGTGTTCTGGAGACACTCCTGGTTTTGACATAGAAATACTGATGAAATACTGATCAAAAATACTGACATGTGAATGAGCCTAAAGACACATTCAGTATTTGGTCAGTATTTTACATCAGTATTTGTAAGCCAAAACCAGGAGTGGGTGAAAAATACAGAAATGGTGACGTGTTTCTATTTTACTTTTCCTCCTGATTTTGGCTTAAAAACACTGATGTAAAATACTGACCAAATACAGAACGTGTGACTGTGGCCTGAGGGTCCATTTACAAGGACTGATTGGTGGCTCTAAAAGACCGATCGGCTGTTCTTATATACTTAGTTTATACAGGTAGACTACAGGCAGCCATTGTTCTCAGCACTCCTGTTCACATAGGATGATGCATCATTAAGAACGATGATCTTTTGTGCTCCACAATAGGTAATTTCACTTGATGAATGAGTGTTTTGCTCGTACATCGGGTGATCGACAGCTTGTTTTCCCAGTAAATCTTTCAATGTAAATGCAGCTTAAGACTAGAAACCCAAAGAGGTTTTCATGCAAACGCCACCTGTTGGAAGCAGCAATCCTACAAGTCATTATTGACCCTTTAAAAAGTCTTGCAATATGTCTTAGGATAAAAGCCAAATCAGAATCTCAATTTGCAGACATGGTGTTTCAGGGTATTGCCCCTCATCAGTGCAAAGTATGAGAACGAATTTGGCTAGATGAGAGGCTCTGGACTGAGGTCTAAGGAGTAACATTTTTGCTTGTGGAGAGGTAATCAGAAATTAGTCACTAGTATGGGAGGATGTGTTACGATCAGCAATAAAAAAGCAGAAAATTCTTTAATTCTTCTTTTTAAAAAATACAACATAATTAGTCATACATTTATTACAATTAATACTGATTAGTAGGCACAACCATAGTGAAAGCCCCAAACAGCTGGATTTATAGAGTATATATTGTTCAAAACAAGCCAAGCAAATGGCAGTAAAATGGACTAATGGATGCACTTGAATCTGGCCCCCTAGTAGGGTAATTATAGTAAGTGGAATTTGGAGAGTAAGAATTGTTAGAGGGGCAATAAAAAAGGAATGTCTAAGCAATAAATGTCTATAGCAGGAGCAAGGCAAGCAGATGGCAGCTATTGCTCATACATTCCATAATTCTTCAGAATTGCACTTGCTTCTAAAATTGAAAATAGAGAAGGATTGAATAGTCGGAGTATATACTACTTCAACTACTATTATATACATATATAACTGAAAGGGTAAAGATACAGATTAGATATTAGAAAAAACTTTTTGACAGTGAGGGTGATCAATGAATGGAACGGGCGGCCACGAGAGGCGGTGAGTTCTCCTTCAATGGAAGTCTTCACAGGTCTGAGATGGTTTAGTGAATCCTGCATTGAGCAGGGGGTTGGACACGATGACCCTGGAGGTCCCTTCCAACTCTAACATTCTATGATTCTATATACCATTATATAAAATGAAATATCCAGTATGTAAGGAAACACAGTAATGATGTTGTCTGCATTCTGGAATTGATCCTTATTGTCAATATATTGGTCTTTTTAACATTAGAATGAAGAGCTCATAAAGTATTGGATTTTGGTCAAGTGAGATAAATGTTTATTCTTCTTAATGGGAAAAATAGACAATTTAACATCTTCTTCACTGAGAACAATAAAATCTAGATACATTGAACAGTTCTTTGTTTACAACATGAGAAAGTGAACCCTACCTACACGGGGACCGGGCTTCTGACAGAATAATTCATTATCATGGAGAAAGACTATGCTTTATTTAGTTTGAAGTTAAGACCTGTGAAGTGTCTCATAAGGATTGTTATATAATATTATGCATCAAGAGATTTATGATTCTGCAACAAAGTCAGGAAAGAAACAGAATCTGTAATGATCCCTTCTTATCATAATCAAGTTCTTTTATCACAAGCTAGAATGCAAAGTTACTTTGGTTACAATTCCCATTATAGTGTGAGCTCATTGTAAATCTCCTGTATGTTTGTTTTTATGGAATTGCAGTCCTAGCAATTATCCGTTATACATGTATTAGCGCAATTGCTCACTTTATTAAAAGGTGTAATCTGATAAAATACAAGGTGATGGAAGTCTTATCACCGGCATTGCTTTCCAATCATCTTCAGATTGGTGTACAAAAAATTATAGATATAAATATTTCTGCTATATGACATTTAAGACATATAAATTCTATCTCACAATTAAGGATGAGTAGATTTATCTCGGAAGGATAGAGTTTGAGTCTAATTTTCAGAAATTCACAATTTCACATGAATTCAATCATTTTGACATTGCTGTACGTGCTCCCCCATAATGCCTTACAGCTTTGACATCCTATGGATCGTCATATCTTGTACAATGGTGGTCGAATCTGGGTCTTTACAGATCAGCACTTCCTAGTGGAGCAAAGTTTGTATGACAGAGTCGTTTTCCATCTCCAGAGTCACTGGGTAAGTCTCTTTCTCCTGTAGAGTGTAAGCTCTTATGGTCAGCAGGGTCCTTTCTCTCCTGTAGAGTGTAAGCTTTTATGGTTAGCAGGGTCCTCTTTTTCTCCTGGAGACTCTAAGCTTTTATGGTCAGCTGGGTCCTATCTCTCTCTTCTGTAGAATGTAATCTCTTATGGTCAGCTGGTTCCTTTCTCTCTCTTCTGTAGAGCGTAATCTCTTGTGGTCAGCTGGTTCCTCTTTCTCTCTCTCTCCTTCATAGTGTTATCTCTTAAGGTCAGCTGGTTCCTCTCTCTCCTTCATAGCGTGATCTCGTATGGTCAGCTGGTTCCTCTCTCTCTCTCCTTCATAGTGTTATCTCTTATAGTCAGCTGGTTCCTCTCTCTCTCTCCTTCATAGTGTTATCTCTTTTGGTCAGCTGGTTCCTCTCTCTCTCTCTTCTTTAGCTTCTAAGCTCTTATGGTCAGCAGGGTCCTCTCTCTCTCCTGTAGAGTGTGAGCTCTTATGGTCAGCAGGGTTCTCTCTCTCTCCTGTAGAGTGTAAGCTCTTATGGTTAGCAGGGTCCTCTTTTTCTCCTGGAGACTCTAAGCTTTTATTGTCAGCTGGGTCCTTTCTCTCTCTTCTGTAGAGTGTAATCTCTTATGGTCAGCTGGTTCCTCTCTCTCTCTCCTTCATAGTGTTATCTCTTTTGGTCAGCTGGTTCCTCTCTCTCTCTCTTCTGTAGCTTGTAAGCTCTTATGGACAGCAGGGTCCTCTCTCTCTCCTGTAGAGTGTAAGCTCTTATGGTCAGCAAGGTCCTCTCTCCTGTAGAGTGTAAGCTCTTATGGTCAGCAGGGTCCTCTTTTTCTCCTGGAGACTCTAAGCTTTTATGATCAGCTGGTTCCTTTCCCTCTCTTCTGTAGGGTGTATTCTCTTATGGTCAGCTAGTTCCTCTTTCTCTCTCTCCTTCATAGTGTTATCTCTTATGGTCAGCTGGTTCCTCTCTCTCTCTCTTCTGTAGCTTCTAAGCTCTTATGGTCAGCGGGGTCCTCTCTCTCTCTTTCTCTCTTACTTGTAGAGTGTAAACTCTTATGGTCAGCAGGATCCTCTGTCTCTCACTCTCTCTCTATCACTCTCACCTGTAAAGTGTAAGCTTTTATGGTCAGCGAGGTCCTCTCTCTCCCTATTCTGTAGTATGTAATCTCTTATGGTCAGCAGAGTCTTTTGTCTTCTGTAGCATGTAAGCGCTTATGGTCTCTCTCTCTCTTCTATAGAGTGTAAGCTCTTATGGTCAGCAGGGTCCTCTCTCTCTCACTCTCACCAGTAGAGTTTAAGCTCTTAAAATTAGCAAAGTCCTCTCTCTCTCATCTGTAGATTATAATCTCTTATGGTCAGCCAGGTTTTCTCTCTTGTAGATTGTAATCTCTTATGGTCAGCCAGGTCCTCTCGGCTTCTTTTTCTCTCCTCTCCTCCACGTTTATTTTTCGAGCAACTTAAAATTGTCCAGTATTGAGATTCACGCAAATTTATTGGCTGCAAATAAAGTTTTGTGGGAAAATTTGGT
The DNA here is from genome assembly GCF_046119375.1 of Phyllobates terribilis. Taxonomy (NCBI): domain Eukaryota; kingdom Metazoa; phylum Chordata; class Amphibia; order Anura; family Dendrobatidae; genus Phyllobates; species Phyllobates terribilis. The sequence goes on along the minus strand of NW_027362769.1, from coordinate 249,874,964 downwards.
GAATTTTGTGAATTTGAATTTCAAAAGATCCATTCACCTCGACTAACAATGTATAAACAACTTTTGACACATGACCCATTTACGCTGATTTGTCCCGTCTTTCCTCTTATGTGTTGATGCTGCTCATGTCGTTAAGATTTGAAAAAAAATACTGATTTTTTACCGAAACATGCAAAAATGGGTTTTCAGTTCTTAATAAGTGACGAAAGCAGAGGCAGATGCATAGAAGTGGTGCCATGTTGACCATGTTCCCAGGATGGTGATTGCCAAGGAAAGGTGCATCAATCAGCCAATGACTTTTTAAATCCCTTTTTTGAATGAACATTCTCATTTCCTGTGCTTAGGATATAGGTATAACAAAGGGTGGCTGTGATTTTATCTGATAACTCCCCTGAGGTTCCAGTGTCGCTGCTTTAGTAGTCCCTGCCAGTCCTACAGCTGGTTATGTGACATATATCAGTCACAGGACCACTGCAGCCAATCACTGGTGTCTTCAGTCTTGTAACAGAATCATTCTTAAACCTTGCATATGATATGATTGTTGCAGAACCAGTGGGGACTACTGTGGCAGCAGAAAATGAACCAAAGGGAAATTGAAAGGTGAATTATGGCTTATTACATTATCACATACAGTTCTAAAGTTGTTGTCCAGCCATTTAATATTGATGAATTATATATATTCTAAGTATAGGTCGTCAAAGGATAGGTCATCAAAATTGTTGATGGGGATCCAACCATTGGAAGTAAACATTGAAAGGTCTAAACAGCACAGCCCTATTCACTATGTAGAGGCTACCTTTGAGAAAAGCATCTCAGCTTGTTTTCTCTTGAATACCCCTTCCTAAATATCTGATCAGTTTGACTGCTGGATGTCAGACCCTCATCAATTTTAATCAGATATAGGTGGCCTATCCTAAGCATATTCCAAGACAACCCCCTGTAAGCTCCTGAGCCGTTAATGTGAAATTTGTAACCGAGCTCCCAATTTATCATACGACAATTGTAGTCCTAGTCTTCCGATATGAGAAAGGTGGACCTACTGGACTTTAATGATCGACTTTGACCACAATGCCTGAACCCCTCCCTAAGCATATCCCCAGACAACCCCCTGTAAGCTCCAGGGCCCTTAATGTGAAATTTGTAACCGGGCTCCCAATTTATCATACGACAATTGTAGTCCTAGTCTCCCGATATGAGATAGGTGGACCTATTGGACTTTAATGATCAGCTTTGACCACAATGCCTGAACCCCTGCCTCCTCATCTCATAGGAACTTATTGCTGTTGGTTTCGGCTTGGTTAGAGCTCATTGCAGATATACTGAATCCTCAGAAGACACCTGCCGTTTCTAAAACATCTTCTAAGAAAAAAAGCAAAATGCTGGAGAAAATTGCTCCATGTAAGGTTAATGGGTCTCCCTTCGAACTCATTTCTGTTCTTTCTACATGATGCATAATGTGCTTTATTGCAGATAATATATTGTTAGTGACCAGCTGACAGGTCTTCAGATTCACTGTCCCATCTATGGTTACTAAGTATACTGGCCCAGAGTATATCTTTCCTACTGTCCCTTTCTTTTAGCAACATCAGATTAAATTTCACCTCTCCAAGCAGTAGACGCTCCATCTTCTACTATGAAACCCTGAACATTATCCACATTCTATAACCACAGAACTCCAGAGGGATCTTCTTAAATACTGCTGTGGTGACACATAGGTCATTTTTTTTCTCTTTTACCTTTTAGCTCTGGTAACAGTGAGTGTTTGATTTGATAAATAACTGTTTTAGCGTTGCAGCCATGCTGGCATTCTCATTTTTCATCTACATAGGAACTCATTTTATCCCTCCATGGGGTTATAATATAAAATAAATATACATACATAGTAATGGAAAAGGTTTCAGTCCAACAGATCCTTTGTATATTTCTAAGTCAATGCTCAAATGAATATTAACAGTAGAATAGCTATATAAATTATTTGATTGTCGGAGCACAGTGATTATTTCAATTCCCCACAGTATGACCTTTCTGGATTGCACATTTATATAATGCATGCATTATAACATTACCCGTCTGCGAGGCATAATCCTTTATTTACCACCTTCTCAACAGGGATCCTTCTCATTTTATATATCATCTACCTGGTTTGTTTCTCCATATTTTAATTAATTCATTACCACAAAACAACATTTCCTACCTGTTTATCATTTAAATATATTCCGCGCGATATAAAATGGCCATAGAGTAGCATATATCAGTCCAATGCCCCCGGTAATATTAAGGTTGTTATAATAATAGCAAAACAAGGAATGTAGCAAACATCATTGTTACATTCTGTATGACATAGGCCCACACTGCATAGTGGGAGGATTTCTATAAAAAGACTAGAAGCATATTCCTTTGAGGCATGTGATGTAAAAACAGCAGAGTTAATATCTTAGTAATCTGCAGTCACCAACCAAGATTTTTCTTACAATGGGAAAAAAGGATCTCGAAAATAAGTTATGCAACATAATTATGTAACAAAAGGAAAATGAAGAATAAAATAGGAAATTAGAAAGTTGGGGAGAGATCTTAAAGGATATCTGTCACCAGGATTTTTTTTATCACATCTGAGCGCAGCATGAAGACGGGTCAGAGACGCTGATTCCATTGATGTGTCACTTACTTTACTAGGTTCTGTAGTTTTGATAAAAACCCTATTTTATCTGCTCCAGATGTACCGGTTCTCTGAATGCTGAGCTTTGTATAACCCCTCCCCCTACACCACTGATTGGTAGCATTCGGTGTACACTGTGCATAGGCAGGAAGCTGCCAATCAGTGGTGGGGGCGTGGTTATATAGAGCTGGCTCTATATTATGCTGCATCTGATTAGTTGGGAAAATCCTGGTGACAGATTCCCTTTAAAGAATTTCCTATTGACTAAACAGACTGTCCTATATCAAAAAACAGTAAAAACTTTCATAGTAAAAATGCCGCAGAAAAGCTTGTTAAAAAACACTAGAAATTATTGATGTTTATAAAATTTGTGCTTAAAAAATTCTTAAAACCAAAGGGGCAAATTTATCAAGAGTCTGAACGAAAAATTGCCAATGGCAGCCAATCACAAGGCAGCTTTCATTTCACAAATGCAGTTTAAGAAATTAAATCTACTCTGTTATTTGTTGCTAAAGATTTCAATGTACACACTTAGTTTCATCGTTTTTTTTGCTTGTAAAATGCCACAAATTCAGTCCTTATTGGTTATTGCTTCTTTACAAGCATTTTTTTTAATCATTTCATTTTTAACATGTACTATAAAAATGTCAAACCTATTAAATGTAGCCTTTTGGAAAAAAAAGCACCACTGTTTGTTTCTAGAGTGGAATTCAGATTGCCCTTTAGCCTTTCACATATTTTCTGGCCAGAGTGTTCTTTGCCTGGAAAAAATGCTAAAAAACTAAATAAAAAAAGAACTATAGAATGAATAAAAAAACAAACAAAACAAAATAAAACTTAGTGAAATCAATCTTAAAGAGTTACATGGGATTAAAAAAGATTTATTCTTAAGGCTATGTGCACACAAAGCGTTTTTACTGCGTTTCCGCTGCGTTTTTTCTGCCGCGGAAACGCTGCGAAAATGCTTGTTAATAGTAGAGATGAGCGGTGTTCGACTAGAACTGTTCGCCAATCTCAAATTCGAGCTGTTTTGGGCGGTGTTCGAGTTGTTCGACGAACCCGAACGATTTGCAAAAAATTCGGCTGTTCGAGGTTATGTTCGATAACTGTTCGTGCACCAAAAGCGTGTCCTGCATGTCTGGCGCTATTTAGAGCACCAATCATGCAGGGATTGTCTGCCACTCACTGTAATGCCACAGCCATGGTGGTTGTGGCATTACAGTGATTGCCCAAATCGATGGGAACAGTGCCAACAGTGAAACATGAAAAGCCGGCAATTCAGCAGCGGCATACACCGGTACCCGACAATTTAGAATCGAAAGAATAGAGCTTCACACATAGATTAGATAGATAGAAACATGTCAGTCACACATATAAGAAGCACAGTGACAGTGTTGCTTACTGTACTTGTCATTTAGTGTAAAGGATTTATCAAAAAAAATAATAGTGTTTTCATGCACCGTCTCTTTAAAAAAGCCGGCCGGCAATTCAGCAGCGGTACCCGACAAATTATAACAGACAGAATACAGCTTCACACATAGATTAGATAGATAGAAACATGTCAGTCACATATATATGAAGTACAGTGACAGTGTTGATTACTGTACTTGTCATTTAGTGTAAAGGATTTATTAAAAAAAATAATAGTGTTTTCATGCACCGTCTCTTTAAAAAAGCCAGCCGGCAATTCAGCATCTGTACCCAACAATTTAGAATAGAAGGAATAGAGAATCACACATAGATTAGGTAGATAGAAACATGTCAGTCACATATATATGAAGTACAGTGACAGTGTTGCTTACTGTACTTGTCATTTAGTATAAAGGATTTATTAAAAAAAATAATAGTGTTTTCATGCACTGTCTCTTTAAAAAAGCCGGCCGGCAATTCAGCATCTGTACCCGACAATTTAGAATAGAAGGAATAGAGAATCACACATAGATTAGATAGATAGAAACATGTCAGTCACATATATATGAAGTACAGTGACAGTGTTGATTACTGTACTTGTCATTTAGTGTTAAAATAAAGGATTTATTTAAAAAAAAATTGGCGTGGGGTTCCCCATAATTTTAGGCTCTAGCGGAGGTTAACCAGACGGCTGTGGCAGATGTTTGAAGCCTGGGAAGGGGGTAATACCCACGGAGCTTCCCAGGCTACTAATATCAGCCCCCAGCGGAATACCTAGCCTTTACTAGCTATTAAAATGGGGGACCCCCCCAAAAAATGACGTGGGGTCCCCCCTATTTTAATAGCTAGCAAAGGCTAGGCAGACAGCTGGGGGCTGATATTAATAGCCCAGGAAGGGTTCCATGAATATTGGCCCCCTCCCAGGCTAGAAACACCAGCTGTCAGCCACCCCAGAAATGGCGCATCCTTAGGATGCGCCAATTCTGGCACTTAGCCTCGCTCTTCTCACTGCCCTGTAGCGGTGGCAGTGGGGTAATAGGGTTGGGGTTGATGTCAGCTTATAATGCCAGCTGACATCAAGCCCAGGTTAGTAATGGAGAGGCGTCTATAAGACACCCCCATTACTAACACCATAGTCAAAGTTAAAAGAAAACACAAACACCCAGAATAAAGTCCTTTAATTGAAATAAAGACACATTCCTTTATTGTTCTAAATTAAACCATACTTACCGTCACGCCCATTCCAGCTGAAGCCAACGATCTCCTGCAATAAAAGAAAAATAATAAAGCAACCTCATCCTTACCTTTCCATGGTTCCCACGACAGCTTCAGCTCTGCTACATCGAGATAACAGGCTGGACCGCAGCAGAACGCTGCCATCCAGCCTGTCATCCCGCAGACACTGAGAAGCGCAGGCATGCTTGCGCTCTGCAGTGTCTGGCTGTGACGGCATCCAGATGAGCCGAGGTCATGTCCAATGAACTCGGCGCACCTCATGCATGTCACTGACAGCGTGGGAGAATTCTCCTGCACTCAGTACTTCAGCGTGAGAATTCTCCCACGCTGTCAGTGACGTACATGAGGTCAGCTGAGTTCATTGGACATGAATGAGCTCACCTCATGCACGTCACTGACAGCGTGGGAGAATTCTCACGCTGTAGCGCTGAGTGCAGGAGAATTTTCCCACGCTGTCAGTGACGTGCATGAGGTGAGCTGAGATCATTGGACATGAATGAGCTCACCTCATGCACGTCACTGACAGCGTGGGAAAATTCTCCTGCACTCAGCGCTTCAGCGTGAGAATTTTCCCACGCTGTCAGTGACGTGCATGAGGTGAGCTCATTCATGTCCAATGAACTCAGCTGACCTCATGTACGTCACTGACAGCGTGGGAGAATTTTCACGCGGAAGTGCTGAATGCAGGAGAATTCTCCCACGCTGTCAGTGACGTGCATGAGGTGCGCCGAGTTCATTGGACATGAACTTGTCTCATCTTTATGCCGTCACAGCGAGACACTGAGGAGCGCAAGCATGCCTGCGCTTCTCAGTGTCCGCGGGATGACAGGCTGGATGGCAGCTTTCTGCTGCGGTCCAGCCTGTCATCTCGATGTAGCAGAGCTGAAGCTGTCATGGGAACCATGGAAAGGTAAGGATGAGGTTGCTTAATTATTTTACTTTTATTGCAGAAGACATTGGCTTCAGCTGGAATGGGCGTGACGGTAAGTATGGTTTAATTTAGAACAATATAGAATTGTGTGTTTATTTCAATTAAAGGACTTTATTCTGGGTGTTGTGTTTTTTTAAATACTTTACTAGAAATTCATGGTGGTCATGTCTAATATTGGCGTGACCCCATGAATTTCGGGCTTAGGGCCAGCTGATAATGCCAAGCTGGCCTTAACCCCTTTATTACCCAGTGAGCCACCGCACCAGGGCCCTGGATGAGTTGGGTACAGCGCCAGAAGATGGCGCTTCTATGAACGCGCCATTTTCTGGGGCGGCTGCGGACTGCAATTTGCAGCGGGTGGGGCCCAGAAAGCTCCCTGCGCTGCGGATTCCAGCTCCCAGCTGCCTAGTTGTACCTGGCTGGGCACAAAAATAGGGCGAAGCCCCACGCATTTTTTTTTTAAATTATTTCATGAAATTCATGGAATAATTAAGAAAAAAAGGGCTTCCCTATATTGTTGTGTCCAACCAGGTACAAATAGGCAGCTGGTGGTTGGGGGCAGCCCGTCCCTGCCTGCTGTACCTGGCTGGACACAAATATAGTGCGAAGCCCCACGTCAATTTTTTTTTAATTATTTCATGAAATAATTTTTTTAAAAAAGGGCTTCCCTATATTGTTGTGTCTGGCCAGGTACAAATAGGCAGCTGGTGGTTGGGGGCAGCCCGTTCCTGCCTGCTGTACCTGACTGGACACAAATATAGGGCGAAGCCCCACGTCAATTTTTTTAAATAATTTCAGGAAATTCATGAAATAATGAAAAAAAAAATTGATGTTGGGCTTGGCATTATCAGCTGGCCCTAAGCCCGAAATTCATGGGGTCACACCAATATTAGACATGACCACTATGAATTTCTAGTAAAGTATTTAAAAAAAACACAACACCCAGAATAAAGTCCTTTAATTGAAATAAACACACAATTCTTTATTGTTCTAAATTAAACCATACATACCATCACGCCCATTCCAGCTGAAGCCAATGATCTCCTGCAATAAAAGTAAAATAATAAAGCAACATCATCCTTACCTTTCCATGTCTCCCAGGACAGATTCAGCTCTTCTACATCGAGATGACAGGCTGGACCGCAGCAGAACGCTGCCATCCAGCCTGTCATCCCGCAGACACTGAGAAGCACAGGCATGCTTGCGCTTCTCAGTGTCTGACTGTGACGGCATCCAGATGAGCCGACAATGAACTCGGCTCACCTCATGCACGTCACTGACAGCGTGGGAAAATTCTCACGCTGAAGCGCTGACTGCAGGAGAATTCTCCCACGCTGTCAGTGACGTACATGAGGTGAGCCGAGTTCATTGTCGGCTCATCTGAATGCCGTCACAGTCAGACACTGAGGAGCGCAAGCATGCCTGCGCTTCTCAGTGTCTGCGGGATGACAGGCTGGATGGCAGCGTTCTGCAGGTCCAGCCTGTCATCTCGATGTAGCAGAGCTGAAGCCGTCCTGGGAACCACGGAAAGGTAAGGATGAGGTCGCTTTATTATTTTTCTTTTATTGCAGGTGATCGTTGGCTTCAGCTGGAATGGGCGTGATGGTAAGTATGGTCTAATTTAGAACAATAAAGAATTGTGTCTTTATTTCAATTAAAGGACTTTATTCTGGGTGTTTGTGTTTTTTTTTTAACTTTGACTATGGGGTTAGTAATGGGGGTGTCTTATAGACGCCTCTCCATTACTAACCTGGGCTTGATGTCAGCTGTCATTATAAGCTGACATCAACCCCAACCTTATTACCCCCTGCCACCGCACCAGGGCAGCGTGGAAGTGCGAGGCTAAGTGCCAGAATTGGCGCATCCTATGGATGCGCCATTTCTGGGGCGGCTGACGGCTGGTGTTTCTAGCCTGGGAGGGGGCCAATATTCAAGGCTCCCTTCCTGGGCTATTAATATCAGCCCCCAGCTGTCTGATTAGCCTTTGCTAGCTATTAAATTAGGGGGGACCCCACGTAATTTTTTTTTGGGGGGTCCTCCATTTTAATAGCTAGTAAAGGCTAGGTATTCAGCTGGGGGCTGATATTAGTAGCCTGGGAAGCTCCGTGGGTATTACCCCCTTCCCAGGCTTCAAACATCTGTCCCAGCTGTCTGCTTAACCTCCGCTAGAGACTAAAATTACGGGGAACCCCACGCCAATTTTTTTTAATAATAAATCCTTTATTTTAATACTAAATGACAAGTACAGTAACCAACACTATCACTGTACTTATTATATATGTGACTGACATGTTTCTATCTATCTAATCTATGTGTGAAGCTCTATTCTGTCTGTTATAAATTGTCGGGTACAGATGCTGAATTGCCGGCCGGCTTTTTTAAAGAGACGGTGCATAAAAACACTATTATTTTTTTTGATAAATCCTTTACACTAAATGACAATTACAGTAAGCAACACTGTCACTGTACTTCATATATATGTGGCTGACATGTTTCTATCTATCTAATCTATGTGTGATTTTCTATCCCTTCTATTCTAAATTGTCGGGTACAGATGCTGAATTGCTAGCCGGCTTTTTTAAAGAGACGGTGCATGAAAACACTATTATTTTTTTTAATAAATCCTTTGCAGTAAATGATAAGTACAGTAAGCAACACTGTCACAGTACTTCATATATATGTGACTGACATGTTTCTATCTATCTAATCTATGTGTGATGCTCTATTCTTTCTGTTCTAAATTGTCGGGTACAGATGCTGAATTGCCGGCCGGCTTTTTTAAAGAGACGGTGCACGAAAACACTATTATATTTTTTAATAAATCCTTTACACTAAATGACAAGTACAGTAAGCAACACTGTCACTGTACTTCATATATATGTGACTGACATGTTTCTATCTATCTAATCTATGTGTGATGCTCTATTCCTTCATGTCTAAATTGTCGGGTACCGGTGTATGCCGCTGCTGAATTGCCGGCCGGCTTTTTTAAAGAAAGCGTCTTCTGAGCAGTTTGTGAGCTTTTGGACACCTTTGAATGTGTTTTCTATGTGTTCCTATGTGTTTTTGCTTGCCTGCCATTGGTTTTAACGGTGTTCGACGGTGTTCTAAGGTGTTCGATGAACAGTTCGACGAACAGTTCCTTGAACATCCCGGTGTTCGACGAACCGAACCGAACCCGAACACTACGGGGGTGGCTCAACACTAGTTAATAGGTCTGCCAGCTATAACAATGGTAATCCTGATGTGCTGTGCACATGATGCGGAAATTTCCGCTCAGGATTACCATTGCGGTAAAAACCACAGCATGACTATTGTTCGGGCGTTTCTGCCACAAATTCGCGCCCATTGACTTGAATTGAACTGCAGGAAATCCACAGGTATAATATTTGAATAATATGTATATTTATAATATACATGCATAGTAGACAAGGGATTTTTAGAGATCCCATCCACTATGCTGTAACATCTGGACGCTCCGGGTTTGACGCTGTATAAACAATCAGCATCAAACCTGCAGCGGCTCCTGATCGTGGCTGTGTACCCAAACTCACTCACAGCATGTCAATTTCTGTAGCGGACACGCTGCAGATTTTGACCAATTGAAGTGTTATTATATACGGTGGATTCATATGTACCGACAACAAAAGTACGGCATTAGAACACTGCGTTTTGGACGCTGCAAAAATATGCTGCATCCAAAGTGCTGCTGAGTGCTGATCGGGGCGATGTAAAGGCTAACCAAACAGCTGTGAACTGTTAATAATAGCCAGGGACCATGTTTGCAAATGGCACCTTCCTAGGCTAAAAATAGCAGCTCACAGCTGCCGCATAAATTACATGAATGGAAGTGCTAATGAGATTGGGCGAATGGGATTAGCTGACACGTAGCTCTTTTGTTTGGTGATGACAAGGTGTCAATCAGACCCTTTCATCATCAAACGTAATTAAAGTAAAGTAAAGAGTTAAACACACAAAGAGAAAACACTGTATTTGAAATACAACAGGCACATTCTATAATCATTTAAATTAACCAATATACTGAAACCAGATCTGAAGGTGATCCAAGGATTTAAGCAATGTCCCACCAAATAACTTTATTTAGCTCCAAAAAGCATTCATTGATGTACAAAAGTGCTTCAAAAATGTGTCAAATCCGCACATTTTTTTCACAGCATTTTTCCTGCCAAGGAGATGCAGAAACGCTCAGGAAATTTCTGCTTCAAATCTTGAACGTGCGCACATAGCTTAAGAAGCAGAACCTGCTGAAATGCAGCTCAGTCTAAGGGGCCGAGCCAACCGATTTACTTTACCATCTAATGGATTCCAAACCCCATGCATTTTTAGTCTCTGCTTTCTCAAAAGATATGTTTGTATTTTTTTTTTCATTGACTGGATGCAAGGATGCGCTCACCATTGAACATTTTCTGGCATGTCTTAAATTGAGACATGTTATGAGATGCTATCAGCCATGTCTGCTACTATTGCCGGTATGAAATGGATGCATGAACATTGCATTCCTCTCGATTTCAATAGGAGCTCCATCGGCTTCACTTGAGGATACAGAGATACAATAAAGCCAATAGAAGCTGAAGAGGTTCCGGATTTTTTTTACAATGTTACTGCCCTTTGGAAGGGATCTTGGTTCAGGCTTGCACCGATAACATCTTCTGGCATGCCTCAATAATTAATCAAAAGATTTTTAAAGTTGCATATAATCTTCAAGACTCACAGTTCATTATTTAAGTCACACATCTTTTGGTCAATTTTCAGAGCTAGAAAATAATGTTCACAGATTTCAGGAACAAATTCACTGACTTAGCTTTTCAAAATGGATTTCTTTTTCTTTTAAAAAGCAGGCTGTTATAAAAAGTTTTTTAAAAAGAAAAAAACTCAGTTAATTTCCACAGTCTAATGTCATAGATGCGATTTTCAAATCCGGACTCTTCCTTATTAATCAGTTTCTATCTCTTTGGAAGACCTAATATACATTACTTGGACAATACATTTATTTCAGTTTTAACAGTGTAATTCTTCTTTTGTCCTGTGGAGTTGCTGCAGGGAAACTAAACACTTCAGGCAAGATTCTTCTACTGAGGGCAGTTCATTTTTGGGAGTCTTAATAGAGTGAAGCTCTGGGATGAAGTGATTCTTGAGGGTCCTTTAAAAAAAAACAGACCAAACAATCCTACTAACCGATACTGAAATATTTGAATACCGATTTTTGATTTTACAAGCTCCAGAGCCATTGCATCAACGTTCCATTTAAATTGCAGCATACAATCAAGCAAATTCCCATACAATCTATAAGCACTTTGGGCTGGCACAATACAAATTAACTTGAAGTGAATAGTTCATTCCTATTTGCAAGTGCTTCAGTAATTTCAATATGATCCTTAATTCCTTTTTTAATGATGTGCCTTTTCCTGATGACAGCCTGGAAAATGCAATAAATAAAAATGAGGCTATTTTGTCAAGTGGAAGACCAAAGGATGCCGGTGGGACTTCTGCTTTCAGGCTACTGGAGATCAGGTGCACTGCAGAGGTGAAATGTCTCAAGGGAGGAATACAGAATGTTCCTTTTGTAGAAGGCTCTATGGTTCAGAAACATCTAATTAATACATTAGCAGCTGTCAAACAAGCAGACTCCTTGGGAGATATTTTATCTTTGTATTTTAATCAGAATTGAATATAATTTTGATAGGAGATAAAACACGGAAACATATTTATTCGGAGATGCCGCATGTTAGGATTGATATTTACTTGCTTTGTGCCTAAGAATCTCAATGTGACATATAAGATAAAACCTCCAGTAATAAATATGACGTTATGACAAGCTGGCAGTAGGAGTAAATGAACTGAATTATACAAATTCTATAGAGTGCTGTATGTGCTCGGAGAAAGTGACAGATGAGTGTAGGCTCTATTTAGAATATGTCCATCACTAATGTAACAGTGCGGTGCTGTGTTATAATGTGATTGAAGGTCTCGTGTGACATTGTCCAATTAATTTACACATTCTATTCTATGTCTACTGGTGTACATTGATATTCTGCATTACTGCTAATTTTAACACACATTTGGAAAATTCATGCTGCAGTTCAGTGAAGGCTCTTCTTTACAGCTAGTGAGAGCAGTTGCCGAATGTTCCATTATATGAAAAACCAAAGAAAAGAGGAATCCCAAGAGTTAGACAATCTCAGCCAATTTTCTTTATGGTAGCTGGTTAATAAGGTTCTTCATCCCTAGGAAATCAACACTTCAAAGCAGTGACATGGCTTGGACATGTACTTTGGGTACAGCCAACAAACCACCTTTTTTCTTCTTGGCTTGGATTTTTAGATATAAGGGCTAGAACTGCAAATTGTACCTTTGCCTGCAGAGCAGCTAGAGGATATTGAGCAAGGAGTATTTTCTTTTGCAGAAAGTAAAGGCCCTATAAGGATGCAGCTGGGCAGGTCCTGGAGAGGTATGTTTCTGAGGTGGCTGGCCTCGATAATTTGAATCCCGGAGAGAGGACTCCAGTAAAGTAATCTCTGAATATTTTTTTAATGGACACAAATTTTTTCATCCAGTTATTAGGAATGACCAGAAGAGCTGGATGGGATGGGTCATTCCCATAGTTCCAATCCAGGCTTTGTAGCTCATTTAAAAGGCAACTGAGCCTCGTCAGAAGCTGTCTGTGTGTGGGAGGTGTGAAGGACCTTGTATTGATTAATCACTGCCAGAGTTTCAGAGTGGACATTAACCTGTTCTGGTGAGCCCAAACTGACATAGACATACAGTACAGACCAAAAATTTGGACACACCGTCTCACTTAAGATTTTTCTGTGTTTTCATGACTATGAAAATTGTACATTCACATTGAAGGCATCAAAACTATGAATTAACACATGTAGAATTATATACTTGACAAAAAAGTGTGAAACAACTGAAAATATGTCTTATATTCTAGGTTCTTCAAAGTAGCCACCTTTTGCTTTGATGACTGCTTTGCACACTCTTGGCATTCTCTTGATGAGCTTTAAGAGGTAGTCACCGGAAATGGTCTTCCAACAATCTTGAAGGAGTTCCCAGAGATGCTTAGCACTTGTTGGCCCTTTTCCCTTCACTCTGCGGTCCAGCTCACCCCAAACCATCTCGACTGAGTTCAGGTCTGGTGACTGTGGAGGCCAGGTCATCTGGCGTAGCACCCCATCACTCTCCCTCTTGGTCAAATAGCCCTTACACAGCCTGGATGTGTGATTAGGGTCATTGTCCTGTTGAAAAAGAAATGATGGTCCAACTAAACGCAAACCGGATGGAATAGCATGCCGCTGCAAGATGTTGTGGTAGCCATGCTGGTTCAGTATGCCTTCAATTTTGAATAAATCCCTAACAGTGTCACCAGCAAAGCACCCCCACACCATCACATCTCCTCCTCCATGCTTCACTGTGGGAACAAGGCATGTAGGGTCCATCAGTTCACCTTTTCTGCTTCGCACAAAGACACGGTGGTTGGAACAAAAGATCTCAAATTTGGACTCATCAGACATAAACCCAGATTTCCACTGGTCTAATGTCCATTCCTTGTGTTCTTTAGCCCAAACAAGTCTCTTCTGCTTGTTGCCTGTCCTTAACAGTGGTTTCCTAGCAGCTATTTTACCATGAAGGCCTGCTGCACAAAGTCTCCTCTTAACAGTGGTTGTAGAGATGTGTCTGCTGCTAGAACTCTGTGTGGCATTGACCTGGTCTCTAATCTGAGCTGCTGTTAACCTGCGATTTCTGAGGCTGGTGACTCGGATAAACTTATCCTCAGAAGCAGAGGTGACTCTTGGTCTTCCTTTCCTGGGGCGGTCCTGATGTGAGCCAGTTTCTTTGTAGCGCTTGATGGTTTTTGCAACTGCACTTGGGAACACTTTCAAAGTTTGCCCAATTTTTCGGACTGACTGACCTTCATTTCTTAAAGTAGTGATGGCCACTTGTTTTTCTTTACTTAGCTGCTTTTTTCTTGCCATAATACAAATTCTAACAGTCTATTCAGTAGGACTATCAGCTGTGTATCCACCTGACTTCTGCACAATACAACTGATGGTCCCAACCCCATTTATAAGGCAAGAAATCCCACTTATTAAACCTGACAGGGCACACCTGTGAAGTGAAAACCATTTCTGGTATCTACCTCTTGAAGATCATCAAGAGAATGCCAAGAGTGTGCAAAGCAGTCATCAAAGCAAAAGGTGGCTACTTTGAAGAACCTAGAATATAAGACATATTTTCATTTGTTTCACACTTTTTTGTTAAGTATATAATTCCACATGTGTTAATTCATAGTTTTGATGCCTTCAGTGTGAAAGTACAATTTTCAAAGTCATTAAAATACAGAAAAATCTTTAAATGAGAAGATGTGTCCAAACTTTTGGTCTGTACCGTATATGCTGGCACATAAACTTTTTATTCTTCTTTTATACATTGGTCCCATTATGCTAATTACAATATGATTAGAGTTTGACCAGAGTGCCATCAGGGGGATCCGATTTTCTTCAATGAAGAGAAGATGGAAAAAAAAATTTCTCCATCTTCTCCATTGTGCTAATCCTTGAAAAATGAACTGCATTCGGATATCATCTCATTTTTTCCACGGACTCATTGACGTGTATGGTTGTCTGCGATACGAATATTGGATGCAAATTGTGCATTCTGCGATTTGCTTCCTTGAACGGACTTTGTCCAAGTAAAAAATCAGACATGTGCACGGCCCCATAGAACAACATTGGTCCGAGTGTGTTCTGATGTTTTGCTGGATCGCACTCAGACCAAAAATTGGTCCGTCTGCACGAGCCCCTAGGAGTATTAGCCTGCAATGGAGGCTAAAGCCATGATATTTTTTTAAGTTTTCCTTTTACTGAGCAACGGTTACAGATTTTTACGCTTCATTTACAGGTTTGTGACTACTTATCATTGAGGTGCTAATTCATGGCAGGATTGATGCTATTTATCAGGGAAGTGATAATTTGTGAGAGTGTTGGAGTAATACTTGCATTACATTGTCCTTTATTTTTTCTAATGCACAAGTGTTACAAATACTGTGAAACGAAGGCTGAATACAGGAAACAGCTGAAATGTTGGGTGGTGGAGAGCACCGTGTAATGGATCACAAATGGGTCATCCTTTGTTGGTTGAGATGGAACAGCATGGGGGAGAAGATTTCAGTATGTTCCTGTAGGGGGCGCTACATATCCACTACATCACATATGATAGATAGCGTCTTGTTTATACAGTTTTAGAAGATGTCTTATAATTATATTAACCTACAAAACACATTACACAAACATTTAAATATCATATATCTGATTTGAGCTACATAGCGTGGAGATGAGCTAAAACGCTGGCCGTTTGTAGTCCGACTGATCCAAAGCTGAGGCTTAGTATCAGGCTATATAGGGGAGAATTTCGGCACTGAGATGGTCAGGAGTGCTCAATATCACACAGGAGGATTTTCCATCTTCCGTGCAAATAATTGATCCTAGCCCTTTCTCGTAGAAAAGTGACCCTAGGGATGTGGGGGTGAGACAGCTGTCTGTTTATGGCTGGCTGAAAGCACTTGATAAAATCACCATCTCCACTGGATTCTTGGCTCCGAAAAACTACATTGAAGAGACTGTGGTAAAGACATATTTTATTTTAGTTTCGTATGTGGAAGAGGTAATAGGCAAAATTATATCATAAGTTATTTGTGGCTTTCACTAAAAATGGGCAAAATACATAGATGCTGTAACATACACTAAACAGATGAAGACTATATATACCTTCACAACTTATGTCATCATCCAAGTAATTCCAGCCTGAAAATTCAAAAAAAAATTCCTCATTCTTTTTTTCTACCTTTACTAATAAAAACTGAGCCGTTTCCATGGTAACGGAAAACAAATCAATTCTCTGTAGTCCATTTCTGCAGTCTTGTTGCTTTGGACTTTTTTTCCATTTGTTTCTTATTTTTGTGTGAATGTACATTTGGTAGTTTAGAGAGTAGTAGAGGATAAACAGAAGGGAAAATGGCTGCAGGATCCAGCCGTGCAGAGTTTGTAGTCGGTTACCTTGCAGTCTACATAGGAGCTGTAGAACCAAAGCGGTAGGAAATTGTTTCACTTTATCGGCACGGAGAGAATTCCAAAAAATGGTTGTGAAGATGAGCATAGCATTTATTTTATATGGCGACATACAGCTGCTAGGGGGCACATGTACAGGAAGAGTGCAGTGTAGTATGGAAAATGACGCAGACCCGGGGGTTTCTTTCACACAGGCCTCCAACTGACAAGGAGCTTGATGGTCTGAGGGTTCATATCATCCCTTTATTCTAGTAAGGCTAGAAAAAGGATAAAAAAGCACAGGTCCATCATATTCATGGAGAGAAACTGCCTGACATACAACAGATTCTTCTGTGGTCATCTATGAGGGCTTCTCTCTTATGGGACTCCCTTTACCAGGTGTATGGTCATTTTCACTTCCCATATCAGTAATATTTTTCAATTTGTGTGTCCTTGTTGTGTGCAAATAGCCTCTTCAAAGAGGAATAGGACTTAAACTATAATGCTTCCTATTGGAAATAGCAGTCCTACAAGCCAATAATGAACCTTGCCTTATGACGTAGGAGAAGACCAAACCAGAAACTGCATTTGCAGACACAGGTTTCGGTGTGTTTTTGCTTCTCATCAGTGCAAAGCAGGAGAGCTGGTTTGGCTGAATCAGAGGCTCTGATAGGGGTCTAAGAAGTATTTTCTCGTGCTCGTGCATTTGACCGTATTTTCGATCCAGGTGCAATCCTATTAAACATAAGATCACAGTCGGACCAATGTTACTCTATGGGGCCGTGCAAATGTTAAATTTTTTCCTCGCACCCAGCCAATCCAAGAAAAAAATCACAGCATGCCCGAGTTGTATCCAATATTTGGATTGCATTCGGCCATGCAAGTCAATGAATCTGTGGAAACCATTGCACTGCACTCAGATGACATCTGAGTGTGGTCTAATTTTCACGGACTTACAGAAAGATAGGGATGGAATGGGAGCAGCTAGTGGAGGCCCGGACATGACAGGAGTTTGAATGTAGACGGTAAGGAAGGGGTTAACTGGTAGCTATTCAGGTAGGCATGAAGAGGTAGAAAAAGGGGGGCGTGGGTTGAAGGATAGATCACCTGGGGGCATTAGGTTATGAGTGGATAAAACTTATAGGGGGAAGAGTAGTTTAGGGTACCTTTATAAGAAGAGGAGGATCGTGGACCAAACTGTTTCTATCCAGGATACAGAACTAGTGAACATCCCTCCCACCCGCTTTTAATTTTTGTTGGTTATCATTTGACCACATTCCTTCATTTTGTTTGTCTTGTTATAGCAGCTGGAGGTGAGGAGGTTAGGGACGGCCTTGGTTAATTAGAGTTTGGGCACATCAGAGGGATGATGACTAGTGTTGAGCGAGCATGCTAGGGTGCTCACCGAGTTTTTGCCGCGCGCTCGGCATCTAGGTTTGATCAGCCGAGCTTTTATATGTCGCGGCTGTTAGACAGCTGCAACACATGCAGGGATTGCCTGTTTGTTAGGCAATCCCTGCATGTGTCGCAGCTGTTTAACATGCTCGCTCCTCACTCATGGTGACCAGCCGGGATGGTTTCCGGGGACCAGAGAAATGGTTGTGTGGGCAGTACTATGACAGTTTGTCAACCCAGAGTTGGAGCAGTGCGACTGGGGAGTTGGAGCTTGTACTGCCTGTGTGTTTTTGGTTGGTCATCCAGGATCTCCTCAGGAAAAAGGGTGATTTAAGTTTTGTTTATATTTCTATTGTAATCAATAAAGGTTGCTGCAGCCATTATTCTCCAACGTCACTCAGCGTATTAAATAAACAACGCATGTTGTTTATTTAATTAATGCCGTAAACAATTTTCAACACCCTAGTCATGGAGAAGATGGAGAATTTTTTCCCATCTTCTCCTCATCCAAGAAAGTCGGAGCAGGCTCCGAGTGTGATTTGAATAATACACACCAATGTGACCATAGCCTTATGTAGTGTGCCAAGTCAAGGTAAGGAGACTTATGGGCCATGCAACGTTCTCCGGAGAATTTAAATATTCAAATATTCTTTTCAGAGATTTTGTGCAGTTCTCTAAACACTTCAGGTAAAACTCTAGTATCTTGACATTGCATGTGTACTACACTTAGCCACAAAATAAATCTGTCCTTCTGCTTCAGTGTGATGGAATTGTGTTTTTGCTGCTTAGCATTCATATTGCTGAAAGAATATTGTGGGCTATGCTGAATCACAAAATACTATGCACAAAATTGTTTGTTCTCACTTACGTACATCCTTCCGAATAACTTGCTGACATGCATTCTCTGTGGTCATAATACTAGATGGATAGATAGACAGATAGATAGATATGGAACATATAGATAGATAAATAGATAGATATGGAACATACAGATAGATAGATAGATAGATATGGAACGTATAGATAGATAGATAGATATGGAAGGTATAGATAGATAGATAGATAGATAGATAGATAGATATGGAATGTATAGATAGATAGATATGGAACAGATAGATAGATAGATAGATAGATAGATAGATAGATAGATAGATAGATATGGAACATATAAATAGATAGATAGATAGATAGATAGATAGATAGATATGGAACATATAGATAGATAGATAGATATGGAACATATAAACAGATAGATAGATAGATAGATAGATAGATATGGAACATATAGATAGATAGATAGATAGATAGATAGATAGATAGATAGATAGATAGATATGGAACATATAGATAGATAGATAGATATGGAATAGATAGATAGATAGATATATATGGAACATATAGATAGATAAATAGATAGATATGGAACATACAGATAGATAGATAGATAGATATGGAACGTATAGATAGATAGATAGATAGATATGGAAGGTATAGATAGATAGATAGATAGATAGATAGATAGATAGATAGATAGATATGGAATGTATAGATAGATAGATATGGAACAGATAGATAGATAGATAGATAGATAGATAGATAGATAGATAGATATGGAACATATAGATAGATAGATAGATAGATATGGAACATATAAATAGATAGATAGATAGATAGATAGATATGGAACATATAGATAGATAGATAATAGATAGATAGATAGATATGGAACATATAAACAGATAGATAGATAGATAGATAGATATGGAACATATAGATAGATAGATAGATAGATAGATATGGAGCATATAGATAGATAGATAATAGATACTGTAGATAGATAGATAGATAGATATGGAACATATAGATAGATAGATATGGAACAGATAGATAGATAGATAGATAGATAGATAGATAGATAGATAGATAGATAGATAGATATGGAACATATACAGTACAGACCAAAAGTTTGGACACACCTTCTCATTTAAAGATTTTTCTGTATTTTCATGACTATGAAAATTGTACATTCACACTGAAGGCATCAAAACTATGAATTAACACATGTGGAATTATATACTTAACAAAAAAGTGTGAAACAACTGAAAATATGTCTTATATTCTAGGTTCTTCAAAGTAGCCACCTTTTGCTTTGATGACTGCTTTGCACACTCTTGGCATTCTCTTGATGAGCTTCAAGAGGTAGTCACCGGAAATGGTCTTCCAACAATCTTGAAGGAGTTCCCAAAGATGCTTAGCACTTGTTGGCCCTTTTGCCTTCACTCTGCGGTCCAGCTCACCCCAAACCATCTCGATTGGGTTCAGGTCTGGTGACTGTGGAGGCCAGGTCATCTGGCGTAGCCCCCCATCACTCTCCTTCTTGGTCAAATAGCCCTTACACAGCCTGGAGGTGTGTTTGGGGTCATTGTCCTGTTGAAAAATAAATGATGGTCCAACTGAACACAAACCGGATGGAATAGCATGCCGCTGCAAGATGCTGTGGTAGCCATGCTGGTTCAGTATGCCTTCAATGTTGAATAAATCCCCAACAGTGTCACCAGTAAAGCCCCCCCACACCATCACACCTCCTCCTCCATGCTTCACGGTGGGAACAAGGCATGTAGAGTCCATCCGTTCACCTTTTCTGCGTCGCACAAAGACACGGTGGTTGGAACCAAAGATCTCAAATTTGGACTCATCAGACCAAAGCACAGATTTCCACTGGTCTAATGTCCATTCCTTGTGTTCTTTAGCCCAAACAAGTCTCTTCTGCTTGTTGCCTGTCCTTAGCAGTGGTTTCCTAGCAGCTATTTTACCATGAAGGCCTGCTGCACAAAGTCTCCTCTTAACAGTTGTTGAAGAGATGTGTCTACTGCTAGAACTCTGTGTGGCATTGACCTGGTCTCTAATCTGAGCTGCTGTTAACCTGCGATTTCTGAGGCTGGTGACTCGGATAAACTTATCCTCAGAAGCAGAGGTGACTCTTGGTCTTCCTTTCCTGGGGCGGTCCTCATGTGAACCAGTTTCTTTGTAGCGCTTGATGGTTTTTCAACTGCACTTGGGGACACTTTCAAAGTTTTCCCAATTTTTCATACTGACTGACCTTCATTTCTTAAAGTAATGATGGCCACTCGTTTTTCTTTACTTATCTGCTTTTTTATTGCCATAATGCAAATTCTAACAGTCTATTCAGTAGGACTATCAGCTGTGTATCCACCTGACTTCTGCAGAACACAACTGATGGTCCCAACCCCATTTATAAGGCAAGAAATCCCACTTATTAAACCTGACAGGGCACACCTGTGAAGTGAAATCCATTTCCGGTGACTACCTCTTGAAGCTCATCAAGAGAATGCCAAGAGTGTGCAAAGCAGTCATCAAAGCAAAAGGTGGCTACTTTGAAGAACCTAGAATATAAGACATATTTTCAGTTGTTTCACACTTTTTTGTTAAGTATATAATTCCACATGTGTTAATTCATAGTTTTGATGCCTTCAGCGTGAATATACAATTTTCATAGTCATGAAAATACAGAAAAATCTTTAAATGAGAAGGTGTGTCCAAACTTTTGGTCTGTACTGTAGATAGATAGATAATAGATACTGTAGATAGATAGATATGAAACATATAGATAGATAATAGATACTGTAGATCGATAGATATATATGGAACATATAGATAGATAGATAGATAGATAGAAAGATAGATATGGAACATATAGATAGATAGATAGATAGATAGATAGATAAGGAAGATAGATAGATAGATATGGAACATATAGATAGATAGGTAGGTAGATAGATAGATAGACAGATAGATAGATAGATATGAGAGAGATGGATTCCACACCATATATTAATTTCTATAGTTTCTGAAGGACAGTACATTATTAATCCAGATAAAGAAGAATCCGAGCAGAAACACTGTGTCCTTTCTGTATGTTCTATAATTTAGGTGACTTAGTTAGCGAAGTTTTAAGGCAGGTGTCTCCTGAATGAGCAATCAATCTTATCCGGTGTGTTAGTGTGACCCGGCTAAAGTTATGCATGGAAAAAGTGTGCTTGCCTTATTATCTATGAAAGACTTCCAAGGTTATGCAAAATCCTATGAAACAGAATTATCGTAAAGAGCAACTCCTGAGAGATATGATTTTTTATATCTTCGGGCCCTTAATGTTGTCCTTAGGGTGCAGTATTATAATGGTTACTGCAGGTATAGTAGAGCTGTTCAGCTTACATACCTTGTACATCATTTTCAGAAGATCCGTTCCCCCGTACATCTTTTTAATTAAAAGAGGACTGGATCTCAATAAAAAAGGACAGAGGAAACGTTCTTCCAATATTTTCTCTCTTTCGACAAAATCCGAGATCTGAGAGCCGATCTCTTGATGTGATGTATGTGGGGCTTACACCTGTCAGGCCCACAGCTGGAGTTGTAAAAGTGACAACCATTTTTCTGTGAAATACAGTAAATGAGTTTAGAGCAGTTGTTAATTGTTTTCCTAAGCCTCTCTTATACAGTCACACAAAGTGCATTTCTCCTCAGGGGGTGACCCACAGAAGTTCATAATTACTTATTTCATTACTATCTGCTACTGCTGTAATAGTGATTTCACCTGGAACTTGCCATGCTGGAAACAGTCCAATCTTTGGAAACTTTAAGGTTCAAGAAGGACAGCGTTGTGCACCATAGGGTATATAGTATACAGTCACTTACTATAGCTAACAGGCTGCCGTCACATCACGACTCTATAATACTTGTACATTTACATTAAGTTTGATGCTGAATGTTGTGCTTTAGTATTGTGTGTGACTGTTGCCAAAATAATATATTTGGTTACAAAATGCTATATTATATGAACAGCTGATAATATTGTGCAGGAGTTTGCAGGTAAATGAATCCTGGATGTTGCATGCACCAACTTTTCTGCTTGGCCTCCCTTCTATTGTACAGCAGCAGGGGTGTATAATAGCAGTTGTGTCTGGGTACTGGTGCCTGAGGGAGCCCCAAATCCACTTTGTAAAAAAAGTCAGTATTATTTATGTTAGGCTTACCAGATGAGGTGGATCCTCAAAGCCCAAAGTCTGGGTGGGCACATGGGCCACGGTCGTCGGTGCAGCCGGCAGTTGAAGTGCACGGAAACAGGTAGCAGAGGGCCTGGTGACTTCAGACAGACTGGAGTCCGGGAACAGGTAGCAGAGGGACTGGAGACCGCAGACAGACTGAAGTCTGGGACCAGGTAGCAGAGTGCCTGGAGACTGAAGACAGACTGGAGTTCAGGACCAGGTAGCAGAGGGCCTGGAGACAGCAGACAGACTGGAGTCTGGGAACAGGTAGCAGAGGGCCTGGAGACCGCAGACAGACTGGAGTCCAGGACCAGGTAGCAGAGGGCCTGGAGACTGCAGACAGACTGAAGTCCAATAATAATAATAATAATAATAGTTTTTATTTTTATAGCGCCAACATATTCCGTAGCACTTTACAAATTTTAGGGGGGACATATACAGACAATACAGAATAAGCATATCTCATATCGAAAGGAGTGAGGGCCCTGCTCGCGAGCTTACAGTCTATGAGGAAGTGGAGGAGACACAAAAGGTAAAAAGTACATATATTGTATAATGCAGCCTTGATATACTGAATAGGATAAATAATAATACATGGACTGGTCGCCAGCCAGTATGTGTGCAGTCCTGACAGAGGCTATTATGTGCATGGTTGGTATGAACCCGAAGTTGAAGAAGATTTTAATATGGGGGAAAACTGGGACGGACAGAGTGTGTTTAGTTGATACGCCAGTCTAAAGAAATGTGTTTTTAGGGTTCGCTTGAAACTGTGGGTATTGGGAATTAATCGAACTGTCCTGGGTAGTGCATTCCAAAGAATTGGCGCAGCACGCGAGAAATCTTGGAGACGGGAGTGGGAAGTTCGGATTATGGAGGATTTTAGTTTTAAGTCATTTGCAGAACGGAGGGCACGTGTAGGGTGGTAGACTGAGACAAGGGAGGAGATGTAGGGGGGTACTGAAGCATGGAGCGCTTTGTGGGTAAGCGTGATAAGTTTAAATTGAACTCTATATTGGATGGGCAACCAATGCAATGACTGGCACAGGAAAGAGGCATCGGAGTAGTGGTTGGCAAGGAATATGATCCTGGCTGCTGCGTTCAGGATGGATTGGAGAGGGGAGAGTTTAGTAAGAGGGAGACCGATTAGTAGAGCGTTGCAATAGTCAAGACGAGAATGAATAAGAGCTACAGTAAGAGTTTTTGCTGAGTCAAAGGTGAGAAAAGTCCAAGACCTTGTAGCAGAGTGCATGGAGACTGCAGACAGACTGGAGTCTGGGAACAGATAGCAGAGTGCCTGGAAACCGCAGACAGACAGGAGTCCGGGACCGGGTAGCAGAGTGCATGGAGACTGCAGACAGACAGGAGTCCGGGAACATGTAGCAGAGGGCCTGGAGACCGCAGACAGACTGGAGTCCGGTAACACGTAGCAGAGGGCCTGGAGAAAGGAGACAGACTGGAGTCCGGGAACAGATAGCAGAGGGCCTGGAGACCACAGACAGACTGAAGTCCGGGACCAGGTAGCAGAGTGCCTGGAGACTGAAGACAGACTGGAGTCCAGGACCAGGTAGCAGAGGGCCTGGAGACCGCAGACAGACTGGAGTACAGGACCAGGTAGCAGAGTGCCTGGAGACTGAAGACAGACTGGAGTCCGGGGACAGGTAGCAGAGGGCCTGGAGACTGCAGACAGACTGGAGTCCAGGAACAGGTAGCAGAGGGCCTGGAAACCGCAGACAGACTGGAGTCCAAGACCAAGTAGCAGAGTGCCTGGAGACTGCAGACAGACTGGAGTCCGGGAACAGGTAGCAGAGGGCTTGGAGACATCAGACAGACTGGAGTCCGGGAACAGGTAGCAGAGTGCCTGGAGACTGCAGACAGACTGGAGTCTGGGAACAGGTAGCAGAGGGCCTGGAGACCCCAGACAGACTGGAGTCCAGGAACAGGTAGCAGAGGGCCTGGAAACTGTAGACAGACTGGAGTCTGGGAACAGGTAGCAGAGGGCCTGGGTGACTGCAGACAGACTGGAGTCCGGGAACAGGTAGAAGAGTGCCTGGAGACTGCAGACAGACTAGAGTCCTTGAAAAAGTAGCAGAGTGCCTGGAGAATGCTGACAGACTGGAGTCTGGGAACAGGTAGCAGAGGGCCTAGAGATTGCAGACAGACTGGAGTCCAGGAACAGGTAGCAGAGGGACTGGAGACTGCAGACAGGTAGTTGAAGTCGTGGAGAATAAAGACAGATTGGAGTTTGGGGACAGATAGCAGAGGGCTTGGAAACAGACAGATAATAGAAGTGCTAGAGACTGCAGACAGGTAGCAAAGGTCCTAGAGACTGCAAACAGGTAGCAGAGGTCCTGGAGATTGCAGACAGGTAGCAAAGGTCCTAGAAACCGCAGACAGGTAGCAGAGGTCCTAGAGACTGCAGACAGGTAGCAGAGGTCCTAGAAATTGTAGTCAGGTACCAGAGGTCCTAGAGACTACAGACAGGTAGCAGAGGTCCTAGAAAATGCAGACAGGTTGCAGAGGTCCTAGAGATTGCAGACAGGTAGCAGAGGTTCTAGAGGCCACAGCCAGGTAGCAGGTAGTAGAGGTCCTAGAAACTGCAGACAGGTAGCAGAGGTCCTAGAAATTGCAGACAGGTAGCAGAGGTCCTAGAGACTGCAGACAAGTAGCAGAGGTTCTAGAGATTGCAGACAGGTAGCAGAGATCCTAGTGACCACAGACAGGTAGCACAGGTCTTAGAGACCACGCAGAGGTCATAGAAATTGCAGACATGTAGCAGAGTTCCTAGAGACCTCAGACAGGTAGCAGATTTCCTAGAGACCTCAGACAGGTAGCAAAGGTCCTAGAGACCTCAGACAGGTAGCAGAGGTCCTGGAGATTGCAGACAGGTAGCAAAGGTCCTAGAGACCGCAGACAGGTAGCAGAGGTCCTAGAAATTGCAGACAGGTTGCAGAGGTCCTAGAGACTGTAGACTGGTAGCAGAGGTTCCAGAGATTGCAGACAGGTAGCAGACGTCCTAGAGACTACGCAGAGCTCATAGAAATTGCAGACAGGTAGCAGAGGTCCTAGAGACCTCAGACAGGTAGCAGAGGTCCTAGAGACTTCAGACAGGTAGCAGAGGTCCTGGAAATTGCAGCCAGGTAGCAAAGGTCCTAGAGACCAGAGACAGGTAGCAGAAGTCCTTGAGATTGTAGTCAGGTAGCAGAGGTCCTAGAGGCTGCAGACAGGTAGCAGAGGTCCTAGAAATTGCAGAAAGGTTGCAGAGGTCCTAGAGACCTCAGACAGGTAGCAGAGGTCCTAGAGACCACAGACAGGTAGCAAAGATCCTAAAGACCACACACAGGTAGCAGAGGTCCTAGAGACCACGCAGAGGTCATAGAGATTGCAGACAGGTAGCAGAAGTCCTAGAGATTGCAGACAGGTAGCAGAGGTCCTAGAGACAAAAAACAGGTATCAGAGGTCCTAGAGATTGCAGACAGGTAGCAGAGGTCATAGAACCTGCAGACAGGTATCAGAGATCCTTAAGACCACAAACAGGTAGCCGAGGTTCTAGAGACCGCATACAGGCAGCAGAGGTCCTACAGACTGCAGTCAGGTAGCAGAGGTCCTAGAGACAAAAAACAGGTACCAGAGGTCCTAGAGATTGCAGACAGGTAGGAGAGGTCATAGAACCTGCAGACAGGTAGCAGAGATCCTTAAGACCACAAACAGGTAGATGAGGTTCTAGAGACCGCATACAGGCAGCAGAGGTCCTAGAGATTGCAGATAGGTAGCAGAGGTCCTAGAGACCAAAAATAGGTAGCAGAGGTCCTAGAGACTACAGACAAATAGCAGAGATCCTAAAGATCACAGACAGGTAGCCGAGATTCTAGAGACTGCATACAGGTAGCAGAGGTCCTAGAGATTGCAGACAGGTAGCAGAGGTCCTAGACACCACAGACAGGTAGCAGATATCCTAAAGACCACAGACAGGTAGCAGAAGTACTAGAGTTTGCAGACAGGCAGCAGAGGTCCTAGAGACCGCAGACAGGCAGCAGAGGTCCTAGAGACTGCAGACAGGTAGCAGAGGTCCTAGAAATTGCAGACAGGGAGCAGAGGTTATAGAGACCACAAACTGGTAGCTGAGGTACTAGATACCGCAGACAGGTTGCAGAGGTTCTAGAGATTGCAGTAAGGGAGCAGAGATCCTAGAGACCGCAGACAGGTAGCAGAGGTCATAGAGATTGCAAACAGGTAGAAGAGGACCTAGAGACTATAGACAGGTAGCAGAGGTCCTAGAGACCACAGACAGATAGCAAAGCTCATATCGACCACACACAGGTAGAAGAGGTCCTAGAGACTGCAGACAGGTAGCTGAAGTCCTAGAGATTACAGACAGGTAGAAGAGGTCCTAGATTCTACAGACAGGTAGCAGAGGTCCTAGAGATTGCAGACAGGTAGCAGAGGTCCTAGAGACCAAAAACAGGTAGCAGAGGTCCTAGAGATTTCAGACAGGTAGCAGAGGTCCTAGAGCCTGCAGACAGGTAGCAAAGGTCCTAGAGACCACAGACAGGTAGCAGAGGTCCTAGACACTTCAGACAAGTAGCAGAGATCCTAGAGACCATAGACAGGTAGCAGAGGTCCTAGAGACCACAGACAATTAGCAGAGGTCCTAGAGACCGCAGACAGGTAGCAGAGGTCCTAGAGAACGCAGACAGGTAGCAGAGGTTCTAGAGACAGCAGACAGGTATCAGAGATCCTAGAGACCGCAGACAGGTAGCAGAGGTCCTAGAGATCGCAGACAGGTAGCAGAGGTCCTAGAGACCGCAGACAGGTAGCAGAAGTCCTAGAGATTGCAGACAGGTAGCAGAGGTCCTAGAGACTGCAGACAGGTAGCAGAGGTCCTAGAGACAGCAGACAGGTATCAGAGGTCCTAAAGATTGCAGACAGGTAGCACGTAGTAGAGGTTCTAGAGACCAAAAACAGGTAGCCGAGGTCCTAGAGACTGCAGACAGGTAGCAGGTAGTAGAGGTTCTAGAGACTGCAGACAGGTAGCAGGTAGTAGAGGTTCTAGAGACCACAAACAGGTAGCCGAGGTCCTAGAGACTGCAGACAGGTAGCAGAGGTCCTAGATATTGCAAACAGGTAGCAGAGGTCCTAGAGACCACAGATAGATAGCAAAGCTCCTAACGACCACACACAGGTAGCGGCGGTCCTAGAGACTGCAGACAGGTAGCAGAGGTCCTAGAGACCAAAAACAGGTAGCAGAGGTCCTAGAGATTGCAGACAGGTAGCAAAGGTCCTAGAGCCTGCAGACAAGTAGCAGAGGTCCTAAAGACCACAAACAGGTAGCAGAGGTTCTAGAGATTGCAGACAGGTAGCAGAGGTCCTAGAGACCAAAAACAGGTAGCAGAGGTCCTAGAGATTTCAGACACGTAGCAGAGGTCCTAGAGCCTGCAGACAGGTAGCAAAGGTCCTAGAGACCACAGACAGGTAGCAGAGGTCCTAGATACTTCAGACAAGTAGCAGAGATCCTAGAGACCATAGACAGGTAGCAGAGGTCCTAGAGACCACAGACAAGTAGCAGAGGTCCTAGAGACCGCAGACAGGTAGCAGAGGTCCTAGAGACCGCAGACAGGTAGCAGAGGTTCTAGAGACAGCAGACAGGTATCAGAGATCCTAGAGACCACAGACAGGTAGCAGAGGTCCTAGAGACCGCAGACAGGTAGCAGAGGTCCTAGAGACCGCAGACAGGTAGCAGAAGTCCTAGAGATTGCAGACAGGTAGCAGAGGTCCTAGAGACTGCAGACAGGTAGCAGAGGTCCTAGAGACAGCAGACAGGTAGCAGAGGTCCTAAAGATTGCAGACAGGTAGCACGTAGTAGAGGTTCTAGAGACCACAAACAGGTAGCCGAGGTCCTAGAGACTGCAGACAGGTAGCAGGTAGTAGAGGTTCTAGAGACTGCAGACAGGTAGCAGGTAGTAGAGGTTCTAGAGACCACAAACAGGTAGCCGAGGTCCTAGAGACTGCAGACAGGTAGCAGAGGTCCTAGAGATTGCAAACAGGTAGCAGAGGTCCTAGAGACCACAGATAGATAGCAAAGCTCCTAACGACCACACACAGGTAGCGGCGGTCCTAGAGACTGCAGACAGGTAGCAAAGGTCCTAGAGCCTGCAGACAAGTAGCAGAGGTCCTAAAGACCACAAACAGGTAGCAGAGGTTCTAGAGATTGCATACAGCTAGCACACGTCCTAGAGACCGCAGACAGGTAACAGAGTTCCTAGATACTGCAGACAGGTAGTAGAGATCCTAGAAACCATAGACGGATAGCAGAGTTCCTTGAGACCGCAGACAGGTAGAAGAGGTCCTAGAGATTGCAGACAGGTAACAGAGGTCCTAGAGATTTCAGACAGGTAGCATAGGTCCTAGAGACCAAAAAACGGTAGCAGAGGTCCTAGAGATTGCAGACAGGTAGCAGAGATCCTAAAAACCACAAACAGGTAGCCGAGGTTCTAGAGACCGCATACAGGTAGCAGAGGTCGTTGAGATTGCAGACAGGTAGCAGAGGTCCTAGAGACCACAGACAGGTAGCAGAGGTCCTAGAGACCACAGACAGGTAACAGAGGTCCTAGATACTGCAGACAGGTAGCAGAGATCCTAGAGACCATAGACTGGTAGCCGAGGTGCTAGAGACCGCAGGCAGGTTGCAGAGGTCCTAGAGACTGCAGACAGGTAGCAGAGATCCTAGAAACCATAGACAGGTAGCAGAGTTCCTAGAGACCGCAGCCAAGTAGCAGAGGTCCTAGAAACTGCAGACAGGTAGAAGAGGTCCTAGAGTCTACAGACAGGTAGCAGAGGTCCTAGAGACTGCAGACAGGTAGCAGAGGTCCTAGAGACCAAAAACTGGTAGCAGAGGTCCTAGAGATTGCAGACAGGTAGCAGAGATCCTAAAGACCACAATCAGGTAGCCGAGGTTCTAGAGACTGCATACAGGTAGCAGAGGTCCTAGAGATTGCAGACAGGTAGCAGAGGTCCTAGAGACCGCAGACAGGAAGCAGGGGTCCTAGAGACCGCAGACAGGTAGCAGAGGTCCTAGAGAACGCATACAGGTAGCAGAGGTCCTAGAGAATGCAGACAGGTAGCTGAGGTCCTAGAGACCGCTGACAGGTAGCACAGGATCTAGAGACTGCAGATAAGTAGCAGAGGTCCTAGAACAGATACTGAGCAGGTCGTGTTGATCAGACAAACTAAGAATCTTAATACCAAGACCCAGGAGTGTGTCTTAGAACAGTTTAGCAGACCGGGATGAAGGGAACATAGCTCGGACTCAGGACAGGTGTGTAACAATTTATGGCACATGTTGTAGGTAACAAAGTCTCTATGGGGCTCAGGAGCTTAAAGTTGCTCCTCTGCAGAGCAAACATGTTATTGCACTTCATATGCATAGAGAACCTGACATACAGTATAATACTAACTTATTCTGTATCATTTACACTTTACTCCACCTAGATTTCTCGTTTTACATAGAAAGTAATGTAAAGAATTAGATATGTAGCAGCATGTCTTACATTGCTATTCAAGGACAGAGAGACTTTTCTTGGGGTGAACATTTTGTCCACAGAGTAAATATTTGCAGAGTAAATATTTGCAGCAGACCCATACTGTTCAATTTCAAGCATCAAAAACGTTGAACTTATGTTGCATCATCTGAGAGCTTTGTAAATTAGGTTCAGAAACCCTGATTCTAGTTGTGGTTCATTTACTGAGATTAGTACTGTAGTCTTGATAAAACACAGTTTTATTTGCTGCATGTCTGCTAGTCCTTTTAATGATGAGCACCTACTATGGTGTGCTCTATTTTTACCATGAGCTACAGCCATCCCCATCCTCATCATTAGCAGCTTTCTTCTTATGCACAGTGTAGGCAAAAGACAATCAATCAGTGGCAATGGTGGGTACACAGTTAAAGAGAGCCCATCAGTGAGAATACTAGCAGGGCTGCAACACAAAAAATATGGTATTATTAAAACTACAGCAAGGAGCCCAGAAAGTGACTCATCACGGGAATCACAGTCTCTGTCCCTATTATTTGCTGCCCTCATAAGAGAAAGCATAAACCTAATGACAGATGATAGAATTTTCTTTCAACAACTTGACAGTATCTCCAACTGTGTACTTGTCATGGCATCATGTATCATAGTTGTCCTGTAATGAATTCTACAGCTGTGGGCTCTGGAAATGTTTAGTCCTTTATTGTGTTATTACCACTACCTCTAACACAACTTTCACCAGCAGTTGCTAAAAATTAGCTATTGGTATCTTCTAAAAATATAAACATTACAGTGGGATTTTTTGCTATCTCATCTGAGAGCAGCGTAATGTAGGAAAAGAGACCATGATTCCAGCAATGTATCACTTAGTTTACTGGGTGAAGCAGTTATGATACAATCAGAGTTTTTGGATGAAGCACAACTCTTAGAAAGCTAACCCCGCTGACACTGGACTCTCTGTGTACATTGTATAGTGACAGTGAGCTGCTTAACACAGGAGGGGGTGTGGTCAGACCAGAGCTCACAGGAGCTGTAGTCCAGGCAGTGATGATCTCCTGGGGATAAAACAAGAATTGTATAGAAACAACAGCACACAGTCTAGTAAGTGACACATCTCTGAAATCTGTGTGTCAACCTCTATCTCCTGCTGCCCTCAGATTACACAGTAAAAACCTCCTGACAGATTCCCTTTAATATCAGTGTCATTTTAAATATCTATTATTATCCTTAATATTTATATTTATGATGCAATGGTTAATGTTTTACATGTCAGCGCATATAAATATTCCATTTTGTCTTTTATCTTAGCGGTAAACTTTACCAGAATGTACCTACTGAACATGGTGTATAATATAGTGTAACGGTACATTATATACGTTCCTTGCTCTAATAGGATATCAGAGCCGAAGGGAATCCGTAATCCAACTCACTGACAAAAAAGGGCGCCTGTGCAAGAACAGTATATGGGCCCTTTCCAGCCCAAAAGCTCCTAAAAATGCAAAATTGCACCTACTTTGGAGGTAGAAGTGAGCCCCTTACCTCTCGGGTCCCTCTGTGGTCACACAGGTTGCACCAGTGATATGTCTGCCCCCGGTCAAACTATATATTCTTAATGATATGTCCGCCCCCGGTCCAACTATATATTCTTTGTCATTTCTATCTAAAAATAACAAGTGATCTTGCTATTGCCCAAGGAAGAGGACCCCAGCACAGTACTGCTCCACACTGCCACATTATTTACTCTATATATATATATATATTTGTTCTTTATTTTCATATGCCTAGAAGTGAAAAAGGAAACTAAATGATATTGTAAGAGATGAATAAATCTTTCTTAAAAATATGTAAAAAGCCTCCGCACCATGCCATCGTTATACTAATATATTCATTTTCAGGGATCCACTAAGCTGTGCTAAGCCAGGGAGCTTCTCCGGCCCATAGCTGGCAACATTCGGCTGTGCCTTACGCATGCAGATGCCGCGGTTCTGGATTGCCTTTAGATAAATCTTGATGGTTTGCATCCTGTATACCGGTGATTATATCTAAGATTATATTTCAGGATAACTTGACACAATGTGTTCGGATTTCTTCGATTGTGCTTGTATCCGTCTCAGCTTGCCATGGCCAAAACTGGCCTTGTGTGACTTGTTTAATGACATGTAGATGTTCGGCAATTTGTTGTTCTACCTCCGAACACAGACATTCGTCCTGTTACTTTTCCCTAGGAAGAAAGGCTAATTTGAAAGGAAACAACTTTGCTCCAATCTCTCCTTTGCATATTTCGCACATTCTTTCCAATTTGCATATTTATTGCTTTCCCTCCTAACACTTGTTTACCGCGGTGACCTTCCTTTATGGGCTCTTATGTAAATGGCTTTTTTGGTCACCTTGTGGGCAAGTAATGATATATTATAAAGACATATTTTGTATGGTCCTCCTCATCCGTATCCATGCACAATATATTTTTTTTCTTAATTCTTCTCTTAACGCTGTTCACTATAAGGTTCCAAAAAAAAAAAAAAAATCCTATTGACTTTGTTCTCTTTCTATGTGATGATTGTCTCAGCAGTGTGCTATAGGGTCTGGCGAGGATAGACGGAGGCGTGCCTTGTGTGATTGATGGAGTGAGCTGCAGCGAGCTAAGAGTCCCATCTGGATTAGGTTTTAGGAGCAGTCAGATGTTGAGTGGGAGGTCAGTAAGGCTTGAATTTTAGCTCCCCCTCCTTCGACACCCCTGCCATCTACACTTATACACACATTAGACAGAAAATGCACGCCTTCATCCATAATTGATGCCTGCTTTTGGGCAGATGCTGCAGGGCCTGGGACTCAAACAGCTGCTAAGTTTATGGAGAAGAAAGGGAGCAGGATGGTGCAGCAGGTATATTTCCTTCCTTTCTCGATAACAATGGCATAGCACATACTGGAAGTGCATCTCCTAGTAGGCTGCATCCTCAGCCGAGCTAGCAAGGAAGGCTGCCAGTGTCTTAGATGTATTCTAGCATTCAGGACGAAGATGTAGAGAATGCAGCAGCGGCTTTTTTCTGCTTTGCTTGATCCATCTATTTGAGTTGCTTTTCTAACCAGCAGGTTTACAGAGTAATTTTGCATTTTTCTCTTCTTTGTTTCCATGCCCTGAGGAAAAAGACACTGCTTGGCTCATTTAACTACTGTAGGAGAGGCGTCCTTTGCATATGCAATGCTGTTGGCAGGAGCAATGGAACACAGGAAAACAAATCTAATACAAAGGCAATTTGTCAGCTAGAGGTAAACTGGGTCCAGGCGCGCGTAGAGGGGAGCAGTGTGATCCAACCGAGCCCGCAAAGCAAGGCGTCGTGTCACCAACATCAGCTCCTTAATACATCTAAGGGGCTCCAAATAACACCGGGGCTCACAGATCCTATTATTATGCTTTGTGATTGGGATTTTTTTTGGGGGGGAAAGTTTTGTGTTTGCTGAGAACAGGCGGCGGCGGAATGAAATATGTTTTTATTCATTGCAGTTTCTGGTTTTAAAATTACCATTCTGAGCATTGGAGAAGTCCCTGTAAAGCATAGCTTTTCTGGTTCGTTCGGGTTCACGGCAGAAAAGGCAATAAACTATATTTAATACACTGCCACGTAATGCATATTTCGGAGTTGAAATGTGGTTTTCATTAAATTTCTGTCCAAAACATTTAGCAAATGCTGACTGTCTGCCATCCTTGGGTTTTTTTTTTTTGTTTTGTTTTTTTTTTTTCTTCTCTCTGTTGCCAGCAAGTTACTTTAAAAGGGCTTACAACCTTCACAGCAGCTTAAGAAATGACTAAATGACTAAAGTATTACAATCAGAGGAACACTGGGGAACGGCCTTCACTGCAACGTACACACTCACGGTATAGCAACCTAATAGCAAGGAAGGAGACAGAACCTCACTGCTCTTAATTAAATATTACTTGTAATTAGCACTAAGTGAGAATTCTTTGAATATTAATTTGGGTCTCTTGGAACTCCTGCCAGAGTTAATGAGAAACTACAGGGGTCCCCGAAACATCTGTTTTATAACTCAAGGTAGCCGAAAAGCTTTAGATGAAACACACCTGCAGATTTCTGGGATGTGCTGCATTTGGTGTCATATTTGTACTAAAGTCTGATTACTGATGTTTAGCTTTAAGGAAAAAATTAGTAAAAGACTAAACATATATTCCATCTAAAATTATCTATCTATCTATCTATCTATCCATATATCTATCTATCTATTATCTATTTATCTATCC
This sequence comes from Phyllobates terribilis, assembly GCF_046119375.1. NCBI lineage: Eukaryota > Metazoa > Chordata > Amphibia > Anura > Dendrobatidae > Phyllobates > Phyllobates terribilis. The sequence continues at coordinate 249,840,425 of NW_027362769.1, read as the reverse complement.
ATATATCTATTTATCTATCTATCTTTCTTTCTTTATTTCTTTCTATCTATCTATCTATCTATTCATATTTCTATCTATCTATCGATCAATTTATTATCCATATATCTATCTATTATCTATCTATCTATCTATATATCTATCCATATTTCTATCTATCTATCTATCTATCGATCGATTTATTATCCATATATCTATCTATTATCTATCTATCTATTTATCTATCACTATATCTATCCATCTATCTATCTATCTATCTATCTATCCATATATCTAACTACTTATCTATCTATCTTTCAATATATATCTATTTATCTATCTATCCATATATCTATTATCTATCTATGTATCCACATATCTATCTTTCTATCTATCTTTCAATATCTATCTATCTATCTATCTATCTATCTATCAATCATCTATCTATATCTATCTATCTATCTATCTATATCTATCTATCTATATAGTATCTATCTATCTATCTATCTATATCTATCTATCTATTATCTATCTATCTATCTATCTATCTAGTATCTATTTATCTATCTATCTATCCATATATCTATCTACCTATCTATCTATTGTTCAATGTCTATCTAGCTATCTATCTATCTATTATCTATCTATATATATCTGTCTTTCAATAGCTATATATCCATCTATCTATCCAGTGGCAGACACAGACAGAAGAGGGGCCCCTGTGCAAGAACAGTATATGGGCCCAATAACTCATTATAATGCACAATTCCAACCGCTTTGGAAGTGGAATGGGCCCCCATATTTCGTGGGCCCCTGTGCCGTTGCACCAATAATATGTCTATCCGTGTATCTATCTACTATCTATTTATCTATCTATCCATATATCTATCTATCTATCATTCTATTTCCATCTATCTATCTATCTCACATATCTATCTATCTATCTCTCACATATCTATCTATTTATCATCTATAAATCTACAGTATCTATCTATCTATCGTCTATGAGATATCTGCATAAGTGTTGAGCAGTGGTAAGTTTGTTACTCTTGTGCATGGTGGTGATGTAAGGAGCTTCCTGCAGTCCTGTGTAAACGTCTGCTCATTGATGTGCCACTCTGTTTCACCAGTTTGCATAATGTACTGTATTTGATATCAGAAGACTATTGGAGGAATTCCTTGACATTAGGCAATGCCGCAGCCTGGCCCCTGTCGTCTGTCATACTGGTGACACATACATTCTTTATATTTCCTTTCTTTTGTGGAAGGATTTTGGTTAGGCGGCTGTGCAGGGGAGAATGAAGGCCACATGCAGTAGAGACGGTGACATGTATGTACCAGTAGTTTGCATTTAGATGAGTATATGTAATGAATCCACAAATGTGCATCATGGTTCATAGATTGTGTGACAAGGGTTGACCTGACATGACCACTGTTGGAATATACATTCACCTGTTTGTAAAGGTTGGCAGACATATTTACTTATGGATATAAATGATGTGATATCTAATTTGACCATTTGTACCATCATCTTTCCTTGGATAAGATAATAGACCTCATGTGGATGCCTAAAGCTTTATTCATTCATTTAGAGAACTAGAACAGGAAATGTCAGTAGAGTTGGTACTTTAGGGGGTGATAAGATAAGGTGCACTGAGAACATCAAGGAACCGTATTATCTGGTGTTTTTGAACATTAGATATTTTAAGACTCACCTGGGACTACACGATTCATCGATCCCATCTTTGGGATTACATTTGCTTGGTGCATTGGTTAGGAGGTAACATTTATAAACCCATCTCTATTTTTCATCCTAAGAACCATCGTTTTATAAAGCATGAAACGTTAGTTACGGAGAGTTCTAGGAATTTCTCCGCATGTTTGCCAACATGCCGGTATTTTTGACACTGATTAGGCCTTAATGCTAAAGACTGTTCATTTCAGCAGAGTAAAACCGTCCACATTTCGTGCAGTTATTAACACCTTTCCACTATACACATGCTCCTGATATTTCCACATTGCTTAACATTCGTAGGCTCGTACGGCGAGAAGGATCCAGCTAATAGGGAAATTGTCTTTCGATGTTTTAACCAGTCTTTTTTCAATTTTTCATCTTGTTATTTGCTGTAATGTTAATTTTCCACTTATAAGTGATAAAGCTTTGTGTCGATCCTACATACTCTGGGCAAGACGAGTTGACCTAGATTTATAAGTTTCAAAGGCAGCGTTTTCACATGATTGCAACTGCTTTTTGTGCTTTCATAATTTAGGCTTTCTGGCCTATTTCAAAGATCAAACTTACTTGATAAAACGGAGAGTCCCCGGGGCATTATGTGAATTGTATTATATTTGTGAGTTCAATTGTTTGCAATTAAGTTGATGCTGTTAAAGGGGAATGGCGGAGGGGTGTGGGCTTCATTCTTGAATTAAAAGTATAGGAAGCATTCTCCGGTCATCCTGGACAAATTGACTGAGCATTAATAAAGGGGAACATGTGCTCACTGGAGAAAGTATCGTCCTGGTTAGTATTGTAGAGTTAGTAGGTGCAGTAGATATTGGAGTTGGTATGAATTTATTGCATGTCTCATTTCATTGGCCTCTTACCCTGTGGCATCCGTGGCTCTTGTTTGATTAGCCAGCCTGGCATGAAGTCACATTTGTGTCACTCTGCAATGATCACATTGTGTCAGGCCGGCTAATCAAAAGAAGACAAGTAAGAGGCGGTACTCCTTTTCCACTGGAATGGCTGATGGAACTGGACGTGCGTATCAATTTGCTCCAACTCTAGTAGATATATAATCCTGTTTAAGACTTACTGTAAAGATTTCTCCACAATCAGATATTCGTCAATATCCAATAATTATTTTATTCTCATGAACTAGTTGCTACTACGATGACTATCTAATTGTAATATCTGTTATCCATGTTTTTCTGCCTCTCTCTTCTGGCTGATATATGTCCTGAGTAAGGACTTCCTTCCAAGAAATCATTAAGTCCTAATTGGCCATATGGAAAGGGGCTGTCCTTTCTAGGAGCTGTTGGAATCACATTGTTCTTGTAGAAGTAGATCTGTATTGGCAGAGAGATTCTCCAGGATGGGTCACAGGAATCACTTCTATGTCGGTCTACACCTTTAGCTATAGTATTAGGATTATGGTTGGTGGTCGAAAAGAATATCTGGACATATGGAGCTAATACCTTATCAGCACCCTATAAGCGGAGCATATTGCAGCTGGGCCAGTACTGTTGGATCCACGTTTATGGAAAACTTTTACCAAATGCCCTTTTATGGCCATTTTTCCCAACCACAGGTCTGTACTGGTATATATCTTGTTTTTAGTCCCTGGTCATACAATATATATCAAACAGCCGCACCCTCGTCGGCTAATGTGCAGTCTTTGACACATTTTGCTGTTTTAATATAGAGGTTGGTACTGTAATTGTTGGTGGATCTTCACAGTTTCTAACGTTTAGGCTTTTGTTTTGTTGAAATTTGGTGAACAAGCTGAATGATAGTGCTATAAATCTGTACATGTGTATGTGTTTTCCATAAGAACAAACCTTGTATTGTGTATCCGAATCTATACTTAGTCATGGAAATTTGACCCTCGCAAACTGTAATAGATTGGGGTCGGGTGTCTGATTTATATTACCATTATCTATGCAGAGCAGGTTGTTGATTTTGCATTATTTATAGCACTCTTATGATTTCCCCTCCCCACCCCCCCATAGTAAAATTCATGTGCTTACATGGTCTACGTGCCATATAGCAAACATTTGTAGTAATTAATTTCCAATCTCTTGAATTCTAATGGCCTCTCATACCGTTACTACTGTTATGTATGAACGTTGTCAGCAGCTATCGAGCCATTGTAAAGTACACTGAGGACTTTGTTATCTCAAGAGCATTTCCATCCATGGTGCTCAGCCCTGGCTGAACTTTGGTATGTTATGGGAAGCTTTGAAGTTACTCATATAGTAAAGACGGTCATACAGATTAGATGGCCATCGGTGGAACGATGCTTTGGCTGATTGTTTGGCCAACAGTGATCTTGTCCATTGCTCACTCAGTCAAGCTCCCTGTGTTCTCAATGAGAAAGCTACCGATTGACCTTTTTGTTGGTGACTTATCTTCAGGAGAACAATGTGATTGGCAGTCCCCTACGATCAGTTGTCTGGCGCCCACATGCATTGGAGTGTTGGCTGACAATAATCTAATTTGTATGGAGGCCTTAAGCCATCTTTGACTATATGGTCAGAGTAACGTATACATTGTCTAATCTGTACACAGCTACTTAATATCATAGGGAAAGCGGAAGCTTGTACAGCATACACAAAGCTTCGATAGTGCCGGATTATGAAGCCACGTGCAGTCTGTGGACTGCCATATGGTGTCTGTGACTATTTGCTCCCTATAAAGAATACTTCCAAAAATCCCTCAAACAATAGATAGGACATTTTTTTTTATTCTGAATTCATGAAAAAAAACTCAAATTCAAAGGATGTGGTGGTAAAGAATGGCCCATAGAAATCTATGGTTGTTATAGAACATACAACATGGATCTATAATCCAGCTATGTGCAGGAGACCTTAGTCTGTGATAAGTTATTCCACTTTAATTCATTACACAGAATTATAAGTCCCACCATGTAAATATAGGTTTATCAAACTGGGCACATTTGGTGTCTGTTCAGGCTGTGACTGAAAGCGTAGAAGCACTCGGAAGCATGGCACCTGGTAACTTTCTATATGCGGCATGTCATACACCCAGCACTGCCGCATCCAGGATAACACTCTGGAAGTGCCTTTTTCTTATTTGTTTATGGTGGTATCTTGAAAAAAAGTGACATTGCCCAAATCAGTGAAATGGACATTTAGTGTAGTGTATTGATCTGCACATAAATATATTTTCCACAGTGAGCAGCATTTATTGACATAACGATCTCAATTTAATTGCCTTTTCACCAAAAAGCTGAGTCAGATGCTGCTGACTTTACTGCAGCTCTCCGTATGTGACTACATTTTATCTATCCTTCCGGTCTACATTCAGCTGTTGGACGTATATATATATATATATATATATATATATATGTATATATATATATATATATATATATATATATATATATTATATATATATATACACTGCTCAAAAAAATAAAGGGAACACTCAAATAACACATCCTAGATCTGAATGAATGAAATATTCTCATTGAATACTTTGTTCTGTACAAAGTTGAATGTGCTGACAACAAAATCACACAAAAATCATCAATGGAAATCAAATTTATTAACCAATGGAGGCCTGGATTTAGAGTCACCCTAAAAATTAAAGTGGAAAAACACACTACAGGCTGATCCAACTTTGATGTAATGTCTTTAAAACAAGTCAAAATGAGGCTCAGTATTGTGTGTGACCTCCACGTGCCTGTATGACCTCCCTACAACGCCTGGGCATGCTCCTGATGAGGTTGCGGATGGTCTCCTGTGGGATCTCCTCCCAGACCTGGACTAAAGCAACCGCCAACTCCTGGACAGTCTGTGGTGCAACGTGACGTTGGTGGATGGAGCCGAGACATGATGTCCCAGATGTGCTCAATCAGATTCAGGTCTGGGGAACGGGCGGGCCAGTCCATAGCTTCAATGCCTTCATCTTGCAGGAACTGTTGACACACTCCAGCCACATGAGGTCTGGCATTGTCCTCCATTAGGAGGAACCCATGGCCAACCGCACCAGTATATGGTCTCACAAGGGGTCTGAGGATCTCATCTCGGTACCTAATGGCAGTCAGGTTACCTCTGGAGAGCACATGGAGGGCTGTGCGGCCCTCCAAAGAAATGCAAAAAAATTTCAATATTTCTGTTTGTTTCAATCAAGATGGGGTGCAGAGTGTACATTAATGAGACAAAAAATTAACTTTTTAGAATTTACCAAATGGCTGCAATGAAACAAAGAGTGAAAAATTTAAAGGGGTCTGAATACTTTCCGTACCCACTGTATATACGCATCCTATATATATATATACCTTACTGCGGCCCTCCATCTGTGACTTCATTTTATCTATCCTTCTGGTCTACATTTAGCTGTTGAACGTATTAACTGTATATATATAAATTTACTTATTTTACTAACTTATATTGCGCAATTAATTCCACAGCACTTTACAGACATGATCGGCACTGTCCCCATTGGGGCTCACAATCTACATCTGTTGCTTCATTTAATCTATCCATCCGGTCTACATTACTTTGTACACGTGTATATGTGTGTCCAGCTGATTCTAGACCAGAAGGATAGATAAAATGCAGTGACCTATTGAGAGCTGCACTAAAACACACACACACGCACGCACACACACACACACACACACACACACACACACATATGTATATATGTATATATATCTTATACACTATAAATTGACAGATCAGATTAATACTGATTTTGATTTATTAATAACATTTCCTGATACCTTAAAAGAGGTTTCATGATCATTATCATTCAAAGTGTAACAACCTCCAATTAACCAAGACTGAAAAATTTGAGCCAATATGCGAAACTTTACTTTTCCACCCATTGAGTAAAAAAGTTGTTCAGAGCAACCCAAGAGGCTCAGGCTTCTAGTGCAGAAGAGAAAATAAAAGTAGAATCCTGGTTGCTTGATAAAACAATTTTTTTTGCCTTCATTAGACTTTATAAATGAGGCCCTACATTTGTGTGGCTATATGGCATAGTACGCCTAATTAGCATTTGTACCCAGAGTCTGGTGCCTTAGGGGAAATACAAATTCCTCAGCCACATAAGAAAGTAGCAGTTCTATAGATGGTCCATGATGGGAGGACAGCCCTGCTGCAGATACTGCATTGGAGTCTAGGGGCTTTATGTTATACTTTTGGGGACCAGATTTTATTACATGTTTTATCAATTATGATTTATTTGTGGTTTTGTGTACCAGTATGGCAACTAGCAAGATATTGATCACTATAAGACCTGAGATATCTTTATCTAGAAACCTACAAAAATGTGTAATTGATACATGAAGTAGATTAGCTTTTGCTATTATACTGTTCACACTAAAAAAAAAACCATATACAGTATATAGTAATATTTGAAATCCTTGCTACTGTGTAAGAGTTTCCAGCTACAATATATTTCCAGTGCAAAATTAAAAGGATTTTCAACACTGCAGCCAATTTTAGTTCACATTTCAAAAAAATCCTTCTTCCAGGATTATGATCTCATGCTGAACCGAGGTTTCCATGTGCTGAAATAAAACTAAAATGTGTGACTTTTTTGAGGAAAATAAACTAGAAAGAATTCTGAACCATTGGTTGTTAGGTTAAAATAGTTTGTTTTATAATAGAAAAATATACAAAACAAATGAAAAACTGTTTAATACATAACTATATACGCATAAAAAATTAAATGTAATAAATATTTATTTCATTTTATTTTCAGTGATTGATTATACTTGATTTTTATATAAATCGTGCTTGTGTTTTTTTCTATCGAAAGCAGAATGAGTAGAGTTTGGCCAAGGTCACATGATTGTACTTTCACTCATCCGAGAAAATCATTCCGATTATGCTAATCAGAGTTTGATGAGATTGTGATCATAATTTAGTCGGATTTTCTCAGATGAGGAGAAGATGGAAAAAAAACCTCAATCTTCTCCATTGTGTCAGTCCTTGAAAATTGGACGTCATCGGACTACAGTCCGATTTTCTCAGATGAGGAGAAGATGGAAAAAGAAATTCTCCATCTTCTCAGTCCTTGAAAATTGGATGTGATCTGAATGCTGTTAGGCGTCGGTCTGGTGCTGGATTTGAAAAGGGTCCAAGACCTTCTGTGGTCTCCCATTTCAGTCCAGCCAGGGCTGATGCTGCTCAGCATCACTGTCAGCCTCAACACCTAGCTGGTCCGCGAGCACTGTTTATCTCCCAGGTAGTTGTGCCTAGCAATGTTAAGCCTGGGTTGCAGAGGGAGACAGGGCTTGTGGAATCTAAGTCCAGGATTTGCCGCACTGAGCATGTGCGTGACCTGGCGGTTCATGATTGGTGGGTTGGCACCCACCTGACCCGGTGACCTGGCACCGCCTCATTGGTCCACGGGTAACGTCACCACTGGCGCGTCGGTGGACAGGGCTTAGTCTTTAAAAGGCCCGCCCACAAACACGGCGACGCGTTCAGATCATTTGAGCTTATGATGCTGTTGTGTGGACGTCTGTGCTCCACGTGTAGATTCTGCTAGGCAGGTTAGCTCCATAGAGGCAGGCTAATGAAAGTAGGCAGATAGCTTTGCCTTGCAGACTGGCTCTGTCAGTGGGGGTCGCCTTACACCCCGAGCAGTCTGCTGGACCACGTGGAGAAACACTCCTCTGTCCAGTAGCACGCCGGCAGAGGGCACTTACCCGTCGGCTTGAGTCACATGCATCTTAGCGCCAATTCCTACAGCGTAGGGCCTGTATCGAACACAGGGCTACTGCTTTCCCTCCGGTCGCACGTCTCCCTGCGGTTCTTGGAGATGGTGTGAACCGCTGAAGCCCGCTCCGTGTGCATTAACACGGAGTGGTTCTTCAGTTAAGTTGGTGCTATCACGGTCACTCTTCTCCCGTGCAGTTAATGGAGATAGAGCGAACCGCTATACCCATTCCTGTGTGCTGAAACACGGAAGGGTTTAACATTTAAGTTGGTTACTTTACTTTCCACCCGGAAAGTGTTCGGCAGCAGTCCTCCAGGCTGCATCGCGGACCCCAGGGTCGGTTGCGTTCCATCTTAATAAAGTTGTCTGCAACCGCCCTCCTAACAAATGCAGTGTGACTTTTTCAGATGAGTAGAAATTGGAAAAAAAATGTCTCCTTCTTCTCCATTGTGTCAGTCCTTGAAAATTGGATGTCATCCGAATGCGGTCCGATTTTCCCAGACGAGGAGAAGATGGAAAAAAATAATTCTCCATCTTCTCCATTGTGTCAGTCCTTGCAAATTAGATTTCATCAAAGTGTGGTCTGATTTTCTCAGATGAGGAGAAGATGGAAAAAAATAATTCTCCATCTTCTCCATTGTGTCAGTCTTTGAAAATTGGATGTTATCTGAGTGAGGTCCGATTGTTTCCACAAACTCATTGACTTGCATGACGGAGTGCGATCCGATATCGGATGCCAATCGTGCATGTTGTGATATTTTCCTTGGACAAACTTGGTCAGAGGAAAAAATTGAATAAAATAACATTGGTCCAAGCGCGATCTGATGTTTTGTCGAATCTCACTCGAATCAATAATTGAGATGCTTATGGTTTAGTAGTGGCAATGATGGAAGTGGTTCCGAAGGCTACAAAGTGCCACTGAAAGTGTAGAGGTCAGGAGAAGGAGGACACGTGCCAGTATGTGACAGACTGCTCCATATGACCATTTGGCTGATGGCAGGCTGACCGAGCTGTCACACCGAGCCTGCGTCACGTGACCAAATAAAATCATTCTTACATTGGGCTTGTAGCAGATGGAGAGGTAAATCTGTCTTTGCATAATGGCATAATGTGGCTCAGCTGTTCCCATGGGAAAATGGGTGAATGATCTTTGTTCTGTAATGGTATCTATCCTCAAGGCAGGGATGGGGGTTATTGAATCAATAATCAATACAAGTGGTAAACTAAATTCATTATCTGTCTTCCAAGGAGATGGACACTAATGTGATTTAATAAGTCATACTCTCTGCTGCTGTTAATGATTATGTTCTGGATTTTCGAAAGCAAACATCAGATGAACAGAATCTAGTTTTATTTTTTAACATGGGAGAATTGAGTTTGCTAATTATTGCAGTTTCATATAGGATATTCCCCTCCATGTCAAGGCTACTGATTGCAGACCTGGGCAAGCTTCTGCCACAATACAGTATAGAATCAATGAACTGAGACTGCTATTTTACTAATTAGAGAAAGAATGAAAGAGCAATGGCAAAATGGAAAGGCATTAAGAACTTTCCATTGACAAAATTGTTGGTTTCAGAGCTGAATGTTATTTCATATAAAAGGTTGCAAATTGCTAGTGCGGAACAGAATATCACAATCTCAATAGAATATATTAGGAAGTGGAGTCTGTAATTAAACACTCATTTATTTTAGATATCAAATGTTACATTTTTTACAGGCCGTGTCATGATGGTTAGATAAGTGCTAGCTTTTTTCTGTAAATAAATGAGCATTTAATGGCTATATTGTCAGATATTCTAGATTTCTTTTTTTTTTACCCCTTTAACTCCAGACTTTTAACAATTTTTCATCTTGAATCCTGATGGAAGCTGAGAGCTATGAAAGGATCAGAAAAAGTAGGTTAATAAAGTCAACTAGACACATTTAACATTACCGACTGTAAATAATGACACAGAAGTGTTCTCAGCACCATGAATAACTTGTTTATAAAGTGCTGGCGAGTTGGCAGCATGCTCATTGTAAGGCTGCTCCTTTGTGAGGACACAATGCCGGCACTAGAGAATGAAAAGCCATCAACATAGAAAAGAGTTTAGACGTACATCAATGAAAGAGAAATACATTTCCTCAAAGGCATTCCATTTAAAAATAAAAAATATATACTTTTCTCTGGTTTCTTTGAATATTCTATAGCTTCCTTATAATTGGGAAGCACATTGATGCCGTAGTACTGGTGCCTTGGCTTTAGTGCCAACAAGGGCATCATCTGCCATGTTTATTCATTCTGTCTTTAATGGCTATAAGTGATTTTTTAAAGGTCCCCATGCACAATAGATGACTGTCGGCCAAACGACGCTTCGTCCCATCATTCAACTGACAGCCAAGTAGGCTGTCTCTCCCATAGACAGGAGCACTCGCTCAGCCGAGGACTCTTGTGTTCACTATGAGAAAGCCACCAACAGACATCTCTGCTTGTGGTTTATCTGCGGGAGAATAAAGCAATTGGCAGTCCAAAATCGGATACACCCGATTGACATCTCCCCCCGACAATCAGTTGGTCAGGGTCCCCATAATACACATATAGTGTGAGTCAAATCCATTGATATCAGCAAGTGGGGCCAAAATTCGTCTAATGATTATGTAGGGCTCAAGGGTAGTTTGAGCTGTAGGCTCTAGCTTGCGATCTCAACGCAATTGTAAGATATTAACAGTCAAAGAATATCAAGCACTCCATGAGTGGACTAAAATCTTCAAATTTATTTCAGTAACATAAACATAGACAGGACGGCTCAGTCAGCAAAACCAACGCGTTTCCACCAGAGGTAGTCCAAAATGGGATATGTCCGATTGACTTGTCCCCGAAGTTGGTCAGTGTCCCTATACACAAATAGTGTTGGCTGAACCTGTCGATATAAGCAAGTGTGGCTGACATTAGTCTAATGGTATTGTAACGCTTAAGGGTATTCTGAGCTCTTGGCTCTAGCTAGTGATCTCACTACAATATATATGTCTTAAGAAGGGAACCGGCTAAGGGTCCATTTACATTACAAGTTTATAGTGAAAGGGATTCCATGAAACATGTTTCCCCAATTATCTTACTGTCTAAACAGGCTGTCAATCACCCAACGAATGAGCAAAATGCTAATTTTTCAGGTGAAATAAACTTTTTTGCTGTGCAAAAAATCATTGTTCTTGTGTGAACAGGACCTGCACTACCAAGAGTAACGGCAAACTTTGCCCACAGTGTGATCTATTACAGATCACTCAGTGCACATTGGTAAGAGCAGTCGGCCTGTTTAAAAAGAATATTAAAGGGGTTGTCCGGTCCAAATCAATAAGTCTGCAGTCACTCTGCACTGCGGGATTTCTGACCCGAGACCGGGGCGTATGTATGTGTTATACATACTACCGACCAGTGGGCGCAGCCTCACTCTCCATATACTTGTATGGAGCGAGGCTGCGCCACGTCTAGTGAAGCAGATATCCAAGGGGTGTGGCTGACTAGAGGCCGAAGCCTTGCTCTATACAAGTGTGTGGAGAGAGGCCACGCCCACTAGACGTGCCTTAGCCGAGAGTTTGTATAATGCATACACCTACCCTATAGTCCCGGGTCAACAACCGGCGAATCCTCGCAGTGCACACTGTGTGCTGAGAGGATTTCTAAGTCAGCAGTCACACACAGTTATCGATTTGGATGGACAACCCCTTTGACTGTTGATAAGCAAAAAAGTTGCAGATCAGCATTAGTTTAATGCGTCATGTAAACGAACCTTAAGTATTAATAGCCGCCTGTGTAGATAATTAGATAAGGTATAAGTGAGTAAAATAAATAAAAATAAATAAGGTCATTATTTAAAGGGAATTTGTCGGCAGGTTTTCCTATTTAATCTGAGAGTAGCATAATATATGGCACAAGACCCTGATCTCAGCGATGTGTCACTTATTAGGCTGTGTGTTGTATTTTCAAAGCAAACAGTGTTTAATCAGCCACCTCCTCTTGCTTTACTGACAGCCTCTAAGCTGTGTGCCTTCAGGCAAAGGAGCCATCAGTCAAGCAAGAGGAGGTGGCACTGGGTGGTGAATAGAGCTGGAGTGACAGAGGCTTCAGATCTACAAATAGCTCCGCAGCCTCATTTGCATATCAATTCAAACGCTGATTTCTCATTAACGGAGGAATGGACTGGCCATGTAAAGGTAAGGCTGGACCCATCTTTGAAAGAGCTTCATGTGCATATAAACAGTTTGTGGTGTGAAATCCTGGTGATAGATTACCTTTAAACTGTATCACTTTTCAAGGTGCTCTATAGCAAAACCTATAAAACATTTTTTTACAGTTTCATGAATAAAATACCACTTTTTAATAGTGGTAATGAGCTAAAAATGTTCATGTTAGCCAGGAGAATGTCATGTTCCTCATTGATACTCAGAGTAACTGTAATCAAGTTATAAATATTTGTAATTTTCTTAAATAAACTCTTCCTCAAGCCTAATACTAATATTACTACAGCATTGTTCATCAGTTTCTGATTATTAGTAGCGTCTTACTCTTTCACAAGATGAGTTTAACGTTAATACAGTCCTACCAAGATCACACACCGGGGTTGGCACAAGGGTTATGCAGAATAGACAGTTGCCTAGAGCGCCACCAATTGAAGAGGGGCACAATTTATGAATTTAGTATAAGAGCAATGTCCTGGCTTTTTATTTTAACAGTTCTTCTACTCTAGTGATTGATGGAAAAAGTGCATCAGGGAACAGTTACAATAGCTGAACGATTGTTCATCCAACAGCTATCATGCTGAACTTTAGGGACCGAGAGGGAGGAAGGGGCTGAATTTTGACACCACTGCCTTGGGCAGTAACAGAGATCACCTGCCCTGATGCGCGCCACTCAATAACACGTTCTGCTCGGCATGGAAGGAAGGAAAGTCATTGAGAATATAAAGGGAAGAGATTCCAATTCACTGTACTAATGTTGTAGGTAATGTACCTCAAATATCGGATGCAGATTTTAACTTCCTTATATATTACCATAGATATGATGTAGTAAATGTCCTGAGTATAATTCTGGCAGGAGGAAATCAGATCCAGATGGTGTATACTGCTGTTTAGCAAGATGACACCTTAGCTAAATACACAAAACAGGACTTGGATGCTGGAAATGACTTAGATGTAACATTTTCCTATAAAACATGAACTAGAACTATTCTGCTATTTTCGCTGTGAATGCTTCTGCCACACTTTGCTGCGCACATAGGCGTAAATGTGGTTTCCACAAGCTGTCAAATTTAACATAACAGAAGATAACTTAAGAAAATCTATTTCCTGGTGAAAAATCTATTTCCTTATGGCTGTTTCACATGGTAATTTTCCATGCTTTATACGCTAGGTATTTTTGGTACAAAGCATCTAATTCTTTTACATCTACTCCCGCAGCTGAGTTTAACAGAATTCGAGAAACTGAATAAGGTCAAAGTCAAGGCGCGCGCGCATTTTTAATTTGGAAAGCATAAAGGACATATGTTTGATTGCCATTTTCCTAACACTACACGATGGTAGAATTTCATTTTTTTCCCCCTGTAACACGAACAGCATTGAATATCCTCTACCTTAATGAGCGCTGAAAATGTCAGCAAACCCGTGCACCTGGAAATGTTATTAATAGAGATACTAAGGCGAAACGTATGACTTTATTATGGCACTTACCACTGCAGATAGCATCCAGCAACTTGCTAAAATCTCTGAATTTGCGCCAACCTCCATATAATATTTGTACTCAACCAAATTAGAGTTGTATTTTATTATCGTAAAACTGCCAATTTAGTCCAATAAAATAAAAGCACTGGAATTACTTCTGTTAATGCTGCTTGACGCTGGTATAACTTGTATAATGCAATTATCAGCTTAGGTTCAGGAGCAGAACATAAACTGCAGATTGTGTAGACTTGTGACAGTATCGGGCTACAGACGTGGCTTTACATTCAAAGAGGATGTCTACTACTTTAGCATTGATGGCCTCTCCTTAGGTCAACAATGTCTGATCGTTCAGGGTCCGACACCCGGAACCCCCGCCGATCAACTGAGTCAGTGGTGGTGGCCAACCGGAAGTGCTCAAATGCGGAGCTGCTCCATCTTCTGATAGTGGCCGCCGCACAGTACTACACATCCGCCTCCTATTGATTTGAATAGGAGGTGGATGTTTAGTACCAAGCCTCAACCACTGTCCTAAGATGGCCAGACCCGTAAATTTTTCCGGCCAGCAGCCACCACCACCGGTAACAGCTGATCGGTGGGGGTGCCGGGTGTCGGACCCAGACTGATCAGACATTAATGATCTAAGGATATGTCATCAATGCTAAAGTAGTGGACATCCCCTTTAAGCTTTCGCTAGTACCTTATAGAGATTTTCTATATGTCTGTACATAAGACTTGTCTAGACAGGCCCATACTGTAAGTCATTTCTGTAATATGCGATCTGTTCAGCAATTGGTCTATGCATAATCACATACGGGTATATCAATGCAATATGTACATTAATCCATATATACAGGAATATTTCTAACCCATATAGAAACCTATTTAAATAATGTTTATATAGTGGGTTAAACCGTTGGTTTTAATATTCTTTGTATATATATGTATATATGCAGTAGTTGCCGTATATGCCATGTGCTATAATTTGGTAAGGTATTGTATTAGAATACAGTGAGCAAGCACAGTTATAGAAGAGTATATAGATGCAGTATTTATATTGATCTCTATCATCACACGAGCGCATGAAAAAGTCATACATAGTTTCATCCAGAAAAGTGGGACTTTTTTCCCCTCCCTTATCCGTATACAATCTACTTTTATACAGCAGCAGCTATTAATCATTTACAGGACCTGAATTGATTAAGCTGAGGTGGTCCAGTAGTGGACACCCCCTTCAAGGCTACGATCTCTCCCGGCACCAGCAGTGATCTGTTGCAAATTAAAGTTGTGCAGACTCAACTTTTTTTTCCATCTAAAAAAAAAATGGATCCTTTTTTTTTTATAACATTGAAGTCAATGGAAAACGGATCCGTTTTTTGCTTACTGGATCAGGATTTTTTTGTTCAGTACATTTTATGTTCTTTACTAAGGGACGTTGCTCATACAGTAATAATGCAGAGCAGCCTAAATACACCCTCATAGAATTCTGTAAGCCGTTCACCCCCTTGGTTGAAGACCATAAAAATTAGCACTTTATAAAGAGGCAAATCATCCATGTCATGTGAACACATCCATAGAGCTTTATCTGTGTAATAAACATTGTGCTGCACTTCATGATGTACTTAGCATTGCTGTTACATTGTTGCAGTTTGCTTCCTTGTGTGCACTCTTTACAACATGCACCTCCAACACTCTATCCATGTGTTGTCCTCCCCTCCCCCATCACCTTATGTCCCTCCTATGCCAATTTGCAACAGCTCCATAAATCAGCAGCCCTAAGGGACCCAAACTGTGATGCATAACATTGCAAAGCTCAACCACTAGATGTGGATGAATATACAAGATATATTGCCAGAAACATTTTTAACCTTTTTAAAAGAACCTATGCAAAAAATTGTTTTTTTTTTCTTGTTTTACCTAGTGGCTGCTACACTTTGTAGTTACACAGAATCCCGAAGGTTTATATGGCAAGGTATCTGTCTAGCTCTTATACATTGATCTGGAATATATATATATATATACATATATATAGATATATATATATATATATTTATACACATGTATATAAATTATTGCTCGTTATATAGATCCCTTGTTTTAACAAGTTGCCACTATTAACAGACAGTGGGGCCATCTGCTGGAGTACGTATGTAATCATTCTGAGTATGGAAGGATTGCTCTTATACAAGAACTAACATAAAAAAATAAGATCTATGACATTTCAGATGATATTTCTATCTCGGGGACGAGTCTATCTATTTCTCATTGGCAGTTCTACAGTAGATATCAAGTATCTACATAGTGTATTCTTCTACACTATGTAACTTTGCTAAAATAACCAGTGGGATGCTCAGGTATTGTCCTCAATATCTGCTGAAGAATTGCACTTGTACGCTATATTTTCAATTTTAACTGGAAACGTGGTTCACATGCTGTTACATATATTTTCCGAGTAGCAGATCTCCTTACTTAAAGGGGTTGTCCGGCCTTAGGTTACATGTCTGCAGTTGCTCTATGTACACTGGCGACTTGTGAATCCACATATTGCGAGCTGTGAGAATTTGCCGGAGCGGGTGGTCATGTGACCGCAAGTATGCGATTTCCATGCTTCCAGTCACATTCCAACTAGACATGTCCTGCTTTTCTCAATACACTTGCATTGAGTGAGACCACGCACTTCTAGTCGGCATGGGACCGCATGTATACATATCACATACTTGTTGTCACGCGAACCCTGGCGCCGGCAGTGAAGAATCCTCACAGCACGCTGTGCACATAATGTCAGGATTCACAAGTCCACAGTCACATAAGGATGAAGAAGCAGAGCTGTATGGTCTCTGAACTCTCAGATTTGGCAATTCATATGTGAGGACAAATTTAAATGATACTTGGAATTGGGTCTAGCTTCAGAATTGGTCAGTATTAGGGATGAGCGAACCCATGGAAGTTCGGATTCTGGTACCCGACCGAACTTTAGTGCAAAGTTCGGTTCGGGTACCAGAACTGTACCCAAACTTGAACTCGAACCACAATGAAATCAATGGGGATCCGAACTTTGGAGATGGAAAAAAAATTCTCTCTTCTCCCGAACTGTAAAATTGACTTCCAGGAGAAGTCCATGGTCAGAGTTCAGCACTGTACATTAGATGTCCAGTACGAACCCCGAACTTTACAGCTCGGGTTCGCTCATCTCTAGCCTATATGCCACATAAAAATTGGTAGAATTAATTTGCCATGTATTATACTCACAGTAAATTAGGTTATCTCACCTCCTTAATATTGTTGAGAGAGCGTGTTCGTTTAACCCCTTAAACGAGCACGCTCAGGTGCACGCCGAGTAGTTTTGGTGTGCTCGGCATTTCTGTTTGAGCCGCTGCGGCTGCATGTGTCGTGGCTGTTAGACAGCTGTGACACATGCAGGGATTCCCTAACCAACAGGCAATTCCTGCAGGTGTCACAGCTGTCTAAGAGCTGTGACACATGCAGCCACCACAGCTCAAACAGGGATGCCGAGCATGCCGAAACTACTCGGCGAGCACCCGAGCGTGCTGGTTTAAAGTGTTAAACGAGCACACTCGCTTACCACTATTCCTGAAGAATCAATCGAGAAGACAACCATGATCTATTACCTTTTGACTACTTTATACCACTTCGTTTTACACTATCTGCCTGGCCTTATAGTAGAAAGGACAGTGATTACAGCAGCAATAATCTAATGACATGGCTTTGAATGGAGCCCTTTCTAAATGTCATGAAATCCCTTACTTGAGGATCTGTCATTAATACAATAATTCCATGTAGGGGAATGATACATTTAGTTTTATAAGAGGAATATGCATATTTTTTTTGTGATAAGGCAAAATTAGAACTTCAATGTGAAAAAGCAATAGATGAAGTCACATCTAACATCAGCTCAACCAATTCATCTGACTGGCTGACTAAGCGCTACTGAAATTATATTTTCTAATTTAACTTGGCTGTTTCTCAAAAACATTATCGTCTGGAGGATTCGGTGCTATAAATCTTCTATGCCGAGAACATAAAACTGTGTTTGTCGACATGGCTTGTGCAAAACGCAATCTGAATATTAGAAATATTTACATTATACAATATCATTGTAATCAAATATTCACCATATGTAAAAAGGAAAGTGTTGGACAGCTCTCATTCATGAGTCACATTTGGCTGGTAGTGAAGTTCTTCACCTTGTTCCCACCTTTGGGTGAACATGTACAGTACCATCAGGAGTGACACATTGTGACAAGGAGCCAAAAAGCAGCTTTCAAAGACAGCTTTGTAATGATGGTGATCAGAGAAACCTCTGGTCATTGTTGATTAACCCCTTGTTCTCTGCAATCAAAACTGGTTGGGGTGTGAAGCAGGAAAACAAAGGAGGAGCCTTTGATAGTATATGCACAGTCAGTCATTGATCCTTTAAAAAAAAAAGGCCCTGGGGCTATCTGTAAAGTTGTGAATAATATGCACATATTCGACATTCTCAAGACAATCCATAACATAAAGTCAGGACAGTATATATGACGGTGATCGGTGAAGGGTATGAAAAAAATAATCGTTTTTTACATCTGATAGGTTATTAAAGGGGTATTCTCATCTTGTCTAAAACTATAAATGCACACATCTTTCTTTCTGTTCATATATGTAACTTTATGTATTATTACTTCTGGTCATTGTGACTTCACATCACAGCACTGCTGCTGCTCCTGAGTGATCTCTTCTTGGATGCAATTAGAGATTGAGGGGGTGGGGCTTTTATCATGCTCCTTATGCGAGCCAGCCCCCTGACTCAGGCTTATCATAGGCTGTATGTGGGTTTGATGTCACCACTCTCCCTCACTCTACCTACTGTGATACACTGCCATTCTGCTGTGTAATATAAGAGCTGCCAGTACTCATTATGCACTTTCTTGACTCATTCTGTGCTCCTTTTCTGTTCTTATGTGACATATAAGCATGGTAGGATAGCATAGCAGGGCAAGAGAGGGTAAGGGTGGACAGCAATCCCCCTAGAGCCTGTGGGAAGCCTTGGTCAATGGACTGGCTTGCATAAGGAGCAAAATGCATGCCACACTGCCTGATCTATGACTGCAGAGATAGGCCTTGGTCAGGGGGCTGGCTAGTATAAGGAATAAGATGAAAGTCACAACCATTGACCTCTGGCTTAGCATCCCTGAAGGTAGCAGCAGCAGTGCTGTGATGTGAGATCACAGTGAGTAGTTGTAAAATAGCATGCAGTGGCATTTAAGAACAAGAAGAAAGGTTTGAGCCAATAATGTTTTACACAGAACATGGAGTGAAATTCATTTTTCTTTCTCCTTGAAGTACTCATTTTAATGTATAATAGATGCTACTATCGTCAATGAGACCTGCATATATCTCAAGGCCAAGGGCCATCAGAGGTGGCTCTGTCATTGGAGAGGTGGTCGGAAATTACCATACACATACAGGTCTCTGCCAATTAATTTGTGTTGGAATTCCGACCACTTCTTCACTGATGGAGGAAAGACGGGACCCTGTTCTCGAGAAAGATCTAACACACATTGATGGTATATCCTCTTGTACAAGATGGAAAATTCTCTATCATTATTAAAAAGCTGTGAAAAATAAGAGTAAGGCTCCATAGACTATGTAGAGTACGAAAATGTGGGAAGACAATACAAACATTTATTTTTTGGACTAGGTTTAGATCTGCGTTTGAGGCAGTCAGATATTTAAAATGGTGATAAAAACACCACAGTAGACATATTGTTTTAGAATTGACTCCTTAAAGAAAACCAAACAGACTCAATTTTAGTCGTTCAGGTTTGTCAGGTCCATCATGTAAATAAACTGGCGAAACAAAAAAACAGGAAAAGCAGTGTAGATGTGAATCCAGCCTCGCCTACATCTTTTCAAAAATATAACCATGCTTATCAGAATGCAATGTATCCAAGTATAAATGTATTGCCTAAAAAAAAAAAAACTCAAAACCAAATTATTTTAATTATGTAGATATTAAGTTTGCAGAAGTGAATTTACTAATTGTCATTTGGAATTACACTTGCAGTTTGTTTAGCGCCGAAACAGTAAAATGTGAAACATTAGCGGAGCTCACCTTCATTCGGATACAATCCTATTGACTTTGAAATATTTATAACATCATTGAAATGTCATGCTTCAGGTTATTCACTCACAGACAAAACAACTTGTTTACCAAAGAAATAATCTATGAGCTTAAAACATCATTTTCTACTGCAGTCATAAAGGCCACATGCTATTGTGGTAATAAAGACTATGATGTACTGACGTGACTTTAGGGCTGCCACCTGGCACATGAACAACCTGCGATGTTCCTTTACTAAGGCCTTGAGATATAATTAGGGGAAATTCAACGTGAAGTGAAATCACTCAAATACCTATTTAAAGAGAAACCAAACATTCTTTCTTCAAATCGAATAAAAAAAGTTTCATTTATCGCTTGTACTGCGGCCATTGTGTCTCTTTTCATACTGTGAAATAGATCTATTTCTATGTCAATAGGATAATTAGGTCAATATTAGCAATGTAATGATGGAAAGTAACGTGGGCAGATCCACTTCCTATACAATGGAGCTGCTAATGCCTTTTATAACAGATTGACCATGATAGGAAAAATATTATTATTATGGCACATTTGGAAAATTCTGTATTCCGAAAGGATTGTCGACATCTTTTAATGGTGGTCGTTAATGTGGCTTTAATGGGAATGTAGCCTTTAACTAGATATTCCCATCTCAGACATCTACATCATGTCTTTAAATTCACAGAATACAGTATATGCTGGTTGATGACATCATGTTTTTTGGACCATATGGTACCCCCAGTACTTAATCCCAACTGGAAATATAGTTTTGGATTGAAGTTAGAGTAATCTCCATATATATACTCAATAAAATTAATACTTTATTATAAAATACAACTTGCAATAAACACCTCTATATGTTTTTAAGAATATTTTATTGCAAGTTTTATTTTCTAATAAAGTATTCATTTTAATGAGTATATAGCTCCAGTGTTTTTCTACATCATGTCCACAGCATTTGCCATAATGCCTGTTAGGTCACAGCCCCACTATCAGTATTCGGTCAGTTTTCGATCTGTATTTTTTCTCAGGAGTGGGAGCCAAAGCCAGGTGAGAAAAATCAGAGAAAAGATATAATAGAAACAAGTCACGGATTCTGTATTTATCACCCACTCCTGGTTTTCGCTCCCACTCCTGAGAAAAAATACTGACCGAATACTGACCCAATACTGATAGTGGAGACGTTTCTTTACATGCAGTTACCACCTGATTCTATTTAGAGAATGGAGCGCATCTTAGAAGTGAATAGAGCGGACTACGCATCTATGGTCACTTCTTCATTCATGACCACACAAGCAAAGCCACTTTTTTTTAGATAAATATGAGTGTCAGCGATAGTATCCAGTGGAATCTGTTTACATGCTATAAATGTTCAAGATTAGAACACCCCTTTAAGAATGAACTGGCTGTATTACAAGGACCAATTCACATGATTACGCCTTTCTTAGATATGCTAAGGGTTGCAATTCCATTCACCATTTGGTCAACCTAATGTGTTGTGATCCACCTCTAAGAACAGGAAAGATTTTGTTTCCTAGCAGTAAAGGGAATATTCATGGAATTTAAGGGAATAATGAATTGACTGCACTTGTCAGCTTTAATATTGCTCCTTAAATGCCCCTATACTCACTAGACTAACGTTGTTTGAATCCGCCGATATTGATGGGTTCGGCTGACGGTCTAATGTATATGGGGGTGCTGACCAACCAATGGTCGGAGGAGATGTTGATTACACATGTCCAATTTCAGATTGCTGACCACAATGTTCTCCCAGAGATAAGTCCCCAGCCGAAATATCAATGGCAGCTTTCTCATAAAGAACACAGGAGCTTTTGGCCGAGTGTGTGTTCCTTTGTATGGGACAGTCGGCTGAGATCGCTTCCGGCCGACAGTCATCTAATATGTCTGCCCAGCTTTAATTCAGTGGAAATTTCTTTCAATACCACTTACAGCTACTACTGTATATATAATAACAAAGTTGATATT
The DNA here is from genome assembly GCF_046119375.1 of Phyllobates terribilis. NCBI lineage: Eukaryota > Metazoa > Chordata > Amphibia > Anura > Dendrobatidae > Phyllobates > Phyllobates terribilis. The sequence goes on along the minus strand of NW_027362769.1, from coordinate 249,818,229 downwards.
TGTCGATATCCGTCACTCAATGATATGATGATTAGTTCTCATAGTATTTCACATTATCTATTGTTATGTTTGATAAATCCAATGTTAAATATCCACATTTCTTTTCTCAGGGTAATCAGGAAGCTACAGCACCTCCCGATACAATGGCTCAACCCTATGCCTCTGCTCAGTTTGCTCCACCCCAAAATGGTATTCCGGCAGAATACACAACTCCACATCCTCACCCAGCTCCAGACTACACAGGACAGTCCACAGTTCCCGAGCACACGTTAAGTATCTACACCCCGGCGCAGACACACTCTGAACAGGGTGTTACGGATTCAAATGCACAAACTGTCTCTGGCACAGCAACAGTAAGTCAACACCAAATATTATCATGTAGTGTCAATACACTATTAGGTTTTTAATGCTTTCTTATTTGGTCTATTGGCCTTTTTTATCTTCCTTTATTTGATGGGCTACCTACTGAATGATATGGTTAGGAATCAAAATATTGTTTGCTAAAATTTGGAGAAAAAATCTAAAGAAATGAACTGGAATATAAATTGGTGTGCATGCAGCATGTAAGAGCACGTGCACATGTTAAAAGGCTCGGATGCCGCACACAGCACGCAGAGAGTATGGCAGAGGTTTAATTCAAGATTTGGTTTCTCCACGCAGGGAGTGTATATTTAAGTAACACAACAATAAAACAGTAAAATCGGACAATAAACAATTGTGGTTTAACTATAACACGTAAGGGATGAACAATTCGGCGCAGTCCCAAAAGTTCAGGCTGAATAAGAGAAGTGAGAGACAGAAACACAGATGCAAACAACACAGTGAAGATAGATCTAATCCTAATAAGAGAATAAGAGAATAAGAGAAGGTAGATTACTTTAGGCTTGCACTTAACTGTCCTTTAGTGATAACTACGTCCGTCTTCAGACACTCACTCCGGAGGGTGTCCATCTTCTGACGGCAGTGGGCGGTCTCGGGTCTCACTCACTGGGCCCCCAGTCCTTTTGACCACACGACAGTGGTCACGACTCCTTTAAGAGCCGTAACAAGCTCCTCCAGTGTACAACAAACTGCGTTAGGATCACTAATCCCGGGTGCGTCCTCACCCGTAGATCACCGTCAGATGTCTGGAAAACTGTGGTGACGCAGGTAACTGAACGATCACGTTCTGTAGGCCCGGTACAGACCGCGCGCCCCTTGTTTTGCAGCAAGCTGTGTCACCCGTTCGTCCATCACCGCAGACAGGTCAGCACGTCTCTAATTCACCGAGGACAGGGTAGCACGTCTCTCTCTCGTTGTCAGCAGGTCAGACTATTTCTCTCCAAGTGCCGGTCTGCTCTCCACAACCAACTGTCTCTTTCGCGCGAGCCCAGACACCTGACTTCCTCTCTTCCGTCCCTCTTCTCTGTCTCCCAGCACCGTCCAGGAAGTCCCCCGTGCACTCTTAATCCCTTCCCCTGGCAACACTGGGCAGGACTCCGGCAGTTCCGGCGCCGGAGCTCCGCACCTGTCCCTAGGCAAGTCTTCCTTCTTACACTCCCGCTCCCTTTGAGCTCGCCATTCCACGGGCGAGAGTTTTTTCACCAGGCGCTCACACTCTTTGACCTCTTGGATGATACGTTGCCAGATGAACCGATCCTGATTGTAGTGGATAGGCGGCACACCAGCCGTGGATCGTTCGGACCGGCGTAACACAGTTGGAGCGCATGGTACGTGAGAGTCGCTGGGGTTCCCAACTTCGCCCGGCCCAGCCTGACGGAGCGGTGGGCCCTCCTCTCTCGTGTGGGAAGCTGTGGGTGATGTGAGACTGGGGATCGCAGCCACTATCGTCTCTTCCTCCTCATCATCGTAGACGGGCGCACTGGTTGTGGCATCTCTCGTCCTTGTGCTGAGTTCTTCCTTCTTTTCCTCATCGCTAGACAAACAGGGCCGTAACATGCTTCGATGAACGATTCTAGTTGGAGCCACTTCTTCCCCCTCAGGCTGAACCTCATTCACCGGTGCTTCAGGACTAACTCTCCATTTTCACTCGATACGGGGTCGACACCCACCGTCTACCCAGCTTGCCCCGGGGTCTCTTGTCCCAACACCCATTCTCCCGACTTAAGGGCTGTCCCCCGAAGAGGTGGCGTTTCATGGTGCCTATGTTCCTTAAACTTCTGCTGCCTGGAAGGTAGACTCATAGACGATGATGTCATCGAAGTAGATCAGTGTGGCCTCAAAGTTCAGATCACCTAAACATCTCTCCATCAAGCGTTGAAAGGTCCCGGGAGCGTTGATTAGGCCAAAAGGCATCGGATTAAACTCGAACAGTCCCATGGGCAACACAAATGCTGTCTTGGCGCGGTCGTGTTCAGCCACTGGCACTTGCCAGTATCCGCTGGCCAGATCCAGGGAGGAGAAGTATTTCGCCTTGCCTAGGGCGGGTAGAGACTCATTGATCCTGGGTAAAGGGTACCAGTCTCTCACGGTGCAAGCATTTAGCCGCCTGTAGTCCACACAGAATCATAGGGTTCCATCCATCTTCCTGACCAGGACGATTGGAGCCGCCCACGGGCTCTGGCTTTCCCGAATCACCCCGTTCTGTATCATATGGGCCAGCATTTCCTTCACCTCCTGGTACATTTGTGGGGGTATCTGTCTATACCGTTCCCGTACCGGAGCAGCATTTCCCGTAGGGATCTCATGGGTGATGGCCTCGGTACATCCAAAGTCGTCCTCAAGTCGGGCAAAGACATCCTGGTACCGTCCCAGCATCTCTTCGAACTGGTACACCTGTTCCGTCGTGAGCTCTGTCAAATCAGCACGCATCTGTTCTAGGATCCTTCGACCGTCCTTAGTCTGAGGTCGAGGAGACCCCGATTGTACGGTGATCGCCAGGGTCCAGGGATCCCCCCTTACGGCTGACAATTGTATCACATCTGGCGATTCCAGCTGTTCTGGCATCCCCAGGATCAGGGCAATTTCAGTCCTGGCGGGAAGAATGAGCTCACTCGGATTCAGGTTCACGCATCGTTCCACCACGTTTCCCTTATGGACGGTAGCCAAGGTCCGCGCTACCAATAGACCCGGAGGCACCTTGTCCACGGTGGTTGACTCGATCTGAATCTCTAAGCCTTCTAGTGGGGTGCAGGCTCGGACGGGCAAAGTGAGGATGGTCTGTCCTGGTGGTAAGGTGAGGGTGTTGGTGGCGGGTATTATCACCTTTCCACAGAACTTTTCCCCCACTTGAGGTCTCTTGCTCCTGGGCAACCCTGATCAGCTGCTGGAGGGCCTTCCTTTGAGGGGCTCTAAAGTTCCACCGCCCTAGCGTGAGCTCTCGTAGTTCCCTAATCAGGATCTGCCCGATTTCCTTCAGCACGTTCATACCGAGGGTCACTGGTAGTCCGGGGCCGGCATCTCCGCCTGTAGGGATGACTCCTTTTCTTCCCACTTCTTGTCCGCACACCCGGATGCATAACCACACTACTCCTGTGACCGGAATGGGCAGTTGGTTATCGGCTGTGAGCTTCATCAAGGGACCCCCTTCATTTCGTGCCATCTCTGGGTATCGCTGACGGAAATAAGTTTCCACAATGGTGGTCACTTGAGATCCCATGTTAAGCAAGCAGTGAACCGCCCGTCCGCCAAGCTCGGCCCACAATGTCGGGCTCATGGATATTAAGTCTTTGGGACTCACTGCCTTCCTCCGGTCCGGGTTGCGTCCCTCACACCCGGAGCCCGTCAGTTTAACGGCTGCCGGGACAGAGGCCTTCCTCGACTGGCACAGCTCCTGGCGTAATTGCCCATGCCCCCACAATTCCAACACGTTGGTCCCCTGTCTGCTGGGGCTCTGTTTCAACCCGGGGTCTGGGCTCGTCCTTTACTTCACCCGGGGGTCTCGGGTCAACTGTTCTGTCTCTCACTGATTGAGCCACTCGAATATTGTACCACTCTTCTCGCCTTTCTTGGATCTCCCGCCGCATCTCTCGGGCCCATTCTGGTTCGACCATGGGTGACGGGGGCACTGCATTGCCCCGGACCATCCCTGCCAGGGTCACTACCCCCATCTCTTGTTCCCTCATGCGGGCCTCTGCCCCTACCTCCAGAAATGTCAATCGCGGGTTGGAGCGCAAGCGCTCTCGCAAGGCCTGTCTCAGCTGCGCATCTCTGAGGCCGGCTACGAACTGGTCCCTAAGTACTAGGTCCAGGGGCCCCATTCACACTTCTTCTAGGTTCGTTTTCCTAGTGATGTAAGTGTACACACTCTGTAGGGCGTTGACATATTGGGTCACAGTCTCCCCCTCCCTTTGTACCTGTTGGAATAGTCGCATCCTTAACTCTGCCACATTAGTAGGGTCCCCATGCATTTCTTCTTGGATCCGTACCACCTTTTCCACCGTATTTCGGTCAGTGAGGGAGCAAAACATTACTGACTGTCAAGCTTCTGCTTCTAAAGCCAGCAAAGCTATCTCTGCTTGCATATCGGGGGTCATTGGGTGCATCCGTAACATGCTCTTAACCTGTTCTACCCAATCCCACAGCATCATGTTGTCTCCGGTAAACTATGGGAGATTATTCAACATGGTGCCCAGGGGTAGACTAGCTGAAGGGGCTCTCGTGCTGGCCTGGTCTGCCATGCCTGCAACTGCTTCTGGGGACGACATCCTGCCGACTATGCCAAATGTTAAAAGGCTCAGATGCCGCACACAGCACGCAGAGAGTATGGCAGAGGTTTAATTCAAGATTTGGTTTCTCCACGCAGGGAGGGTAAATTTAAGTAACACAACAATAAAACAGTAAAATCGGACAATAAACGATTGTGGTTTAACTATAACACGGAAAGGATGAACAATACGGCGCAGTCCCAAAAGTTCAGGCTGAATAAGAGAAGATCGATTACTGGAGGCTTGCACTTATCTGTCCTTTAGCGATATCTACGTCCGTCTTCAGACACTCACTCCGGAGGGTGTCCATCTTCTGGCGGCAATGGGCGGTCTCGGGTCTCACCCACTGGGCCCCCAGTCCTTTTGACCAAACGACAGCGGTCTCGACTAGAGATGAGCGGTGTTCAACTCAAACTGTTCACCAATCTCAAATTCGAGCTGTTTTGGGCCGTGTTCGAGCCGTTCGGTGAACACGAACGATTTGAAAAAAATCCGGCTGTTCGAGGTTATGTTCGATAACTGTTCGTGCACCAAAATCATAACTGGATTTTTTCTCAGTAATGCTGAAAATTAATGTTAATACACAGCTTGAGTGTACAGCGGGGCGGAGGGAGGGGCAGGGGATGGATCTCTGCAGGAATAATGAAGATCTCCATTTTTTTTTCTCTTTCCCGCATTTACAGTGGGGAGGTGCAGTCTGTCAGCCTATCAGCAGCGCACACACAGAGCGAAGTGCTTTTTTTCACACAAGCAAGGGCATGTGTCATTGGCAGTGTATGTCACATGTCCTTGCCCTATAAGACCCAGCCATTTTCCCCGTCGCCACCATTTTCTCATTGCTGCAGCTGCGTGTTAAACGGCACCGCTGTTGCTGTGTGCGCTATACTTTGTTAATTTCAAGCCAATTTTCGCACAAATCTACAGATAGCTTGGGAGTAGGGAAGAGTTGTGATTGCAGTCCTTTTAAGGACTAGGTTACATCATTTCGCATGACTTTTATCAGGCAGGTCTGTGCTCTTAAATAGATAGGTTGGGAGTAAAGACTAATTGTAACTGAAGTCCTTTTCAGGGCTAGGTTACATCAGTTCCCAACACTTTTTGCCAGGCAGGTCTGTGCCAGTGCTGTGCAAGTTTTTTTCAGAGCATTTGGCTAAATCTAGCAAAGCAAATCCTTTTTGGCCTATTGCAGAGTGTGTTAGTCAGTGGAGTAGCCTATCTGTGTTGCAAGCTACACCAACTGTGTATAGAATACACATTTTTTTACTGCACATAGTGAAGTAAAACCTTGTGGGCATAGCATCATTCTATTAGTCCATCTATACTAACCTCCACTAGGTTGCAAGTTCAATATAATTTCTTTCTGCATCGAGCTCTGAAAAAATATTTAGGCTTCTAGCAGTGTGTGGGACTTGTTCTATTAGTTCATCTATACTGACCTCCATCAGGTTGCAAATTCAATATAATTTTTTTCTTCATCTAGCTCTGAAAAAATATTTAGGCTTCTAGCAGTGTGTGGGACTTGTTCTATTAGTCTATCTATACTGACCTCCATCAGGTTGCAAATTCAATATCTTTTTTTTCTGCATCTAGCTCTGAAAAAATATTTTGGCTTCTAGCAGTGTGTGGGACTTGTTCTATTAGTCCATCTATACTGACCTCCATCAGGTTGCAAATTCAATATAATTTTTTTCTGCATCTAGCTCTGAAAAAATATTTAGGCTTCTAGCAGTGTGTGGGACTTGTTCTATTAGTTCATCTATACTGACCTCTATCAGATTGCAAATTCAATATAATTTTTTTCTTCATCTAGCTCTGAAAAAATATTTAGGCTTCTAGCAGTGTGTGGGACTTGTTCTATTAGTCCATCTATACTGACCTCCATCAGATTGCAAATTCAATATCTTTTTTTTCTGCATCTAGCTCTGAAAAAATATTTTGGCTTCTAGCAGTGTGTGGGACTTGTTCTATTAGTCCATCTATACTGACCTCCATCAGGTTGCAAATTCAATATAATTTTTTTCTGCATCTACCTCTGAAAAAATATTTAGGCTTCTAGCAGTGTGTGGGACTTGTTCTATTAGTCCATCTATACTAACCTCCATCAGGTTGCAAATTCAATATAATTTTTTTCTGCTTCTAGCTCTGAAAAAATATTTCAGCTTCTAGCAGTGTGTGGGACTTGTTCTATTAGTCCATCTATACTGACCTCCATCAGGTTGCAAATTCAATATAATTTTTTTCTGCATCTAGCTCTGAAAAAATATTTATGCTTGTAGCAGTGTGTGGGACTTGTTCTATTAGTCCATCTATACTAACCTCAATCAGGTTGCAAATTCAATATAATTTTTTTCTGCATCTAGCTCTGAAAAAATATTTAGGCTTCTAGCAGTGTGTGCGACTTGTTCTTTTAGTCCATCTATACTAACCTCCATCAGGTTGCAAATTCAATATAATTTTTTTCTGCATCTAGCTCTGAAAAAATATTTAGGCTTCTAGCAGTGTGTGGGACGTGTTCTATTAGTCCATCTATACTGACCTCCATCAGGTTGCAAATTCAATATAATTTTTTTCTGCTTCTAGCTCTGAAAAAATATTTCGGCTTCTTGCAGTGTGTGGGACTTGTTCTATTAGTCCATCTATACTGACCTCCATCAGGTTGCAAATTCAATATAATTTTTTTCTGCATCTAGCTCTGAAAAAATATTTCGGCTTGTAGCAGTGTGTGGCACTCATTGTATTAGGCCATCTATACAAAGCTCCACCAGCTTTGAAATTAATAATAATTTTTAGCTGCATCTAGCCCTGAAAATAATTTTTCTTCCCAATAGTGGTTGCAATAGAAATATGGGGCGCACGCCTGGCTAACAAAAATATACGTTTCATAACAAAAAACAACAGCCAAGCGCACTGTATTAATAAGATGGCATCATCGTCTCTCCCAGTGCTAGGCCTACTACGCCGGCTAGCATTCCTGTGCCTAAAACACAATGTATGGGTCCGCGCTAGCCACGATGCTGAGGGGTCTAAAGCTGCTGCTAACGCTTTATCACTATTCAATTGGCAGATTTTCACAGAGCTCTTCCCCAACGCCCACCTATCGGGCAACAGTTGCCCACCCTCCCTATCGGATCTAGTGGCGAATAGTTGAGGCCATTAATCAGAGTGTCAGTTGCCCCGTCGATGTGGCAAGCATACGGTAAGGCATGGGAAGAGTAGACTCGACTAGTAGCAGGCAGACGGGTTGACCAATATGAACAAGCCAGATCACAAGTCACCATAGAATTTCTCCACCAGCTAATGATGAGGGGCATATCAGGGGTGTCAGCGCAGCGGTGTCTGACCGGAGTAGCATTTCACTTCCAACTACTGAATTGGGGAGATGTGACAAAGATTCATCATCAGACAATCCATAAAAGAGTGGAAAAGGGGTCAGCCAAGACAGGAGTGTAGACGTCCCGTCCCGTGTCACTAAAACTGATTTCTCATATCATATCCCTCACACCATTAACATGACACTCACAATTTGAAGCAACACTACTGTCTACTGCATTTGCGATCGCCTTCTTCGGGGCACTATGCATAAGCGAATTAGTCCCTCAATCCAAAATTACCACCAGTGGAGGCTTATTACACCAGGACGTAGTAATAGCAAATAATGCAATACGTCTACACATACGCCAATCGAAAACGGTTCCAGCAGGCAGCAGCACTTGGGTACTTCTACAACCCACAAACGGTACACTGAGTCGGGTAATAATAGTAAAAACATATCTAAACATCAGATCACAAATTAATTTCTTCCTATCATACATTGATGGAACGCCATTATCAAGATACCAGTTCTAAGCTATATTTAATAAATGCATAACATCGGCAGGGAACCACCCCAAAGATTACGGGACACACTCATTCCGCATAGGTGCGGCCACGGAAGCAGCAAGAGCAGGACTGTCAGAAACGGAAGTTCAGAGGATAGGGAGATGGCGATCCATGAGTTTGGCGAGATACATAAGACCGGACTTGTTATCCTAACGTGGTTTGTTTCTTTTACAGGTGACGCTAAGCCAACAATGTGGGTGATAGGCCACTCGTATATCTATTGGGCAGAAAAAAGGGCGAAAGTCCGCTCAGGCGGGAGGAAATTAGAGTTTCATAACACAGATTTCAACTGGAGAGGTATTAGAGGCCTGCTATGGCCACAGGTACTAATGGAGGTAATCAAGGTAGGGAGAGAGGCAAGAGGTCTGGTCATCTTAGTTATACAGGCCGGGGGAAACAACCTAGGTCATCACAAGAGCGCATAACTAATGGCAATAATGAAACTAGACACTGAGCGCTTCAGAGAATTTTTCACAAAACTAACTATAGGATGGTCAGAGATTGTGCCGATAGTGGTATGGCAAGGTGTGCGAGACATCACGGCCATTGAACGGACAAGGCGGGTAATAAATATTCGGATGGCAAAATTTAGAAGAGACAGAGGCAGTGTAGTGATACGACACCGACAACTGGAAGGAGATAAAGCAGGCCTCATCCGGCCCGACGGTGTTCACTTAATGGATATTAGACTGGACATATTCCTGTCAGGACTCCAGGACGGAGTGGTACAAGTGTTAAGAGTGATGGGTGGGGGTCAGAGTCCAGCATACGAGTACGCAGGATCCTCCGTGGCCTGGAAATAGAAAGGACATGTTGGAGAGTTACACTTGTTGGCCAACTTGCCGGAGTGGAGACCCAGGGCATGCTGCAACAAGCTGAATTATTTTAGAAATAAAATGCCTTTCTAATGGAATGAGTATAAAGAGTTAATAAAGCTGTGACCGATCCTCACCCATCCAGTTATAAGAGTTACATTATTGTATTGTCAAGGAAAGGGGGGCGGTAGGGGGGCTGAGCGTCTGGGTTTGGTTGGGGGTCCCCACAGTCTGCCTAGGCTAGATGCATTTAAAAATTCTTATTAGATACACAGGCGGTGCAGCTTGCTTCGCAGCTGGGCTACTACACCCAAAGTATTGCCTAGGCTAGATGCAGTTAAAAATTCTACGCTGACTAGCAGACACTGAAGCTTTGGAGCAGACTTCTGAGTAAACATCTCTTCAGACTCAACCATCTGTGTTACCCAAAGCAATAGTGTATGTAGTTTCTTACAGTTAAAAGGGGGAGGGGGAGCGACCCAACCCACCTGAAATTGACGATGCCAACGTCACGTAAGACACAGCAAGGGAACTCCAAAAAGAGTCTCCATTTCTTCCCAAAATTGTGGCACAGACACCACTTAACCCTAGAACGCATACCTGGGCCTCGCAGGCCCGCCCTGTTAATTGTTTTCTATTTTCTGCAAGATTACTTTAGTTAGAATTTTGAAACTCTAGGTATTCTTCATGTATATAGTTGTTTGTCATTTGACTTTGAGTTATTCCATGTTATTTGCACACGGGCCTAAAAGGCCCCAGGTATGTGAAAGTGTAGATTTTTATGGTCATGCGTTCTAGGGTTAAGTGGCATCAATTGCCCCACAGTTGCTTAAAACGGTTGGTGAGGTGATTTTACCAAATCCTCAAGCTTTTAGTCTCCCCAGGATGACACAGGGGTAGAATAGTCCTTGCGAATCCATGATTTGTTCATCTTTATGAATGTGAGTCTGTCTACATTATCAGTGGAGAGCTGCGTGCTCTTATCTGTCAGCACACCACCAGCAGCGCTGAACACACGTTCAGAGAGAACGCTGGCTGCAGGGCATGACAAGATCTCCAAGGCATTAAAATACCCCTTTCATGGCCCCCATAAAGTTTGATGCCAACAAAAGTGCCCCCCCAAACCCAGTTTGATACCCCCACAATTAGTTCCTCCAGAATACCCTCCACACGCAAAATATCACCCTTCATCCCCCGCAAAGTATGATACACCCAAAGTGACCCCAACATAGTATAATGGCCCATACACAGTATGAAGACCCTCATACATTGTACAATGACCCTTACACAGTCTTCACCCAAAGTATAGACCCCCCTACAGCCCTAATGGCAATAGAATGTCCTCCACACAGCCTTCCATACAGTATGATGGCCCTTCATATAATATAATGGCCTCCACTTCCCTCCACACAGTATGATGGACTACACACAACTAAACACTGTACAATGACCCCCACCACAGTCCTCCAAACAGTATAATGGCTTCCACAATGCCTCTAAACAGTGCGACTGCCTCACATAACCCTCCAAACAGTACAATGCCCCCCACATAGTCCTCCACATAGTATAATGGCCCCCAAATAGCTATTCAAACAGTATAATGGCCCTCACTTAGCCCTTCAAAGAGTATAATGACCTCAACATAGAAATTCAAAGAGAATAAGGGCCCCCACATAGCTCTCCAAATAGCATATTGGCCCCCACATAGTCACCTCTCCCCTTTCCCCTGCTGCTCCGGTCTCTGTAGTGCGTGGTCTGAAGCTCTGCACAGCTCAGAACAGCAGGCTCGATGTAGTGATGTCATTGCGCCTGCTGCGCTGAGATGCCAGATGCACATAGAGACATATGGAGGAGGGAGCTGACGGCTCCCTGTTCCATCATTACTATCAATTGTATCTGCATCCAGGATGCATATATAGCTTAAAATGTGATGCTGGGCAGGATGTGTGGGGGAACCGGTGTCCGCGACGGCACTGGACATGGGTCCTACAGCGGCCACATAGTCTGCCACTATTAGCGATATGCCACTGGTGAGGAGTGCAACAAGGCAACCAGTACTTGTCATGTGAATTAGGCCATTGGGAAGTCATGACATATTCTTTGAACTTTTATGCATAAAACTCCCACTCTTCTGAAAGGGGTTATAGAGTTTAAAAAAAATAAAATAAAAAACAGAATCTAATGCCGGTGTTTCAGCAGTCCTCCCAGACTTTGCTTACGCCCTGTCAACATTTTACAAGCTGTACTGTTGGCATCATGGCTCATGAGTGGTGATGCTGGTGATCTAATTGTGAGCGATGATGCCAGCAAACAATGGCACGTGACCCCCTCCCATGGCCACAGCTTGGAAGTAAATGCCGGTAGGACTGCTGCAACATATGTGCCGGAGTGCTGTTTATTTTTTTGCTTCTCGTCGTTTACTGCTGTTTTTATTCTTTTTATTTTTCTGAATAGCCCCTCTAACTGATACTCATTTCTCCTACTTCTCTAAAAAAGTCTTCCAAGCTTTCATTTTTCTACCCATAGCAGTCAATTTTTCTCTTACTAAAATCATCTGTTTGATATGTTAAATATCTTTCCTTATCCAATAATTTATTTTACTGATAAAGACAGAGTCCTAATTCTTTTTGCTTTGGTGACTGCAGGATTGAAATGTCTTTTTTAAGCACCAGGTATTAAGACAGTGGGGGGTAACGCAGCATAAAAGAAGTCACCTTAAATCACAGCAAAGCATCTTTTCTTGTCATTGCCTTTGGTATTTGCTTTCTATGCAACTTACCTTTGTAAAGTCGCATTTCATATTTTGACTCAGCAGATGCATTTTTCCTGAGCTTACGCTGGCGACTTATTTTACCTTATTATTTCCTAATCTGTTGTGAATGGAGCTGATAGGCAATGAAAGAAAACATATTGTCTAGTAGAAGTCGTAGTTCTGCATTCCTTGTAAAATGTCCAAGCAGAGCAGTCAGAAAACAAATGTTCTTTGCATTGTCTGATTGTCTGTATCACCGCATTCCCAAAAAAATGCAAGATAAGATATGCCCTAAAAAGAAAATGTACCCAGAGTGGCACTGCAATGGAGAAGAAAGCAAAGGACGACCCTGCAGTATATAAGTCTGTTCAATCAGTGCAGATTTTAATTGTATTTCCTCTGATAGGAGATTCCCAGCAGTACTCATCTAGATATCAGCTTGTGTCTATGTGCAAAGGGTAGTAAAGAAAAAAATATTTTCAAACTCTGTAAATATTGACCAGACTGTGCGAATAAAAATATATTTTAAGCATAGTGAAACAGGTTAGGACAGAAAAGAAGTTTTTGCTTATGTAAACAACTTGTGTCCTTTTGTAGCACTAGACCAGAGGACTAATTATCTTCGTGGCCACCATGTCATACTACTTTTCTTTTGTGATGACAGCTGTAAAAGAAAATTCTGGTTGATTGCAAAATCAGATGTATTGAGGCTCTGTATGGTGATGTCTGTGATGGGACAATCCCTTTAGTCTGTGTACTTTTGCAGACTGAGTGAAATGCACCAAAACTCGGACACAGGTTTGATTTTGATCCAAGATTGAACTCACCAATTACATGTCTACGGGTCTGTCAAAAAGATCAAACAGCACTCTGATGCCATCTGCTTGCCATCCGGATGCTGTCTAATTTTCATGTTTGTTTGATAGAAGAAGCTAGAGAAAACTTTAAAAAAAAAACAACAGCTGATGAATCTCTGATGGTGAAACTGACACACGGACCAAACACTGATGAAAATCTGTTACAAAACTGATGGAAATTGGTCATTTTTTTGCATACAAGAAAAAGTACTTAGTCTTGCTTAGTCCTTAAAGTGGTTGTCCGGCCTTAGGCCTGAACTGTAGAGAAGGACATAGACAGCACATCCAAAAATCATACATCGATGCAATGCCCTTAGGCAAAAATTTACAAAACAGAACATGAGGTTGTTAGTTTAACATTATGATCAAACTGTATAAAGCCCACTGCCACGTCACGGTGAACCTCTCAGTGGGTCCCTTGTTTTACTTGGACCAGCACACCTCCCATTCGACTCAGGCATTTTTAAATTTGCAGGAGACTACAAGAGTGATTCAGCCTATTTTTTTCTCAGCTCACAGTCTGAGAGCTTGTGGAAGGTGAGTTTCATGGCTCCATTCACTTGGTGTTGGTGTTATGTGGCGGTCATTGTTGCTGTTGTTTTCTGCCTGTGTGGTGTTGTGGCCAGGACTCAGCCTTGTAGCATGGGAGCTGTGAGGCACCAGATCGCCTGCTCTCCTGGTGCACAGTCGCGACAACGGTGATTTGCACCCAGCGCTGCACCTTCTAAGCTAGGGACCCACTGAGAGGTTACCTGTGACATGGCAGTGGACTTTATATAGTCTGGTCAGAATGTTAAACTAAGAATGTTAAACTAAGAACCTTGTTCAGTTTTGTAAATTTTTGCCTAGCAGCATTAGATCACTGTATGATTTTTGCATGCACAGTCTATGCTTTTTTTTCTAAAGTTCTGGCAATGTCTGCATTTAGGCTACAAGTCTGTAGTCTCTCCATGTGACTGAAGGCTTCTGAATCCTCACATTGTGCTCACTGCACGCTGTGAAGATTCTACAGTGATGGTGCCATGAGCAGCAGGTGTGTGACCGCAAGCATGTGATTTGCATACATATGGTCACATGCCAACTAGATGGAGGTGGCCTTGCCCAATGCAAGTGTATTGAATGAGGCCGTACACAGTCTAGTTGGAATGTGGCTAAAAGTATGCAAATATCCAGGCGCTGGAGACGGAAAATACTCACAGCGTGCAGTGAGCACAATGTGAGGATTCACAAGTTTGCAGTCACATAGAGTGACTGCAGTCTTGTAGCCTAAAGCCGGACAACCCCTTTAATGACAGTCAGTACTGTCTCAAATATACCTCTTTTTGTGATTTTTTACATAATATTACAATTTTATAGTAGAGTCAACAATCAGATTAACAGTTAAATCTGTTAGATCAACGGGTGCCAGAATAAAGACATTTTTCAACTACATGGCAAATATGAAATAATTAACCTACCTAGAAGTTCTAAGGTTTAATAAAATGATATAGATAGATAGATAGATAGATAGATAGATGGAAAGATAGATAGAGGATTGATAGATGATAGATAGATAAGACTTATACATATATGGAAATGGGATCGATAAATATGAGATATAGATAGATAAATATATATATATAGATGGACAGATGGAAAGATAGATAGATATTAGATATATAGAAAGATAGATATTTCAGATTTATTTGCTTGTGACATCTTAGCTTCTATTATTTTTTTCTACACATCCTACAGTTGTTCTGTCACTTTTACATATACTCCCAAGACTATCCAAAGTAAGCTTATGCTGTAAGCCTGACAAATATTTCTAAATATCAGTGTGTGACCCTTGTCTTGCAATGTGTTATCCCGTATGGTGCCATATTAAAAATTGAATATTCATGAAGGATTCATGAATAGATTTAAAAAATCACTTACTTACTGCATTTCATTTTATAATAGTTCACGAAATGAAGTGATTTTGCTTTGACAAAACAGCTCTTTCTCTCCTTGAATGTAAGCAGACATCAGATATCAGGTAGAAATGGGAAGGTTATTTAACGCAACCCCGGTACATGGTCCAGTAATCTCTGGCCGTGGACAGGAGCCATCTGAATTTTCTTACCGTCCGGTATCCCAGGTTTGGCTTATGATTGGCGGGACCATCAATCAGTCAATGTATCCTTTTCTTGTCAACTGACTCCAAAATGTTGCAGTCTCCTTATTTCAGGCACAATAAAAAAAATATCAGGATTTACATTTTTTTTTAAACAAAAATTATTTAGAATTAAACTGAAAAAGTACAAAAATACACTACAAAATACAAGTGTCAAAATATACTAACATATTATTATATACAGTGGGTACGGAAAGTATTCAGACCCCTTTAAATTTTTCACTCTTTGTTTCATTGCAGCCATTTGGTAAATTCTAAAAAGTTCATGTTTTTTCTCATTAATGTACACTCTGCACCCCATCTTGACTGAAAAAAACCGAATTGTAGAAATTTTTGCAAATGTATTAAAAAAGAAAAACTGAAATATCACATGGTCATAAGTATTCAGACCCTTTGCTCAGTATTGAGTAGAAGCACCCTTTTGATCTAGTACAGCCATGAGTCTTCTTGGGAATGAAGCAACAAGTTTTTCACACCTGGATTTGGGGATCCTCTGCCATTCTTCCTAGCAGATCCTCTCCAGTTTCGTCAGGTTGGATGGTGAACAGCCATTTTCAGGTCTCTCCAGAGATGCTCCATTGGGTTTAGGTCAGGGCTCTGGCTGGGCCAGTCAAAAATGGTCACAGAGTTGTTCTAAAGCCACTCTTTTGTTATTTTAGCTGTGTGCTTAGGGTCATTGTTTTTTTGGAAGATGAACCTTCGGCCAAGTCTGAGGTCCAGAGCACTCTGGAAAAGGTTTTCATCCAGGATATCTCTGTACTTGGCCGCATTCATGTTTCCTTCAATTGCAGCCAGTCATCGTGTCCCTGCAGCTTAAAAACACCCCCATAGCATGATGCTGCCACCACCATGTTTCACTGTTGGGATTGTATTGAGCAGGTGATGAGCAGTGCCTGGTTTTCTCCACACATACCACTTAGAATTATCACCAAAAAGTTCTTTCTTCATTTCATCAGACCAGAGAATCTTATTTCTCATAGTCTGGGAGTCCATCATGTGTTTTCAAGCAAACTCTATGCGGGCATCCCTATGTCTTGCACTGAGGAGAGGCTTCCGTCGTGCCACTCTGCCATAAAGGCCCGACTGGTGGAGGGCTGCAGTGATAGTTGACTTTGTGGAACTTTCTCCCATCTCCCTACTGCATCTCTGGAGCTCAGCCACAGTGATCTTGGGGTTCTTCTTTGCATCTCTCACCAAGGCTCTTCTCCCATGATTGCTCAGTTTGGCTGGACGGCCAGGTCTAGGAAGACTTCTGGTGGTCCCAAACTTTTTCCATTTAAGGATTATGGAGGCCACTGTGCTCTTATGAACCTTGAGTACTGCAGAAATTCTTTTGTATCCTTAGCCAGATCTGTGCCTTGCCACAATTCTGTCTCTGAGCTCCTTGGGCAGTTCCTTTGAGCTCATGATTCTCATTTGGTCTGACATGTGCTGTGAGCTGTGAGATCTTATATAGACAGGTGTGTGCCTTTGCAAATCAAGTCCTATCAGTTTAATTAAACACAGCTGGACTCCAATGAAGAAGTAGAACCATCTCAAGGAGGATCACAAGGAAATGGACAGCATGTGACTTAAATATGAGTGTCTGAGCAAAGAGTCTGGATACTTATGACCATGTGATATTTCAGTTTTTCTTTTTTAATAAATTTGCAAAAATGTCAACATTTCTGTTTTTTTTCAATCAAGATGTGGTGTAGAGTGTACATTAATGAGAAAAATAAGAACTTTTTAGAATTTACCAAATGGCTGCAATGAAACAAAGAGTGAAAAATTTAAAGGGGTCTGAATACTTTCCTTACCCACTGTATATATTATAGAATATAATTGAATGCAAATTTAGTGTGATGTACAGTGTCGAATTCATACGTCTGTGTATGGACCAAAGTGTTTGGACTCTCTGTGGGTCTGCAGTCCATCTATGAGGTTGTAATTTTGGGTTAGGAGACCTGCGGTCAGTACATGCTTTGCAATCTGTGTAAAGACCTTGAGACATGGACATGTAAATTCTACATTTAGGCCTTATTCAAATGTCCATTTTTCCAAGTTTTTCATCAATAGGACACTTACCTATAATAGTCTATCGACTATTTACATGTTATTGGTTTTTTTCCTTTTCTTTGCAGATTGTCAGTAGTGTTGAGCGAATTTGTTCGGCATTTCAAATTCGGCTTCGTGTTTGGAGTTCCGGTTTGTTCGCACCAAAAAATTGGCTCCGCCCATGAACATCCCTGATTTGCCACGATGTCACGCAGATAACAGATTTTTTGGCGCAAACAAGCAGGAACCCCGAACACGAACCCGAATTTTAAATGCCGAACAAATTCGCTCAACGCTAATTGTCAGCAAATAAAAAAAGTAGGAAAATGTAGACCGTTTTTGGTCCAAGTCACAGCTTAAACTTGCCATTTCAGATAATCAGATTAAAGTAAATTAGTTAACTAGAATTGGACCGAAAAACCATAAAAGTACTCTACAAAACTTATACAAATGCAAAAACATCATCAAAGGCATGTTCACAAAATAAGAGTTATGTTCATTTTTATACCAACTCACAGCAGCTTAAACTCAACATTTAAATTGGTCCATGATTAGACATGAGCGAACCTGAACTGTAAAGTTCGGGGTGCTGAACTCTGAACACAGATTTCTTCTGGAAGTCCATTTTACAGATCGGGAGTCCAGAGAGGGAAAAATTTTACAGCTCCAAAGATAGTGTCAAAATTGATTTCAATGGGGTTCGGGTTCAGTTTCAAGTTTGGGTCTTAGTCTTGTATTGAAAAGTGACCTCCATGCAGCTCCATGAAACCCTAGAGTTACAAGCAGGTCACTTTTCGCTGAAGACTGACCGGATCGCTGCTAAAAACAAATAAAGACGGCAGGCGAGTATCAAACAGGGGGCCGGAGAATTACATTTAAAGCACCACTCCAGCAGTGCAATAAAAAAAACACTGCAGTGGTGCTTTAAAAATCATAAAAAAACGAAATGTTAAATCAGGCCCTTAGCTCTATAACCAAATGAATGCCACCTTAAAATCGTGTTATTTTCCTATATTCTAGAGATACATATGTATTACAAGCCTCATCATACCATACAATCATTACCCATACCCAGAAAGCATTTTGCATTCCCCGTTCTATCCACATTACAACTAAATGTCTTCATTTACATTTGAGCCACAATAATACATGGGAGGACGCGGTAATGAGAAATGAGCGTATTATAAGGCATCTGTTTACCTCTGCTACGTGATTAACAGAAAGGGAGCAAACATCTTTGTCAAATGTGCACTTTGATATCTATATGCCTCCATCCCGTGAAAAAAATTCACATTCTTAATATGTTCTAAAGAGAATAAAATGTCCTAACAGCTGTAGACCACCATCAGTGAAAACTAATGGTGTGCTCAGATACTGCCATTTCATTCCACTATATTTGAAATTGCTCAAGGTGACTGCTTGAGATGTACTCGCAGAGCTGGAATGATGTGCAGAAAGATTAACAAAGGTTAGCAGAGGTTGTCAGAATAACAAGAATACTTCTATTTGATAGCAGGACTATGTTTGCCTGAAAGGCTGATGGCACCATGTATCTATTCCAGCCTACGCTAAGGAGCATGGCGGCAAACTTATTTTTATTTTATACTTTTTTTAAAAAACTTTTTTCCTATTGCTCTAAATTTCTAGTTCTTGTTTATATATATATATATAAATATATATATATATAGAGAGAGAGAGAGAGAATTGAATCTGTACACGGTATCGATATGATTTTTGTGCAATAAAATGTCAAAATTATAAAAATAGGACAAATAATAATAAAATCTAACTTTTGTCAATCAAAACATTTTAAAACTCTATGTCAATGGACAAGATAGTCAGGTGCCCTCCCTCACTGGGCTCCATGATTATTTGCTAATATTAAATCTCAATTCCTGGGACATTTTAGGTCCTTCCATTCCTAAAATCATCCAGAATGGATAATTGTTGATTTATATTAGCAGAATCCACTCTCTTGTTTTAGGGTTAATTTGTGAGATATTTCTGTGGAAATCAAGACAATGACCATTATATATCACTAGTACGGCTGAGTTCACATATACCCAGTGCTGTGTCGTTGTTCTCCAGGAAGAACAAGAACGTTGGAAGGAAACTGATGGAGGAAATGATCTCATTGTTTGTAATGGGATCGTCCCCACCTATCTAGCACAGTTTTTGCATCAAACAGGTTTGGTGGCAGGTTACATTTCATAAAGTTGTGATCTGGCAGCAGACCAGCATCTGAGAGTATTTGGGAAAAATCCTGATAGCAACTGAGCTTCATCAAGACTCAAGACCCTGGTCCTGATGCAGTGAATATACGTGGACTCAATCTTACTCAGCTCCTCCAATAGTCTGGAAACATACTGACCAAGACTTGAATCCTTAGTCATGGGGTTTTTAACCAGGTAATGCCCCAAAACAAGCAGAATTGCTACTTATGAGATTCAGTTCATGGAGTAGATATGTGAAAACCTGAACTATTGGAAATCATGTTCCTTTGTTCTACTCCGGTGATGTCTATTTTTGTAGCAAGGAGCTGCTGCACTGACTCAGGTGGTGGTGGCAATGGAAAAGACAGAAATGCCATCGCTGACACAGATATCGTCTCAGTAAGATCTAATCATAGCTGTCTTACTGGGATTTGTGGTGCCATAATAAACTGATTCTATGTGTATTTCTGCTGCCTGGCACCACACCCTATTTAAACTCCAACTGTCTGCTGGGCATTAGCAATTATTATATGGTTGATCTCTTTATCTTTGTTGGACATTCCTTGATTCCCCTTGACTTTGATTCTACTTTGAATTAATTCCTGGTACCTGACCCTGGCTATTCTTCTGACTCTGGAAAAATCTTCTGATTTTGTCCCTATTTTGTCACCCCGGTTACTGACACAGACAGTTTAACTACTTTTGCCTAGTGCTTTCTTCTTCAGAGAGCATCTGCTCCTTGGTGACAGCCAGGAGGCCTTGATGAAAGTTCAGATACCTGTTTATGGCATTAAAGGTAAAGAACAGGAAACTTTGGGACCTGCTAGGAATAAGGGCTTTCTCCAAATCCTTCCAAAGCAGCCATGTCAGCATTAACATCTCCGATCTTTTTGATTGAATGGATCATCATTCATCCCAATATTTGAGAAAATAGTTTAAATGAAAGTTAAGCTCTGATTAGCCAGGCCATTTTGATAAATGAGGTGAGAGCATGACTCTATGCCCCTATAAGTAATTCCATATTTTGTATTGAAGCACACCCTCCATACTTTTTGTCAGATGGAATGGATCATACCACACATCGCCAGAACTATCTCCCCATCTCCCAAATCTCACTCAAAATGTAAAGTTTCTGTTCTTTTCACAACACTTTGCGCTTTGCTCTTTGTGCAAATTTTACTGAATACAGTTTTCAAGCTAAACCTTTTTAAAAGCTCAATAACTAACATTTTATAGTTGCATTGTGCTCTGTAGAGGTCATGCAGACATTAATAAAACATTGCATTCATGTGAGAATTCCATTAAAATAATGTTTTATTTATAAAATTCTGTGTAAAGTTTTATTTTACATTCCTGGTAATATTTCTATGCTTTGTAAGAAATTATACAAATTGAGATGGTCTGGGACACACTAAACTGCATTTAGTTGCCTTTGGTAGAAATTTGAATGATTATATGCAGTATGCTCGGGTAGGGTTTACAATTCTGTGCATACATCATCTAAAAGTTAATATATGAATCCTGAGAGCCTTGTATACATATTTTTAAACTTGTCCTTATGCCCCGTCCTACAATAGATGGAACGAGCATCTGAATAAATATGTTTGAAATTTATATGTGGGGAAGGTAGAAGATCCTAAGGATAATGGGAAGCGACCGGCAAAATTTACTAACGAGAATAAGGAAAATGTATCCAATTACCATGAGAGGTTTAATTAGGGTGATAAATGAAAATGCACTGGAATTCTGTCTGTGTAGTCCTATGGGACGTAGGCTAGGTGCAAGCTGAAAGGGTTTATATCATTGTAAATACATATATATAGAAATAGTTCATATATTTACTAATACACATACCCCCATGCATGTTCTTTCCATGTTTTGGTCTTGGCCCCAATTTTTAGCAAGAGACGCTGATTTTGGCTTCTGATCTGAAATAAAGAGGTTAGGCAAAGGAAGATATTGTTTTGTCCTCATATTACCTAACTTCCAGCATTATATTTTTAAGCAAAAATATTACTTCATCATAGAAATATTAGAAATGCTGATTGGTTAAATAGATCTAATGACTCTGTATTAGGGCTCATTCAGGTGTCAGATTTTTACCTTGGACTGAGTGGTCCGTCTAAAATTGCGGAGACATGTCCGATATTTATACAAGTGTCTGTATCAAAATCGTCAATGCAAGTATATGTGTCAGAGGAGAAATCTGACAGTGTTCAGTTGTTGTCCATTTTTCACTGATAGGAGAAGGAGGAGAAACAGTTTTTTTTCTCATCAGTGAAAAATATTGATGAAATTTTAACCAAAACTGATGAAAATTTGATGACACTCGATTGAAATTTCCATTAAAATCACTGATGAAATTCAGTTTTTCTTATACTTAAAGAAAAATAACGTCTGAACGAGGCTCGAGGCATCATTTGGATGTCTTTGCTGCACATGCTTTCTATATCCATGTTATGTAAGTACCCATTTTAATCTATGGTGCTATTCACATGGCCGTGTTTTTTACGGACAGTGTGTTCATGTTCTGTATTTTCTGGCAGCATGGATGAAAACTGCCAATACAAGTCTTAGGGTCTATGAAAAACACAGGCAGCATATGCATGTGCTGTCTGTGCTTAACACTTCTAAGGATAGGGGAAGCTTTGTAATTTATTTATTTATCAACACTTGAAAAACACTGATGACACACTGACCAAACACTGAGGACACACTGACCAAACACTGAGGACACGCTGACCAAACACTGATGACACACTGACCAAACACTGATGACACACTGACCAAACACTGAGGACACACTGACCAAACACTGAGGACACGCTGACCAAACACTGATGACACACTGACCAAACACTGAGGACACACTGACCAAACACTAAGGACACGCTGACCAAACACTGATGACACGCTGACCAAACACTGATGACACGCTGACCAAACACTGATGACATGCTGACCAAACATTGAGGACAAGCTGACCAAACACTGAGGACATGCTGACCAAACACTGAGGACACGCTGACCAAACAGAGGTCACACTGACCAAACACTGAGGACACCCTGACCAAACACTGATGACACACTGACCAAACACTGAGGACACACTGACCAAACACTGAGGACACGCTGACCAAACACTGATGACACGCTGACCAAACACTGATGACACGCTGACCAAACACTGAGGACACGCTGACCAAACACTGATGATACACTGACCAAAAACTGATGACACGCTGACCAAACACTGATGACATGCTGACCAAACATTGAGGACAAGCTGACCAAACACTGAGGACACGCTGACCAAACACTGAGGACACGCTGACCAAACAGAGGACACCCTGACCAAACACTGATGACACACTGACCAAACAC
This sequence comes from Phyllobates terribilis, assembly GCF_046119375.1. NCBI lineage: Eukaryota > Metazoa > Chordata > Amphibia > Anura > Dendrobatidae > Phyllobates > Phyllobates terribilis. Next base: position 249,795,491 of record NW_027362769.1, on the reverse strand, counting down.
TGAGGACACACTGACCAAACACTGAGGACACGCTGACCAAACAGAGGACACACTGACCAAACACTGAGGACACCCTGACCAAACACTGAGGACACGCTGACCAAACAGAGGACACACTGACCAAACACTGAGGACACCCTGACCAAACACTGATGATACACTGACCAAACACTGATGAAAATGGTACAATTTTTTCAGGTACTTGTTTAAACAGGGACATCTGAATGAGACCCTAATATAGCCTTTGATTGCAGTCATCATGCTCTCAATTATGGTCCATTTCACTTGAATGTACTACACATGCATTTTTGTGCCCAAATAACGGGCAGACTACAGGTTTGATCGCCAGGACTAACGTAGCGGTATAAGGAACTATGATATGTTCATTTAGATGATCATAGTGATAGTTAAGCTGGAATTTCCTGCTGTAATGCAGGATCAAAAACACATCCATCCTACACTAATGTCAAATTGGCCAAACAGTATCTATTCCTGTTACATCCTCTCTATTCAGTTTGTGACATTGACATTTCATTTTAAAGGGAGCTTGTCAGCACAAAATGTTCAAACTAAGCACAGGCGCTCGGTTCACCCTTGATGAAGCCAAACAGTTCAGTGCACCTTTCCACGTACTTGTGTTCCATCAACTGCCGCCCGATTCTTCCTTCAATGACAGCTTTGGCTTCAAAGGAAGAAGATAAGGCTGGAGATTGAATAAAAACAAGATGATAGGAAGCTTCACGGAACTGATGGTCAAGCTAAAGGGAGCACTGCCTGTGGTTGGTTTGAACAGTCATCTTGTTCTAGCAGATTCCTATAAACAGCAGTTTTTCTCCTTTTACTAATACTCACTGACAACAATTGAAAAAAACCACTATCAAATTTGTATCCTCTTAATATATTGCAATCATCATATTAGATAGGACTCTGCATTTACAATTGCGTATTTTGCCTTTCTACCCAATTAATTCTTCTCTTTTCCATTAGATCTGTAACTTCACCGGATTAAAAATTGACCAGCTGAATCCTTCTAAGATCTATGTAGAAACAGGAGGTCAATTTTCTCTTCATGAGTCATCACTGCAAGTCTCTGGCAGGGGGAGGTGGGAGCTGCTGGGTCAGGAGATGAAGAGGGGGATGATTGGTGCAAGGAAAAGAGACTTCCTGTTTCTACCAAGAGCAGAGTAAAGAGAAGAATTAGCTGGGTAGAAAGGTAACATGAGCAATTGTAAGTGCACAGTGTTATCTGATAAGATGACTGTAATATATTAAAAGGATAAAAACTTTGATGAGAGGAGGAGTGCTTCTTTAACAAAGGTCATTTTTTCTTTTTCCATGCCAGCCTTTACTGGAAGCAGATTTTCTAAACTTTTTTTTTCTCCTGTCAGTTTCCATCCCCTTTTCCTGCCCCTTTTGGCAGCAGCATTCTCTTCTTTTCCTTTTGTGTCCTCTTTAAGATTTACTTTCCTAAAAGATCCTTCAGCTATCATTATTGTAACAACAGGGAGGTATGATGATGTCCTAGCTTGGCATATTTTTTTTCTTTGAAAAGTTCTTTCACCCAAAAGAATCTGATTGAGGAATGATCCCAGACAATCAGTTGCAAACTGCTGTCCCTAATCTAAGCTGAAACATACTCAGCCACAGACAATGTACATTATTCTCTTGCATCAACTGATCCCCTACTTTGCAGAAAAATACAAAAAACTTCTTCCATGCCTTCTTGCTTTCCACTCAAATCCTGATTTCTGCCAAACTTGGCCATATACATTAGATCCAACAGCAATCTCCACTATGAACATGCACACCCAGTTTGACTGAGCGTGCAGGAGTTCTGAATAAGACGAGAAGATTAAGTAAGTTTTTCCAAGACAAGTCTGGCGGTGGCTTTTTCATCCCTAAAGTTAAAATCCAACTGCCTGATAATTTGCCTTATATAGACCTAATGTGTATGGCCAACTGCTCCAGTAATACTCCGGTGCCTATCTGGAGTAGGATCTGGAGTAGGACATGGTGAGAAGTCATTGCTAGGATGCTCTGGGAACATCCTTGTAACGAGCCTCTTTAACCCTGTGAGGCACTAATCCAGTATCCCATGATTAGAGTTATCATTCATGTGAACAGAAGGGGCAGTCAGGAAGAAAATGATTATAATAATATGGAAGGACACGTAGATACTAAATATGAAAGACACTTTAAGGAATGCCACTTGTTATCATCATCATTGGTTATTATATATTAAATAGCTATGCCGATTAACTCCATATTATCATATATTAGAAAATATCAGGATTTAACACAATCCTTGTCATCATTGGAAGGAACTGGAATACAATATGATCCATGCAGGTAAAATGGGATATAGACTCCAGAATCTACGTTCTGCCAAAAGACATTTGTATAGAAATTGTAAATAAAAAAAACATTGCAAAAAAAGGTTGGAAAGAAAAAGATTTTTTTTTTTTACATCTTTCTATCAATTAGATGCATTATCGTTAATGGCTAGGTGGGAGCCCGTTATTCGTTGCATTCTCTGTATTATTTTAATGTAGTCGTTGCCTTCCCACACTATGCCCCACAAGTACAGTGGAGATTCAAGCAAATTGATCTGGCAGCTTTGATGTAGTCTCAGTGGATGAGAGTTGATCCATGTTGCCTTGCCAACATGGATGCCATTTTCTTCTGACTCCTCTCAGATCCAGAGGAATTTGTGTACTTTTATCTCTTTGCAAATAAGGTTTAGAGCAAATCTCTTCCAAATCCCCTGGAGAGCTGGAGCCAGCACACAAAAAAGCTAAACTTCTCTTCCTGCTTTCTGTTAACATGTGATATCTCTTCAGTGTATAAAAGCTCTCATTTACTTTCATTTACTTTGCTATTTTTAATAGTGATAATGTTAATTATATGCTAGAACAGGTCAATATCCAAGATCTGGCTTTTATCTTTGGGATAATGGTGCAGTCAGATGCCCATTGCTTCTTGTGCCTGTAATGCCTGAGCTGCCAAATACATGCTAAATGTCAAATACAGCAATGGTCAAATGGCTGTTATCAATGTAATTTCATATATATTCTAACCTATCATATCGTGAACCTATACTTTGCATCTGTTCTGTTCAGATCCAAAAAAATGAGTTTTTAGCTAAAATGTATATATTTTATTAGAAATGCATATAAAAAGTAATTTAAGTAATCAAAAACCATATGACACAACAATTCCCAGGACGCTGGCAACCTAGCAGTGCATATGGTGAGATAAGATAGGTACAGTAAAAGTATCAGGTTTACCCCCTGAGGAAGCAAAACCTTTATATGCGAAACGCAAGTTGGGGATTATGCATGTGTAGTGACCCTGCTTTGTGCATTATACTATGGGAAAGGGTATTTTTTTGCCATATATATGTGAATAGGTACAAGTTTATAATGTAGGTTTTTAGATAAAAAGTATTTTATTAGAATTGTATATGTAAAAGTTATTTAAGTAATCAAAAAACATATGAGAAAACAATTTCCAGCACACTGGTGACCTAGCAGTGCATATAGTGAGATAAATGTCACGACACAGCTGTCGGGTGACAAGGGACCAAAGGCTCCTTCCCTAGCTTGCCTTATTCCCCGGGATACCTTGGAAGGTGAGGATGCCGGGGCCTCCACCCTCATCCTAACTCCCGAGTAAGCCCTCCGTCTGTTCCTTCCTCCCACCCAGAGAAGTGGTCGCTACTGTGCCCCGTAGTACCCTCACCCTGACAAACAGGGCTACACAGACACGGGTAAGCAGAAAACTCCAGGCACACAAAATATTCACTCACATATGACAGAGGAAAGCACCAGGGTGTGAAGGTAGGGGAATAAACCAAAAATGGATAAGGATAAGGAATTATCATTGCACAAACCAGACTACAGTCACAAATAATTCCTTCAACACTCCTTCTCATAAGAACTCCTCTCCCTCCGTTCGCCATGCAGCAAAAGCTAGCTATGACAAGGATATGTATCAGAGCGCAGATTATAAAGGGAAAAGGAGTGGCTAACCGAGCTCAGCTATGAGCACAGGGAATCCCAACATGGCCGCTTAACTCCTGTTCTACCGGAAGAAAAAACACATATTTAAAATGACGGAGAAGTGCTTCTTCTCGGAGCTGGAGTAGGAGCCATCCAACGCTGAGGTCTTCTGGCTCCAAACTGCCGCGATAACCCCGTGACAATAGCATAGGTACAGAAAAAGTATCAGGTTTATTATACTCCCTGAGGAAGCAAAGTCATTACATGCGAAATGCGAGTTGGGTATTGTGCATCTGTGGTGACCCTGCTTTTTGCGTTATACTATGGTTAAGGGTGTTTTTTTTGCCATATTTATGTGAATGGGTGCAAGTTTATAATGCAGTTTTTTTCTTGACCATTGCGTCCATTACTTGTAGTTGATACTTTTACTGTACCTATCTTATCTCACTATATGCCCTGCTAGGTTGCCTGTGCTGGAAATTGTCTTCTCGCATGTTTTTGGATTACTTAAAAATCTTTTCACATATTCAATTCTTATAAAATATATATTTTTTTAGTTAAAAACTCCTTGCTTTGTTTTGTGTAAAATTCATTTGGAGTGGCTTATGGTTATCATTGAAACAACCATGTCTAAAATTAAAATAAAATAAAATTAAATTGTCTACATGGAACATATATAATATTAAAGGGAATATGACATCAGGTTTTGCTGTTTTATCTGAGAGCAGCATGTTGTAGGGGCAGAGACTAAAATTCAAATGATGGGTCACTGACTGGGCTGCTTGTTTTAGTTTAAAATCAGTGTTTTATCAGCAGGAGATTATCACTGCAGGACTAATTGTGTCAAGCAACTAATCCTCCTGCTCTGTATAGCCCCAGCCCCACCACTGATTGGCAGCTTTCTGCCAGTGTACAGTGTGCAAATAAAGCCGCCAATCAGTAATGTGGGCGGGGTTATGCAGAGCTTAGTGTTTAGAGAACTGGTAGATCTACAGCATAGAAAACTAGGTTTTTATTAAAACTTTTGCAAGCTGGCCCAATAAGTGATACATCGGTGAAATCATGGTATCAGTCCCTACATAATGCTGGTCTGAGATGGGGTAGTAAAAATCTGCTGACAGATCCCCTTTAAGTTTTATTGGACTGACTTCAATAAGGTGTGGGAATGATTAGATGTCATTGCTTTACTCCATGTTGTGCCTTCCATATTTTATTCTACAGGTGCTAAATGGAATTCAGACAATTTTTTCAGCCCAGCAACATTTTTAATTTTCTTAAAGTTAATCTGTCAGCAGATTTTTGCTGTGTAATCTGAAGACCATATGTTGTAGGGGTTAAAACACAGATGACTGCAATGTCTCTCTTATCATGCTACATAGATTTGCTTGCTTGCAATGATTGTTTTAGCACCAGGAGCTTATCATTGCTGGGACACAGCAGTGCGTGCAAGCTAGTCTGACACACCCATTCCTGTAATAGGCAGCTCATTGTCTATGGACATTGTGTATACAGAGCCTGGTGTGGGTGGGGTTAGCTGTGGTGTGGGCGTGATTAGATTTCTCAGCTCTGCTTTATTGCTAAATCTAAAAACGCTGATTGTGTGAGAACGGCTGCATCCAGTAATATAAGTGATACATCGTTGGATTCAGGGTCGCTTTGCCTACATCAGGCTGCTCTCAGATGAAGTAGCAAAAACCTGCTGACAGATTCCCTTTAATGGTAATATACGGATTCTGTGTTCCGGCATCTCACCCTATCACAGTTCTGTGGAGCCAACACAGGATATGAAAGAGCGAGTTCTCCAAGCCCAACAACAACCAGATGGAATAAAAAGAAACCACTACGCTACATCATCGTATATTAACAAAGTAAAAAAGGTGGAGTCCATCCCACTAGCCTCTACTTTATAGTTCAGGGGTTAAAAACTTGATGCAGATATGCCGACAGATTGTGCTATGTTGCTACTCTCAGAAATCCTCAGGTGTCTGTACAAATGGCTTTGGATTTGATTAATGTCATTTTTTCATTAACTAGCAAACATCTAGTTAATGAAAAAAATGATAGTAAAAATGCACCAGATTGCGTATCGGAGGGACAAATATTTATTTAGTTATACAATATGCAGTCTGGTGGTTTTACATTATCATTTTGGATTGAGTGGATTTTCACTATGAAAGTGTTTTTTTTTTTACTTTGTCTATAATTTGCTAATGAGTAACAGAAAAGTTTCCAGGAAATATAATCAGGACAGTTCCCATAGATTTACTATTTATAAAATTATAGAATATTTTGCTTTTGCTACTAATACTAAATTTAGGTCAATTTTTCTTCCGATTACCTCTAGCCTACTATTAGTGCACAGGAAAAAACATTCTATTAGTTTCCTTTGTCAGCAAGCACTAACAGTATCTTCAGTGAATAAAAGGGTAGCTTCATTCTAAAGGGCCTTGAATATGGCCATATTACTAATTCGGATCGTACAGATCCCTAATATAGTACCCAGAAGCTACTATGAGCTGATGCAATACTACTATAGCCTTATACCGTGCCACTAGAGACTCATAGAGGAATATTGTGTCACTATATTGGCACCATATAAACAGGATTGTTGTGTGCATTGTTCCCTAAGGACTTATTTGGTGTGGATTTTTCTAAATTGAAATTTTCAGTATTTCTGCAAAATAATATCAGTACATATTTTCCACACTCATTCGAGTCATTTTATGTTCCGAAAATGCAACAGAACAAAGTCAGGCCAGTGATTTATCCTGTGTATTTAGTGTCCCTATTGAAATTAAAGGGTAAAATCTGCACCAAAAAAGTGCATTTGAGCCGTAGAAATTAACATGGTTCAGATTTAGAAAAAAATAATAATTTTGTTCCAAGTAAATTCCACACAAAAAAAACCCCAAAGTTTTTAGATAAAATTAAGACAAAATGAATTCACTTTGCTGATTCTGTAAAATGCTGTGGATTTTACGTGTATAAAATCTGCAGCTAAAATCCGCACCAACTACACATTTGTCCCCATCCCTAAACCTGCTCCCCTTGACGAATTAGCACTTTTGTCTTCTTTTGGACATTATTTAGTCAGCAAATCTAAAGCTAATTCTGTTCTAAATTTCCAATAAAGTTTCTGACTGATGAAATTAATATCCATCTGTCAGAAGCAATAATTTTGTCATCATAAAGTAAAATTAGGAGCACAAATCATCGTTTGTATTGGCCAAATTGTCTGTGTGGGTTTGAACAGCTTTGCAAAATGAAATTCTTACTTACGTCACATGGCCCGATATCACATTTTCTAAAATTGCTTAAACTAAAAGCAAATGAGCTAATGTGGAACTTTATCAAAAATTAACTCTGTTTTTTAGAGATTGTGAGAAGAGGATGAGCAAATTTAGTTAGAAACAATTGTGTAACTTACAACCAATGTCAGACTGAAGAACATTGGGCCACCAGAGGATTGATTCTCAGGGCCCTCCTTTCTCCCCTGCTGAAGTGCCCCAAGATTTGCACTATAAACTCTCCTGAAGGAGAAGCTAGAGCCCACCAGAGGATTCTCCTATTCTCTGGCGGGCCAGTCCAACTCTTGTAAGTTACAACATATCCAACAAGTCCAATGATGGTAGCTTTACACACATTCTTCAACTACTATAATATATATCAGTACTCCTTACTGATTGGGGAGCTTGTGCTTAGAAGACAATCCCAACAGTCGGAGCTTTAAGGCCCCCATACACATTAGACTAACATCGTCTGGACTTGTGGATATTATTATTGTTGGGATTGGCTGACCGGTTAATGCTTATGGGGGCCTCTAAAATCTCATCATCTGTCTGGGAGAGAAGACTCTGGCATGTGTGAATTTGGACAACAGACACTTTTATTCTCCATTAGAAATGAGCTGTTGCCAGAGGTGTCTCGAAACGGCTCTTAATACAAAGCCTTGGCTGAGCCAGTGTTATACAACATGGAGGAGTTGGATGAAATAGCTACCGTCCGAAAGACAGACCGGACTATTGTTTAGGGAATAGATATGTATTGAGTATGGGGGCCTTAGCATAAAATATGGAGGTCAAACAGATCAATAGCCTGAGTCTGTGATAAGACTGAAGGTGTTTTTAGACTACCTTGGGATTATATTAGTCAATGCAGATAAGTCGCAATCAGTGCTCATGCTGATGGCAGAATTTTTGGAACCAGTGTGATCCCACAAAACATCTGGTCACACTCAGACCAATGTTATTTTATGGGGCCATGTACATATGCAATGTTTTTCCTCGGACAGAGGACAAAATTTAAGTATGCTTGATTTGCATCCGATTTTCAAATCGCACTCGGCCATGCAAGTCAGTGAAAAAAATTTAACCACACTCGGTGAAATCTGAGCACAGTGCAAATTCAACAGACTGACAGAATGGAGGAGATGGAGAAAATTTTGTTTTCCATCTTCTCATCTGATAAAATCTATGATCGGAGTGTGATTATCATATTCTGCCAGATTCTCTTGAATGAGAGAATATACAGTTAGGTCCATATATATTTGGACAGAGACAACATTTTTCTAATTTTGGTTCTAGACATTACCGCAATGAATTTTAAGCAAAACAATTCAGATGCAGTTGAAGTTCAGACTTTCAGCTTTCATTTTAGAGTATCCACATTAAAATTGGATGAAGGGTTTAGGAGTTTCAGCCCCTTAATATGTGCCACCCTGTTTTTAAAGGGACCAAAAGTAATTGGACAATTGACTCCAAGGCTATTTCATGGACAGGTATGGGCAATCCCAATTATGTCATTCTCAATTAAGCAGATAAAAGGCCTGGAGTTGATTTGAGGTGTGGTGCTTGCATTTGGAAGGTTTTGCTTTGAAGTAAATATGCGGTCAAAGGAGCTCTCCATGCAGGTGAAAGAAGCCATCCTTAAGCTGCAAAAACAGAAAAAACCCATCTGAGTAATTGCTACAATATTAGGAGTGGCAAAATCTACAGTTTGCTACATCCTGAGAAAGAAAGAAAACACTGGTGAACTCATCAATGCAAAAAGACCTGGGCGCCCATGGAAGACAACAGTGGTGGATGATCGCAGAATAATCTCCATGGTGAAGAGAAACCCCTTCACAACAGCCAACCAAGTGAACAACACTCTCCAGGAGGTAGGCGTATCAATATCCAAATCTACCATAAAGAGAAGACTGCATGAAAGTAAATACATAGGGTTCACTGCACGGTGCAAGCCACTCATAAGCATCAAGAATAAAAAGGCTAGACTGGACTTTGCTAAAAAACATCTAAAAAAGCCAGCACAGTTCCGGAAGAACATTCTTTGGACAGATGAAACCAAGATCAACCTCTACCAGAATGATGGAAAGAGAAAAGTATGGCGAAGGCGTGGTACAGCTCATGATCCAAAGCATACCACATCATCTGTAAAACACGGCTGAGGCAGTGTGATGGCTTGGGCATGCATGGCTGCCAGTGGCACTGGGTCACTAGTGTTTATTGATGATGTGACACAGGACAGAAGAAGCCGAATGAATTCTGATGTATTCAGTGCCATACTGTGTGTTCAGACCCAGGCAAATGCAGCCAAACTGATTGGTCGTCGTTTCACACTACAGATGGACAATGACCCAAAACATAAAGCCAAAGCAACCCAGGAGTTTATTAAAGCAAAGAAGTGGAATATTCTTGAATGGCCAAGTCAGTCACCTGATCTCCACCCAATTGAGCATGCATTTCACTTGTTAAAGACGAAACTTCAGACAGAAAGGCCCACAAACAAACAGCAACTGAAAACCACCGCAGTGAAGGCCTTTCAGAGCATCAAAAAGGAGGAAACACAGCGTCTGGTGATGTCCATGAGTTCAAGACTTCAGGCAGTCATTGCCAACAAAGGGTTTTCAACCAAGTACTAGAAATGAATATTTTATTAACAATTATTTAATCTGTCCAATTACTTTTGGTCCCTTTAAAAACAGGGTGGCACATGTTAAGAAGCTGAAACTCCTAAATCCTTCATCCAATTTTAATGTGGATACCCTCAAATGAAAGCTGAAAGTCTGAACTTCAACTGCATCTGAACTGTTTTGTTTAAAATTCATTGTGGTAACGTCTAGAACCAAAATTAGAAAAATGTTGTCTTTGTCCAAATATATATGGACCTAACTGTATACTGGTGTTACCCTAGCCTCACTGATATATGTTGAAGTATTGTTAGAAACAACCAAATAGCCAAAGCTGACAAAAAAGGATACCCATTTCCAAAAGACAGTGATCAGGTGGCGCTATAGAGTTCAAGTCCTTTTCCTCTTTGAAGAGTTAATTTGCATATTAAATTTCCCAGAGGAGCATTGCACGGCGAATAAGCCTCCCTTCCTTGGCATGCCAGAGCTGGTATGTCACTCTCCACAAGGAGAAACATTACCCCTTAGACCTCAGTCCAGAGCCTTTCACCTAGCCAAATCAGTTGTCATACTTTGCACTGATGAGGGGCAATACCCTGGAACACCGTGTCTGCAAATTGAGATTCTGATTTGGCTTTTATCCTACAGTAAGTCATATTGCAAGACTCATTAAAGGTTAAATAGTGACTTGTAGGATTACCTCTTCCAACAGGTGGCGCTATAGAGTTCTCTTCTCTGAAGAGGCAATTTGCATGCTATACTGTTCACCATCAGCTCATCTTTATATATTGGTTTAACCAGTTTTATTTAATACTTATTTAACCTATAGTAAAAACAATATTTCCGTTTGCCTCATGGCAAGTGGAAATTGTTCAAAATCTTAGCAACAATGACAATAATATAATATGTGTACATAATAAAATGGCGGGGGGCGTTGCGGTGTGGATGTATACCGTGTCTTTGCATTTTTAATGAAATTTTAAGTATACTGCTATAGCTGATTATATATTATAAAGTTTTAAAAAGCCTTTTTTCCCTATAACAAGCCAGAACAGCCTTTGTCTAGACTGCCTGACAAGCTTCATGTTTGTCCTTTATCTTAGGCAATCTGAAATTAAATGCGCAGACTATCTGCAATGAAAAAATCTGCATATATCCTGCTGAGAATGCATTTTTATGTGTAGGGTCATTAATTTCCCATTAAAAATGCATTTTGAATATAACTCTGGAAAAGTCTCTTCTTGTGGCAGCTTCTTAAGTAATCAATTTTACTTCGGCACTGCAGCTAGGGTGTTTCTGTTTAATAAGATGTTGATATGGGCAAGAGATGTAACCGTCTCTTCTAAGTGAAATACAGGAACATGGACCTGTATTTAAAATGTGAATGAGGAAGAAAAAGTAACATTTTGGTTGAGTCTTGACTGTTTCTCTCATTTATTTCCTTTTTTAAATTTAATTTCAACATACTATAATCCTACTGCAGGATAAATATATATGTATATATATATATATATACTGTATATATATATATATATATATATATATTTTATGCACACGTAAAACATAAATATACTCAAATTTACTTACAAACAGTATATACTTGTATAGGGCAGCACAGTGGCTCAGTGATTTATTATTATTACTATTATTTATTATTATAGCGCCATTTATTCCATTGAGCTTTACATGTGAAAATGGGTATACATCACACAAACAAGTACAATAATCATGAACAATGCAAGTCAGTGACTGGTACAGGAGGAACGAGGACCCTGCCTGCGAGGGCTCACAATCTACAGGGGATGGGTGAGGATACAGTAGGTGAGGATAGAGCTGGTCGTGCAGCGGTATGGTGGAGTGAGGGTTACTGCAGCTTGTACGCTTGTCGAAAGATGTGGATCTTCAGGTTCCTCAAGTGGTTAGCACAGTTTTCAGCGCTGGGGACCTGGGTTCAAATCCCACTAAGGACAACATCTGTAAGGAGTTAGTATTGTGTCTCCGTGTTTGTGTGGGTTTCCTCCGGGTTCTCCGGTTTCCTCCCACACTCCCAAGACATACTGATAGGGAATCTATAGTTATATGAAAAAGTTTGGGCACCCCTATTAATCTTAAGCTTAATGTTTTATAAAAATTGATATTTTTGCAACAGCTATTTCAGTTTGATATATGTAATAACTGTTGGACACAGTAATGTTTCTGCCTTGAAATGAGGTTTATTGTACTAACAGAAAATGTGCAATCTGCATTCAAACAAAATTTGCCAGGTGCATAAGTATGGGCACCCTTATCATTTTCGTGTTTTAAATACTCCTACCTACTTTTATCTGACTTACTAAAGCACTTTTTTTGGTTTTATAACCTCATTGAGCTTTGAACTTCATAGCCCGGTGTATGCAATCATGAGAAAAGCTACTTAAAGTGGCCACTTTCAAGTTGTTCTCCTGTTTGAATCTCCTCTGAAGAGTGGCATCTTGGGCTCCTCAAAACAACTGTCAAATGATCTGAAAACAAAGATTATTCAACATAGTTGTTCAGGGGAAGGAAACAAAAAGCTGTCTCAGCGATTTAACCTGTCAGTTTCCACTGTGAGGAGCATAGTAAGGAAATGGAAGAACACAGGGACAGTTCTTGTTAAGGCCAGAAGTGGCAGGCCGAGAAAAACATCAGAAAGGCAGAGAAGAAGAATGGTGAGATCACTCAAGGACAATCCTCAGACCACCTCCAGAGAGCTGCAGCATCAATTTGCTGCAGATGGTGTCACTGTGCATCGGTCAACTATGCAACGCACTTTGCACAAGGAGAAGCCATATGGGAGAGTGATGCGAAAGAAGCCGTTTCTGCAAGCACGCCACAAACAGAGCCGGCTGAGGTATGCAAAAGCTCATTTGGAGAAGCCAATTTCTTTTTGGAAGAAGGTCCTGTGGACTGATGAAACCAAGATTGAGTTGTTTGGTCATACAAAAAGGCGTTATGCACGGCTGCAAAAAAACACAGCATTCCAAGAAAAACACTTGCTACCCACAGTAAATTTGGTGGAAGTTCCATCATGCTTTGGGGCTGTGTGGCCAATGCCGGCACCAGGAATCTTGTTAAAGTTGAGGGACGCATGGATTCCACTCAGTATCAGCAGATTCTTGACAATAATGTTCAAGAATCAGTGACAAAGTTGAAGTTACGCAGGGGATGGATCTTTCAGCAAGACAATGATCCAAAACACCGCTCCAAATCTACTTAGGCATTCATGCAGAGGAACAATTACAATGTTCTGGCATGGCCATCCCAGTCCCCAGACCTGAATATCATTGAACATCTGTGGGATCATTTGAAGAGGGCTGTCCATGCTCGGTGACCATCAAACTTAACTGAACTGGAATTGTTTTGTAAAGAGGAATGGTCAAAAATACCTTCATCCAGGATCCAGGAACTCATTAAAAGCTACAGGAAGCGACAAGAGGCTGTTATTTTTGCAAAAGAAGGATCTACTAAATATTAATGTCACTTTTCTGGTGAGGTGCCCATACTTATGCACCTGTCAAATTTTGTTTGAATGCAGATTGCACATTTTCTGTTAGTACAATAAACCTCATTTCAAGGCAGAAACATTACTGTGTCCAACAGTTATTACATATATCAAACTGAAATAGCTGTTGCAAAAACACCAATTTTTATAAAACATTAAGCTTAAGATTAATAGGGGTGCCCAAACTTTTTCATATAACTGTAGATTGTGAGCCCCAATGGGGACAGCAATGATGATGTATGTAAAGTGCTGCGGAATATGATAGCATTGTATAAGCAATGTATAATAAAAAAAAAAATTAACCCCCTTGTAAAAACACCAGCATATACGTGTGCCTTAATTACCAGTCACACATAATCACAATTATACATGGACACTCACATTCACACTCACATACCAAAAGTCAAACTAGGCTTTCACCTGAGACAAAGCCTAGCCCAATATTTAAATACTTTACCTGAGACAGATTAGCTTCTAGCACCAAAGAACACTTAGTGCCAGGGGCACACGCCTTCCTCTCCTAGCTGTGCCTTTTCACATGCGTGCACACAATCACAATCTCATACATGCACACCTAAGTTCTTCCCCCTCTAACTATGACCCATCACATATGTGCACACAATCACACTGGTGTACATACATTTACATACACATACATTTACACTCACATGCATACGCACACACATTCATGTTAGCACACACACCATTGCCAATTAGCAAATACTATTTCAGCTATGAGCACCGCACGCATGGTCGGTTCTGCTGGCTATAGTCACAGAGCTTTAACTGGATTCTCCAGCTGATGCTACAGAAAAATATTATCGGCTCCATCACTGCTTGCTTCAGTGCTTCAATCCCTTTTGTACATCATTGTAAGCACCAGTATAACTAAGGGGGAGTATAAAAAATGTCTCTTTCATGAATAAAGAAAAATAAAGAAACATGAGGATCCACAGCAAAACTTGAAGAAGCAACCTCTTTCAATTATCTACAGTATAAGCCAGTTTAAAATCATCATTATCTGCACCTTAACCCTGAGTGAAGATGGAGATGGTGACTTTTTAATTGTTGGGCCCCAACAGCAGCTGCTATGCCTGCTACCTCAAAACAAATGGGGCTGTGGGTAACAATTATTACCATTATATCTCTCCATTCTAGGTCCGCCTAAGGCCGATTGTCATCGAAGTTAAACTTCCATCAACTTGAAATCACTCACCAGCTACATTTGTAATTGAGGTTTATCATATTTTTTTACCATAGAGCACTTCTGCGAATTCGTTTCGGGTATCTTGACCCTGAGTATTTCCAATAGTTTCATAGTTTTTAAGGTTGGAAGAAGATCCAAGTCCTTCAAATCCAACCTATAACCCAACAAGTTGATCCAGAGGAAGTCTGAGGCAGATGCTAACTGCCCCATATTAGGGGAAATATTCCTTCCTGATTCCATATCGGCAATCAGACAAGTTCCCTTGATCAAATCCCATCACAAATTGTAGAACTGATAACCTGTAATAATTTCTTTTTCAAAAAAGGCATCCAGACCCTCCTTGTACTTTTGTAGTGAGTCAACCATTACAAATTATAGTGCAGAGTTCATTAGTCTCACTGCTCTTACAGTAAAGAATCTGCATCTGTGAATATTATTTATCCTTATTTCCTTTAGGCGTAGAGGATGCCCACTGGTCCCTGTTGCAGGCCTAGGTATAAAAAGATCATTAGAATTATCTTGTCTCTTCATATATTTGTACATTGTAATAAGATCGCCCTTAAGCCTTCATGTTTCAAAACTGAATAACTCCAAGTTGTTAACCACAACTTTTGCCATATATCTATGACATATGAGACATTTGTTTAAATTATAGTTATACTTTTGGCCGTTTTACAATAAAATGGTCCATTGAGGACGCATTCAAGATTTGTTTATTTTTATCTCAGACGATATGTTGTGCTCTTTTTTATTACATTTTATTATATTAGACTTTGAAAGGTCATGGAACAGTCTGGTTTTAAGAGAACATAACAATAAAACACCAGAGACCTTGATGTTTAGCACCCCAAAAGAAAGAGAATTGACTTTTAGCGTAGCAACCCTCCTTAAATAATGTAAAATATCAAAGCAGATGGCACAGTAGGTGATGAGCAAATGTAACTGGAGGCCATTTTTATGCAGTACACAGCGTCCTTGGAACAAGGATTTTGTTAACACCAAGAATACAACGGCTGTTTTCATGTCTATGTTTTTACTATTGAAACAAACACCCTAATATATCGAAGTGACAGAAATATGGAAACTATTGTACCCGTACTAAAATATTTCTATTCAAACTTGAAGTTTGTAGGAAATTATGGACACTTCAGCAAAACAAAAGCTGCTAATCCTTTACCATAAGACACTTTATTTTTTAATTTACCATTGTATGAAAAGGGGAAAAATCTTTTATTAACACTACATTATAACCTAAACTGGTCACAGTCTCATTTAAAAGCATTGAATTAATCAGTACAACCCTTTTTGATCGTCTTTTAGGAAGATGACTAGAGATGAGCGAATCGGTTCATACTGGACAGTTAGTGTCTGGTGCTACACGCCGCACATAAGCTTCTCCCGGAAGTCTGTTGCAAAGATCGGAGATCCGGGGGAGGTCCAGGAGGAGAGAGAGTTTTCCAGCTAAAAAGTTCAGGCTCAGGTTCAATTTTGGTTACACTTCTGGTACCCAAACCGAACTTTGGAATAAAGTTTAGGTTGGGTACCAGAACCCAAACTTCTACGGGTCCCTAAAGATAACCTTTCATGGTGAGGTTGGGATGTAGTAGGAAGAGTTTAGTTCTAGGAGGAAGTCAAACATCGAAGCACCACAAGTGATACAGAAAGTTTTTATTACAGTAGATAGAAAGGCTTAAAATGGTGCAATGCCGTTATAAGGCATCTGTCGGCCATGTTTTACCTTCCAGTCTTGAATTGGCCTACCCATCTGCATGAATATGCAAAATTCAGCTCACAACGCAAACAATTAAATATATTCACTGTTTTTTCTCTTTAAATAAGAAACAATAGCATTTTATCATTTATCTGAAGGATACTTTTTTTACTTCTGGGGATGGGATCTCCACAATAGAGTAATGCTTCCCCATGCAAGTTTTTACTTAGGTCATTGTCTATGGGACTGATAAAGAAAGCCAAGATCTGTACTCCTCTACCTCTATCAGTATCATAGACAATGAATAGAGCAGTGTTGTGCATCTGGGACACTCACTCTATTCAAATCGGGGACTCCAAAGCCCTCTTCTCAAAATTAATTTGATCCCAAAGGATCAGAAAATTATTATGATGATAAGTTGATATGTTGGGTCTATTCTTATAATTTTTGTTATATTTCCAAATATTTTCTAGTATGTAAATACTGTGTAGCTGATCTAGCACTGATATGGAATTATATTCTTGTAACTAGATATGAGCGGGCCCATGGAAGTTTGGATTCTGTTACCCAACCTGAACTTTATTCAATAGTTCAGTTCGGTATCAGAACTGTACCCAAACTTGAAACAGAACCCGAACTTCATTGAAAATAATGGTGACCTGAACTTTTGAGCTGGAAAATACTCTCTCTCTGTCTCTGCAATGGACTTCACCCAGAACTCCGAACGTTGCAACGGATTTCCTGGAGAAGGCGTTTAACAACTAAATTTTAAGTTCAGGCATGTTCATCTCTACTTGTAATGCTATTTTTTTGCATTTCTTTAATTTGGATGTCGATTTTAGGCTTCCAGAAACCTATGTACTTTAAGTTTTATATGGAAAGAGACAGCCTTTTTTTTCATAGAGCTCCATTTTACTGCTCTGGAAACAGAAGTGGGTACTTTTTTTAAAGGGAATCTGTCAACAGGTTTTTGCTACCTCATCCAAAAGCAGCATAAAGTTGGAAAAGAGACCCTGATTCAAGCGATGTGTCACTTAGTTTACTGGGTGCAACGGTTGTGATGCAATCAGAGTTTTTAGATGTAGCATGTGGCAAAGTTCAGAAAGCTAACTCCGCCCACACCACAGTTTTCTATGTACATTGTCTATGGACAGTGCTCAGCTTATCATAGGAGGGGGCGTGGTCATTCCAGGTCTCATGTACACTGAAGTCCAGGCAGTGATAATCTCCTGGTGATAAAACATTCACTGTATGAAAACAACAGCACATAGCCTAATAAGTGACACCTTCCTGAATTCAGTGTCTAAGCCCTTACCTCATTTTGCCCTCAGATTATATAGCAAAAACCTCTTGACAGATTAATTTAAGCTTATAATATGGCAGCTTACATAGCACAGAGGTATCAAACAAGAGAGCTCATGTTGAATAGGCCCTAATGCAGTATGCACAAAGCAAATCAGACATTGTACATATTGAGTCCACATTATAAACTTGCATTTCACATGAGGAAAGTACTTGCTGCATGTTTTGTCTTCCATCTTCTCAGCATAGTGCATTATATATGATACTGAGCATTGAAAATGACAGCTCACCCTTTTTAAGTCGAATTACTATGATTTAAGAAACAACTATATATTTAGTTATATGAGCCTGCACTTTTAAAACCACAATTTTGCGCTCTGGGAAATTAGAGTTTTGCAGAAAACATACATTTATGGAGAACTCAACCAGACAAACAAACTACCAGCACTCCTTTGACATTTGCTTAGCACGTACTGTAAAAACAAGCAGTAAAATCAAAGTAAAGGTAAATGTTTCATTGGCTTCACAAAAGAACAACTAAAACGTGTTCCGCATGATAATGCCGGTGTTTGTATATTTTACGGCAATGTTCAAGAGAGGAAAAAAATGACTGAAACCCTTTCTAAAGTCCGTGTTACTGTAGTTTCGAGGCAAATCTGAAATCTATGTTTGCACAAGCAAAATGAATGGATGAAAAGTGGAGTAATTGTCGTAAAGCCCCTACTAAACAAATGGTTAGAACATATTGATTTTTTTTTCCCTTTGTAATTTGTCGCAATAGATATCATTTATAATATTAGCCATGATATTTACTTTACAGATGAAGTAGAGTAGATCAACAGAAATGGTAATGTGGTCATTAGTGACTTTAGAAGTGGAAAGAGCCATATATATGACAAATTAGAAAATTGCTTATTGATCTACTCTCCGAAATAAAAAGGGTGGATATTATTCATTTACAGATAAATTATAGAAATATCCACTAATTGTTCTGTAAATATGAATCAATTATACCATTAGACATCTTAAGAAATATTGAGATGGTGCAGTGTGAAAAGTTTGGAAGCCCAGCCATCCGCCTAGGGCTTAATTTAAGCCATAGTGCTTGTTTTACCTATAATTAGTGATGAGCGAGCATGCTCACCCAAACATCTCAGTACTCGAGATGCTCGGAGCTCGCCGAGTACTTGCGCGATGCTCGGGCGGGAGCTCGGGTCCCCGTTCTGCATGTCTGGTGCTATTTAGAGCACCAATCATGCAGGGATTGTCTGCCACTCACTGTAATGCCATAGCCATGCACAATACCTGGCCACAGCCTATATTCTGTCACTGAAGCTGTGCCCCTCCATAACTGAGAAGTTCTTGCTGACACCGGGAGCAGCTGATCGGCAGGGGTGCTGGGTGTCGCACCTTCACTGATCAGACATTGATGACCTATCCTAAGGTAGACCATCAGTGTTAAAGTCCTGGACAAACCCTTTATAAATAGGGGTGGACCTTTTCTTCACAGTTTACAGATTTTTTTTATCTCCTTGTGATGGCGCCATATAAGAAGGTAGAACTTGTTTTTGTGTACCTTTAACAGATGACAGGTGATTGTTGGACAATCCCTTTAACTGTAGCTGTGTGAAGAAATTGAAGCATTACTCACAGCACCTGTTTTTTTTTCTGAATGGAAAGAGAAGTTGACATCTGTTGATGGCCATCATGACAGCTCCTCACTTATGGCCAAAACACAAGAGCTATAAACAGTACAAGAAATGTGATTTTCCGAGGGCTGTTCAACCCTATTTTCTTAATTGCTAGAGCTGAGATGGCCAGTAATTTGTGCCATTAGATTGCATTGTGGAAATGTTGTAGATGTAGTTTCCTAATAAACAAGCAAATATTTGCTATCTCTGAACCTGAAATAACAGTATTTTGGGGCTTTTTTGGGTGTCAAATACAAAAAATGGTTGATCAATCCCTTCTCTGAAACGTTACTACTCGGAGGTCACTAAGTAAATAAGGATTTTGGTTTGTAAGGGAGTAAGAGTGTTTTATTTTGAAGAAAATATAACACGTCTAAGGGTGGGGAGAGGCAACCACCAAGATCTGCAGCTAAAGGAGCATCATTTAAAGGGGATGATCCATCATGGAACCTTTGGGAACCGTCTTCTATTAGTCAAACGGAGTTGCTTCAGCAATACGTTCCAATTTTGGAAGACGGAGCATGACTATTATTTGAATAAGAGCCATCGTGGGCATAGATACCAAGATATCAGGCGTAGCACCTACAGTGGGTGTTAGCACTACTTAGACAAGAGGTTCAGATATTGATGAATACATAAGGAGCATATACCATTTATTGCAGCTTTATAAATCATCCCTTGTCGGTAGCATTACTTTTTACATAATTTATGTGCTGTCATATTGGTTTCTCCCTGAACTGCGACATTGTATATACATTATACCAATATTTTTTGTTCCAATGCTGCAAGGTAACAGGTATATGATGACCTTTTTTTCTACATTGGTTTACATAATTATTGTCCTGTATATTACTGATTACATGGAACCCATTAACTGCGACCTCACTGTAGTCTCTTCCTTGACCTGTGACATTCCTTGGGCATTAGCACACTGTTGTGACATCATTGTGTGCATAATCTATGTACTTGACAAATTTCTATCTACATATTGTCCAGCATTATCACTGTACTGTACCACCAATGGGCACATTGTCCCAAAATTGTTATATTACTGTGAGCATTATCCTAGTACTATACCACCCAAGAGAAAATTGTCCCACTTTTGTGTTATTATTACTGAGGATATTATCCCTGTAGTATTCCACCAATGGGAACATTATCCCAATATTGTGATATTACTGTGAGCATTATCCCTGTACTGTACAACCAAAGTGCACATTGTCCCAATATTTTGATATTACTGTGCACAAAGGGCTCATTTTACCAATATTGTGATATTACTATACATATTATCCCTGTACTGTACTACCAAATGGCGCATTGTCCCAATATTGTAATATTACTGTGAGCATTATCCCTGTACTCTACAACCAATGTTCACATTGTCCCAATATTGTGATAATACGGCACACAAAGGGCACATTGTCCCTATATTGTGATATTACTGTGAGCATTATCTCTTTACTGTGACCTCAGTATGAGCATCAGCCCTGGATGATGAAATATCTTATTCCTGTGTGTTAAGAAGACTAACATAGTAATTAAGTTGACATTTTCCCATCTCAAGTTGGGCTATTTTGCTCCATGGTGATTTCTTACACCCCTGAGTGCCAGGTAATCCCATATTTTCTTGGGCATGACAATAGAGCGGAGGAAAATCTGATATAAAAGTATTTCTATTTTTAACCATGAGCTTTATTTTAAAGAAGCCCTCCCATGAAGTTTGATTTTTCAAAATCTGTGTATATGTATATGTAATGCAGTGTGTGTTAATATATTGACCAACTGCCACTTTCTATGGGATCCAGCGCTGCTCCACTGCTCTTCTCAGTGATGTCACCGCTCTTCAGACCCTACGGGTCACTTTATGCTCCATGTGTGAGCCGGAAGTCTCTTTTACACTGTAAGTCTATGTAGCCTTGTTGTGACTCTCCATAGGCTTGCATTGTAAAAGTGACTTCCGGGGCGCACAGTGCAACTTGGAGAGTCTGAAGAGTGGTGAAATCAATGAGAAGAGGAGTGGAATGGTCCTGGATACATGAGAGAGTGGTGATAGTTGAATATATTAACACATAAACACTACATACACATATACACAGACTTCATAGGAGAGCTTCTTCAATGTGGTCAAACCACGGCTGTATGAATAATTTGACTTTATTTAAATCTTTCTGTCATTTGTTAGACTGGTGTGCCATATGCTCATAGAATTCATAGGCATTCGTGTATGTATATTTGTTTATCACCGGCCTCGTACACATATAATATATTTCAAACTCTACATGGTTGCTTTTGTGATTCTGTAAACTAGCTGTCATGTCAAATATTTCTGCAATTTTTTTTTTCAATGGAATTATTTTTAGGCAATGGCATTGTAGAACATAAATCCAGAAGGTGACCAGCACTGTAATGCAGGCCCTGTATCCAGGCATAGGAAGGAACTTTTCCATCCTTTGAAAGCACACATTTTATATTTATGATGTAATTATCTGACTTAACAGCAGGGCATTCAATTATACATATCTATATGGAAAGAACAGTGGAACCTATATAACATACCCTACTAGTCAACAGAAGGTTCAATTTTCTATATCCAATCGTAAATGGAATGCAGTACTTCCAGTCAATTTCACTGAACAGTATGACAGGAAAAGCCACAAGTATCAAAAATGACAAGTAGAAATGTCAAGAATTCTTGATTCATGACACATAAATGGTATTGCAAAAAAAGGGCCCGCTGAATT
The DNA here is from genome assembly GCF_046119375.1 of Phyllobates terribilis. NCBI lineage: Eukaryota > Metazoa > Chordata > Amphibia > Anura > Dendrobatidae > Phyllobates > Phyllobates terribilis. The sequence continues at coordinate 249,773,407 of NW_027362769.1, read as the reverse complement.
CATATTATATGTATTTTTTCAGTTGAAACAGACGCCTTAGGTAAGAGAATATTCTTAATGCGTTTCCATCAATCATTTGAAAAGTTTATCACCAGAAATATAATTTTGAAGTCTCAAGTTTGTTTTGAAAAGTTCCCAGACAAATTCACTTTTGCCTTATAAACGGAAGCTGTTTAAATATTCATTAAAAGATACGTCATGATATGTACTTTGTGGGCTTTTTTTTTTTTATCCACATTTATATTGTGAGTCCTGAGCTGCAATGCAGCTTTTTCTTTCAAGTGTGGATGGAATTCAAGTAACAAGTCTCAGCAGTTTTCTCTTGTACAGGGAAAATCCTTCACACAAATATAATGAATAGAAATTGTTGTTTTTAGAGCTATATATTTGACTGTTTATTCTTTATTATTATTATTTTTTTTTTTTAAATCCGCTGAACTCATGTATTTTTTTTCTCACTTTTTTTCTTACTGTTTATCCCAGCATACTTTTCCGCAGTTGGAGACGGAATAGATTATTTTTGTTTGTCTGCTCTATAAGAGGCAATATATGCATCCATTATGTTTTGAAGTGTATTATGAACCTTACCAATAAAAACAGAAAGTCCTTTCAAGAGACTGCCGCTGCTGAAATATTTAAGATATTTGCTAATGTTTCGGAGGAGGGAGACAGCAAGGAAAGCTATTTCTTATACCTTTTGTTTACATAGAAGGTCAATTACAAAAATAAAATATTCCTTGATTCGTTCGTCTTGCAACTTTTTATTAAGGTATGCTGCTCTGTAAATCTTATTTTAATACAATCATACAATTTCTTCTGCAAACTATAAATATACCGAGACTGCAGATCTGCATATCATCTACAGCAGAGGTAACAGTGAAAGTACAGCCAGGTGACAAGCTTCCATGGTTGACATTTCATTAAGCAACAAATCATAGACAAAAGTAGACCCCTCATCTTCAAAGCTATCCTGTCACCTGTTACTCCTGGCATGCCTGCTTTGATCTTCTGTTATATGTCTATAGCAATACTTTTTTACATCCCTGCCGGATCAACTACTGTCTTTCATATTAAACTTTGTACGCCTAAAGCTTATTCACTTGGTGCAACTGATTTGTTTAAAAAAAAAAAGATATTATATTGTTACTAGATTTGGAAAATCATTTTTGAAACAGTTGGACATCAGATGCCCTGAATAGCCTGGATTACAGCATGGGCAAATGAATCAATTGCTTCAGGGTTTCCAACATTAATGCTGTTTTCAAGCTTTAAAAAATTGCACTTGAATCTACTTACATTATTAACTTATGCAACTTGCTAAAGTCTCAGAATTATGGAAATCACTTGATTGATAAACATAATAATTATATGCAAATAATGAAAGATGTGGAAAAATGTAAAGCATCTCTATTTATTCAGTATCGAGTATGAGTGCCACACGTAGAATTACATGGACTTACACACCCTGGCTGCTATCAATGATGGATCCAGACTCCATTGCCATCTTGCTGTCCATCACTATAGCCTCTGAAGTCAATGGAGCACCTGTAGGTGACCATCTTTCTTGCAGCCCATTGTCCTGCAAACACCTTCTGAAGGTCTGTGTAGACAATGTATTACACATTAGGCTTGGTATGTAATGTCCAATTTCACTTGCTGTTTAGAATGAATTAATAATTTCTCTAAAATATCTTATGAGCTGTTCTTCAACACGATGCCAGGTCACATATTTTTCGTGCTCCTGTGAGTAGGGTCTGTGACCCAATTGTGCTACCATGACCTGCAGGGTGTCCGGACTTGTCTCCATTAAGTACATCTGGTACGTCATTGGTTGGCTATGCAAAGAAGCTGCCAGCAGCGGACCTTGATGATTTGTTGCCCAAGAGCATTCTGAATGGCAGAAAATTTCTTAGACAACCGTTAATAACCTCAATGATAGTAGCCAAGGTGTGTAAGTGCATGTTCTTTTTCAAGTGGTGTCCTATGCTCGATAATGAATATATCATGATGTTTTAAAAATGATGCTTCCGTTGTTTCATCATCTGCATAGCGTTCATATGTGTATTGGTACTGTGATATCCATAATGCCAATGCTTTGGCTTTTGGGTTTTTCAATTTCAATGTTAAAAAGGATAGTTAAGCTTGAAAGATGTGACTGTTAGCACATGTCTGGAGTTACTTGTAAAGGGGATTAAAGGAATTGTCCACTACCTGGACAATCCCTTCCTAAATGAAGTAGTCCCCCATGTAAAATAACAATGTTTGCATTGGGTCTGTCGGGGATTGTGTGGCTGACCCGGCACCGACATAGTTGGAACAGCACTGCTGCTAGTGGTATTGGGTATTTTTAGTTTGTATGAGTCACTACTTCAATTAAAAATGGGTTGTCTCCTTAACAAACTGGCATGAAAATGCTAAATGCACAACATTTTTGAACAATTATGACTTGCAAAAAAAATGTTAGGACTATTCAAAGCTTTTACAACAGAATTCTGGTGACATTGCTTTGATAAATCCATCCCCAATAGTCTAGGCTAATACTCCATTAGTGTGTATTCCCAGAAAGGAACTTGATTATTCCTAGAGAATGTGGAATCTGAGATTAGGGAAAGTTTTTGAATGTTTTCTGTCATTATCATAATTGTTAAGAAAAAAATAAAAAAATAAAATCTTATACAAACGATACATTTAATGAGATATATAGACTGTAAAATGCAGAAAATACTAGTAGGATTAATACCAGATGGTTGGTGGGTAGAAGGTGTGGCTATTACAGATTTAGGGCATTAGGGCCCGCAAAGCTTAAAGGGTTCTCCAGGAATGTAATAATGACCTATCTTTAAAAGAATAGGCGCTGACGTACAGTTCTTGGCATCAGTCGCTATATATTGAGCAGAGCTGTGCTGTACACCTCTAGACAATGTTTGGCTGTCACTGGTACTAATAACAGATGATCGGTGGATCGGTGAGGGTTCTGGATGTGGGAACTCACCATAGATCTGATGTAGATGACCTAGACTAATGGTAAAATTGAATGAAAAAATGAAAAAAAGGAGGGAACAGTCATCATCACATAATGTAATTTAGTGTCACACCCCTACACAGCATACATAATCTTCTAGAAAAATTTAGGTAATCAAAATTAGATGTTCCCCTTTAAGTCTCACCTAGTGTCATCAAATGTTTAGAATTTCTCTCCATATAATATTTCCAACATTTTCACGAATACGCATGTCATTATATTTTAAGAAATAGAATTGGCTGGTATCTTAGGTATATGTCGATTTATCAAGATGATTGGAGTAAAAAGGCGAGGAAAGTTAAGCATATTCCTAAACAATGGTGGCTTACCCACGGCACTAAAAATTAGCTTTCAGTTTGATTAATACTGTTATATGAGGTCATAAATACTTGCAGTACAAAAGGTTAATGTAGTGTGAAGGGTTGTAAAACATGGAGAGCAGCCCGCTAGATCATGACGAGACATTTGCTCCAGCTTTTATATGAGTGGCAATGTTTATAGTCTGTGCAAAGGGTCTGTCAACGATTAAACTATATTTGTTCATTTATTGTACTATTATTTAGTGCTTTTTAACTGCATAAGTTTGGATTTCCAAGAACAGTCGTAGAAGTAATCTAAGCGAAGACTCGCAATTCAGTTTAATTTCTGCTTTGTGTGGTAAACTAAATAATTGAACATTTTCCATATTAATCCTCCGGAATAAATATTTATGAATTTCTGAAATGGGCAATGAAGAGAATGTCTACGCTTTCTTGCATCAATTGTAATTTAAATTAAAGCGGAATTGACATTATTATAAAAAGGGTTATGAATTTAAACTGGCTAGAGAAATAGCGGGCACGATCCAGCGCAAATGGCTACTCAGCTTGATTTTGGATAATCTGTTGATCTACTGTCATAGGTCAAGTAATGAAAGCCTGGCATCGAATAGTGACCTTTTATTTCCATGTGAAGAGTAGTTTTCTACAATAATGAGACTTTTTTCACAGCATGAAACTGATCTGGCAAGTCCACTCAGCAGTAGGTTGTGTCAACACAACTCCTACAACAAAAGGGGCTTTACATACGTGACATGAACCAACTTCACAGGGAAAAATGATGGAGAGAGTGGTACTTGTTCGCCTTGAGCTGAAGACAGATATTGGAAGATTAAAAGAACTCCAGACAGGATTGATTTGCTAAGAAGGTGCTATTCACTTTGTTCTTGACATTTATTTTGTATGGGGAAGTAACTTTTTCCACATTCCCGGTATAAATCTCTCATACTGAAATATACTGTAGTTCTCGATGTTCAGGGCCGGTGGTGTAAAGTAAATGATAGAACCAGCATATTTAACCAGGGCTGGATTCTGCTTCTGTGACTTATAGTACTCAATGAACATTACTATTTCCGCTATTGTAGAAGTGTTGTATTTTTGCTTTTTTTTTTCAATTAAAATAATATCTTGCATTGAAAACAAAAAGAATTGACAATATTTGGAAAGAGCAGCATGTATGCAGAATTAAACATGTATAGAATATTAGGCGATCACTGGGACTACGAATTGCAAGCAGAACTTACATGCCAGTAGAGTATGTCATTGTTGGTAGACTATAAAAAAAGACGGGCAAGTGACCACAAGAGCATTACACTGGATTGATAGCGGATAGAAGTCTAAAACATTTCAGGTTCCTCTTTTTAATGGAGTTCAAACTATTTTCAATTCACTTTACATGAATCTCTAAAGATGCACATTAGCTGTCAAAGATTTGAGAAGGATCTAACATGAAGTGACCAAGAACTCATTATCTTCCAGTGCTGTCATATTCCCGAACTGCAACCTTTCTGGAGGCCCAAAAGTGCAAGGTGTTCAGTGCTTAACCCTACAATGCGTATTGGGGGCCTTTTAGGCCCCGGTGCTTACTTTTTTGCTATTATCTGCAAAATTACTTTAGTTAGAATTTTGAAACTCTAGGTATTCCTCAAGTATGTCGTTGTTGGTAATATCCAGTTGTTCAAAAAATTTTTTTGATAGGCATTTTGGTGTAACAATGCATTTTTGGGGAAAACCACATCTGTATGGAACGGGGGCCTTTTAGGCCCCTGCAATTTTTATCATGTACTCAGCACTGTTTGTATCTCAAGTTACTTTATTTGTAGTCAGGGTTGCTGGTGGGGGGGGGCAGGGGGTGGATCATGCCATGTGAGGATGTCATGTGATTTTGGGAGGGAGTGATAAGGCCATGACATCATTGCAGGTTCTTCTGAACACAGTAATGAGCTGTGTAGACAGTACTGAGGACAGTATACACTGTGAGCTAATTGCTGAAGGACCTGTGATGATATGATGTTGGGAGGAAGTCTGACTCATTTTCAGTCTCTTTGTTTCTATAAGAAGCTTGCAAAGGGTAGAGCTTGTGAGCCACAAAAATCCAGAGAATAGTACACCACCTAAAAGAAAGTATAAAAGGTAAGAGCTGCTGAGGGTGAGAGGAGGAAGGGGGCACTTTACCCTTACAGTGTGTCACACACAAGCAAAGAGTGGACAACCCTGATTGTGTTCATTGTTTTATCTTTAAGCTTGCTAACATCTAGTCAGCAATGGCACAGTCTTCCTCCAAGCATTTGACTGACCAAGAGATTGAAGCAATTATGTTTCAAAGTGATGATGAAAGTGAACTATCTTTGTCCGATGAAGAGTACCTGCCACCAGCTAATCAAACATCCTCATCCAGTGATTCTTCTGATGATGAAGAAGTGGATCCAGTGGATCCTGAAGAATTGATAAGTAGAACATCCAAAACAAATGTTTTTTGGGACAGTAATCCTTCATTAGTCGGACATACTCCAATACATAATATTGTGAGACATGCTCAAGGAGCTGTGGGAAGTCCCAGGTACTTTTCCCCTAAAGACGTATTCTGTACTTTTTTTTCTGACAATATTGCAGAAGAGGTCCTTTTATGTTCAAACCTAGAAGGAAGATGTATCGCTTCTGCAAAAGTCCTGGAAAAATATCTCAAAAGAGGAACTTTATGCATATGTTTGACTTTTACTGCTGGCAAGGAGTCAAAAATCATATGATGTTCCAATCAGTGAATTATTTCTGGACCCACTTTCTGATCCACACTATAAAGCGACAATGGCAGTGGACAGATATGAGGAAATTAGAAGAAACATTCGACTTGATGATAAGCGAACTCGTGCAGCGAGGTTCCAAACAGACAAATTAACCCCTATCAGTTATATCTGGAACACATTTATCAAAAATTGCACCAAACTTTACAATCCTAGTACTAATGTTACATTAGATGAGCAACTTGTATCCTTCAGAGGACGTTGCAAGTTCATACAATACATGCCCAGTTAGCCAGCCAAGTATGGAATAAAAATCTTCTGGATGTGTGATTCTGCAAATTATTATTGCATAAATGGGCTTATCTACTGTGGCAAAGAAGTTGATGCACCAGTACAGAAAGATGTAGGGTCTGAGATTGTGAAAACACTTTCTATACCTGTTAGGTGTCAGGCATTTGCTGGATCTGAAATTGAGTCAGAATCATCTGTGGATTCTGTGGTCTCCCATTCTGGTCCAGCTGGGGCAGATGCTGCTCAGCATCGCTGTCGGTCCCAACATCTAGCTAGTGCACGAGATGTACAAGCTGTCTCTTGGGTCTTTGTTCCTAGTAGCGTTCAGCATAGGTTTCAGAGGGGAACAAGGCTGCTACAGCCTAAGTCCAGGGTGCACTGCACGCACTGAGCATGCCCGTGACATGGCGGACCGTGATTGGTGGTTTGGTGTCAGCTGATCCGGTGACCTGGTACCGCATGATTGGCCATGGGTGACGTCATCAGTAGTGCGACCAATAATGCAACTGTGGGCAGGGCTAAGTCTTTAAATAGCCCGACCACAAGCATGGCGGTGCGCCCTGATCATTCCGTTTTGGTTGTGTTCTTGTGTGGACACTTGTCTGTTTGGGCTCCACGTGCTCCCTAGCTGCTCTCTCCGTGACCTGCTGATGCCATAGTTCGCTCGGCTGATTAGCACAGGTCGCTTAGGCAGGCTCCATGTGCTCCCTAGCTGCTCTCTCCGTGACCTGCCGATGCCGGAGTTCGCTCGGCTGATTAGCACAGGTCGCTTAGGCAGGCTTAGATGTGCTTAGGCAGATAGTTCCCATCTGGCAGTCTGGCTCCGGCAAGGGGGTTGCTATACACCCTGAGCAGATTGCGGGTTCCGTATCCCTGGCACCGCCTGTTAGCCACTTGGAGAGTTACTCTGCAGACCGGTCACACACCGGCTGGGAGCACGTACACTCCGGCACTAGTCACACACACTTCCTAGCACCTGCTGCGTAGTGTCTGTGCAGTCAACAGAGCAACGGCTACGTTATTTGTCGCACATCTCCCGTGCAGTTAAAGGAGATAGTGCGAATCCTTTTCCCATCCCGGTGTGTGGTAACACTGGAGGGATTTATACTTTGTTTGTGGTTTTACATTCTTACCCGGTGGGTGTTCGGCCACAGTCTTCTAGGCTGCATCATGGACCCCGGGTTCGGTTGCTTTCCATTTTTAATAAAGTTGTTGCAACCGTCCCCTTAACAGTACCAATATACAATTCAGGTAGAAACATTACCATGGACAGTTATTTTACAAATGTTGCACTGGGCAATTTTCTGCTTGAAAAAGCTGTTATACTTGTTTGTACTATGAAGCCAAACCGACGAAAAATTCCTCAAGCAATGAAACACAATCCACAGCGAGCACTTTATGAGTGTGTCTTTGGTTTCAACAACAAAGCAACACTGGTATCTTACAAGGCGTAGAAGGAGAAATTTGTTATATTACTCAGTACCATGCATTATGATTGCTATTAGAACCCTCCTGTTTGTTTTTTCCATCTTGTGTTTTGCGGTCACGTGACCATCTGCCTTTCTATTCCAGCTCCGCCTTTTTGGCTGTGTTGGACTTCAGTGTTTTTTGACTGTTTTGCTAGCCAGGTGCTTCGGTGCCTTATCTCTCAGTTCGCTTGGTCATGTGACGTCTAGTACCTTTTTGTCAAGTTTATCTTTTGTTTTCTGCAACAACTTTCTCTGTTCAGGAGGTGTCCCATTTTTGTTCCAGTCCTTAGTTCTTTTATGGACCCCTTCTCTTTATTCTATAGGTCTTCGTTCAGACTAGCATAGGACTAAGGCAGGTCTGTTCGCTAGGAACAGGCAGCCCACTACATCGTAGGGATTCAGCTTAGTCTTACTGTAGGGAAAGCTTTCACCTTCTTTCCTTAGTTTTTGTTTGCAGATCATAACAGTAAGTCCAGCCCAAAAAAAAATAAAATTTAAGGAAATATTAATACGGGGATCAGTATGGCTTCCATCCAGGATTTGGCTCAACGCTTGCAGGGGTTGACTCTGGAGGTGGCCGAGCTCCAGCAACAAGTGAGTATCTGTTCCGGAGCGCATTTTGTGGAACCCAAGGTAGGACTGCCGGATGTTTTTTATGGTAAACAGCAAGATTTTTATTCCTTTAAAAATGCTTGTTTGTTATATTTTCATTTGAGACCAAGGTCCTCTGGGATTGAATCACAGCGCATTGGTTTTATTATGTCTCTTTTGCGCAATGAACCAAAAGGGTGGGCCTTTTCTCTTCAACCTAATGATCCATGTTTGAGGTTGGTAGAAGAGTTTTTTTCTGCTATGGGTCTATTATATGACGATCCTGATTGAATCTCATCTGCTGAGGCAGAACTCAGGCGTTTGAATCAGGGGTCAGATGATACTGAGATTTATTGCACACACTTTAGAAGGTGGGCTTCTGAAGTCAGATGGAATGATCCTGCTCTGAAATGTCTATTTCTTGCTGGTCTGAGTGAAAGGGTTAAGGATTTGCTAATAGCATTCCCTGCACCAGAGACTCTGCAGGATGCCATGCAATTAGCTGTTCGTGTGGATAGGAGGCTGAGATCTAGGCAGAATGAGGTAAAGACTCCTGCAATGCCAGGTCATAGTCCCCAGAAAATCTGCTCAGATGGTGGATAACCAATGGAGGTTGGGGCGATGTCGCTCCGCTCTCAGGAAAGAGACCGGAGGTTCGCCGAGGGATTGTGTCTTTATTGTGGTAAAGCTGACCATTTGATTTAGCGTTGTGAGCTTCGGATAAGTAAAGAAAAAAAAAGGTCAGGTACGCCCGTAGAGCTTGTTTATGCTCTGCAGGAGTATTTCTTTCAGGGAGTACTACTTTGCTGGAAAATTTGATTAAATTTCAGGTATTTGTGGATTGTGGTTCAACACTTAATGTGATTGATAAAGGGTTTTTGGAAAAACTTAAATTGAAATCCAAACCTTTGTCATCACCTATTTCTGTGATTGCAATTGATAATACTCCCTTGAAATGTATTACTCACTATCAATGGTCTTCATCATGAAATTTTGGACTTGGTTGTATTAGATAATTTACCCTCTCCGGTGGTTCTAGGATTGCCGTGGTTAGAACTGCACAATCCTTTGCTGGACTGGTCTACTAATATGATTAAGTCTTGGAGTCCGAAATGCTATGATAAATGTTGTAACGGTCGCATTGCGGCTGTGGGAAAAGGGGAATTACCTGTACCTATTCAAGATTTTTGGAGGGTTTTTTCAGAGGAGTCCCAAGTTTTACCTCCTCATAGATATTATGATTGCGCCATTGAGTTTATTCCAGGAGCTACTCTTCCCATGAGTCGCTTGTTTAATCTAACTATCCCTGAAAGAAAGGCCTTGGAGGAGTACATACAGACTCGCCTGGCTGCTGGTCACATTAGGTCGTCTAAGTCGCCTGTGGCAGTTGGATTTTTCTTTGTTAAAAAAAAGGATGGGGGTTTGCGTCTGTGTCTGGATTTTCGTGAAATTAATAAGATTACCATATGCAATTCCTACCCATTGCCGTTAATTCCTGACTTGTTTAACCAGTAAGTGGGGGCCAAGTGGTTCTCTAAAATTGATCTCCGGGGGGCATACAATTTGTTACGAGTGAAGGAGGGTGATAAGTGGAAAACTGCTTTTAACACTCCGGTAGGTCATTTTGAGAATCTGGCGATGCCTTTTGGTCTTACCAATGCACCTGCATTTTTTCAGAACCTTATTAATGATATCTTGAGACCTTTGATTGGTAAGAATGTGATTGTGTGTTTGGATGACATTTTGATTTATTCGCCACATCTGGAGTTCCATTGGCAGAGTGTACGAGAAGTTTTGCAGTTATTGAGTGATAATTCTCTCTTTGCTAAGCTTGAGAAATGTGAGTTCGCTGTGCTGAAAATTTGTTTTTTGGGCTACATTGTCTCCAGCGAGGGCTTTTAGATGGACCCGGTAAAGGTTCAGGCAGGAATGGCCTAGGCCTATTGGTTGGAAATCTATACAGAGATTTTTGGGTTTTGCCAATTATTACAGGAAATTCATTAAGAATTTTTCTGTAATTGTTAAACCTCTAACCAATCACACCAAAAAAGGTGCGAATAAGGTCCAATGGACTACTGAGGCCATTGAAGCGTTTAAGCATCTCAAAGAGAGTTTCAGTTCAGCCCCTATCCTTATGCAGCCTGATGAGACCAAGCCTTTTTTGGTCGAGGTCGATGCTTCATCGGTGGGGGACAGAGCAGTTTTGTCTCAGGAGAATAGGGATGGAGTACATCCTTGTGCCTTCTTTTTGAAAAAATTTTCGGAAACCAAAATTGAATTATAATGTTGGAAATCAGGAGTTGCTGGCTATTAAACTCACGTTTGAACATTGGTGTCATTTTTTGGAAGGCACTAGATTTCCTATTCAAGTTTTCACAGATCATAAGAATTTGATCTATCTGGATGCTGCCAAGCGCTTGAATTCCCATCAAGCTAGGTGAGCACTTTTTTTTTCTCGGTTTCAATTTTCTGCTACCTATATCCCTGGTACTAAGAATGTTAAAGCTGATGCTTTATCTCGCAGCTTCTCTTCTCAGTCGGTGCCGAGGAGGAGAGCATTTTACAGAAAGGAGTTGTGGTGGCGGCATTGGACTCCGTTTTAGAGAATGGGATTCTAAAAGCTCAGGATGATGCTCCATCTAACACTCCCCATGGGAGGTTGTTCGTGCCTAGAACCTTTAGGAGAGACTTGTTTGTGGAGTGTCATGAGTCTCGGTTGGCAGGTCATCCAGGAATTTCTGAGACTAAGAGACTTATCAGTCTCAGTTTTTAGTGGCCTCGATGGCAGAAAGAAGTCATTAAGTTGGTGCATCAATGTATGGTGTGTGCTAGGTCAAAGGCTTCACATACTCCTGCTGCGGGGTTGCTTTGCCCTCTGGAGGTTCCTAGTGTGCCTTGGACGCATCTCACAATGGATTTTATTACTGATCTGCCCTTGTCCAATGGTTTTACTGTCATCTGGGTGGTCGTGGACCGTTTTAGTAAGATGTGTCATTTGGTTCAATTCATTAAGTTGCCCTGCATCAAGACACTTGCTAAGGCATTTGTTAAGGAGTTTGTCAAGCTTCATGGCGTTCCCATGGATATTGTTTCTGATAGAGGACCTCAGTTTGTGGCTCGCTTTTGGCGTGCTTTTTGTGACTGGTTGGGAGTCCATTTGTCATTTTCGTCTGGGTATCATCCTGAATTTAATGGACAGACTGAAAGAAAGAACTAGGATATAGAACAGTTTTTGCGATGTTTTGCGGTGGACAATCAAGAGGTGTGGTCTGAGTTTCTGCGTCTCGCAGAATTTGCTCTTAGCAATTATACATCCTCCTCAGCTGGGGGTTCTCTTTTTTTTTGTTGTACTAGGAGACATCCGTCTTTTGGTTCGTTCTCCAAATTGGGGTCGGCGGTGCCGGAGGAGGAGAATTTTTCTGGTGATTTGGAGAGTTTGGACTAATGTAAGTTGCAACCTTCAAGAGGCTAACAAGAAGTCCAAGAAATATTTTGACAGGAAACAAAAGGAGGTATTGTTTACTGTGGTCCTCAAGGAACCTGCAGTTGAGAATTCCCTCTAAAAAACTGGGTCCTAAGTTTGTGGGTCCATTTAAAGTGCTTCAGGTTGTTAACACATCTGCGGTTAGGTTGGATGTTCCTACTTCCTGGAACATTAATCCTGTGTTTCATGTTTCCATGTTGAAAAAGGCGGATATATCTGATAGGGATGAAACTGTCTCAAGTTCCTCCTGTGGTGGAAGACGGCGAATATGAAATTTCACGTATCTTAAATTCTAGATGGCATAGAGGGAGAATACAGTATCTCATCTCCTGGAAGGGTTTCGGTCCCGAAGATAACTTCTGGGTAAGGGTGGATGATATCTCTTCTACTAGGCTTGTTAGAGCTTTCCACAAGAGGTTTCCGGATAGGCCTGGGCCTAGAGGATCCGGAGGATACTTTTAAAAGAGGGGGTACTGTTAGAACCCTCCTGTTTGTTTTTTCCATCTTGTGTTTTGCGGTCACGTGACCATCTGCCTTTCTATTCCAGCTCCGCCTTTTAGGCTGTGCTGGACTTCAGTGTTGTTTGACTGTTTTGCTAGCCAGGTGCTTCGGTGCCTTATCTCTCAGTTTTCTTTGTCCTGGGACCTCTAGTACCTTTTTGTCAGTTTGTCTTTGGTTTTCAGCAACAACTTTCTCTGTTCAGGTGTCCCATTTTTGTGCCAGTCTTTAGTTCTTTTAGGGACCTCTTCCATCCATTCTATAGGTCTTCGCTCAGACTAGCCGAGGACTAAGGCGGGTCTGTTCGCTAGGAACAGGCAGCCCGCTACATTGTAGGGATTCAGCTTAGTCTTACTGTAGGGAAAGCTTTCCCATTCTTTCCTTAGTTCTTGTTTGCAGATCATAACAATTGCAGTATTGACAGCAATGACAGGAAATTAAAACCAGAAATCATCCTGTATTACAATAGAACTAAAGGAGGTATAGACAAAATGGATGAAATGGTGGGAGAATATTCATGAAAGAGGCAAACAAGACTTTGGCCTGTAGTAATTTTTTCAAATATGCTTGATGTAGCAGCCCTGAATTCATTCATTATTTATTCAGAAACTCATCCAGAACTCCATGCAAGGAGGAAGGACAGGAGATGCCTATTTTTGAAGGACTTTTGCCATGAACTTGTAATGCCTCACATGATGAAGCGAAGCAACATAAAATGCTTGCCACAGCAAAGTAAAGAAGCAATGAAATGGTGTGGCTTACAGTTTCAGGATATTCCAGGGCCAGGAGAAAAAAAAACGAAAGCATTGTTTCATTTGTCCAAGAAACTTAGAGAGGAAAACCGTGTGATATTGTACCACATGTGGGGAAAATGTCTGTAAAGAACATTATTTTGAAAAGATAACATGTGAAAATTGTTTGGAAGATCAATAAAATTGAAAAGAAAAAGTTAGAAAAGAAATGTAGCTGCAGCTAGTTTACGCTAGGTTTATATACCTTTGTGTGTTTTTCATATCTTTGTTTGAAATTTGGAAAAAAAATGTTTTTTGGTGTTTTCTACAAAAAATTATAATTAAAATGTTGTGCATTATTCATATCTTATTTTGCTATTTTGAAATAAACTTGTAAAAGTTATTTATGTGAGTTTCTCCATATGATTTGCACGGGGGCCAAAAAGGCATAAATTTGCGACGTCACGCATGCTAGGGTTAAAGATCTGGCAGATGTAAGATAGGCGGAAACCTGGCCGCCACTGAGCAAGACACATAAGCTGAAATGTCAAGACCGGGCCAAGACATATCTGAAGACAGATTTTTCAAAGGTTTTATGGACTAATGAGATGAGAGTGCCTCTTTACGGACCAGATAGATGAGCCTGTGACTGTATCAGTATTGGTCACAAACCTCCACTTTGACTCCAGCAAGGTGGCAAGGTGGAGATTGGTTGCTGATTTGGGATGGAATTATTAAAAATGAGCTAATTGGACAATTTCCGGTTGAAGATTGACTCAAAATCAACTCCCAAGCCTACTGTCAGTTTTTTGAAGACAGTTTCTTGCATCTTTCAATAAAAATATGAGCTTTATGCAGAACCATGCTCCATCGCATGCAACAAAGTCCTTCATTGCTTGGCTGCTAGTACAGATGTTCATGATGAAAGAATAATGACATGGCCCCTTCCCCACCTTACCTAAACCCTATTGAGAACTTCTGGGCCCTTTTTAAATGGGAGATTTAAGATGAAGGAAAACAGTCACCTCTCTGAACAGTGTCTGGGAGGTTGTGGTTGGTGCTACCCAAAAATTGATCATCAACAGATTTAGAAACTGACTCTATGGATTGAGGGCTTATGACTTTTATTGAAAAGAAAACTGGCTATATTGGTCTCTGAGATTTTTTTTTAAATGTATTTTTGTGCATTTTGAGTTGTTTGGTTATTATTCTCACTTTAACAGATGACAATAAGCAATTGAGATGGGAAAATTTACATTTTTCATTTAGTTGCATAATAATTCTGCACAGTAATAGTTGCCGAATAATTCTGCACCCATAGATACTCTCTTAAAAAGACAAAACCTCACTTTTACTTTCTAAAATATTTAGGTTTCAGATTTATTAACCTTTTGGATCGATAAACTGCACAGAAGTTAAGAACAAAATTATTCATCAAAAATACAAATTGCGCACACAATGTTTGAGGGAAGAGTGGGGGTAAACTTGAATAGGATTTTTTTGTCTTCACTTAACATTATATATATATTTTGAAGCACGAAAGTTAGAATTCTTGACATAGATTATTATTACATTTTATTGTTATTATTATGTTTAATATAGGAATACGTTGCCTTTGACCAGATTTCTATGAATGCATTTTTTGTTAATTTTTTTTCTTTTGTTTATCACATATTGCAGTCACTCTAATTTATGACATATCATAAACACATTTTATTGTATAGCACACTCTCAGATATAACGTATCATCTGCACACAGTAAGTTTATTGTTTAAAACATTCTAGGCTGAGACGAAAATATAATGTAAGCAACACAAAACTGAAATCTGCATTGCTTTGATTCAAAGCTGAACAGCAGGTTACTTGTTAATTTATTGTCCTTCACATGATAGTTTTCATGTTTTTGAATGAGAACATTATGTAAAAGTGGCATAAAATAATTTGTAAGGATGGCAAATATTTCACTGTGTGACAATTGAAAATATGTTGCTAATTTCGAAACAGATGTTAAGTGCATACTTCATCAGCAGCTCTGAAACATTTCTTCTTAGTTTCTTGTTTATGTGGTAAGAATAGTAAAAACTTTTAAAAGCAGGTGACTCTGCACTGCTGCATGGACTTTTAATTGTCATAATATAATAGAGTATAACATTTTCATTAGATATTTATTTTGCATATAAAATGTACATTCAGAAATTTATTTAGTAGCCATTTGTGTCAAATGCTTCATTTATATTGAAATAAACAAGAAGGCAGGTCTCACTGGGCATACCTATTGGGGTGCCCATCTTCCTTCTATATAGTAAATAGCAACTAGAAATGTAACAAAATATCACAAAATTTAATTTAATCACTACATACAATAATTCCAATAAAAAGATGACGTACATTTAGAACCAGTTAAAAATACAAAATGTTCAAACCTCAAAAATGCACAAGGTCCCATTTAAGAACAAAACATTCAGAAAATAAGTGTGACGCTGAGTTACTTTTCACAGCCAGGCCGTGAGACGGGATAGTTAAGGAGACCAAAGTCAAAGCCAGGAGGGTACGTCATAAACAGAGGGAAGAGGCAAAGGCGTAGTCAGGTAACATTCGGTAGAACAGAATACCAGGAGGAAAGCAGATCAGAGCAGAAGGGGTTAAACAGACGGATGGTCAGAACAAGGTCCAAGGTCAGGCAACAGAAGATCAATAAACAGAACGCAAGGCACAGAGAACAAACCCCAAACACTAGCTGAATGTACAGTACAGACCAAAAGTTTGGACACACCTTCTCATTTAAAGATTTTCCTGTATTTTCATGACTATGAAAATTTTACATTCACACTGGAGGCATCAAAACTATGAATTAACACATGTGGAATTATATACTTAACAAAAAAGTGTGAAACAACTGAAAATATGTCTTATATTCTAGGTTCTTCAAAGTAGCCACCTTTTGCTTTGATGACGCTTTGCACACTCTTGGCATTCTCTTGATGAGCTTCAATAGGTAGTCACCGGAAATGGTCTTCCAACAATCTTGAAGGAGTTCCCAGAGATGCTTAGCATTTGTTGGCCCTTTTGCCTTCACTCTGCGGTACAGCTCACCCCAAACCATCTCGATTGGGTTCAGGTCTGGTGACTGTGGAGGCCAGGTCATCTGGCGTAGCACCCCATCACTCTCTTACTTGTTCACATAGCCCTTACACAGCCCGGAGGTGTGTTTGGGGTCATTGTCCTGTTGAAAAATAAATGATGGTCCAACTAAATGCAAACCGGATGGAATAGCATGCCGCTGCAAGATGCTGTGGTAGCCATGCTGGTTCAGTATGCCTTCAATTTTGAATAAATCCCCAACAGTGTCGCCAACAATGCACCCCCACACCATCAAACCTCCTCCATGCTTCACTGTGGGAACCAGGCATGTAGAGTACATCCGTTCATCTTTTCTGCGTCGCACAAAGACACGGTGGTTGTAACCAAAGATCTCAAATTTGGACTCATCAGACCAAAGCACAGATTTCCACTGGTCTAATGTCCATTCCTTGTGTTCTTTAGCCCAAACAAGTCTCTTCTGCTTGTTGTCTGTCCTTAGCAGTGGTTTCCTAGCAGCGATTTTACCATGAAGGCCTGCTGCACAAAGTCTCCTCTAAACAGTTGTTGTAGAGATGTGTCTGCTGCTAGAACTCTGTGTGGCATTGACTTGGTCTCTAATCTGAGCTGCTGTTAACCTGCGATTTCTGAGGCTGGTGACTCGGATACACTTATCCTCAGAAGCAGAGGTGACTCTTCGTCTTCCTTTCCTGGGGTGGTCCTCATGTGAGCCAGTTTCTTTGTAGAGCTTGATGGTTTTTGCAACTGCACTTGGGGACACTTTCAAAGTTTGCCAAATTTTTCAGACTGACTGACGTTCATTTCTTAAAGTAATGATGGCCACTCGTTTTTCTTTACTTAGCTGCTTTTTTCTTGCCATAATACAAATTCTAACAGTCTATTCAGTAGGACTATCAGCTGTGTATCCACTGACTTCTGCACAACACAACAGATGGTCCCAACCCCATTTATAAGGCAAGAAATCCCACTTATTAAACCTGACAGGGCACACCTGTGAAGTGAAAACCATTTCTGATGACTACCTCTTGAAGCTCATCAAGAGAATGCCAAGAGTGTGCAAAGCAGTCATCAAAGCAAAAGGTGGCTACTTTGAAGAACCTAGAATATAAGACATATTTTCAGTTGTTTCACACTTTTTTAAGTATACAATTCCACATGTGTTAATTCATAGTTTTGATGCCTTCAGTGTGAATGTACAATTTTCAAAGTCATGAAATTACAGAAAAATCTTTAAATGAGAAGGTGTGTCCAAACTTTTGGTCTGTACTGTACGTCTGGTAGAGATCTGGGGAAAGCAGCTCAGTTAAGTAGCCAGGCATTCAATTGGAATAATGAACACCTGAAGAAAGCCAGTGCCTCCCAGTCTCAGGTTGGACAGCCGAGCTGTCAGTCACCGCACTGACAGTTATTGCACGCCCCTGTACCAGATTGGATGGTCGAGTTGTCAATCACAGTACTGACAGCTCCAGCATGCCCCTGTACAAGATTGGATGGCTTTTACCAAATCCCAGGGATTGCCCTGGTCTTTACCCATTAAACCCTGTAAAGGAATCTGGTCTTACATAGAGCCCTCTGAGTTGGGACCACAGACTCAGCTGAGGTCGATGGTGCAGACTGGTAGGAATGGTAAGATCCCGGAGGGCAGAAAATGTACAAAATCAGAAGGCAAAAGAATGATCAGGAAATAGCCGCAGTCAGGCATCAGGAATTCAAATATACGAAGCAGAAGCTGGGAGCACAAGGCTGAACCAGAGAACTTTTAACTGGCAGTGAGAGTCAGAGGTTCAAGAGTTTAAATAAAAGACAACACCATCCAAAGCTCACAGAAGTCTAAATAGCCAATACGTTACCTCACTACTCCCTTACTGAGCATCACCTAATGTCTCAAGCATTAAATGGGATTTCCACATTGTTGCGCCACATCACCCTCAACAAAGGTATGGCGCCACCCAGCAACCAACGTACAAATAGAGGGGGTATGACCCGACATGGATGTTACAGTCACAAAATGAAATGGTTACTCACCTGTCACTGGTGTCAGTCCCTGCTTATTTTTCCTTCAATTTAGTTAACTCTAAGGTTTCCAAGTAACCTGCTGATCTCATTTGACCTAATCACCAAGGCATTTTAAGGCCAACTCAGAAAGCTATGTACTTGTCTGTGCACTCAGTATGTTTTACAGTCTGTTACCATATGTATTTTTGGAGTTTGCCACCCCATCCATTTCTCTTAGCTTGCTAATCATTTCTTGAATAAACTCCTGCTTGTTTGTCATCTATCTGCATTTACATCCTGGCTATGACTTGCACATAACTATTTGTTTGCTGTAAGCATAACAAATTCTGGTGCTCTTCACACTACAATGCAGTAGCAACAATCAGTATTTTTTCTTTAAGTATTTAGTTTGCCTGTTCATAACTTCTGCCTGCAGTTAACCATGTATTTGCTAATTGTCTAAGTCTCTGCCATTGACCGTTTGTCTCCTCATAGAACAGCTGTTTGTTTTCTAAAAGTCCGGGACTTACTATACTTCTTCAGTTCCTGTGTACATTCATGTTATTGCCTTCCTATTCTGCTTGTCTGCCTACCAAGCAGTATACCCTGCTGTCTTGGTCCTTTATGATCTAAGTCCTGCCCAATATGTTGTCACTTTCAGTCCATGTTGCTCACCTGAAATTGTGACTTAGAGAATCCACCTGAGTAGGTAAACAGATAACAGGAATATATAATAATCTGTAAAAGTTTCATGCACATGTTGAAAAATTGCTGCAAAGTAAAAAATGCATTAAAAAATAGCACTGTTAATCATTTATTTTTAACAGTTAATAAAAGGCAAAGTGAATGAACAAATTAGAAATCAAAATCAAATCAATATTTGGTGTGACTACCCTTCACCTTCAAAACAGCATCAAAGCAATTCTTCTGGTACACTTGCACACAGTTTTTGAAGGAACTCAGCAGAGAGGTTCTTTCAAACACCTTGGAGAAATAACAACAGATGTTCAATGGATGTAGGCTTCCACAGATCCTTTGGTCTATTCATGTAATCCCAGAAAGATTTGATGATATTGTGATCAGGGCTCTAAGGGGCCAAATCATCACTTTTAAGACTCTTTGCACTTCTTTAAACCGAAGATAGTTCTTAATGACATTCCCTCTATGTGTTTGCGATCATTGTCCTGCTGCAGAATAAACTTGGAGACAATCAGACCCCTCGCTGCTAGTATTGCATCATAGATGTGTCTGCTCATATTTCTCAGCATTGAGCATTGAGGACATCTTCAATTTAGACCATATCTCCAACTAATTTTATTGAGATGTAGCCTCAAACTTTCAATTAATCTCCACCAAGCTTCAGTGTTGCCTGCAGACACTCAGTATTATCCTTTGTCAAAAAAACTGCCTTTTGTCAGTCCAAATCACTTGTTGACATTTTTTCCAATTTTTTTTTGTGCATAGTTGATTTGCTTGACCTTATTTCAATGCACAAGGTATAACTTTATGAACACATCTGACCAGACTCCTCTGAATAGATGGATGTAGCCAAGTCCCAGTGGTTGCTGCCAGCTGTGTTAGGATCATGGGTTTTGCACCATGTGCATTTTTATATGGTTATATGGTTTTGAATGTAATAGATCTTTGTATACATTTATTGTAGTATTCTAATAAAGTTTTCTAATATTCATTTGTTACATTTGGGTGTGCCATTCTTTTACAAGTATGTCTGATTGATGTCTACTAACATCTTTATTGATAGCATTGTTTATTGGTTTCTTGTGATCCTGGTTTCAAATCTAAGTAATGGCAATATCGACATGGAGTTTGCATGGTTTTCCTATAGTTACTTTAGTTTTCTCCCACGCTCTTAATATACTAAGAGATCAAATGACTTTCAATGGAGTTGATGGAGTTTGTATCTAAAATAGTGAAAGTAAATTGTGCATCCCAATAAGGAGAAACATGTGAATGGTGATAATCGCTATACTTCCCAGGGCTAAATATGTTTCTTTGTCTTTTTGGAAACCTAGTGACATGTTATAAAAAACCCTTGCTCCAAGATCTATTGAGATAGTTCACCTAATCACAAATGACCTCATTGTTACATGTAAAATTTAATTATTGCATATGCATTAAAACGGATTTTTCATAATTTTGCATAAATTGCTTTTTCTTTAGGATACACAATCAATGTATGAATATCGGCACCAATGCTTATTTTAGATCACATGGATGGAGATGAACTGTAGTAGCGGTGCTTTGACATTGCAGACTTTATGTTTTGCTGATTATTAGGGTTGAGCAAGTATGTTCTGTCCAAGTATGCTCGGGCCGAGCTCCGAGTATTTACAGCTGCTCGGTGATAAGTTTAAATCACTCCCGTGTGCATGATTTGCAACTGTTTGACAGCTTTATTACATGTGAGGAATGTGTAAGAAATAGACATTCCTCCCATGTAATAAAGTTGTCAAACAGTTGCAAATCATGCACACGGGAGCGATTTAAACATATCACCGAGCAGCTGTAAATACTCGGAGCTCGGCCCGAGCATGCTCGCCAAAAGGGTTAATAGAACATACTCGCTCTACACTACTGATTATGCAAATCTCAGGGGATAAAGCTGGTGCTGAGCGGATCAGGCAAAATTTGAATTCGCCTGTTTGAACTCAATTTCCCAGAAATTTTATTTGCAAAGTAGTTATTCTCCATGAATTTTAATGCCCCTTATTATGCTTTGGGATATACCAAGACCCAAGAGCATAATAAATGTGAAAAATAAAAAAAATACTTATACTCTCCTCACCGCTTCCCTCTCCTGCCCCTCTGCTCCTCACCATCAACCGTTCGGTCATCTTTTTATCACCCTATTGAGTGCTGAATACCTGAGCCTTTTCATGTTAGACCAGGACTTCCAACATTGATGAGACATGGGATGGTTTTATGCAAGTGTGTTTAAGTTCACAACATCATTACATCAAAACATGTGCGTTGACCTTCAGCGCACAAGATTAGCAGTGTCCTGGGCCTCATCAGTACAAGAAGTCCCAGTCTAGAATGAAGAGATCCATAGATTCAGTGCTTACGGCGGTGATCAGAAGATGCGATGAGAACCAGACGAGTGATGGTGAGGAGCAGAGGGGCCAGAGAGGTGAGTAGTAGAATGAGTATAAACATATTTTTTTCTTTTGTTTTAACCTTTTGATGGCTCTTTATGTTTCAGCAAAATGGTTGCCAGGGACGTCATCGGCGCGGAAGAGAGTTACAAAAACTCTGAATTTTGGCAAACGCAGATATTTGTAAAATTCAAGTTGAGTTCAATTCAACTCGAATATATTTACTCAACTCTAGATAGAGCCAAGCCAATCACACATCAGCTACTTATCCTAAGAGTAAAACTATCACTGAAAAGTATAGAAAACCCTTTCAAATTTGCATTATTATATCATGTAAAGTTTAAAAAGTAGCAATAACAAATATAATTACAACTTTTTAAATATTTTATGTAATATATGTTTATATATCATCTTTATAGTCAAATGTCCATATATTTGGTATTCCTTCTTTGTGAGAACATTCACAATTAATTTAACCAGTCTATCCATCCCATATATTATAGGGATTATTATATGCTATGTAATATACAGGAGACATGACACTTTTTGCAGCAATGGAAACTTTCTGAACTCCATCAGATACAGTTTGCGATCCACAGCTACATTCTCAACAGAAAGGTATCTGGCGTCTGTGCTTCAGAGAATAGGAATAGGAAGCTGGTAAAACTGGTCCTGAATGTAAGAATCTGAATTAATATGCATGATATTCCTCAGCTTTATACACATTCAATGTACTCATATTTTTCTCAGGACTCATATATATATTTGCGCCCTGAACTTTTCTCGATTGCTTTTTTATCAGGTTTACAAATCAAATCAAATAGGTATATTGCAGAGCTCTGTGATATTATTTTCTCTGCTTATAGCAGAATGTATTGAATTATGCTTTGCTCCTGTAAGGCTGCTGCTATTCTCTTCACATTGAGTGAGAATGACTGTGGGGGCTGTAAATTCACTTGGCTTCCTGCATTACTGGTTAAATCAAGAGCCCTATTCAAGCTTAGAAAAGAGACAGAGCAAGTGTTCATTACACAAATCAATTTGGTCAAAAGTACAGCACAGTGGGTACTCAAGCATTGCTCACATAATATTGTCAACTTAATCATATAATGCCTAGAAGAAATTCACAGGCTTTTCTCCTTGTGAAAAAGCTTGATTGGTGCATCCGGCATCTAAAAAAAAGACTTTTTGTTACTTAATCCAAGTTTTTCCTGTATTAAAGTAAAATAGATTAATTTAGGATGTTATATATGGGTCCAGCATTTACATTTCTTTTACAGTTAAATTGCATCTCTTAAAATATTTAGAGAAAGCTTCTTGAATTATAAAATCCATAATATAATGTTATGAGATGATCCATTTAGCTGGGGGGATATTTTGAGGTTAACATGAAGGGTTAAAGGGAGCCTGTCACATGAAAAAATGCTATTAACCTGCAGATATGGGGTTAATCTGCAGGTTAATAGCGTTCTGAACCTGTATGGCACCTGCACTTTGAACCCCTCTGACATGAAAAGGAACCTTATTCTACTTGGTAGCATCTTGCTTTCAGTCATAGGGGTGGCACCAGCACAGGTTCAGTCAATGCTCTGTGTATAGAGTGTTGGCTGTAACCGTGCCCCCTGCAGTGACTGAGAGCAGCTCAGCATTAGACCCGGCTGTCAGTCACTGCCGTGGGCGCAGTTATAGCTGCCGCTCTCTATACACAGAGCGGTGACTGAACACGCGTCGGTGCCACCCCCACGACTGAGTGCTGTATGCTGCAGGGAGGAATAAAGTTCATTTCCTCCTTGCAGCAGGGTTCAAATTGCGGGTGCCGGACAGGTTCAGAATGCTAATAACCTGCAGATTAACCCTATATATGCAGGTTAATAGCATTTATTCACTTGACGGGTTCCATCTAAGGTATCTTATAATACTATATGTATGCTTTGTTTTTGTAGACTATAGGCACAACATCACCGACCGATGATTACATGTAAAATGTCATGGGCATGTGGCTTTACTGTGCTTTCATGTACTAATATTTCTATTGACCTGGGATTTTGTAATTGTGAAATTTAGTAGAAACAATGTTGCCAATAATCGACTGGGGCTTTTGAGAGGGGGTCAGAAATGGTTTAAAAATACTTCTGATAATTTGGTTTGAAGATTTTTTTCAAAGCACTCTGCAATACACACCAAGTGTGCTGCTTCCTTATCCAATTCTTATTGATTGCATTTGATTGCATTAACCAGATCACTTTTTGTCTAAATATACTATAAAATGGTCCAAGGACCTTACAAATGTTCCTTGCAGTGCAGAATGACACTAAAATAGCGGCACAAACATGTATGTTTATACTGCTTTACACTTTCAAGCTTAATGGTCCGATTACTCTTAAAAAAATAACCAAAATACGACACACAAAAATAGCATACGATACTCCTGAAAAAGCTTTAGGCTGTTCTAGAAAAAAAAATGTTACAAAGTAAGAATGCTTTTAAAAATAGTGTTAATAGTTTATTTTTTATTCATTAACAAAATGCAAAGTGAATTAACAGAAGAAAAATCTGTATTAAATCAACAGTTGGTTTGACTGCCCTTTGCCTTCCAAACAGCATAAAGCACATTTTTTTCTAGATACACTTGCACAGTTTTTGAAGGAACTCGGCAGGGAGGTTGTTCCAAACATCTTGGAGAACTAACCACAGATCTTCTGTCGATGTACAAAAAGAGTAGAAATGGTCGGCACTCCGTTCAGTGAAAGGTGGTGCACGTGGAAAATCAGAATATTCATCAATGAAGTAAAATCCCGGCACTCACATGTGTTTTCAATGCTTCTTTAATGGACAACCACAGAAGACGTATCAGCCCATCCTGAGCTTTAATCAGCTTTTGATGGGCTGAAACGTCTTCTGTGGTTGTGCATTAAAGAAGCATTGAAAACAAATGTGAGTGCCGGGATTTGACTTCATCAATGAATCTTCTGTCAATGTAAGCTTAAGTAACTCGTTCTGTCTCTTTATGTAATACCACACAGAATCGATGATGTCTTTTTTATGCAAAAGATAGTTTCCAAATAAATTAGCTGCATGTTTGGAGTTGTTGTCCTACTGCAGAACACATTTCAGTGATCAACTAAGGAACCTTAGTGCAAGAAATAAACTTCACGTTCTGATTACTTTCCTTCAAAGTCAGATTCCCTTCAAAGGTTTCCAGCAGTGCTATAAACTCAGTATTGGCTGCAACCAGTGGCACCCAGCTACACCTCTCTATTGTTCAGAGGAGTCTGGCCAGAAGTGGTCTTCATGGAAGAATTGTTGCCAAATAGCCGTACCTTCGACATTAGAATAAGGCCAAACTACTCAGCTATGAACGAAACGTAAGAAGCGAGAAAAATGGCAGCAGATGCTCTGGACTGATGAGATGAAATATGAAATATTTGACTGTAGCAGAAGGAATTTTGCAACCAAAGGACTGGAGAATGGTACAATAAGTGATGGCAGAAAGCAATGAAGCATGGTGGAGGTTCCTTATATGTTTGTGCAGCATTTCAGCAATTGAAGTTGGGAGTTTGGTCAAAATGAATGGTTTCATGCATGCTGAGATATACAGGAAAATAATTACCCATCATGAAATACCATCAAGGAGGTGTCTGATTGGCTCCATCACCATCAAGTCTGTCTGGAAATAAATGAAGAGACAGAAAGATTCGGGAAAACCTTCATTGACAGAAAATCTGTGGTAAGTTCTCCAAGATGTTTGAAACAAACTTTGCATCAAGTTCAATCAAAAATTTTGTGCAAGTATACCCTAGAAGAATTCATGCTTTGATGCTGTTTTGAAGGCAAAGGGTGGTCACACCAAATATTGATTTGATGTAGTTTTCTCTTTTGTTCATTCACTTTGAAATGTGTTTATTGATAAAAATAAACTATTAACACTTCTATTTTTGAAAGCATTCTTACTTTACAACATTTTTTCCACACCTGCCAAAAACTTTTGCACAGTACTGTATTTAGTTGAAGCATGAACAAATAGATATAGGTAGATAGATCGATAGACAGATTTTTTTGTCACTAGTATATTTTTTTCCCTATAAGTACAACAAATAAACAGAAAATATTATCTGAAACAAAAGTGGAAATAAAATGAAGTTTCTTACAAATTGAAAATCTTTGTAAAATCATTTCCAAACTACTTCTGTACTGAAGCCTCTTCAAACGCTTCATTATTTATTTATTTATTGATTATAGAATCAGAGATGAAAGTATGATGGAACACCAAGGTAAACATTTAATTATGTAGAAGGCCTAGAAAATAAACTCTAAACCAGGTCACTGTGTTTTCCTGAGCTGATATAGAGAGCATAAATGTGTTGTTAATTGCAAAGAGTCATGGTGTGCATGTAGACCAGTAATTTACGGAGGAACTAAAGGCCATGAAAGAGCAGCTAATCATAACGAATGGAGAAGCTAATAATTAATATATGACAGCAAAGGATTACACTGTGTATTTAACAAACATAATTCACTTGAAGACATTTAAAGGAACCCAGGTTAGGCTCATCTCAATGACACTGCTTGTGTAAGTGCATCAATTACTTATTAAATATACCATAAGTGGCAGATGTTAATGTCATAGATATCCCTTCACCTAGATTCCTTTATAAATAATATTGGACATTTTGCATATAATATGAGAGTCATATTTGGGAAATGCCCTGTAAAGTGCCACTAAGCAAGCATGTATAAGTGTCACAACAATTAATAGGGGAAATGCTCAAAAGAAGTACAAGAAAATATACTGTAAAATATGATATGATATAAAAAATCCTTGGTTACAGAATGTCTTATTCTCAATAACATACCCCATCTTGAGTTGGACAAATTATTTGTAATTCAAATTAGCCAGCTTCACTAAATTTTCCTCAAAAATGTAATTAGTATCATGTCTTTTCGCCAAAAATCGCAATACTGAAAACCCTCTAGTTAACCGGTAAAAAAACATTTATAGCACTGAGCTCTCCAACAGCATTACATGGGTGGTGTGCACATGTCTAACATTAAACTATTACAATAAGGAAGCATGCAAAATAACAGTAATATTTTTTACAACACATTGTGAGGTAGACAGTTGTGTTTAAATTTCTGTATTATGGATATTTTTATTTTGGCTTTACAAAAAAATGGTTTGCCTGTCTCACAATGCAGGAAACATGCTTTCTGTGACACGCAAGCCTAGGTTTCAGGATTTTGGTTTAGTAGTAAAATGAACACTGAAGGGTTTAATGTTGCTCTCCTTGTTTGCAGTGTGTGAAGAATTAAAAAAGCCATTATTAATCTCTTGTCACTGAAGTATATCTCAGGACAATCTATCCATGGTCACATGGAGTGACTATACAGCTGCAGCACTTCTCTACGTCACTTGAATCTTTGGATTATTATTCACAGTCTAAGGCTACAGCCCCACTATCACTATTTGGTCACTATTCGGTCAGTATTTTTTCTCAGGAGAAGGAGCCAAAACCAGAAGTGGGTGATAAATGCAGAATTGGTGAACTTGTTTCTATTATAACTGTTTCTCTGATTGTTCCTCACCTGGTTTTGGCTCCCACTCCTGAGAAAACATACTGACAGAATACTGACTGAATACTGATAGTGGGGCCGTGGCCTAAGACTACCTCTCTAATTTCCAGTGTTATTCAGCACTGCATTTGACGTGCCACCTGGGCCGTGGTTTACTCGGTAGCTGGGCCGGTCGGTGCTGGGGATGTCACGGTGGCAGTGACCTGGTCCGTGACCCAGGGTGGTCAATTAATGGGGAATAAAGTAAAAGGAATAAAGTTTTTATATATAATGTTCATGATGCTACCTGTGGTATGTGGAAATATGGGCCGCCACTGCGGTGCAGATCCTCTGGAGCTGATGGTGATGCAGCAGAGTTGGTTCAGCTCTCTACAGGCAGAGCGAAGCCCCAGGGCAGGAAATAGTGATGTTATGAGGTAGATGTTGCTAGTGCTGTGTATTGCAGGACTGGTGATGGTGCAGCAATAATTTTAGGACACAGTGGGGTGCAGTCTTCAGGGTTTTACTCACAGTTGTGCAAGACTCCAGGTTACCAGCGCCAGAGTGTAACCTCCCACGTCGTCCTGCATTCAACATGGAAGGGGTTCAGCAATCCCTCAGGTATTTCAGGAGTACTTAATGGGACCCCATTCTATGTGCCTTCCTTGGTCATCTTCCTGCGCTGGCTCTCAACCTCCTGCCCTATGCCTCACAATCCGTGTCCCAAGCCAGTAGCCTCGGAACTTGTTGGACGACGTACAGTCCCCTGAATCCTATGCAGCCACCTTTTCGGTGATATAATTGTGGTAGTGGGCAGCTGCACCCTGAAAGTACAGTAGCCTCCGGTTTTCTAGCTGAGCCTTGTAGTTCTCCACTAGTTTAGAGGCTGGTCCCCTCTGTGGCCTGATCCCTCCATGTCTGTGTAGATTCAGGTGCACGGGTGGCTTCCTGCACTTCCCGTGCCCCTGGGATCCCCTCTGATGCTCTTGGAGCCTTCCTTCAGCTCCCGTCCTCTCTCAGCCTGTCCTCCTGGTCCTCTCAGACTAGGCCCGCTCCTTCCTCCTCTCCTCCTGAGTAGAGCTCTTACAGAGATCCTGCTCCCATCTCTCTCTCTCTCTCCTCAGACTGAACTGTCTCCTACAAGATGGTTCCCTTTTTATATTCCTTCTGAAGGTGCTCCCCTGAACTACTTCCTCCACTCAAACCCACTACATGGTTCCCCCTCTCTTGGTTCCCCCCACTTTCAACCTGGGACAGGGTTCAGCACTGTACGCATGCATCTTGCCCTGCCTGCTGGTCTGGAATGGTGTAGTGTTGGATGCAGGTGGGTGGGTGCCGGGCAGTACTCCCTCCTTACATGAGAGTGGGGCACCACACCTCTGGGTGAGATGCAGTAACTCTGTAGAAAATGAACCCGCAAGGGCGCCACACATTAGTGTGCCTCAATTAGATTAAGCCTTTTTTCATCTCTACGTGTAATTAGTTGTGTGCTCTGACCTCCTAACTCTACTCTGGAAAAACCTAAAATGGCCCTGAATGGCAGGCCCCCATCTTTTATACAGGCTGCAATAGTCTACTCTGGGCTAGATTATGTAATGTGATAGCTGCAGGGCATTATGGGGAAGGCCAACCTGATATTATTAGCCCTCTTACTGAGTGTTCAGTAGTGTATGAAATGGTGCTAGATTATTTTGGGGGGCGTAGTTGACCTTTCTAAATTGATTTGAAGAGCCTGCGAATTTCCGTAAATTCTACTCAAAGTTTAATCATCCACAGACAGATCTGCTCATCTTTAATTCCTGTCTGTAACTCATTAGTGATCAATATTTTCAATATGATAATATACACTGTATGAAAGCCAAGCAACTCCAAAAGGTAGACCCATGGGATAAACAGATCATATTCAGTTCATGGCAAAATAGATCCTAATTTTGTCAGGTTTAACAGGAAATTTTATTAACAAGGTAGCCACTGATGGCACCCTACTTGGCAGACATTTGTTCAGCTTTCTTATAGGCTTGGAAGACTTTAGGTTGTGCTTCATTGACTCATTTGGAGGGTAGTTTCATTAATGAGAATTTTCAGTTTACTGCTTCCAATTGGATTCTGAAGTCTAAGAAGAGACCGGTGACTGAAATCAATCAATGTCTGGAAAATGGTCTTGAAGCCTATCTGATGCATTTTACATGAAAGAAAAACTTGTTGACCCATTAATAAATTCCCCAGCCATTTTTTTTTGCTTCAAAATGAAGCATTAAGTGATGACATAAGAGCTGTAGACACAAGAATGTAGGTTTTATTTAACCTGTCTATTCATTTTTTGCCTCATATTCTATTATAGATGCTGTACATCAATATAAAATGTTGTAAAGTTGCACATGATTCAAGTAACCTAAAACCAGTTGACAAAAAAAAATGCATTTTAAAGATTCTGCAATTTTGCATCTAAGAGTTTCAATATGTGACATTAAAATATGTCAGGTTATGAACATACATCATATCTGCGTTTTATTTCTTCAAAAAAGACAATTTCATGAGCCAAGCAATTTCGTGATCACTTTATATGCTTATGTGCAAGTGATTTTCTTGTCACAGTGGCTGCACGATGACTGGCTGATACTGTAGCCATAGCTCCCCAGACATTGCTCATCAATAATGTTCTAATATAAATACTTGTTTGTCTGGGTTTTTAAATTAGAAAGTTAATCTCAGCAGCACACAAGTAGATCTGTAGAGAGTCATGCAGAAAATGAGTGGACATGACCTTTTTGATGAAATGACAAATGATATGTTCCACTTCAAGTACTACAAAATACATTGACAGCATAATCACCAAGACACACGTAAGAAAAACGATTAATCTGTACCAAATGGTGTATTATTCAAATACATTATTACAGAAATCAGAAAGATAGCCTCATAGTAAAATGAAATGCAGCGCTAGACATATTTATTGGATAATACATATATATTCCATGAACAATAATAACCATGAGCAGTTATCCATAATAAAATGAATATGCAGAAAAAAGACAAAATTCTTTATGCTACTTTATTGGCACAAAAGATTAACCAAGACAAACTGGATTGTTTAGTAGGAGGGATGAAGCCTCTGTGGGCCAACATGCTTCTCTTTATAACCTTATGAGAATGAAGAAAAAAAGGAAAGATCAGGCTTTATAAAATTCCAAATTTATTCAAAAAAATTCATAGAGCTATAAAAATTGATCCATGATATTTGTAGAAACAGAAACGCGTTTCGAGCCAACACACTGCGTTCTTTATCATAGCTCTGGATCTTTCCTTTTTTCCTTCATTCTCAAGTGGTTCCTTGGATTCCACGCTTCATGATGCCTAGAGCCTGGGTAAGCTGGTTCCTTTTCCTTTTTTTATATCCTTATTTGTTTGACAGATTATAATGCACACCAGTGTAAGATTGTCGAACAAAACTTTATAGCAAGTCTGAATCAGGTTTTGGTGACACGCTGTTGTACTTGAATCTCCTGTACAGTTAAACTTCTTCGCACAAGTTCTCCACTGCAGGACACAAACCCTATGACAGTTACTGCTGATGACTATACAGCTCCTGTCCTACAGTTATAATGATGCAATGGAAGATACACTTCTCCCACAACTCCAGCTCCAGTTTCCCATTTGACATTGAACTGCTACATTTATTTATTAATAGCAGAACATAGGGAAAGACAGATCTGGGTGAAATCTAAATTTCAATAAGGAGTCCGATCAGAAGAAGATAAGAGGCCAAACTGACAAGAGTACAATATTAAAATAATCAGAATACAATATTGCAATATTAAGTACAATATTCAGTAAAAAATGTAAAATTAAAATGTTCTAGACAATCAGATGGGGGGGCTATGATAGGAAGAAGTGTTTATGCTAGAGGTCTTCTTAACCCCTTTACCCCAGGGCATTTTATATATTTTTTCTTCCCCTTCTTTCCAGAGCCAAAACTTTTTTAGTTTTCCATCAATATAGACATTTTTTGCGGGACAAGTTGTACTTTTGAATGACACCATTAATTTTAGCATAAAGCTTACTGGAAAATGGAAAAATTGTCCAAGTGCGGTAAAATTTGGAAAAAAAAGTGCAATTCCACAAATGTTTTTTTATTTACCGTGTCAGTATATGGTAAAACTTACCTGGCAGATACCAAACATGTTAAGTTTTGTTTTATTTAAGTGGTGAAAAAAATGTGGAAATTTGAATGAAAATTTTATTTTGGCTTTTGTCGCTATTTCCCAAGACCTGTAGTGTTTTCATTTTTAGGGGATATGGGGCTGTGTGATGACTTATTTTTTGCGTGCTAAGCTGACATTTTTCTTGATACCGTTTTGGGGTAGATACAGTGTTTTTATCGCCTCTTATAGCATTGTTACAAAGGCAAAAAAACTTATTTCTGGCATTTTGATTTTTTTTATCATTACACCGTTTACTGATCGGATTAATTGTTTTCATATTTTGATAGATTGGACATTTTTAAATGCAGCAAAATGAAATGTATGTATTTTTAATTTTTTCTTAATTTTTTTATATTGCAGCGGGACAAAATATGTGTGATTTGAACTTTTATGTTTATTTTTTTCAGATTTTTAAAACTTTTTTTTTTACTTCTCACTTTATTAATAGTCCTTTTAAGAGACTTGAAGCTGCGATCATCTGATCTCCTGTGCTACACATAGCAGAGCTTCAGCCCTGCTATATTTAGCTGAAATCAAAATCTCGTATGAACGCTGGCCACAAGCTGGTGTTCACAGGAGTATCGTAATGACAGGCATGAGGTCATCACCAGAGCCCCGGCTGTCATGACATCTCATCAGCTCCCCGTGATCACCTGACAAGGATTACTGATGGGCGTGATTAATGACGCCCCTGGCTTGCCTGTGTTAAATCCCACTGTCAGTGGTTGACTGCGGGATTTAACTGGTTAACATCCACGGGCGGAGCGCCACTCTACCCGTGGCTGTTAAAGATACACGATGACTGATTAAATCATCAGCGTATGAGTCCACATCAAAGACAGGGACATAAAATTTGACTTACATGTACATCATATATTGTGAAGGGGTTAAAAAGGACCTTTCACCAGTTTGAATATGGTAAGGAAATTGTAATTTTTATCTTGTATCTATATTTCTCCTCTGAAAAATATTAACATACAAAGTTTAAGTTATTTTTTATATTAAGTCCAAGGGGGCATTTCAATGTGTTTTCTCTGGGGCTGTGTACTTCTCTCTCTGTCTGACGTTGACTAATCATAAGCTGGCCGCAACATACAATACAATACAAAAGCTTAGAGCAGGGTTTCTCAATGTGAGACATGCAATGACAGACAGTCTGCTCTCTTCTCTGGTCTCACTGCATAGTGTCTAGAGTAAAGCAGAGATGAGTATGAGTACACACTCCTTTCAGTTTTCATTTTGTTACAGTCAGTTTGGCAATTGTCAATACAGCAGAGCTGAGATTTGTCTTATTGCAAACACTTTTGCAGCTTGGGATCCCTTCTCACAGTGATTTCAGCTCAGCTATCCTCCCCTCCTTATACTGACTGTCATGAGATAAAAGCTTAAAGATGTCAGTAATTTCTGCTCTAATGGGACTTTTTCATCATGCACAGCTCTGCAATGAGATAAGGGAGGAGA
The DNA here is from genome assembly GCF_046119375.1 of Phyllobates terribilis. Classification (NCBI taxonomy): domain Eukaryota; kingdom Metazoa; phylum Chordata; class Amphibia; order Anura; family Dendrobatidae; genus Phyllobates; species Phyllobates terribilis. The sequence goes on along the minus strand of NW_027362769.1, from coordinate 249,740,840 downwards.
TTAAACTGTCTGTCATTACATTCTTTACACTGAGAAACCTGTCCTAATCTAGTGTGGGGGCATGTTCTTTTTTACCCAGATTGTTTCTGCCAGCATATGAGTGGTCAACGTTATACAAAGGAAGAAATATACGCACCTATAGAAAAATATCTGTTATTGTCCCCATAGACAAGGGATGTAAAACTCAAACACACAGAGGACCAAAATGAAAAACTTGGACAAACTCGCTGGCCAACCAGTATACAGTATAATGGGCCCCACATAGTCTTCCATACAGAAAAATGGGCCCCACATAGTCCTCTATACAGTATAATGGCCCCCACATAGTCATCCATACAGAAAAATGGGCCCCACATAGTCCTCCATACAGAATAATGGGCCCTACATAGTCCTCCAAACAGAATAATGGGCCCAACATAGTGCTCCATACGGCATAATAGGCCTCACATAGTCCTCCATACAGTATAATGGGCCCCACATAGTGTTCCATACAGAAAAATGGGCCCCACATAGTCCTCTGTACTGTATAATGGCCCCCACGTAGTCATCCATACAGAAAAATGGGCCCCACATAGTCCTCCATACAGAATAATGGGCCCCACATAGTCCTCCATACAGAATATTGAGCCCCACATATTGCTCCAGACAGCATAATGGGCCTCACATAGTCCTCCATACAGTATAATGGGCCCACATAGTCTTTTATACAGAAAAATGGGCCCCACATAGTCCTCCATACGCTATAATATCCCCACATAGCTTTCCATACAGTATAATGGGCCTCACATAGTCCTCCGTACAGTATAATGAGCCCCACAAAGTCCTCCATGCAGAATTATGGCCCCACATAGTCATCCATATAGTATAGTGGGCCCCACGAAGTCCTCCATGCAGATTAATGACCCCACATAGTCCTCCATACAGAATAATAGGCCCCACATAGTCCTCCATACAGTATAATGGGCCTCACATAGTCCTCCATACAGTATAATGGGCCCAAACATAGTCCTCCATACAGAATAATGGGCCCCACATAGTGCTCCATACAGTATAATGGGCCTCACATAGTCCTCCATACAGTATAATGGCCCCACATAGTGCTCCATACAGTATAATGGGTCACACATAGTCTTCCATACAGAAAAATGGGCCCCATATAGTCCTCCATACACTATAATAGCCCCACATAGCTTTCCATACAGTATAGTGGGCCCCACAAAGTCCTCCATGCAGATTAATGACCCCACATAGGGGTGGTGGTTCTGGTGTTAAGGGCCAAATACAATCAACCTGCGGCCAGATTTGACCGACGGGCCAGAGTTTGATGTGTGTGCCTTAGATGTAACATATGTTTTACTCAGCTCTGAAGCCACTATTCTATGATGTAGCCAATTAGGGAGTTAGGAATCTGTCAATCACAGTTTCCTGGAGAATGATGCAAACAACTTTTATATAGATGTTCTATTAAACATTTTAGTTTGTTTTTTTATTTTACCTCTTCATTGAGGAGGTATTAGAAATCAAAGTATTTAGCACCTATTATGTTAATTTTAGTTAGATCCAAGTGGGTGTTTTCACTGGGGGCGTGTACATCCTTTCTCTGTATGAGTTGCTATCTGATAATACCAACTTGGACATGGACAAAAAATAACTCATTAGATGCCAAATACTTTGGTTGCTAATATCTTGACAATGGAGGGTTGAAGAAAAAAAAAGTTTTATTCCACTTTACAGCTAACATGAAAAAATTGATTGATAGGTCCTCTATAACTTCCCATAATATAATGTTAATATAATGAATCAATATGAATAGTCTACAACTTTAACAAATCACACAAGTTGTTTTTTTTTTGTTTTCTTTTAATAGTTCCTCTATTTTATTAGCTTTCATGGTAAAGGAGATTAGATGATGACATTTACAGAAGGACATACTCTTAAAAATCCAAACTTATTCACGAGAGAAACTATACTATGTGAAAACCGTAAATTTCTATATATGTATATTGATTATTTGTGAAGCTAAATATTACCATAAAATGTGATTGATGTGGGAAAACAGAGCACATTGCATAGTAACATTATACAGCATTTTATAACCAAGAACCCTTATTACATTATTCTTTTATACCATACTACAGCTTGAAAACATCATTTTCAGTGTAAAGCCAGCTGGCAATTGTTGGCAAAGACTGATACAAGCAAACCTGAGGAAGGCAAAATAGGAGTTTGCAGTGTAATTACATCAGAGCCGAGTTATATTTACATTATATATAGATGCAAACGATGCAACAAAATTGTCATTGTCTCAAGCTGGCAGGGTCTGAATAGAAAAACTTCTTACTATATGTAATTTTGCACTTATTTACATGCTTCAAATCTCTTAGAACGATAGATCAGGCTTCTTATGAAACTGCGCGTAATTACTCAAATGGATTGCTGCCAAATTGAAAGATGGGTGAAAAATTAGGATTGAGCACTATTGAAATAAATGCAAAATATTGTATGCATTATACTAACAGTAGGCATAACTAATGTATGTCTATTCTATTTTTTATATTTTGATACATCAAAACCTTTTTTTATAATTCATGAGGCACATGTAACCCTAATTATAGATAATTAAAAAATCCAACACGAGTGTTTTATGTGAAAGATGGAAAACAATGGTAATGTTGTGATTGGGCAAAGTCTAGATCACAGTGGAGGCATTATTGTCTTTGAATGGCTTAGAATCCACAATGCAGTTGTTAGCCTGATGTAGACTATCTGCCGATATGCATCTCCAGAGACCAAGCAGTGATCTAAGACCTATATAGGACTGGTTGGACAATATCAAATCAAGTAAAACATCCATCAGTGGAGACATCATTAATTGTGCTATGTCGAACCCGAAATGACTGAAAATACTAAAGTCCTGATTCATTGAATATTTTTTATAGATAAAATCTGAAATGTTGAAATATAATCGCTCAAAGTAGTAGTTTAGGATTTTTAGTGCCAGTTTCTTTTTGAAAAAATAACTCATCTTACTCCAGCGCACCCTTCATTAAAACTAGTCTACAGTATACCAGTCATGATGATTCAGGGCCTAAATTCTCTGGTAAAGACAGTTTCGCACCATCTCATCAGCTCTTGCCATTTTTTAGCTGTAGCTTCCAATAAGATGGCTTCTCGCTCAACCAGCCAAACCCTGCTTTACAATGATCATGGGGAAGCACATCAAAACACTTGTCAGTAGATGAGTTTGGTTTGGATAATATCTCTATTAATTGCTCTAAGACTCATTTAATGGCTAGAAATTTGCATATTTTTACTTGCTATGGAGAATTTCTAGTACTCTATATATAGCTAGTCTTCTTAAAGGCATTGTCTGAGCTTCTGATGAAAGTCTGCAATCACTCTATGTGATTTCAGACTTCTGAATCCTTACAACGTGTGCACAACGTGTGTGTTATGTTCTGCTACCAAAGCTAAGGAAAGAGAGGAGATCTGTCCCTACTATAAGACTCAGCTGAATCCCTACGATGTAACAGGGAACCTGATCCTGCGATCAGACCTGCTAAAGTCCTAATCTAGTCTGTACGGAGACCTATAGATGTGAGGAGGGAATCCCTACAAGTACTAAGGACTGGGAGGAATATGGGACACCTCCTAACAGAAATAGTAGCAGACAGACGAACAAACAAAATAGATAGAACATAGAGGTCCGTAGACCAAGCAAACTAACAGAGTTAGATACAGAGCACAGGCTAGCTAGAAAGTAGATATACAATGAAGTCCAGCAAAGCCAGAAGGGCGGAGCAGGATTAAATAGGCCAACAAGGTCATGTGACCAGCAAAGGAAAAAAAACCTAACAGCAAGGTTCTAACAGTACCCCCCCTTCTAAGAGGATCCTCCGGATCCCCTAGGACCAGGCTTATCAGGAAATCTCCTGTGAAACGCTCTGATAAGTCTGGACGCGGAAACATCATCTGACCTCACCCAAGAGTTATCCTCGGGTCCGAAACCTTTCCAGGCCACAAGATACTGCAAACTACCTCTATACCGTCTAGAGTCAAGGATGCGAGAAATTTCATATTCCCCGTCCTCCACCACCGGAGGAACAGAGGCAGAGGCGTCACCATCCGACACAACAGCTTTTTTTAACAGAGAGACATGAAAGACCGGATTAATTCTCCAGGAGGTAGGAACCTCCAACCTAACAGCAGATTGGTTGACAACCTGAAGCACCTTAAAGGGCCCTACAAACTTGGGACCCAATTTCTTAGAAGGAATCCTCAACCGCAGATTCCTAGAGGACAACCAAACCATGTCACCAACAGCGAACAAAACCTCCTGTCGTTTCCTATCAAAGTAGTCTTTAGATTTTCTGTTGGCCTCCTGAAGATTACCACGCACATCCGTCCAAACTCTTTCCAAATCACCGGAAAAATTCTCCTCCTCAGGCACGGCAGATCCCAACTTGGAGAACGACCCAAACGACGGATGTCTCCCAGAACAACAAAAAAAAGGCGAACAACCAGCAGAAGAAGATGTATGATTGTTCAGAGCAAATTCGGCAAGTGGCAGAAACTCAGACCACCCCTCTTGATTGTCTGCCACAAAACAACGCAAGAACTGCTCAACATCCTGGTTTTTCCTTTCTGTCTGGCCATTAGATTCAGGATGATATCCGGACGAAAACGACAAATGAATTCCCAACCTGTCACAAAAGGCACGCCAAAAACGAGCCACGAACTGAGGACCCCTATCAGAAACAATGTCAGTAGGAACGCCATGAAGTCTGACAATTTCCTTGACAAAGGCCTTAGCGAGAGTTTTAGCGCAGGGCAGTTTGACGAAGGGAACCAAGTGACACATCTTGCTAAAACGGTCCACGACCACCCAGATGACAGTAAAACCCTCAGAGGAGGGAAGGTCAGTTATAAAGTCCATAGCCAAATGTGTCCAAGGAGCACTGGGGACCTCCAAAGGACAAAGCAACCCCGCAGCAGGAGTATGTGAGGACTTAGATCTAGCACATATAGTACATTGGCGCACCCACTTAATGACTTCCTTCTGCCATCCAGGCCACCAAAAACTGCGACCCACCAGTCTCTTGGTCTCAGAGATTCCGGGATGACCTGCCAACCGAGATTCGTGACACTCAACAAACAAATCTCTCCTAAAGGTCCCAGGCACAAACAACCTCCCATGAGGAGTGTTAGATGGGGCATTCTCCTGTGCTTTAAGAATCTCATCTTCCAAAACGGAGTCTAAAGCAGCTATCACAACACCTTCTTGTAAAATGTTTTCCTCTTTCTCAGCACCGACTATGGGAGAAAAACTGCGAGACAAGGCATCCGCCTTAACATTCTTAGTACCAGGGATGTAAGTAACGGAGAAATTAAACCGCGAGAAAAACAGTGCCCACCTAGCCTGACGGGCATTCAGGCGCTTGGCAGCATCAAGATATATCAGATTTTTATGATCCGTAAGAACCTGAACGGGAAATTCCGCACCTTCCAAGAAGTGGCGCCAGTGTTCAAATGCGAGTTTAATAGCCAATAATTCCCGATTACCAATATCGTAATTCAGTTCAGTCTCCGAAAATTTTTTTGAAAAAAAGGCACAGGGATGTAATCCATCCCTGTTATCCTGAGACAATACTGCGCCAACCCCCACAGAGGAAGCATCAACCTCAACCAAAAACGGCCTAGTAACATCAGGCTGCATAAGGATGGGAGCAGAGGTGAACCTCTCCTTGAGATACACAAAAGCTTCAATGGCCTCAGAAGACCACTGAACCGCATCAGCACCTTTCCTGGTGAGATCAGTCAGAGGTTTGACAATACTAGAAAAATTTTTTATGAATTTTCTGTAGTAATTGGCGAAACCCAAAAACCTCTGTATCGATTTCAAACCAATAGGCCTAGGCCATTCCTGCACAGCCTGAACCTTAACCGGATCCATCTCAAAACCTTTGCTGGAGATAATGTAGCCCAAAAAACTAATTCTCTGTACAGCGAACTCACATTTCTCCAGCTTAGCAAAAAGCGAATTGTCCATTAATAACTGTAATACCTCACGCACGCTCCGCCAATGAGACTCCAGATCTGGCGAATAAATCAAAATGTCATCCAAATACACAACCACATTTTTACCGATCAAAGGTCTAAGGATGTCATTAATCAGATTCTGAAAAAATGCAGGAGCATTAGTAAGACCAAAAGGCATAACCAGATTCTCAAAATGACCCACAGGAGTGTTAAAAGCAGTCTTCCATTCATCACCCTCCTTCATGCGCAACAGATTGTATGCCCCCTTAAGGTCAATTTTAGAGAACCACTTGGCCCCTAATAACTGGTTAAACAGATCAGGAATCAATGGCAGTGGGTAAGGATTGCGTACCGTAATTTTGTTAATCTCACGAAAATCCAGACAAGGACGTAAACCGCCGTCCTTTTTTTTTACAAAAAAAAATCCAACCGCCACAGGAGACTTAGAGGGCCTAATGTGACCGGCGGCCAAACTTGTCTGTATGTATTCCTCCAAAGCCTTCCTCTCAGGAATGGTAAGGTTAAATAAACGACTTTTAGGAAGAGTCGCTCCAGGGACAAATTCAATAGAACAATCATAGTCTCTATGGGGAGGCAAAACCTGCGATTCCTTCTCAGAAAAAACTCTCCAAAAATCCTGAATAGGAACAGGCAATTCTCCCCTATCCAAAGCTGCAATACGCCCGTTACAACACTTGTCATAACATTTATGGCTCCAGGATTTAATTTCACTGGTAGACCAATCCAGTACAGGATTGTGAAATTTTAACCAGGGCAAACCCAATATTACTGGAGAAGGCAAGTTATTCAACACTACCAAATCCAATTTCTCATGGTGAACACCATTAATAGTGAGAGGAAATTCACTGACCTTGAGAGTAATATTCTTCAAAGGGGAGCCATCCACAGAAACCACAGCAATGGGGGATGATAAAGGTTCAGGTTTTAAATTGAGTTTTTCCACGAATCCCCCATCAATTACATTCAGTGTAGACCCGCAATCAACAAACACCCGAAATTCCATTAATTTTTCCTGAGCAATCGTGGAAGCAGCTAAAAATATACCCTTGGAATTTAAACAGGCAATACGGGCGTGACTGACCATTTTTTTTTCTTTCTTCATACGAAGCTCACAGCCTTTAATCAAATGACCAGATTTTCCGCAATAGAAACACAAGCCTTCTGAAAAACGACGGTCTTTTTCTTGAGAGCGAGGTGCCACCGATCCAATCTCCATCGGTTCACCACTGTTAGTACACACATTATCATAACCAGAAACTGACATAGCAGAGGATTTGCTCTCATTAACCCTAGCACGCAGTCTTCTATCCACCCGTATAGCTAATTGCATAGCCTGTTGCAAATCCTCAGGTGTAGGATAAGCAATTAGCAGGTCTTTAACCCTTTCACTGAGCCCAGCAAGAAATAGACTTTTCAGAGCAGAATCGTTCCACCCTGTTTGAGTGGACCAACGACGAAAATGAGTACAATATTTTTCGACATTACCTGATCCTTGTTTTAAACGTCTTAACTCAGTCTCAGCTGATGCCACACGGTCAGGATCATCATATAATAGTCCTAAAGCAGAAAAAAAACTATCCACTGATCTGAAGCATGTATCACTAGGTTGCAAAGAAAAGGCCCACTCCTGAGGCTCTTTGCGCAAAAGTGACATTATGAACCCTACGCGCTGGGATTCATCCCCAGAGGACTTGGGTCTCAAACGAAAATACAATAAGCAAGCATTTTTAAATGAAAAAAATTCTCGATGTTCACCAAAAAATAAATCCGGCAAACATACCTTAGGCTCCAAGAAATATGCTCCAGGACAGTTACTCACGTGCTGACGGAGCTCGGCCACTTCCAGAGAGAGTCCCTGCAGGTGTTTAGCCAAATCCTGAACCGACACCATGATGGAACAAAAAAAAAAAAAAAAAAAAAAAATCTTTCCTTAGAGAATTTGCAGGCTGGACTTACTGTTATGTTCTGCTACCAAAGCTAAGGAAAGAGAGGAGATCTGTCCCTACTATAAGACTCAGCTGAATCCCTACGATGTAACAGGGAACCTGATCCTGCGATCAGACCTGCTAAAGTCCTAATCTAGTCTGTACGGAGACCTATAGATGTGAGGAGGGAATCCCTACAAGTACTAAGGACTGGGAGGAATATGGGACACCTCCTAACAGAAATAGTAGCAGACAGACGAACAAACAAAATAGATAGAACATAGAGGTCCGTAGACCAAGCAAACTAACAGAGTTAGATACAGAGCACAGGCTAGCTAGAAAGTAGATATACAATGAAGTCCAGCAAAGCCAGAAGGGCGGAGCAGGATTAAATAGGCCAACAAGGTCATGTGACCAGCAAAGGAAAAAAAAACTAACAGCAAGGTTCTAACAGTGTGCACCGTATGCTGTCAGTATTCTCCAGTGTTGCCGGTGAGAGTGGGCAGTCATGTGACTGCAAGTATGACATTTGTATACTCCCAGCCACATTCTGACTAGTCGTGATCGGTCTCATTCAAGTCACTTGTATTGAGCCAGGCCCAACATGTCTAGTCGGTAAGTGATCATATGTATGCATAATACATACTTGCGGTCAACTGATTGCCCACTCTCATCAGCTACACCGGAGAATACTGACAGTGTGCAGTGAGCATGCTGTAAGAATTTAGTAGTTTGAAGTCACATTGAGTGAGTTCAGATATTCATCAGAAGACTAGACAAGCTCTTTAAGAAAAGTCCCTATTCTCTTCTGTTCCCCCAGATTTTATGAATTCAGAATATACTGGTCATAAAATATTAGATTGTCACATAGAGTAATATTAGAAGAACTCAATATTACAAAATATCTCACTTGTCAACAGCTGCTAGTGCTCATGGTGATACTTACTGCTATTTATTAAAAAAAAATGCTTTTTCTTTGGACATAATATTCAATGAAATGTATCCTTTGTTTAAAATAATAAGGCAAGAATTGAGATTTTATTTTTAATTGTAATATTATTTCTCAATAATTTAATTCAATATGTTTTTGTATTACAGCAAACAGATGAGTCAGCACAGACTGATGGACAACAACAGACACAGTCTTCAGAAAACACAGAAAACAAAACACAGCCGAAGAGACTCCATGTTTCAAATATTCCTTTCAGATTTAGAGATCCAGACCTTAGGCAAATGTTTGGAGTAAGTAAAAATCTGAATTTTTCCTTGATGGTTTCAGCGTTTGTATTTAGCGTAAAAATGTAAGATATTTTAGCATCTTTCCTATTAAGAAATCCTGCTATTAGTTAGGGCATGAATCATCAACCTAATACCCTAGGGGGTAAAAAAAGCAACAACTGGAATATGTAGACACACTCCCTTTAAAGAGACTCTGTCAGTAGGATCAATCATCCTAAGGCTTTTATATGGCCATGTAATTCATAGAAAGCTGAATAAAATTATATATTGATATCTGCGATCTAATGTCTTATTCCAGAGAAATCCATGTTTTTCTTATATGTAAATAAGCTGTTCAGAACTATGGGCCGGACACTGATCTGTATAAGACACCCTTACGGAGATTATTTTAAATGAAAGGAGCAGTTACCAATGTAAGAAATGTAACCAGCACAGAACAGTAGAACTCAATTTTGTCTTCTTACAAACACATATGCTGCAGCTCTCACAGCTGTGCTCTATTGTAACAATATTGCAGCCCTGTCTGCCTATGATCTGGAAGCTGGAGCTGAGAGGAACCTGCAGATGTGTCAGGTATAATCACACACTGCTCTGCAGTGAAATCAGGAGAGCAGAGAGCAGCCATCACACATCACACTGGTAAAGCCTTATTTCATTTATAGCAATCTCTGGAGACGGATAATCATGCAGACCCGGCCCATAGTCCTGAACAGCTCATTTACATGTAAGAAAAACATGGATTTCTCAGGAATAAGACATTGTAACACAGATATCAAGGTATCATTTTATTTAGCTTCCTATGACCTGTATGCCCATATAGACGGCTTAGGAGGGTTGATTCTACTGACAGATGCCCTTTAAGGCAAGCTTCACCACACTAGACAATCTTGGCTTATTATTTTACTTTGTTGTTACTTTAATCAGCATTTAAAGAAAGAAAACTAAATCAATGTGTCCTCCATGATCATACTGCCTCAGGATTCATCAAGAAGCAGTCCCATACACAGCCTTTAACTTGTTATTTTAGAGGTGATGTATTATAGAGGTTGACTGATGGAATTTTACACATGCACATAGGGTTGACAACTACTTCTAAATCAATTCTTGAAGATTTCATTAGCTACAAGATTAAATCTCCTGGATGTCCTAGAAAATCCAGCTATGTGCTATCTAGATTTAATTCCAATAGACTCCAAGTCAGTTCAGTAAAGCTTAGGATAATTGTAAAGGCTTGACAATCCCTTAACATTTTAGGCTTATAAGGTTACATCTCAATTGCCAATTTTCCAGTTCATTTAAGAGAATTAAAACAGGGTGTTGATTTTGTTTGAAAGCAGTAAGTGTAGAGTCTCAAACACATATTACCAAAAGACCAAGTCTATGCCTTAACCTCAGTATGCTCCATACATGTAGTACATTGACTTGTATGATCACTGAAAACCACAAATGACATCATGATGAGTAGAGTAAATGTAGCCTTTCTCTATTGACATATTCAGCATGTACTATGTAGTTATCGATGTCATTCAGGTCCTTTATTTCTCCAATATAACTGTTCTTCATGGTCATTTAGAAATAGTTTCTTCAGCTTCATGTTTGTTCGGTAGAAAAGTACGAAGAAACCAGTAAATAGGTTGTAAAAAAATCCATAATACTAAATAGTAATCTACTCCAAATTTAGAAAACACATGAACACAATATTTACAGCGATAAGGTGGATTGTTATTTCAAAATAAAAAGTCAAAACTAATACTAGGATGACATCTTAAAGGAAGAGACAGATTCTCAGATGACATTACTTCCGTGGTCAAAACTGAATACATTCTTCACATCCTTGGAAGGGCTTATATCGATTGCAAGTGTGTGAGCAAACTAAGCGCACCACTTAATAAATGGGAAAACATTGTTTCACCATGTCACAGATGTAGCATCACCAAAATAAGATCTTCAAAAATTCAGAAAAATCTCCATGCATTAACTTAACACTGCTGAATAGAGATGAGCAGGTCAGGCAAAATCTGAATTTGTCTGTTTATGCACTTTTTCCCAGAAAATTTAATTTGAGAAGTTATTTTCAATGCATTTAATGTCCCTTATTTTGCTCAGGATTCTCTTCAGATCCTATAGCCTAATAAACAAAATGTAAAAAATAAAAAAAATTGTTGTACTCATCTTCCATTCACCTCTACATCCTCTTCATTACTCACTGCTACCTGTCCGGTCCTCACCACATCTTCATTTCCTCTGCTGCTTGCATTGGAATCTTCTGTTCTCTCACACTATGCAGGACTTCCAAGTGTCATGGCGCTCAGGAGGGTTCTGCCTAGCACACTGGAGGTCAATGCCGTCATGATGTCACAACATGCACCGTGACCTTTCAATGGCATGCACAAATTCATCCTGGGTGCCATGACACCTGGAAATCGGGGACAGTGCAAGAGGCCCAAAGAGCGACCATCGCTGGATCAGAAGATGTGGTGAGGACCTTATGTGTGTTGGTAACAGGAGTGACAAAGAGGTAAGCAGTGGGCTGAGTATAAGGATTTTTAATTTTTTTTTAACCATTTCATGGCCCATTATGGCTCTGAAAAATGGTGGACAACAGGTGACATTTTGCTGGCTGCACACAGAACTGCAATATAAAAAAATAGCATTTTGACAAATGCAGATTTTTGAAAAATTCTAGTAGAATTAAATTTCACTCAAATTTTTTGTCTCATCTCTGCTGCGGACAATTAGTCAGTAGTGTTAGTAGTCAGTAGTGTTAGTAGCAGTGTTAGTTATGTCTGCCTACAGACAGCCTAGCAGACCTGCATAAGAATCCGAGTAGCTGTGCTAGTTTGCTACAGCCGTACCATACACTGGCACATGTTGCATCCATGTCACTATATAACAGTCAATTACATTAGTCAGTATTATGATGTTTTGCAAAAATAATCTAAATATTAAATGTTCTTCTGTAGCTGTAAATAATACAGAAAACTCCAATAATGGTATTACAGTAACAATAAAAAAAAATAGAAAATTGGAATACACAAAACTATTAAAGATACAAATTATCAGGATCCCATAGACTATTTAATAATAATTATATTTCTATAGTGCCAACGTATTCCACAGTGCTTTGCAATTCAATGGGGACATGTACAAACAATATAAGGCATAACAAATAATTCAACTATTAATAAGAGAAACTTTCTAAATATTTTAGTCTATTTGACACCACATTTTGGTTGTGTGGTTGATGTCTCTGATTGTAAAGTAAAAAAAACAACATTTAAACAGATACCTTTGTAACTATATAGAATTCAACATGATAAATGTTTATCAAATGGGTATCCTTTTGACATACATCTGTGCAGATATACTTTTTGATAATTTTTTTTTTACAGGATGCAGAAAGAACAGTCTACTGCGTTCTTTCAACCATTAAAACAAATGAATGAAAAAAGCATTTTTTTTTAAAATATTACAGTCTATGGAAGATGGATGCGAATATTATGATACATTTGCATCCATTTTTCATGGTTTTCTTTTTCAGAAAATAAGTTTCATGATCTCTTGACACACACCCCCCCATTGGTTATTTAACTGCTATCACACCGCTTGTAGATTTTAAGCCTCCGAGCATCACCGAATAGGCGTACAGCTACATGTGATCATGTAGCTGCAGAAGCAGGGATCCAGCTGTAAGGGACAGCTGGAGTCCCCAAAGGGAATGTACAGATTGTTTGTTACTGTCTGTGCCTTCTCTATTGCTGTATACATAATGCTAAACAAGCTCGGTATATGCAGCAATAGGATGTGCTGACAACACTTCCTCCTCCATACATTGCCGTCATGTGATTGCTGTTTAGGGAGGGAGCAGAAGCTTCTGTATGATAGGAGATCCAGACAGCTCTGCGATGCAGCCAGGAGGCTACATTTCCCCTGTAACTGGAGCTAATTTACTATGCCCAGTTACAAGGGAAATAAGATGAACATAAAAATATTTAAATATTCAAAGTGATTGTGCCATTATAAAGAATACATTTAACTAAGCAGAAAATGTGGAAATAAATAGTTTTGTAATTTACAGTTATAAAAAATTATGTTCCGTTCAAAAATAACAACCTTTCAACTTCTGAAGTATGCTCCCTGGCGCCCCCTGTCGTTATTCTATTCCGTCCTCCCAGTGGCCGATCAGCTGGCTGAGCATGCACAGTTCGTGTCATCTTAAGTGTCCCCCCACCTCCACCCCCCAGTGTGCACAACATAAGTGGGACGCTCCCAGTTCTCACCCAGGTCTGACAGCATGCGCAGGATCAAGATTGCTGAGAAGCACGGGAGGTGTGTGCAGTGATTTTGCCCCCTGCGCTCACACAGGTCTGACATATGGGTGAGATCATTCTTCTTCACATGCGAGCAATCAGAGCTGTGTGAGCACGGGAAGCGCCTGTGTACAATCGCGCTCATATAGGTCTGACCTGTGTGAGAGCAGGGAGCAAAATCACTGCACACACCTCCCTGCTTCCCCGCAATCTGCATCCTGCGCATGCTGTCAGACCTGGGTGAGCGCTGGGAGCGTCTCACATATGTTGTGCACACTGGGGGGGGACGCTTATGAGAACAGGAACTGTGCTTGCTCAGCCACCTGATCGGCCACTGGGAGGACGGAATAGAATAATGACAGGGGGCGCCAGGGAGCATACTTCAGAAGTTGAAAGGTTATTTTTTGAATGGAGCATCATTTTTAATAACTGTAAATTACAAAACCATTTATTTCCACGTTTTCTACTTAGTTAAATGTCTTCTTTATGGTGGCCTAACCACTTTAAATAAACCCCCAAGGTCTTTTATGACTTTATGAAGGGGGGGGGGACAATGTGCAAAATAAATGAAGACTAAAATGAATTAAAAAAAGTAATAGGTAAAAAAATAAATTAAACACATTAATACAACTGCCTTTCTCAATCCAAATTGCTGTTACTAGCCCTGTCCCCATAAAAAATGTGTCAAATATAAAAATATTTGTTACAGAATGTGGAACACAATTTTAAATGTATTTTAGTGACCCTGTGTGGTCTTAAAAAAAATATAAAAATGGGAAAAACAGACACAAAGAAAAGGAGGATTTGACAGAGACATAAAATTGAATCCACATGTATCATGAAAAAAAAAACGCCAAAAAGGACTTGAATGGATCTACTTGAGTTAAAATTATATCTTTTTGCAGTTTCACAATAGATTATTATGTACAATATAAAAATATACAGCTATGAAAAAATACAAATACATGGTGAGAAATGTGTCTAAAACTGTCACCACTAGGGTGCTAGAGAAGATTGGATTTTCTTTGAAAGACAAGAAAAAACTTCCTCTTGCTGCAAATTCTGCAACTATGGAAAGGCGACTCAACAGTGTAAGCCTGAAATGAAGTGTATCTATCACGTAATTACTGAAAAACAGAATAGGCAAAAAAAGACTTTTGTATTAGAATATAAAACTTGACATCTGAGATGTAGCGTAAGATTTTATGAACTGGTAAGTTTAAATGTGAGGTCTTTATAGGTAATAGAAGACATAATGCTTGTAACTGAAGCAGTGAAACACTCTTCCAACCATTTTTACACCTATCAGTCATGTGTAGTGGAGGATCAGTGTAAGTTTGAGGATGTGTAACATCTGGAATTGATTTTCAGTCATATGTAATATAACTGGAAAGATTAAACATTGGGTAGGATATCTCAAAGGTCAAAGCTCGACATCTATAAAATTTGTTTGGAATTGCCTGCAGTGTAGATATCAGAAAAATATGTAATATTTTAGGGTAAGTGCCATAGGCTTCCGAAATTATGATAAAAATGCATCAGTTTTGTATCAGTTTTTCAAGGAAAACAGAAATTTTACAGCAATTTCAGAAAGTTGGGACAAAAAAAAGCAGCGCAAGGGCATCATGTGAACATACCCTAAAAGTGCCGGCCCACCTTAGTAAGCAACAGACAATGGATCTTTTACCCAACAGTTATCTTTCCCAACTCCCCATACACATGAACACTTGGCTTGGCTTGTTCTGTCTTGGAAGAGTAGAGTAACCAAAAAAAAACTCTCGTGGTAACTTTTCCATCTTGAGAACAAAAGACATTTGAATTTAAGCCATTGAAATTAAGACCCCAGAATTTACATCAGATGATCATCCTATCCCACTGGTATAGGCAGGGTCAGACAACTTTAATCTAATGTGTAAGAGGATGTAAACATTGAACTTTGGTTACATTTACAAAATGGATAGAAACATATAGCAATGGATTTTTTTAGAAAACTGACATTAATTCTTCCAAAAAGAGTTGAAGCTATAATAACAGAGAGGCTTGAGTCAACGAGCGTATAAAACATTTTCATCCAGGAGAGTGGGATGATTTTTTCTCACTTGTCATCTATGTGCTGTCCGTATGCAATACGCTTTTTTACTTAGCGACTTTTAATCATTTACAAGACCATTTACAATTTCCTATGATACAGAACTGTAATGTATCCGTAAAAATTGAATGCTTTACTTCGGCTCTGTAGTTCATCCAATTTTTTTCTCGCACCCAACTGATTTCAAAGTGAAATCTCAGCATGCTGCAATTGTTTTCACAGACAGAGTTTGTCTTTGAAAAAAATTGATTGTCAGCACTGCCCCATTGAATAACATGGGTCCGAGTGCAATCGGATAAAAAATCAAGTAGCACTTGTCCGATTTATACAGTGGTGAGAGCGAGCCCTAAAGAGTAAATACAGAAAATACTGAGAATCTGACATTATATCTAGTCTGTGATTTTCTGATACATATTTATTCTGCTTTCCTTTATAGCACTGATGAAAGGAAGAAAAGTAGATTCACAGTCAGTTTCAGCTTCACATTTGCCGGAAAAGTTGTATGGAAAAGCAACTATGTTTTTCAATATGGGCTGGCAAAAAAACAGCAATTTATAACTTATTTAATACATTAAAACTATATGACTAATATGACTAAAGAACAAATGAGGGTCTAAGAGTATTGAAAGGACCTATAGTTTTTATTTATAAATATATAACTATATATATAAATTTATATATATAGTGAAGGAAATAATTATTTGATCCCTTGCTGTTTTTGTAAGCTTGCCCACAGACAAAGACATGAACAGTCTATAATTTTAAGGGTAGGTTGATTCTAACATTGAGAGATAGAATATCCCCCAAAAAGTCAAGAAAATCACATTGTATAAATTAGATAAATGTATTTGCATTTTGCAGTGAGAAATAAGTATCTGGCAAACAACACTTAATACTTGGTGGCAAAACCCTTGTTGACAAGCACAGCAGTCAGACATTTTTTGTAGTTGATGATGAGGGTTGCGCACATGTCAGGAGGAATTTTGGTCCACTCCTCTTTGCAGATCATCTCTAATCATTCAGATTTTGAGGCTATCGCTTGGCAACTCGGAGCTTCAACTCCCTCCATAAGTTTTCTATGGGATTAAGGTCTAGAGCAGTGTTTCCCAAACCCCATACTCACGGCCCCCCACATGTCATGTTTTCAGGATCTCCTTAGTATTACACAGGTGATTGAAGTATCATCAAGGCATCAGGAATTCTCTCACCTGTGCAATACTAAGGAGATCTTGAAAACATGACCTGTGGGGGGACGTGAGGATGGGGTTTGGGAAACACTGGTCTATAGAATGGCTAGGCCTCACCATGACCTTAATGTACTTCTTTTTGAGCCACTCCTTTGTTGCCTTGGCTGTATGTTTTGGGTCATTGTTTTGCTGGAAGACCCAGCCACAACCCATTTTTAATGTCCTGGCAGAGGGAAGGAGGTTGTCACTCAGGATTTTACGGTACATGGCTCTAGCCATTCTCCCCTTGATGCAGTGAAGTAGTCCTGTGCCCTTAGCAGAGAAACACCCCCAAAACATAATGTTTACACCTCCATGCTTGACAGTAGGGACGGTGTTCTTTGGGTCATAGGCAGCATTTTTCTTCCTCCAAACACAGCGAGTTGAGTTAATGCCAAAGAGCTCAATTTTTGCCTCATCTGACCACAGCACCTTCTCCCAATAACTCACAGAATCGTCCAGGTGTTCATTGGCAAACTTCAGACGAGCCTGCACATGTACCTTCTTGAGCAGGGGGACCTTGTGGGCACTGCAGGATTTTAAACCTTTAAGGCATAATGTGTTACCAATGGTTTTCTTGGTGACTGTAGTCCCAGCTGCCTTGAAATCATTAACAGGGTTCCCCCGTGTAGTTGTTGGTTGATCTCTCACCTTCCTCATGATCAAGGCTACCCCACAAGCTGAGATTTTGCATGGTGCCCCAGATCAATGTCGATTGACAGTCATTTTGTATTTCTTCCATTTTCTTACTATTGCACCAACAGTTGTCTTCTTCTCACCCGGCGTCTTACTTATGGTTTTGTAGAACATTCCAGCTTTTTGCAGGTTTATAATTTGTCCCTGACATCCTTAAAAAGCTATTTGGTCTTGCCCATGTTGTAGAGGTTAGAGTCTGACTGATTAATTGAGTCTGTGGACAGGAGTCTTTTATACAGGTGACTATGTAAGACAACTGTCTATAATGCTGGTAACGAGTTGATTAGGAGCATCAAACTGGTCTGTAGGAGCCAGAACTCATAATGGTTTGTAGGGGATCAAATACTTATTTCTCACTGAAAAATGGAAATACATTTATCTAATTTATACAATGTGATTTTCTTGAATTTTTTTTAATATTCTATCTCTCAATGTTAAAATTAACCTACCCTTAAAATTATAGACTGTTCATGTCTTTGTCAGTGGGCAAATGTACAAAAACAGCAAGGGATCAAATAATTATTTCCTTCACTGTATATAATAAACTAGTACAAAAATACAATAATACAAAACTAGTAAAGAAGGTAATTAGAAATTCAATTTAATAGTTGTATATTCTGAGTACATGTGCACACATCATTATCTAATTTGAAGTAAAGAAGAAAATCATCTGATCCATAGTTTGTTACTTGCTCATGCACCTATCCTTAGCTTACCTATTTCTGTGAAAAATAATTTGTAATCACCTCCTGTTGAGAACTCAGGCCTATTTAAACTAATGATAGCACAATAATTAGTTTGTTGAAAAGGAACACATCTAAACTTACTGCACTGATGACTAAATAATGTCTTTTGGTAATAAGGTCATTTACCAAGGGATGTAAAACTGCAAGCTATTTTGTTGCAGTCAAAATAACAATAACAGATTACACATTTTGCATTCCAATATTTTTATGAAACTGTCAACATTTTCACTCTTGCTTTTCTTAAATGCACACTGCAGAGTGTGTTCAGAAATAAGTTAAGCAATCTATTTTTTTGGAAATCCACCCTCTTTGAGATTGTATCTGTATATCAATTTAGGGCAGGTGGAGACAACCGTGTATTCTCTCATGGGAGAGAATCAGGTCGATTATGCAAATCACACTCTCATCAAATGTTAATCAGAGTTTGATCAGACTGTGAGCAAAGTGTAATCCAATTCTCTTGGATGAGGAGAAGATGGAGAAAAATTTCTCCATCTTCTCCATTCTGTCAGTCCGTGGTAATCGGACTGCACTCAGATCTCATCTGGTCTCCATGGACTCTTTGACTTGCGTGGCCGAGTGCAATCTAAATATCAAATCAAATTTGGGCATGCATTGATTTTTCCCTTGAAGCACCGCAGACCAAGAAAAAAATGTAACATGTGCATGGCCCCAGAAACTAGCATCGGTCCGAGCACGGTCATATATTTTGACAGAATATACTTAGACCACACATGGCTCAATCATCACATCTTACCAAAAATGTAGTATGAAACTATGAAATGGTCTCTTCCCTGCTAGGACTCTTTGCTATGGCTTTATGAGATCTTATGATATGGCGCCATACAGAATGCCAACACCTCCATAGTCCAGGGACATTGGGGTTCCTTGCATGGCTGTACAGGCCCTGTGCACCTGGTTTGACCAAGTGCATAGAGCCCAAGTTGGCTTCATTGCATAGACCCATTTAGCTTTGCCTTTTAGAAAAGTCAATAAACAGCTAAAACAGTGACCAACTACATTTGCTATTTTAATGATGAGAGATAGAAGTATTTTAATAAAATATAAAACTTAGAATTCATCAGTGTGAAAGAAATAGTATCAAAGGGCTTGTCCACTACATTTATATTGATGAATAATCTTTAGGATAGGTTAATATTAGATTGGTGGGAGTGCATCACCCAACACCCCCACCGGTCAGCTGCTCCCTGTGCTCGTGGCCAAGACAAGGCGCTGCACAGCTCCATCAACTGTATAGTGGCCACAGCACAGTACTGCACATCCGCCCTCATTCATTCAAATTGGGGCAAATGTACAGTTCCTGGCCCCTCATATTAATGACCTCATCAAAATAAAAGTAGCTATCAACTCCTTTAACCAACATCTTATTAGCAAACTATAATTAGGATTGGTGCTGTACCCACTGCTTTTAAGGGCTTCAATATCAGACCCCAACTGCAGTTAATGTACCTTCAGCCATTAAAGGCTCAATTTCCTTTACAGAAATAGAAATTTGTAGTCAGGGCTGGACGAACATCCCAAAATGTATGTATAGGGAACGCCTTACTTTCCCAGTCAAATAATGATGAGGAAGAAAAGGAACAGGTAATCAGTCACCTTACCAAATCCTCTAATTTTTCTGAGTGATAAGTTCCCATTACAGATATAGTATTTGGCAGTGGCTTTCTCTGCCCTCCACATTGAGAACACATTCACGCCAAGTCAAGTATTTGTGTAATGGCCAAATACTAAATGTTTAGGACCTTAGTGTTGTTGTTTTACTGAAATTATTTTTGCATTTTGCACTTATTTACCTGTCAGAAGGATATTGGACCCATAAATAGCCATGAGTGTAAAGCCCTTTTATTGTTTATTGCCCTCATACCTTGCTTGTAGTAGGTCATTGGGATATTTTTGTGAAATTCATAATTTAACTTTTAATTGCAAGTATAGCGAGGCAGGCACTGCACTTCCATCTCTGCTGCCTTATACTGCTGGCTTTCGGTCCTTGATTGACAGGTTACTTTTCTCACTACTTTTCTCAAAGTGACCTGTCTTTCCTTAACCAAGATTTTGCACATGCACTATCATTGCCCAGGATTGTCCCATCAGAAGGAGCGACATATGTGCACTAATCTCCTGATGATGTTGCGGTAGCCGGTCTTTTGATCTCGCTACGCCATTTAGTGCTTACTGCGCATGTTCTGATAAAATTAATCTGGGCAATGACAATGGATGCACAGGAGAGAAAGATCGCTGAGAGAAGAGACACACATCAATAAAACACAGGCTGCTGGGGGTGGGCGGGAAACAACTAGAAGGCACAGCAGAGCTGGATGTGCAGTTTACGCCTTTTGCACTTGTGATAAAAACTTCAAGGATTGATTTCTCAAAAATTCCCCAACTAAATACTACAGGCAAAATATGAATGTAATACTTATTAAAGAGGGTTTACTCTCATGCATTTAGTTAGGAGTCGAATATCCTGTTGACAGATGTTTTTTAAGTAACTTTTGCTTTACTTTTCCATAGTTGTCACATGTTATACCCAAGTTATTTGTTACTCCCAGAAAATCTCTGAAAAGAAAAACTGAATTGCAAAATATCATCACTGCTGTTGCTAACATTAATAAGCATGCAGTTTCTGAAGAATGTGTAGAAATACAATGCACTTAAAAGAGTAATAAAAAAGAACATTAGCATTATAAAACAACCATCTTTTGTAAGGACGACGGTGCATCAGCATGGCATAAAGGCAGGAATCTAATAGAAGAAGGCAGGAGATGATCCAAAGGTCTAACAGAAGCCAGCCACATTCAGAGCTGACTTTAGAATTAATCCTTTGCTTCTTGTGTCTATTTATTATGAATTAATTGACTAACGAATTGCCTATTAAGCAATCCTGATTATATGACCTCTGTTTGCAACACAGTTTATGAAATGTGAATGTGTAGTGATAGATTAAAAGTTGGCCTCACAATAATTTATCACATTAATAGTCATTGCTTTTGTGAAAACTTTTATCTTTATGAATTTATCTATTTAAATTAAATAACAATCATTACTTTTTTTCTTGCAGCAATTTGGTAAAATCTTAGATGTTGAAATAATTTTTAATGAGCGGGGATCAAAGGTAAGCTTGATCGATCTTTCTATCTCTCTATCTATCTATCTATCTATCTATCTATCTATCTATCTATCACCTATCTATCCATTTTATATATTTTACCAATCAAACTATATATCTGTAATATTATATTCAACTGTTAGCTCTCTTTATAACATAAATATCTCAGTTAGTTGTTCCTTTATATTGCTCCGCAGTCCGGTCGCACACCGGCTGGGAGCACGTACACGCCGGCGTGAGTCACACACACTTCCTAGCGCCTGCTGCATAGCCTCTGTGCAGTTAACAGGGCTACGGCTACGTTATTTGTCGCATATCTCTCGTGCAGTTAACGGAGATAGTGCGAATCCCTTTTCCCGTCCCGGTATGAAGTAACACTGGAGGGATTTATACATTAGTTGGCTGTTTTACCTTCTTACCCGGAAGGTGTTCGGTCGCAGTCCTCTAGGCTGCATTGCAGACCCCGAGTTCGGTTGCTTTCCATTATTTAATAAAGTTGTTTACAACCGTCCTCATAACAGTATCAGAGCGCCAGGGTCTTGCCGAATATGGCTGGCAACCAGCAACTGCAGCGCTATATACAGCAACTTGAGGCCAGACTTAGGAATCTGGAACAAGCTGCCCCAGAGGCTAATATCACTGCAGTAGTGACCCAGGCAGCTTCTCAGGCGGCCAATCTGGTTAACACGGCTGCGGTGAATGCTGCGGCAGCTGCAATTGCCCCATTACCCCGTTTTGCTCTCCCGGAAAAATTTTCTGGCGACAGCCGATCCTGCAGAGGTTTTATTAATCTGTGCTCCATTCAGTTAGAGATGATGGAAGCATGGTTCCCCTTTGAATGGGCCAAAGTGGGTTTTGTCATCTTGTTACTTTCTCACAGGGCCTTAGAGTGGGCTACCCCTCTGTGGGAGTGGAGTGACCCGGTAGTGGTTAAGGTGGGTCTCTTTCTTAGAGCCCTAAAGACTGTTTTCCTAGGTCCTTAAGTCACGCTTGATACGGCTCTTAAGCTTCTTGCGTTGGCCCAGGGTTCGGCCACCGCCAACCACTATGCCATCCAGTTTAGAACCTTAGCGGCTGAACTGGATTGGTCTGAGCGGTCGCTTATCCCGGTGTTCTGGAAGGGTCTGGCTGGGCATATTAAAAATGCTCTATCTACCAGAGAGATTCCAACCTCCCTGGAGGAGTTAATCTCTCTCGCTAACCGAATAGATTTGCGTCATGCAGAACACAAGTTAGAGCTGGAGGTCTCCAGACCTCAGTTTCGGTTGGCACCTTCATTCTCTAGACCCATTTCCAACCCCGTGACTCCCGTCCCGGAGCCTGAGGCTATGGATATATCCCGGACTGAGTCTAGCTCCTCTCGTTCCCGACCTGCACATCACTTGGAGTACCCCATTAATAAGGGTTCCAAGCAGTCGGGAAAATGAGTGTGTCTAACCGCCGTTGGAGGAGGTGTGTTAGATTCCGGGCTTCTTCCTCCAAATTATTATATAAGGTGACGTTGCTCTTCAGAACAACCACGGTTACTGCCAAGGTGTGGGTGGATTCTGGTGCCGATGGCAATTTTTTGTCATCTATGTTCGCCCAGAAGCACGCCATTCCTGTGGAGTTACTGCCAAAACCAATGAACATTAGCGTAGTCAACGGTTCACTGCTGGACATGCAAATTACTCACCAGTCAATTCCCCTCACCATGTCGTTTCCTCAGGGTCACCGGGAGGTTATCTCCTTTCTTATTATTCCCGGTGGATTAGATGAGGTGCTATTGGGTCTTGCATGACTACGTTGTCACATTCGACACACTGACTGGGGTACGGGAAAAATTTCTTCCTGGGGTGAGAATTGTGAGTCTCAGTGTATGGTTACAGCCACCCGGAGGGTAGTCTCTGAGTCTTCTACCAACTTGGCCACTAACACTAATATCAGAGTTTTGCGGATGTCTTTTCCAAAAAGGCTCCAGAGACTTTGCCTCGCCTCCGACCGTATGGCTGTCCTAGTGAATTGATCCCCGGCACGGAGTCTCCTCGCGGTAGGGTTTATCCTCTGTCTGTCCCCAAGACCCAGGTCATGTCTGATTATATCAAAAAGAACCCTCGGGTAGACGCCTTGTCCCGATCCCTGGATAAGGTTGAGGACGATGACGAGCCCAGGCTTACCATTCCTTCGGGAAGTATGCGGACAGTGACTTCAGTGTCCCTAAACCAGGTTCCTTCTGGGAGGACGTTCGTTCCTCCTAATCTGCAAAATGAGGTGCTCTCCTGGGCACATGCCTCTAAGATCAGGGGTCATTTTGGGGTCAAACTTACCACAAAGTTTCTCCAACGGTCATATTGGTGGCCCCGGTGGCGCCAGGACGTTAAGGAATATGTTCTAGCGTGTGTCTCCTGTGCGAGAGATAAATCATCCCGTCAAAGACCGTCTGGGCTTCATCATCCGTTACCCGTGGCGGATTCCACAGGTCAGACCCCGTTTCTTCTGAATAGTGGCCAACATCCGTGCGTTCTGGCTCCTATGCCAGTTCCCACTGTGCAACCTGGGGTCAGAAATTAGGCTCTGGAGGCGTGGGAGGTTTGGGACCATACCGAGGATGCTTTATTGGCATCCAAGAATCGGATGAGAGAGTCGGCTGACACTCATCGCCGTCCAGGCCTGTATTCTCTCCGGGCGACAGGGTTTGGCTCGCGGCTCGCAATATCAGAGTACGCAGGGAATCTGCTAAGTTTGCTCCCCGCTTTATTGGTCCTTTCAAAATTTTGGCCCAAGTAAGCCCCGTAGTGTACCCTTTACAGTTACCATGACACCTGAGGAGTCACGACACTTTTCATGTGTCGCTCCTTAAGCCCGTTCACCTGACAAAATTCGCTGAACCCCAACCTGCTACATACACCAGGGTGATGATCTCAAGGTACAGGCGATCGTGGGGTCTAAGATAGTTCATGGGAAAAAATATTACCTAGTACACTGGAGGGGTCATGGATCTAAGGATCGCTTCTGGGAACCAGTGGACCACATTCATGCTCCCCTGCTCATTGAGGAATATGAGCGTAAAGTGGAGGGGGATTATGTTAGGTGTCAGGTGGTTGCTGGACCTGAAATTGGGTCAGAGTCATCAGTGGATTCTGTGGTCTCCCATTCTGGTCCAGCTGGGGTGGATGCTGCTTAGCATCGCTGTCGGTCCCAATGCCTAGCCAGTGCACAAGATGTACAGGCTCTCTCTTGGTTCTTTGTTCCTAATAGTGTTAAGCATAGGTTGCGGAGGGGAACAGGGCTGCTACAGTCTAAGTCCAGGATGCACTGCACTGAGCTTGCCCGTGACATGGCGGATCGTGATTGGTGGTTCGGTATCAGCTGATCCGGTGACCTGGCAATGCCTGATTTGTCGCGAGTGACATCATCAGTAGTGTGACCAATAATGAGACGGTGGGCAGGGCTTAGTCTTTAAATAGCCCGCCCACAAGCATGGCGGTGCGCTCTGATCATTGAGCTAAGGGTGTGTTCCTGTGTGGACGCTTGCCTGTTTGGGCTCTACGTTCTCTCTAGCTGCTTTCTCCGTGACCTGCCGATGCCAGAGTTTGCTCAGCTGTTTAGCACAGGTAGCTTAGGCAGGCCTAGCTTCGGACAAGCAGGTTTAGCTGGAGATAGGCAGTCATAGCTGGAGGGAGGCAGGTAGTTTACTTTTGACAGTCTGGCATCATTAAGGGGGTCGCTATACACTCCAAGCAGACTGCGGGCTCCATATCCCTGGTACAGCCTGTTAGTCACGCGGCGAGTTACTCCACAGTCCGGTCGCACACCGGCTGGGAGCACGTACATGCCGGCGTGAGTCACACACACTTCTTAGCGCCTGCTGCGTAGCCTCTGTGCAGTTAACAGGGCTACGGCTACTTTATTTGTCGCACATCTATCGTGCAGTTAACGGAGATAGTGCGAATCCCTTTTCCCATCCCGGTGTGAAGTAACACTGGAGGGATTTATACATTAGTTGGTTGTTTTACCTTCTTACCCGGAAGGTGTTCGGCCGCAGTCCTCTAGGCTGCTTCGCGGACCCCGGGTTCAGTTACTTTCCATTATTTAATAAAGTTGTTTACAATCGTCCCCTTAACACTCGGTGTGCACACTGAATGCCCCACTGCCGGGAGGAAAATAACTTTATTCCTCCCTGCAGCCTAGGGCTTTCAGTCATAGGGGTGCTGCCGGCGTGGCTTCAATCATCGCTCAGTGCATAGTGCTCTGACTGTTAGTCAGTGGCATGGTGTGGTTACAGCCACCGCTTACTGTGCATTGAACGATGACTGAAACCTCTCCGACAACATCACTATGACTGAAAGTCCGAGGCTGCCTGGAGGAATAAAATTCTGTTCCTCCAGGCAGTGGGGCTCTCAGTGTGGGCAGTGGGCAGCTTCAAAATATATCACTAAAGCTAAAATAGGTGATTCATGAACTTATATGCTTACCTATGTCATTTATGCAAAAAGCACAAACACTTTGCAGGCTTATTAGGTAATGATACTTTTAAGTCCAGCAGTCACTGACTCACAGAAGTCAGGGATCAAGTGTACATGGATATTGCAAGCAAAAATTGTCTTGTTACAATAAATCTAAAAATAATAAGAGAATGAATTTTTTTTAAATAATACTATAGAATAACCTTATATTGGTATGAAAATTTTTGAAGATTAATAATAAATACATGGATAAATTGTGATCGCCTAAAAAAACATAACAGTAACAATTCTAATGCACGATTTATGATAAGTGCTAGCAACAATGCAACAAAAGAAATAAATAGCTTTCACATAGTGTAATTGTTGTCAAATAACATAGTAGACAGTATAAAAGTTTTAAAACAAGAGTAAATGTGTACAAAAAAATTAATAATATAAAGGCCCACAGACTAAAGTATGGTTTAATTACTTATATAAAGTAGACAAAGCTATTCCAAGTGTGAAAAGTGGACCTGCATGCCAAGCACAGAAATAGTTGTCAAGAGTTTGGTCACTTTTTTCCCACCTCTGATAGCTGCCATAAAAAAGAAAATGAAAAATGTTCACTGTTTTGTGAGTTATCCGACCACAGTTCTGCTACAATGTATGCCAAAAATCTGGCTTTAAAAGCGACTATACTGCAGCAACCTATACAAAGACAATGCATATTGTCAGCAATGTATGCTAGCCTAAAGGCACAGATAAAACATTACCTGTAAATCATGGCTAAATTTGATTTGTATTAAATGATCATTGTTATACTCTGGGGTCTTTTCAGACCTAAGAGCATAATAATCGTAGAATGAAATAAAAAATTTCTCATCTCACCGTTCACCTCTCCCACTGTACCCTTAGCCTGCAATCCAGTCTTTCACAATTTTTGCCTTCTCTCATCACATCCATCTTAGTCAGATTGCCTCACTCTATGCTGGGGCTTCTGGCATGGATTAGGTATCTAACAGGACTGCACACACAGTGTTATGACATCACATTCTGCACTTCTTGAGGCGCTAACTAGGCTTTGGAGGACGCACATAATAACATTCTGACATCCCAATACACGCCACATTGGTATGGCATGCAGTCACATTAGTGGTTTAGTTGGCCCCGAAAGCTCTGGAATAAAGTGAAGCAGGCCAAGGAGGATACACATGATGGGGGAAGGCAAAAAAGAGGCACAGGGAACCAGGCGACATGCTGTGGGAGTGGCGGAAAAGGTAACCGGTCAGGTATTACATTTTTTTTTTTAAATCTTTGTTGACACTCTATGGTTTAGTACAATGGCAGCCGCAGCTACCTGCCAGAAAAATGGAGAAAACTATTTTTTGTACATTTCTAGGAGAACTCAATTCCACTGAAGTAAATTTGCTTATCTCTAATTTTCATTTTTATGGTATTCATTCGGAGTGGCTATTGCAAAGTGTGCTCATTCACTTGCCAATTTTTAGCTATGCCTTAGGTGTGTTCTGTGTGCTGTGTGACAACTGTTCATAAATGTTTCCGTGTTGTTGCTAATTCTATTATACGTACTATACTATTTACTTTGCTATTCACACCTTTAAATTGAGGCTTTGGTGTTTTATTTGAGATCACAACTTATCCACACATTTCTACTATAAAATTATTTATTATGCTACCATAATTAAAATGATTTATGCTTTTAATTATTTTACCTATTACTCAGCACAATACTCCTGAGTCCTGACTTTACCTTACCTTTACTGTTCTTAGCATATAAAATATACTTGCCAACTTTCAGTAAAAAGTTCAAGCTGGCCCTGGATGCCTTTTTTGCAAAGTATACTAATACAAGTTATGGGCACAAGATTCTGTGATGGGACATTGGTCAAGGGAACTAGTCTGATTGCCACATGTGGAATCAGGATGGATTTTTCCCCTAATATGGGATAATTAGAATCTGCCTCAATGTTTTTTTCCTTTCTCTGGCTCAACATGTTAGGTTATAGTTTGTACTCGATAGACTTACGTTTACCTTCAACATTGAAACTTTTGAGCTGGAAATGTTCTCTAGAATCCTGTCCCCTTTTAAGGATACACCTCTTTACTCCTCATTCCATGCAACCTTAAAAAGGAATCTTGATCCTGTAGCTCTGTCTAATATTGGTGCATCCTATCAGGCACAGGAAACCTACTGGAAACTCTATGTTATGTGAGGTTTCTCGGGTGATTAGGGGACAAGTGGAGTCAGAAGATTTCCCCTTTTCAGGGTATAACCCATATATTCTGATATAGTTGGCAAATACAATATAAGGACCATGTAATTTTCGTTTTGTCTGGATAAAGGGAGTAGATCCCTGAAAGGAACTTGATAGCAGGATCGACATCTAAAAAACGATTTATATGGCTGTATTTGTCTTTTAATGGATATTTCAGACAACCTAATTGTTTGGGGAAAGTTCACAATATATCACCAGTCTCAAATTTTCAAAGTTCTTTCTTTGCATGTTGCAATGAATAATACTAGTTAAAAAGGTGGGCACTAGATGTTGACCATTTCTGCCCAGTCTCCCAATAGAACATTCCCACTAAGCTCTCTGATCTCATGAACTTAACAATTTCTGGCTTCTGCAATGGACTTACAGTATAGACCATAAGTTTGGACACACCTTCTCATTTAAAGATTTTTCTGCATTTTCGTGACTATGAAAATTGTACATTCACACTGAAGGCATCAAAACTATGAATTAACACATGTGGAATTATATACTTATCAAAAAAGTGTGAAACAACTGAAAATATGTCTTATATTCTAGGTTCTTCAAAGTAGCCACCTTTTGCTTTGATGACTGCTTTGCACACTCTCTTTATGAGCTCCAAGAAGTAGTCACCGGAAATGGTCTTCCAACAATCTTGAAGGAATTCCCAGAGATGCTTAGCACTTGTTGGCCCTTTTGCCTTCACTCTGCGGTCCAGCTCACCCCAAACCATCTCGATTGGGTTCAGGTCTTGTGACTGTGGAGGCCAGGTCATCTGGCGTAGCACCCCATCACTCTCCCTCTTGATCAAATAGCCCTTACACAGCCTGGAGTTGTGTTTGGGGTCATTGTCCTGTTGAAAAATAAATGATGGTCCAACTAAACGCAAACCGGATGGAATAGCATGCCGCTGCAAGATGCTGTGGTAGCTATGCTGGTTCAGTATGCCTTCAATTTTGAATAAATCGCCAACAGTGTCACCAGCAAAGCACCCCCACACCATCACACCTCCTCCTCCATGCTTCACGGTGGGAACCAGGCATGTAGAGTCCAACCGTTCACCTTTTCTGCATCGCATAAAGACACGGTGGTTGGAACCAAAGATCTCAAATTTGGACTCATCAGACCAAAGCACAGATTTCCACTGGTCTAATGTCCATTCCTTGTGTTCTTAAGCCCAAACAAGTCTCTTCTACTTGTTGCCTGTCCTTAGCAGTGGTTTCCTAGCAGCTATTTTACCATGAAGGCCTGCTGCACAAAGTCTCCTCTTAACAGTTGTTTTAGGTTGTGTCTGCTGCTAGAACTCTGTGTGGCATTGACCTGGTCTCTAATCTGACCTTCTGTTAACCTGCAATTTCTGAGGCTGGTAACTCAGATAAACTTTTCCTCAGAAGCAGAGGTGACTCTTGGTCTTCCTTTCCTGGGACGGTCCTCATGTGAGCCAGTTTCTTTGTAGCGCTTGATGGTTTTTGCAACTGCACTTGGGGACAGTTTCAAAGTTTTCCCAATTTTTCGCACTGACTGACCTTCATTTCTTAAAGTAATGATGGCCACTCGTTTTTTTTTACTTAGAATTTGTATTATGGCAAGATAAAAGCAGCTAACAGTCTATTCAGTAGGACTATCAGCTGTGTATCCACCTGACTTCTGCATAACACAACTGATGGTCCCAACCCCATTTATAAGGCAAGAAATCCCACTTATTAAACCTGACAGGGCACACATGTGAAGTGAAAACCATTTCTGGTGACTACCTCTTGAAGCTCATCAAGAGAATGCCAAGAGTGTACAAAGCAGTCATTAAAGCAAAAGGTGGCTACTTTGAAGAACCTAGAATATAAGACATATTTTCAGTTGTTTCACACTTTTTTGTTAAGTATATAATTCCACATGTGTTAATTCATAGTTTTGATGCCTTCAGTGTGAATGTACAATTTTCATAGCCATGAAAATACAGAAAAATCTTTAAATGAGAAGGTGTGTCCAAACTTTTGGTCTGTACTCTATGTCTACTGGTCACAGACATGCCCCAGAAGTCTGTCAAATGGACAATTCTAAATTCATTGGATGGTCGCGAGCACCACGACTTCTAGCATGCGCAATGTGACCGCAAGCCTCTGTTATGTAGCCATAAGTCCAATGTACTTGACTGAAGTTTCCATGTTCATGGTCATCCACAGAAATTAAAATTCTGGGAGGAGAGTGTAAGGGCAGATCATAGATCTCAGTCATGCCTCTGTGGCCATCCTATCAGGAGATTGGTCCGGCCATAGCACAGACCTTTTGGACTAGTTCTATTCATTAGGATATACAGAGAAAGAACTTTGAAAGGGGGAGAATCGCAATATCATACATATTTTGCCCAAACAATGAGGTTGCCTGAAAGCACCAACAAATGTGGTCATGTAATTTGATAATAGATGTCCATCCTGCTGTCATGTTTCCTTTAAAGGGCACATCCTTTTTTTACATGATTGTAAACTTGGGCCTGGAATATCCAAATCTTGACGTGACTTTAAGCCCCAAAGAGAGCCTTGAAACATGACACACAATCATATGCCTAGTAATGAAACAACATTGAAACAGTTCAGTCTACATATGGACACCTCTGTTTTCACTGATAATCCAAACCATGTGTCAAGATAATTAATGTTTTCTGATACTGACTTACAGAGTCGCCACCTAGCCCTAGCCATAGCAGTACTATATGGGCCCATAGCTGTCTATGGGACCCAACTGCATAGCACAGATAGTATTGGCATTTGGTATGTTGTAACAATTTTTATAATGGAAAAATGGTCTTCGTTTACCACTGTCAATAATACTACATGTAGTTAAACATTTGGATTACAATAAATCATAAATTAAGCCTCCTTCTATTTTACTCTCTGCAATTATTATGTATTTTCTGAATTTTGTTTAGTGTGTAAAATATGCAGTATTAGTAGATAAGAGGTTATGGACTGTGAGCTTAAAATAGAATTACTGCTTTCTTTATAGAGATAATCAAGGGTTTTACATTTTTTTCCCTTATCCCCTAGTGATAATTACATTTCTCATCACAGAAAATGAGTTCATGTTTGTGGAATAAAAAAAAAAAGTAAAAAAAAAAAAATAACATTTGCTGGAATAGGTATTTTCCTGTTATTGAAGTGAAAGTTGGTAATATAATCTAATATGCTCTCAAGCAATTACTCTGTGTATTGCTCCAATTTACTCTGGTGCGGGGTTTTTCTATCAAGAAAAAGAATCTCTTTACTCCATGCCTTTGAATTCATAATGTGATTTGTATATATTTTTGTTACTGATAAATGTTATACTCTAGCTATTCTCAGCAAATTATTTTCCCATAGTTGTGTAGAAGAGACTCGAGGAATGGAAATATGCAATGGTCCTTGTATCTAATAAAGATCAGTTGGACTTTTATTTGCATATGGGTTACTACTCTAATAAGGCAATTTTTAACTACAGTTTTGGGTGGTTGTTTCTATGACAGGCTACTATGCAATAGATAACTAGTGATATTAATAATAGATAGTGGAGATAAGCAGATGTGACAAAATACAAATTCACCAAATCGCATGGATTATTCCAGAAAAATCAATTTGCTGCAAAGTTATTCTCGGCAAATGAAATGTCCTTTATTATGCTCTGGGGTGTCTCTAATTTGCAGAATCCATGCAAAGTGAATTTACAAAAGTCCGTATTCTCAAAATTTCAGAATTTTTTATATATTCAGTTCCACTCAAATAAATTCACTCATCTCTAATAAATATGCAAATTGCCTCTTCAGAGAGCATGTCATGCATGTAACTCTCCACAAGTAGAGATGTTTATGGCTTATACCTCAGTCAGAGTCCTCTCATCCAGCCAAATCAGATCTCTTGCTTTGGTCTGAGGAAGGGCAAACACCTCGAAACACATGTCTGCAAATAAAGTATCTCATTTGTTTATTATTCTAAGTCATGTGAAAAGACTTGCTAAAGGGTTGATATTGACTTTTAGGTTTGCTAAATATGCAAAGAGAAATGGGACTTAGACTCTAGTCCCACTTATTTAATTTCCCAGAGGATCATTGCATGGCATATAAGTCTCTTTACACTGGCTTGGCAGGCACGTCATTCTCCACAATGAAACATGCTACCCCTTACACGCTCATCTCTAATAGACAGCAAAAGATGACTCCATAACAGCAGATAGAAAAAATATATTATTTCACTATACCAGCTAGCCCATCAGATTATCCGGGCAAGAAATGTTTATAAGAAGAAATGGATGGAAGATCTAGTTAAAATTTTACGACTAAGATGTAATATGCATGATACAACTAAGACCTTGTGGTCGAAATGCATCAATAGATTTGTATTGCACTCTGCCTTTCAAAATATCAATGCACACAATACTTACAAACACCGGTTGACAATGGTATACAAAGAGGCTAGCCCTCTTTCTTTTTTACTCAAACTAAAGAACTTACTAGAGTTGAGCAAATTTATTTGAGTGGAATTCAAGTCTACTCGAATGTTACAAAAAGCCATATATTCCAGAATGCAAATTTTTGTCAATATGCTCCTCACAAATTCAGCAAAATGGTGAAAGGCTGGTAGCCAATTTGCTGTAGGATAGAAGGCCTGAAAAAGGTTAAAAAATAACAACAAAAAATAATACTCACTTCATCACTCACCTCTCTCTGGCCATCTCCTCTACCCACTCTCCTTCATACTGTCCTTGGCACCTATTCTTACCTATGCCGCACGCTGAAAGCCTAAGCTTCTTCACGCTAGGCTGGAACTTTAAGCTTCCACTAGGCCCAGGATATTGTGGCCTAGAGCGACATACACCGTGACTTTAGAATGCATATTCTAGGCTGGGACTTCCAGTCATGACTATGTCTAGAACATCTCAACGTATGCACGTTGTAAGATCATGGCAACTGCAAAACGTCATGATGTGTGAGTCGATCTTGCGATGCTCACTTTTGGACTGATTATGACTAGGCCCGGGACATTCCTGGTTGACTTCTCGCCCAATGTTAAAATGGGGTTTCAGTGTGTGATGGTGACAAGAGGTGGTGAGGGAACAGTGAGCAGAGAAGGTGAGTGTTGCTCTCACTCCAAACCGCAGAACATATTAAGGTACATTCAATTTTTGAAAAATAAATTAGCTGTAAATCGATTGGGCAAATTCAAATTTTGCCAGATCCGCTAATATCTAGTTGTTTCACAAAGCTTCAATTAGCCTCCACTAGAAGGTGGAAATATGCTCTATGAAAGTCACACATTTTTGCTGCTGCATCTCCTTTTCAAATCTATGTGACTATGCTGCAGAGAACATCTATCAATCTACTAGAATGAACGATTATGGAGATTTTCCATTAATAATGTTTATAACCTTTCTATAGGATATTTGATAAATGTCGGTAGGAATTCCATTGTTCTAGTAATCTCTAAATCAGCAATGTGACATGAAAGAACATAGCTAACTACTCTGTGATCTCCCTGCTCCATTCAATCTTTACCTCAGCTAGTAAGAATGTGGCCTCAAGGCCCACATTTTAGTGATTGATGAAAAATTTGTTACATTAAAATATTAGTATAATCTATAAAAGAGGAATGAGGGCTCTGCACCATGATCTAGTGATTGATGGTGGGTCAGAGATTGGACTCCCAGACATCAAGTTAAATGATAACCTACCATTTGGGTAAAAACATCTTTAAGTTGGTATCCTTATGGATATTTAATTGAATTGTACCAATTTGCGGAGCATACAATAATTGTCAGCAATAGACATGATCCAATCTTTTTTCAATTCATATTTACTAGGTTCAACAAATTTTTCCTCAAAATTCTATTGCAGTTCATGAATTGCAATAATACAAAACCACCAATTGCCCTGAAAAGATGCATTTGACATTCTGAGGTCTCCTAGGACTGTAAACATTTTGTACATTATTATAATTAATCTTTGACATTCTTTCCAACCTCAATTATTCAACCCTTGGCAAAAAAACGTAACAAATAATAGTAAGGTACACACACAGAAGGTAAATGTTGCAGCAGGCCACAGTATAGGTGTGGCATGTAAGGTTTTAGACTACGAAAGCAGCTATGTAAAAACAGACATGAAAAGTTAAATGTTTGATTTTTTTTTTTTTTACATTTTTTTTAGTTTTATTTTTAACAAAATTCATTCTCCTTCCCAAAAATGACATCCTAAGATGCCTGCACCTGCAACAATGTGGTGTGTATGAAGTCAAAGTTTGACTAGTAAAATAGATGTGCAAGAAAAAAACTTGTTTGTGACACGAACACCTCTTCGAGGTTAAACCAGTTAAATGTCTGGATTTGGAGGAATTTACTTTTATAATTTTAAAAAAACATTTATTCACAAAAAAAAAAAATTGTTAACCGAACTAGCGAATTACATAAAATTTGAGAGGAATTATCTGTAATTCGTGAATGGGGACAAAGGGGATGAAGGATCAAGTGATGGTTTATGAATCAGGTCAGCATAAGAGGGTGTTTTTCCTTTTATTCTTGTTGTTTTACATAATCCATTTTCTATAACAACTATCTATCTAGCTATTTATGTTTCTATGAGTATTTTTCATTAATTAGTATCAGTAATCATGCAAACATATTGTCTGGCTTCAAATAAATACAGTAACATTAGGTTTAGGTTTGCAACAATTCTAACATTCTCTTTTTTTCATTTTTGGGAGAATCAGAGGCAAGGGAATTAAGATGTTTTCTCACCTGACAAGCTGATTATTTTACAGTTTATAAAATGGTTACCATAAAGGATAAAATAGCTTTCAATATTAACAAATTATTGAAGATTACATTTCTACTTAACTTCTCAACTGAAAAAGATGTGTCAAAAATTGACATGTCTGGTTTAGTAAATGCTTGTATTCCACATGAAATAATTCTTTAGTGGCTGTACTCATAACTTTGCAATGTACCAATCCTTTGTTATTGTTACTGAATATTTATAGTTGTAATCAAAGTTATTCAACCCCCATTGCACAGTAAGTTTCTTAAAAATGTTTACAAACTTTGTACTACTTGCAATAAACCAATCAGAACAATTTATTAAGCTCCACACAACCAATATAACAAGTGGTTTCTCCAAATTCAATGAAAATACAGCTAATAATTATTTCTGCAAAATCAGAATTTTTCTCCCCTTCATGACAAGCATTTTAGTACTTAGTAGAGAGCCCTTTGACTATTATGATTTGCTGCAAATTTGATGCATTGTCAGACATAAGCTTCTGGTAGCATTCCTGAATCTTAGTCCCTACCTCATGAGCAATGGCCTTCAGCTCTCTTACGTTCTTGGGTCTACATGCTGCAACCGCCTTTCTCAAATCCCATCAAAGATTTTCTATGGGGTCAAGTCAGATGACTGTGGCACATCGAGGTCAAGTAGTCATTGTTATTTTAACTTTGAACTTGAGAATTATGTTTTCAACTGTATCTTTAGGAACATTCATTGGCTTTGTATGTTTTTGTATCCTTTTATTTGTTTGTGCATTCTCTTGTGATTTCTACTATAAACTTGTTGTACCACTTTCTTGCCAATCCAAGAATATTAGCGAACTGGAGGCCTTTGCACACAAGCAATGAGTTAAATTTCCTCTGAAACATTTCAGAGGCTGGTGTCTCGCTTTAAATTATATTTGCAGCAGGTCATAATGGCCAATGTACCATGTACTTAAAGGGAATCTATCACCACCTTTATCTGCTCCTGTACTACATTCCAAAAACATGTATATTGTTTGTTGACTCCCTCTGTATGTCCCCAAAAATACCTTTTGAATTGCTTTAACTGCATTTAATTGAGTATAGTCTGGTCCAATTGGCGTCATTGCTATAGCATCTGTCCCTCCTTTCCCCTGCTAATCGCCGTCCTCCAGCTTTGTTTGATGTACATCTCGCACCTGCAGACATCACTATGCATATTCAGTGCCGACAGAGAACTTTTCAACTCCGATGGCTCCGGTGAAAGTCCTCCTGCTCGGGACTGCTATGCTACTGCGCAAGTGAGAGATTGCAGGACGCGTTCTCATTATCAATCAGAGACGGAGGACGATGATTAGGAGCAGACAGGAGGCAAAGATGCCCCAATGATGATGCCCATCTGATCAGAAAATCCTCATTTAAATACACCGAGGGAGCAATTCAAATGGTATTTTTGGAGCTATATGGGGGAGACACTTGTGACTTGAAGGATTAATTCTGAGACTGGCAATTCAGGTCGAATTTAGAGAAAACGCTTGTTATATTAATTGTGTTGAGGTCTTTAAATTGTTCTTTTTTGATTGGTTTATTATGAACAGCAAAAAGTTTATATATTTTGTTAAAAATCCTAACCTGCAATGGGGGTTGAATAATTCACAATTTGAATAAATTGACAGCTGGGTGTTATCTTTTCCTTGTCAAAGGGGTTTGTTCCGAGATAGTCTGACACATCAGCACTGATTGGACATGGTCAGACTGTGTAAAGACTAGAGATTGGAAAATCAGTTTGCAGAACCCCCTTCCACAAGCCACAATGCCTGTAAATCATCATTTACCGGCTACAGTCCTCGACTCGCCTTTTGATTTGCCAGGCTGGTGCGACATCGTGTGTAAATCATACTGTAATGATGATGTCCCACTGGCCCAGCTAAACAAAAGAAGAGCTGGCAATGACATCAGGTAAGTCACCCAGCCATCACAGATTACTGACCTCGCTGCTGGACTGGGAATCTGCCTATAGGAACAAAACCTCAGTTGTTAATTGACCTAAATTTGGAGATAGATAAACAGAAGAATGGCACAAAAGAGAGTTCTATGAAAAGAAGTTTGAGACTTTGTTGTTTCATGGTGATTACTAGGATTTACCAACACACGTCAGAAGAGTTTTTAAAAAATATGACATAATTTATGTACCAAATTGATAACATGCCTTGAAATTTATTAATTTCTCTTCTTGTCTGTGGTGTGTGTCCTCAAATTGTTTACGTGTCCTAAATCACTAACAATACTTGACAACAATTGTTCTCCATGTTTAATTGTCTAAATTAGCTGTGGCTATTATATTTCTACTTGTTTCTTCACTAAGTGATTGTTCTATCAAAGTCTGCATTTTCACAAGGCTTCTAAATGGTTCTGTCAAGTCCATTTATCCACATGGTATTTTGGTAACCTTTTAAAATGCTTGTTTAATTTGTTTTCATAATGTATTGATTTAAAACCCAAACTCTTCTCTATAAAGGAATCTATGCAGGGAAATGTTGCAATACAAAATGTTATTTTGATCTTTCCTTTAAGTTTTAAATAGATTATTTATGTAAATTGTTTGCCACAATTAAAATAACTATACCCTCTAAATGCACTTTATCATGACATGTTGTGTGCCATTTGTATTTTGCAAAGGCTAAAAAGTCGCAATATTAAAGGTAACAGATCAAAGGCACCAGAAAAGGGTATAAATACCTTTTTTATCCATTGGCAAATGTTGTATGGTGTGTGAAAAAAACAAACTTTTGGAAAAATAAGTATAGCAGCTGCCATAGCAATTTTGGTCTCCAATATTTTTGAATAATAGGATGCAACTTGTTTTTTCCTCTGCTCAACTTTTTCACTGTCCTTGTTTTCATAATTAAGGTGTAGAAAACTTTGACCATTAGGCTTTGATCTATACTATACTATGTAATGCTATGTTATACAAATACTATACATGCTATAAATGTATATGAATTGTTAATTTATATGTTTATATATTTTATAAAAGCAATGCAGCATTTGTTGCAGGACTGTATTATTGACTTTCATTAAGATAATGCCAGAATTTGTCAAGTTGTTTATTTTTACAATATTAAAGCGGTTGTTCACTACATTTATATGATGACCTTTCTGAAATGGGTTGTCCAAGGCTCAGACAACCCCTTCTCACTTACATTATTTCCCCATGTACAATAAAGCTGAGTTCTGACTCCCATTAATCTGATATTAATGATCTATCCTTAAACGGGTTGTACACTACTCAGACAAATACTTATCAATTACAATATTCCCCACACGCAGAATAAAAACACCTTGAGCTCACCTTTGGTGCCATTCCAGTGACACCCACGCTTGGTCGTCTGGGGCTCATGTGATGTTGTAAAGTGAGAACTAACGCTGCTCTCTGACTTTCCCCGGATGTCAGCTACATCCAAAGGAAGGGAGAGTGAAGCACTCATTAGCAGCAACTAATTGGCTGCAGGGCTCCCTTAACATAATGTCATGTGAGCCCTGAAACAGCACTGGCATGAAGGTGAGTATAAGGTGTTTTTATTCTACGATGGGGAATATTGTAATTGAGAAGAGATTGTATGAGTAGTGGACGACCTCTTTAAGGATAGGTCATCAATATCAGATTAATTAGGGTCAGCTGTTATCTTTTGTAAGCAGAGAAGAGCAACACATCTCTGTACGCTGATTAGTGGTCATGGCCGGGTACTAAAGCTCACTCCTATTAAAGCATATTGGAGATGATCTGGAGAACTCAGCTTCGGCCACCAAACAGTGTACTTTTTACTTTATAAACAGTGTATAGATTTGTGGTTTTCTGTTCACCTCTTCCCACCACAGGAGGTAATGACAGCTGATTGGCAGGGTTGCCAGGTGACAGACCCCTGAGGTTCTGATATTGTCTATCCCAAATATAAGTGATTAATATAAAAGTAATGGACACTTTAAAGTTAATTTGTCATGGAATTTGATTTTGAATGTGCACACTTCTTTTACAGCGCGCTGTCTTATGTAACAATATGTGTGCTTTGTCACTGCTGAACAAATACACAGATACTATACAGCTCAGAAAGAGCATAGGAGGGTAGGGAAGCTAGCCAATCTTATCTTTTATTTTGGAGCCATGTTAAATGTGAACTGCGCCTATACTCTGGCATGGGCATTTAATTGTCTGTTCAATAATTCCGTACTTGCTCCCTCTTCTGGCAGACAATGGTAATTACTTCATATTTCCAGAAATCTAAAACAAATACCAAAGATTAAAAATGTTCCGTAAGTAACTTGGAATGAATAAGTAAAAAAAAAAAAAATAAAATAATAGTACATGACACATTTCCTTTAAATCTATTCTAGAAATGTGTTTAAATAAAATGCAGAAAATGACTGAATATCATTTTTATCACAGATATAGTTGCTCTTTCTTAAAGAAAACTGGGGCTATTTTCCAAGTGTATTTACAGTTTTTCAAACTGAAGTAGGATTTCTCACTGTCCTAAATTAAGCTTTAGAATCAGCTTATGTCTCTCACCAGAGCCTACTTCAATAATTGAAAGACTTATTAGAAATTGTTCCTGTAAAATGGCCTTTTCCATTGTCTTATAGATTCTTAAATAAAACCTGACACCAGGTCGAAAGTGGTCTATTTTTTCCACTGCTCCCCTTACTATTCTACTTTTTTTTTTCTTTAACTCCACCATACAGTTGCAGAGGTATAGGCCTTTCTATTTCATGTTAATTTTTACCAAAGGGGCATGGCTCGCAGGATAAAAACTCAACCTAAAGACACACCCCAGAGGATCGTGTGAGCACTGCCCCGTTGGTAAAGACTATAAAAATCAACACTGAATGAAAGACCCATATCTCTGTAACCATCTGATTTTTCAAAAAATGTGTAAAAAATGTAATAATAAGAGGATTAGTGGGAGCAAAATAAGAGTAAAAACTGGCCACTTTTGACTTGGTGACAGGTCCTCTTTAAAAAATAGAAATGAAGTAAGATTTATAGAAAAAGTTATTATCAAATTCAGCTACTGGATGATGCTATTTTATTTTTTATTAGATATTAAATTATCTACAGTGACATGAAAAGGTACATCCACTCTATTCTCTACTTGTCTGATACTTGACTTGTGGCTGAAATTAAGATAATATTTCACATATCGCGAAATAACCATTCAATTCTCTACACTCCTTGAAGATGCATGCTACAAATAAGAATATGATGTTTCAATTGAAAAAATAATAAATGAATGAAAAGCAAATAAAACTTTGAAAACTGAAATATTAATCTGCATGTTATTCTTCCCTTCTCCCTCCTGCATGCAGGGATTTGGTTTCGTAACTTTCGAAAATAGTGCTGATGCGGACAGGGCCAGGGAGAAATTACACGGCACGGTGGTAGAGGGCCGTAAAATAGAGGTGCATGTTAAAAATATTTTTATTGTCTATTTATTATATATCTTTCCCTAATTACTGTTTCACTGTAATTTGATCATTTTTGTGTCTGCATATTCTTTCTTCCATTATTTTTTCATTTGCAGCATCTTTTTTATTTGTGTCATTATGGACTGATTTTTTTTGCCCATAAGGTTTGTTCACACACATTCACTTTACTTTTCAATATCTGTTGTCTCATTTTTATCAAAGGTGCAAAAACAGAAAAACAGGTCCCATTGATTTCAATAAAATTCTGCTTTGCAAAAAAATAAAAAGTTTGCAAAAGCTTCTGCTGTTATCCATTATGACGACAGATGTCTTTTGTGACAAGCAGGAAAGCGTTGCATTAAGTGATAGTAATTCATAATTAGTGTTGTTTTCCTATAGAATCTAGTCAATTTCCCAAAAATATATATGAATCTGTCCCCAAGTTTTTGCTATGTAGTCTGAGAGCAGAATGAAGTTGGGACAGAATTTCTGATTCCAGTGATGTGTCACTTGCTGACCTGCTTGCTGTTATTTTGATACCGTTTTCTCTGCTGTAGATATAGCAGCACTCAGAATGCTGAGCCCTGTATAACCCGCCCACACCACTGATTGGCTGATTTCTATGTACACTGTATATTGAATTTTGCGGAGTTGATACAGTGTAAGCAAAGCTGGTGCAAATCGACTTACACATTCCATTTCCTTGGCAACGACAGTAGTCTACAGCCGTTGCCTGGAAACAGGAGTACCGCCTCTTATGTCAGCAGCTTCAGCTCCTCTTTTGATTGGTTGGCCTGGTATGACACTGCAGAGTTGGCTGTCAATCAATGTGAAGCGGCGTGATCACAGTGCGCTCACAGTATAATGAGCAGTGATTCTTATAGTGAATTGCACTGCCCTTAAGACTGTAAGTGAGCAGCTGCAGGGAAGATATAGCTTCATTTTTTTCTTTGTAGCTTTACTTCCATTAAACCAGCCTAAGATGACTTAATTATGATGCCACTATATCTGCAGATAAATAGCATATTTGTAGGTGATAGGTTCATTTTAACTTCCAATACACTGGTGCTGCGTACGACAGTCTCAAACTAACCCAAAGAACAAAGT
The DNA here is from genome assembly GCF_046119375.1 of Phyllobates terribilis. Classification (NCBI taxonomy): domain Eukaryota; kingdom Metazoa; phylum Chordata; class Amphibia; order Anura; family Dendrobatidae; genus Phyllobates; species Phyllobates terribilis. The sequence goes on along the minus strand of NW_027362769.1, from coordinate 249,699,405 downwards.
TTTTTATTGATTTTAAATATATTTATTATGTAAATAATAGTCTTCTAACTTGAAATAAAACCGAAGTTGCTCAATGTTGTTGGTAGGGATTAAATAATATTATAAATTCAATAGCCAAAGGCCATAAATTCAATTTCAACCAATCCAAAATAAAACATCATTTTTAAATAATAAATAAATTGTACAAATAACTAATGCAAATCATAAATTACTGTGCACATTAAAATTACACTTTGTTTTTTATTGGTTCTACCTATGTTTAAATATATCAAAAATGGTCAAATTGCTACATTAGTTGAATTATTACATTGTAATATACATATGGATAGATCAATCTATTTGTTGCTACATAGATGTGCAGCACCAGTAGCCTCAAATTGTATGACTAGCACAGAGCAAAAGTACTGCTGTCAGTTAAGGAAGCACTCCTCCTCCCATCAAAGTTTTTATCCTCTTAATATGTTCCAATCATCATATTATATAGCACTGTGTACTTACAATTGCTCATTTTCCCTTTCTACCCAGTTTATTCTTTTGTTTTCTATTAGGACTATGATATCACAGGTTTAAACAAACCAGCTGAATCCTTCTAAGCTCTAAGTAGAAACAAGAAGTCTCTTTTCCTTGCATGAGTTATCAGTAGAACTACAATTCTACATCACTGCAAAGTCACTGGCAGCCCAGCTCCACCTCCTCTTCAACTCTTGAACCAGCTGCTCCACTCCTCCCCCCTGCCAGAGACTTTTCAGTGATGTAGAATTGTAGTTCCAATGATGACTTAAGCAAAGAGACTTATTGTTTCTACATAGAGCTTACAAGGATTCAGCTAGACTGTTTTTAATCACATGATGTCATAGACCTAATGGAAAAGAGAAGAATTAACTAGGTACAAGGGCAAAAATGAGCAATTGCAAGTACAGAGTGCCATATAATAAGACTTTGATGAGAGGATTGCTTCTTTAACTAACCATTAGGTATTGTATCCCATTTTGTAACGTGTAATGATAAGAGGAACAAAGTGCTATTAAAATAGAGAAAGAGCCTCCACAACATGTTTCACCTTTATGGGCTTCACCAGGGTAAGGTGGCAAATGCATTATATGCATATTACAATTAAATGATTTAAATAGCTTAGCAAGTTGACCGCTTTGGATATATTTAAATATAGTTTGGACAAACAAGTAATATTGCGTAATTTTAATGCTAAATTGGTATCATGTGCTAAAAATAGCTTATCATTCAGTTAACTAAAAGGGGAACATTTATCACCATGAAATTTGAGGATTTTTGTCATGTATTTTGTTTTTACACCTAGATTTCCTTCTTACATTTCACAGTTTCGGTTTCTGCTCCCTCCACGCTTTCCACTGCATGCTGCTTAATATAACATTCTTCTTTGATTATTTTAAATATTTATCATTTCAGCGTTCTCATAGAATATGAGCATGCTCTTGAATTCTAAATTATGCAAAACCTTTTAATTTGCTTTTAATGTCTCTTTATTAAATTTTAATTGATATGCTGTTGCTTTATTGAAATGATTTGTATTTTTATAATGATTGAAGTAAATGTAATTAGAAGTAATTTGATTTTTTTTTACACATTTTGTGTATATTTTTACAATTCCTTATCATTATATTAAATTAATATTTACTTTAAAATTTGTATGCATGGAAATATCAGGTCTGTACCAGCAAAGCAAACACTAATATTACTTTTATATATGCTTAGGTTAATAACGCCACGGCACGTGTTATGACAAATAAAAAGACGTTGAATCCTTACACAAATGGTAAGTTTATTTTAGAGATACAGTTTTATTTGTTAAAAAAATGTACCAAAAAAATCTTATTTTTAAGTTTTGTAACTTTACCATTATTACATAGTTTTTACAAACAATATGTTGTAAAATTCTGAGATAATTATCAGTGTTATAGCTTCTTCAGATCACATTAAAAAATGAGTCTATTTGATTAGCTTTTATCAGACAAAATGTATTTTAGGCTAAATTGATTCTCTTTTCCTTTTGTAGCCACCAAGTAGCTCCACACTATAATAATCTGCTGCCATTTTGAATTGCATTGTCATACATTACATATTGTTAGACATTTTAATACAAATCTCCATTTAGTGTTTTTTATTGATTTTTTTTAAGTAATAATATTCCCTTTATTTATTTTAATTGGTAAATCATCAGCAGCAACAGTATTCATAGTAGCAATGCCAAAATAAAGTAAAATATCAAGTTAAATTTAGCACAATCGTTGGAATAGGACATTATTAAAACAGCATAAGCATATAAGCAGTAGAAAAGAGCAATGATTTCTCTAATGACCCGCCATTTGCAATGGCAAATGTCAAAGAATAATTGACATTTAATGCATGAAGACAAATACGGCCATTAACACCCACAACAAAGAACTTACCTCCATAAATGACAACATCAGGCTCCATGGCGGTTCTTTTACTAGGATAGTGACATTAGCACTTCTCACACATGATTAACCCACACATTTATGAGCCAGCACATATCTCCCTGACAAGATAAAGTAAATTTTAATTGGTGTTATTTTCATCATGATGAATTAAGTCTTTTCCTGCGTAGTCTCTGAAAAAAAAAAGTTGGCTAATACAGCCATCAGAAAATGGAGTGGGAAGGAAATGAAATATGAAGGAACTTCTCAGCTGTGTGCATCGACCTGGAGCTGAGAAGAAATTTCATGGACAAATTGAAGACCCATTAGTGAATCTTGAAATGTGATAAAAATCCTTAGAATTCTTGACAGAATTGTCTGGAGGATATGAGAATCTCTCATCTCTGCGGCAGGATTCAATCACATCGCCGCAAAGTTATTAATTATAGAATTTTACAAAAATATACAATAATTTGATTGAAATGTTGATACAACTCAACATTCTTAATCTGGTGATAGGTATAGAGCTTTAACTATTTGCCACCAATGCTGAGGAAAATGATCACTTTATATAGGGTATTAAATTATATAATGATATTATTAGCAGATGAGTGCTGCTGTCCTGACTTGTTAAGCTCCGCCCTATTGTTTATTAATGGTTCCTTGTCCTGCTTGTCTTTACATGAAATGAGGCATGTATCCCGACTGGTCCATCAATGGAATATTTTGAAAAATCGCTACATACAGAACTCCACATACTCAACGATCTTTAATAGATGAATTTAGTCACACTACCATTCTTCAATTACCATGTTTAGGACTATATAACTGTGTAGATGGTTTTATAATGTAGAATAAAGAAAAGGCTGTAATAATGCTGTAAAACTGATTACATTGATACCTTTGGTGAAGAAATCCACTTTGTTGTTCTTCTTTAATCACCATTTGAAGTTTTCTGTTTATTAGATTTCGGTGCACAGGGGCCGGGCTGTGCACTGGATTTTCACCTCCCTGTCTGTGATTCCCCAGCCCCTACACCTGTAGCTAGTCTATGAATGACAGGTCCCTGCTGAAATTTCAAACAGAAAAAGCAGATGATTCATACATCAGAGGCAGAGGGCTGGGAAATCACAGTCCGAAGGCAGTCGGAGGGGCCAGGAATTCACAGACAGTGAAGAGAAGACCTAGTGCACAGTCCGGCCCCTGTGCACCCAAATCATTGTAATCAGAATCACAACGCTATTACAGCAATGTATTTACTTTACATTACAAAATTGTGCAGATATTTGGCTTCAACCATCTTTTGATCACTTTTGTAAATGTAAACTTTTTTACACGTTTAAAAATATAAAAAAATCTCATTTACCTATATAAAAATGATATAAAATGTGCTATATGTATGACACATTATGCAATTAATTTTTTATTTTATCCCTGCTTTCTAGGCTGGAAGTTAAACCCTGTTGTCGGTGCAGTTTACAGTCCTGAATTCTATGCAGGTCAGATTCAGATATTTTCTTTTTAAAGAAATGTTTAAAGAAATGACTTTTGATTAACCGGTTCAGGACCGCCCACTGTAGATAAACGTCGGCGCTTGCCGGGCTCTGTGCAGCGCCGACGTTTAAAAACGGTGGGTGGTCTCGCAGCGCTCAGGACCCCTAGGGTCCTGCAAGCGCTGCGATTCCGGTGCAGAGCGTTAGCTCTGACAGGGAACATCATCGGGACCTGATTAGATCAGGTCCCAGTGATGTTAACCCTTAGCTGTCATCTATATGCTGTGATCTATAGTGATCACGGCATATAGGAGACAGCAGGAGGAGAGGGGGTCGTCAACTTACCTCTCCGAAGACCTCCGTGTCCTTCCAGGACCTGGGGTTGCTATGGTAGCTGGAGGTCACATGACCGCCTCCAGATCTGCCATATATGGTGTCCTGTCTGGCTCAGCTGCAGCTGAAGCCTGGCAGGACACACTGACTGTGTGAAGATCTCATGTAATGTAATATATGTCTATTACATTACATGAGATCAGCGATCAGAAAAATAAAAATTATTGTCCCATACAGGGACTAAGTAAAAATGTGAAAAAAAGTAAAAAAAAAGTTTTTAAACTATTAATAAAAAAATCACAAAATAAATAAAAATAAATAAATAAAATATTAAACCAATAAATCCGTATATTTTTACAAAACCAAAAAAAGTACACATATTTGGTATCGCCGCGTCCGAAACAACCCGAGCTATAAAACTGTCACACTAATTAACTCCTTCTGTGCACACCGTAATAAAAATAAATAAAAAACGGAGCAAAAAAATATGCTTTTTCATCATATTGCCAAACAAAAAGTGGAAAAAAATGCGATCAAAAAACAAAATAGAAATAAAAATGGTACCACTGAAAACGTCATCTTGTTACGCAAAAAAAAAGCCGCCATACAGCTCCATCAGCCGAAAAATAAAAAAGTTATAGCGCTCAGAATAAAGCAATGCAAAAAAAATATTTTTTTCTATAAAATAGTTTTATTGTGTAAAAACGCCAAAACATAAAAAAAATACAGTAAGTGTAGTATCGCTGTAAACGTACTGACCCGAAGAATAACGCTGCCTGATCACTTTTACCACACGCAGAACGGCATAAAAAAAAAACTCAAAAAACAATTCCTGAATTGTTTGTTTTTGTTAATTTTACCTCCCAAAAAACGGAATAGAAAGCGATCAAAAAATGTCACGTCCCCAAAAATGGTACCAATAAAAATGTCAACTCGTCCCGCAAAAAACAAGCCGTCACATGACTCTGTCGGCCGAAATATGGAAAAATTATAGCTCTCAAAATATGGTGATGCAAAAACTAGATTTTGCAAAAAAAGCGTCTTTTAGTGTGTGACAGCTGTCAGTCATAAAAACCCGATATCAATCTGGTATCTCTGTAATCACACCGACCCGAAGAATAAAGTAATCTAATCAGTTATATCACACTAGGAACGGCGTAAAAAATAAATAAAACCAATTCTTCACCTGCTACTGATTTGTTTATTATGTCCCCAAAGATCCCAGTAAGGCTCTGCCCACATTTATCCTGTGCTCTGCGCTGAGCACTTACACCAGAGTTTCCGTGTAAATCTCTGAAATACGTGATTCAGCCGGAACCCATGACGGAAGATTCCCTGTAATGAGACAGATATAGGCCACTGTGGACGCCGTCTAGCCTGTGATCCCACGGTGTCATTTGTTTTAGGCGTGCATAAAAGTGCGGCTGGCCACAGTTTTGTGCACTTCTGAAAAAAAGGACACCGCTACACAGAGGCCAGACGGTGTCCAGAGTAACTCTGCTGCCTCATTACAGTGAATGGATCCTGCAGGGGTTTCATCTGAATTACATCACTTGGAAATTTAGATGGAAACCCCGATGTAAGTGCTCAGCCTAGAGCGCCGGATAAATGTTACGTAAAATGTTCCCAATAAAAGCTTCAACTCAGTCCTCAAAAAAAGCTAGTCCCCACTCAGGTCCGTCATCTGTTAAAAATATAAGGGACTTCCAAGTTACTGGTAGCAGAAAGGCTCTGGAAAAGCAAAATGACCCTTGCCCCCCAAAAGAAATTCAGAAAATTTTGTGCTCCCAAATCCAAATGCCTATTCTACAATAATTTGTTCTCCAATTGTCAAATAGCACCCAGATCTCACCGTATGGCTAAGCGGTACGATACAGCCACATATGGGGTATTGACACTTTTAGAAGAAATTGTGTGACACATTTCGGCACCATTTTTACCCATTGCCCTGTGTGAAAATGTAAAATCTGAGGGTAAAACATTTTTTTGTGGTAAAAATATAATTATGATTTTTTCACTGCCCAATGGTATAAATTTAAAAATTAAAAAATACTCACTATTTCCCTAGATGAATTCCTTGAGAGGTGTAGTTTACAAAATGGGGTCATTTGTGGAGGTTTCTGCTGTTTTGGCATGTCAGCGACTCTTCAAATGTGACATGGTGTCTGCTGCCTATCCCAGCCAATATAGCGCTCCTTTCTCTTCCGAACCCTGCCGTACACCAAAGCAGTGGTTTTCCCCCACATATGGGGTATCGGCGTACTCAAGAGAAATTGTACAACAAATTTCATGGTGCAATTTCTCCGGTTATCCTTATGATAATGCAAAATTAGGGGATGAAAAACATTTTTTATGGGAAAAATGTGAAAATTTTATTTTCACGGCTCAATATTATAAACTTCTGTGAAGCAGCTGGGGGTGCAAGGTGCTCACCACACATCTAGATAAGTTCCCTAAGGGGTCTAGTTTCCAAAATGGTGGCACTTGTGGGGGGTTTCCGCTGTTTAGACACATTAGGGGCTCCACAAATGTGACACGGCGTCCGCTAATTATTCAAATAAATTTTACATTCAAAAAGTCAAATGGCGCTCCTTCCCTTTCAAACCCTGCCGTGCGCCCAAACAGTGGTTTTCCCTCACATATGGGGTATCGGCGTGTTCAGGAGAAATTGCACAACAAACTTCATGGTGCAATTTATCCTGTTACCCTTATGATAATGCAAAATTAGAGAATGAAAAAGATTTTTTGTGGGAAAAATGTGAAAATTTTATTTTTACAGCTCAATATTATAAACTTCTGTGAAGCACCTTGGGGTTCAAGGTGCTCACCACACATCTAGATAAGTTCCCTAAGGGGTCTAGTTTCCAAACTGGTGGCACTTGTGGGGGGTTTCCACTGTTTAGTCACATTAGGGGCTCCCCAAATGCGACATGGCGTCTGCTAATTATTCAAACAAATTTTACATTCAAAAAGTCAAATGGCGCTCCTTCCCTTCCGAGCCCTGCCATGCGCCCAAACAGTAATTTGCCTCCGCATATGGGGTATCAGCGTGTTCAGGAGAAATTGCACAACAAATTTCATGGTGCAATTTATCCTATTACCCTTATGATAATGCAAAATTAAGGGATGAAAAACGGTTTTGTGGGAAAAATGTGAAAATTTTATTTTTACAGCTCAATATTATAAACTTTTGTGAAGCACCTTGGGGTTCAAGGTGCTCACCACACATCTAGATAAGTTCCCTAAGGGGTCTAGTTTCCAAAATGGTGTCACTTGTGGGGGGTTTCCACTGTTTAGGCACATCAGGGGCTCCCCAAATGCAACATGGCGTCTGCTAATTATTCAGACAAATTTTACATTCAAAAAGTCTAATGGCGCTCCTTCCTTTCCGAGCCCTGCCGTGCGCCCAAACAGTGGTTTTCCCTCACATATGGGGTATCAGCACGCTCAAGAGAAATTGCACAAAAAATTTTGGGGTCCATTTTTTTCCTGTTACCCCTGTGAAAATAAAAAAAATTGGGTCTAAAGTAACATTTTTGTGAAAAAAGTTAAATGTTAATTTTTTTCTTCCACATTCCAAAAATTTCTGTGAAGCACCTGAAGGGTTAATAAAGTTCTTGAATGTGGTTTTGAGCACCTTGAGGGGTGCAGTTTTTAGAACGGTGTCACTTTTGGGTATTTTCTGTCATAAAGACCCCTCAAAGTGACTTCAAATATGATGTGGTCCCTAAAAAAATGTTTTTGTAAATTTTGTTGGAAAAATGAGAAATCGCTGGTCAACTTTTAACCCTTATAGCTCCCTAACAAAAAAAAATTTTGGTTCCAAAATTGTGCTGATGTAAAGTAGACATGTGGGAAATGTTATTTATTAAGTATTTTGTGTGACATATTTCTCTGATTTAAGGGCTTAAAAATTCAAAGTTTGAAAATTGCAAAATTTTCAAAATTTTCGCCAAATTTCCGATTTTTTCACAAATAAACGCATGTGATATCAAAGAAATTTTACCACTATCATGAAGTACAATATGTCACGAAAAAACAATCTCAGAATCAGGGGGATCCGTTGAAGCGTTCCAGAGTAATTGCTTCATAAAGTGACAGTGGTCAGAATTGAAAAAATTGGCCCGGTCACGAAGGCAAAAACAGGCTCTGGTGCGAAGTGGTTAAAAGCAGAAAACAGCACAACTTTATTCCAAACATATAGCATGCACCAAAATAATTTAGGTTTATTTAATTTCAATAAAGTATAGTAAAGGAGTCAAAAGTAGCATATGGCAGAGTAACCATACACCTGTAGTGTATGCTCTTAAAAAATCACTTCTATATATCTTAAAAATGATGTTTCCACAGCATGTGCCATGGTGGTACAGTTACAGTTTGGACAAATATCGAGATCACATTTGGTTTCACCATAAATTGGCTCAGTTTTCAAGTGTTTTTTAGTGACCCCACATTTATTACAGGTAAAAATATTTAAAGAATGAAAAAAATCCTTATACTCACTTTATCGCTCACCTCTCCAACAAATCCACTTCATTGCATGTTCTTATCACTACCACTTGCCCTGAATCTTGGAGTCTCTCCATGTTGGGCTGGGACTTCCGACTATGATGGGGCCAATACAGTTTTGTGCAGGCTTGCATAGGGCCGTGATATCATGACGTGTGCACATGCATGCTCAAAGACATCATGGGCCTCCTTAGAGCTAGAAGTTCCGACCCAGCATGAATAGTCCAGGGATGATTGGTGGTGATTGCCAGATAGTGATGGTAAGTATAAGCCTTTTTTTAAAAAAAAAAATAACTCTTTGATGGTGCTTTACTGCTTAGCAAAATGACAGCCAATGACCGCCATTTTCCTGAGACCTTGTGGAAGCGAATTACAAAAATTCTGCATTTAGGCATATGCAGATTTTTGCTATTTTCAAGTAGAATTAAATTCCACTTGAAAATATATGCACCTCTCTACTTTAAATATAATGATGTTAAGTTTGCCATGTGTTTAGCCATATACAGTTCACATGATTAGTAAAGTCAAAGTAAATCTGGTTTTGTGAACTGGAAAGTTATGGAAATCATTCAAGCATGGGCATTTTTTCTCTTTCGACTTCGTAATGTTGCTTGAAAGTCTTGAGAGCGCCAAATTCTGTATAATTTTTACATCTATGCACCCAGACTGATTAATGTACACACAGACACAATATAGAGCAGCTTTGTTCTTGAAGACAGGATATAAAATGAATATTTGATGCATATAAAGTGGTACTTTTCATTTTGTTCTTTATGACTTAGGGCATATTCCAAGATTTGTGAAATGTTCCTATGAGTCTATATGATGTTGGTGAGATGTAGTGGGACATTTCTTGATGACTATCGGTGTAACTTGATAAAGGCATTAAACCTGACTTGACCCCTTTTGGCAAAATAGAAGATATTTGTAAAATTGAACTGTAGAGAATGGATCATATCTTTTCAGATGCAAGAACTATAATGCTGCATAACATTTGAATAAGGTTAAAAGAGGATTATACATTCTCAGACCTTTACAGATATGCAAGCAGGGAAGATATCAATTTATGAATGGTGAAATTATACAGCTCTTTCATTTCATGCGATAGAGCATTATTAAATGCTTAACAATATAATACGTTCACTATTCTCATGTTCTCTGTAACCCTTCATGACTTGAGGGCTCACAACCTTTGAGACCAGAGAGAAAGCTCTAGCTTTTTACTGGTTCTAATATGGCTCTGCATGGCTGTTCTATCATTTAGTCTGTCCAAATGTTTTCTTTTTCATTTGTGCATGCATTTTTGCCTTAAAACTAATTTGGAAATATATATATATATATATATATATATTTATTTATTTTCTTTTTCTTTAAAATGGATTCATTTTTTTATTTGGTTGTCCACACTTACATTTTCTTTTTACAAGTAATAGTCTAATAAAAAACAAAAGGTGTAAAACTCACATTACCAATATATTACTGGCTATCTTTGCACCACCGGGCACATTATATTGGCCTGTGATTGGTTGCAAAGGTTAAATGTCATATCAACGTATTAATGCTGGAATCTAGTGAACAGTAAATTATAGGGCACCAATAAAGCATCAGCATGAGGGAAGTAGGGGATTGATGATTGGTAAGGAAAGTTTTACACCTTTAATATTTTAAATTTATTTGTTGCTATTTGCATAAACTTTCTTCGGTTTGGACAATTAAATATAAACCTTTAGGGCAGATTGCCAGAATGAAGTTACAATTCAAACCAAGTGCACGTGCTAGGTGAACCCTTGGGATGCCCAAACAGTTTTCTGCACCTTTCCACCTACCTTTCCATTTATCGCCACATATCTCCATTTATCTCCTATTCCTTAGCATTGCAGGAGCCAGAGAAGAACAGAGATAGATGGAAAATAACCAGGCGAGAATGTATTCTGAACTGCTTGGTCATGTCAAGGGTGCACTGAGCTCCTATTCTTGGTTTGAACAGTAATTTTGTGCTTACAGACTCCTTTAAAGTCTCATTTAAATGACTATTTAGAAATTGTACCACACAAATCACCAGTACAATAAAAGGAGAGTTTATTAGTTCCAAAGATGATTGGCACTGAGTCACTCTTCATGGGTGTCACACACAATTATTGCAAAACGGTGTACGACGCCCATGCAGAGTGAATCGAATTTTGACGTTTCCACAATATATTGAGTGCTAAATTTAACTACTAAAAGTGGGAAGCATAGATTTCTACTGCAAGGTGAGTAGCAGTTTTCAAACTTGAACACACTGTCAAAATGCATTGTACGTCAATCAAGTGCTGTAAAAGCTAAGATTTCATTCACCAATGGCCAAAGTTTAGCTGACTCTAGGAGCTGAACCTCTATCCGGCCAAAGCAAGCTGACTTGTTGGTCCTTGCATCCAACACTAAAACCCATGGACCAATACAAAAATCATTGTTTAATGAAAGTTATACAACTTCTTCCACACACTTTGGACCCAATTCTATAAGTAGTTTTAATGAAGTATACACTTCATTAAGATTTGCCTAATTCATTAAGATTCACTCACCTTTTAAAGCAACACTTCAGCAATTTTTTTCGTATTTTCGCACTGGAGTGGTGCTACTAATCTAAGTTCCCTGAACTTAGTTTTACAATTACCAGGCACTGTCTTTAGCTCTTTCGGGCGTTAGTCTCATTTCACTCCGCCATATTGTGACTAGTGTTGAGCCACCCCCGTAGTGTTCGAGTTCGGTTCGGTTCGTCGAACACCCGTGTGTTCGCCGAACTGTTCGTCGAACACCTTCGAACACCGTTAAAACCAATGGCAGGCAAACAAAAACACATAGAAACACATAGAAAACACCTTCAAAGGTGTCCAAAAGCTGACAAACTGCTCAGAAGACACAACTAACACATGGAAAAGTGACAAGTACATATAGTCATGCGAAAAGAAAAGAGGTGGAGGAGTAAAAGGAGGGGGAGACACAGATATAGGCATGTCATGCCCTTCTAAAATCCAAAAAGTGAGAAGCCGAGACGGCCAGTCCGCTCCTGCCCGTGCCACCTCCGTGTCGCCGGGTTTGTGCCAGAGCCGCGGTGAACCCTGACGGCCAGCCCCCCTCTCCCAATACTGGTGCCTGTCCGCTGGTGGGTCGAGAGAGCCCCCCTGTGGTGGAGGCAGCTCTAAGCTTTTTAATTTAAATTGTCCCTCTAATTTGAATGAATACACTTTAAATCCATTTACAAGGATCTATTGGAGGGCAAGTCTCATGCCAGCAGCCGCGTAATTCCAGCTCCAGTAGCGTCCACTAAAGCTGCTGCAGTTAAAAAGCTTTTATAAGGATCGAGCTCGGCTGTCCACCGCAAGGCATCCTAGTGCCAGTCCCAGCCCCTATGCCTTGGGGTGCCTCCTGATGCTCTTCACTAAGTATCCCGTGGTCCCGAAGCATTTCCTTTGAAAAAATTAAGTGTCCAAACTACAGGTGGTGTAACTTGCTTAACAGCCGGGATAATCCGCTGACTAGCAGACACTGCTACTAGGCACAAAGTATTTCCTGGGCTAGATGCAGTTAAAAATTTGTAAGTAGATACTCTCGTTGGATGCTGAGAAAGCATTCCATAGAGTCTCCTGGCACGCCATATATGATTCTCTTAAAAAGCTTGGGGTAGGGGTCTAGGGGACCCTTTTATAGCCAAAATCACGGCCCTGTATCACAATACGTCACCTAGGCTGAAGATAAATGGAACTGTAGCACCGAGGGCTCGGTTGCTACAGACGTATTGCACCTCACCCAGAGGTGTGATATCTCACTCTCAGATAAGGATGGAGTGTGGATCAGGACCCGACACCTGCATGCATTACACCACATTGCCGTGGGGCAGGGCGACCAATATGCCCCTGAGATGGGCACGACAGTCCCTGTCCCTGGCTGGAGTGGGGGGAGGGAACACTGAGGAAGGGGAACCCTGCAGTGCAGGAGCAGGGAGGAAGCAGTTCCTGTATGCATTGAGAAGGGAGTATAAAAGGTGGGCACCATCTTAGTTCAGTGCAGAGAAGTCTGAGCAGAAGTGGCAGGGAGCAGGGGCTCTGCATGAGCTCTGCTCCGGAGGCGGGCCTAGTAACAGAGGCCCAGGCCTGCAAGAGGGAGAAGGAAGGAAGAGGAGCGGAGAAGGCTCCAGGAACGAGGAATGAAGGGATCCCAGGGGTGCGGACGGGCGAGTCGCCACCGCACGCCCGAATCCACCTGCGTGGAGGGGTCAGGCCAAAGGGGGAGACCGGTCCCCGAACTAGTGGAGGCAGGAAACGACCCTCAGCTAGAAACCGGAGGCTCTGACATTTTATGTGGCGCAGCCCCTTGCTCCACCCGCTAGGAAGGCACCACATAGGGTCAGGGAAACTGGCGCCAAGTTTACCAAGAGGAGGCCCGAGGCAGCCGGACAGAAGTGTTGGTAAGAAAGGCCAGACAAAGGACACACAAAGGGGGTCCTGTGAAGCGCTCCAAAGTTATCTGGGAGTTGTCTGAGCCCCTCACCTGGTGAGCACAGTACGACGTGGGCAGCCGTTACCTGCAGACGTGGTCTGGATAATAAGAACTGTGAGTAAAGGCCCTGAACTGCATCACTGACTCCGTGTCGTTACTGCTGCTGCCCTGCACCATCACCCCCATCCTCCGCATACACTGCCCTGAGGCTATACTCCTCCCGTGGGGAGTTATGCTACGCTCTGCTGCACCCACAACACCAGCCTTAGCGGTCTGCCCTGTAGCGGCGGTTCACTCTGACCGCAATCCACGGGTGGCGTAGTCGGACATTTAAACATCAAAACCACATAAATAGTTCCGCCACTGGTTTGACCGCCCTGAGCCACGGAACCGGATCGCCGCCACGAAGACTACAACCACCAGCATCCACCAAAAAGGGTCCGGCTCCGGGTGTCCCAAGGCCCAGGGGGTGCGTCAGAACATTTTCATCACCTTTCACAATCACCAATGGGACAAGGCAGGGATGTCCTCTGTCCCCTCTCTTATACATCCTAGTGACGGAGCACCTGCTCTCATCAATTCGCCATAACCCCAATATTAGGTGGATTGAGGTGGGAGGCACCGAGTACAAGTGCTCTCTATTTGCTGATGATGTCCTAGTATATATCACTCAATCACATATATCCATCCCTGCTGTTATGGCTGAAATAGATCACTTTGTTACATGGTAAAATTTTAAAATCAATGCAGCGAAGTCTGAGGCCCTCGATGTCTCCCTCCCTAAATCCATATAGGATTCCATCCAGTCCAACTTTCCCTTTGCCTGGCCCTCACAGGGTATCAAATACTTAGGAATTCCTATTCATAGAGACCTCTCCCATCTATGTTATCTTAATTTTGGGCCCTTTATTGAACAATTCCATACAGACCACGGTTGGCAAGTTAGAACTGTAAGATTCACTACGTGAACCACTGGTGTTTTGTGGAAAAGCACATGTACACCGCGTTCCAAATTATTATGCAAAAAGTGTTTAGGAGTGATAAGGGAAGAATTTGTTTGTTTGTCAGTTAAACTCATTGATGGTGATGTGTGTCAGGGCTCTTTATATCACTGTAAGCAATTGCAGACACCTGTGCTAATTAGTTTGGCAGGTGTGTCCAATGAAAGGCAAGACTACTTAAGAAGGCTCTCTCACATTATTAAGCAGCCTACATTTTCTGCCAAAATGGGAAAGAAAAAGGATGTGTCGGCTGCTGAGAAGCAACAAATTGTGGAGTGTTTAGGTCAAGGCATGACTACAATCAACATTGTGCGATGATCAGGATGAAGTGTCTTGGCAATCAAGAAGTATGTAGCTGATTCACAGTACACACGTGTGCGTGCTGATAAGGGCAAATTGAGGACTCTTTCCTACAGGCAATTACGTCAGGTTGAAAGAGCAGCGGCAAAAAAGCCTTGTCATAGCAGCAGACAAGTTTTTGAAGCTGCTTGTGCCTCCAACGTCCCCCGAACAACAAGATGCAGGGTCCTTCAGAGGTTTGCAGCTGTGCATACGCCATCCTGTCGACCTCCTCTATCCACTTCACACAAGCAGAAACGGCTCCAGTGGGCCAAACATTACATGAAGACTGATTTCAAAACTGTTTTGTTCACGGATGAGTGCCGTGCAGCGCTCGATGGTCCAGATGAATGGAGTGGAGGATGGCTGGTTGATGGACACCCCACGCAAACACGGCTACAGCGCCAACAAGGAGGAGGTGGAGTAATGTTTTGGGCTGGAATCATGGGGAGAGAGATTGTCGGCCCCTTTAGGATCCCTGAAGGCGCTAAAGATGAACTCCATAATGTATATGGATTTTCTCAAACAGCACTTCCTGCCATGGTTCAAGAAGAAGAACCGTGTATTTCACAGCAAGATCATTTTTCTGCATGATAATGCACCATCTCATGCTGCACATAAAACATCTGCATCTCTGGCTGATATGGGAATAAAAGGGGACAAACTTATGGTGTGACCCCCATGCTCCCCTGACCTCTACCCCATTCAGAACCTTTGGAGCATCATTAAAAGGAGTGTCTATGATGGCGGGAGGCAGTTCACATCTAAGCAACAGCTCTGGGAGGGTATTCTGTCCTCATGCAAAACAATTGAAGCAGAAACCATCCAAAACCTGACAAATTCAATGGACGAGAGAGTTCAGAAGCTCCTTTCGAACAAGGGTTTCTATGTGAAAATGTAACATCACCTAGAATAAAGTTTTGAGTTGAAAACTGTTTGATTTCAGTTTCTAACAACCTGCTAATGCTTATAATTTCAAAAATGACCATTTTTTTGGTCTTTATTAAAATGAAAAGGTTGATCGAAAAGTTTGGGGGATCTAAGAGTGTGGCAACCCAGTAGTCATGATTACTTCGAATTCTGACAATATGAGGGTCATGCTGCAGGTAGTGCAGCAAGAAGGCACTTATGTGTCTTGCGCATCTCGGAGCCCCAAAATTATTTTCCGGGCTAGATGCAGCTAAAAATTATTTTTAATTTTAAATCTGGTGAAGCTTATTATAGATGGCCTAATAGGATCAGTGCTGCACACTGCTACAAAGCCCAAATTATTTTCCAGTCAAGATACAGATAAACATGATTAGTAATTTGAAAGCTTAAAACGGTTGGTAGGGTGATTTTAACCAATCATCAAGCTTTTACTCTCCCCAGGATGACACAGGGGTAGAAAAGTCGTTTCGGATCCATGATTTGTTCATCTTTATGAACGTGAGTCTGTCTACGTTATCAGTGGAGAGCCGCGTGCGCTTATCTGTCAGCACACCACCAGCAGCGCTGAACACACATTCAGACAGAACGCTGGCTGCGGGGCATGACAAGATCTCCAAGGCGTAAGTGGCTAGCTCCGGCCATTTATCCAGATTGGAAGCCCAAAAAGAGCAAGGGTCCAGTGACACAGTCGTGGCTTCAATGTTTACTTGGAGATACTCCTGTACCATCGTCTCTAGGCGTTGACTATGTGTCAGACTTCTTGTCTCCTGTGGCCTTGCAAAGGATGGGCTAAAAAAGTGGTGAAATGATTCCGCAAAATTGATGTTACCAGCAGATACTGTGGTTCTGTTACGGTTTGAGTGCTGAACACTTGACGGTCCCACGGTTGGCAAGTTGGAACTGTGAGATTCACTACGTGCACCACTGGTATTTTGTGGAAAAGCCACATGTAAGATTCTGCAACAGTCTCTGCTGATACTCCTGCATGCGTGCATCCCTTTCTATGGCAGGAATAATTTCTGCAAATTTACTTTTGTACCGGGGATCTAACAGTGTGGCAACCCAGTAGTCAGGATTATTTCTAATTCTCACAATTCGAGGGTCATGTTGCAGGTAGTGCAGCAAGAAGGCACTCATGTGTGTTGCGCATCCAGGAGCACCAAGTCCCTGTTGTGTTGGTGGCGAGGTAACAATCATGCTTCCTTCCTCTGTCCTCTCCCCCCAACCTCGCACAACAGAAATGTGATCAAGGTCTCCCTCATCTGATGAGTCTTCCATCAGTTCGTCCTCCACTTCTTCCTGGGCTCCTGCACCTTCCTCACTAGTTTGGCTGCTACCATGCACCCTGGTAAAATCATCTCCCCCACCCTCACATGCCTGCCGCCCTGGTGCTGCCGACCGTCTGGACCTTGCAGATGTTAGCCCTTCCGCATACAACTCCTCCTCCTCTACTTCCTCCACCTCCTCTTGTGCCACCACCTGACTCCGAATTCTGTTTAACATGTGCTCCAGCATGTAAATCACCAGAATAGTCATGCTGATAATGGCATCGTCAGCACTAAACATCTTCGTCGCCATTTCAAAACTGTGCAGAAGGGTGCATAGGTCCCTGATCTGAGACCACTCCTCCAGCGTGATTTGCCCCACCTCTGAATCTCGTTGGCCCAGGCTATACGTCAGAACGTATTGCACCAGGGCTTGTCGGTGCTGCCACAGTCGCTGCAACATGTGCAGAGTTGAATTCCACCGGGTAGGCACATCGCATTTTAGCCGGTGAAGTGGCAGGCCCAACGACTTCTGTAGAGATGTAAGTCGCTGAGCTGCGGGATGCGAACGGCGGAAGTGAGCACACAGCGACCGTGCCCTCTGCAGAAGGCCATCTAGTCCGGGATAGTGGGCTAAAAATTGCTGGACAACCAGGTTCAACACGTGAGCCATACAAGGCACGTGTGTGACATTGCCCCGGCGAAGGGCCGCACCCAGGTTTGCAGCATTGTCACACACGGCCTTCCCTGGTTTCAGGTCCAGTGGAGACAACCATTCATGAAA
This sequence comes from Phyllobates terribilis, assembly GCF_046119375.1. Taxonomy (NCBI): domain Eukaryota; kingdom Metazoa; phylum Chordata; class Amphibia; order Anura; family Dendrobatidae; genus Phyllobates; species Phyllobates terribilis. The sequence goes on along the minus strand of NW_027362769.1, from coordinate 249,681,858 downwards.
TTGGTTCTCCAGAGCTGACCACAACTCCTCAGCTGTGTGACTCACATTTCCCAGACATTTCAATGTAAAAACCGCCTGATGACGTTGAGCCCTACTGCCAGCATAGTAAGGAGGTGTGCAGGATCCCTTCTGCGCAGTTAGAAAGCTTGTGGCATGACCAGACAGGCTTTGGGTGCAGGTGGAAGACCGAGAGGAGGTTGAGGAGGCAGAAGCAGTGGAGGAAAAATGACATAAAGAGGATTGACGCACAACTCGTGGGGACGGCAAGACTTGGACAGCAGCCCCTTGTCCTGCTGTCACCATAGTTACCCAGTGCCCAGTCAGCGACATGTAAAGCCCCTGTCCATGCCTACTCGTCCAAGTGTCTGTGGTGAAATGCACCCTGTCACACACAGAGTTTCTCAAAGAAGCGGTGATGTTGTGTGCGACATGCTGGTGGAGCGCAGGCACACCTTTCTTTGAGAAGTAGTGCCGACTGGGCATCTGGTACTGGGGCACTGCGACGGACATAAGGTCTCGAAAATCCTCTGTGTCCACCAGGCGGAAAGGCAGCATTTCTGTAGCCAAGAGCTTGCAGATGGTGAAATTCAACCTCTTAGCTTTCTCATGGCTAGGAGGAAATGGTCTTTTACTTGTCCACATCTGAGGGACCGAGGGCTGGCTATTGTGCTTAGACGGGGTTGATAAGGGTGTCCCCGGCAAACTGCCGGTCTGTGAGGAAGATGCAGGCGGACATGTTAGGTTGCCTTGATCCAAAGGTGGTGCTATCGATGTCGGACAGCGCTCAAGACCAGCTGGTGTTACCACCTCCAAAGAAAATGATGACCTGCCAATCACGCTGGCTGTTGCGGGTAAAGAGGTGGCAGGTCTGCGCCCCAAAACAGGTGTGACTGCTGTCCCCCCAGTCACAGAGGATGAAGAGGCCGCGGATGCACAAGATATGGCAGACGGTGGTTGGCCCGGCCGGCTAGACCGCATTGTAGCACACTGAGCTTCCCACTGCAACTTATGCTTCATGTCCATGTGCCGGTTCATGCATGAAGTACTCAAACTATGTATTTTTTGGCCTCTACTTAGCTTTTGCTGACAAATGTTACAGATAACACGAGTTGGGTCATCTTTATCGATCTGAAAAAATGCCCAGGCTATGCAAGGCTTAGCACCCATGCGACCTGAAGAGCCACCACGACTTGTGGTGAGAGGCAGAGTTGTGTTTGAGGATGCAGTTGTTGACGTGCTTCCAGTACTACGTCTCTGTCCAGGAAGGCGCAACCTGACCTCGTCGTCACTAGCATCTTCCTCCACCTCCTCTGCTGACCTCATCTCTTGGCTGACTGTGGGTTGACAGTAAGTGGGATCTCCGACCTCATCATCATCACCCTGTGCGTTATCACACCCGTCGTCCTCAGAGCCAACCTGTTCCTGCCCTGACAAAAAACTAAAGTTGTCGCTCCAATCAGGTATTTGAGTCTTATCATCGTCTTCCTCATTGTCTCCACCAACAGGAGTTACAGTTTGGGAATGAGGGTCTACATTATGGTCAGAACCTTTTGCGTCTGGTCCTGGATCCGACTCATAAAGATTCTGGGCATCAGTGCAGATCATTTCCTCGTCTGGATTCACAGAAGCGCTGGAGTCGACCTCTGATTCCCAGGCTATAGTATGAGTAAACAGCTCTGCAGACTCAACCATCTGTTCTACCTCATACTCAGACGGGCAGCTGGAGATTTGGGAGCTGTGAGGAAGCAAGTGCGATTTGGGTGACACCTTTGAGGACTGGAGTATTTGTGATGTTGAAGTTGATGTGGAGGAGAGCCCACTTAAAGGAGCACTTGATATCCGTTAAAGCACCTGCTGTTTTTGTGCCTCATCTGGAATTTGTAGCGATTGGCGTGGCCGTAAGAAAGGGATCTTATCACATTGTCCGCTAAAAGAAGTAGACATTTTAGTTTGGCTGGAAGATGGTCTTTCTTCTGCACCTACCCCACGGACACAACCTTTTTTCCCCTTCCCAACACGCCTATTCCCCTTTCCACCAGCAGCAGGCCTTTTTCCACTCATTTTGGTGGTTAACTAATTCACAACTCTGGAGTTGTTTGCACAAAAAAACAATGGATGGTAACCAAGCAGAGCTGAGTGGCCAAACTGTGGTATTAGGCCAAAACTATTGGCTGGGTTAGATGCAGAAAAAAATTATTTTTAATTTGCAACCTGATGGAGGTCAGTATAGATGGACTAATAGACCAAGTCCCACACACCGCTAGAAGCCCAAATATTTTTTCAGAGCTAGATGCAGAAAATTTTTTTATTCAATTTGCAACCTGATGGAGGTCAGTATAGATGGACTAATAGACCAAGTCCCACACACTGCTAGAAGCCCAAATATTTTTTCAGAGCTAGATGCAGAAAAAAATTATTTTTAATTTGCAACCTGATGGAGGTCAGTATAGATGGACTAATAGACCAAGTCCCACACACCGCTGGAAGCCCAAATATTTTTTCAGAGCTAGATGCAGAAAAAAATTATATTCAATTTGCAACCTGCTGGACGTCAGTATAGAAGGACTAATAGAACAAGTCCCACACACTGCTAGAAGCCCAAATATTTTTTCAGAGCTAAATGAAGAAAAAAATTATTTTTAATTTGCAACCTGATGGAGGTCAGTATAGATGGACTAATAGACCAAGTCCCACACACTGCTAGAAGCCCAAATATTTTTTCAGAGCTAGATGCAGAAAAAAATTATTTTTAATTTGCAACCTGATGGAGGTCAGTATAGATGGACTAATAGACCAAGTCCCACACACCGCTAGAAGCCCAAATATTTTTTCAGAGCTAGATGCAGAAAAATTTTTTATTCAATTTGCAACCTGATGGAGGTCAGTATAGATGGACTAATAGACCAAGTCCCACACACTGCTAGAAGCCCAAATATTTTTTCAGAGCTAGATGCAGAAAAAAATTATTTTTAATTTGCAACCTGATGGAGGTCAGTATAGATGGACTAATAGACCAAGTCCCACACACTGCTAGAAGCCCAAATATATTTTCAGAGCTAGATGCAGAAAAAAATTATTTTTAATTTGCAACCTGATGGAGGTCAGTATAGATGGACTAATAGAACAAGTCCCACACGCTGCTAGAAGCCCAAATATTTTTTCAGAGATAAATGAAGAAAAAAATTATTTTTAATTTGCAACCTGATGGAGGTCAGTATAGATGGACTAATAGACCAAGTCCCACACACTGCTAGAAGCCCAAATATTTTTTCAGAGCTAGATGCAGAAAATAATTATTTTTAATTTGCAACCTGATGGAGGTCAGTATAGATGGACTAATAGACCAAGTCCCACACACCGCTAGAAGCCCAAATATTTTTTCAGAGCTAGATGCAGAAAAAAATTATATTCAATTTGCAACCTGCTGGAGGTCAGTATAGAAGGACTAATAGAACAAGTCCCACACACTGCTAGAAGCCCAAATATTTTTTCAGAGCTAAATGAAGAAAAAAATTATTTTTAATTTGCAACCTGATGGAGGTCAGTATAGATGGACTAATAGACCAAGTCCCACACACTGCTAGAAGCCCAAATATTTTTTCAGAGCTAGATGCAGAAAAAAATTATATTCAGTTTGCAACCTGATGGAGGTCAGTATAGATGGACTAATAGAATGATGCTATGCCCAAAAGATTTTACTTCACTAGGTGCAGTAAAAAAATTGGTATTCTATACACAGGTGGTATATCTTGCAACACAGATAGGCTACTCCACTGACTAACACACTCTGCAATAGGACAAAAAGGATTAGCTTTGCTAGATTCAGCCAAATGCTGTGAAAAAAACTTGCACAGCACTGGCACAGACCTGCCTGGCAAAAACTGATAGGAACTGATGTAACCTAGTCCTGAAAAGGACTCCAATTACAATTAGTCTTTACTCCCACAATCTATCTATTTAAGAGCACAGACCTGCCTGATAAAAGTCGTAGGAAATGCTGTAACCTAGTCCTTAAAAGGACTGCAATCACAACTATTCCCTACTCCCAAGCTATCTGTATATTTGTGCGAAAATTGGCTTGAAATTAACAAGGTATAGCGCACACAGCAACAGCGGTGCCGTCTAACACGCAGCTGCAGCAGTGAGAAAATGGTGGCGACGGGGAAAATGGCTTGGTCTTATAGGGCAAGGACATGTGACATACACTGCCAATCACACATGCCCTTGCTTGTGTGAAAAAAAGCACTTCGCTCCGTGTGTGCGCTGCTGATAGGCTGACAGATTGCACCTCCCCACTGCAAATGCGGGAAAGAGAAAAAAAAATGGAGATCTTCATTGTTCCTGCAGAGATCCATCCCCTGCCCCTCCCCCCGCCCCGCTGTACACTCAAACTGCGTATTAACATTAATTTTCATCATTACGGAGAAAAAATCCAGTTATGATTTTGGTGCACGAACAGTTATCGAACATAACCTCGAACAGCCGAATTTTTCTCAAATTGTTCGTGTTCGCCGACCGGCTCGAACACCGCCCAAAACAGCTCGAATTTGAGATTGGCGAACAGTTCGAGTAGAACAACGCTCATCTCTAATTGTGACTGCAACTACTGACTGACCGGAAGTCAGAGGTTACGGTCACAAGCTATCAATGTCAGTCTATGGAAGACGCGTTCTGGCCTCATTCTGACTCTTATAGACTTACATTGAGCTTTGAATTGCGGATTACGCAACAAACACTGGACCGATACGGTTGTTCACAAACTGCTGAAGATCAACATGAACGGTGTCGGTAAAAGATGAAGATGGCAGCTGGTGAGTATAGGACTAAGGATAGAAAACCTAGCTTAGTAGCACCACTCCAAAAAAAACCCGCTGGTGTGGTTTAATGAATCTGGTGCATCCTTATACTGCTGTGTGCCACCACCAGAAATTAAGTTTCTTAAGTCAGGGACTATATTACATATTACATTACTAACATAATTAACAACACTGCAGTGGCATCAATTATGACTAATTAGGACATTTGTAAAAACACCAATAGTCACGAATTTTTTTTGCAACTTTAAATTACACACAAATTTTTGTGGCATTTTAAAGTGTTTTACGCCAGAAAACTAGAGAAAACACCTTGATGAATTGAGTCCTTTGTTTCTATACCTTATTGTTTGCATGAACCTAATGTGCACAATATTTGCTTGCTGTTAATTATTTCACACAAATTAAAATATCTACAGACAAATCTGAGCTAAATTCTAAACATCTTTAACAATGAAATAAGTGACAACTACAATAGTACTTAGGACTTACTGCACACCACTATAAATAACCAAGAAGTAAAGTTTCACCCTACCGGGAAAGAAATCTTCAGGAATTACTTTGTATTAATGAAAAATAACTCTGTGTGCCAATCTCATAATTATTGATTTTATTTTCAAGTTTATGCAGAATTAACAACCTAACTTTTAATTGTCTTCTTATGGAGGGCAAAGGGAGTTCACATATTTGGTAAATTAAAATCAATATTTTCAATCTTTCCTTAAGTAATTTTCCTAATTTAGTACATTTTTCCCTAACATTTATTTTGTCTTTTAATTATAAAATGGCAGGTTATTGATTTTTTTCGTATAACCACTTGAATTCCCAAGTGCAGGTTTACAGCTAGCACATGGGAGGCATTTGTACCTTCTAATGAGAATCTTTAATTACCATTACAACTGTATTAATTTAGAATTATGAATCATGTTTTATCACCATGCTCAACACAACTTGAAGAATGCACAGTAGTTATGGAAAAATATTCTCCTTCACAAATACGACACTAATTTATTAGTACTGTTATTATGAATGAATGCTACTTTCATGGCTTCATTTGAACAGGATATGCAGGAAAAATAAATTGGTCACTTCAGTTTATGATATATCCCTGTACATAAACATTTTATATCCCAAATACTTAAAGAAGATTCCCAGCCCACTGACTTAAGGTCCAAATTGTACTAAATTTAAACCAATAAATGCATTTCTTGATTTATTGGAAAACAAAAGCAGTTGGAGCGCCAATGGTGAAGAGCCTGAGGTTTGGGGGGGGGGTGAAGGGGGAGGATGTTGTGACCACTCACCTGGTCCTGTTGTGCAAAGGATCCCCGCACAACAAGGGAAAACACTTCCAGGTGGGAGTCTGCTTCCACCGCTCTCTGCAGGGGAGATTAGCAATCAAGAAAGAAGGAATTGTGCGGTGTTAGTGAAGCGCTAGAACAACTAGACAGGGGATTAGGTTATAACACACAAACCTTTTATTGTTTAGTACGCTCTCTAACGCCATGATGCATTTCGATAGCAGAACCTATCTTCCTCAGGTAGAGGAAACTGAGTTTTTCCAACCAGATGGTGCACCACCACATTATGGGTGTCAGGTCCGAGCATTCCTACATGAGCAGTTTCCTGGAAAGTGGATTGGTCATCGTGGGCCAGTTGAATGGCCACCAAGGTCTCCCGATCTGACCCCCTTAGACTTTTATCTTTGGGGTGATCTGAAGGCAATTGTCTATGCTGTGAAGATATGAGATGTGCAGCATCTGAAACAACGGATATTGGAAGCCTGTGCTAGCATTTCTTCTGCGGTGTTGCTATCAGTGTGTCAAGAGTGGGAGAAGAGGGTTGCATTGACAATCCAACACAATAGGCAGAACTTTGAACACATTTTGTAAGTGTTCATAAACTTGTAAATAACTCATGAAAGAATAACGTTACGTTAAAACTAAGCATACCATTGTTTTTCTTATGAAATTCTCAATAAGTTTGATGTGTCACATGACCCTCTCCCCAATGAAAAAAATAAAGTTGGATCCAAAATGGCTAACTTCAAGATGGCCGCCATGGTCACCACCCATCTGGAAAAGTTTTCCCCCTCCCATATACTAATGTGCCACAAACAGGAAGTTGATATCACCAACCATTCCCATTTTATTTAGGTGTATCCATATAAATGGCCCACCCTGTAGAATATTTTAGACCTTATTGTACCACCATATGCCTTTGAGTTCATAAAGAGACATAAATATTATTTTTTCCTTCACATACCTAAGGAATCTATTAGAAAAAAAAATTGTGCCATGATCAGATATCATGTCTTGCTATTCTAGAATCTTCACTTAAAAATAATATATCTGAAGGAGACTACAATTATAAAATGTGATCATAAAGAAGCATCACATGTTAAAAAGCATTTTTATTAAAGGAACTCTGTAAAAATATGATACATTGTATTGTGTCTCATCTCATGCAATACTTAAAGGGGCATGCATGATTTTTATTCTGATTCATGCATCTCCCAATAGGCACAATACAGGACAGAGTGTTCCTTTAAAGTATTTACTTTAGTAGAGCCTCTAAAATACGTTTTGGTCAGAAAGAATATTTATATGTACCTTGTGACAAAATTAATACTCAAGTCCATTTAAAAGGTATCTGTCAACAGATTTTTTCCTACCTCACCTGAGAGCAGCATAACTTAGGGGAAAATACCTTGATTCCAGCAGCGTATCACCTACTTTATTGGGTGCAGCAGTTGTGATACAATCACAATTTTCTCTGCTGTAGATATAGCAGTGCTCAGAAAGCTTATCCCACCCACACCACTGATTGACAGCGTTCTTTATACATTGTATATTCACAGTTAAATGCTAATCAGTGCTGTGAGCGTGGTTGGACTAGAAGGCACAGGGAAGTTAGTCTGACAGTGATAATCTCCTGTTGATAAAATACTGATTGTATTTAAATCAGTATTTCAGCCCCTACCTCATGCTGCCCACAGATTACATAGGAAAAACTTGTTAACAGATTCCGTTTAATGTTGCATATGAATGCTTTGTGATGAAGAAATCAATCTACAGTGCTTTCATTGAGCCTAAATAAATGTGTGTAATGAATATGCTCAAATTGTTAGCATAGAATATTAACATTAATTTAAATATTAAATGCACTTAATTCTGTTTTGTAGTCCAAACATTATTGAAGCAAAATTAAAAATTAAACCAATCAAGTTAGAAAAATGTGAACGTAATGGAGAATGGAAAGATATAGAGACCGGGCGCCAAAGAGACCAATATTGGTGCCTTAACTTTGCTAGTTATGTTCATTTACAGTATGTCTCTTGCTCATATGGATAAGACATAAGTGAACTAAACGTGAACCCTTCCACAATATTAACTAAAAAAGTTAGAGCACTACAGCTGCTTGCATTATTTATGGACATTTATAAACCACTTTAAATATGGCTGTTATCGTTGTTGCTAATTGAACTGGAATCAAGAGGCAGAATCTTGTTTGACAAGTGTAATACCTAATTAATGCTATTAGAATTATCAATTACCTGTTTACCTGTCATAAATTGTTTTTTATATACAGTACAGACCAAAAGTTTGGACATACCTTCCCATTTAAAGATTTTTCTGTATTTTCATGACTATGAAAATTGTACATTCACACTGAAGGCATCAAAACTATGAATTAACACATGTGGAATTATATACTTAACAAAAAGTGTGAAACAACTGAAAATATGTCTTATATTCTAAGTTCTTCAAAGTAGCCACCTTTTGCTTTGATGACTGCTTTGCACACTCTTGGCATTCTCTTGATGAGCTTCGAGAGATATTCACCAGAAATGGTCTTCCAACATTCTTGAAGGAGTTCCCTGAGATGCTTAGCACTTGTTGGCCCCTTTGCCTTCTCTCTGCGGTCCAGCTCACCCCAAACCATCTCGATTGGGTTCAGGTCTGGGGACTGTGGAGGCCAGGTCATCTGGCGTAGCACCCCATCACTCTCCTTCTTGGTCAAATAGCCCTTACACAGCCTGGAGGTGTGTTTGGGGTCATTGTCCTGTTGAAAAATAAATGATGGTCCAACTAAACGCAAACCAGATGGAATAGCATGCAGCTGCAAGATGCTGTGGTTGCCATGCTGGTTCAGTATGCCTTCAATTTTGAATAAATCCCCAACAGTGTCACCAGCAAAGCACCCCCACACCATCACACCTCCTCCTCCATGCTTCACGGTGGGAACCAGGCATGTAGAGTACATCCGTTCACCTTTTCTGCGTTGCACAAAGACACGGAGGTTGGAAGCAAAGATCTCAAATTTGGACTCATCAGACCAAAGCACAGATTTCCACTGGTCTAATGTCCTTTCCTTGTGTTCTTTAGCCCAAACAAGTCTCTTCTGCTTGTTGCCTGTCCTTAGCAGTGGTTTCCTAGCAGCTATTTTACCATGAAGGCCTGCTGCACAAAGTCTCCTCTTAACAGTTGTTGTAGAGATGTGTCTGCGGCTAGAAATCTGTGTGGCATTGACCTGGTCTCTAATGTGAGCTGCTGTTAACCTGCGATTTCTGAGGCTGGTGACTTATCCTCAGAAGCAAAGATGACTCTTGGTCTTCCTTTCCTGCGGCGGTCCTCATGTAAGCCAGTTTCTTTGTAGCGCTTGATGGTTTTTGCAAGTGCACTTGGGGACACTTTCAAAGTTTTCCCAATTTTTCGGACTGACTGACCTTCATTTCATAAAGTAATGATTGCCACTCGTTTTTCTTTACTTAGAATTTGTATTATGGGAAGAAAAAAGCAGCTAACAGTCTATTCAGTGGGACTATCAGCTGTGTATTAACCAGACTTCTGCACAACACAACTGATCGTCCCAACCCCATTTATAAGGCAAGAAATCCCACTTATTAAACCTGATACAGCACACCTGTGAAGTGAAAACCATTTCCGGTGACTACCTCTTGAAGCTCATCAAGAGAATGCCAAGAGTGTGCAAAGCAGTCATCAAAGCAAAAGGTGGCTACTTTGAAGAACCTAGAATATAAGACATATTTTCAGTTGTTTCACACTTTTTTGTTAAGTATATAATTCCACATGTGCTAATTCATAGTTTTGATGCCTTCAATGTGAATGTACAATTTTCATAGTCATGAAAATACAGAAAAATCTTTAAATGAGAAGGTGTGTCCAAACTTTTGGTCTGTACTGTATATGTTGAAAAGACTCAAAGAGAAGAGTGTAGACAGTGCAGAATGAGAAGAGTCCATATATGGATTGGTTTGATGATATCACCACCCAAATTCCAGAGCAGCAAAACATTGGCCAAGGCTCAATCCATTTGAGTTCTTTGTTTTGAGCTATGTTTTGCAGCAGTGCTAACAAATGTGTTACACTGTGTTACCTTTACTGATCTATAAACCTTGTACATCATGTTCTTTCATAAAAGAAATACCTAAATTCAGTGATTATGAGGTGAGTCTTGATACATTTGTTGATGTATCTTGAAAAAGTCCTCTGCAGGAGAAACAGCCCTAAGCTACTGACCTCTCTGCTATGCAAAGAAAATGAAGAGCTATTATATCATATTACGTGGTGATTACTTTTTGATTTGTTACTTTTGATGATGTAGTTGATTTCATGTCTACTTTTTTGGTCCATAAAGAAGCAAACCAAAGAAACAATGTATTGGTAATGATTCTAAAAACCATGTTTAGATAGTTATATCTTTCAAAAGTAGACATTACTACACCAGAAAAAAAACAGTAATTAAAAAGCCTATCTCATCATTCATCGGTGAAATATTCTTGGCTTATATCGAGATCTGAGAATGGTAATCAGTGTAAACATGGAAGCCTTTTTTTTTCTAGAAGTCATTTTTCCCAAGTTGGCTTTTGTTTTAATGAGAAGCTCTCTTTTACTAGCTATGCAAATGATGAAAAAATGGCCACTTTGGAAATAAAAATGATATATCTACAGGGAAAGTGTTGATTTAAAGCACCTTTAATCTTCATAAATAAGTAAGAAAACAGAAGGTTACACAAAGCTGTCAAGATAGGACTGATAAATGGCAAATTCACCTGTTCCTCAATTGCCAGTGAAGACACATGCTGCAAGGCTTAACCACATTGTATATCATATCTGCCAACTCATTTCTGTGATTAAATATTCCGTCAGTGAGAGCTGTAAGGCGGTAAAGCTTAACAAGATTCATAAGATGCGCCACTTGAATACACATAACTCACTTCCGTGGATGGAGAGCACCCCGCATGCAAAAGAAAATTAGAATTGTGTTAAATTACTTCAGAAGACAAGATCAGAAGAGATAGGAAGGAAAGATCCCCTAATGCAATGCAAATCTAAGATATGGTTATGTCCTGACAACTTGAAGCAGATAATTAAAGTCAAAACTAAAGAAACACATTGTAAATCAAATCCAAAGCCTTTTAGGTTAATAGTTGAGCTAAGGTACTGGCTATATTATTGTTGCTTTATATTATTTTGACTTTTTTATCTCATTCTTTAAGTGCTGTTGCCAGGATTAAGCATTCCTAATACAATGCACACATGAGTTTTAAATAAACATTAGTTATGTCATGCCCTCGAATACTTACATAAACGTTATAAGAAACATCGAACCATGTAGAATGTGATCTAACTGGTATATAAGTTCGCTAGGGATTTCTTGATGACATGTGTCACCATTATAGATATGGGAAAACTACATCGACCATAAAAATAGTACATCATTCTAACTTCAAATACAGTTGAAAATTTGGTTTTAGTTCCTCTCCATAAAGATGTAACAGTGTGACACAACAGGATCCAAAATTAACACATCTTGTAAAACCTATAAGAAGATGCAAATATGCACCTTGCCTAGAGATATATAGAAAAATAGCCCACCCTGAGATCAGTTCTTATGTACTAAATTGTTATGTGGTGCATATCATATCATCATTAGAGCAAGAGTAGTACGGTATCTAGTCCCAACAGTTAAAGAAGCAGTTCAGCATTATTTTTCTCCATCTTTGCACCTCTACCTGATTTTTTATCACTTTATGCCATTCTATTATACATACTGTACTTATACCCATGTAGTTCAGCCTTCAATGCCCCTCTTCAGACTCCATTCTGAGATCCAGATTTCACCATGCATTTTATCCCTCTTTACTCAACTATCAATCCAATTCATCAGTCCAGTATGACATGGGCACATAGAGCCATCACCATCTCTGACTGCTTTAGGAACAGTGAGAATATCTTTTATATATTCTCCTAAATAATCTATATAACTGTGTAAGAGGAGCTGACTAATTATCATCAGTAACTGTGATATGAGTCCCCCCCTCTCTCTAGACAACTTCAGTGGTACAGACCATGATATTTCATCATATGGTATCTTCTGCTGACTGAACAGAAAGCATAAATGCATGTATTTCCCATGAAAGGGATCACTAAATGGAATATATCATGAATTATCAGATGTAAATTGACAAGTGAATAAAGTAATATCTGTGTAAATTACAGTGTGTAGAATTAATTTACATTTGTTAAATAATGTACTTTTAGGACTTGAAAAATATAAAAAATTACAGAATTAATTTAATTTAAGTCAGTGGCTAGGATTGAAAGAAAGAATTTTAATTTGCTTAAGTTATCAGTGATATAAATGGATAGCGCAGTAGTGTGACATCATTTCATAATATAGGCAGAATAACATAATCATGCTACACATATTGTAAGAAAAAAAAAATCACTGATAATGTAATATATATGACAATGTGATGTCATTGTACATGGTGGTTGGGAGAACCCTAGTATATATCTTACATTGTATATTGGTACTTTACAATATGCCTGTGCCATAGCCCATGTTTTAGCATTTATCAATGTAAGCGTAGTATATTTTTTTCATGAATTAAGTTGTCCTAAAAGCATCCTGCAGTAAGTAGATTTCAGAAAAGGACAGGTCTAATAAACCAGTAACAAGTTCAAGAGCACTCTTAAATTGCATGTATGCCTATTTGCATTTTAATGGAACACTTAAGCAATTCTGGTTCAATACGATATACCTTTCTCCGTGTTGGTTTCAGGGGAGAACAGAGCTGATTGTTCCAGGAGTTAGACATACTGATCTCTTCTCCTAGGATTTAAATGTGATTTCTAACTCTTTGGGGTTTCGTTGATGAACAAAGAAATATTACACAAAGTCAAACTTTTTAGAAAACAAAGAGCTTTTATTTCATGAAAGACTAATGCAATTGTTGAAAATGTCTGGCAGATCAAACATTTACCAGACTGGGATAAATGTGTGCTTGTGTCCTTTAGTCCTAATGTCAGATAGAAATTGAGCCATATGTCATATGTGATCTACACGAATACACATTAGACAGTACAAGCTTAAACAGCTGTCCACCTATACAAAGTCCCTTTAACTTGGAGATATTACAAGACATTTAAATGCATGACTCTTTTTTTGCTAGCAGTTATTGGCCATACACATCAAATAGCTGTTGGCCAAGCAGACCACTATCTCTATTGACTCCCCCATACAAATGAACGCACAGCTGAGAGTTAATAAGTTTTCAATAGGGAGAGAGGAGAAAGCCAACGCCAATCCCACCTGGCAATGGCTTATATCACTTGACAATAAAAGGATTGGGCATTGAAAATCCAACTGCCCATTCATTCTCTTCTCTGACATCATCCGTCAGAGAATAGTCTGGAAGACCCCATACACATTAGATGCCTGGGTGATCCTGCAAAATGCAATTTGGTCAAATTTATAGGCAAAGTCTGTCTCTAGTAGCAGAGATACCAAGATGGACAGCAGGATGTGGAAGCATGTCTGACATTAGCTAAAGTGTGTTCCTGTCTTCAGTCTGCAGTGATTCATTAAGTAGTGATATGACCATAGCAGCATGTGACCCACGCAGCAGGGGGAACAGCATTCTATCACGAGTCAGAAGAATCCCCAACTCCTCTGCTATCTACATTACTAATTAGTTCAAAAGGGGATTGGGCATTACATTGAGAATAGTTTGCTGGTAATTAGAAAAGTGTTGGGCATGCTCCGAAAGATACCACAATGGATGATGGGAAATGTGGAAAAGAAAGTCAGCCCCCCCCCCCCCACACACACACACCAATGTGAAGGCTTGCATATTACTGAGCAGAGGTATTGGATAGTAAAGTGGAGGAGATTTAGTTGTGGCTACAGAGAAAATGGATGAAACTTGAAGGCAATGTGAAAACAAGTTTAAATCTGCAGACTTTGTCAACTTTTATTGAAAACTCTTTAAAGAGAAGCATTAAATCAGTACGGTAGATGTAGAATTTTTTAAACTAAATCACAGTGTATTCACAATACTATGATGCTGTAAAATATTTTGTAGCAGAAAACTGTATCTTTAACTTGATACAATCTATAGAAAGTATCAAGTTATATGTGAAGGTTCTCTTTGCTGCTTTAGGATATCTCTGCATCTTTGTATGTGTGTTAATTATATCTGCATCAAGGGGGAACTGCTCCACCGTATTTTGCTTACTTATTTATGATGATCAGTCCCTATTGTGAAACTGAGGAAGGATGGCAGCTGGGAAACTGGAGAGCAGGGTGTTCTTGCAGGTGTTTCACTTTTGGCACTATTCTAGGTTTTACAATTTGCAACTCAAATATCTGTACTCTAAAATATATGTTCACTAACTTGGGTGGTTTTTATCATCATTTGCATTATACACATCCTATATTGTGCATATTTATATCTGTCTTTCTCCTCCCTCTCTTTAAACACATACACTATACAGAAGCTATTTTAGACAGGTAATTCTAAATGAACATTGATGTAATATGGATTAATTAATTATAACCCAACAATTAAATTCTTGCAGATGGGTTTATCATCTGTTATATAACTAATTATATTGCACAATCCTTGGCAACAGTCGGTACAATAATAGATTGTAGTCTGCAGGCTTAATAAAAAAAAAAATACTGCTCTTGATGAGATTCATTGCAAGAAAAGCTATACAGATGAATTTTTATAATTGCTTTTGTTTGCTGCATTTTATACGCTGAAGCGTTATCATTTCTACTTTGTGTCATTTAGGAGATATATTTTCTTTTACTGTTAATAGATCTGTTGTAAGATGGGAAAAATGATTCTGCAATAATTCAGATGACTTAATATAATGAAACTGTGAGGGTAGGATTCTGGATTGTATGAGGTTTAAAGTATTTTTTTTATGAAAAACTAAATATTTCATCTCAGAATGCAAACTGAGAAAAAATGGGAAATGCCCTGTCTAATAGGCTAATATACTATGGTTATCAGTGCAGGTATTGATGCACCCAATAGGGTAACTAGATACTATTTAACCCACCAAAAGGTTCATCAATGTTGTAATAAACTGTGTGTATAACCAAGACAATGTAAAATTATGATTTTCTATCACTTGGTCCTTTTACTCGCCTTTTGGCCCAATTCACATGTCTATGTTTTATGTACTTAAGATTTCCATATTTTTCATGGATAGAGACCCTCTTCCTATGTAAAAAATGCTCAGTGGGAGTAACAGGAACAATGGACTAGATTCATCAAAGCATTTATACCAGTATTCTGACCTAAAAAGCTTTGAAAAGTGGCATAATTGGGTGCAACTCTAAGCTGTGCTGAAATTTTGTGACTTTTGGTGTTCTCACACCATTTTCACCCAGCTCTGACAAAGTGAATGGACCTGGGGTGGAACGGGGCGGGGGCGAGCGATGCTTGTCACAAATCTTACTTCAGCATGACCTGGAGTAGGATTTGGGGGAGGCAAACACAAAGGTGTAAGCCACTCATCTGGCGCTCCGGATTCATTTAGAGGCCTATGCCCCTCTATGTATCAGAAGCGCCTGACTCCATTACACCTCCTCATCAAGACCTGCGTGAACAACGCCGGTAATGTTGAATCAGGTCCAATGTTTTCAAAGTCATATTAAAGTACACTAATGGAACTTCTACAGATATTGGCATATAAGACTTGACATCATACTGTGATAAACAGCAACATTTCTTTATTCTGTATCTGATAAACCAGAAATATGATTGACTATAATCAATCACAAGAACTAACTAATGAATAAACAAACAAAATAAATAAATATATACATAACTAAATAAATCATTTTGTGCTTGGCATTTTCCTGAAATCTGAAACCTTAACCAATTCATGGTCCCCGAACTTAGTACTGGCACTATAACCAAAAAACATTCTTCTCCACACACTAAGGAGGTGCTCAGCAAGGTGCATAAAGCAGTCTATAGTTCAATACAAAAGAGAGAGTGTAAAAAGCTTCAGCAGACTTTATTCCAAGCAAGTAAAGTTAGAGCGTGATAGCATGTGATACACTACAGAGCAGGGACAACAGGAGTTTCGCATCAAGCATGCGCTTCTTCCTGGTCCCAATTCTTTCACTTTTATATTGAACCATTTTATATTGCACTTTTTTTGAAGTCTTTCTACCATGCATTTAAAGGGATCTTTCTGACTCGCCCTCCCTGAGCGGTGGGGTTACTCGGTGCCGGGCCAATGTATGGTGGTGGTGTGGGATGTCATCGTGGCCGTGACCCGGTCCGTGACCAGGGCTGTCACATGAAAAAAATGGGCTTTTGGATGAGTGGTTGTTTGACTACGCCACCTGTGGTTTCTGGTGAAGGCCACCAGCGCTGCAACAGTCCTCTGAGGCTGATGTTTAGAGATGAGCGTTGTTCTACTCGAACTGTTCGCCAATCTCAAATTCGAGCTGTTTTGGGCGGTGTTCGAGCCGGTCGGCGAACACGAACAATTTGAGAAAAATTCGGCTGTTCGAGGTTATGTTCGATAACTGTTCGTGCACCAAAATCATAACTGGATTTTTTCTCAGTAATGATGAAAATTAATGTTAATACGCAGTTTGAGTGTACAGCGGGGCGGGGGGAGGGGCAGGGGATGGATCTCTGCAGGAACAATGAAGATCTCCATTTTTTTTTCTTTTTCCCGCATTTGCAGTGGGGAGGTGCAATCTGTCAGCCTATCAGCAGCGCACACACGGAGCGAAGTGCTTTTTTTCACACAAGCAAGGGCATGTGTGATTGGCAGTGTATGTCACATGTCCTTGCCCTATAAGACCAAGCCATTTTCCCCGTCGCCACCATTTTCTCACTGCTGCAGCTGCGTGTTAGACGGCACCGCTGTTGCTGTGTGCGCTATACCTTGTTAATTTCAAGCCAATTTTCGCACAAATATACAGATAGCTTGGGAGTAGGGAATAGTTGTGATTGCAGTCCTTTTAAGGACTAGGTTACAGCATTTTCTACGACTTTTATCAGGCAGGTCTGTGCTCTTAAATAGATAGATTGTGGGAGTAAAGACTAATTGTAATTGGAGTCCTTTTCAGGACTAGGTTACATCAGTTCCTATCAGTTTTTGCCAGGCAGGTCTGTGCCAGTGCTGTGCAAGTTTTTTTCACAGCATTTGGCTGAATCTAGCAAAGCTAATCCTTTTTGGCCTATTGCAGAGTGTGTTAGTCAGTGGAGTAGCCTATCTGTGTTGCAAGATATACCACCTGTGTATAGAATACCAATTTTTTTACTGCACCTAGTGAAGTAAAATCTTTTGGGCATAGCATCATTCTATTAGTCCATCTATACTGACCTCCATCAGGTTGCAAACTGAATATAATTTTTTTCTGCATCTAGCTCTGAAAAAATATTTGGGCTTCTAGCAGTGTGTGGGACTTGGTCTATTAGTCCATCTATACTGACCTCCATCAGGTTGCAAATTAAAAATAATTTTTTTCTTCATTTAGCTCTGAAAAAATATTTGGGCTTCTAGCAGTGTGTGGGACTTGTTCTATTAGTCCTTCTATACTGGCCTCCAGCAGGTTGCAAATTGAATATAATTTTTTTCTGCATCTAGCTCTGAAAAAATATTTGGGCTTCTAGCGGTGTGTGGGACTTGTTCTATTAGTCCATCTATACTGACCTCCATCAGGTTGCAAATTAAAAATAATTTTTTTCTGCATCTAGCTCTGAAAAAATATTTGGGCTTCTGCCTGCAACATGACCCTCGAATTGTGAGAATTAGAAATAATCCTGACTACTGGGTTGCCACACTGTTAGATCCCCGGTACAAAAGTAAATTTGCAGAAATTATTCCTGCCATAGAAAGAGATGCACGCATGCAGGAGTATCAGCAGAGACTGTTGCAGAATCTTACATGTGCTTTTCCACAAAATACCAGTGGTGCACGTAGTGAATCTCACAGTTCCAACTTGCCAACCGTGGGACCGTCAAGTGTTCAGCACTCAAACCG
Source organism: Phyllobates terribilis (assembly GCF_046119375.1). Lineage (NCBI taxonomy): Eukaryota > Metazoa > Chordata > Amphibia > Anura > Dendrobatidae > Phyllobates > Phyllobates terribilis. The sequence continues at coordinate 249,663,707 of NW_027362769.1, read as the reverse complement.
TAACAGAACCACAGTATCTGCTGGTAACATCAATTTTGCGGAATCATTTCACCACTTTTTTAGCCCATCCTTTGCAAGGCCACAGGAGACAAGAAGTCTGACACATAGTCAACGCCTAGAGACGATGGTACAGGAGTATCTCCAAGTAAACATTGAAGCCACGACTGTGTCACTGGACCCTTGCTCTTTTTGGGCTTCCAATCTGGATAAATGGCCGGAGCTAGCCACTTACGCCTTGGAGATCTTGTCATGCCCCGCAGCCAGCGTTCTGTCTGAACGTGTGTTCAGCGCTGCTGGTGGTGTGCTGACAGATAAGCGCACGCGGCTCTCCACTGATAATGTAGACAGACTCACGTTCATAAAGATGAACAAATCATGGATCCGAAAGGACTTTTCTACCCCTGTGTCATCCTGGGGAGAGTAAAAGCTTGATGATTGGTTAAAATCACCCTACCAACCGTTTTAAGCTTTCAAATTACTAATCATGTTTATCTGTATCTTGACTGGAAAATAATTTGGGCTTTGTAGCAGTGTGCAGCACTGATCCTATTAGGCCATCTATAATAAGCTTCACCAGATTTAAAATTAAAAATAATTTTTAGCTGCATCTAGCCCGGAAAATAATTTTGGGGCTCCGAGATGCGCAAGACACATAAGTGCCTTCTTGCTGCACTACCTGCAGCATGACCCTCATATTGTCAGAATTCGAAGTAATCATGACTACTGGGTTGCCACACTCTTAGATCCCCCAAACTTTTCGATCAACCTTTTCATTTTAATAAAGACCAAAAAAATGGTCATTTTTGAAATTATAACCATTAGCAGGTTGTTAGAAACTGAAATCAAACAGTTTTCAACTCAAAACTTTATTCTAGGTGATGTTACATTTTCACATAGGACCCCTTGTTCGAAAGGAGCTTCTGAACTCTCTCGTCCATTGAATTTGTCAGGTTTTGGATGGTTTCTGCTTCAATTGTTTTGCATGAGGACAGAATACCCTCCCAGAGCTGTTGCTTAGATGTGAACTGCCTCCCGCCATCATAGACACTCCTTTTAATGATGCTCCAAAGGTTCTGAATGGGGTAGAGGTCAGGGGAGCATGGGGGTCACACCATAAGTTTGTCCCCTTTTATGCCCATATCAGCCAGAGATGCAGATGTTTTATGTGCAGCATGAGATGGTGCATTATCATGCAGAAAAATGATCTTGCTGTGAAATACACGGTTCTTCTTCTTGAACCATGGCAGGAAGTGCTGTTTGAGAAAATCCACATACATTATGGAGTTCATCTTTAGCGCCTTCAGGGATCCTAAAGGGGCCGACAACCTCTCTCCCCATGATTCCAGCCCAAAACATTACTCCACCTCCTCCTTGTTGGCGCTGTAGCCGTGTTTGCGTGGGGTGTCCATCAACCAGCCATCCTCCACTCCATTCATCTGGACCATCGAGCGCTGCACGGCACTCATCCGTGAACAAAACAGTTTTGAAATCAGTCTTCATGTAATGTTTGGCCCACTGGAGCCGTTTCTGCTTGTGTGAAGTGGATAGAGGAGGTCGACAGGATGGCGTATGCACAGCTGCAAACCTCTGAAGGACCCTGCATCTTGTTGTTCGGGGGACGTTGGAGGCACAAGCAGCTTCAAAAACTTGTCTGCTGCTATGACAAGGCTTTGTTGCCGCTGCTCTTTCAACCTGACGTAATTGCCTGTAGGAAAGAGTCCTCAATTTGCCCTTATCAGCACGCACACGTGTGTACTGTGAATCAGCTACATACTTCTTGATTGCCAAGACACTTCATCCTGATCATCGCACAATGTTGATTGTAGTCATGCCTTGACCTAAACACTCCACAATTTGTTGCTTCTCAGCAGCCGACACATCCTTTTTCTTTCCCATTTTGGCAGAAAATGTAGGCTGCTTAATAATGTGAGAGAGCCTTCTTAAGTAGTCTTGCCTTTCATTGGACACACCTGCCAAACTAATTAGCACAGGTGTCTGCAATTGCTTACAGTGATATAAAGAGCCCTGACACACATCACCATCAATGAGTTTAACTGACAAACAAACAAATTCTTCCCTTATCACTCCTAAACACTTTTTGCATAATAATTTGGAACGCGGTGTACATGTGCTTTTCCACAAAACACCAGTGGTTCACGTAGTGAATCTTACAGTTCTAACTTGCCAACCGTGGTCTGTATGGAATTGTTCAATAAAGGGCCCAAAATTAAGATAACATAGATGGGAGAGGTCTCTATGAATAGGAATTCCTAAGTATTTGATACCCTGTGAGGGCCAGGCAAAGGGAAAGTTGGACTGGATGGAATCCTATATGGATTTAGGGAGGGAGACATCGAGGGCCTCAGACTTCGCTGCATTGATTTTAAAATTTTACCATGTAACAAAGTGATCTATTTCAGCCATAACAGCAGGGATGGATATATGTGATTGAGTGATATATACTAGGACATCATCAGCAAATAGAGAGCACTTGTACTCGGTGCCTCCCACCTCAATCCACCTAATATTGGGGTTATGGCGAATTGATGAGAGCGGACAGAGGACATCCCTGCCTTGTCCCATTGGTGATTGTGAAAGGTGATGAAAATGTTCTGACGCACCCCCTGGGCCTTGGGACACCCGGAGCCGGACCCTTTTTTGTGGATGCTGGTGGTTGTAGTCTTCGTGGCGGCGATCCGATTCCGTGGCTCAGGGCGGTCAAACCAGTGGCGGAACTATTTATGTGGTTTTGATGTTTAAATGTCCGACTACGCCACCCGTGGATTGCGGTCAGAGTGAACCGCCGCTACAGGGCAGACCGCTAAGGCTGGTGTTGTGGGTGCAGCAGAGCGTAGCATAACTCCCCACGGGAGGAGTATAGCCTCAGGGCAGTGTATGCGGAGGATGGGGGTGATGGTGCAGGGCAGCAGCAGTAACGACACGGAGTCAGTGATGCAGTTCAGGGCCTTTACTCACAGTTCTTATTATCCAGACCACGTCTGCAGGTAACGGCTGCCCACGTCGTACTGTGCTCACCAGGTGAGGAGCTCAGACAACTCCCAGATAACTTTGGAGCGCTTCACAGGACCCCCTTTGTGTGTCCTTTGTCTGGCCTTTCTTACCAACACTTCTGTCCGGCTGCCTCGGGCCTCCTCTTGGTAAACTTGGCGCCAGTTTCCCTGACCCTATGTGGTGCCTTCCTAGCGGGTGGAGCAAGGGGCTGCGCCACATAAAATGTCAGAGCCTCCGGTTTCTAGCTGAGGGTCGTTTCCTGCCTCCACTAGTTCGGGGACCGGTCTCCCCCTTTGGCCTGACCCCTCCACGCAGGTGAATTCGGGCGTGCGGTGGCGACTCGCCCGTCCGCACCCCTGGGATCCCTTCATTCCTCGTTCCTGGAGCCTTCTCCGCTCCTCTTCCTTCCTTCTCCCTCTTGCAGGCCTGGGCCTCTGTTACTAGGCCCGCCTCCGGAGCAGAGCTCATGCAGAGCCCCTGCTCCCTGCCACTTCTGCTCAGACTTCTCTGCACTGAACTAAGATGGTGCCCACCTTTTATACTCCCTTCTCAATGCACCCAGGAACTGCTTCCTCCCTGCTCCTGCACTGCAGGGTTCCCCTTCCTCAGTGTTCCCTCCCCCCACTCCAGCCAGGGACAGGGACTGTCGTGCCCATCTCAGGGGCATATTGGTCGCCCTGCCCCACGGTAATGTGGTGTAATGCATGCAGGTGTCGGGTCCTGATCCACACTCCATCCTTATCTGAGAGTGAGATATCACACCTCTGGGTGAGGTGCAATACGTCTGTAGCAACCGAGCCCTCAGTGCTACAGTTCCATTTATCTTCAGCCTAGGTGACGTATTGTGATACAGGGCCGTGATTTTGGCTATAAAAGGGTCCCCTAGACCCCTACCCCAAGCTTTTTAAGAGAATCATATATGGCGTGCCAGGAGACTCTATGGAATGCTTTCTCAGCATCCAACGAGAGTATCTACTTACAAATTTTTAACTGCATCTAGCCCAGGAAATACTTTGTGCCTAGTAGCAGTGTCTGCTAGTCAGCGGATTATCCCGGCTGTTAAGCAAGCTACACCACCTGTAGTTTGGACACTTAATTTTTTCAAAGGAAATGCTTCGGGACCACGGGATACTTAGTGAAGAGCATCAGGAGGCACCCCAAGGCATAGGGGCTGGGACTGGCACTAGGATGCCTTGCGGTGGACAGCCGAGCTCGATCCTTATAAAAGCTTTTTAACTGCAGCAGCTTTAGTGGACGCTACTGGAGCTGGAATTACGCGGCTGCTGGCATGAGACTTGCCCTCCAATAGATCCTTGTAAATGGATTTAAAGTGTATTCATTCAAATTAGAGGGACAATTTAAATTAAAAAGCTTAGAGCTGCCTCCACCACAGGGGGGCTCTCTCGACCCACCAGCGGACAGGCACCAGTATTGGGAGAGGGGGGCTGGCCGTCAGGGTTCACCGCGGCTCTGGCACAAACCCGGTGACACGGAGGTGGCACGGGCAGGAGCGGACTGGCCGTCTCGGCTTCTCACTTTTTGGATTTTAGAAGGGCATGACATGCCTATATCTGTGTCTCCCCCTCCTTTTACTCCTCCACCTCTTTTCTTTTCGCATGACTATATGTACTTGTCACTTTTCCATGTGTTAGTTGTGTCTTCTGAGCAGTTTGTCAGCTTTTGGACACCTTTGAAGGTGTTTTCTATGTGTTTCTATGTGTTTTTGTTTGCCTGCCATTGGTTTTAACGGTGTTCGAAGGTGTTCGACGAACAGTTCGACGAACAGTTCTGCGAACACACGGGTGTTCGACGAACCGAACTCGAACACTACGGGGGTGGCTCAACACTACTGATGTTCTGGCAGCTTGGTTGGTACTACTCCCCACAGGCAGAGTAGGCCTCAGGGCAGTGTGTACGATCTGGAGAGTTGGGGTGGGTGCAGTGCCGCGCAGGAATGAACAAGCGGAGGCAGTAGGTGAAGTCATCCAAGCTTTACTCACTTTGGTGAAGTAGCAGCTGCAAAGCTTCTCTCTGCTACATACGGCGTACTGCGGCCACCAGGAAGGGGGTTCAGCACTTCCCAGGTAGATCAGGAGCACCTGTCAAGACCCCGTTGGTGTGTTCCTCTCCTTAGTAAGTTGGGTCCACTGGTTCCTTTCCTGACTGTGCGTGGTATGAACGTGGCGTAAAGCTGGATCCCACTGGGTAAACGCAGATTGAGAGATACAGGTGGCGCCTCCGCTCCATCCGTATCCCCCTGGGATCCACTAAGCCCCTGGGCTTTTCTGACTAAGACATGAAGTGACAAAGTCAGATATCGGGGGCCGGTTACCCCTCTTGCGGCAGGAGTCCCTCTGGCTAGGCCAGAGTGAAGAATACAGGTGGCGACTCCACTCCGTCCGTACCCTCCTGGGATCCTTTCGTCTGTGGAGCCTAACTCCTCTACTCCCCTCCAAGGCCTTCTTAGAACAGGACCCTGACCGGGCAGAGACACTTGTTAACTCAGACTCGCTCCTCATCTTAAGGCCAGAGAGCGAGGACCGTGAATCTTCAGCCAGGTACAGACTCTTGCTGGACCCTGACAGAAGACCCACAATCAAAGACCTTGAACTTAAGATGGCCACCTATTATATATGATTCTATAAGTGCTTCCTGTAAGTGTTTCCTCCACCCTCACCCACTACTTGGTTCCCCCTATCTTTGTTTCCCCCCATCTCCACTATCCCGGACCGGGGCAGCACCCTGGTGCATTTAGGCCCCCTACAGGACTGGAGTGGTGTAGTGTTGAGTGTGAAGTGGGGTCCTGCGTGATGCTCCATCCTTACCTGGAAGAGGAGATACCACACCTCTATCTGAGGTGCAGTACCCCTGTGGCGACTGAACCCTCAGGTGCGCCACATTTCAGTGACAATAACTTATCACATGTAACATACCTGGCGGCGTCCTTGCATGGTGGTCCATCTTCCACTGTGCAAGAGCGCGCACTTGATCTCCAGTCCAGAATGTCTCTCTGGCTTCCCTCCATGCTGTCTGTTTGTGTCTGTTTCTGCTGCATAAGGGCGGCGCCCGATCACTTCCTGCTTTTTGTACCTGCTGTGGGTCACACCCCTTGTGCGTCCTCAGCCTATTGCTGTCTGTCACCTGGTATATAGCTCAGCTGCTCCCATCTATTCCTGCCTGAGCATAGTGTTTCATTCAGTGTGTGCTTGCACTCTGAAGGTGCCAGGTCCCGTTCTGTGTTCTCTTGTCTGCCTATCCTGGAGGCTGTATTTCCAGGCCTGTCTGAACACGCTCCTAGCCTGTTCCTCCTGCCTTCTAGGGGCCGATTACCTAGACCCGTTCCTGTATCTTGTCTGACCTGTCTGAACACGCTCCTAGCCTGTTCCTCCCGCCTTCTAGGGGCTGATTACCTAGACCCGCTCCTGTATCTTGTCTGTCCTGTCTGAACACGCTCCTTGCCTGTTCGTCCTGCCTCTCTGGGGGCCGTATTCCCAGACCCGCTCCTGTATTCCGCTGCAGTGTCGGTCTCCTCCGTACACTCAGTTCCAGTCTGAACTCTCTCCTATCCTTTACCTGTTTTGCCTCTATGTCCATTCCCTCCCTTTTTCTGCAGAGTCTGAACTCGTACCTAACTCCTGCTTGTTGTCTCTGTACTCCCGTTTGTGAGTTTGTGGTCCACTCGCTACTTCTCTGCTAGTACCCTGTGGGTGTCTGGCTCTGCCTTTCCCTTCCTGTCTGTTCCGTGTGAACAGAGCCCTGTCCCCCCTACTCAGCCTAGCCTGCTCTGACTCCTTTGCTCACCGCTCCGGCGGTTCTAGCCTGCTCTGACTCCTTTGCTCACCGCTCCGGCGGTTCTAGCCTGCTCTGACTCCTTTGCTCACCGCTCCGGCGGTTCTAGTCTGCTCTGACTCCTTTGCTTACCGCTCCGGCGGTTCTAGCCTGCTCTGACTCCTTGCTCACTGCTCCGCAGCCTTGCTCCGCTCTGACCCTTTTGCTCACTGCTCCGGCAGCCTTGCTCCGCTCTGACCCTTTTGCTCACTGCTCCGGCAGTCCTGTCCTGCCCTGCTTCTGCCCGCTGCTCCGGCAGTCCTGTCCTGCCCTGCTTCTGCCCGCTGCTCCGGCAGTCCTGTCCTGCCCTGCTTCTGCCCACTGCTCCGGCAGTCCTGTCCTGCCCTGCTTCTGCCCGCTGCTCCGGCAGTCCTGTCCTGCCCTGCTTCTGCCCGCTGCTCCGGCAGTCCTGTCCTGCCCTGCTTGTGCTCGCTGCTCCTGCAGCCCCGTCCTGCTCTGTTCTTGCCCACCACTTCGGGCGTTCCCGTGACCCAGTCTGTACTGGGTCTTAACCTTTCTGTGCTCCAGCCCGTCCTTTCGGCCAGTACCTCCCTGCCTGCATACTCGCCTGTATCCACCCATCTGCATACCTGCCGTGTTTGCTTACATCCACCAGTCTGTGCCAGCCTAACCTGCCTGTTCCTGAGTCCCAGTGTGTACTGGGTCCTATCCCGCCTGTGTTCCTACCTGCTAGTGCCTCCCTGTCTGCACTCTAGCTGTGCTTGCCTGTACCCCTCTGCCTGTATTGTTCCTGAGTCCCAGTGTGTACTGGGTCCTATCCCGCCTGTGTTCCTACCTGCTAGTGCCTCCCTGTCTGCACTCTAGCTGCGCTTGCCTTTACCCACCTGCCTGCATACCAGTTGTGCCTGCCTATACCCTCCAGTCTGTGCGCCAGCCTAACTAGCCTGTTCCAGTAATCCCTGTGTGGGTCAACCCCCGTGTCCGGAGTTTGACCTGGAGTAGCACCTGGTCCCTCTGCCCGGTTTCTCCCTGGTGCACTGGCGTCATATGCCGTCGTGCCATCTTGGTCGGATCGGCCAGATACTTAGTCACGCCCCTCCAGGCACTCTCCGGTTCATGGTCCAGTGGAACCACAACACCCGCACACGCCAGTCAGTCCGGGCGTGTGCATAACAGCATGCTCAGGCCATGGTTCCCGTTGAGCCCCACGGCCTTCGCTCTCTGAGAAGTTTTCCAGCGAATACATGCATTAAAAATAAATAAATAAAATTTATTTATTTTTTTCTCAGCTGAGTTCCAGGCGAATTACGCACCCGTCCAGATGGATCTATCTGCTCTCGTTCCTGCGGATCTGCCACGTTACTATGGGGATCCAAGACAAAGTCGTGCATTTGTGGAGCAATGCATGCTACACTTCAAGTTCTACCCTCTATGTTTTCCCACCGATCGGGTTAAGGTGGCATTCATTATGTCTTACCTGGCGGGTGATGCCTTGGAATGGATCAACCCCCTATATGAAACACAGGATCCGATCCTCCTGGACCTAATGGCCTTCCTGGTGACCTTTCTAATGGTCTTCGATGATCCTAACCCGGAGGCTCCTGCTGAAGCTTCACCTCCCAATATCCCGGAGCAGCCCCGATGGGTAATGTGTGTGGGTAGCGCAATAGTCCTCCAGCCCAATGAGACTACTGTCCACCCAGAATCTTCACAGGGTGACTACGCTTTCCGGAATACATCTCCCAACCTCAAGAGGCAGTCCAGACGTGCTAGACGTAGAGACAAGCCGTCATGCCAGGGTCTGTCCTCCCTGAGACCTCCTGACCCCAACCTTGAAGTCCCTACTGAAGCTTCATCTCCCTGTATCCCGGAGAAGCCCCAACGGGTAATGTGCGTGGGTAGTGCTCCGGTTCTCCTGCCCGAAGAGACTTCTGCCCATCCAGACTCCACACAGGAGAACTTCCTGCACCCGGCATCAGATGCTTCACCCACTTTAACCGGTGTGCATGTCCAAGGATGCTCCAAAGCTGTGGTTACCTCTGAGTCTGTGCACCTCTACTACCTGGTGGAGGACCCCCTGTTGCCTCCTGAATCCTCCGGGATACCACTCGATGACAAATGGAGAGAGACTTCTCTACACTCGGTACTCGATACTTTGTCCGCTTCGTCCTGTGAGCCTGACAATCGGTACCCCAAAGTGGTAGTTACCCCCGAGTCTCTACACCCCTCCGACCAGGCGGAGGACCTCCAGTTGTCTCCAGAACCCTTCGGGGTGCTACCTGGTAGCGAAAGGACAGAGACTCTCCTATACTCTGTACCTGATACCTCGCTCGCTTCGTCCAGTGAGTCCAACCTAGTGTACTCCGAAGCAGAGGTTACTCCCGAGTCTCTACACCCCTCCGACCAGGCGGAGGACCTCCAGTTGTCTCCAGAACCCTTCGGGGTGTTACCTGGTAGCGAAAGGACAGAGACTCTCCTTTACTCTGTACCTGATACCTCGCTCGCTTCGTCCAGTGAGTCCAACCTAGTGTACTCTGAAGCAGAGGTTACCCGTGAGTCTCTACACCCTTCTGACCAGGCGGAGGACCGCCAGTTGTCTCCAGAACCCTTCGGGGTGCCACCTGGTGGCGAATGGACAGAGACTTTCCTATACTCGGTACCCGATACCTCGCCTGCTTCGTCCAGTGAGTCCGACCTAGTGTACTCTGAAGCAGATGTTTTCTCTGAGCCTCTGCACTCTTCTGACCCGGCGGAGGACCTCCAGTTGTTTCCTGAATCCTCCGGGGTACCACCAGATAACAAAGAGACAGTGACTTTTCCTCATTATGTACCTGATAACCCGTCTATTTCTTCCCGTGAGCTTGACAAGATGTACCTCGAAGCAGAGATTACCCCCAAGTCTCTGTCCCCCTCCAACCCGGTGAAGGACTTCCAGTTGTCTCCTGTACCCTCTGGGGTGCCACCTGAAAATATGTGGAGAGAGACTTCCTTGTGTGCTGTTCCTGGTACTCCACCCGTTTCGTCTGTTGCTGAGGATGGCTGGATAGGAGGTAGCATCCTAGCTAACCAGATGAGATCAGTTTTTCCTGTGGACAGTGGAAGTGATCTCCTTGAAGTGAACGACTGGTCCTCGAATTCCCTGCGGAAGATTCTGGCAGGCCTGAAGAAGAGGGGGCGTAAGGGGGGGGTACTGTAACATACCTGGCGGCGTCCTTGCATGGTGGTCCATCTCCCACTGTGCAAGAGCGCGCAATTGATCTCCAGTCCAGAATGTCTCTCTGGCTTCCCTCCATGCTGTCTGTTTGTGTCTGTTTCTGCTGCTAAAGGGCGGTGCCCGATCACTTCCTGCTTTTTGTACCTGCTGTGGGTCACACCCCTTGTGCATCCTCAGCCTATTGCTGTCTGTCACCTGGTATATAGCTCAGCTGCTCCCATCTATTCCTGCCTGAGCATAGTGTTTCATTCAGTGTGTGCTTGCACTCTGAAGGTGCCAGGTCCCGTTCTGTGTTCTCTTGTCTGCCTATCCTGGAGGCTGTATTTCCAGGCCTGTCTGAACACGCTCCTAGCCTGTTCCTCCTGCCTTCTAGGGGCCGATTACCTAGACCCGTTCCTGTATCTTGTCTGACCTGTCTGAACACGCTCCTAGCCTGTTCCTCCCGCCTTCTAGGGGCTGATTACCTAGACCCGCTCCTGTATCTTGTCTGTCCTGTCTGAACACGCTCCTTGCCTGTTCGTCCTGCCTCTCTGGGGGCCGTATTCCCAGACCCGCTCCTGCATTCCGCTGCAGTGTCGGTCTCCTCCGTACACTCAGTTCCAGTCTGAACTCTCTCCTATCCTTTACCTGTTTTGCCTCTATGTCCATTCCCTTCCTTTTTCTGCAGAGTCTGAACTCGTACCTAACTCCTGCTTGTTGTCTCTGTACTCCCGTTTGTGAGTTTGTGGTCCACTCGCTACTTCTCTGCTAGTACCCTGTGGGTGTCTGGCTCTGCCTTTCCCTTCCTGTCTGTTCCGTGTGAACAGAGCCCTGTCCCCCCTACTCAGCCTAGCCTGCTCTGACTCCTTTGCTCACCGCTCTGGCGGTTCTAGCCTGCTCTGACTCCTTTGCTCACCGCTCCGGCGGTTCTAGCCTGCTCTGACTCCTTTGCTCACCGCTCCGGCGGTTCTAGTCTGCTCTGACTCCTTTGCTTACCGCTCCGGCGGTTCTAGCCTGCTCTGACTCCTTGCTCACTGCTCCGCAGCCTTGCTTCGCTCTGACCCTTTTGCTCACTGCTTCGGCAGCCTTGCTCCGCTCTGACCCTTTTGCTCACTGCTCCGGCAGTCCTGTCCTGCCCTGCTTCTGCCCGCTGCTCCGGCAGTCCTGTCCTGCCCTGCTTCTGCCCGCTGCTCCGGCAGTCCTGTCCTGCCCTGCTTCTGCCCGCTGCTAAGGCAGTCCTGTCCTGCCCTGCTTCTGCCCGCTGCTCCGGCAGTCCTGTCCTGCCCTGCTTCTGCCCGCTGCTCCGGCAGTCCTGTCCTGCCCTGCTTGTGCTCGCTGCTCCTGCAGCCCCGTCCTGCTCTGTTCTTGCCCACCGCTTCGGGCGTTCCCGTGACCCAGTCTGTACTGGGTCTTAACCTTTCTGTGCTCCAGCCCGTCCTTTCGGCCAGTACCTCCCTGCCTGCATACTCGCCTGTATCCACCCATCTGCATACCTGCCGTGTTTGCTTACATCCACCAGTCTGTGCCAGCCTAACCTGCCTGTTTCTGAGTCCCAGTGTGTACTGGGTCCTATCCCGCCTGTGTTCCTACCTGCTAGTGCCTCCCTGTCTGCACTCTAGCTGTGCTTGCCTGTACCCCTCTGCCTGTATTGTTCCTGAGTCCCAGTGTGTACTGGGTCCTATCCCGCCTGTGTTCCTACCTGCTAGTGCCTCCCTGTCTGCACTTTAGCTGCGCTTGCCTTTACCCGCCTGCCTGCATACCAGTCGTGCCTGCCTATACCCTCCAGTCTGTGCGCCAGCCTAACCAGCCTGTTCCAGTAATCCCTGTGTGGGTCAACCCCCGTGTCCGGAGTTTGACCTGGAGTAGCACCTGGTCCCTCTGCCCGGTTTCTCCCTGGTGCACTGGCGTCATATGCCGTCGTGCCATCTTGGTCGGATCGGCCAGATACTTAGTCACGCCCCTCCAGGCACTCTCCGGTTCATGGTCCAGTGGAACCACAACACCCGCACACGCCAGTCAGTCCGGGCGTGTGCATAACATCACATATCCACAGGATGGGTGACATTTTACAGATTAGCAGGGTCCAACTTCTGAGACCACCTCTGATTGACAGAATGGGGCACTTTTATCCCATTGGGATGTATCGGCAAACTGCATGCCCAACTGCCACTCCATTAATTCTCTATGAGGATTGCCAGAAAAGAAACAAGCTCATTGCTAGGCCATCTCATAGAGATATAATGGAGCAGTGGTCGGATAGGTGCACTGCCGTTCCATTCTAATAGGCATGAAAGTGTTTCATTCTGCCGATCGATGGGCGTCTCAGCTGTCGGACCAACTAATATAAAACTTCTCTCATATCATAAGGAAAGGTAATAACATCTTTTCACAAGACAACCCCTTTTATGGTAGATAGAGTACACTAATCTAGAGTAAAACTTAGCAGAAAGAATATCCTATTGATTAAGGCAGTTTACCTGTAATAACAATGTAAGAATATGTACATGCTAGAAGTGGTGTAAATAACTATAGTGCAGATAAGAAGATTTTACGATGCTGTGTGTAATTGGTTGTTGCCATGATTGTAAGCATCGATGCCGTTCATTAGCATTTGACCACCTGTAGGATAGAATTTAAGAATCTCTGACAATGTCATTTGGATTGCAGCAGTGCACAGTCATGCTGGATGCAAGGCTACGGAAACATAAATAATTATTTATGAGGCTTACATTAATTTCTTGCTGTGAACAATTGTTCCCAGCACGAGATTAATGTAGGTCTCATAAACTGTGCCCACTTTGGTTCCGGTATGAAATATATGACAGAATATTACAGGAGATTTCACAAAAGCCCCCGTTTACCGCCCACTGTTAATGAGGATAGGGGTCTAAACCTACACAGTGAATTTGCCGTGATTTGCTATTACTATGAAGAGACAAACATGCTCATTTCTAAAGAAAACAAGTTCTAAAAGAAGCATCTTCCATAGTTGTTGCCTAGGGCGGTTTCTAATATGTATTCCTGGTGGTGAAGATATGCTTAAAATATTCAGCTATTTATGACCATATACAAGTTTTCAATAGACTTAGTTTCTTTGACACGTCATAAAATTATACATTTCTTGTTCATTGTGGTATATTTTGTATGGCTACAAGTTGCACAAAAAATTAATTTGCACCAGATTCATGCTGTTTTCTGGCAAAAATTGTGCGATGAATCAGGTCATACAAGCTTTGAGCAAGAATAAGCTTGTGCTAACATTCTGGCAGAACTTATGTTACATACCTGAAGGGACCCTTTCTCCATTTAAGAACACCCATTTTTAAACAATAAACAGGAAATCGTTGGAGATTCTAGGACAAATTGGCACAATTGTCTAAAAATATTCTTCTGTTTCCTGTCCTGTCCATGTATCTAATTACCACACCCAAGCCAAAGTGGAAATTATTATTCTGACTGAACCCCAGAAACTAAGGCCGGGTTCATATTGCTTTTTATCCTCACAACAGTGCTTTGTTGGGGCTTACATCTGAATGCCTGGGATTCAGATGTTTGTGTTGAGGAGGCCATTTACTGTAATTATGCAAATGGAGTCACTATTTGCTCTGTTGGACATAATTTTGTCTGTATCTGCCTATCTGAGGCAGCCTTCAAGACATGGTCAACTGAGTTTTGGAAATCCTGGTTATGTCCTACAAAGCAGACAGTGCCTCCATCTGCATCATTGCAGTCAATGGCCCCGTCAACACAAACGTCCGATTTTTAGGGCATCAGATGTAACTCTGGTTGAATCCTTGATGTGAGGGTAAAATGCAATTTGATCATAGCCTTAGGCATAAAAATAAGGGCTCATTCAGATGTCTGATTTTTTCACGTACGAGAAAAACGGACCGATTTGCTGATCAGATTCTGATCAGAGTGTGGTCGGAGTATCTTCCGATTTTCTTGTACAAGGAGAAATTTAAAAAAAATATCTCTACCTTCTCCATTCTGTCCGTGAAAATCAGACTGCATTCTTATGTCCATAACCCATAAGAAAGATAGGAATCAGGAGCATATCAAGTAAAATTTATATTTTTATTACACAATATATATATATATATATATATATATATAAAAACAGACAAAACCCAAATGAGTAAAAACTGAGGGAGAATAATGATGACACCAAAGTGCCACGTAACTACAGGGAGTACACAAAGTAAGGCATGGAACTGTATATTGTAGATAGCAATGAGGTCAATAGGACTATGGATCTTATATAACAAGAATATTATGCCATACACAATACAACATCATTTCACCAGAAGAAAAGATGGTAAAGTTACAGTAGACGTATAGTCTAATCAAACAAATAGTGTTTTAATGCAAGATATAATACGGGTACCTTGTTCATAAAGTTCTATAAACTGATAAAGTGCATGTGCATACCTAAGATATCAGTATAAAAAATAAGATAGGCTGTATCAAAAATATGGATCTAGTGGATGCAATATAGTGCATAGCAAATCAGGAAGTTTTATATATATATACTTTATAATTGAATGCAAGCATGGCATATATCAATGTATAAGGAGAAATCCCAAGCTAGTAATAGAGCAGTTTGTAACAATATGCATAAAGAGCACTAGTCCCACATTCCCAAAATACAGTAAAGCCTTGTATACAACCTTGAAGTGGCATGGAAAGTAGCCCCTTATGTCATCCAAGAGTGGTCCGATTTTTTTCACGGACCCACTGACTTGCATTGATAATTTTGATCTGACACTCAGATATGTCTCGAAACTATAGGTCGAAGGAAAAAATTAGACATGTGAATGGCCCCATAAACTATCACAGGTAAAAGTGCTATCTGTGAGAACTACGGATAGCAATCGTATGCAAAAATCAGTCATCTGAATAAGCCCTAAAACCGAGGAACATTGATAAAGATATAGAATAAAGTTATAAGGGGTCAAACCAAGGGCGGACATACTATTGGTGCAACCTACCCTTCTAAAGCAGGTGGAATTGTTCATTATAATGAGCTATTTACTGTAAAGGGCCCATATATTGTTCTGTCTGTGTCGGCTCCTGGGTGAAACGGTTTCTTACATAAGTGCTATTAGTCATATACACAATTCACACTGTTAATTAGTCCAAAAGTTAATTTACAGTTTATGTAACAAAGCTTTAACCATGGTTGAAAAATAAAATGGTAAAGTGCTTTCAGATGTAATGTAAAACCACAGTTACATTAACAACACTGCTGACAGTTAATGCATTTCTGAAACTTCCACACAGCTCTTATAAACCATTACAGTAGAAATATCGGTTTATGAAAAATTAATAAAGTCAGTAGAAAATGGAACTTAGCATCTGCACAAGCTATTTACTCAGAATCACCCAGAATTAATTATTCCTTATGCTTGGTAGTAATGAGTTTTGCATTAAAATGTATATACTATTATAATAACTATGCAAAATACCCAAGGAATGACGCTAAAGGCTGTGTTCTTAGAGAATAAATTAGTTAATGTGTTATATATTTAAATTTGCTTTAAGGTTAATGGTGACATTTGTCATGGTATAGAACGATGTTGTTTCTTCTGTTAAACGTATGGGATGTACAGTATTTAGCTAAAAAAAGAAGTCGTTCTATATTCATAGTTACTTAAGTTGATAAAAGACGCTTGTCCATCAAGCTCAACCTTTCTCGGACCTAGCTGTATGATTTGGAGGAAAGCAGTGCATTGAAAGTATAACGGATGACATGTCATTGTGGTGTCCTCATGCTAAAGGTCAGCGTAATGAGATCTTAACTCTTTCCCAGATGTAAAACTGCTGTCAGCAATTTTTGAACAAAAAAGTCTGATTCTTGATGACAGTGCATGTCCATAGGAAATGAAGAAAAAAAAATCAAACCGTTTGTTATTTGTGTCTGTTAAAAAAATGGTATAAATTTAGAAAAAAAATGTCCTAGATTATCTAGTATTACAGCTTAGCAAATGGGGCTTAACTGCAATTCCAAACATAGCCTAGAGACAAGAGTGGCGCTGTATATGGAAGAAATTTATCTTGTTTTTTTAATTTATAAGTGTTTGTAATGAAATATATTTTTTATTAATTTGTAATGATGTACAATACAAAATTAGATTGTGGTACCGTGTTAGCCAGAAAAATTGATGTAAATACTTTTTTGCCCAAAAATGATAAAAGTATTCTCGGAGTGATACCTTTATTGGCTAACCAGAAAAAATATATATGCCAGATTTCAGAGCACAGAGGCCTCTTCTTCAGGCAGGGATTGTAAAAAAATATATATATGCAAGCTTTCAGAGCACAGATGCCTCTTCTTCAGGCAGGGATTGTAAAAAATATATATATGCAAGCTTTCAGAGCACAAGGGCTCCTTCTTCAGGCAGGGATTGCAAAAAATATATATATATGCAAGCTTTCAGAGCACAGAGGCTCCTTCTTCAGGCAGGGATTGTAAACAAAATATATATGCAAGCTTTCAGAGCACATAGGCTTCTTCTTCAGGCAGGGATTACCATCCTTGCCTGAAGAAGGAGCCTCTGTGCTAAGAAAGCTTGCATATACAGTACAGATCAAAAGTTTGGACACACCTTCTCATTTAAAGATTTTTCTGCATTTTCATGACTATGAAAATTGTACATTCACACTGAAGGCATCAAAACTATGAATTAAGACATGTGGAATTATATACTTAAAAAAGTGTGAAACAGCTGAAAATATGTCTTATATTCTAGGTTCTTCAAAGTAGCCACCTTTTGCTTTGATGACTGCTTTGCACACTCTTGGCATTCTCTTGATGAGCTTCAATAGGCAGTCACCGGAAATGGTTTTCACTTCACCGGTGTGCCCTGTCAGGTTTAATAAGTGGGATTTCTTGCCTTATAAATGGGGTTGGGATCATCAGTTGTGTTGTGCAGAAGTCAGGTGGATACACAGCTGATAGTCCTACTGAATATACTGTTAGAATTTGTATTATGGCAAGAAAAACGAGTGGCCATCATTAATTTAAGATACGAAGGTCAGTCAGTCCGAAAATTTGGGCAAACTTTGAAGTGCAGTTGCAAAAACCATCAAGCGCTACAAAGAAACTGGCTCACATGAGGACCGCCCCAGGAAAGGAAGAGCAAGAGTCACCTCTGCTTCTGAGGATAAGTTTATCCGAGTCACCAGCCTCAGAAATTGGAGGTTAACAGCAGCTCAGATTAGAGACCAGGTCGCTACTTTGAAGAACCTAGAATATAAGACATATTTTCAGTTGTTTCACACTTTTTTGTTAAGTATATAATTCCACATGTGTTAATTCATAGTTTTGATGTTTTCAGTTTGAATGTACAAATTTCACAGTCATGAAAATACAGAAAAATCTTTAAATGAGAAGGTGTGTCCAAACTTTTGGTCTGTACTGTATATCTATATTCACAGATATATATCTCTAAGTATATAGATATATATAATTATTTTTTAAGACAGTTTTTGTGTAAAGAAAGATTACGTTAGCAGTGCAATCATATGATAAAATATAAATAATAATAATATATTAATAAAAGTATAAATGATCTGTTTGTGGATGGTGCCTGTGTTGTGTAAATAATATCTAGTAAACAGTAAATGGCCTTCAGACCATACTCTGGGACCTCTACGTATGTGTATAAAGTAATTGCATTGTGGCGATATGAAAACCCATTTCTTGGTCAAGAAACATGACATGACCATAATGAAAAATCTGGACTCAGAAGCCAGGGTGAAAAGTTATTTGCTTTAACTAGGAATGCAAGTCTATGCGTCAATACATGTACATTGGACGATTCAGATTCTGCACCACATTAACCATTTTCTATGCCATTATTGTTAAAAAAAAGAAATAGTACAACACATACGTTTTATACACTGATGCCTAGAGGGCAAACATCTTAAAGTCAGGTTAATAGGAGACCAATACCCTTGTCTTATGTGCCACCTGCACTTGGTAGTCCTCTATACAAGCTATGTATAGCTGTGAAAATTTACCACTGGCTGTGAAATTGGATTGCGGCTCACATAGTATTAGCACAGCTGGGGCTATATATTCAGATCTGTCTTGTAGTTCTATGCTACAGGTTAACATGTAAACATGCAGGCTTGGACAATTAAGTGTTATACATGGCTATTGAATATCAAAGAATGCTCACAGCAGCAAGTGTGACTGACATCAGGATCTACATCAATGGTTTTGAGGTTGATCACTCTGTATGACAAAATAGATAATAGGGTAGGTGGCACAACCTTAATGGATGATATGAATTTGTGTAGTGTGCCAATTCCTCTGGAGCCAACGACAGAGCTCCGGTAAATCCATTGTAAATTTAAGAAAGGAACGGCACATGTGGAGATGCTTAGTTATAGTTACCATTTATTCAGAATATCTCAAATCCATAGATTTGAGTATGAAAAAATGTAACACACCGCTTACTTTACACAATACTTGGTCCTGAGTTGCCATTTTGCTTTAGGATAGACCACCTCATATCGTGGACCTTTCTAAATTTAAGAGTATTTTCCACTACTGACACCTCCGATAAAGGGTATTTACCCGAAATGTAATGTTTTTTTTCATACCGTCTGCAATGTAATCAATGGATACATGTATCCATGTAGTATGTAGTAGGTGTAATTATAATAACGTTAGCAAACACCCTCAATTAGAAATTTATTAGAGTTCTTCTGACACGCTATGTTGCTTACCTCATGTGCAGGGCATTGCAGTAGCTTAGGTATCCATAATTAGGACTACTCATATGGTGACAGTTGGTTAGGTAGCTGTTAGTGGTCATAGCCATGGATACTTAAGCTAGTGCAATGCCCTGTACATGGAGTAAACAACATAGCGAATCAGAAGAGCTATACTACATTTCTTATTGGAGGTATTTACTAATATTATTATTATTACACCTACTAAATATTGGGATATGCTCTTGGAAATGGGAATACCCACTTTAAGATGTGCAGTTTATTTTTATTTATTTTACTCACTTATATAACGGATAGCAAAAAGGCAATGGAACTTACCTGCCAAAGGTACAAGAGAAATGCACACCAGGACGCGGCCGGCCCCCCCCTGTAGGAAGGAGATGACACAGGTGCAGAATGCCGTGAGCAATCACTCTCAACCACTCACACTGGAGGAGTGACTGCCCCGCAATATAACCGCACCAGATGAAACCTGCAAATAGGGTACCATTCACACTAGCGGCACCGTGCCTGGCCGGCATCTTATTAAACACCCTTCCTATTCGATTAGGCGGGATGCACGTCACCCTCTCCGTGCATCACAGAGGTGCAATGCCCCCATTCACAGGGTCACCATAAGTGGGCCTGGCCGCGCCCTTGCAGATAAAAAAGTGCAAAAAATATATATATATATATATCATATGAGGTATTAGTTTATATTTTGGCCTAAATACGTAAGCTCGCAACCCAAACGTCAAGGGTCCTCATGATTTTGCTAGTCCCTACTCTATCATAAAAGCAACCAGCATAGCCAGAATAATAAATAGAATTTTTAGAAAAATTCAAAAATCAAATTATAAAATAGAAAAAAGGCAATGGAACTTACCAGCCAAAGGTACAAGAGAAATGCACACCAGGACACGGCCGCCCCCTCCCTGTAGGAAGGAGATGACACAGGTGCGGAATGCCATGAGCAATCACTCTCAACCACTTACACTGGAGGAGTGACTGCCCCGCAATATAACCGCACAAGATGAAACCTGCAAATAGGGTACCATTCACACTAGCGGCACCATGCCTGGCCGGCATCCTATTAAATGCCCTTCCTATTCGATTAGGCGGGATGCCCGGCACCCTCTCCGTGCATCACAGAGGTGCAATGCCCCCATTCACAGGATCACCATAAGTGGGCCTGGTCGCTCCCTGGCAGATGAAAAAGTGCAAAAAAAATATATATATATATATATATATATATATATATATATATATATATATATATATATATATATATATGTCATATGAGGTATTAGTTTATATTTTGGCCAAAAGTAATTGGACAATTGACTCCAAGGCTATTTCATGCACTGGTGTGGGCAATCCCTTCGTTATGTCGTTCTCAATTAAGCAGATAAAAGGCCTGGAGTTGATTTGAGGTGCGGTGCTTTCATTTGGAAGGTTTTGCTGTGAACTAAACATGCGGTCAAAGGAGCTCATCCTTAAGCTGCAAGAAACAGAAATATCCCATCCGAGAAATTGCTACAATATTAGGAGTGGCAAAATCTACAGTTTGGTACATCCTGATAAAGAAAGAAAGCACTGGTGAACTCATCAATGCAAAAAGACCTGGGTGCCCATTAAAGACAACAGTGGTGGATGATCGCAGAATAATCTCCATGGTGAAAAGAAACCCCTTCACAACAGCCAACCAAGTGAACAACACTCTCCAGGAGGTAGGCGTATCAATATCCAAATCTACCATAAAGAGAAGACTGCATGAAAGTAACTACAGAGGGTTCACTGCACGGTGCAAGCCACTCATAAGCATCAAGAAGAAAAAGGCTAAACTGGACTTTGCTAAAAAACATCTAAAAAAGCCAGCACAGTTCTGGAAGAACATTCGTTGGACAGATGAAACCAAGATCAACCTCTACCAGAATGATGGAAAGAGAAAAGTATGGCAAAGGCGTGCTACAGCTCATGATCCAAAGCATACCACATCATTTGTAAAACACGGCGGAGGCAGTGTGATGGCTTGGGCATGCATGGCTGCCAGTGGCACTGGGTCACAAGTGTTTATTGATTATATGACACAGGACAGAAGCAGCCAAATTAATTCTGATGTATTCAGAGCCATACTGCGTGCTCAGATCCAGCCTAATGCAGCCAAACTGATTGGTCATCGTTTCATACTACAGATGGACAATGACCCAAAACATAAAGCCAAGCAACCCAGGAGTTTATTAAAGCAAAGAAGTGGAATATTCTTGAATGGCCAAGTCAGTCACCTGATCTCAACCCAATTGAGCATGCATTTCACTTGTTAAAGACTAAACTTTAGACAGAAAGGCCCACAAACAAACAGCAACTGAAAACCACCGCAGTGAAGGCCTGGCAGAGCATCAAAAAGGAGGAAACACAGCGTCTGGTGATGTCCATGAGTTCAAGACTTCAGGCAGTCATTGCCAACAAAGGGTTTTCAACCAAGTACTAGAAATGAACATTTTATTAACAATTATTTAATCTGTCCAATTACTTTTTGTCCCTTTAAAAATAGGGTGGCACATGTTAACGAGCTGAAACTCCTAAACCCTTCATCCAATTTTAATGTGGATACCCTCAAATGAAAGCTGAAAGTCTGAACTTCAACTGCATCTGAATTGTTTTGTTTAAAATTCATTGTGGTAATGTCTAGAACCAAAATTAGAAAAATGTGGTCTCTGTCCAAATATATATGGACCTAACTGTAGATTGGTAGAAGTGCTTCTTTAAAGTAACTGTTGCAGTAAACGTTCTAATTATATATTTGTGAGAAATGTATATAATGTTTTTTACCTTAAATTTTCACACTCAATGTGTAGAAAGCTATTAATGTAAATCATGAGTTATATAGGGAAGGGTTCATTCATTTTTCCCTTGTATTTAGCAATTATAAAGTAAAAAAAGAAACCCTGACTTTTTATTATATTCAATTTGTTAGATTCCACTTGGGAATTTGCAAATTGCTTTCTGTACATTTATTATATCCCCCGAGGAACGTATTGAAAAATAATTAAATCTACAGGATATATTTTCTGCTGTTTGCATATTTTTAATTCCTGGATCTAGGCATCCCAGAAATTCCTGTTCTCATTAGTTCTAAACCTTTTAAAAGAAAAAAAGCCCACATATAGCAGCCTACATTGTGAAAAATGTGCAAAAATGAATAATACCACATAGCAAGTCACAGTGTAAAGATATCTTGGATTAAAATAAAGCTGTAAATAAAAGTAAATATACATCTATTACTGCACCTAAAAAGTAGGTGATGCAGAAGGCTTTGAGCTGTTAACATTCATGTTAACATTCATCTATCTATCAGCAGGTAACTTCAGGGGGACTTTATGTGTCAGCTAAAGTAAAAAAACAGACACTGATTGACTGCAGCTCTTGTGTAACCTCTGAACTGGAAGAGAGAGCTAGGAGACTGGTTCTTTGGCTTTAGACTGAAAGTGACTGCTGCAGCCTATCAGTGACCATTAATTGTGTACAGCAATTGCATGACATTCTCCATGGAAATGTAAGCAAGTTGACTGTTGAGAAACCACCACGAGTCTATTTTTAAAATAAAAAAAGTAGTTGACAATCTCTTTAAATTATTATCTTATTGTATTATTGTTAATATAATATCATATGATATACAGTACTGTGCAAAAGTTTTAGGCAGATGTGGAAAAGTTGCTTCAAATTTAAGAATGCTTTTGAAAATAGAACTGTTAATAGTATAGTTTTATCAATTAACAAACTACAAAGTGGATGAACAAAAGAGAAATCTAACTCATATTAATATTTGGTGTGACCTCCCTTTGCCTTCAAAACAGAATCAAAGCATCAATTTTTCTTGGTACACTTACGCACAGTTTTTGAAAGAACACAACAATGAGGTTGTTCCAAACATCTTGGCGAACCAACCACAGATATTCTGTGGATTTCACTTATGCAAATCTTTCTGTTTCTTTATTCCAGACAAAGTTGATGATGTTGAAATTAACGATTTGTGGGGGTCGCATCATCACTTCTAAGTCCTCTTGTTCTTCTTTACACTGGAGTTTATTCCTAATGATATGGCTGTGTGTTTTGTGCTGTTGTCTTGCTGCAGAATAATTTGGAGCCAATCATGTGCCCCTTCATGGTTTTGCATGATGTATATATATCTGCCTATATTTCTCAGCATTGAGGACACCATTAGTTTTGACCAAATCTCAAACTCCATTTGCTTAAATACAGCCCCAAAGTTGTAAGGAACCTGCACCATGATTGAACTGTTACCTTCAGGCATTTTTTATTGTACTGCTTTCAAACCTTTCATTTAACAAACTGTCATCTACTGCAACCATATATTTCAAATTTTAACCCTTCGGTCTGGAGCACCTGCTGTCATTCTACTGCAAACCAATTCGTATGTTTTCACATAGTCTTTTTTACATGTCGAAGGTATGGTTTTGGACTGCAGTTCATCCATGAAGTCTTACTTCTGCCTTCTAGCACTTTATGAACTAAGAAAAAAGTGTATAATTGTATTTCAAATGCCGTAAGACAGATGCCAGCTACACCATATTATTGATCAATCACACTGGCACTGCTGCTAGCACTTCTCTTATCTCTCTTCACATATCAATTGGATATCTCCATTATTCTCAAGACTAATTTTCACTGTTGCAGTTATTCAACGTATTACTATTTAGAGAGATTTTCCCATATTTAAGGTATTTCTTTTTTTGTCTCTTTTATTGGGCTGTGAACTCTGACTTTCACTATCCTACATACACCTGAAATAGCTGCTGCATTCCATGACTAGGCTTTTATACAGGCTATGATAGTGCCTTCTGATTTGCTGTGCTATACCATGTGATGTGATAGTTATAAGACATTATAAACAAGCCCACTCGGTTGTGCTTGAGTTAATGTCAGCGTTTTGTGACTAATGTCATATTCGGCAAAGTGTAAAAAGACAGCATTCAATCTTTTCGTGATTTACATAAATTGGATATTCTTCGAATTCACCGGGACTTGCAAATTCCGTAAAATTCAACTCATATCAAAACAATTTGATCATCTCCAATTTTTGGATTTTTGTATTGTAAATATATATATGTATCATTAAGAAATTAAAGTTTATTAACTTGAGCAAGATCATTTTCAGGTGATTTCACCATAGAGCAGCATGAAATTTCTATCCAGAATAATATACTCATTATCCTTCCATCTGTAATGTGGTAGTTTGATACTTTCATGCCTTTGCCTCCAGCTCATGTATTCTTACTCTGTAATTAATAGGTATTAATTCTTGCTCCTCTACAAGGTCACCAGCTCATGCCCTCGCTCCCAGGTAAAGCGGCAGGGATTAGTCTGTTTGGTAGAGAAAGCGGCCGTTAAAAATGGTATTCCGCAATGTGAAGAATAGTCTGATATATTTCCTCAAAGATGTTTTCATGATAAATAACAAGGGAAAAATCCTCAGCAGCTTGAATTCTTCTTTTGATAATTGTTGAGCTACAGTGAACATTGCTCTCGGTGACACAGAACGCTGGCAGCAGATTTCAGAACAGATGTATTGATTGTAGATTGTAATCAGTTCCATTGTCGACTGTAGAAATATGATTTAGGAAGCACAACAGTGTATAAATCAGTCCGTGTTTTTGCTCTTCATGTAATTGTCTGATAAAACTTCAATCAGTTTCTGTAATTAAACTAATGGTCTAAATTAATTTCCAGATCACTAGTTATTCACTCCAATTTAGAAAACGACATTACATTAAGTCCAATTAATAGGAAGCAAGTTAACGGTTGAATAGAAAAAAATGGACTATAATGGGCTTTTTTTCTCCTGTCTTAAACACCTGTCACATCGAAATAATTTTGCAGGAGTTCATTAGATATATGAATGTGTTGTAGAAACAGTAATGTCTGCGTGTTAAGACAGATGGAGGATGGTTCCTTATAGTGAATGGTGCATTTGGTACTGCGGAATTTCCTATTAGCTTATACTCCCGGTCATGATACTGCGGCTTTTGTATCTTGTCATTGATAACTACAGACTGTCCCCTACAACATGCTTTATCTGTATAATTTTTGGATATCCAGTGTGGCCAAGCTGACTTTGTAATTTGACACACCTTAGTAGGATATCATAGTTTTGCACCTACTACTCTAATTGCATTTATCTAAAAGGGAAGGAATTTTATTGTATAGGTTAAATAATTGTATATTTTGATAGTTAAGATCTTATGGAGGCAGTAATACCTAATATTTTTTATTATTTTTTTTTAACTAAGAAAAGGAGGTGGTACAATATTTTTAGATATATTTCTAAAAACATTATATTTTTACTTTGCACTTTATTTTTTTGGTTACCCTAAGGGAAATTAGAAGACAATCTATAATATATAAATGTGCTGGGTCTTCCAGAGACAGAGACACTTTTTGCCGTAGCTATTCACTTGGGTGAATAAAGTTGGTCCTAAGCAGGTGACACCCCGATTTTCATTCATATGACATATGTGAATAGAAATTATCTAAAGCAGACTATCTCTTTTAGTGAGTCCATTATCACTGGTCAGTAATGAAGGCCAACAAAAGGAGCTAAGAGCAGTCAAATTTAGCTTAACTACTTAAAGGTTATGTTAACACAGAGTTTTTTGAGGAGTTCAAAAACCATGAGCTTTTTAAGCAAAAAGTTCTTCAGCAAACTCTTATGTTTTGAACATTTTTGGACAAGTTTTTCTTTTACTGAATCATTTCTTGAAAGCAGTTTTGAATTGTTTTGAAAGAGTATTTTTCCTGAAGGGCTCTTTGCAGCCTTTTGATTGGATAGTGCTTAGTTTGGAGATCCAATTCAATGAAGTGGCAGGCACTTTTTTCTTTTCACCAGATATTTTTCAAAACTTTAAAAAAATTCTAATATGGACAGCAAAGTGGATTTCCATAAAAATGAATTGGAAGCCTTTTCCAAATGATTTTATAGCAGATATTGAGGATGGTCTTGGGGAAAATCTGCTCCAAACAACTTCTCAAAAAAACTGTATAAACATAATCTTAAAATGTACAAATGAATCTGCAATTAAAAAACCCTTGTACTAAATTATATTAAATTTATTTACCGTATTTTTTGGCTCATAAGACGCACTTTCTTTCTCCAAAATTGGGGGGGGGTGTGTGGATGCACCTTATAAGTCAAATGTAGCTTAACGAGGGGGCGGCAGCGGTGGCGCAGGGTCCCAGGAGGTAGGGGCGCTGCTGCAGGAAGCTGGTGGCGACGGCAGGAGTGGGGCAATGCTGTTGACCCCAGGATGGGAGGAGGGGGCGTTTGGTGGTGATAAGCTGTGTGAGAACTGGACTTTTAGAAAATGTCAGGAGTCCCTGCACTTCCCATCCATTTCACTGCTGTGGACTTTTGGAAAATGGCCGCCGGAGGCAGCGCATGCACAGATTGAGATCTCGACTTCCAAGAGATCTCAATCTGCGCATTCGCCACCTCTTTTGGCCATTTTCCTAAAGTCCAGTGAAGGGAAAAGGATGGGAAGTGCACGAACTCCTGACGTTTTCTGAAAGTCCAGAGCTCACACAGCCTTGTACCACCAAACATCCACTCCTCCCATCCCGGGGCCAGCAGCTTTGCCCCACTCCTGATGCCGCCAGCTTCCTGCAGCAGTGCCCCTACCTCCTGGAACTCCCCTATACTGCAGCTGCTCCCCTGGATGCACCACCATTTTATTAAAAATATTTTTTCCTATTTTCCTCCCGAAAATTTGGGGTGCATCTTATGGTCTGGTGCTTCTTATAATCTGCAAAATATGGTACATAAATATTGATTTAGAGCAAGTGGTTTTGGTTTTTCAGTAAAAGATGTTTTACACCAAATGATTTAGGGTGTGTCTACCGTTTTAGCTTCTCTGAAAAAAAACATTCCTAAATAGCAATTTAATAATATGTTATGAAAAGGGGACTAGGTCCAGGAAAATGGGGAAGAGCAGAATGGGGAATTTCAAATTCCCCACTGTTGCTTTGAGTTTCCCTCGGCTTTATGTGAGCTGCATTTTGAAAATATGTAATTCCTAATAAATGAGTAGCTATCTCTATCATATGTGACAGAAACAGGAGAGACACTTTATTTTGTCACATAGATATAATAGATAACCCCTGTTATCCTGGGAGGCTGTTAAGAACAACCCAGCAGAGGCTGATGAGGCATTTGTACATGTCAGTCCTCAAGACACAATTGAATCTCTATAGTATCTGCAAGATACATTTTAATAGACAACATTTCACTCAGTGCTCATATTTTCATATTATTTGGCTGATATTTGATTTCTGTTATATATATTTCTTAACAATCCATTTCTTCATCTTGCTTCTTCAGTTCTCAGCTTTCTAATAAGATTTTCTCAGTGTGCAGCCAGCCTGCCTTGGAGGTAATTTCAGCATTACAAATACAAATAATAGAGGAAGGTTACATAAGGTCTCCAGTCAAGAGACTGCAAAGACACTCCCCTCAATGAGAGAACATATTCTCCATTCAGACAAAGGTGAATAGAAATTCACCATGCAGCAATCTGTAAAGGATTTAACACCTTCATTACAATACGTCTCAAATTCTCTTATACTCTGTGATATTTTAAAATAGTAAATCATACAATCCTAAAAATAAAAGAAACACAAGACATAGAAATATAACAGAAATAGTATACTGAAGCAGTTAGTTATATATAAAATAAAAACTAACATTTTTATATTTTAAATCATTCTTACTTTTCAGCATTTTATCACCTGGCTAGAACTTCCACATATATATTACTGTTCAGAAGTTTTAGGCATGATGTAAGACTGGTGTAAAAAATAAAACTGTTAATAGTTAATAGAGAAATGTAAGTCAAATCAACATTTGGTGTGGCTTCTCTATGCCTTCAAAACTGCATCAGAGGATCAATTCTTCTAGGTAAACTTAAAGAATTTTTTGGAATGAATTTGACCGAGAGGTTGTTTCAAACATCTTGAAGAACTAACCACAGATCTTCTGGGGATGTCGCTTGTGCAAATCCTTCTGTCTCTTCATGTAATCCCAGACAGACGTGATGATATTGAGATCAGAATTCTGTGAGGACCATATCATCACTTCCAGGACTCCTTGTTCTTTATGTTGAAAATGGTTCTTAATGACATTGGCTCTATGTTTGGGGTCTTTGTCCTGCTGCAGAATAAATTTAGAGTCAGTCAGATTACTCCCAGATGGTAATGCATGATGGATAAGCATCTGCCTGTATTTCTTAGCAAAAATGGGCAGAGAAATCTTGCCAGAATTGGTCTTCATGGAACTATTGTGGCCAAAAGACAATCATTTACATGGAAACAAGTCCAAGTGATTTAAATATGCATAAAACATAGGAATGGGGTTCAGAAAAATCAGAGCAGGTGCTCTGGACTGATGAGTTTAAATGTGACATGTATTTCTGCAATAAGAGGCAGTTTATTCATGAAGGGCTAGTGAGTGGTATAATAATGAATGCCTGCAGGAATCATATGATCATGGTGAAAGTTCCTTGCAAGTTTGGGGCTACATTTCAGCCCATGGAGTTGGGGATTTAATCACAACTAATGGTGTTGTCAATGCTGAGAAGTACAGTCATTTAATTGTCCATCATGCAATACCATATTTGACGTGCCTGATTGGCTCAAAATTTATTTTGGTGCAGGTGACAGACCCCAAAAGTAACTAAGAACAAATGTCTTGTGGTGACATATATACATTTACAGTACAGACCAAAAGTTTGGACACACCTTCTCATTTAAAGATTTTTCTGTATTTTCATGACTATGAAAATTGTACATTCACACTGAAGGCATCACAACTATGAATTAACACATGTGGAATTATATACTTAACAAAAAAGTGTGAAACCACTGAAAATATGTCTCATATTCTAGGTTCTTCAAAGTAGCCTGCTTTGCACACTCTTGGCATTCTCTTGATGAGCTTCAAGAGGTAGTCACCGGAAATGGTCTTCCAACAATCTTGAAGGCGTTCCCAGAGATGCTTAGCACTTGTTGGCCCTTTTGCCTTCACTCAGCGGTCCAGCTCACCCCAAACCATCTCGATTGGGTTCAGGTCTGGTGACTGTGGAGGCCAGGTCATCTGGCGTAGCACCCCATCACTCTCCTTCTTGGTCAAATAGCCCTTACACAGTCTGGAGGTGTGTTTGGGATCATTGTCCTGTTGAAAAATAAATGATGGTCCAACTAAACACAAACCGGATGGAACAGCATGCCACTGCAAGATGCTGTGGTAGCCATGATGGTTCAGTATGCCTTAAATTTTGAATAAATCCCCAACAGTGTCATCAGCAAAGCACCCCCACACCATTACCAGGGTCGCACAAAGACACGGAGGTTGGAACCAAAGATCTCAAATTTGGACTCTTCAGACCAAAGCACAGATTTCCACTGGTCTAATGTCCATTCCTTGTGTTCTTTAGCCCAAACAAGTCTCTTCTGCTTGTTGCCTGTCCTTAGCAGTGGATTCCTAGCAGCTATTTTACCATGAAGGCCTGCTGCACAAAGTCTCCTCTTAACAGTAATTGAAGAGATGTGTCTGCTGCTAGAACTCTGTGTGGCATTGACCTGGTCTCTAATCTGAGCTGCTGTTAACCTGCAATTTCTGAGGCTGGTGACTCGGATAAACTTATCATCAGAAGGAGAGGTGACTCTTGGTCTTCCTTTCCTGGGGCGGTCCTCATGTGAGCCAGTTTCTTTGTAGTGCTTGATGGCTTTTGCAACTGCACTTGGGGACACATTCAAAGTTTGCCCAATTTTTCGGACTGACTGACCTTCATTTCTTAAAGTAATGATGGCCACTCGTTTTTCTTTACTTAGCTGCGTTTTTCTTGCCATAATACAAATTCTAACAGTCTATTCAGTAGGACTGTCAGCTGTGTATCCACCAGACTTCTGCACAACACAACTGATCGTCCCAACCCCATTTATAAGGCAAGAAATCCCACTTATTAAACCTAACAGTGCACACCTGTGAAGTGAAAACCATTTCCGGTGACTACCTCTTGAAGCTCATCAAGAGAATGCCAAGAGTGTGCAATGCAGTCATCAAAGCAAAAGGTGGCTACTTTGAAGAGCCAAGAATATAAGACATATTTTCAGTTGTTTCACACTTTTTTGTTAAGTATATAATTCCACATGTGTTAGTTCATAGTTTTGATGCCTTCAGTGTGAATGTACAATTTTCAAAGTCATGAAAATACAGAAAAATCTTTAAATGAGAAGGTGTGTCCAAACTTTTGGTCTGTACTGTATATATGTATATAATAGATATTGCTGTGCAAGAGTTTTTGGCAAGTGTGGAAAAAATACTGCACAGTAAGAATTTTGAAAAATAAGTTGTATATTCTTGAGAATATATATGTCATGTTTAATTTGTATGACTACAATGGACTACCACATAATCTAAAACAGACTAGGGATAAGTGAGTCAGTTTGATGTGAACTAAGTTCATAAATAATCTTATGAAATTTGCAAAGAAAATCAAAATGTTAAAATGAAAAAAATGAAAAAACACATCATGGATAAGAATGGAGGAGTCACTAGCTGCAGCATAAGTACAAGCACCAATGCTAGCATAAGCAAACAGTAGACTAGGCAATAATACTACCAAAGGCAGGTAAAAGTTGTCCTTTGTTGCCTCTGGTAAGCATATTAGTGGAAATGAATTGGAGGGCGTTATGGCATATCACTAGTTTCAGGCTCAGAATGATGTTACCTCAAACAGCAAAACTGTCACTTTGAATCAGTGTTTTGCACAAAATGTTCTGCCTAATCACAAATGACTGAGATGGATAATTTTTGGACTGTTTCTATTTTTTTTTTTTTTTTAAAGATGAAAAGTCTGTATGTGCAATGTGTTATAAAATGCTCCACTGGTTACTATTGGGTTACCATCCATTTAAATGGTGAGGTCAATTTGATATTACTAAGGCTATGTTTGCATAGCTAGAAATGGGTTGTATACAGTCCTTTGGACCTCAGAATGTTACACATGGAAACTCAAAATCAATTTTTTAAAAAAAAAAATAGTTGAACCTGGAAAATTAAAATTTCAAATGATTTGATCGCCTTTACTATAGACTGTATATGGACAATACCGTATGTGAATGTGGAAAATGCAATTATAGCATGGTCATGTGAATTCTGCCAAAATAATTAATTATTGTTATAATTATAATTATATACGCAGTGAAACCTCTTCATAATACCACCTCTTTGCAATTGTTATCCCCTTGTCCAGATGGTATTTTGTGTGACAGATATTCTGTGCCATCACATATTATACACATTAGCTACTTTCTATATATTTCTTTATGGACAGTAGATCAAGCAAATCCAATTTAGTTTAAATCAGATGACAGGGCTGTTATACTACAAACAAAACAATGAGTGATAATATTACATTGAAATAGTACTTTATTTCATTATAGAAATTCTGATAATATATGAGTAGCCTTTATTACTGGCTCTATAAGTCAGACGCTTGACTTACAAGGTTAATATTTGAAAGAGTTTTTTTAGGATGAAAAAAATATCAACTTTTACAAATATTTTTTATAAAGTTTTCTATACAGCAACCTTTACACTTTATATGTTGTTCTCATTAAAATGACAATAGTAAAGCTAAATCAGTTCTATCTTAGCTGCTAAGACATATAGATCCTGAATCATCAAGGTGTTTTGTAGTTTTCGAATGGAAAAACACCTTAATAAGTTCCACAATTTTTGCGTAACTCAAAAGTTGCACAGAAAGGTTGTGACTTTTTTATGCTACTCCGAGCCAACTTTGCTTAAATGAGTGAAGCATGGGCGGAATGGAGCAAGGCTATGCCCGCCCATTTAATTTCAAAAAAGTTAAACCACTTTAGTATCATGACTGAAGTACATCTCTAGTGGAGGCTTATAGCACTTAAAAAATTAGAGTAATTCATTAAGTGGTGTGTGCCTCTAAATGAAATAGACTCATCTGACTCCTGCATGACTCTTCATTAAAGGGGATATCCGAGACTTTAAAAAAAGGCATGTAGTTGCTAACAGAGGCAAATACCTGTCTGTTGTACCCAGCGCCGGTCATTGACCGCTCTTGATGGAGATTCAGCTACTCCCTGTCAACAGAGCAGCAGTTTCTCTTCCTGTTGACAAGGTGGGACTACCGGTGTCATGTTGATTGACAGGTGGCTTTGCCTAATTAGGCAGCAGAGAGACAGCTGTCAATCAACATGACACCAGTAGTCCCACCCTGTTAACAGGAAGGTAAACTGCTGCTCTGTTGACAGGTAGCAGCTGAATCTCCATCAGGAGCGATCAATGACCGGCGCTGGTACAACAGACAGGTAGTTGCCTCTGTTAGCAGCTACATGTTTTTTTTTAAAGTCCCAGATATCCCCTTTTAGACTGGTGTGTACATTGCCGGTTTTAATGGATTGGGACTTGCACAGCTCCATAAGGTTATCTGTGGGACAAAAAAATGCAATTTTCAGGGGAATATTAATTCCAAACCTGCAGCTAGTACTTCTCAAACTTTGTGAAATTTCGGTAAGGTTGATTATGGAAGAAGGGTCCATGAGGACTGGACTCCATGATCAATAAGAAAATGTTAAAACATAACTTTTTTTGTGCAATTATAAACATAGTGAAGCAAAAAAGATTTTAAAATATTAAGGATCCATAAATGTATGCATTTTGGGTTAGCAACAATTATTCACAACTATGAATCCTTTATCTTTTTTGCTTCGTCTCACCATGATATGTTATGCTTTAACATTTTCTCATTGGTGCTGGAGCTTTTTGCTGATGGACCCTTCTTCCACTTCTGACCAGGATACCAGCCTGGTGTGTTCCTACACTCATTGCACCACATCTTGACCAAACATGGTCTACTAGGGTTCCTAGGCGAATATAAGTAGTTCTCACACTGAATTGTCCTTCCTGGAAGGTAAGCTGATTACTATTTATTTCTCCTTCCCTACATATTGATGGTTGATGGTTCTCCAGTGAAAAATATTTCGGAAGCTCATTGCAAAACCTTGCGAAACAAAAACTTTCAGTTCAGATAGGAGTTTTGATTTTGGAACATCTGGAGAAGCTACAGTTTGAGACAATATTGGAAAACAAAATGTCAAAATTTTTTTCAAGCAAAGCATTGCATGTTTTAAGCTGCAGAGATATCGAATTAGTACTAGAATTCTTCTGCATGGGACCAAGTTAAAGAAAAATCATTAGGAAGTGGAAATTCTAAAACAAAACTACACATGTTCGTTAACAAGACAGTCACATATAAACATTTATATCACATCTATCATCCATTGAGTGATTTTTTTTCTAAGTGATCTAAAATAAATGCATTCAACACTTCCATGCCAATACTGTACAGCTCATCCTATGTGAACTCTTGGAGGCTAATAAACACTTTAAGGTGAATTTATCTTGCACCTCAGTAATGGAATCTAACTGTGAGAGTGTTTGTTAGCACTGTCATAGCAATCAAAGTAAATGAATCACATTGCTGCCTTTTGGCAACAACTGTGATTTGGGTAATAAACGTTTGACAAGTAGTAACAATGAAAAGAAATTAGCCAACATTAACAGTTGGAGTTACAAATGATTCTAAAAAAGGAATCCACCAGTTTACTCCCTTATGTGAATGACATAGAAGCTTTCGTAATATAATGATGTGAAGAACATCATAAAATTAACAGACATCTGCCCCTGGCAGTAAAATATTATTTGATTTACTTACAGAGGGAAAGAGCAAAAAGTAAATTATACTGTGATCAAGAGTCAAAATCAAGATTTTAATTAAACCGCTCCTGCCAGTAGCAGTTAAAAACCTAATTTCATTTCTGCCACACAGGCAAAATCTAGATACGAGTATGGAAAGGTTTCCTATAAATATTCAGTATGAGATTGTGCGGGATGTTGTAAATTCAGTGCGTCAATACTGTGGTAACAAGTGGAACCTTTCAAGTAAAATGCATTGCCCATCATATATATCTCAGCAAGCAATGCATTGTTAATATGACATTGCTTCACATGTGTAATAAGGAAAAAGTAACACATTGCGGCCATAGACATGAGGCCCAAGGTCTATTCCCTTCTAATATTTCCACTGTGTAAAGATTTCAGATGGCCCAGTAGTTAATGGGCAGGCAGTAAAGTAGATCCAATCATCAAGAAAATAAAGAGGCCACGACTTTAGGTGAAACATTGTGGCACATTTCATTTGTTTTCCAGTTTTAGTTTTGTTCTTAGCAATAAAATGCGTTTCGTATTCCAGCCATATTCACTAATAAATAATTTGTATGTTTTCAAGTTTGTTTTTCTGCATCTTTGATATCTGTGGCTGTCAGGAATTGGAATATGATCAAGAAATCACACATCCTTTCGATTTGCTAGTAGACTTTATGTAAATACTTTTTTGTCAAAAAAGACAAATGTAGAATTTAGATAATATATCAATATTAAAAAAAACATATTAATCTAAATTAACTGATATGCTGTAGCTCATGGTCAACATTGTTAATTGGTGAAGAACTTGGTCCTTAGACACTCACTGATTACTCAAACCAAAGGGCAGTAACTCTCGACTTCTGTTCCAGAGCACACAGAGCATTGTATGGACACAACACAATGTCTACGAAGAGCTCTAGAGAGGGGCAAAAGTGCACACAATAGGACAGTACTGGTTAAAAAGATCTCCACTGAGGGGGTGGTTGTGCTCACCTGATGATGTTGACGCACCTCTTTAATTGTGAATATCTGCTGCTGCCCGTGGCTGGAGAAGATATCTTCCAAATGTGAATTTACCAGAATGGATACAAACACGTTAGGCACGCTGCTCTGAAATGAGGAACCTTGGAATTTAAAATACGGTTTTAGCAGTTCCAAAGCATTTCAGCGCCAAAGCGGCACCTTTCTCCAAGTCCAAAAAAAAATCAAAATGTATTTTTTGAACTTGAGAAAGGTGCCGGTCCATTGCCGAAACGCGTTGGTTCTAATGAAAATCATGTCTGAAGCGCCAATGGTTCCTCATGTCCTGAGGCGCAGCCTGCCTTTCATGATTCTCTCCATTCTAGTAAATACAGAATGGTCTATACACAGCGCTATGTGCACTTGAGTATTTTTTAAAAGCTGCTCTTTAACCCCAATTGAATTACTTGAATTTACTTAGTAAATACATGTTGCACATTTTAGGAATAAACCAGGCTTAAATCAATACAAATCATGAGAGATGTATACCACATCCGTACAAAAACCTTTTGCAATCCATACTTTTTATGTCTTATCCCATTAAGTAACACATGTAGAAACAGAAGGATCCCTTCTCAAAAGTGTATATTAAACATTCCATTATAACCAAAGTAAAGTGGAAATGAAGTGACTGCTTTTGGGCTTTAAGAAAGATCTAATAGGTTAGGTAGCTGTTTTATCTTGAAAGAATAAAGGCTCTCAAGCATTCAACAGCTGCAGTACTTGGCTATGTTTCCATATCTCTAGTGCTCAACAGTACAAGTGCCTCTTGTATCTCTTCAGTCCCTTAGAACTGACAAGGCAATGAGTACTGATCTTTCTGTCTCAGATATGTTGCTCTGCTTTTCACCATCCCCCAAGCTTTGAGTTCCTCAAGAGTTCCATTTTATAAATATTTCAGACAAGTTTGGTAAAAGTTCATAGTGTCTAAACATAGACTTGTAGAAAAAAAATCTAAGCTTAAAGACAAAAAACATTGTAAATCCAGCTATGAATTTTAGAGATGAGACTGGTACTTACATTCTTTTAACATTATCTACATACAGTTTTACTCTTTTAATTACAACCATACTATCATTTTAATGACAACAATACAACTTTTCATGATCAATTTACCATCTGAAGTTGATCAATTTCTGCACATGTTCTGATACATTAGGAAAACACATCATATTGTAAGAGCTTTCTATTTGTCAAGGATAATATTGTGGGGTTGAATTCCTCATTTTGAGATTCACAAATGAAGAACAAAAATATTTTGAAATAAAAGAATTTATTTACTCGTGGCCTGTCATACAAAAACAAACACTTATAGGATCCTTGGATAGAAGATATGAATTCAGGTCTTAGAAAATTTCTGAGATGTTTGTTTTTTTCCATCTCAGATGGATGATTAGTAAAAGATTGGAATGTGTAGGAGTTATTTTTATGTTTATTATTTATATTCTAGATTATTTTTTGTGCTGCTCTGTCCTCATCTATTTTGAGATCTGCTAACACATAGTGAGATGAACTACAAGAGTTAGGGTCTGTCCCGATAGGGTACACCTTGTTATGGTGGGATGGCTTTTACACTTTTTTGATCAAAATAGCAACAGCTAAGTACACTATGTTACCTACATGTACTATTACTATTTACTTATTTACTCACTACGGGGTATTTGCTCAGTTTGTTTTTATTTTAGATTCTGTTGTTAAATGGCCGCAGTGTGAATGTGCACCTACACATTGCACTTATACCAACATATATTCCGGCTCATTTCTTTAGTTTTTAATTATTGTTTCTTTGTAAATAAAGAATAGAAAAATGAATATACATCAACGTTGTTTTTAAAATGCAAAACATTGGAAGACAAACTTGGTCACTAGAAATAAGTGAATCTGTTTGAAATGAATTCAATGTGTCTCGAATTTCACAAAAAAATTGGAGACATGTGAATCTAACTTTAGTGTGATTTGATTTACGTGAATTCATGAAAATGGCAACCTGCCAGCTGCCATTTTTCTTAATTGTAGAAGTTTGTAAAAAAAAAAAATACCTCAACACTCACCTGTTCTGCTGCAGCTGCCCTCATTCGATCATGTCCATATTCTCTTTGGCTCTTATATCATCTTTTTTTGATGCTGGGGTTTCCAACAGTAGGTAGGCCTTGGTGATTATGACACACTTTGGGACATTACTTAGCTCGTAGCCCTGGGTAAGCCTGATGTAGGCCTTGGGTGACATGAATCATGACGTTATCATGTGACGACATGCTTTGTGACATGTGAGGCCAACTCAGCACTGGAAGCTCAGAGACCCCAGAGCAAAATAAGGAACATTTGATTTGCATCTAATAACTCCGATGCAAATTGAATTTTCTGATTAAATTGGAACAAGCTGCCAAATTTGAATTTCGACAGGTTTACTCATTACTATTAGGCTATTACTAGACTTTAATCATAGGAATTTATCTAGTCAATGGACAGAAAATGCTAAGTCATCCAAAGTGACTTGAATTGTAGTTGACTGTTAGTTTGGTTTGATGTACTTTAAATAAAATCTAGTTATGACTAAGGAAAATCTTTTATGTTAAATCAGCTTAAGCCGTTTTCACTTATCCTTTTTTTCTTTTACAAGAAAAACTATGCATCTTTTTTTCAATGTGTTCGACATATTTTAAGTCTTTGTGTCAGTTTTTACAATACTTGTTGCATCCGTTTTTCGCATATGAAAAAGTAAAATATATATAGCACTCACATTACATTTTTTTTTCATGGGCCCATTGATTGTAAGGGGAGTTTGGATGAAAGTGGAGCATGCCTCTGTTAATTTTTTATTGCACATAATTTACAAAAAAAGGATATGTGAAAAGCACATTAATTGTAATAGATCCATAATCTAGCTGTAAAAATAATGGATAGCTCATATACCAATAAAATGGATATGCGATAATGACCTAGAAGGGATTAATAAATAGGTGGAAATTTAAATACTACTAAGTCTAGATTCTGTAACAAAAGATTGCCTGAAGTTTAAAACTGACAGAGCTGACAACCATCAGACACAGTGACTTCTGTGCAAGTGACTTAACTATTGGCCCATGCTATCTCCTCCATAGGATCTCCACTAGGTTAAAATAATTGAAAGAAAAGGGGCTGCTGTTCCCCAAGAGATATAATTATTTTTAAACAGTCTTAGATATGACGAAGAAAGAGCCGCACTCACGATTCCTTTATAAAAAATAGAAAGTCCTTTATACCAATTTGTCAAGGACGGCACCGGCAGGATCATACAATATCCCACCGCTGCCACCAATTTGTCATGAACGGCACCGACAGGATCACACACTATTCCACCACTGCCACCAATTTGTCAGGGATTCCACTCACACACAGTCAGGACGACACCGGGGAGATCACACAATATCTCACCATGCCGTTACGCTGTCCGTATTTCTTCCGGATTCGCGAACACGCGATCGATACTATTCTCTATGTAGGTATCGGTAAGCGACCAGTGAGCATATGGCTCAACACCCTGGGTTCCACAGCCTGGAATCCGTGTTTAACGCCCTCTGTATGGTCACTGTCAGCTTCACGATAGCCCAATTATTAATACTCTGCCGCCACCGGCCGAGTTTAAAATATAATACAGGCCTGGCCGGACACCTGCGTTTTGGTAGCATATATGGCTTCAGGGAAGGGAACGATTACAGAACAAAAGAAACTGAACTATTAAATTTTATATTTAATCCAAAAGGAGGCAGTGTTTAGGAAAAATATATTCAATGATGTTACAAAGGGGACATTACAATACATACGCAGTTACATAAAATAAACAGGGTAAAAAGAAGACAACTTACTCTATACGATCGTGGAGACGATTCAATATAGGTGGAGGAGGGGCTCTCCAGATGAAATATGCTGTTATTGAACAGGACCCATTGCTTATAATTCTTATTCCCCCCTGGCAATGAGTGCTCTTGTCTTCTTCATGGATTCTCTTATACCTGATTGGAGATCTGGCCACACGCCCCTTGTGAAGACATCATGTGGGCCGGTCTCCAGCCTGTACATTTTTATTAAAAACGCTAATTTCTGTGATAACTCATTGCTCGTTGATCGCAGAAGCTTGCAAACTACGCCATTTTTTCCCTTATTATTTTATCTTTATTTTGATATAACACATCACATAGTTGCAGTCTGCTATTCTGGTGTTTTTGCGCTGCAGCTTCCTGATTTTGGTTACCGCACTGGAAAACTACCTATACATTCCTGGGCTGATTTGGTCACTACACATATGGGTCCCGTTACTGTCGGACCTATGGAACTCATAATATCTCATAATTCATATCAGAGTCATCATGTCTGCAAATTCCCCTTTGAAGCTCGGGGAGCAGCTTCAACAGTTACGCGCAAATTAGTGCAAGCCTGCATTTTAATTACCTCCTGCGTCTTTCAGAGACACGATGATTGCTTCCTAACGAAGTTATAACACTCCTTGGCTGGCCTCGATTACATAAACTATTTACCAGGCGTGGACTAATTGGGGCTTTTGTGCTGAGCAGAAGGGGAATAAGGGAGGGGGGGTGAACATCTATCTCTGGCAGATATGGACAAACATTTCCCTGATATTAATATTTTATAATATTCCTGACATCTTCCCCTGTTTGAGGTGGCATAAGGGGTGATTTACAGATCACCTCTTGAGCCCACCTCCTGGCCCACCCTTCCAGCTGATCCGACAAGCTGCAGATCCACTTGCCCACCAACCTGAGGGTCCAGCTTTCCGATCACCCTGACCAGTTTGGGATACATTTTCTCCACACCTCTGACAGGCTATGGGTACCTTCCTCCTATTCTCCTGACTGACAGGGGGGCACACTTTCCTGTTACCTTGCCTGGTTATGTGGCCTACCTTTTTACCTGCCATGTCTTTTACCTTGGGAGCTGTGCTCTCTAGGGGGGAGCTATGACCGGCCATGTCACAGTCCGTCATGACACTGGTAGTCGGCACAGGACCACTTTTCCTATGATCCCCGTGTTGATCCCCATCCTTCCACATCACCTCTGGAGCCGTGCTAGTCATGGGGCAGCTACCATTGACCATGTCAACATCTGGTGTGACACTGGTCACCTGCACAGGATGACCTGCTTCCTGGTGTCTGTGCCTGCTCCCCTTGCCCCTAGCACTTATGCTGGCTCGCTTTAGGGGATCCTCAGCAGCATCACCCCGCGGGGTGAGGTGGCTGAGTTCCCCTTTACCACAACACACACTTTTATTAGACATCACATTCACATTTTTGACAGTGGCATTACTTGACAGATCAGATCTGGGAGGGTTGTCAGCCAACAACACAGGAACTACTGCAACCCCTCAACCTACTGTCTCCGCCCCTTTCCAGTAGAATGTAAGCCCGCAAGGGCAGGGTCCTCTTCCCTCCGTACCATTCTATCATTGTTAGTTTTGTTTACTCTAAGTGATATCTGTATTTGGTATGTAACCCCTTCTTATGTTCAGCGCCATGGAATCAATGGTGCTATATAAATTATTATTAATAATAATAATTATTCCATCAATCTTCTAGACATCTATGCGGAAAGCAGGGAGAAGTCAGGAGAGCTTATGGACTACAGTCATTTCACACCCATCTGGCGCTTCTATGGGTCCAGGTCTACAGGTCTTGACACCTGGTCCCGTAGAAGCGCCAGACGGGTGCAAAATGGCCGCATTCCACAAGCTCTCCTCACATCCCCTGCTTTATGCATAAATGTCCAGAAAATTTATGGAATAAAGGACTTTCTAATTTTTATAAAGGAATGGTGAGTGCTGCTCTTTCTTCTTCATATCTAAGACTGTTTGCTGTTCCTGTTGCGCTATGCACCTCTATAATTGCCATTGCCACACAAGCACATAGTAGGGAAGTTTGAACACGTGTTAATCGTTTGCTTGTTGATGCCACAAATCTTACCTTGTAATAATTATTTTAATTTGTTTAAATGGGTTGTCTAAATTTCTTAAATGGGCAAAATTGTAAAATATTTTCCAAGAATTGTGTCAAAAAATCTCTCTGTTCTCAATAATGGAGTTTTTTTTATCTTCTAGTTTACTGCTCATTGCCTAGGTTACTGACCTTCTCTGTAGTTTATCGGTGGTGGTTAGTCTTATGTCATGGTGTAGGGGGAATGCTGGTGAGGAAACAGCAGATACGGGCAGGGTGAGCAAGGAAAACTAGTCTGTCCATAGACTGGGATCCCTTAATAGCCCTGACCCCGAAGGTATCTATGATGGTGAGAAAGTTCGGGTCTCCACCCTAAGCCCTAACTCCTCCACAAGCCCTGTGCTAATCCCCCTCACCTCCCTCCACTGAAAAGGTACAGCAACTTCAAAGGAAAGGACTTCAGAGGCACAAACAAACATGTCAGCACAGCACGGCTTCCAGGTATAGAGTGAAACTCTATCAGCAGCACCACCTGGTGGAAGAAGGACTCACAAATTAACTCACATCCACCAGGACACGGTAATAGAACTGGCATTAAGTCATGCAGTACTAGGGGAAATAACACAGTTAAAGTTACAGCAGCATATAGAATAGACCGCAGATACTTAGCGCTAGACAGCAGCATGACCATTGCTCTGGTCTGAACTTTCAGTCTTCAGGAGTACATCATCCCCTAGAAAGCAGGAAGTTGAGAGACAGAGGACCCATGTGCTCCAGAAGACAATATTAGATATGGGCAGTATGGTGGCTCAGTGGTTAGCACTGTTGCTTTGCAGCACTGGGGTCCTGTGTTCAAATCCCATCAAGGACAACATCTGCAAGGAGTTTATATGTTCTTGACATGTTTGCTTGGGTTTCCTCCCACACTCCAAAGACAATACAGTATTGATAGGGAATTTAGATTGTGAGTCCCAATGAGGAAAGTGATGTTAAAGAATATGATGGCATTATGTAAACAAAAGCATAATAATTATTAGGGCTTGTGCTCACACTGCATAGTTGTCAAGTTTTTTTCTGCAGACTTCTTACAAAACCTGAAAGCTTTCCTGATGCCAGCAATATGAATGAGAATCCTGAAGTCTCATGCACATGTTTGATATTTGTGACTTGCAGACTTGGTGCACATATAAATCTGCAGCATGGCAATTATTTCAGTGTATTTGCTGCACGTTTCACTCATAC
Organism: Phyllobates terribilis; assembly: GCF_046119375.1. NCBI lineage: Eukaryota > Metazoa > Chordata > Amphibia > Anura > Dendrobatidae > Phyllobates > Phyllobates terribilis. The sequence goes on along the minus strand of NW_027362769.1, from coordinate 249,621,988 downwards.
TAATGAGTGTAGAGAAATCTGCAGCAAAAATGCTTGTAAAAAATGCGCTTATTTTACGCAATGTTTTTCCTGCCAAGAGATGCAGAAATGGTGCATTTCTGCAGCAGATACTTAATGAGTACAGATACCCCTAGACTACATTTTTAAAGGGAACCCATCACGTCCTTTTTGCTATTAAACTGCCCCCAATGTCTTGTTAGTGATGGATATTGCATCACTAACATGTTTTATCAAGCAAAACGTCCCAGTATTTATTGCAAAAAAACACTTTTTATACTTTGATGATTGCGCCACATACCTTCTGCTTCAGTCATAGGGGTCATTGCATCATAATTCCTTCCCTTCACTGCTCCTTACATCACCAAAACCTCCCAGCAGATCCTGCACTTGCGCAATAACTATCTGCTTTCCGGGCATGCGCACTGAATCTGGGTGTACGCCCAAGCTTTATTTCATATGTGCGCATATTCCAGAGCCTCTGAGAGTCACAATGATGCACGCATCCACTAGCCACTGACTCTCAGCGACTGTGGCGTATGCTCACATATGATATGAAGCTGGGGCGTACACCCAGACTTAGTGCGCATGCCCGGAAAGCTAATAGTTATTGCGCAAGCGCAGGATCTGCTGGGAGATTTCGGTGATGTAGGGAGCAGTGAAGGGAAAGAATTATGATGTGATGGGCATGGAGAATTTGAAAAGGCATTTGATTGATCCTGAATGGAAAACTAAAGATCCCCACCCCATGCCTGAAACAGAAGGTATGTGGGGCAATTATCAAAGTATAAAGAGTGTTTTTTTTGTGATAAATACGGGGATGTTTTGCTTGAGAAAAACATGTTAATGATGCAATGTTCATAACTAACAAGACATTGAGGGCAGTTTAACCCCTTTACAGCCTCGGGCATAATAGTACGCTCCAGGCTGTCACCCCCTGTTCAGCGTGGGGTCCGGCGCTGAGCCCAAGCTGAACCCAGAATTAAGTTTTTTGGTCTCCGCAACATTGCAATAGAATACAATAACAGGCGATCTACCCCAAAATGGTATCCATAAAAACTTCAGCTCGGCATGCAAAAAATAAACCCTCATCCGGCCCCAGATCCCAAAAAATGGAGACGCTACAAGTCTTGTCAAATGGCGCCTTTTTTTTTTTAAGCAAACTTTGGATTTTTTTTCACCACTTAAATAAATAAGAACCTATACATGTTTGGTATGTACGAATTCGTAATGATCTGGAGAATAATAATGGCAGGTCAGTTTTAGCATTCAGTGAACGTGATAAAAAAAAAAAAAAACATCTGTGGTATTGCACTTACTTTTTTTGCAATATTTTTTCCCATTTTCCCGTACACGATATGGTAAAACCAGTAATGTCGTTCAAAAGTACAACTCATCCCGCAAAAAATAAGCCCTCACACGGCCATATTGCCAAAAAATAAAAACGCTATGGCTTGGGAAGAAGGGGACAAAAAAACGAAAATGCAAAAACACAAAGTCCCTGGGTCCTTAAGGGGTTAATAGCAAAAAAGGACATGACAAGTTCCCTTTAAGTTAACAGGGATGATCGTGGTTATGTTTCTGGAAGTAAAATTACACCTTCATTTTGTCCTTTTGTTATCATTTCTTTCGACATCCGAAAAACATCCATTCCATTATCTTTCCATTTTGAGATACTCTTTATTGGATTAATATCTTTAAATGATGTATCAGCTGGAATTGAATGTACTGAACATCACAGTTCTTTATAGGTTAGATATTGTGGTTACAAATGACACCGAGGTACAAAGGTGTCTACCTTAGTAGTCTCAAAAGCACTTGTACAACGCTTCCATGTAATTCTTCTGTGCAGCTCCAATAAAACCTACTTCAACCTGAGAAGAATCCTTTTACTGGCTTGTAATTATAAGTATTGATATTTTGCGAGCTGGGTCACAGTGGTGACCTACCACCGAGCAGAGAATATGAATCAGAGTACAAATATTGCTCTAATATCACGTTTGTTGCTTATTTATAGAGCGCATTGCTTTAGCGGAATAAAAATGTTGATATTTCTTCTTAGCTTAACACCAAAAGGAACAATTGCCAGATTAACATTGAAATTTGGACTAATCTGTGTTTGACTAAAACCTTTCTACCGTGACTTTGTGTAAAAGGATTCAATTACAGTGCGCAATGTTTTGTAAATAACTATCTCACATAAAAAGTTAATTAATCAGGGCTGTGTCAATTTCCTTGTGCCATGTCAATTTGCAGCAAGGTAATTAATCACTAATCGCCCAGCGTGAAGCAAGCTGAGGGACAATTCACAAGTCATTTATTGTCTTTTTGTAAAACAAATTGTAACACCGAGTCATGAAGAAACACATCTCGCCTTTCATAATATATATTTTTTTTATCATGTTTTTGCATGTTGTAATAGACCGCTGCTGTATTTCTCTTCAATACGAATAATAAAGAAATGAATGGGAGTGGATTGATTGCCCATTGCTTTCCTGTTATGTCAGTTTTGAGATTACACTGAAAAAAAAAAAAACGAACAGTGAAAAATGACTTTTCCATGTGGGGAATGGTGATTAGGCCTGTTCATTAATTAGATTTTTTTTTGTTGTTGTTTTCCTTCAATGCATTTTAAATGAGAGGATTCTGTCTGAAAAGTAAAAAGAGTTACATAAAATATAGGCTGAAGCGAAAGTTTTCATCCCATCACTAAGCAACATGATGAAAATAAGGCAGTAATTTTAATGGAATAGTAAAAATTATAGTTTTAATTATTTCAATCCTCCCGTTCCATTTCCAATAAAGTTGAAATGAAGTTTGTTTAAATTTTATCGGGTGGTGGAAAATATTTTGTTGCAAAAAGATATTCTATGTACAACAGTAATTATTATAATAATATTACAATTGATATTACTCATTTGTCAAAATCATCACCGTAGAAAATATATAAAGATAATATCTGTGGAATTGAGTTAGGTTGAAGAGGCCAATCATAAACGCACATTCATTTACTTTTCTTAGGAAATGTTCCATTCCATACACATCTCTATTAGGCTCCATGTTCTCGTTTTTCCTTTGCAATTCTCATAAAATTTGCGTATTTTGGCCAGTATATACCTTTGTCTCAATTATATTTGGAGTCTCAGTCTATGTTCCCACAATGAAATTTGACGCTGCAGAATTTCTGCACCCATAATTTAAATTAGTTTACTTACGGTTTTTCATTACGTCTTTGAGTGCGTTTTTGACTCTGCATTTTTTGTTTTACTTTGCTATGTCATGCTTTAACTAAAGCTGCTTTGTTTTTGATGCTTCATGGTTTTTTTGCTTTGAAAAAAACTTTATTGATATATGTAGGTACGGATTACATGCGTTTTTGATGCGTTTCCGCATGTGCATTTTTTTACCTGCAGAATTTCCGCACTTAATGCAAGTCTATGGGGAAATCCGCACAGAAGACTCAGCGTACCCGCAAGAGAAATTGACATGTTGCGGATTTGAAACACGCACCGCAGGTCAGTTTGCACTGAGTAAAATAAAACCACAGTGGGCAGGAGATTTCTATACATCCCATCCACTTTGCTGGAACTTAAGTTGCTTCGTTTTTGACTCTTCAAAAATATGCCGAGTCAAAAACGCACCAAAAACTCATCGTGGGAACGTAACCTAAGGGGTAGAGTTTTTCTTTGTGGGGAATACCAAGTGGGCATAGGGAGATTTATAAGCCATGCAATGGTCCCCTGGAATTACAACTTACAAATTGCCTCTTCAGAGAGAGAAAGGACAGTAACTCTAGAGTCACCTATTGGAAGTAGCTTTCTGAAAAGTCATCTGTCTTCAGGTTTTTCTATGTAATTTGAAGGCAGCATGAGGTAGGGGCTGAGACACTGATTTCTGTGATGTGTTACTTACTAGGCTGTGTTCTGTTGTTTCAATACAATGAGTGTTTTATCACCAGGAGATTATCACTGATGCACACATGAGTCCTTGTCCAACACCACCCACAGCACTGATTAGCAGTTTATTGTCAATAAACAATGTAAAAAGAAGTGTGGGCGGAGTTATCTTTCTGAGCTCTGCTACATGCTAGATCTAATAACTCTGATTTCATCCCAATTGTTGCACGTACATGCATGATCTGCATGTACGGGTCCATATATGACTTAAAGGGGTTGTTCGGGCTTAAGCTACAAGTCTGCAGTCACTCTATGCATGCTGTAACGATTCTCTGTTGCCGGCGCTGGGAGCGATTGGTTGTGTGACCTCAAGTATGTGATATGCATACTACCAGACACATTTCTACTAGACTGTTTCTGGCCTCGCTCAATACTAGAGATGAGCGTTGTTCTACTCGAACTGTTCGCCAATCTCAAATTCGAGCTGTTTTGGGCGGTGTTCGAGCCGGTCGGCGAACACGAACAATTTGAGAAAAATTCGGCTGTTCGAGGTTATGTTCGATAACTGTTCGTGCACCAAAATCATAACTGGATTTTTTCTCAGTAATGATGAAAATTAATGTTAATACGCAGTTTGAGTGTACAGCGGGGCGGGGGGAGGGGCAGGGGATGGATCTCTGCAGGAACAATGAAGATCTCCATTTTTTTTTCTCTTTCCCGCATTTGCAGTGGGGAGGTGCAATCTGTCAGCCTATCAGCAGCGCACACACGGAGCGAAGTGCTTTTTTTCACACAAGCAAGGGCATGTGTGATTGGCAGTGTATGTCACATGTCCTTGCCCTATAAGACCAAGCCATTTTCCCCGTCGCCACCATTTTCTCACTGCTGCAGCTGCGTGTTAGACGGCACCGCTGTTGCTGTGTGCGCTATACCTTGTTAATTTCAAGCCAATTTTCGCACAAATATACAGATAGCTTGGGAGTAGGGAATAGTTGTGATTGCAGTCCTTTTAAGGACTAGGTTACAGCATTTCTTACGACTTTTATCAGGCAGGTCTGTGCTCTTAAATAGATAGATTGTGGGAGTAAAGACTAATTGTAATTGGAGTCCTTTTCAGGACTAGGTTACATCAGTTCCTATCAGTTTTTGCCAGGCAGGTCTGTGCCAGTGCTGTGCAAGTTTTTTTCACAGCATTTGGCTGAATCTAGCAAAGCTAATCCTTTTTGTCCTATTGCAGAGTGTGTTAGTCAGTGGAGTAGCCTATCTGTGTTGCAAGATATACCACCTGTGTATAGAATACCAATTTTTTTACTGCACCTAGTGAAGTAAAATCTTTTGGGCATAGCATCATTCTATTAGTCCATCTATACTGACCTCCATCAGGTTGCAAACTGAATATAATTTTTTTCTGCATCTAGCTCTGAAAAAATATTTGGGCTTCTAGCGGTGTGTGGGACTTGGTCTATTAGTCCATCTATACTGACCTCCATCAGGTTGCAAATTAAAAATAATTTTTTTCTGCATCTAGCTCTGAAAAAATATTTGGGCTTCTAGCAGTGTGTGGGACTTGGTCTATTAGTCCATCTATACTGACCTCCATCAGGTTGCAAATTAAAAATAATTTTTTTCTTCATTTATCTCTGAAAAAATATTTGGGCTTCTAGCAGCGTGTGGGACTTGTTCTATTAGTCCATCTATACTGACCTCCATCAGGTTGCAAATTAAAAATAATTTTTTTCTGCATCTAGCTCTGAAAAAATATTTGGGCTTCTAGCAGTGTGTGGGACTTGGTCTATTAGTCCATCTATACTGACCTCCATCAGGTTGCAAATTAAAAATAATTTTTTTCTGCATCTAGCTCTGAAAAAATATTTGGGCTTCTAGCAGTGTGTGGGACTTGGTCTATTAGTCCATCTATACTGACCTCCATCAGGTTGCAAATTGAATAAAAAAAATTTCTGCATCTAGCTCTGAAAAAATATTTGGGCTTCTAGCGGTGTGTGGGACTTGGTCTATTAGTCCATCTATACTGACCTCCATCAGGTTGCAAATTAAAAATAATTTTTTTCTGCATCTAGCTCTGAAAAAATATTTGGGCTTCTAGCAGCGTGTGGGACTTGTTCTATTAGTCCATCTATACTGACCTCCATCAGGTTGCAAATTAAAAATAATTTTTTTCTGCATCTAGCTCTGAAAAAATATTTGGGCTTCTAGCAGTGTGTGGGACTTGGTCTATTAGTCCATCTATACTGACCTCCATCAGGTTGCAAATTAAAAATAATTTTTTTCTTCATTTAGCTCTGAAAAAATATTTGGGCTTCTAGCAGTGTGTGGGACTTGTTCTATTAGTCCTTCTATACTGACGTCCAGCAGGTTGCAAATTGAATATAATTTTTTTCTGCATCTAGCTCTGAAAAAATATTTGGGCTTCTAGCGGTGTGTGGGACTTGGTCTATTAGTCCATCTATACTGACCTCCATCAGGTTGCAAATTAAAAATAATTTTTTTCTTCATTTAGCTCTGAAAAAATATTTGGGCTTCTAGCAGTGTGTGGGACTTGTTCTATTAGTCCTTCTATACTGACGTCCAGCAGGTTGCAAATTGAATATAATTTTTTTCTGCATCTAGCTCTGAAAAAATATTTGGGCTTCTAGCGGTGTGTGGGACTTGGTCTATTAGTCCATCTATACTGACCTCCATCAGGTTGCAAATTAAAAATAATTTTTTTCTGCATCTAGCTCTGAAAAAATATTTGGGCTTCTAGCAGTGTGTGGGACTTGGTCTATTAGTCCATCTATACTGACCTCCATCAGGTTGCAAATTAAAAATAATTTTTTTCTGCATCTAGCTCTGAAAAAATATTTGGGCTTCTAGCAGTGTGTGGGACTTGGTCTATTAGTCCATCTATACTGACCTCCATCAGGTTGCAAATTGAATAAAAAAATTTTCTGCATCTAGCTCTGAAAAAATATTTGGGCTTCTAGCGGTGTGTGGGACTTGGTCTATTAGTCCATCTATACTGACCTCCATCAGGTTGCAAATTAAAAATAATTTTTTTCTGCATCTAGCTCTGAAAAAATATTTGGGCTTCTAGCAGTGTGTGGGACTTGGTCTATTAGTCCATCTATACTGACCTCCATCAGGTTGCAAATTAAAAATATTTTTTTTCTTCATTTAGCTCTGAAAAAATATTTGGGCTTCTAGCAGTGTGTGGGTCTTGTTCTATTAGTCCTTCTATACTGACGTCCAGCAGGTTGCAAATTAAAAATAATTTTTTTCTGCATCTAACCCAGCCAATAGTTTTGGCCTAATACCACAGTTTGGCCACTCAGCTCTGCTCGGTTACCATCCATTGTTTTTTTGTGCAAACAACTCCAGAGTTGTGAATTAGTTAACCACCAAAATGAGTGGAAAAAGGCCTGCTGCTGGTGGAAAGGGGAATAGGCGTGTTGGGAGGGGGAAAAAAGGTTGTGTCCGTGGGGTAGGTGCAGAAGAAAGACCATCTTCCAGCCAAACTAAAATGTCTACTTCTTTTAGCGGACAATGTGATAAGATCCCTTTCTTACGGCCACGCCAATCGCTACAAATTCCAGATGAGGCACAAAAACAGCAGGTGCTTCAACGGATATCAAGTGCTCCTTTAAGTGGGCTCTCCTCCACATCAACTTCAACATCACAAATACTCCAGTCCTCAAAGGTGTCACCCAAATCGCACTTGCTTCCTCACAGCTCCCAAATCTCCAGCTGCCCGTCTGAGTATGAGGTAGAACAGATGGTTGAGTCTGCAGAGCTGTTTACTCATACTATAGCCTGGGAATCAGAGGTCGACTCCAGCGCTTCTGTGAATCCAGACGAGGAAATGATCTGCACTGATGCCCAGAATCTTTATGAGTCGGATCCAGGACCAGACGCAGAAGGTTCTGACCATAATGTAGACCCTCATTCCCAAACTGTAACTCCTGTTGGTGGAGACAATGAGGAAGACGATGATAAGACTCAAATACCTGATTGGAGCGACAACTTTAGTTTTTTGTCAGGGCAGGAACAGGTTGGCTCTGAGGACGACGGGTGTGATAACGCACAGGGTGATGATGATGAGGTCGGAGATCCCACTTACTGTCAACCCACAGTCAGCCAAGAGATGAGGTCAGCAGAGGAGGTGGAGGAAGATGCTAGTGACGACGAGGTCAGGTTGCACCTTCCTGGACAGAGACGTAGTACTGGAAGCACGTCAACAACTGCATCCTCAAACACAACTCTGCCTCTCACCACAAGTCGTGGTGGCTCTTCAGGTCGCATGGGTGCTAAGCCTTGCATAGCCTGGGCATTTTTTCAGATCGATAAAGATGACCCAACTCGTGTTATCTGTAACATTTGTCAGCAAAAGCTAAGTAGAGGCCAAAAAATACATAGTTTGAGTACTTCATGCATGAACCGGCACATGGACATGAAGCATAAGTTGCAGTGGGAAGCTCAGTGTGCTACAATGCGGTCTAGCCGGCCGGGCCAACCACCGTCTGCCATATCTTGTGCATCCGCGGCCTCTTCATCTTCTGTGACTGGGGGGACAGCAGTCACACCTGTTTTGGGGTACAGACCTGCCACCTCTTTACCCGCAACAGCCAGCGTGATTGGCAGGTCATCATTTTCTTTGGAGGTGGTAACACCAGCTGGTCTTGAGCGCTGTCCGACATCGATAGCACCACCTTTGGATCAAGGCAACCTAACATGTCCGCCTGCATCTTCCTCACAGACCGGCAGTTTGCCGGGGACACCCTTATCAACCCCGTCTAAGCACAATAGCCAGCCCTCGGTCCCTCAGATGTGGACAAGTAAAAGACCATTTCCTCCTAGCCATGAGAAAGCTAAGAGGTTGAATTTCACCATCTGCAAGCTCTTGGCTACAGAAATGCTGCCTTTCCGCCTGGTGGACACAGAGGATTTTCGAGACCTTATGTCCGTCGCAGTGCCCCAGTACCAGATGCCCAGTCGGCACTACTTCTCAAAGAAAGGTGTGCCTGCGCTCCACCAGCATGTCGCACACAACATCACCGCTTCTTTGAGAAACTATGTGTGTGACAGGGTGCATTTCACCACAGACACTTGGACGAGTAGGCATGGACAGGGGCGTTACATGTCGCTGACTGGGCACTGGGTAACTATGGTGACAGCAGGACAAGGGGCTGCTGTCCAAGTCTTGCCGTCCCCACGAGTTGTGCGTCAATCCTCTTTATGTCATTTTTCCTCCACTGCTTCTGCCTCCTCAACCTCCTCTCGGTCTTCCACCTGCACCCATAGCCTGTCTGGTCATGCCACAAGCTTTCTAACTGCGCAGAAGGGATCCTGCACACCTCCTTACTATGCTGGCAGTAGGGCTCAACGTCATCAGGCGGTTTTTACATTGAAATGTCTGGGAAATGTGAGTCACACAGCTGAGGAGTTGTGGTCAGCTCTGGAGAACCAATTTCATGAATGGTTGTCTCCACTGGACCTGAAACCAGGGAAGGCCGTGTGCGACAATGCTGCAAACCTGGGTGCGGCCCTTCGCCGGGGCAATGTCACACACGTGCCTTGTATGGCTCACGTGTTGAACCTGGTTGTCCAGCAATTTTTAGCCCACTATCCCAGACTAGATGGCCTTCTGCAGAGGGCACGGTCGCTGTGTGCTCACTTCCGCCGTTCGCATCCCGCAGCTCAGCGACTTACATCTCTACAGAAGTCGTTGGGCCTGCCACTTCACCGGCTAAAATGCGATGTGCCTACCCGGTGGAATTCAACTCTGCACATGTTGCAGCGACTGTGGCAGCACCGACAAGCCCTGGTGCAATACGTTCTGACGTATAGCCTGGGCCAACGAGATTCAGAGGTGGGGCAAATCACGCTGGAGGAGTGGTCTCAGATCAGGGACCTATGCACCCTTCTGCACAGTTTTGAAATGGCGACGAAGATGTTTAGTGCTGACGATGCCATTATCAGCATGACTATTCCGGTGATTTACATGCTGGAGCACATGTTAAACAGAATTCGGAGTCAGGTGGTGGCACAAGAGGAGGTGGAGGAAGTAGAGGAGGAGGAGTTGTATGCGGAAGGGCTAACATCTGCAAGGTCCAGACGGTCGGCAGCACCAAGGCGGCAGGCATGTGAGGGTGGGGGAGATGGTTTAACCAGGGCGCATGGTAGCAGCCAAACTAGTGAGGAAGGTGCAGGAGCCCAGGAAGAAGTGGAGGACGAACTGATGGAAGACTCATCAGATGAGGGAGACCTTGATTACATTTCTGTTGTGCGAGGTTGGGGGGAGAGGACAGAGGAAGGAAGCATGATTGTTACCTCGCCACCAACACAACAGGGACTTGGTGCTCCTGGATGCGCAACACACATGAGTGCCTTCTTGCTGCACTACCTGCAACATGACCCTCGAATTGTGAGAATTAGAAATAATCCTGACTACTGGGTTGCCACACTGTTAGATCCCCGGTACAAAAGTAAATTTGCAGAAATTATTCCTGCCATAGAAAGGGATGCACGCATGCAGGAGTATCAGCAGAGACTGTTGCAGAATCTTACATGTGCTTTTCCACAAAATACCAGTGGTGCACGTAGTGAATCTCACAGTTCCAACTTGCCAACCGTGGGACCGTCAAGTGTTCAGCACTCAAACCGTAACAGAACCACAGTATCTGCTGGTAACATCAATTTTGCGGAATCATTTCACCACTTTTTTAGCCCATCCTTTGCAAGGCCACAGGAGACAAGAAGTCTGACACATAGTCAACGCCTAGAGACGATGGTACAGGAGTATCTCCAAGTAAACATTGAAGCCACGACTGTGTCACTGGACCCTTGCTCTTTTTGGGCTTCCAATCTGGATAAATGGCCGGAGCTAGCCACTTACGCCTTGGAGATCTTGTCATGCCCCGCAGCCAGCGTTCTGTCTGAACGTGTGTTCAGCGCTGCTGGTGGTGTGCTGACAGATAAGCGCACGCGGCTCTCCACTGATAATGTAGACAGACTCACGTTCATAAAGATGAACAAATCATGGATCCGAAACGACTTTTCTACCCCTGTGTCATCCTGGGGAGAGTAAAAGCTTGATGATTGGTTAAAATCACCCTACCAACCGTTTTAAGCTTTCAAATTACTAATCATGTTTATCTGTATCTTGACTGGAAAATAATTTGGGCTTTGTAGCAGTGTGCAGCACTGATCCTATTAGGCCATCTATAATAAGCTTCACCACATTTAAAATTAAAAATAATTTTTAGCTGCATCTAGCCCGGAAAATAATTTTGGGGCTCCGAGATGCGCAAGACACATAAGTGCCTTCTTGCTGCACTACCTGCAGCATGACCCTCATATTGTCAGAATTCGAAGTAATCATGACTACTGGGTTGCCACACTCTTAGATCCCCCAAACTTTTCGATCAACCTTTTCATTTTAATAAAGACCAAAAAAATGGTCATTTTTGAAATTATAAGCATTAGCAGGTTGTTAGAAACTGAAATCAAACAGTTTTCAACTCAAAACTTTATTCTAGGTGATGTTACATTTTCACATAGGACCCCTTGTTCGAAAGGAGCTTCTGAACTCTCTCGTCCATTGAATTTGTCAGGTTTTGGATGGTTTCTGCTTCAATTGTTTTGCATGAGGACAGAATACCCTCCCAGAGCTGTTGCTTAGATGTGAACTGCCTCCCGCCATCATAGACACTCCTTTTAATGATGCTCCAAAGGTTCTGAATGGGGTAGAGGTCAGGGGAGCATGGGGGTCACACCATAAGTTTGTCCTCTTTTATGCCCATATCAGCCAGAGATGCAGATGTTTTATGTGCAGCATGAGATGGTGCATTATCATGCAGAAAAATGATCTTGCTGTGAAATACACGGTTCTTCTTCTTGAACCATGGCAGGAAGTGCTGTTTGAGAAAATCCACATACATTATGGAGTTCATCTTTAGCGCCTTCAGGGATCCTAAAGGGGCCGACAATCTCTCTCCCCATGATTCCAGCCCAAAACATTACTCCACCTCCTCCTTGTTGGCGCTGTAGCCGTGTTTGCGTGGGGTGTCCATCAACCAGCCATCCTCCACTCCATTCATCTGGACCATCGAGCGCTGCACGGCACTCATCCGTGAACAAAACAGTTTTGAAATCAGTCTTCATGTAATGTTTGGCCCACTGGAGCCGTTTCTGCTTGTGTGAAGTGGATAGAGGAGGTCGACAGGATGGCGTATGCACAGCTGCAAACCTCTGAAGGACCCTGCATCTTGTTGTTCGGGGGACGTTGGAGGCACAAGCAGCTTCAAAAACTTGTCTGCTGCTATGACAAGGCTTTTTTGCCGCTGGTCTTTCAACCTGACGTAATTGCCTGTAGGAAAGAGTCCTCAATTTGCCCTTATTAGCACGCACACGTGTGTACTGTGAATCAGCTACATACTTCTTGATTGCCAAGACACTTCATCCTGATCATCGCACAATGTTGATTGTAGTCATGCCTTGACCTAAACACTCCACAATTTGTTGCTTCTCAGCAGCCGACACATCCTTTTTCTTTCCCATTTTGGCAGAAAATGTAGGCTGCTTAATAATGTGAGAGAGCCTTCTTAAGTAGTCTTGCCTTTCATTGGACACACCTGCCAAACTAATTAGCACAGGTGTCTGCAATTGCTTACAGTGATATAAAGAGCCCTGACACACATCACCATCAATGAGTTTAACTGACAAACAAACAAATTCTTCCCTTATCACTCCTAAACACTTTTTGCATAATAATTTGGAACGCGGTGTACATGTGCTTTTCCACAAAACACCAGTGGTTCACGTAGTGAATCTTACAGTTCTAACTTGCCAACCGTGGTCTGTATGGAATTGTTCAATAAAGGGCCCAAAATTAAGATAACATAGATGGGAGAGGTCTCTATGAATAGGAATTCCTAAGTATTTGATACCCTGTGAGGGCCAGGCAAAGGGAAAGTTGGACTGGATGGAATCCTATATGGATTTAGGGAGGGAGACATCGAGGGCCTCAGACTTCGCTGCATTGATTTTAAAATTTTACCATGTAACAAAGTGATCTATTTCAGCCATAACAGCAGGGATGGATATATGTGATTGAGTGATATATACTAGGACATCATCAGCAAATAGAGAGCACTTGTACTCGGTGCCTCCCACCTCAATCCACCTAATATTGGGGTTATGGCGAATTGATGAGAGCAGGTGCTCCATCACTAGGATGTATAAGAGAGGGGACAGAGGACATCCCTGCCTTGTCCCATTGGTGATTGTGAAAGGTGATGAAAATGTTCTGACGCACCCCCTGGGCCTTGGGACACCCGGAGCCGGACCCTTTTTGGTGGATGCTGGTGGTTGTAGTCTTCGTGGCGGCGATCCGGTTCCGTGGCTCAGGGCGGTCAAACCAGTGGCGGAACTATTTATGTGGTTTTGATGTTTAAATGTCCGACTACGCCACCCGTGGATTGCGGTCAGAGTGAACCGCCGCTACAGGGCAGACCGCTAAGGCTGGTGTTGTGGGTGCAGCAGAGCGTAGCATAACTCCCCACGGGAGGAGTATAGCCTCAGGGCAGTGTATGCGGAGGATGGGGGTGATGGTGCAGGGCAGCAGCAGTAACGACACGGAGTCAGTGATGCAGTTCAGGGCCTTTACTCACAGTTCTTATTATCCAGACCACGTCTGCAGGTAACGGCTGCCCACGTCGTACTGTGCTCACCAGGTGAGGGGCTCAGACAACTCCCAGATAACTTTGGAGCGCTTCACAGGACCCCCTTTGTGTGTCCTTTGTCTGGCCTTTCTTACCAACACTTCTGTCCGGCTGCCTCGGGCCTCCTCTTGGTAAACTTGGCGCCAGTTTCCCTGACCCTATGTGGTGCCTTCCTAGCGGGTGGAGCAAGGGGCTGCGCCACATAAAATGTCAGAGCCTCCGGTTTCTAGCTGAGGGTCGTTTCCTGCCTCCACTAGTTCGGGGACCGGTCTCCCCCTTTGGCCTGACCCCTCCACGCAGGTGGATTCGGGCGTGCGGTGGCGACTCGCCCGTCCGCACCCCTGGGATCCCTTCATTCCTCGTTCCTGGAGCCTTCTCCGCTCCTCTTCCTTCCTTCTCCCTCTTGCAGGCCTGGGCCTCTGTTACTAGGCCCGCCTCCGGAGCAGAGCTCATGCAGAGCCCCTGCTCCCTGCCACTTCTGCTCAGACTTCTCTGCACTGAACTAAGATGGTGCCCACCTTTTATACTCCCTTCTCAATGCACCCAGGAACTGCTTCCTCCCTGCTCCTGCACTGCAGGGTTCCCCTTCCTCAGTGTTCCCTCCCCCCACTCCAGCCAGGGACAGGGACTGTCGTGCCCATCTCAGGGGCATATTGGTCGCCCTGCCCCACGGCAATGTGGTGTAATGCATGCAGGTGTCGGGTCCTGATCCACACTCCATCCTTATCTGAGAGTGAGATATCACACCTCTGGGTGAGGTGCAATACGTCTGTAGCATCCGAGCCCTCGGTGCTACAGTTCCATTTATCTTCAGCCTAGGTGACGTATTGTGATACAGGGCCGTGATTTTGGCTATAAAAGGGTCCCCTAGACCCCTACCCCAAGCTTTTTAAGAGAATCATATATGGCGTGCCAGGAGACTCTATGGAATGCTTTCTCAGCATCCAACGAGAGTATCTACTTACAAATTTTTAACTGCATCTAGCCCAGGAAATACTTTGTGCCTAGTAGCAGTGTCTGCTAGTCAGCGGATTATCCCGGCTGTTAAGCAAGCTACACCACCTGTAGTTTGGACACTTAATTTTTTCAAAGGAAATGCTTCGGGACCACGGGATACTTAGTGAAGAGCATCAGGAGGCACCCCAAGGCATAGGGGCTGGGACTGGCACTAGGATGCCTTGCGGTGGACAGCCGAGCTCTATCCTTATAAAAGCTTTTTAACTGCAGCAGCTTTAGTGAACGCTACTGGAGCTGGAATTACGCGGCTGCTGGCATGAGACTTGCCCTCCAATAGATCCTTGTAAATGGATTTAAAGTGTATTCATTCAAATTAGAGGGACAATTTAAATTAAAAAGCTTAGAGCTGCCTCCACCACAGGGGGGCTCTCTCGACCCACCAGCGGACAGGCACCAGTATTGGGAGAGGGGGGCTGGCCGTCAGGGTTCACCGCGGCTCTGGCACAAACCCGGCGACACGGAGGTGGCACGGGCAGGAGCGGACTGGCCGTCTCGGCTTCTCACTTTTTGGATTTTAGAAGGGCATGACATGCCTATATCTGTGTCTCCCCCTCCTTTTACTCCTCCACCTCTTTTCTTTTCGCATGACTATATGTACTTGTCACTTTTCCATGTGTTAGTTGTGTCTTCTGAGCAGTTTGTCAGCTTTTGGACACCTTTGAAGGTGTTTTCTATGTGTTTCTATGTGTTTTTGTTTGCCTGCCATTGGTTTTAACGGTGTTCGAAGGTGTTCGACGAACAGTTCGACGAACAGTTCGGCGAACACACGGGTGTTCGACGAACCGAACCGAACTCGAACACTACGGGGGTGGCTCAACACTACTCAATACACTTGAATTGAGTTGGATTGAGGCCGGGAGTATGCAGCTCGGGTACCACCCGCTCCTAGCGCCGGTATCAGAGAATCTTCACAGCGTAGAGTGCACACTGAATGACTGCAGACTACCCCTTTAGTATACTTTTAAGCGGTCAGTTGGTGCCTAATTCCTTATGGTAATTTGCATTACCGCTTGCAACTCGCATCTGAGCTCTGCATAATTCCATCATAGTTTTTGGTACTGGAATTAATCAGTAAATAACTTGTAATTGAAGTAATGTTTGGCACAATACGTGAGGATTATTGTGTTTTGGCTGCCTTGGTAGTCAGCAAGCAGCAAATCAGAAATGATCAGTTATCTCTCTGTACAACTGTTATGGGGCCCATTATCATAGTCTTCATACTGAGGATAAGTACAGGTGCATCTCACAAAATTAGAATATCATCAAAAAGTTAATATATTTCAGTTCTTTAATACAAAAAAGTGAAACTCATATATTATATAGAGTCATTACAAACAGAGTGATCTATTTCAAGTCTTTATTTCTGTTAATGTTGATGATTATGGCATACAGAGAATGAAAACACAAAAGTCATTATCTCAGTAAATTAGAATAATTAACAAAAAACACCTGGAAAGGCTTCCGATCTGTTTAAAAAGGTCCTTTAGTCTGTTTTAGTAGGCTCCACAATTATGGGGGAGACTGCTGACTTGACAGATGTCCAGAAGGCAGTCATTGACACACTCCACAAGGTCCCAGAGATTCAATTTTCATTTGGAAATCAAGGTCCCAGAGTCTGAAGGAAGAGTGGAGAGGCACACAATCCAAGCTGCTTGAGGTCTAGTGTGAAGTTTCCACAATCAGTGATGGTTTGGAGAGCCATGTCATCTGCTGGTGTAGGTCCACTGTGTTTTATCAAAAACAAAGTCAGCGCAGCCATCTAGCAGGAAATTTTAGAGCACTTCATGCTTCCCTCTGCCCACAAGCTTTTTGGAGATGGAAATTTCATTCTCCAGCAGGACTTGGCACATGTTCACACTGCCAAAAGTACCAATACCTGGTTTACAAACAGCAGTATCACTGTGCTTGATTGGCCAGCAAACTCACCTGACCTTAACCCCATAGAGAATCTATGGGGTATTGTCAAGAGGAGGATGAGACACCAGACCCAACAATGCAGACGAGCTGAAGGCTTCTATGAAAGCAATCTGGGCTTCCATAACACCTCAGCAGTGCCACAGGCTGATTGCCTCCATGCCACGCTGCATTGATGCAGTAATTGATGCAAAAGGAGCCCCGACCAAGTATTGAGTGCATTTACTGAACATACATTTCAGTAGGCCAACATTTCAGATTTGATAAACATTTTTCAAGCTGTTGTTATAAAGTACTCTAATTTTGTGAGAAGCACTTGTATGTAGGCATAGCTATTTATGGTTGTCTTTTTATCTAATGTCCCATGAGGTGCACTAGTATGTTTTTGTATACAAGGAGCATACATTTTAGGTATTTAAATTAAAAAAGATATAATTTTATTTTAATTATTTTGGGTTACCTAACTAGTAAGAAGTTTAATGCAGACAAGTTATCAATGTATTTGTATTTAAGACATTATTATTCTGCAGGATAAAAAGGTGATAGTATGCATATAAAATGAAATTAGAACACATAGTAATTTACTTTTTGAAATCTTTTTTTTTCCGCTGTGTTATTGCAGAGCTTTGCAGAAAATGAATATATTGTAATATGTAAAGACTCGAACTTCATAACAATGTTTGAACAGCTGCAAAATCTGATCTTTAGCTCCTAATATTGTCAGTCAGTATGATACAAATGATCCTATTTGTCCCACCCCAGCGTGCGTCCTATCATACCATTCTGTTTCTAATTTATTGTCCAGCATCTCTGATAGATTGTCCCCATAGGTGTTCTCTTCGCTGCAAACCAGAGCAGTGATATGAATTCAGTTTTACTTGATATTTGTTTGTTTCAGCTGAAATTAACTCTATAATGATGAGATTTATGGTAGTTACTTTGTGAATCATTTTTTGCATCTTAGAAATGCCATTAATTTAAAACATCTCCAAGTGAAAAAAATGGGTGAATTTTTCATAATGTATACAAGATATATTATTTTAGTTGATGGCATACCCTTCTTTAGGCATATGTGTTCCCATGCAAATTTCTACCATTGCACAAATAATAATTGACTCTTATTAGATTGTATACTTTTATGAGTCTTTTGCTAAATCTTCACCTTATTGGTTTTTGCATTTTCCTTAATAGGAGTTTGCAGCCATCAATTATTTTACTTAGTAATTGTGTATGTTTTTGTGTACTTAGAGGCTGGATAATGCACGGACATTTCTGCAATCAGGGTATAAATATGAGTAGGGAAAATAAATAAAGCTATGCTGATGTATATAGATTATTAAATGGATTTCCAAATCCAGTATGCCAATATTCTAAGAGCTTTGTTTTTCAGATCGCCAGCATAGTCATAGTCTCAGAATTAAATGATAATATGTTTGTTTCCTTAAGACACCACTAGAATAAGCTAAACAGCTTACTACTTCCTGGCTCATTATTATGTATGAATATTTGCTAAAGGATCTCTGTTGTGTTATTATTAGAAACTAAAAGAACTGAATTGGAATATAAGTTGGTGTGCATGCAGCGTGTAGGCGCATGTTCACACTGGCCACTAAACAGACAAAACCCAAGACAAAAACAAAATGGGCAAATACCCTGCAGTGAAAAAATAAATAGCAGTAGTGCATGAAAATAATATAGGGTACTTGATTAACATAATTTTGATAAAAAAAACATATAAGCCATCCCACCACGTCATGGTGACCGTATATTATTTTCATGCACTATTGCTATTTATTTTTTCACTGCATGGCCTCCCTGTTCTTTGAGCTGGACATTACATTTTAAAGCTCCTCCCGGTGGGTGTCCATTAGTCGTGGCCTCCGTCCTTCTCAGCCCTTATTCACATAGACACATGGTAAGCTGTTAATACTAGAGGTTAGAATTGTCCCGAATAGGGTCACCCTGACGTGGTGGGATGGCTTTTATGCTATTTTTATCAAAATTATGTTAATCAAGTACCCTACATTATTTTCATGCACTATTGCTGTTTATTTTTTCATTGCAGGGTGTTTGCTCATTTTGTTTTGGTCTTGGGTTTTGTGTTAATATATGGCTGTAGATGTGGCTCTTATAATGGTATATATTAGAAAATAACAGAAAAATATGGATGTATTAAGATAAAAAAATAAACCAGGAAAAATCTGAAAAATAGTGATGTTAAAGCCTCCACTTGTCACATACCTGTGTGTGTCTTGTCAGTCATTGATCCATTTGTCCTACTTTTGCCTCCTTACTCAGGTTTGTGATTTGTGACTGTTTTCTTGGAAATGCCTACTGATCTGTTCAAGGGAAGTGCATGGCTTTCAAAATGTGAATTCTCATGAGCCCACTAGATGATGTTATCACTTTACATCCCTCTTGTGAGGAATCACAAACGAAAAGACTTCTATATCTGTAAGGTCACATGTTCACCGTATAGTTCTATAAATATAACCTTGTACATAAAATGTACATAGTCGTCCTATACTTCATTCTCTGCTTGTTTTTTTTTGCCTTTCCCAGTATGTAACATAAAGTTGCGAATTGCTGGATAAAGAAGAAATATTTTTCTTTAGCCAGTATGCGAATTATGAATTTTCCAAGATATAAAGATAATGCTTCACAATTGCCAAAAATACTGTTCTTAAAAAAAGTTAGATAATAGTATTAATCTAAAATTAAAATTAATTTAGTAAATAGTTACAATGATTAAAAAGATTCTTTACCCAATAGTGACATAGTGATTATGTTTTTCAGCATCTTTTGCAAAACAAAAATGGCACCTCTGTAAAAGGGTTTTCCAGGAATTGAAAGTTATTTATGCCTGGTGGTCTAACAATTGGGACCCCCAGCAATCTGGAGAACAGGGATCTGATATGGAGAATTGGGCACAGGTGTCTATGAGACTTCTGGAGAAAGCAAAGTAAAGAACAAAGACTAGAGCAAAGGTTGAGCATGTGCACCCCCTCTCCATTTAAGCCTGGGGCCTCTATAAGGAATAACTTTAAATTCTGGGAAAGCTCCTCTAATTAACTTAAAATTATGATTATGGGCACAATAATCAGTAGGACATGGTAGATAGGCAAGGTAGAAGAAATAGAAATTAAAGGGGACCTGTCACGTGAAAAAATGCTAGTAACCTGCAGTTATAGGGTTAGCATCCTTAACCTGCCCAGTGCCCACACTGAGAGCCCCACTGTCTGGAAGAATTTAATTTTATTCCTCCTGGCAGTGTTTGAGTTTCAGTCACGGGGGAGGTGCCGGCACGAGTTTAGTTAGTCCTCTGTATAGAGAGCGGCGGCTGTAACTGCACTAGCGTCATTGACTGACAGCCTGGTCTAATGCTGAGCGGCTGTCAGTCAGTGCTGGGTGCACGGTTATAGCCACTTCTCTCTATACACAGAGCGGTAACTGAAACTAGAATACTGCATGGAGGAATAATGTTCATTTCCTCCCGGCAGCGAGTATCTACGTGCGGGCACCAGGCAGGTCCAGAATGCCATTAACCTGCAGCGTTTTTTTCACGTGACAGGTTCCCTTTAAGCTATGTTTACAGATTTCTATGCATTCAGTCTAATGTTCTAAATTAAGGAGTTGGTCCAAATATGCCATTTACACTAACAATTCCTTTCTTAATATGAAATCAATATCTTATGGATAGATTTAATCGGATAGCAATCCGACCCATGTCATTCAATGGGACATTGCTGATGACCGATTTTTTTCACTGACAGAACCTGTGTGTAAAGAAAATTGGATCGGTGCAAGAAAAAAAAAAATGCCACAGTTTGTCATCCAAGTTTTACAGAATCGTTACAATTCTGTAAATGGCCTTGTAAATGATTAATAGCTGCTGATTAAAAAACAGATCATATACGGACATCTACAGACTGCACAAGGATGACAAGTGAGAAAAAAAAAAGTCCAACTTTTCTGGATGAAAATCGAACAGTTTTTTTATACGCTAGTGTGACCCTAGCCTTATTCAGCAGGACTGACATTGCTTCAGTTGTTTCAGGAAAGAAATCAGCGTAGTGTCATTCTACCAATATTCTGATAGGCCCAGAATCTTAATGGGAGTTGGACAATGCATAAATCATGTGTAACATAAAATCATATAAGTAAATGCATTCAAAGAATTCAAGATATTTATCTACTTTGTTATTTGATGTTTTTCTTCAAATTCTTTAGTAGATTTTTTGTTCAAAAAATAATATAAAGGTTCGCTCACACTACCATATATTCTCCCATGAGAGAGAATCAGGACAACTATGCTAATATCACTCAGATCAAGCTCTGTCAGAGTTTAAGCCGAGTGTCATCTTACTGTGATCCTATTCTCTTGCATGAGAGAATCGGAGCACAGGTGTGGAGAAGATGGAGAGCTAAATTTCTCCATCTTCTTCATTGTCTCTGTGTCCGATGTTTTACACGCACCCATTGACTTATATGGGAGCCCATGATCCAATTATTGGATGCATTGGCAGCACACTGCGATTGCTTTCTCATGCTGAATCAGTATGACAAAATAATCCCAGGTCTGCACTGCCCCACAGAATAACATTGGGCTGAGTGCTATCCAATAAAACATTGCATTGCACTCGGCCATGTTTTATGTGTGAGCATACACTAATTGTATTATTTCTCTCAAAGTAGATTTATAGATACTTTATAGAGTCGTCTCTTATCTGTTGGCATAACCAATCTCAAGATAAGTGACATAAGATCATAACAAAAATTTGCAATACTCTGTCACGATTATGTCCATATTATATGTGTTATGCACACGCCCGGGCTAAGCGGCGTGTGCGTGTGATTGGTAGTGATTCCACTGGACCGTGCCGGAGAGTGAATGCCTGGAGGGGCGTGACTAGGTATTCACCCGATCCGACCAGGGTCGCACGACGGCATACGACGCCAGTGCACCAAGGAGGAACCGAGCAGAGGGACCAGGTGCTACTCCAGGATAGACCCCGGACACGGCTGTTGACCCACACAGGGGAATACAGGAACAGACTGGTAGGCTGGCACACAGACTGGTGGGTATAGGCAGGCACGACTGGTATGCAGGCAGGCGGGTAAGCAGGCAGGGGGGGTACAGGCAAGCACAGCTAGAGTGCAGACAGGGAGGCACTAGCAGGTAGGAACACAGGCGGGATAGGGCCCAGTACACACTGGGACTCAGGAACATTACAGGCAGAGGGGTACAGGCAGGGCAGGACAGGACTGCCGGAGCAGCGGGCAGAACCAGGGCAGGACAGGACTGCCGGAGCAGCGGGCAGAAGCAGGGCAGGACAGGACTGCCGGAGCAGCGGGCAGAAGCAGGGCAGGACAGGACTGCCGGAGCAGCGGGCAGAAGCAGGGCAGGACAGGACTCTGTTCACACGGAACAGACAGGAAGGGAAAGACAGAGCCAGATACTCACACAGTACTTGCAGAGACAACAAGCAGGAGTTAGGTACGAGTTCAGACTCTGCAGAAAAAGGAAGGGAACGGACATAGAGGCAAAACAGGTAAAGGACAGGAGAGAGTTCAGACTGGAACTGAGTGTACGGAGGAGACCGACACTGCAGAGGGATACAGGAGCGGGTCTGGGAATACGGCCCCCAGAGAGGCGGAACGAACAGGCAAGGAGCGTGTTCAGACAGGACAGACCAGACACAGGAGCGGGTCTAGGAAATCGGCCACTAGAAGGCGGAACGAACAGGCAAGGAGCGTGTTCAGACAGGACAGACCAGACACAGGAGCGGGTCTAGGAAATCGGCCACTAGAAGGCGAGAGGAACAGGCTAGGAGCGTGTTCAGACAGGACAGACAAGATACAGAAGCGGGTCTAGGAAATCAGCCCCTAGAAGGCGAGAGGAACAGGCTAGGAGCGTGTTCAGACAGGTCAGACAAGATACAGGAACAGGTCTAGGTAATCGGCCCCTAGAAGGCAGGAGGAACAGGCTAGGAGCGTGTTCAGACAGGCCTGGAAATACAGCCTCCAGGATAGGCAGACAAGAGAACACAGAACGGGACCTGGCACCTTCAGAGTGCAAGCACACACTGAAAGAAACACTATGCACAGGCAGGGATAGAAGGGAGCTGCTGAGCTATATACCAAGTGACAGACAGCAATAGGCTGAGGACGCACAAGGGGTGTGACCCACAGCAGGTACAAAAGGCAGGAAGTGATCGGGCGCCGCCCTTAAGCAGCAGAAACAGACACAAACAGACAGCATGGAGGGAAGCCAGAAAGACATTCTGGACAGGAGATCAAGTGCGCGCTCTTGCACAGTGGGAGATGGACCACCATGCAAGGACGCCGCCAGGTATGTTACAGTACCTCCCCCCTTACGCCCCCTCTTCTTCAGGCCTGCCAGAATCTTCTGCAGGGAATTCGAGGACCAGTCGTTCACTGGGTTGGAGGGGGACAGAGACTTAAGGGTAATCTCTGCTTCGAGGTACATCTTGTCAAGCTCACAGGAAGAAATAGACGGGTTATCAGGTACATAATGAGGAAAAGTCACTGTCTCTTTGTTATCTGGTGGTATCCCGGAGGATTCAGGAAACAACTGGAGGTCCTCCGCCGGGTCAGAAGAGTGCAGAGGCTCAGAGAAAACAACTGCTTCAGAGTACACTAGGTCGGACTCACTGGAGGAAGCAGGCGAGGTATCGGGTACCGAGTATAGGAAAGTCTCTGTCCATTCACCACCAGGTGGCACCCCGAAGGGTTCTGGAGACAGCTGGCGGACCTCCGCCTGGTCAGAGGGGTGTAGAGACTCACGGGTAACCTCTGCTTCAGAGTACACTAGGTCGGACTCACTGGAGGAAGCAGGCGAGGTATCGGGTACCGAGTATAGGAAAGTCTCTGTCCATTCACCACCAGGTGGCACCCCGAAGGGTTCTGGAGACAGCTGGCGGTCCTCCGCCTGGTCAGAGGGGTGTAGAGACTCACGGGTAACCTCTGCTTCAGAGTACACTAGGTCGGACTCACTGGACGAAGCAAGCGAGGTATCAGATCCAGGATATAGGAAAGTTTCTGTCCATTCACCACCAGGTGGCACCCCGAAGGATTCTGAACACAACTGGAGGTCCTCCGCCTGGTCGGAGGGGTGTAGAGACTCAGGAGTAACCTCTGCTTCGGAGTACACTAAGTTGGACTCACTGGACGAAGCGAGCGAGGTATCAGGTACAGAGTATAGGAGAGTCTCTGTCCTTTCGCTACCAGGTAGCACCCCGAAGGGTTCAGGAAACAACTGGAGATCCTCCGCCTGGTCGGAGGGGTGTAGAGACTCGGAGGTAACTACCACTTTGGGGTACCCATTGTCAGGCTCACAGGACGAAGCGGACAAAGTATTGAGTACCGGGTGTAGAGAAGTCTCTCTCCATTTGTCATCGAGTGGTATCCCGGAGGATTCAGGAGGCAACAGGGGATCCTCCGCCAGGTAGTAGAGGTGCACAGACTCAGAGGTAACCACAGCTTTGGAGCATCCTTGGACATGCACACCGGTTAAAGAGAGAGAAGCATCTGATGCCGGGTGCAGGAAGTTCTCCTGTGTGGAGTCTGGATGGGCAGAAGTCTCTTCGGGCAGGAGAACTGGTGCACTACCCACGCACATTACCCATTGGGGTTTCTCCGGGATACAGGGAGATGAAGCTTCAGTAGGGACTTCAAGGTTGGGGTCAGGAGGTCTCAGGGAGGACAGACCCTGGCGTGACGGCTTGCCTCTAAGTCTAGCACGTCTGGACTGCCTCTTGAGGTTGAGAGAAGTATTCCGGAAAGCGTAGTCACCCTGTGAGGATTCTGGGTGGGCAGTAGTCTCATTGGGCTGGAGGACTATTGCGCTACCCACACACATTACCCATCGGGGCTGCTCCGGGATATTGGGAGGTGAAGCTTCAGCAGGAGCCTCCGGGTTAGGATCATCGAAGACCATTAGAAAGGCCACCAGGAAGGCCATTAGGTCCAGGAGGATCGGATCCTGTGTTTCAAATAGGGGGTTGATCCATTCCAAGGCATCACCCGCCAGGTAAGACATAATAAAGGCCACTTTAGCCCAATCGGAAGGAAAATAGAGAGGGTAGGCCTTAAAGTGTAGCATGCATTGCTCCACAAATGCACGACACTGTCTTGGATCCCCATAGTAACGTGGCGGATCCGCAGGAACGAGAGCTGATAGATCCATCTGGACGGTGCGTAATTTCGCCTGGAACTCAGCTAAGAGAAAAAAAAATTATTTATTTATTTTAATGCATATATTCGCTGGAAAACTTCTCAGAGGGCGAAGGCCGTGGGGCTCAACGGGAACCATGGCCTGAGCATGCTGTTATGCACACGCCCGGGCTAAGCGGCGTGTGCGTGTGATTGGTAGTGATTCCACTGGACCGTGCCGGAGAGTGAATGCCTGGAGGGGCGTGACTAGGTATTCACCCGATCCGACCAGGGTCGCACGACGGCATACGACGCCAGTGCACCAAGGAGGAACCGAGCAGAGGGACCAGGTGCTACTCCAGGACAGACCCCGGACACGGCTGTTGACCCACACAGGGGAATACAGGAACAGACTGGTAGGCTGGCACACAGACTGGTGGGTATAGGCAGGCACGACTGGTATGCAGGCAGGCGGGTAAGCAGGCAGGGGGGGTACAGGCAAGCACAGCTAGAGTGCAGACAGGAAGGCACTAGCAGGTAGGAACACAGGCGGGATAGGGCCCAGTACACACTGGGACTCAGGAACATTACAGGCAGAGGGGTACAGGCAGGGCAGGACAGGACTGCCGGAGCAGCGGGCAGAAGCAGGGCAGGACAGGACTGCCGGAGCAGCGGGCAGAAGCAGGGCAGGACAGGACTGCCGGAGCAGCGGGCAGAAGCAGGGCAGGACAGGACTGCCGGAGCAGCGGGCAGAAGCAGGGCAGGACAGGACTCTGTTCACACGGAACAGACAGGAAGGGAAAGACAGAGCCAGATACTCACACAGTACTTGCAGAGACAACAAGCAGGAGTTAGGTACGAGTTCAGACTCTGCAGAAAAAGGAAGGGAACGGACATAGAGGCAAAACAGGTAAAGGACAGGAGAGAGTTCAGACTGGAACTGAGTGTACGGAGGAGACCGACACTGCAGAGGGATACAGGAGCGGGTCTGGGAATACGGCCCCCAGAGAGGCGGAACGAACAGGCAAGGAGCGTGTTCAGACAGGACAGACCAGACACAGGAGCGGGTCTAGGAAATCGGCCACTAGAAGGCGGAACGAACAGGCAAGGAGCGTGTTCAGACAGGACAGACCAGACACAGGAGCGGGTCTAGGAAATCGGCCACTAGAAGGCGAGAGGAACAGGCTAGGAGCGTGTTCAGACAGGACAGACAAGATACAGAAGCGGGTCTAGGAAATCAGCCCCTAGAAGGCGAGAGGAACAGGCTAGGAGCGTGTTCAGACAGGTCAGACAAGATACAGGAACAGGTCTAGGTAATCGGCCCCTAGAAGGCAGGAGGAACAGGCTAGGAGCGTGTTCAGACAGGCCTGGAAATACAGCCTCCAGGATAGGCAGACAAGAGAACACAGAACGGGACCTGGCACCTTCAGAGTGCAAGCACACACTGAAAGAAACACTATGCACAGGCAGGGATAGAAGGGAGCTGCTGAGCTATATACCAAGTGACAGACAGCAATAGGCTGAGGACGCACAAGGGGTGTGACCCACAGCAGGTACAAAAGGCAGGAAGTGATCGGGCGCCGCCCTTAAGCAGCAGAAACAGACACAAACAGACAGCATGGAGGGAAGCCAGAAAGACATTCTGGACAGGAGATCAAGTGCGCGCTCTTGCACAGTGGGAGATGGACCACCATGCAAGGACGCCGCCAGGTATGTTACAATATGTCTCTATGTTTGGCTACTAGAGCAAATTAATTCAATGCTAATCAAGTTTGTCTCAAGTTTTTAGCAATTTTCTGTCGATATAAAAGCAGAAGCAGGAAATGCAGCAGTCATTTTTTGGTGAACCAGGATAGTGAGAAGACATCATAGCTTAATTATAGAGTTAGGGAAAGAAAGATGTAAAACCTGAATAAACTGTACAGATAGTGTGTGAAACAGCACAGTAACGAAGAAGATTAGTGTAGGAATAAAAAAAATATCACAGACTTCATTGATAGGGAGTGAAAATAAGGAGATCAAAGCAGGGCCAGGAGGGACACATAGCTTGCAGCTGCTGCTTTCTTGATTAGTATGGCTATAGTGCCATTGCAGTTGAATAACCCATACACATTTTATTTCAGAGCAATCGGGGGCTTGAAATACAATCGATTGTCTAGCCATGAGTCATATTTCCTGGGTCAAGTTGTTGAAGTTGGTGAATTTGACATTCTATTGATTCATTCATCTCTAGAGGCTCCCCAATAGTTGAGAAGTAAATGTCACCTCCGAATGTCCTAGTTTTACTGGCAAATCCTGATATTGGATTGATTGGTTTAATTTAATAAATTAATGATCAGATTTGGGTGAGCTCATCATTGTCCCAATCATTATTTTTGTACTATTGTCAAATAGGTATCAGATTTAATTTAATCAATTTATTTTAATCACTTTTATGGCACCATCATATTTCTCAGACATTATGATCTCTGTCCTATTGAGGCTCACAATCTAAATTCCCTATCAGTATGTCTTTGGAGCATAGCAGGAAACCGGAGAACCTGGAAGAAACTAAAGCAAATACGGGGAGAGCATGCAAACTCCTTGTAGACATTGTCCTTGGTGGGATGTCAACCCAAGACCCCAGCCCTGCAAAGCAGCAGTGCTAACCACCATGCTGTCAATTACAAAATCTTCTAATGCACTACCTCTATACAATGTTAAACACTAGATTAAAGGGGAGTCCGAAGTCAAACTAAATTTCATTGTAAATCCCTATCTATTTAGTACAGTAATCTAAGCTATATACTTTGTATCAGGCCGAGCTGTGGAGTTGGAGTCAGAGTCGAGGAATCAGAATCAGTGTCCATTTTGGTAGAGTCAGAGTCGGTATAAAATAGACCTACTCCAACTCCTAAAATATATAATAAATTGGGTATAGTAGTTCAATGCAGGATGTGCTGTAAATGTTTTTATAAGACTTTGGGAAAGTAATGAAATGTTCTATAAATGTCTGTTCTGTTCCTGATCGAAGTATTTAGGCTTTTAGTTGAGATGAATGTGTGCTGCACTTTATGTACACGCTCAGAAGTGAAGCTACACCTACCAATGCTGTGGAGTCAGAGCCGGGGTTCATTTTGGTGGAGTTGGAGTCGATATAAAATGTATCAACTCCTAAAACATGTAATAAATTGGGTACAGTAGTACAATGCAGGATGTGCTGTAAATGTTTTCATAAGAATTTGTGAAAGTTAGGAAAAGTCCAATAAATGTCTGTTCTGTTCCTGATCTAAGGATCTCGGCTTTTAGTTGAGATGAATCAGTACTGCACTTTATGCACATGCTCAGTAGAAAGGCAGGGCTGTACTTTATGTACACGCTCAGTAGTGAGGCCGGGCTGCACTTTATGCACATGCTCAGTAGTGAGGCAGGGCTGTGGAGTTAGAGTAGAGAGTCAGGGAAATTGAGGAGTTGGAGTCGGAGGTTTGACTTACCGACTTCACAGCCCTGGTTTCAGAGAGGGGGGCAGGGGCTGTGACAGTGACCGTAGCCTCTGCCCCCTGCTCTCATGACACTTTGTTTGGGAATCCCAGAATGCACTTGGATTCTCAAATGAAGCATCACCAACACAAGAAATAGAGAGAAAAATAGAATAGCAGTTAGTGTAGTGATAGAACGGTAGGGAATTTTTAATACAAGTATAATAGAAAATAGCTTAGACTACAGCACTAAATAGATAGAGATACAGAATAAAATTTAGTTTGACGTCCGACCACCCCTTTCATTTAGATACATATCCTCTATTGAGGATATAGGATTTTATGTACAGAATCTGTTTATGCTGAATTCTATTTTTAAGTGCTACTCTTAATCCACTATAGATTCCCCTTAAGAACTAAGTATATCCTGTGCTCTACTGTCTTTAAACCCTCTGTAATAATAGGTCTAATGTGACTTCCAAGGCTCTTGGGCTGGCATCATTACAGCCAGTGTATATTAGTATTCCATGATAGAGAAAAGAATGTAATGGTCTGTACAATAAAATGTGAAAAGTCTGATGTGTTAAAGAGAATATAATACCACTGCTGCATCACAGAGTGATATACTACTTCTTCTATTACCTTCCCATCTGTATATGCCAGTGGCACGTATTAACTTTTGCTGCATTACTGAATGACATGGGATGTAATAAACTTGCACTTTTCCATATTCTGCTCCCTTATACAGAATGCTCTATTGCTCTTCATTGTTGACATTCTGTTTCATGTTGTATCTCAACATCTAAATCCTGACAGAATTACTGTAAACCTTGCTCTTTCCTGAAAGGAATCTCGTAAAGCCTGGAAGGTACTGTAGCCAGGTGATAATGGATGGGTTAGCATGATTTCAGTAATGCCTCTCTCAGGCATTACAAGCCGAGATTTCTGCAGATCATAAAATGTTCTTTTTTGTTTTCTCATTTCCCTTACTTCAGAACCTGCTTCTCCACTATCAAGAAATATTACAGACAGTGAAATACTTTTGCTTTTCTCTGCCTTTCTGGAAATATAGATGAGAATAAATAAATAATGCAAAAAAAAATGAATATAGAACATCCTGAACACAGTCATTTATAAGCCGCAGCAAAACTTTTTCTTTCCAATTTGCAAATGGTATATAGATTTCATTTTGGAAAGCTGCTGTGTCTTAAAAATCTTTTTTACATCCTCCTTTGTTTTCTGTCGAAATTCAGGGCTGTGCTGCTTTTGATATTCTCCGCTTTTATAGCAGAATCTTTGGAGGATAATCTAAAGCTTATGATTAGCAAAGGTAAACCTACTAGAATTGCATAAATAATATTTTTTTTCTCCCAAAATTGTATTATCGGCTTTCATTAAGTTCCTACATTAAAGAAGCGAATCAATGAAATGGAAATTCTCTGAGGTTTCCCTGTCACCTGTAGTTTGCCGAGGGATTTGCAAAGTAACAGAGAAGAATTTGTGATTCACGCAGCAAAGAAAAATTTTCTAACATTTTTACCATTAAAGGAAATCTGTAGCCAAGTTTTGCTAGGTAATCTGTGGGCAGGAAAATGTTGGGGCTGAGACCATGATTCCAGTGATGCATCACTAGCTGGTCTGTGTGTTTTCTTTTTAATACAATCACAGTTTTCTCTGCTGTACTGTAGATCTAGCAGTGCCCTGAATGCTGAGCCCTGTATAAGTTCACTTGTACAATTGATTGGCAGCTTTCTCTGTACACTGTGCATAGGCAGAAATCTGCTAATCATTGCTGGGGACAAAGTCACACAGAACAGTTGACCAAGATGATAAAGACACCCAGTCCCGTAATTATAATCTGCTGATAAAACACTGATTTTATTGAAACAGAATCACACAGCTTGGTAAGTTACATATCACTGGAATCAGAATGCTGATCTCAGATGGAGTAGCAAATACCTGCTGAGAGATTCCCTTTAAAGAGAGAGTTTCCAATACTGAATCAATATTTGGAAATTGCTGCATTTAGTTTCATTAACATTTTTATAAAGTGCAATAGAACCTGAGGCTAAAAGTAAACTGGATAAAAAAACCTTCCAGCCCAGCTCTTTTTAGAATTTTTGGAAAGCCTATTGCACACTCTGGGGTACCTACATAATCAATATTACTCCCCATTGTTTAGTGAGTTATAAAGGGTTTGCAACTAACTTTTCTCTCCGCATCAAGTCCACCATGTTAAAATAGTAGATTCTGGTGTTACTCACACTCCTTAGGTTCAGCTTTGCATCTTGGTCACTGCCCAAGCTTTTATTGAAAAGATGCAGTGGTGACATCACAACTACAGTGCATGTGACTGCTGCAGCCAATCACTGGGCTCAGGAGCTTGTGTCATCTTCATCTGCAGACGCTCTTGAGTTCAATGAATGGCAACAGGAGTCATGTTTCCTGAAGCCATGATGTCACCATTGCATCCTGTCATCAAAGACCCAATGCAACTGTTTATTTTTTTTAAACCTATGAGGGATAAAAAAATAGTTTTCTGAAACCTCCTTTAATTCAGAAAGTCTGTTTTAAAAATGCCCTGTAGTCTATAGTTTCATAT
The DNA here is from genome assembly GCF_046119375.1 of Phyllobates terribilis. Taxonomy (NCBI): domain Eukaryota; kingdom Metazoa; phylum Chordata; class Amphibia; order Anura; family Dendrobatidae; genus Phyllobates; species Phyllobates terribilis. The sequence goes on along the minus strand of NW_027362769.1, from coordinate 249,591,210 downwards.
TATGCTTTATGGAATCACTGTGCCAGTAGATAAAGAAAAATCTGTTGGATCAGTTCTGTTGTTCAAACCTGTAGCTAGGCTTTTTATTACAGAGTGCAAAGTGCCCCCAGCCCTGTATTTAATGCCTTTTTCAAGGTAAAGTGTCTTGTTTCCTTCCCCCAGCACTCAACACCTAAAGATTCTCTATACGTTAGACCAGGGGTCTCCAACCTTTGGCTCGGGAGTCACATGTGGCTTGCCGGCCCTTGATCTGTGGCTCACGGCTGTCTGCCAACTTGGTGCACTAGCACCAGGTCTAGCAGATTGTTACTTTTGTGTGTTGCCATTCACAGTAAAGCAGATATGAATGTGCATATACTGGTGGGGGGGATACATTTGGTAAGCTGGATTTAGGGTGATACTGTTAGATTGAGGGGTGTTGAAGCTGGATGCAAGTGTTAGATGGGAGTGCTTCATGCTAGAATTATGATTGGGGCCAAAGTGGGAACCCCTTGATATAAGTATACTGGCAAAAGGCAGGGTGGTGCAAGATGTTTCTGTGGGGAATCTTTGGCTGTCATTATGCTGATAATTGGGGCACTGGATAATGCTATAGTGGGGGAGGATAGGTGCTGGATGTGGTTTGCGACCATCATTTAGAACTGAATGTGGCCCTCAAGGTTAGAAAGGTCGAGGACCTCAAGACAAGACAATGATTGGCAAGTTTGGCCGACAACCTAATGTGTGTGAGGGCGTTGGCCATCTGATTATCGGGGGGTGGGGGATGTCGATCAAACATGTCTGATTTCAGACTGCCAATAGCTTTGTTCTTCTGGGGATGAGCTACCCGACAGAAATGTCTGGCAATGGCCTTCTCATAGAAAACATATGAGAGCTCGACTAAACGAGTGCTCCTGTATATGGGAGAGCCAGTAGAAAAGGCAGTCTGGCTACAGTCCGGCTAATGATCGGCCGAAGCACCTTTAGGCGGAAAGCCATTTCATGTTATCTAGAGAAGAAGAGAAAAAAAAACACAGGGTGCGCCATATTGCAGAGTCTCTGGTTAAGGTTTAGCAATCAGGCTGACTGGTGAGAGGCCTGAAGAAGGTGTTGGTACGATGATGAAACGCGTAGCCTTGTAACCTCATTGTTTTAATCAGATAAAAGTGGTGAACTACACCCTGGACTGATTCTCTACTTCACCAGTGATTTTATTCCCATTTTTTACTATTTCCTTTATTTTAACTACAGCCATTCAATGTCTATTCCGACTTAAGGAACATGCACTGGTTCCCCCCCTAATGATTTCCTTTTTGCAGATATCAGTAATAAAAAATATTTTTCTGAGGTACACATTGCAGGAATTTGCTTGATCAATGACAAACAGGACATGTATTACTGTATGTTATGGAAAACATTTATTATGTATTATGAATAGGTTGCTCTAACTTAATAACCATAATGCATTTGTGTTCTATTTCAGTACCTGGCTTCCCTTATCCTGCTGCAACAGCTGCTGCTGCGTACAGAGGAGCACACCTCAGAGGCAGAGGCCGCACGGTCTATAACACATTTCGTGCTGCAGCACCCCCTCCTCCAATCCCTGCTTATGGCGGGTAAGTATTACATTCTCATATACCATTAGAACACTTTCCCACTAGAAAAAATAAACTATGATAGAAAAAAAAAAACATGCTGTTCTTGTCTTCCTCCAGAAACAAACACAGCATGGTGCTAGGCCAAGTGCCTGAAGTTGTGCACCTTGCGCAGCATAGGCTATTGAAAAATGACTGTAATTTGTACTGTCATGGTTGGTGGCTTTAAGCATTTGATATGTCACATGTTGTTATGTAAATTCCACTAGAGCCTAAATGCTGCAGAAACAAAAAAATTGTTACAATTGAAAATGTGTCTTTGATGATTGCAAACATCTGGTCATTAAGGAGGTTGGATGAAGCTGAGACTGTGCAACTCCCCCCAGATTCTGATTAATAGGGTTTCAATGCTCCAATAAAATCCATTTTTTTTCTGAGAGACCATAATGCAGGTGCCACAGCGAGAAAATATGAGATCTCCCATCGCCTACAATATACTCAATGCACACAATAAACAAGAGCAAACGAATATTAACAAGATTGTCCTTCTTTATTTATCCATTAGAAATAAAACATATATTTAACACATTAGAATTTTGGACATCTACCAGAACAACTTACTATCTGACATATCTTGAGCATTGCAGAAGAATTTGAGGATATAAAGTTTATTGTCCAAAGTAAATATATATGGCATAAAAATAAAGCTATGTAGTAGTAAAAGTGCAGTAAAAGGATCATTTATTAATATGGGAGTTTAGAACACTTGGTAATGCATCTTTTATCGTCAGTGCAAGTACCCTTCCTCCCAGTTTTTAGTTATTGCATCTTCTAGGAAGAAGTATTCATTGCTAAAACCTATACTTGCCTAAGATACTCATGAAATAATGTAGTAAAGCTGAATTTATCATTTAGCCAAATTTGTCAAAATGTGATAAAGTGTTCTCAATAGTTTTCAGAAAGCTGGTAAATTCTCATATCTATAGGCCTGATTCATCATTTGCATTTTTTTAGGTCACTTCCCTTTTTATTTTGTCCTCTTGTATAAGTTGGCATTTTGGGCGTCAAATTCTTTAAAATGATCCACATGATTCATGAATTTTCCACAAAGTCAAAAATGGTCTTTTTTTTTCTCTTGAACTGTTTTTGCGACTCTTTGGCATCGAAAGTTCCATGTTTCAAAAAATGCCGCAAATGTCAAAATGCTTGCGTATTCAAAAATGGAACAAAGGGGACTGGAGTGAAGTTGCACCAAATTGCTTTACTTTTTAAAGAGTTGAATCAGAGGAAAACATTTGGATTAGCTAAACTTGTCTCTCAAAGGGGAGAAGAAAAAACAGAAAAGCTCTTATAAAATTTACTTAAAAAAAGGTACAAGTAAAATAATTGATTTTATGCAAAAAAATAAAGGGAAACAAACAAAGCAGTAGAGAAGAATTGGCATGCTCACAGAAATAGAGTCGAGGTGCAGGTGTTAGGAGGTGATGAGCCACTAGGACATCTAATTAGGTAACTTCACCACACACTCTTGTGATAATTGCAATTTCTTTTTATTTCATTGTACGGGTAGACATAAGCTCAGAGCAAGCATAAAGTGCAAAATATAGACGTGGCATAACGTTTCGACTTAATCCCAGCTCTTGTTCACAAAGTCGCTGTTAAAGTGCTGAGCTTGTCCATAAAGGTGCTGTTGGTCCCTGGTGGGGTAAAGTATAGGCTTTTCTCCTTGGCTCTGGTATCATGGTGTGCACTCCTGCGACTCTGGTGTGCCAACCAGGGCTCACACACCAGAGATGCAGGAGCGCACACGATGACACCACAGCTAAGGAGAAACCCCTATACTTTACCCCACCAGGGACCATCAGAATCTTTATGGACAAGCTCAGCACTTTAACAGCGACTCTGTGAACAAGACCCGGGACGAGGTCATAACGTTATGTCGCATCTATAATTTTCACTTTATGCTTGCTCTGAGCTTATGTCTACCTGCACTTAAATTTTGAAATAAAAAGAAATTGCATTCATCAACAAACAAAACAGACAGAAAGAAAACAAACACAAAACTAGACAAAAACAGGTACAAAGGCAATGATGAATCAGGGCAATAGTGTAAAAAAAACAAATTTAGCTCCATTATAATTTAGCCCTGCGAAAATGGTTATTCAAGGATATGTGGAATTAAAAGTACCTTATTTTACTACATAAACAGTAACTGTCAAAAGTTTGGACACACCTGGTTAAATTTGTTCCTATTGGAATCTGAACATATTAGAGTCAGACTGAAGGCAGCAAAACAAAGAAGAATGAGGATCAGATATAGAATCATGGAGTGAAAAAACATGTGTGAAACAAACCAGAATGTTAAACCTTAGATTCCTCAAAGTATTCCCCCACCCTTTTAATCTGATGACAACCAATTAGAATCATTTTCCTACAGTATTTATGGAGTTTCTAGAGGTGATGAACACTTATTGATACTGGTGTTTCATAGAAAACATACTTTGAAAAGCTGGCCGGGACTTTGTGTCTCCACTGACTAGTCCGAGGCCTGTAACCTACAGTTTCTCCCCAGCTGGCACCACTATCCAAAGATTAAAATATAACAGCTTCAATAGTGCGGAGTTTTTGATTCATGCTGCCCGTAGTTAAGACAGCATGAATGAGAACAGGTTCCCTTTAAACAATGCCTTAAAGGGGTTGTTTTATCGACTTCTGTAAGAGCACACAGCTCTCCTTCCTTCTGGTTTACCTGCTTAATGGGAAGCAGTGTAATCCTGCCTGACCTGACAAACAGTGTGAACCAGCTGCATCTTCGCACCACTGGCTTGAACTGTGCACCCTCCGATGTTGCAAGCAGAAGCAGCTAAGCCTGTGCATCATCGCAGCAGCACGGTTTCACTGAAGCCGGTTGGATCTGGAATCGGGAGATAAAGTGCCCTATAGCAATCTGCCCATCTTTAGAGAAGCTTTTACAAGCTCTAGTGGAAAGAGCTTGAAAGCACTGCACATATTTGACTAACGTTCCTAGACTTCAACAGTAGCTGGTGTCCTAGGCGTTGAACACTGAATAATAAAATTAAAAATCACTCTGTTCTTGAGAATGGAGTGTATATTTAAAAATAACATTTTTTTTTTCTGATACATCAAAATCCAATATTTTGTAAAGGTGATTGTGCAATGAGTTTGCTTTCTTGTATTTCTTCTATAAGGCGCCAGCACATATTTTGTATCGCTGGACTCCAGGATCTAGAGCCAATTTGATTTACATAAAGATATATCTTTGAAATTAGACTGTAAAGTCTGATCAGATGTTGCACTTCATTAAGCCCTGAAAACTTGTATAACACACATGGCTATTCTGCAGTCTACTCAGAATCTGCCCTCAACATATCGGAATTATCTAGGCCAAATTCAACATTAACTAGAGCATGCAATACTGGAATAAACATGTGGATATGCACACTGCTTTATCATGTGTAAACACACAAAGAACCAAGAGGTATTACAGCAAAATCTCATTTTTAGGCTTAGTTGGCTGTGTTTTGTCTGCCACTAATTTGTGCATTTTTTTTCTATGTTTTATTCGCAGTGTTGTTTACCAGGATGGATTTTATGGTGCAGATATTTATGTAAGTATCTATATGCATGATATTTTATTGTCATAGAAAGGAGATAGTGTTCAGTAAAATTAATTTTCACAAATGTATTTTAGTTTTCATGTGGGCATGTAAATCTAAATATATAAATTCATTGATTACGCAGTTACGGCATTTTAATTACATAGATAAGATCAGTATTTGCTTCTAGTTTCAAGCATGCAATATACTGTGATGACGAAAGAGTATTATCAGAAATAAAATATATAAGAAATACTCTGGTGGTTTATAGTACTGTAAAAATCTAGTTCTAAGGTTTTAATTAATGTGTTAATTTTTAAGGAATTAAATTAGTTCTACACTTTCTTCCACATTGAGAGGTGCATTGGACATATACAGTATGTACAGGTATATATAGAAATATATAACATATTTTTCGGACTATAAGACGCACCGGACCATAAGACGCACCTAGGTTTTAGAGGAGGAAAATAAAAAAATAAAAATTTAAGCAAAAAATGTGGTCATGATGCTCTTTTAAGGGGGAGGGGGTCATCTGCTGACACTGGTATAGGGGTAATGTCCCCCAATTATGACAATATCCCCCATCCTCATATATATGCTGCCCACTTTCCTTTTATATGTGGTCCCCATCCCTCCATCCTGGTATGCATGGCACCCCTCATCCTTATCCTGGTATGCATGGCACCCCTCATACCTATCCTGATATGCATGGCTCCCTCATCCTTATCCTGGTATGCATGGCACCCCTCATCCCCAAACCTAGTATGCATGGCACCCATCATCCCTGTCCTGGTATGCATGGTACTCCTCATCCCCCAATCCTGGTATGCATGGCACCCATCATCCCTGTCCTGGTATACATGGCACCCCTAATCCCCAATCCTGGTATGCATGGCACCCATCATCACTGTCCTGGTATGCATGGCACCCCTCATCCCCAATCCTGGTATGCATGGCACCCATCATCCCTGTCCTGGTATGCATGGCACCCCTAATCCCTGTCCTGGTATCCATTGCACCCCTAATCCCTGTCATGGTATGCATGGCACCCCTAATCCCTGTCCTGGTATGCAGGCACCCCTGATCCCTTTCCTGGTATGCTTGGCACCCTTCATCCCTGTCCTGGTATGCATGGTACCCCTGATCCCTGTCCTGGTATGCATGGCACTCCTCATCCCTGGCCTGGTATGCATGGCACCCCTCATCCCCAATCCTGGTATGCATGGCACCCATCATCTCTGTCCTGGTATGCATGGCACCCCTAATCCCTATCCTGGTATGCATGGCATCCCTCATCCCTGTCCTGGTATGCATGGCACCCCTCATCCCTGTCCTGGTATGCATGGCACCCCTCATCCCTGTCCTGGTATGCATGGCACCCCTAATCCCTGTCCTGGTATGCAGGTACCCCTGATCCCTATCCTGGTATGCTTGGCACCCCTTATCCCTGTCCTGGTATGCATGGCACCCCTGATCCCTGTACTGGTATGCATGGCACTCCTCATCCCTGGCCTGGTATGCATGACACCCCTAATCCCTATCCTGGTATGCATGGCACCCCTAATCCCTGTCCTGGTATGCATGTCACCCCTAATCCCTATCCTGGTATGCATGGCACCCCTCATCCCTGTCCTGGTATGCATGGCACCCCTCATCCCTGTCCTGGTATGCATGGCACCCCTCATCCCTGTCCTGGTATGCATGGCACCCCTCATCCCTGTCCTGATATGCATGGCACCCCTAATCCCTGTCCTAGTATGCATGGTCCCCCTAATGCACAAAAAAAAAATAAACTCTCCTACTCACCTCTCTTCTCTCTCCTCCAGCGCTGCGTCCTGTCTGCCCGCACTGATCTCTCCATGTGAGCCGCGCATGACGTCACTGCCATGCGCGCCTCACAAGGAGAGATCAGCTGCCAGAATTCACTGCTCCCCACGCCGGGTCTGTTTGCGTGGGGAGCAGTGACTTCATGCTGCATAATAGCCTGCACACAGCGGAGCCGTGCTGCGGCTGCTGCTGGCTATCTCCTGTGCCCGCTCATTAAAGGGCATGAATATTCACCCCCTCCCAACGCCCATGGGCGTGGAGAGAGGTTGAATATTCATGCCTTTTAACAGCGGGCACAGGAGATAGTTGGCAGCAGCAGCAGCCGCAGCGCAGCTACACTGTATACCGCTATTAAAGAGTATGAATATTCAGTGCTCCCCATGCCCCATGGGCGTGGGGAGCAGTGAATATTCATTTTCTTTAGCAGCGGGGACAGTGTAAGCTGCAGCAGGTGGCTGCTGCCTCCTGTGCCCCGCTCCTCCACTGATACTGCTTCCCCCACACCCAACATAAATATACACCCCCCCAACATTCAGACTATAAGACGCACCCCCCATTTTCCTCCAAAATTTTGGAAGAAAAAAATGCGTCTTATAGTCCGAAAAATACGGTATATATATATGTGTATATACATATGTGTGTATATATATGTATGTATATATATATATATATATGTATATACAAAACAGACCAAAAGTTTGGACACACCTTCTCATTTAAAGATTTTTCTGCATATTCATGACTTTGAAAATTGTACATTTACACTGAAGGCATCAAAACTATGAATTAACACATGTGAAATTATATACTTAACAAAAAAGTGTGAAAAAACTGAAAATATGTCTTATATTCTAGGTTCTTCAAAGTAGCCACCTTTTGCTTTGATGACTGCTTTGCACATTCTTGGCATTCTCTTGATGAACTTCAAGAGGTAGCCACCGGAAATGGTTTTCACTTCACAGGTGTGCCCTGTCAGGTTTAATAAGTGGGATTTCTTGCTTTATAAATGGTGTTGGGACCATGAGTTGTGTTGTGCAGAAGTCTGGTGGATACACAGCTGATAGTCCTACTGAATAGACTGTTAGAATTTGTATTATGGCAAGAAAAAAGCAACTAAGTAAAAAAAAAACGAGTGGCCATCATTACTTTAAGAAATGAAGGTCAGTCAGTCCGATAAATTGGGCACACTTTGAAAGTGTCCCCAAGTGCAGTTGCAAAAACCATCAAGCGCTACAAAGAAACTGGCTCACATGAGGACCGCCCCAGACAAGGAAGACCAAGAGTCACCTCTGCTTCTGAGGATAAGTTTAACCGAGTCACCAGCCTCAGAAATCGCAGGTTAACAGCAGCTCAGATTAGAGACCAGGTCAATGCCACACAGAGTTCTAGCAGCAGACACATCTCTACAGCAACTGTTAAGAGGAGACTTTGCACAGCAGGGCTTCCTGGTAAAATAGCTGATAGGAAACCACTGCTAAGGACAGGCAACAAGCAGAAGAGACTTGTTTGGGCTAAAGGACACAAGGAATGGACATTAGACCAGTGGAAATCTGTGCTTTGGTCTGATGAGTGTGGAGGAGGAGGTGTGATGGTGTGGGGGTGCTTTTCTGGTGACACTGTGGGGGATTTATTCAAAATTGAAGGCATACTGAACGAGCATGGCTACCACAACATCTTGCAGCGGCATGCTATTCCATCCGGTTTGCGTTTAGTTGGACCATCATTTATTTTTCAACAGGATAATGACCCCAAACACACCTTCAGGCTGTGTAAGGGCTATTTGACCAAGAAGGAGATTGATGGGGTGCTATGCTAGATGACCTGGCCTCCACAGTCACCAGACCTGAACCTAATCGAGATGGTTTGGGATGAGCTGGACCGCAGAGTGAAAGCAAAAGGGCCAACAAGTGCTAAGCATCTCTGGGAACTCCTTCAAGATTGTTGGAAGACCATTTCCGGTAACTACCTCTTGAAGCTCATCAAGAGAATGCCAAGAGTGTGCAAAGCAGTCATCAAAGCAAAAGGTGGCTACTTTGAAGAACCTAGAATATAAGACATCTTTTCAGTTGTTTCACACTTTTTTGTTAAGTATATAATTCCACATGTGTTAATTCATAGTTTTGATGCCTTCAGTGTGAATGTACAATTTTCATAGTCACCAATTGGCGCGACCAATCAGCGAAGCGTGGTTCAAATCCCACCCCAATTCACGGCCGGACGGCGCCTGTCGCTGATTGGTCGTGCCAGCCGCCTGCAACCAATCAGCGACGCGGGATTTCCGTTACAGACAAACAGACAGAATTAGACGATTATATATATAGATTGTTGCTCCAAAATGAATGCAGCCTTATTCAAGTCCGTTGATCATCGGAATGTAGCAGAAAAGACCTGAAGAAAAAAATGGAATCCAGGCAGCTGATAGTCATAGTGGCTAAGGGCTTCGGTCAGAAACGCGTCAGAATGTTTAGTTGTTTTTATTGCGTGGATATCCCCTTTTTGAAGACATGAAATAAAGATTGCTAATTTTTATCAGCTGGCAGGATTCCATTGTTTTCTTCAGTTCTTTTCTGCTACAATACTCAACACTTTGGTTCAAGATTCTAATCTAAATTTGATTCAATATGGTGCTTTAATATGGCCATTTTGGTAAGAGTAAATATTTTTTCATGTGTGAATTTAGATCTTTTTTGCTGTAATCAAATGTTGGCTGAAAGTAAAAAAGAAAATAATAGGCACACAACACACAGTTTGTTTATACTGTGCCATTTTGTTTACATGACAAGGTTTCTTGGGGATTCTGTGCCTTCTTTTTTAATATAGCATGCTTCAGTGACAGATTTGTTTTAGCCACTTTGTTGAATTTTTGTATGGTGCATGATACAATATACATTTTTAGCAAAAATATTTGCAACAAAAAGGTGGGTATGAGCATGAAAGTAGCTTGGGGGAAGTGGTGAGTTTGTGCAAATGGTCAGTTGACAGATGTTGCAAAATACTTTCATGCTTTTGGTGCCTTTTTAGGTTTTAGTATATTTTTGCAAATGCAGCATGCTGTAGGAGAGCTGTAGGCATCTCTGTAGGAAAAACAAAGTGAATAAGTACGCTAGGCATCATACTGTGTGGGGCGTCGCGAAGGCATTGTAATGTTTGGGGTGGGGGACTTTGGGGGCAACATACTGTGTGCTGGACTTGGGGCATCATATTGCATTTGGGTGACTTTAGGGGTATCATACTTTGTAAGTAAGGGATTGTGGTGTCATCATACTTTGTCTGGGGGACACGATATGGGCATCATGCTGTGTGGGGGGGGCTATCAGGGCACCACACTGTTTATGGGCAGCTATTTGGGAAACATGATTTCTGTAAAAAAGACTTTGACTGGTATGACTAGTGTCATACTGTATGTGTAGGACTGTGCAGACTTCATTCTGTATATGAGTACTGTAGAGGGATCGTACTGTGTGTGGGATCATATGGTGGCATTATTCTGTGTGGTGGAGAACTTTCAGGCATCATATTGCGAGGAAATCATACTGTATTTGGTTGACTGTGGGGGGCATCTTACCGTTTGGGGAGGGTTATAATGTATATGAGTGAATATACTGTTGGGAGAAACTGCTTGGACATCATACTGTGCATAAGAGGCACTGTGGTTGCATTGTAGCATGTGGGGGAATGTAATATAGGGGCATCGTTCTTTATGAGAGGGTAATGTGGAGGCAACATACTGTGTGGGAGAATGTACTCTAGGCGTATCATACTGTATGGAGTGGGGTACATTTGAGGGTATCACACTGGGTGTGGAATAATGTACTCTTGGGGCATGATACTGTGTGAAGGGGACTGGGTGGGCATCATATTGTGTATGGGAATGTATTGAGGGGAATCATAATTTGTGTGGTGTAATGAAATGTGTGGGGTTATCATACTGTGTAGGAGAATGTAATATGTGTTAGGAGATGTATTGTAGGTGTGATTATACTGTGTGTAGGAATGAACTGTGGGGGGAATTATACATTGTGTAGGGGAATGTTTGGTGGAGGCATTATAATATGTATGTGGGAATGTACTACTGACCTAAATCATACTATGTACAGGAGGATGTACTCCCAGGCGGCATCATACTATGTGCAGGACAATGTACTGTGAGGGGCATTGTACTGTGAGGGCGGTGCTCATGTGTGTGGGGTGCTCTGTGGGTGGCCATGAAAGTGATACTATACTGTTTGTTAACACTAGTGGGCCTCACGAGAGGGAATATTTCTAATTTAGTGTGTATAAAAGATTAGGTGAATTAAGTGAACTGGCTGAGAGTACAATAAATATTGGAGCAGTATACAGTATGTGTTCCTCTTTTCTGCTTTTCTGTCTTAAAGTTGGCACTTATGACGAAAAGGTTGGACAGTATACTGCAGAGGCAGGAGGGAGAGTGAAAAAAAACAAAAACAGCTTAAGGGAAATAGTATGGGTCAGTAACATATAAAAGTAGGAGGTGATCACATGTTAGGAAGTACCACAGCTTTCTGAAGAACTACTAATCTTCCAGAATCACATGAATGCTTTTCCTTAAGATGATTTTGACATTTTCGCTAAAGGGAACTAATTATTAAGCTTTTTATTTTATATAGCAATGGTTATCTCCTTTAAAGGTAACCTAAATCTGCAAATTAGTTATTATTCTTTATCCATGCTTTTTCAGGCAATTAAAAATGAACTATGGCAGTTAAGTTCCATTATTTGGTATTTTGCCATAGTCATAAATTAATAACTGGCCTCCTTGTGGGTAAAGCAATTGCTGTGAGTTATCCGGGTGGTACAGCATCTTGGCCGAGTCATGACCTTAAACATCATTGCAGTCTGTATATTACTCTAAAATGATGTTCTAAACCATCATTGCACAGTAAGCCCTTGCACAGAGTTCAAAGTTGGCTTCAGATATAGCTGGACTCACCATAGGGAAGGTAGAGTTGGTCTATACAGATTAGGCAGCACTGATAGCTCTTCCTGCTCCGGTTCCAGCGATCATGTAACTGCTGAGTAGAGATGAGCGTTGTTCTACTCGAACTGTTCGCCAATCTCAAATTCGAGCTGTTTTGGGCGGTGTTCGAGCCGGTCGGCGAACACGAACAATTTGAGAAAAATTCGGCTGTTCGAGGTTATGTTCGATAACTGTTCGTGCACCAAAGTCATAACTGGATTTTTTCTCAGTAATGATGAAAATTAATGTTAATACGCAGTTTGAGTGTACAGCGGGGCGGGGGGAGGGGCAGGGGATGGATCTCTGCAGGAACAATGAAGATCTCCATTTTTTTTTCTCTTTCCCGCATTTGCAGTGGGGAGGTGCAATCTGTCAGCCTATCAGCAGCGCACACACGGAGCGAAGTGCTTTTTTTCACACAAGCAAGGGCATGTGTGATTGGCAGTGTATGTCACATGTCCTTGCCCTATAAGACCAAGCCATTTTCCCCGTCGCCACCATTTTCTCACTGCTGCAGCTGCGTGTTAGACGGCACCGCTGTTGCTGTGTGCGCTATACCTTGTTAATTTCAAGCCAATTTTCGCACAAATATACAGATAGCTTGGGAGTAGGGAATAGTTGTGATTGCAGTCCTTTTAAGGACTAGGTTACAGCATTTCCTACGACTTTTATCAAGCAGGTCTGTGCTCTTAAATAGATAGATTGTGGGAGTAAAGACTAATTGTAATTGGAGTCCTTTTCAGGACTAGGTTACATCAGTTCCTATCAGTTTTTGCCAGGCAGGTCTGTGCCAGTGCTGTGCAAGTTTTTTTCACAGCATTTGGCTGAATCTAGCAAAGCTAATCCTTTTTGGCCTATTGCAGAGTGTGTTAGTCAGTGGAGTAGCCTATCTGTGTTGCAAGATATACCACCTGTGTATAGAATACCAATTTTTTTACTGGACCTAGTGAAGTAAAATCTTTTGGGCATAGCATCATTCTATTAGTCCATCTATACTGACCTCCATCAGGTTGCAAACTGAATATAATTTTTTTCTGCATCTAGCTCTGAAAAAATATTTGGGCTTCTAGCAGTGTGTGGGACTTGGTCTATTAGTCCATCTATACTGACCTCCATCAGGTTGCAAATTAAAAATAATTTTTTTCTTCATTTAGCTCTGAAAAAATATTTGGGCTTCTAGCAGTGTGTGGGACATGCTCTATTAGTCCTTCTATACTGACCTCCAGCAGGTTGCAAATTGAATATAATTTTTTTCTGCATCTAGCTCTGAAAAAATATTTGGGCTTGTAGCGGTGTGTGGGACTTGGTCTATTAGTCCATCTATACTGACCTCCATCAGGTTGCAAATTAAAAATAATTTTTTTCTGCATCTAGCTCTGAAAAAATATTTGGGCTTCTAGCAGTGTGTGGGACTTGGTCTATTAGTCCATCTATACTGACCTCCATCAGGTTGCAAATTAAAAATAATTTTTTTCTTCATTTATCTCTGAAAAAATATTTGGGCTTCTAGCAGCGTGTGGGACTTGTTCTATTAGTCCATCTATACTGACCTCCATCAGGTTGCAAATTAAAAATAATTTTTTTCTGCATCTAGCTCTGAAAAAATATTTGGGCTTCTAGCAGTGTGTGGGACTTGGTCTATTAGTCCATCTATACTGACCTCCATCAGGTTGCAAATTAAAAATAATTTTTTTCTGCATCTAGCTCTGAAAAAATATTTGGGCTTCTAGCAGTGTGTGGGACTTGGTCTATTAGTCCATCTATACTGACCTCCATCAGGTTGCAAATTGAATAAAAAAATTTTCTGCATCTAGCTCTGAAAAAATATTTGGGCTTCTAGCAGTGTGTGGGACTTGGTCTATTAGTCCATCTATACTGACCTCCATCAGGTTGCAAATTAAAAATAATTTTTTTCTGCATCTAGCTCTGAAAAAATATTTGGGCTTCTAGCAGTGTGTGGGACTTGGTCTATTAGTCCATCTATACTGACCTCCATCAGGTTGCAAATTGAATAAAAAAAATTTTCTGCATCTAGCTCTGAAAAAATATTTGGGCTTCTAGCGGTGTGTGGGACTTGGTCTATTAGTCCATCTATACTGACCTCCATCAGGTTGCAAATTAAAAATAATTTTTTTCTGCATCTAGCTCTGAAAAAATATTTGGGCTTCTAGCAGTGTGTGGGACTTGGTCTATTAGTCCATCTATACTGACCTCCATCAGGTTGCAAATTAAAAATAATTTTTTTCTTCATTTAGCTCTGAAAAAATATTTGGGCTTCTAGCAGTGTGTGGGACTTGTTCTATTAGTCCTTCTATACTGACCTCCAGCAGGTTGCAAATTGAATATAATTTTTTTCTGCATCTAGCTCTGAAAAAATATTTGGGCTTCTAGCGGTGTGTGGGACTTGGTCTATTAGTCCATCTATACTGACCTCCATCAGGTTGCAAATTAAAAATAATTTTTTTCTGCATCTAGCTCTGAAAAAATATTTGGGCTTCTAGCAGTGTGTGGGACTTGGTCTATTAGTCCATCTATACTGACCTCCATCAGGTTGCAAATTGAATAAAAAAATTTTCTGCATCTAGCTCTGAAAAAATATTTGGGCTTCTAGCGGTGTGTGGGACTTGGTCTATTAGACCCATCTATACTGACCTCCATCAGGTTGCAAATTAAAAATAATTTTTTTCTGCATCTAACCCAGCCAATAGTTTTGGCCTAATACCACAGTTTGGCCACTCAGCTCTGCTCGGTTACCATCCATTGTTTTTTTGTGCAAACAACTCCAGAGTTGTGAATTAGTTAACCACCAAAATGAGTGGAAAAAGGCCTGCTTCTGGTGGAAAGGGGAATAGGCGTGTTGGGAAGGGGAAAAAAGGTTGTGTCCGTGGGGTAGGTGCAGAAGAAAGACCATCTTCCAGCCAAACTAAAATGTCTACTTCTTTTAGCGGACAATGTGATAAGATCCCTTTCTTACGGCCACGCCAATCGCTACAAATTCCAGATGAGGCACAAAAACAGCAGGTGCTTCAACGGATATCAAGTGCTCCTTTAAGTGGGCTCTCCTCCACATCAACTTCAACATCACAAATACTCCAGTCCTCAAAGGTGTCACCCAAATCGCACTTGCTTCCTCACAGCTCCCAAATCTCCAGCTGCCCGTCTGAGTATGAGGTAGAACAGATGGTTGAGTCTGCAGAGCTGTTTACTCATACTATAGCCTGGGAATCAGAGGTCGACTCCAGCGCTTCTGTGAATCCAGACGAGGAAATGATCTGCACTGATGCCCAGAATCTTTATGAGTCGGATCCAGGACCAGACGCAGAAGGTTCTGACCATAATGTAGACCCTCATTCCCAAACTGTAACTCCTGTTGGTGGAGACAATGAGGAAGACGATGATAAGACTCAAATACCTGATTGAAGCGACAACTTTAGTTTTTTGTCAGGGCAGGAACAGGTTGGCTCTGAGGACGACGGGTGTGATAACGCACAGGGTGATGATGATGAGGTCGGAGATCCCACTTACTGTCAACCCACAGTCAGCCAAGAGATGAGGTCAGCAGAGGAGGTGGAGGAAGATGCTAGTGACGACGAGGTCAGATTGCGCCTTCCTGGACAGAGACGTAGTACTGGAAGCACGTCAACAACTGCATCCTCAAACACAACTCTGCCTCTCACCACAAGTCGTGGTGGCTCTTCAGGTCGCATGGGTGCTAAGCCTTGCATAGCCTGGGCATTTTTTCAGATCGATAAAGATGACCCAACTCGTGTTATCTGTAACATTTGTCAGCAAAAGCTAAGTAGAGGCCAAAAAATACATAGTTTGAGTACTTCATGCATGAACCGGCACATGGACATGAAGCATAAGTTGCAGTGGGAAGCTCAGTGTGCTACAATGCGGCCTAGCCGGCCGGGCCAACCACCGTCTGCCATATCTTGTGCATCCGCGGCCTCTTCATCCTCTGTGACTGGGGGGACAGCAGTCACACCTGTTTTGGGGCGCAGACCTGCCACCTCTTTACCCGCAACAGCCAGCGTGATTGGCAGGTCATCATTTTCTTTGGAGGTGGTAACACCAGCTGGTCTTGAGCGCTGTCCGACATCGATAGCACCACCTTTGGATCAAGGCAACCTAACATGTCCGCCTGCATCTTCCTCACAGACCGG
Source organism: Phyllobates terribilis (assembly GCF_046119375.1). Lineage (NCBI taxonomy): Eukaryota > Metazoa > Chordata > Amphibia > Anura > Dendrobatidae > Phyllobates > Phyllobates terribilis. Next base: position 249,575,045 of record NW_027362769.1, on the reverse strand, counting down.
CAGTTTGCCGGGGACACCCTTATCAACCCCGTCTAAGCACAATAGCCAGCCCTCGGTCCCTCAGATGTGGACAAGTAAAAGACCATTTCCTCCTAGCCATGAGAAAGCTAAGAGGTTGAATTTCACCATCTGCAAGCTCTTGGCTACAGAAATGCTGCCTTTCCGCCTGGTGGACACAGAGGATTTTCGAGACCTTATGTCCGTCGCAGTGCCCCAGTACCAGATGCCAAGTCGGCACTACTTCTCAAAGAAAGGTGTGCCTGCGCTCCACCAGCATGTCGCACACAACATCACCGCTTCTTTGAGAAACTCTGTGTGTGACAGGGTGCATTTCACCACAGACACTTGGACGAGTAGGCATGGACAGGGGCGTTACATGTCGCTGACTGGGCACTGGGTAACTATGGTGACAGCAGGACAAGGGGCTGCTGTCCAAGTCTTGCCGTCCCCACGAGTTGTGCGTCAATCCTCTTTATGTCAAAGTTCCTCCACTGCTTCTGCCTCCTCAACCTCCTCTCGGTCTTCCACCTGCACCCAAAGCCTGTCTGGTCATGCCACAAGCTTTCTAACTGCGCAGAAGGGATCCTGCACACCTCCTTACTATGCTGGCAGTAGGGCTCAACGTCATCAGGCGGTTTTTACATTGAAATGTCTGGGAAATGTGAGTCACACAGCTGAGGAGTTGTGGTCAGCTCTGGAGAACCAATATCATGAATGGTTGTCTCCACTGGACCTGAAACCAGGGAAGGCCGTGTGCGACAATGCTGCAAACCTGGGTGCGGCCCTTCGCCGGGGCAATGTCACACACGTGCCTTGTATGGCTCACGTGTTGAACCTGGTTGTCCAGCAATTTTTAGCCCACTATCCCAGACTAGATGGCCTTCTGCAGAGGGCACGGTCGCTGTGTGCTCACTTCCGCCGTTCGCATCCCGCAGCTCAGCGACTTACATCTCTACAGAAGTCGTTGGGCCTGCCACTTCACCGGCTAAAATGCGATGTGCCTACCCGGTGGAATTCAACTCTGCACATGTTGCAGCGACTGTGGCAGCACCGACAAGCCCTGGTGCAATACGTTCTGACGTATAGCCTGGGCCAACGAGATTCAGAGGTGGGGCAAATCACGCTGGAGGAGTGGTCTCAGATCAGGGACCTATGCACCCTTCTGCACAGTTTTGAAATGGCGACGAAGATGTTTAGTGCTGACGATGCCATTATCAGCATGACTATTCCGGTGATTTACATGCTGGAGCACATGTTAAACAGAATTCGGAGTCAGGTGGTGGCACAAGAGGAGGTGGAGGAAGTAGAGGAGGAGGAGTTGTATGCGGAAGGGCTAACATCTGCAAGGTCCAGACGGTCGGCAGCACCAAGGCGGCAGGCATGTGAGGGTGGGGGAGATGATTTTACCAGGGCGCATGGTAGCAGCCAAACTAGTGAGGAAGGTGCAGGAGCCCAGGAAGAAGTGGAGGACGAACTGATGGAAGACTCATCAGATGAGGGAGACCTTGATCACATTTCTGTTGTGCGAGGTTGGGGGGAGAGGACAGAGGAAGGAAGCATGATTGTTACCTCGCCACCAACACAACAGGGACTTGGTGCTCCTGGATGCGCAACACACATGAGTGCCTTCTTGCTGCACTACCTGCAACATGACCCTCGAATTGTGAGAATTAGAAATAATCCTGACTACTGGGTTGCCACACTGTTAGATCCCCGGTACAAAAGTAAATTTGCAGAAATTATTCCTGCCATAGAAAGGGATGCACGCATGCAGGAGTATCAGCAGAGACTGTTGCAGAATCTTACATGTGCTTTTCCACAAAATACCAGTGGTGCACGTAGTGAATCTCACAGTTCCAACTTGCCAACCGTGGGACCGTCAAGTGTTCAGCACTCAAACCGTAACAGAACCACAGTATCTGCTGGTAACATCAATTTTGCAGAATCATTTCACCACTTTTTTAGCCCATCCTTTGCAAGGCCACAGGAGACAAGAAGTCTGACACATAGTCAACGCCTAGAGACGATGGTACAGGAGTATCTCCAAGTAAACATTGAAGCCACGACTGTGTCACTGGACCCTTGCTCTTTTTGGGCTTCCAATCTGGATAAATGGCCGGAGCTAGCCACTTACGCCTTGGAGATCTTGTCATGCCCCGCAGCCAGCGTTCTGTCTGAACGTGTGTTCAGCGCTGCTGGTGGTGTGCTGACAGATAAGCGCACGCGGCTCTCCACTGATAATGTAGACAGACTCACGTTCATAAAGATGAACAAATCATGGATCCGAAACGACTTTTCTACCCCTGTGTCATCCTGGGGAGAGTAAAAGCTTGATGATTGGTTAAAATCACCGTACCAACCGTTTTAAGCTTTCAAATTACTAATCATGTTTATCTGTATCTTGACTGGAAAATAATTTGGGCTTTGTAGCAGTGTGCAGCACTGATCCTATTAGGCCATCTATAATAAGCTTCACCAGATTTAAAATTAAAAATAATTTTTAGCTGCATCTAGCCCGGAAAATAATTTTGGGGCTCCGAGATGCGCAAGACACATAAGTGCCTTCTTGCTGCACTACCTGCAGCATGACCCTCATATTGTCAGAATTCGAAGTAATCATGACTACTGGGTTGCCACACTCTTAGATCCCCCAAACTTTTCGATCAACCTTTTCATTTTAATAAAGACCAAAAAAATGGTCATTTTTGAAATTATAAGCATTAGCAGGTTGTTAGAAACTGAAATCAAACAGTTTTCAACTCAAAACTTTATTCTAGGTGATGTTACATTTTCACATAGGACCCCTTGTTCGAAAGGAGCTTCTGAACTCTCTCGTCCATTGAATTTGTCAGGTTTTGGATGGTTTCTGCTTCAATTGTTTTGCATGAGGACAGAATACCCTCCCAGAGCTGTTGCTTAGATGTGAACTGCCTCCCGCCATCATAGACACTCCTTTTAATGATGCTTCAAAGGTTCTGAATGGGGTAGAGGTCAGGGGAGCATTAGGGTCACACCATAAGTTTGTCCCCTTTTATGCCCATATCAGCCAGAGATGCAGATGTTTTATGTGCAGCATGAGATGGTGCATTATCATGCAGAAAAATGATCTTGCTGTGAAATACACGGTTCTTCTTCTTGAACCATGGCAGGAAGTGCTGTTTGAGAAAATCCACATACATTATGGAGTTCATCTTTAGCGCCTTCAGGGATCCTAAAGGGGCCGACAATCTCTCTCCCCATGATTCCAGCCCAAAACATTACTCCACCTCCTCCTTGTTGGCGCTGTAGCCGTGTTTGCGTGGGGTGTCCATCAACCAGCCATCCTCCACTCCATTCATCTGGACCATCGAGTGCTGCACGGCACTCATCCGTGAACAAAACAGTTTTGAAATCAGTCTTCATGTAATGTTTGGCCCACTGGAGCCGTTTCTGCTTGTGTGAAGTGGATAGAGGAGGTCGACAGGATGGCGTATGCACAGCTGCAAACCTCTGAAGGACCCTGCATCTTGTTGTTCGGGGGACGTTGGAGGCACAAGCAGCTTCAAAAACTTGTCTGCTGCTATGACAAGGCTTTTTTGCCGCTGCTCTTTCAACCTGACGTAATTGCCTTTAGGAAAGAGTCCTCAATTTGCCCTTATTAGCACGCACACGTGTGTACTGTGAATCAGCTACATACTTCTTGATTGCCAAGACACTTCATCCTGATCATCGCACAATGTTGATTGTAGTCATGCCTTGACCTAAACACTCCACAATTTGTTGCTTCTCAGCAGCCGACACATCCTTTTTCTTTCCCATTTTGGCAGAAAATGTAGGCTGCTTAATAATGTGAGAGAGCCTTCTTAAGTAGTCTTGCCTTTCATTGGACACACCTGCCAAACTAATTAGCACAGGTGTCTGCAATTGCTTACAGTGATATAAAGAGCCCTGACACACATCACCATCAATGAGTTTAACTGACAAACAAACAAATTCTTCCCTTATCACTCCTAAACACTTTTTGCATAATAATTTGGAACGCGGTGTACATGTGCTTTTCCACAAAACACCAGTGGTTCACGTAGTGAATCTTACAGTTCTAACTTGCCAACCGTGGTCTGTATGGAATTGTTCAATAAAGGGCCCAAAATTAAGATAACATAGATGGGAGAGGTCTCTATGAATAGGAATTCCTAAGTATTTGATACCCTGTGAGGGCCAGGCAAAGGGAAAGTTGGACTGGATGGAATCCTATATGGATTTAGGGAGGGAGACATCGAGGGCCTCAGACTTCGCTGCATTGATTTTAAAATTTTACCATGTAACAAAGTGATCTATTTCAGCCATAACAGCAGGGATGGATATATGTGATTGAGTGATATATACTAGGACATCATCAGCAAATAGAGAGCACTTGTACTCGGTGCCTCCCACCTCAATCCACCTAATATTGGGGTTATGGCGAATTGATGAGAGCAGGTGCTCCGTCACTAGGATGTATAAGAGAGGGGACAGAGGACATCCCTGCCTTGTCCCATTGGTGATTGTGAAAGGTGATGAAAATGTTCTGACGCACCCCCTGGGCCTTGGGACACCCGGAGCCGGACCCTTTTTGGTGGATGCTGGTGGTTGTAGTCTTCGTGGCGGCGATCCGGTTCCGTGGCTCTGGGCGGTCAAACCAGTGGCGGAACTATTTATGTGGTTTTGATGTTTAAATGTCCGACTACGCCACCCGTGGATTGCGGTCAGAGTGAACCGCCGCTACAGGGCAGACCGCTAAGGCTGGTGTTGTGGGTGCAGCAGAGCGTAGCATAACTCCCCACGGGAGGAGTATAGCCTCAGGGCAGTGTATGCGGAGGATGGGGGTGATGGTGCAGGGCAGCAGCAGTAACGACACGGAGTCAGTGATGCAGTTCAGGGCCTTTACTCACAGTTCTTATTATCCAGACCACGTCTGCAGGTAACGGCTGCCCACGTCGTACTGTGCTCACCAGGTGAGGGGCTCAGACAACTCCCAGATAACTTTGGAGCGCTTCACAGGACCCCCTTTGTGTGTCCTTTGTCTGGCCTTTCTTACCAACACTTCTGTCCGGCTGCCTCGGGCCTCCTCTTGGTAAACTTGGCGCCAGTTTCCCTGACCCTATGTGGTGCCTTCCTAGCGGGTGGAGCAAGGGGCTGCGCCACATAAAATGTCAGAGCCTCCGGTTTCTAGCTGAGGGTCGTTTCCTGCCTCCACTAGTTCGGGGACCGGTCTCCCCCTTTGGCCTGACCCCTCCACGCAGGTGGATTCGGGCGTGCGGTGGCGACTCGCCCGTCCGCACCCCTGGGATCCCTTCATTCCTCGTTCCTGGAGCCTTCTCCGCTCCTCTTCCTTCCTTCTCCCTCTTGCAGGCCTGGGCCTCTGTTACTAGGCCCGCCTCCGGAGCAGAGCTCATGCAGAGCCCCTGCTCCCTGCCACTTCTGCTCAGACTTCTCTGCACTGAACTAAGATGGTGCCCACCTTTTATACTCCCTTCTCAATGCACCCAGGAACTGCTTCCTCCCTGCTCCTGCACTGCAGGGTTCCCCTTCCTCAGTGTTCCCTCCCCCCACTCCAGCCAGGGACAGGGACTGTCGTGCCCATCTCAGGGGCATATTGGTCGCCCTGCCCCACGGCAATGTGGTGTAATGCATGCAGGTGTCGGGTCCTGATCCACACTCCATCCTTATCTGAGAGTGAGATATCACACCTCTGGGTGAGGTGCAATACGTCTGTAGCAACCGAGCCCTAGGTTCTACAGTTCCATTTATCTTCAGCCTAGGTGACGTATTGTGATACAGGGCCGTGATTTTGGCTGTAAAAGGGTCCCCTAGACCCCTACCCCAAGCTTTTTAAGAGAATCGTATATGGCGTGCCAGGAGACTCTATGGAATGCTTTCTCAGCATCCAACGAGAGTATCTACTTACAAATTTTTAACTGCATCTAGCCCAGGAAATACTTTGTGCCTAGTAGCAGTGTCTGCTAGTCAGCGGATTATCCCGGCTGTTAAGCAAGCTACACCACCTGTAGTTTGGACACTTAATTTTTTCAAAGGAAATGCTTCGGGATCACGGGATACTCAGTGAAGAGCATCAGGAGGCACCCCAAGGCATAGGGGCTGGGACTGGCACTAGGATGCCTTGCGGTGGACAGCCGAGCTCGATCCTTATAAAAGCTTTTTAACTGCAGCAGCTTTAGTGGACGCTACTGGAGCTGGAATTACGCGGCTGCTGGCATGAGACTTGCCCTCCAATAGATCCTTGTAAATGGATTTAAAGTGTATTCATTCAAATTAGAGGGACAATTTAAATTAAAAAGCTTAGAGCTACCTCCACCACAGGGGGGCTCTCTCGACCCACCAGCGGACAGGCACCAGTATTGGGAGAGGGGGGCTGGCCGTCAGGGTTCACCGCGGCTCTGGCACAAACCCGGCGACACGGAGGTGGCACGGGCAGGAGCGGACTGGCCGTCTCGGCTTCTCACTTTTTGGATTTTAGAAGGGCATGACATGCCTATATCTGTGTCTCCCCCTCCTTTTACTCCTCCACCTCTTTTCTTTTCGCATGACTATATGTACTTGTCACTTTTCCATGTGTTAGTTGTGTCTTCTGAGCAGTTTGTCAGCTTTTGGACACCTTTGAAGGTGTTTTCTATGTGTTTCTATGTGTTTTTGTTTGCCTGCCATTGGTTTTAACGGTGTTCGAAGGTGTTCGACGAACAGTTCGACGAACAGTTCAGCGAACACACGGGTGTTCGACGAACCGAACCGAACTCGAACACTACGGGGGTGGCTCAACACTACTGCTGAGTTCCAGGAGTGAGCTGGAGCTGCGGGGTCTTCAAAAAAATTGTTATTAGGATCAACTCTCTTAAACATACATATATATACATATATATATAAATATATATATATATATATATATATATATATATATGTACATATATATGAGCAAAGAGGTAACAGTGTTTTGAACTTTTGACTTTCAGGCTCCATATCTCACCATTCGCTACTGAGACTATCATCAATTTATAGACAATCATCTTGGCTATCTCAATAAATTTTACTTGCAACAATTTAGCATATGATTAGTTATGCAGATTTTTGTAATTTCACTACATTGTTACTGTTTTGCTCTTGGTGGTGTAAAAATCTTTTTCTTCCCGTATACTACAAAATACAACCTGTTCACACATTCGACAATAGCTCCGTGTGTTATTAGGTTGATTCCCCAGTGAAATGTCACTGAATCGAATCGAGGAGCAGCCATGAAGAAGATTTCCCAAGAAAAAGAGAAATAGCATCATCCAGGTCATCGATAGCGGTCTCTCGGTCAAGAAAATTGCCAAACTGCATCATATGAATGCTATGAGAGTTGGAAGGAAACAAAATGAAGTCTGTTCATCCATTTAAAATCCAAGAGGTGGACATCTAGGCAAAATATTGGAGTCAACAAGTTGGTTCAATGCAAGGTCTATCAGTTCTGGCGCTAAAAATACAGCAGTGGAAATGTCTCGTATGCTTCATAATAGTAAGATCACAGACGTCCATGCAAGCACTATGCTATGCACATTACACAAGTAAGTAGTGTCAGCTTGAGTTTGCAAAAGAGTAGGAAAAGTGGACAGTAGAAGATTGGAAACGAGGGATTTGGAGAGATGACATAAAAGTCAATAGATTAGGCTCTGATGGGTGCAAATGAGTCTGGAAGAAACAAGGGAAAATGGGGCTAAGCGATTGAGAAATTAAAGGAATTGTCAAGTTTGATCAGGGAAGCCTGATGATATAGGGTTGTTTCACAACGAAAGGCATTGGATAATTGACAAGGATTGATGGTGGTCTCAGTACTGAGCTATATGTGAGTATCCTATTAGATGAGTTACTTCATACACTGGAGTACTATGGGTATGAAAAGGATGACACAGTTTTCTAGCAGGACAACGACCCGCAGCATACATCGAGATTGGTGAAGAAATGGTTCAATGACTATGAAGTAGAGGTGCTGAATTGGCCCCCACTGTCCCTAGACCTCAACCCAATTGAACACTTGTGGGTAGAGTTGAAGAAAAAACTGTACACATACCCAAGTGAATTGACCAATATGCACCAACTTTAGGAATGTCTAGAAGAGACCTGGGATCAGATTTTGGTCAAGACATGCATGATTCTGATCAAGAGTGTGCCCAGAAGGATTCAGGCAGTGTTGAAAGCCAAAGGTAAATTTACAAAATACTGACAAAATAATGAAAAATAAAACTTAGATTTTTAGGAGCAAAACAATGCAGTGACATGAAAATAATCTGCATAGCTAATCATGTGTTAAATAGTTGCAAGTCAAATTTATGTATGAGATAGCCAAGATGATTGTCTAAAAATTGCTGAAACTCTCAAGTTCGAAGCAGTAGTGGATGGTGAGATATGGAGCCTGAAAGTCAAAAGTAAAAAAAAAATGTTACACTCTTGCTCGTTACTGTGTATATGATATGGGTTTATACATAAAGAGAGTGCTATATATATATATACAGAACAGACCAAAAGTTTGGACACACCTTCTCATTTAAAGATTTTTCTGTATTTTCATGACTTTGAAAATTGTACATCCACACTGAAGGCATCAAAACTATGTGGAATTATATACTTAACAAAAAAGTGTGAAACAACTGAAAATATGTCTTATATTCTAGGTTCTTCAAAGTAGCCACCTTTTGCTTTGATGACTGCTTTGCACACTCTTGGCATTCTCTTGATGAGCTTCAAGTGGTAGTCACCGGAAATGGTCTTCCAACAATCTTGAAGGAGTTCCCAGAGATGCTTAGCACTTGTTGTCCCTTTTGCCTTCACTCTGCGGTCCAGCTCACCCCAAACCATCTCGATTGGGTTCAGGTCTGGTCACTGTGGAGGCCAGGTCACCTGGCGTAGCACCTCATCTCTCTCCTTGGTCAAATAGCCCTTACACAGCCTGGAGGTGTGTTTGGGGTCATTGTCCTGTTGAAAAATAAATGATGGGCCAACTAAACGCAAACCGGATGGAATAGCATGCCGCTGAAAGATGCTGTGGTAGCCATGCTCGTTCAGTATGCCTTCAATTTTGAATAAATCCCGAACAGTGTCACCAGCAAAGCATCCCCACACCTCCTCCTCCATGCTTCATGGTGGGAACCAGGCATGTAGAGTCCATCCGTTCACTTTTTCTGCGTTGCACAAAGACACAGTTGTTGGAACCAAAGATCTTAAATTTGGACTCATCAGACCAAAGCACAGATTTCCACTGGTCTAATGTCCATTCCGTGTGTTCTTTAGCCCAAACAAGTCTCTTCTGGTTGTTGCCTGTCCTTAGCAGTGGTTTCCTAGCAGCTATTTTACCATGAAGGCCTGCTGCACAAAGTCTCCTCTTAACAGTTGTTGTAGAGATGTGTCTGCTGCTAGAACTCTGTGTGGCATTGATCTGGTCTCTAATCTGAGCTGCTGTTAACCTGCAATTTCTGAGGCTAGTGACTCAGATAAACTTATCCTCAGAAGCAGAGATGACTCTTCATCTTCCTTGTCTGGGGTGGTATTCATGTGAGACAGTTTCTTTGTAGCGCTTGATGGTTTTTGCAACTGCACTTGGGGACACTTTCAAAGTTTGCCCAACTTTTCGGACTGACTGACCTTCATTTCTTAAAGTAATGATGGCCACTTGTTTTTCTTTATTTAGCTGCTTTTTTGTTGCCATAATACAAATTCTAACAGTCTATTCAGCAGGACTATCAGCTGTGTATCCACCAGACTTCTGCACAACACAACTGATGGTCCCAACCCCATTTATAAGGCAAGAAATCCCATTCATTAAACCTGACAGGGCACACCTGTGAAGTGAAAACCATTTCCGGTGACTACCTATTGAAGTTCATCAAGAGAATGCCAAGAGTGTGCAAAGCAGTCATCAAAGCAAAAGGTGGCTACTTTGAAGAACCTAGAATATAAGACATATTTTCAGTTTTTTCCTCCTTGTTTGTTAAGTATATAATTCCACATGTGTTAATTCATAGTTTTGATGCCTTCAGTGTGAATGTACAATTTTCAAAGTCATGAAAATACAGAAAAATCTTTAAATGAGAAGGTGTGTCCAAACTTTTGGTCTGTACTGTATATATATGTACATATATATATTTATATATATATATATACTGTATATAACTAAAATGCTCTCTGTAGGGGGCACATCGTGTGAAATAAATGAGAAAAAGATAAATAAAAACGTAGAGTAAAAAGAAAAATAAGTAGAATAAAAAAGAAAGCTACTGCCTGTCCAAATCGTTGTTTCTAGTCCTGTCTCCATCGAGAAAAAAAATATGTGTGCTGTATATAAAAATAATTGTAAACGAAAAGGGGAATACAATTTAAAATGTATTTCAGTGGTCCTTTGTCGTCATAAAAAATGTAAAATGAAAAGTGAAAAACGCACATGCATTTCACATGCATTTCCATTGTTTTCTTTTTCCTCTGATATCTCTAAGTAAAAATAAATAAATAAAAGTAATAGAGAAAGAGTGAAATAGAGAGGGAAAGGGAAACACTCCTCAACATTGAATTTGTAACACCCATTCAGAACGTTCGTGGAATAATAACAATCACAGGATCGATAGACACATTAATAATTTGCAAATATCGGCTCGTCCATGTGTTAAATCATTCATGTGAACTAATATATTGACATGAATTGGTCCATTGGTCACCTTGCTGTCTGAAAGCTACCCATTTTGTATACGGACAGCATACGGACTGATTATATGCTTTTCTGAAAGAACCATTAAAAACATTCATTATCATGCCTATTGGACCATTTATCTATTACACAGAATCAAGTTAGAACAAAGCTGCAGGTTAACTGAAAACTAAACTCCCACCTTTAAAAGTGTTCTACACTGTGGCGATATTTAATCTACCACTGGACACAATGGTAAAAGCTGCAAAATGTCTAGTGTGTAAAGTAGAGACCTGTAATTAATTTTGTCAGTGATGTTATAAAGGCATTGTACTGATTTCCCACAGGAACTTACTTATGCTGTGCTGGAGTTATAGTAAGTCGGCTTGGGTTAACTGAATATTGGTAGTGTATTGTAATGTTGAGGTCAGAGAATTTATTTTAATTTATTGCATAATAAATCAAGAAGATAAAATCTTTAATGTATAAGATTGGCTGTCTACATATCCACAGTATGCGTTGTAATGAAAACATAAAAATATGAAGCACATGTAGGACTACAATGAAACAGTCTTCAATAGGATTAAGTTCTCCAGTCATTTTATTTCTGAAATTACAATTACTTCTTAGCAGTGAGAAACTGATTTAAAATACATTGAAGAAGTGATCAAAATTTCATTATAGAAGAGCAGAACACATTTTATACGCATTGTCGATAATCTTTGAAAAATATTGTACAGCAATCATGAAATTGTGCATAATGGGTAAGAAAAAAAGTTTTCAGTTACAGAAGTAAAATTTGATCCAGCCGCTCAATTGATTTTTCTGTACACTTTATTCACTAGCACATTTTATTTAATTTTACTGCCACCGTCTAAAATGTATTTTTTATGTTTGTTAGACATATTTTCTCATTTAAGTATTGCTAGAAAATAGTTGACTTTGTTTACAGCATACACTTATTTTTAATATCATAGACAAGTGCCTATTATACAAATGATATCTTGGAATAATTCCACAAGTAATGGTACTGTGGGTTCTCTGCAATATGCATTGGATCTGTGTAACTCAATTTACTCCTATAAACTAAATAGTCATGTGATTTTAATAGCTAAAAATGTAATCACCTCAAAGATAATGATATTCATTAAGTCCTCCCTAGAAAATATTGTCTTATACTTCGTGTTTAACCCCCTAGGGCTGGTAGTAAGTCGAAAATAGATTTTATTAACAAGTAAAGTACAGTTGACAAACGGAGAGTTCTGTGACTACACATGCTTGATTAATAAGCTGAATTCAGAATAGGATTAAGTTAAAAAGCATATTTCTAATTGATATTTTTTTTATAAACATGCATATTATAGCTATTGTGCTTTATTACATGGTTTATATACAGTGCTATTCAAACATTATAAGCAGGAGGGGAAAAAATGAAACAAAGTAAAAATGTTTTCAAAAATAGAAGTGTTAAAGGTTTATTTTTATCAACTAACAAAATGCTAAGTGAATAAACAAAAAAGAAATCTGCAGCAAATCAATATTTGGTGTCATCGCCCTTTGCCTTCAAAACAGCAACAAAGTATCAATTCTTTTAGGTACACTTGCACACAGTTTTTTGAAGGAACTCGGCAGGGAGTTTGTTGATATTGGAGAACTAACCACTAGCGATGAGAGAACCCGTGGAAGTTTGGGTTATTCAAAAGTTTGGTACCAGTACCCGAACTGTACTTGAACTTGAACCAGAACCCAAACACTATTGAACACAATGTGGATCCGAACTTTTTGGGCTGGAAAAAAACAATTCTCTATCTGTCTGCAATGCACTTTCCCCGGAACTCCTAACATTACAACAGATTTCCGGGAGAAGTCCTTGTTCGGAGTTTAGCACCGAACACTAACTGTCCATTACAAACCCCTAACTCTTAAGGTCAGGTTCGCTCATCTCAACTGATCATAGATCTTCTGTGGATCTTGCTTGTGCAAATCCTTTTGTCTCTTCAGACAGATTTGATGATGTTGTGATCAGTGCTTTGTCAGGGTCATAATATCAATTGATGGATTCCTTGTTCTTCTTTACACTGAAAATATGTATTAATGACATCAGCTGTATGTGTGGGGTCGTTGTCTTGCAGTATACATTTGGAGCTAATTAGATACTTTCCTGAATGTATTGCATGATGGTTAGTTATCTAATGTGTGCATGTCTACCTTGAATAATTATCTACTGTGTGCACATTTACCTAGAAGAATTGATGCTGTTTTAACCTCTTTCCAACGTGGTGCGTAATAGTATGCATCACGTCGGTACCCCCTGTTCAGCGCGAGCTCCGACGCTGAGCCCGCACTGAACCCAGCACATGTCAGCTGATTATTACAGCTGACATGTGCCCGCAACAGCCGTGGGTGGATTCTCGATCCACCCGCGGCTGTTAACCAGTTAAATTCTGGTGTCAATCTCTGACAGCGGCATTTAACTCGCTTCAGAAAAACGTGTCACTGACTCCGCCCATCGGTGACCCCATCTCGTGTTCGCTGGTCACCGATGGGTGGCATGACAACCCGGGGTCTGCAGCAGACCCCTGTGGTTTTCATGTCTTAATTGCTATGAGCGCCGCCAACTGGTCGGCGCTCACAGCTAGTGAGCATTTCTGCTACATCCAGGCGATCTTCTCATCGCCTGTATGTAGCTGAGCCGATCAGGCAACTGCTGCTTTTAGTCTCTCATGGAGACTATTGAAGCAAGCAGAAATTGTACCAACATTTTTTTAAAAAATATTAAAAAAAAAGAAATATATATAAGGTGAAATCACCCCCCTTTCACCTCATTCAAAATAAACTAAAACCCCACATACACATATTTGGTATCTCCATGTTCATAATCACCCAATCTATCAATATAAAAAATAATTAATCCAATTGGCAAATGGTGTAACGAGAAAAAAATTCTAAACGCCAGAATTACGTTTTTTTGGTCGCCACAACATTGCGATAAAATGCAATAAAGGGTGATCAAAACATCACATCCACCTCAAAATGGTATCAATTAAAATGTCAGACGGGTGCGCAAAAAATAAGCCCTCACCCAGATCACGAAAAATAGAGACGCTACAGGTCTCGGAAAGTGACTTTTTTTTTTTCAGCAAACTCTGGATTTTTTTTTTCACCACTTAAATAAAAAAAGAACCTATACATGTTTGGTGTCTATGTACTCATAATGACCTGGAAAATATTAATGGCAGGTCAGTTTTGGCATTCAGTAAATGTGGTAAAAAAAGCCCCAAAAACAACTGTGGTATTGCACTTTTTTTTGTAATTTTACTGCATTTGAATTTTTTTTCCTGTTTTCCAGTACACGGTATGGTAAAAACAGTGATTTCTTTCAAAAGTAAAACTCGTCCCACAAAAAATAAGTCCTCACATGGCCATATTGACAGAAAATTTAAAAAGTTATGGCTCTGGGAACAAGGGGAGCAAAAACGAAAACGGAAAAACGGAAAATGATCCGGTCATTAAGGGGTTAAAGTCAAGGTGTGATGTTCACACCTTTACATCTAATAATAATTTGATTTAGATTTCTATTTTGCTAATTGATAAAAACAAACTATTAAGACTTCTATTTTTTAAAGCATTTATACTTTATAGCCTTTTTTCCACACCTGACTAAAACCTTTGCACAGTACTGTATATGATATTTTATAAAACATCCACTTTAAGGCCATATGTCGCCAAGTTTCTTTGAAATCAAATCTTCTGTACACTCTGTGGGAAAAACTAGAATGGTAATGGCAATATGTAAATAAGAGAAGGAAGAATGACCTTAGTTCCTTAGTTTATAAAACTCATTAACTTATCAGCAGTGCATATTACAAAAATAGAGCCAGTGGCTTATCTCCCAAGAGAACAGAATACTGGGCATGTTGAATTCATTTCCCCGACATCTGCTAATGGAGTAGTTAGGACACTTACATATACATTGGCAAGGGAGAGTCGAGGCGCTCGCATACGCTTCCATACACAGCCCTCGCGCATTGTCAGATGACATTTATCGTTTGTGATTATGTCTGTAGGATCAAATAGCAAGTTCATTTAGCACTGATCTCCATTCTCATTCTGAGACCTTAGCGACAACTAAGCAATCAAAATGTAAATTATATTTGTATGCCTTACCCGATTTTGCAGTGGGGTAAAATATTATCAAAAGTGGTATTCCAATTATTGTTTTCTAGGTTTAATATTTATGGCATTGGCTAGCTTTGAGTGCGGTTGTTAAAGTCATGTTCCAGGTGTACAACACAGCCAACACCGCAATGTTGTATCCTTACCTGGACCTGATCCAGTGAAGTCTTCTTCTGTTACCAGGTTCCTCCACATCTACTCTGCAGTTGTTGATGGAGGAGGCATTAATAACAGTATCATTTGGTGGCACAGGTCAGATAAGAATACTGATGTGGCTGTATCTTTTAGCGCAGCCCAGCTAGTAAAAGTGTGTGTGGCTGTAATCTACTTCCATTTGTGGCCTATGGGACTGGACCAGACCATATTCAAACTTTGAGTAATCTACTGGCAATTGACAGTTACTGTTTGGGTACTGAGTACATATGGTGCTCTTTATCTGCTATGTCATGTGTGTGACCTAGCTAAATTATGACCTATTTTGCTTTGATATCAGTCCTGGCTTGTCTGACTTTCCTTTTGTCTGATATCATGGTATCTGACATGGCTATCCTTCTGATTATGTTTTTGTGTCCTGCGTCTTTCCCTGATTCTCTACTTCCAGTTAGTGATGCAGCTAGTTTGATTACTCTTGCCTCAATTTTGCCTCAATGACCAGCTGCTACTCTGTGAATGCAACCTAGTGGCCCATTTATAGGGAATAAATGGTGGGGACCGGGGGTTCATCTTTGACCTACCATATTGGCTAGCTAGCGCCAAGTCTGTCCAAAGTTGCCTTTTTGAGCCAACAACTTCAGACAAACTTTACATGCAATGGTGACACAGGTGGTACTGACCTAAAAAATTACAAAATTTGTTTTTACTATTTCACCACACTTGAACTTTTTTTCTCATTTTATTACATTATTATGGAATCAAATGAATTTTGTCATACAAAACTACTAGTCCTGCAAAAAAATACAAGCCCCCATATGTCTATGTTAAAAGGAAAAAAAGGAGTAGAGAAAAAATTAAATTGGAAATATTAAAAAATAACTGCATCATTAAAGAATTAAAAAATTAAAAGTAAGTGGTAATAAGTGGTAGATCACTAACAAACTAGTCACAAGCTAAAGTAACACGAAATCATAATAACATAGTGACAACTTTTAGTGTCAGCAATAAAAACCCAAAACAGAACTGCATGTATTTTTTTAAAGGAATTCTGTCAGTAGGATCAACCCTTTTAAGCCATCTACATTGGCACGAAGGTTATAGGAAGCTGAATAAAATGATACCTTGATATCTGTCATCTGATGTCTTTTTCCAGAGATATCCATGTTT
Organism: Phyllobates terribilis; assembly: GCF_046119375.1. NCBI lineage: Eukaryota > Metazoa > Chordata > Amphibia > Anura > Dendrobatidae > Phyllobates > Phyllobates terribilis. Next base: position 249,558,865 of record NW_027362769.1, on the reverse strand, counting down.
TTCATATATATACAGTTATATGAAAAAGTTTGGGCACCCCTATTAATCTTAAGCTTATTGTTTTATAAAAATTGGTGTTTTTGCAACAGCTATTTCAGTTTGATATATGTAATAACTGTTGGACACAGTAATGTTTCTGCCTTGAAATGAGGGTTATTGTACTAATAGAAAATGTGCAATCTGCATTCAAACAAAATTTGACAGGTGCATATGACTCGCCCCCTGGGCCGTGGGGCACTCGGATCCGGGCAACAGTGCAATAATGGGGGTAGTAGTGGCGACCCGGTCCGTGGCTCAGGGTGATCAGACCAGTGGCAGTCTATTATGTTTTGCAGTGTCCGACTACGCCACCCGTGGATTGCGGTCAGGGCTAACCACCGCTGCAGTGCAGACCGCTGGGGCAGATGCAAATGTGCAGCACTGAATAGTACAACTCCCCACGGGAGGAGTATGGCCCCAGGACAGTATATAGATGGATGATGGAGGGGATGATTCCGGTCGCAATAGCCAGGAGACGGAGGCCTCTTAAACAGTTCAGGGTCTTTATTAGGACAGGTGAGTCGACCCAAAAACAGTCCCGGCTAGGAGGGGGCCTGAATGTCTGAGAACAAGTGGGAAGCTGGCCCTGATCAGGGTGAGGGTGTAGGCCTACCGTGCTCTCTGCGCTCCTTCTGGCTATTTCCCTCCTTGCGGTGTAATAGCCCACATTCCTGAGCTCACCGTGTCTTTTCGCCCGTATGGCTGGCGACTTGGGTCCCTTTTTACTCTTGGCCTGGTGCGGCTTCACCGGTCCCTTCTGCTGTGGAGGAACCTCCGGGCTTCTTAGGCCAAAGGACATGCAGTCCCCTGCGGACTGGTTATTTGCTGTAGGACTTGGAATCCTAACAGCCTCGGACACCAAAGTCCGGTAGATTAGCTTCTCTATCTGCCAGGACAGGCTCACTTCACCTCTTGCCCCTGGCTCGTGGCTCTCCTACTGCCACATGGCCTCTTAGGCTGCAACACAACTGTCTGTCCCTGCTCTGGGACACCTCTCAATCCAGAGACCAGTTGTCCAGTTCTCCTCTAACCTTGCCCCCAGTTCCAGCTTTTATAGGGGCAGCATGCTCCCCCTACTGGCCTGGGACAGGAGGTGCTGCATGCTAATGGTCCCTGACCAGAGAACCTCCCCCTTGCTCTCAGACACAGCTTTATTATACATTTGTGGCATCCAGGCCAGGGTGACACACATAAGTATGGGCACCTCACCAAAAAAGTGACATTAATATTTAGTAGATCCTCCTTTTGCAAAAATAACAGCCTCTATTCACTTCCTGTAGCTTTTAATGAGTTCCTGGATCCTGGATGAAGGTATTTTTGACCATTCCTCTTTACAAAAAAATTCCAGTTCAGTTAAGTTTGATGGTCGCCGAGCATGGACAGCCCTCTTCAATTGATCCCACAGATGTTCAATGATATTCAGGTCTGGGGACTGGGATGGCCATTCCAGAAAATTGTAATTATTCCTCTGCATGAATGCCTGAGTAGATTTGGAGCTGTGTTTTGGATCATTGTCTTGCTGAAAGATCCATCCCCTGCGTAACTTCAACTTTATCACTGATTCTTGAACATTATTGTCAAGAATCTGCTGATACTGAGTGGAATCCATGCATCCCTCAACTTTAACAAGATTCCCGGTGCTGGCATTGGCCACACAGCCCCAAAGCATGATGGAACCTCCACCAAATTTTTCTGTGGGTAGCAAGTGTTTTTCTTGGAATGCTGTGTTTTTTTGCCGCCATGCATAAAGCCTTTTTGTATGACCAAACAACTCAATCTTGGTTTCATCAGTCCACAAAGAAATTGGCTTCTCTAAATGTGCTTTTGCATACCTCAGCCGACTCTGTTTGTGGCGTGCTTGCAGAAACGGCTTCTTTCGCATCACTCTCCCATACAGCTTCTTCTTGTGCAAAGTGCGTTGTATAGTTGACCGATGCACAGTGACACCATCTGCAGCAAGTTGATGCTGCAGCTCTCTGGAGGTGGTCTGAGGATTGTCCTTGACTGATCTCGCCATTCTTCTTCTCTGCCTTTCTGATATTTTTCTTGGCCTGCCACTTCTGGCCTTAACAAGAACTGTCCCTGTGTTCTTCCATTTCCTTACTATGTTCCTCACAGTGGAAACTGACAGGTTAAATCTCTGAGACAGCTTTTTGTATCCTTCCCCTGAACAACTATGTTCAATAATCTTTGTTTTCAGATCATTTGACAGTTGTTTTGAGGAGCCCATGATGCCACTCTTCAGTGGAGATTCAAACAGGAGAACAACTTGCAAGCGGCCACTTTAAGTAGCTTTTCTCATGATTGCATACACCTGGCTATGAAGTTCAAAACTCAATGAGGTTACAAAACCAAAAAAAGTGCTTTAGTAAGTCAGTAAAAAGTAGGTAGGAGTATTTAAAACACGAAAATGATAAGGGTGCCCATACTTATGCACCTGTCAAATTTTGTTTGAATGCAGATTGCACATTTTCTGTTAGTACAATAAACCTCATTTCAAGGCAGAAACATTACTGTGTCCAACAGTTATTACATATATCAAACTGAAATAGCTGTTGCAAAAACACCAATTTTTATAAAACATTAAGCTTAAGATTAATAGGGGTGCCCAAACGTTTTCATATAACTGTAAATGAGCTGTTAATGTATCATTTTATTCAACTTTCTAAGACCTGCATGCCATATAGACAGCTTAAAAGGGTGGACCATTAATATATGATATTATGTAATATAACATGATTTTATATAATGTAATTGTCACGGGTTTACTGTGACAGAGAGGAGCCAGAAGATGGAGCTGTCTGATTTCTACTACTCCTGCTTAGATGACAAGCACTTCACCTTCATATTAAACAGTGTAAGTTTCTTCTAGCAGTGCAGGGGTTAATCTGTTTAGTTGAGAATTCCTGGAAGTTTACCTGCCTTTGCTCTCAGCTGTTCTGTGTTGGTCACTCCCCTCTCCTATATATATTCACCTCTGGCAAGTTGTCATTACCAGAGTTAACTTCATTGCTGCATGGTTTCAGGAGTTGGTGGAGTATTGCTGTTTGATGAGGCATTTGTCAAATTTATCTAAAGACTGTTGCATGGTTTTGGTTGTGTGCTAATCCTCTCCTTCTCATATTTTGATTTTTTCCCTTATTTCACTCTGTGGTGTTCCCCTGTGAGATCATATTTCCGTGGTGAGATCATATTTGTATGATTGGTATTTTCCTATATCCCTGTATGCATTGCTTTGTTAGTTTGGTTGGTATATTGCCATACACTACTACTCTCCTCTTCCCTGGGTGGGAGGAGGGAACAGACTGAGGGTGGATTCAGGAACTCAGCAAGGCATGTTGCCCCGGCGTCTTCACTATTAGAAGTAATCCGGGGAACAGGGATAGCTAGGGCGCCCCTTGAATTAAGGACAGTGATAATATCAATTATAATATCTATTTATAATAAATGGTATTGGGAACTACTCAGGGAAAGAGGGCACTGCTTCTACAGTGACGTAGTTTGGCCCCAGATTCATTTTTACATTTTCTATGCTATGACCATATTAGTATCAGCTTTTATGTGGTTATCCCCTGTATTTATGTATTATTCAGTGAGCTTTTTTACTGGAAGTGTTTATGAAATTATTATTAAACTTGATTTTGTAAATGTTTTATCCCTTATGTTTTGATCTTTGGATGTTGTGATTCTCCCTGGACCTAGTGTGTTGGTATTGGTTTGGGTTGAAATGTTGTTTTAGGATAATAAGAAGAGACTTTCTATATGGTGATGCTTGATGTTGTGTTAGAGTAACATGCATCCAGAGAGTTCACTCAGTGATCTAAACAGAAAAAGTTTTATTACATAGAGCTAATTTGCTGAATGTAATTTAACTGTTAATAAATACTTGAGACTTTGCTGGGACTTCCACTGGGAAACAAGCAGACAGATCTTCTTCATTCACAGTCTGAGTATAGAGTTGTTCACGTGCTCTCTGCAGAGACCAACCCACATACTGTGCTGCAAAAATAAATAAATAAAAAGATCTTTTTTTTTATAGTTGATTAGTTAAAATAAATCAACATACCTTCATTTATTTCAAAAGATTAAAGATTTCAGATATGTTCTTTATTTGTGGCTCTGGAAGTTGGCCAAAGGGTATAAAATCATTTTATATATATACATTGGGGAAAAAAAGTATTTAGTCAGCCAGACAAATTGAGAAAACAAATCCTGAAAATCACATTGACTAATTTGGAAAGAATTTGTTTTCAGATTTTGGTGGAAAATAAGTATTTGGTCAATTGCAAAAGTTCATCTCAACACTTTGCTATATATCCTTTGTTGGCAATGACAGAGGTCAAATGTTTTCTGTAAGTCTTCACAAGGTTGGCACACGCTGTTGCTGGTATGTTGGCCCATTCCTCCAAGTAGATCTCCTCTAGAGCAGTGATGTTTTAAGGCTGTCTCTGGGCAACCCGGACTTTCAACTCCCTCCAGAGGTTTTCTATAGGGTTTACATCTGGAGACTGGCTAGGCCACCCCAGGACCTTGAAATGCTTCTTACAAAGCCAATCCTTCAATGCCCTGGTGGTGTGCTTGTGATCATTGTCATGCTGAAAGACCTAGCCACGTTTCATATTCAATGCCCTTGCTGATGGAAGGAGGTTTGCACTCAAAATCTCGCAATACATGGCCCCATTCACTTTTTCATGTACGCGGATCAGTCGTTCTGGTCTCTTGGCAGACAAACAGCCCCAAAGCATGATGTTGCCACCCCCATGCTTCACTGTAGGTTTGGTTTTCTTTGGATGCAGCTCAGCATTCTTTCTCCTCCAATCACGACGAGTTGTGCTTCTACCAAACAGTTCTACTTTGATTTCATCTGACCATATGACATTCTCCCAATACTCTTCTGGATCATCCAAACGCTCTCTAGCAAGCTTCAGACAGGCCTGGATATGTAATCGAATTTGAGGTTGCGGACAGGTGTCTTTTATACTGATAACAAGTTCAATCAAGTGTCAGTACTACAGGTAATGAGTGAAGGACAGATGAGCCTCTTAAAGAAGAAGTTACAGGTCTGTGAGAGACAGAAATGTTGCTTGTTTGTAATCGACCAAATAATTATTTTACACCAAAATTTGAAAAAAATTTCTTTCCAAATCAGACAATGTGATTTTCTCATTTTGTCTCTCATAGTTGAGGTCTACCTATGATGTCAATTTCAGGCCTCTCTCATCTTTTTAAGTAGGAGGACTTGCACATTTGGTGGCTGACTAAATACTTTTTTTCCCCACTGTATACAGTATATACATGTAGTAATTGGTAGAAAAAAAAGATTCAGTGGAGTGGAAGGTTTGCTCTGCATAAGAAACATTAGCTTTTTACTATTTTTACTTTTCTATTGGAATCCTATGCCATCTATATTTTCCGAAATCTTAGATTTGCTCATTATTATAAGTCAGATAACAATAATTAAAGCACCACTCCAGTATTTTTTTTATTGCACCGCTGGAGTGATGCTTTAAATGTACGTACCCTGCCTCCTGTCTGATACTCACCTGCCAACACCTTCATCATTCTCCAGGGTCGCTAAGGTACGTCTCCAGTGAAAAGTGACCTGTCAGCTGCTCCAGTGTTTCATAGAGCTATTGATATTTATCAATAACATATTAAAAATTGAAAAACAATGTATTATTGAGTCTTTGGCTATTGAACCCTTATAAACAGAATTTAGAGTAGTGTTCAAAGTAATAGCAGTCCAATGTGACTAACCAGATTAATCAGTGCTTTTGGTGTAAATTATATTACCACATGTCAAATAATTTACCTGTTGGTGCAGTAGATTCTAGGAGAACTAACAGACTCAGCATTCATGATCTTCATGTTTTTGAGTCTGTGTATTTGAATAATTATTTGTAGGGGGTGTGTTCAAAATAATAGCAGTGTGGAGTTCAATTAGTGAGGTCAATCATTCTGTGAAGAAACAGGTGGGAATCAGGTAGCCAGCACATGTTGTACATGCATTTATCCTTGAAAGCCTGAGAAATATGGGTAGTTTGAGACATTGTTCAGAAGAACAGCGTAGTTTGATTAAAAAGTTGTTGGAGAGGGTAAGGCTATGTGCCCACGATAGAGAAATGCTCTGGATTTTTCCTGAGCGTTTCTGCATCTCCCTGGCAGAAAAAAAACGCATGCGGATTGTACATGCATTTTCCTTCCAGGGACAAGCAGATGTGAAGCGTTCTTCACATGCATTTCCGCAAGCGGGTTGACAAGCGCTTTCCAAGCGATTTTAGCATCACTTGAAAAGTGCTTGTCAACTTGGTCACACTATATAAATCCATGGAACCGGAATGGATTTATATACTGTGACCGAAAGAATGTTTAAAAATAAAAAATAAATCTATACTTACCTTCTGATGGCCCTTGCAGTCTTGCTTCGCTCAGTCCTGGCTGCTGGCAGATCACGGTACACTGAATGACCTGCCATCACATGACTCTGACGTCAGCGCAGGTCCTCCAGTCCATCGCGATCTGCCGGCAAAGGAGGACGAGTGCAGCGGGGGCCATCAGAAGGTAAATATAACATTTATTTTTTATTTTATTCTTTTATTTTTTACAGTTTCTATGGTACCCGGGTCCAGCGGAGAGTCTCCTCTCCTCTAGACCTGGGTACCATCCGCACATTGAACACATGTATTCCACATGTGCTTATCTAGTGAAGCGGAATACATGCGTTCTAATGCAAGTCAATGGGGGAGAAAATGCAGCGCTTCCGCAAAATAATTGGTAGTGCTGCGTTTTTTTCCGCAATGAAAATCCGCAGCGGAAATTTCTGCAGCATGTGCATAGCACATGCGGATTATCATTGGGGAACATGGCAGGCCTTCTACCATGTGTTTTTTAAACGTTTCTGCAGCGTTTTTGCCGCTACGGAAACGCTTAAAAACGCATCGTGCGCACACAGCCTAAATCTTATAAAGAAGTGCAGACATTGATGAGCTGTTCAGCTAAAATGATCTCCAATGCTTTAGAAATGAAAGCAAAACCAGAGAGACCTGGAAGAAAACAGAAGACTACCATTCGAATGGATCGAAGAATTGCCAGAATGGCCAAGGCTCAGCCAATGATCAGCTCTAAGATGATCAAAGACAGTCTCAAGTTACCTGTGAATACTTTGACAGTTAGAAGACGTCTGTGTGAAGCAGGAAATCTCTTAGCAAGAAGTCCCCTCAAAGTCGCACTCTTAAAAAAATAAAACATGTACTGAAGCAGATACAATTTGCCAATGAACACATCAACTGGCCTAAAGAGAAATAGAAAAACATTTTGTGGACTGATGAAAGTAAAATTGTTCTTTTTGGGTCCAAGGGCCGCAGACAGTTCATCAGACGACCCCAAACTCTACATTCAAGCCACAGTACACTCTGAAGACAGCGAAGCATGGTGGTGCAAGCATCATGATATGGGCATGTTTCTCTTACTATGGTGCTGGATCTATTTACCGCACTCCAGGGATAATGGACCAGTTTGCATATATTGAAATACTTGAAGAGGTCATGTTGCCTTATGCTGAAGGGAGTATGCCTTTGAAATGGGTGTTTCAACAAGATAATGACCCTAAACACACCAGTAAACAAGCAAAATCTTGGTTCCAGTCCAACAAAATTGAGGTTATGGAGTGGCCAGCCCAATCCCCGGACCTTAATCCGATAGAACACTTGTAGGGTGACATCAAAAATGCTGTTTCTGAGGCAAAGCCAACAAATGCCAAAAAAATAGTTGGCTGTAGTCAAAGAAACCTGGGCTGGAATAACAGTTTGCAGGTGCCAGAAGTTGGTTGACTCTATGCAACGTAGATGTGAGGCAGTTCTAAAAAACCATGGGTATACAACTAAATATTACGTCAATGATTCACAGGAATGCAAAATCCTCAAAAAAAAAGAGTACATATTGTGAGTTTGTAAAGACAAATGCAGACTATTTTTGCTATTTTTTAGAACAGCCCAGTGTTCATTTTTTTTATTTTTCTGTAAAGTATTAAAAATTATTTTCATTTTTCTGCATGTTTTGAATTATAAAACAGTGTGCAAAGTTCCCAATGCATGGAAATAAAAACTAGTATAAATATTTTGTGCTTAAAGGGAACCTGTCAGCAGGATTTTGCTAAGTAAACTACAGGCAGTGTCATGTTTAGGCTGCTGCACTGATTAATATGATACTTGAGGTGAAGAAATCCATCTTGTGGTTCTTGTGTAATCAGTGCTTGCAGTTTTGAGTTAATGATATGTCTTTGCTCCGGGGCGGGACTCTAGGCATGGTCTTATCTTAGTGCTCTAGGCCAGATCACCAAGATAAGACCTGCCCACAGGCCGCCCCGAAGCATAAGTATGTTCTTCATCATAGAGATAGCCAGACAGAGAGAGAGGGGCGGCATGTGGGCAGGTTTTATCTTGCTGATCTTTTTCCCAATGGGAACAGTGTAGGTAAAGCACTGCAGAATATGTTGGTGTTAGCTAAGCAAAGCATAATAAGTAATACTTTTATATGATATTTTTATTTATTTTGGTTTAGAAATGCTGACTTATTTTACATATTTATTTGTATTCACTCCATTACACTTGTTTTTCCTTATAGAAGCAGATTAATTGACCACCAAGGTCATCTATCCAATAAATATTTTACAGGAACTCTGTTCAACGTCTATGGCAGCAATTCATATCAGAAAAAATGACGTATAAGAACAATATTATGCAAACAAATCACACTCTTTTATTTATAGATGCAAAAAATATTTCATAAAAAGACATATACAGTACAGACCAAAAGTTTGGACACACCTTCTCATTTAAAGATTTTTCTGTATTTTCTTGACTATGAAAATTGTACATTAACAATGAAGGCATCAAAACTATGAATTAACACATGTGGAATTATATACTTAACAAAAAAGTGTGAAACAACTGAAAATATGTCTTATATTTTAGGTTCTTCAAAGTAGCCACCTTTTGCTTTGATGACTGCTTTGCACACTCTTGGCATTCTCTTGATGAGCTTCAAGAGGTAGTCACCGGAAATGGTCTTCAAACAATCTTGAAGGAGTTCCCAGAGAGGCTTAGCACTTGTTGGCAATTTTGCCTTCACTCTGCGGTCCAGCTCACCCCAAACCATCTCGATTGGGTTCAGGTCTGCTGACTGTGGAGGCCAGGTCATCTGGCGTAGCACCCCATCACTCTCCTTCTTTGTCAAATAGCCCTTACACACCCTGGAGGTGTGTTTGGGGTCATTGTCCTGTTGAAAAATAAATGATGGTCCAACTAAACGCAAACCGGATGGAATAGCATGCTGCTGCAAGATGCTGTGGTAGCCATGCTGGTTCAGTATGCCTTCAATTTTGAATAAATCCCCAACAGTGTCACCAGCAAAGCACCCCCACACCATCATACCTCCTCCTCCATGCTTCACGGTGGAAACCAGGCATGTAGAGTCCATCCATTCACCTTTTCTGCGACGCACAAAGACACGGTGGTTGGAACCAAAGATGTCAAAATTGGACTCATGAGACCAAAGCACAGATTTCCACTGGTCTAATGTCCATTCCTTGTGTTCTTTATCCCAAAAAAGTCACTTCTGCTTGTTGCCTGTCCTTAGCAGTGGTTTCCTAGCAGCTATTTTACAATGAAGGCCTGCTGCACAAAGTCTCCTCTTAACAGTTGTTGAAGAGATGTGTCTGCTGCTAGAACTGTGTGTGGCATTGACATGGTCTCTAATCTGGGCTGCTGTTAACCTGCGATTTCTGAGGCTGGTGACTCGGATAAACTTATCCTCAGAAGCAGAGGTGACTCTTGGTCTTCGTTTTCTGGGGCGGTCCTCATGTGAGTAAGTTTCTTTGTAGCGCTGGATGGTTTTTGCAACTGCACTTGGGGACACTTTCAAAGTTTTCCCAATTTTTCTGACTGACTGACCTTCATTTCTTAAAGTAACGATGGCAACTCATTTTTCTTTACTTAGCTGCTTTTTTCTTGCCATAATACAAATTCTAACAGTCTATTCAGTAGGACTATCAGCTGTGTATCCACCAGACTTCTGCACAACACAACTGATGGTCCCAAACCCATTTATAAGGCAAGAAATCACACTTATTAAACCAGACAGGGCACACCTGTGAAGTGAAAACAATTTCCGATGACTACCTCTTGAAGCTCATCAAGAAAATGCCAAGAGTGTGCAAAGCAGTCATCAAAGCAAGAGGTGGCTACTTTGAAGAACCTAGAATATAAGACATATTTTCAGTTGTTTCACAATTTTTTGTTAAGTATATAATTCCACTTGTGTTAATTCATAGTTTTGATCCCTTCAGTGTTAATGTACAATTTTCATAGTTATGAAAATACAGAAAAATCTTTAAATGAGAAGGTGTGTCCAAACTTTTGGTCTGTACTGTACGTTAAAAAGTGGCATAAGTATATTGATAATAAGCTACAATAGAAATACCAAAAGACTGGCCAATCACATAATAGAACAAATCCATATATGGAGCAGACAAAGGTATGGGTATATCAAACCCATATCCTAGTCTAGCTGTTAACATAAAGAACAGCAAAGTTCCATGGAATGCTAAATTGCACAGTGCATAATTAGTGAACAAACAATTTCATTTAGCACTCAGAAATTTATACAAATACAATAATACTCACATAAGTATCTATTAGTGTTGCTAGTCCAGGTATCATCAACCATCATCATTTATTTTGGTTTAGAAATGCTGACTTATTTTACATATTTATTTGTATTCACTCCATTACACTTGTTTTTCCTTATAGAGTAGTGTGCCAAGAGCTTCTGTTTGATAATATATTATCTCAGGTATGAAGTTTGCTGGTGATGCAAAAATCTTCTCACTGAATGTTGTTTGCCATGTAATACTAACAGAAAAATGTGACGTCCTAGTATATGCTATGATGTGCACAGTTATACATGAAAGTGGCAACATTGTGGCCAATCGAGCATCTATGGTTTACTCTTCTTGAAAGCCAATCACACAGAGCTTGCTGGATGGTGCATGTGTTTCACGGTCACGGACTGTATACCTGAATGCTGTTCACATATAATATTCCTAATTACACCTATTATAAGTAATAACTCCTTGCAAGTCTGAAAAGGAGACCACTAATTTGCTAACATAGGAAGGAATATTTGTATTTAGCATTTTACCTCTTTATTTTCAAAAGTGTCTTGACTTTTTATCATTTAACTGTTATTCTTATTTCAGCAGCAGGTACAGAATAATAAGTGATGCACTTATTGAACTAAGTGAATGCAAGTTGAACTATTACTGAAATCCAGGCCGGCCACCAACTGAATCTAGATATAATCAAGTGTCTGTTACCAAGCCCATTGTGTAAGATTCAGATAAACAACTTTTTAGAATAGAATATACAACCCAATTCCAAAAAGTCGAGACACTGAGTAAAATGTAAAGAAAACGTGAATGCAAAGATTTGGAAATTTCTTCTAGCCATATTTTAATCACAACAGAACATAGAACACAGATCAGAAGTTGAAAGGTAGACATTTTCCCATTTGATTTGATAAAAAAAAACTCACTTAGAAATTGATGGCAGCAGCATATCTCAAAAAAATGTTGGGACAGGGTTAACAAAAGGCTAAAAATGAAATGAAAAACAGCTGAAGGGTCAAATTTTATGCCACATAACTGTGTATGAAGTTAGAGAGGCAGAGTCTCTCAGAAGCAAAGAGGATCTGAGATTCAACAATCTGTGAACAACTGCATCTGGAAAATGTGGAGCAATTTAAAAAAAATGTTCCTCAATGTAAAATTAAAAAGACTTTGAATGATCTATCGTCTACACTGCACAATCATCGAAAGATTTTAAGATTCTGGAGAAATCGAATGGGCAAGGCCAACAGTTAGTATTGGGTGCTCGTTATCTACAGACCCTTAGGCAGCATGGCATAAAAATAGGCAAGATTCGGTCGTGCAAATCTCTGTATGGGCTCAGAAATACTTCCAAAAATTATTGTCTATGAACACAATTCACATATTGGAAGCAGCAATCTTATAAGTCACTATTAACCCTTTAATTAGTCTTACAATATGACTTAGGAGAAAAGTCAAACCAGAATCCCAATCTGCAGACACGGTGTATTGGGTTATTGCCCCTCATCAGTGCAAGTAAGGGAACTGATTTGGCTGCATGAGAGGCTCTGGATTGAGGTCTAAGGGGTAATGTTTCTCCTCTTGGAGAGTGATATATCAGCTCTGGCATGCCAGTGTAAGGAGGCTTATTTGCCGTGCAATGCTCCTCTGGGAAATTAAATTGCCTCTTCAGAGAGGATGAAGACTAGAACTCTATAGCGCTACCTGTTATGAAAACCTTGGATGCCATGTCCTGTGGGATCAAAAGGGACCATCCAGGTTGGTATCATTACACAGGTCTGAAGCATGCATCTCTGATGGTATGTGGTAGTCTTAGTGCCTATGGCATGGGGAGTTTATACGTCTTGAAAGGCGCAATCAGTACTCCCATCCAGACGTCCAATTCAGCAAACCTTGCATATTTCAGCAAGAGAATGCTAATCCACATACTGCATCCATCACAACCACATGGCGACGGTGATGAGCCGGCCATCTGCACCCCTGACCTTCCACCTATAGAAAAATTTTGGCCCATTATGAAAGGAAAAATTCTGCAAAGAGTACCCAGTACTGTAAAGCAGCTAAAATCCTACATCAGACAAGAATGAGACAACATTCCTTTCTCCAAAACTTCAGAAATTGGAGTCCTCACTTCCCAGACATTTACAGATTGTTGTAAATAGAAGAGGGGATGCTACATATTGAGTAGACATGGAATGGATGCAACTTTTTTTGTGTTGCTGCCATGAATTTTAAAATGAGTTTATTTTTTAAATTGATATGGAATACAGATCAGAAAGTGAAAGTTACTTATTTTTCCATATTCAATTGTGAATAAAATATGGCTATAAGAGATTTCCAAATCATTGCATTTTGGTTTTCTTCAGATTGTACTCAACTTCACAACTTTGATTTGGAATTGGGGTTGTAGATGCTTTTAGATAAATGCTGCATCACAGTTATATTGTAAAGTTTAGCCATTGTTTAACAGAGTTTGACTTCTAATAGTGACATGCTAGATGTTTTGATCAGTGCAGGTTCCATATTTGAAGAGTCAGATGTGATCAGAGACTTGAAATGTTGTGCAAAAGTTATGTTGCTTAATAAATAGTAAAAAACAACAGGTTTCATAATGATTTTCCCATAATATATCCATAATTCTAGTGCTTCTTACAACAAAAGCTCAATATACCACTCACTCTCCAATGGCAGCTTTACAAATTGTATTACATCTTTATTTGTGGGGAATGTTTAGAGGACCCCTACAGCTAGATCTCTAGGGCCTGATCTCACAACACCAGAAATTGAAAGGTGACCACGCATGGCGGTGATCTCTATTTATTTATGTATTTCATTTCACTCAGTTATATAGCGGTATTAATTCTACAGCGCTCTACAGACATCGACATCATTGCCCCTCTGGGGATTCCAATCTAAATTCCACATCAGTATGTATCTGGAGTGAGGGAGGAAACCGGAGTGCCCTTGCTAATGTTGTCCTTTGAGGGATTAGAACCCAAGACCCCAGTGCAAGTCTACTGTGATAACCACTGAGCCACTGTGCTTTCCTACTTGTAAAAGAGATCTGAAATTTGCAAAAAACACATTTACAGACGAGCATAAATGTAAATGTCTGGGAAAGCCCTTTAATATATCCATCATCATATTTTTACGTATTAAAGCATAACCATCATATTAATTTTTATTTCATAAATCAATAATACACATGAAAATTAGCAACTTTCTAATATATCTTATCAGTAGTGTTGAGCGATACCTTCCGATATCGGGAAATATCGGATCGGATTGGATCGGACCGATACCGAAAAAGTATCGGATATCGCCGATTCCGATACCGGAAACCAATGCAAGTCAATGGGACATAAATATCGGAATTAAAATAAACCCTTTCTTTCCTTGTAGGTTATTTCTACATGAAGGAAAACAACTAAGAATAATGTAGAATGTATTGGGGGAGGTGGGGGAGACAATAAAGGCATAGAGGTTTAGCCCAGTCAAATGGAATAGCAGGAATTACTATTTTTTTATTATGTTCTGAGTTACGGAAATATTAACTATGTTAAGTATTTTTATATTTTGTCAGATATTTATGTTTCACTACTTCCATGCTCTTCACCTTCTTTTTTACTTCTCCCACACTTTCTCCTTCATCATCCTCAGCATCTTTTTCATCCACTTCTTCTTCACCTTCTTCTTCTTCACCTTCTTCGTATTATTCTTTTTTTTACATTCTTCATATTCTACTTCTTCATCTTCTTCATATTCTTCTTCTTCATCATATTCTTATTTGTGACAGGCATTCCTGTAGTTGTTATCTATAAAAGGTTGGACATTGCACCTTTCGTTCTGCCCGTCACAAAAGATTTACAACAGGATTTGTCCGTGTTCAGTTTGGCCTGCAGCAGCAGGTCTTTTCCAGGGGCACCACGAGGAGGAACGGACTCACCCCCATACACTGCTTAGTCATCTTCTGCTTATAATTTAGATATTATCTTTTGCTCTGATTTTTAGTCTTATGCTTAATGTTCTTCCGCTTTTTGTTCTGCAGCTTCTTGTATTTCTGCTTCTTGGTTTTCTGTCTCTTGTTCTTCTGTATCTTGGTGCTTGTCTTCTCTTCTTTGTCTTCTTGGTCAACTTCTTCAGGGTCATCTTCTTGGTCTTCTTCGGGGTGGTCTTCAGGGTCGTCGTCTTCGGGGGTCCTCGTCTTCGGGGTCCTCGTCTTCTTCGGGTTGGTCTTCTGGGTCCTCGTCTTCGGGGTCCTCGTCTTCTTCGGGGTGGTCTTCAGGGTCCTCGTCTTCAGGGTCAATGTCTTGGGGGTCCTCGTCTTCTTAGGGTTGGTCTTCAGGGTCCTCGTCTTCAGGGTCCTCGTCAGGGAGATCCAGAGTGATTACCAAGAACCATTTCAAAACGCTTGAACTTGGAAATGTAGAAGAAGGTACAAGAAAGCTGAGGAACTACCGAGGACCAGCTGACGGTACTGGAACCCGGATGGGTAGCAGAAGGTACAAGAGCCAATGGAACTACCGAGGACCAGCTGATGTTACTGGAACTCGGTTACTAAGCAGGAGGTACCTGTGCCAGAAAGCACTACCAAGGACCAGCAGACATTGGTGGAACTTGGATACCGAGAAGGAGGCACCTAATCCAAAGGCACTGCCGAGAACCAGCTGACGGTACTGGAACCCGGATGGGTAGCAGAAGGTACCCATGTAAAAAAAAGTTCAAGGCCGCGAGCCGGCCGCAGTTACCAAAACCCACAGTCCTACAGGGGGTGCTTGTCCTATTGGCACTATGGAACCAGCCTTCATTGCCAGATCCCGCAGCCCACATAGGAGTCACCTAAACTGCAGGCACCATAGAGTCGGCTAACCCGACCGCAACACGACAGGACAACGCATTGGAGGCAAAGTGACGTTGACACTACCCGGAAACAGCTGGCGTGCTGGAACCAGGCTGCGCAGGAGGGAGTACCCGTGCCAAAGACACTGCCGAGAACCAGCTGACGGTACTGGAACCCGGATGGGTAGCAGAAGATACAAGAGCAAATGGAACTACCGAGGACCAGCTGACGGTACTGGAACCCGGATGGGTAGCAGAAGGTACAAGAGCCAATGGAACTACCGAGGACCAGCTGATGTTACTGGAACTCGGTTACTAAGCAGGAGGTACCTGTGCCAGAAAGCACTACCAAGGACCAGCAGACGTTGGTGGAACTTGGATACCGAGAAGGAGGCACCTAATCCAAAGGCACTGCCGAGAACCAGCTGACGGTACTGGAACCCGGATGGGTAGCAGAAGGTACCCATGTAAAAAAAAGTTCAAGGCCGCGAGCCGGCCGCAGTTACCAAAACCCACAGTCCTACAGGGGGTGCTTTTCCTATTGGCACTATGGAACCAGCCTTCATTGCCAGATCCCGCAGCCCACATAGGAGTCACCTAAACTGCAGGCACCATAGAGTCGGCTAACCCGACCGCAACACGACAGGACAACGCATTGGAGGCAAAGTGACGTTGACACTACCCGGAAACAGCTGGCGTGCTGGAACCAGGCTGGGCAGGAGGGAGTACCCGTGCCAAAGACACTGCCGAGAACCAGCTGACGGTACTGGAACCCGGATGGGTAGCAGAAGATACAAGAGCAAATGGAACTACCGAGGACCAGCTGACGGTACTGGAACCCGGATGGGTAGCAGAAGGTACAAGAGCCAATGGAACTACCGAGGACCAGCTGATGTTACTGGAACTCGGTTACTAAGCAGGAGGTACCTGTGCCAGAAAGCACTACCAAGGACCAGCAGACGTTGGTGGAACTTGGATACCGAGAAGGAGGCACCTAATCCAAAGGCACTGCCGAGAACCAGCTGACGGTACTGGAACCCAGATGGGTAGCAGAAGGTACCCATGTAAAAAAAAGTTCAAGGCCGCGAGCCGGCCGCAGTTACCAAAACCCACAGTGCTACAGGGGGTGCTTGTCCTATTGGCACTATGGAACCAGCCTTCATTGCCAGATCCCGCAGCCCACATAGGAGTCACCTAAACTGCAGGCACCATAGAGTCGGCTAACCCGACCGCAACACGACAGGACAACGCATTGGAGGCAACGTGACGTTGACACTACCGGGAAACAGCTGGCGTGCTGGAACCAGGCTGGGCAGGAGGGAGTACCCATGCCAAAGACACTGCCGAGAACCAGCTGACGGTACTGGAACCCAGATGGGTAGCAGAAGATACAAGAGCAAATGGAACTACCGAGGACCAGCTGACGGTACTGGAACCCGGATGGGTAGCAGAAGGTACAAGAGCCAATGGAACTACCGAGGACCAGCTGATGTTACTGGAACTCGGTTACTAAGCAGGAGGTACCTGTGCCAGAAAGCACTACCAAGGACCAGCAGACATTGGTGGAACTTGGATACCGAGAAGGAGGCACCTAATCCAAAGGCACTGCCGAGAACCAGCTGACGGTACTGGAACCCGGATGGGTAGCAGAAGGTACCCATGTAAAAAAAAGTTCAAGGCCGCGAGCCGGCCGCAGTTACCAAAACCCGCAGTCCTACAGGGTGTGCTTGTCCTATTGGCACTATGGAACCAGCCTTCATTGCCAGATCCCGCAGCCCACATAGGAGTCACCTAAACTGCAGGCACCATAGAGTCGGCTAACCCGACTGCAACACGACAGGACAACGCATTGGAGGCAAAGTGACGTTGACACTACACGGAAACAGCTGGCGTGCTGGAACCAGGCTGGGCAGGAGGGAGTACCCGTGCCAAAGACACTGCCGAGAACCAGCTGACGGTACTGGAACCCGGATGGGTAGCAGAAGATACAAGAGCAAATGGAACTACCGAGGACCAGCTGACGGTACTGGAACCCGGATGGGTAGCAGAAGGTACAAGAGCCAATGGAACTACCGAGGACCAGCTGATGTTACTGGAACTCGGTTACTAAGCAGGAGGTACCTGTGCCAGAAAGCACTACCAAGGACCAGCAGACGTTGGTGGAACTTGGATACCGAGAAGGAGGCACCTAATCCAAAGGCACTGCCGAGAACCAGCTGACGGTACTGGAACCCGGATGGGTAGCAGAAGGTACCCATGTAAAAAAAAGTTCAAGGCCGCGAGCCGGCCGCAGTTACCAAAACCCACAGTCCTACAGGGGGTGCTTGTCCTATTGGCACTATGGAACCAGCCTTCATTGCCAGATCCCGCAGCCCACATAGGAGTCACCTAAACTGCAGGCACCATAGAGTAGGCTAACCCGACCGCAACACGACAGGACAACGCATTGGAGGCAAAGTGACGTTGACACTACCCAGAAACAGCTGGCGTGCTGGAACCAGGCTGGGCAGGAGGGAGTACCCGTGCCAAAGACACTGCCGAGAACCAGCTGACGGTACTGGAACCCGGATGGGTAGCAGAAGGTACAAGAGCCAATGGAACTACCGAGGACCAGCTGATGTTACTGGAACTCGGTTACTAAGCAGGAGGTACCTGTGCCAGAAAGCACTACCAAGGACCAGCAGACGTTGGTGGAACTTGGATACCGAGAAGGAGGCACCTAATCCAAAGGCACTGCCGAGAACCAGCTGACGGTACTGGATCCCGGATGGGTAGCAGAAGGTACCCATGTAAAAAAAAGTTCAAGGCCGCGAGCCGGCCGCAGTTACCAAAACCCACAGTCCTACAGGGGGTGCTTGTCCTATTGGCACTATGGAACCAGCCTTCATTGCCAGATCCCGCAGCCCACATAGGAGTCACCTAAACTGCAGGCACCCTAGAGTCGGCTAACCCAACCGCAACACGACAGGACAACGCATTGGAGGCAAAGTGACGTTGACACTACCCGGAAACAGCTGGCGTGCTGGATCCAGGCTGGGCAGGAGGGAGTACCCGTGCCAAAGACACTGCCGAGAACCAGCTGACGGTACTGGAACCCGGATGGGTAGCAGAAGATACAAGAGCAAATGGAACTACCGAGGACCAGCTGACGGTACTGGAACCCGGATGGGTAGCAGAAGGTACAAGAGCCAATGGAACTGCCGAGAACCAGCTGGCGGTGCTGGAGCCCAGGGTAAATACTAAAAACAGAGGAGCCAGAGGTGTATTTGGAGGAGGTTTTAAATCCGTAGTACAGTGGATGTGGACAAAGCAGGAGAATTTGCCGGACACACAGCTGGGGATCAGCTGACGTTACTGAACCCCAATAACACTGGAGCAAGCGTTGACTGTGCAGACGGCACTTCTGAGCAGCAACTAGCGGTATTGGAGCCCAGGGTAAATACTAAAAACGGAGGAGCCAGAGGTGTAATTGGAGCAAGTTTTAAATAAGTAGCACAGTGAATATGGACAGAGCAGGAGAAATTGCCGTCCGTACAGCAGGGGAACAGCTGACGTTACCGAACCCCAATAACACGGCAGCAAGTGTTGACTGTGCAGACAGCACTTCCGAGCGCCAACTGGCGGTGCTGGAGCCCAGGGATAAGAATAAAAATAGAGAGGAGCCAGAGGTGTAATTGGAGCAAGTTTTAAATAAGTAGCACAGTGAATATGGACAGAGCAGGAGAAATTGCCGTGAACACAGCAGGGGAACAGCTGACGTTACCGAACCCCAATAACACGGCAGCAAGTGTTGACTGTGCAGACAGCACTTCCGAGCGCCAACTGGCGGTGCTGGAGCCCAGGGATAAGAATAAAAATAGAGAGGAGCCAGAGGTGTAATTGGAGCAAGTTTTAAATAAGTAGCACAGTGAATATGGACAAAGCAGGAGAAATTGCCGTGAACACAGCAGGGGAACAGCTGACGTTACCGAACCCCAATAACACCGCAGCAAGTGTTGACTGTGCAGACGGCACTTCCGAGCGCCAACTGGCGGTGTTGGAGCCCAGGGATAAGAATGAAAACAGAGGAGCCAGAGGTGTAATTGGAGCAACTTTAAAATGTGTAGTACAGTGGATGTGGACAAAGCAGGAGAAATTGCCGTCCGCACAGCAGGGGAACAGCTGACCTTACTGAACCCCAATAACACGGCAGCAAGTGTTGACTGTGCAGATGGCACTTCCGTGCGCCAACTGGCGGTGTTGGAGCTCAGGGATAATACTGAAAACAGAGGAGCCAGAGGTGTAATTGGAGCAACTTTAAAATCTGTAGTAGTGAGAATGTGGACAGAGCAGGAGAAATTGCCGTCCGCACAGCAGGGGAACAGCTGACGTTACTGAACCCCAATAACATGGTAGCAAGTGTTGACTGTGCAGACGGCACTTCCGAGCGCCAACTGGCGGTGTTGGAGCTCAGGGATAATATTGAAAACAGAGGAGCCAGAGCTGTATTTGGAGGAGGTTTTAAATCAGTAGTACAGTGGATGTGGACAGAGCAGGAGAAATTGCCGTCCGCACAGCAGGGGAACAGCTGACGTTACTGAACCCCAATAACACGGCAGCAAGTGTTGACTGTGCAGACGGCACTTCCGAGCGCCAACTGGCAGTGTTGGAGCTCTGGGATAATACTGAAAACAGAGGAGCCAGAGGTGTAATTGGAGCAACTTTAAAATCTGTAGTAGTGAGAATGTGGACAGAGCAGAAGAAATTGCCGTCCGCACAGCAGGGGAACAGCTGACGTTACTGAACCCCAATAACATGGTAGCAAGTGTTGACTGTGCAGACGGCACTTCTGAGCGCCAACTGGCGGTGCTGGAGCCCAGGGATAAGAATGAAAACAGAGGAGCCAGAGGTGTAATTGGAGCAACTTTAAAATGTGTAGTACAGTGGATGTGGACAAAGCAGGAGAAATTGCCGTCCGTACAGCAGGGGAACAGCTGACGTTACCGAACCCCAATAACACGGCAGCAAGTGTTGACTGTGCAGACAGCACTTCCGAGCGCCAACTAGCGGTGCTGGAGCCCAGGGATAAGAATAAAAATAGAGAGGAGCCAGAGGTGTAATTGGAGCAAGTTTTAAATAAGTAGCACAGTGAATATGGACAGAGCAGGAGAAATTGCCGTGAACACAGCAGGGGAACAGCTGACGTTACCGAACCCCAATAACACCGCCGCAAGTGTTGACTGTGCAGACGGCACTTCCGAGCGCCAACTGGCGGTGTTGGAGCCCAGGGATAAGAATGAAAACAGAGGAGCCAGAGGTGTAATTGGAGCAACTTTAAAATGTGTAGTACAGTGGATGTGGACAAAGCAGGAGAAATTGCCGTCCGCACAGCAGGGGAACAGCTGACGTTACTGAACCCCAATAACACGGCAGCAAGTGTTGACTGTGCAGATGGCACTTCCGTGCGCCAACTGGCGGTGTTGGAGCTCAGGGATAATACTGAAAACAGAGGAGCCAGAGGTGTAATTGGAGCAACTTTAAAATCTGTAGTAGTGAGAATGTGGACAGAGCAGGAGAAATTGCCGTCCGCACAGCAGGGGAACAGCTGACGTTACTGAACCCCAATAACATGGTAGCAAGTGTTGACTGTGCAGACGGCACTTCCGAGCGCCAACTGGCGGTGTTGGAGCTCAGGGATAATACTGAAAACAGAGGAGCCAGAGGTGTATTTGGAGGAGGTTTTAAATCAGTAGTACAGTGGATGTGGACAGAGCAGGAGAAATTGCCGTCCGCACAGCAGGGGAACAGCTGACGTTACTGAACCCCAATAACACGGCAGCAAGTGTTGACTGTGCAGACGGCACTTCCGAGCGCCAACTGGCGGTGTTGGAGCTCAGGGATTACAGTTCAGGTGGTAGAAACATGAACAGAACAGGAGACCTGGATACTGTTGCCAACCAATTATTTATTCTGGAAGAGGACTGGCAAATTCATGAGAGATCCAGGCTTTGTTCATTTTGAGAAAAGTAAGCCGGTCAACGTTATCGGAGGATAGTCGCATGCGACGGTCTGTTAGTACACCACCTGCGGCACTAAAGACGCGTTCCGATAATACACTAGCAGCAGGGCAAGCTAGCACCTCCAGTGCATACTGACTAAGCTCTGGCCATGTATCCAGCTTACAGACCCAAAACTTGAAGGGAGAAGAGCCGTCTGGGAGTACACTAAGAGGGCAAGACATGTAGTCTGTCACCATCTGACGGAAACGTTGCCTCCTGCTGACTGGAGCCGTCTGTGATGGTGTAGACATTTGTGGCGGCGGGGACACAAAACTTTGCCACATTTCGGCCATACTGGTCTTGCCTTGTGCTGAGGCGCTGCTTCTGCTCCCTCTTTGTGCAGAGCTTCCTCCACTGCCTCGACGCACTGAGCTGCTTTGTAAAGCACTAGCAGCACTGCTCTCGGTTGGAATGGAGAACATGATGGAATGCACCAGTGCGTCTTGGTACTCCCGCATTTTACGCTCCCGGTTCAACGGTGTTATGAGGCTTTGTAAGTTGTCCCGGTAGCGAGGATCTAGGAGGGTGGACACCCAATAATCAGCCGTGTTGAGAATGTGGGCGATGCGGCGGTCGTTTCTCAGGCACTGTAGCATGAAATCAACCATGTGCTGCAGACTGCCAACTGGCCAAGAAACGCTGTCCCCTGCTTGAGGCGTGATCTCTGCCTGCTCTGCATCACCCCACCCTCGCTCTAGATACTGACTACTAGAGCATTGTGTACCTCCCTCCTCTGGACAGATGTCTTCCTCATCCATTGACTCCTCCTCATCCTCCTCACAAAGTGTCCCCTGCCTAGGCCTTTGTGAGGAACCACGTTGCGCAGACTGTAGAGAAGCAGATGGCATTTGTGACTCCTCATCCTCCACCTCTTCCAAAACCTCGTCCCTTAGTGCTTGCAGTGTTTTTTCAAGCAGGCAGATAAGGGGGATAGTCATGCTGACTAGTGCATCATCTGCACTCGCCATCCGCGTGGAATAATCGAAGGCACGCAAAACGTGGCAAATGTCCTTCATAGAGGCCCACTCAGTGGTGGTGAAGTGTGAACGGCGCGCACTGCGACTTGTTTGCGCCTGCTGCAGCTGGTACTCCATTACTGCTGCCTGCTGCTCACACAACCTCTCCAACATATGTAACGTTGAATTCCACCTGGTGGGTAGGTCACATATGATGCGATGTTCCGGAAGACATAATCGGCGCTGCAGAGCTGCAATGTGTGATCTTGCATTGCTGGAACGCCGCAAGTGAGCGCACTCTATGCGGACCTTGTGAAGTAGTGCATCAAGATCCGGATAGTCCCTCAAAAAACTCTGCACGACCAAGTTGAGCACATGTGCCAGACATGGGATGTGAGTGAGGTTGCCTAGGCCCAGAGCTGCCACCAGATTTCGGCCATTGTCACACACTACCATGCCTGGCTGGAGATTCGCTGGCACAAACCACACGTCACTCTGCTGCTTGATGGCATTCCAGAGCTCCTGCGCTGTGTGGCTTCGATTCCCCAAAGAAATTAATTTTAATACGGCCTGTTGACGTTTGGCCACGGCTGTGCTCATATCGGTCATCATAACAGGTAACCGTTCACGGGTCGATGTGGAGGTAGACCGTGACGGCTCCTGCAGCGCTGATTCAGAGGAACTGGAGTATGAGGAGGAGTCAATGTGTACAGACTGGATTCCTGCAATCCTTGGAGTTGGCAGAACACGTACAGCGCCACTCTCAAGATCTGTACCCGGCTCCACAACATTTACCCAATGGGCAGTGAGGGAAAGGTATCGTCCCTGTCCATGCTTACTGGTCCACGCATCAGTGGTCAGGTGGACCTTGCTACTGACGGCGTTTTGTAGCGCATGTTTAATTTTTCCCTCCACATGATGTTGCAGGGCAGGGACGGCTTGCCTGCTGAAATAAAAGCGGCTGGGCACGTTGTATTGTGGGACTGCCAATGCCATAAAGTTACGGAATGTGTCAGTCTCCACCAGCCTAAATGATAGCATTTCAAGGGCCAGTAGTTTAGCAATGCCAGCATTCAGAGCCTGTGCTCGGGGGTGGTTTGCCGAGTATGGGCGCCTTTTCTCCCATGCCTGTGCTAACGATGGCTGTAGACTGGCCTGGGAGTGTGAGGATGACAGGGAAAGTGGTGCTGTGGGTGGATTTACACTGTGTCTCTGTACAACAGTGCCAGAGATTCTTCCATGGCGATCCTGTGAGGAAGCCGAACCAGCTGTGTGTGAGCTGGAGGAAGAGGCTACAACACGAGCTGAAGAGGTGGTAGGTGGCGCTGTAGGTTGGCCTAGGTCTTCAGTGTGTTTGTGTAACTCCACCACGTGCTTGGTCCGCACATGTTTCCACATATTTGTGGTATTGAGGTTGCTGACACTTTTCCCTCTTTTCACCTTCTGATTACACAGCTTGAATTTGACAAAGCAAATGTCATCTGCAACTGTGTCAAAAAAGGACCAGGCACTGCAAGTCTTGGGAGCGCCCGCTTTGGATTTTGGAAGAGCCATGCTCCTAATGGGTGCCGAAGTGGAGGCTACAGGCAACCAAGTCTGCCCCCTCCCTCTCCCTCCTTTTTGTGCCGTTCGGGGAATCTCTTCCTCAGAGCTGCTCCCACCACCTTCCTGTCCCTCACGCCATGATGGGTCAAGGACCTCATCATCTACACCACCCTCTTCAAACAACTGCTTCTCCTGGGTAGTCTCGACAGCACAGTACGCACCAGAAAGTGGCACCTGAGTCTCATCATCAGATGCGTACTGAGGTGTGCTGCTGACCATAGGCACTGGCCCACCCGCCTCTTCAGATTCAGAGAGACAAAACGGTTGCGCATCACTGCATACTACCTCTTCTTCAAATTCTCGAATTCTGCTTGGCTGGCCCCCTCTTTCCAAGCCAAGAGATTCAGAGAACAGAAGTAGAGATGGCTCCTGTCCAGGGCTCTCTGACTGCCTGGGCAATTTGGCAGGTGGTGAAGAGACAGATGGGTGCTCTTCAGTGCTCAGGACCTGAGAGGATCTGGAACTAATTGAAGTCGATGCGTTAGCTGCCATCCATCCGACAACGGCTTCAATTTGGTCCTCGCGCAGCAGTGGGGTAAGGCTAGCTCCTACAAAGCTGCGCATAAAGGACTGTTCCCTGGTAAAACTGGGGGATGCTGAGTCACTGGTGCCCGCAGCAGGCACAGAATCCCCACGTCCTCTCCCTGCAGGCACAGAATCCTCACGTCCTCTCCCTGCAGAAACTCCACGCCCACGCCCACGCCCACGACCACATGCCTTACTCCCTGCCTTCTTCATCTTGGTAGACTGATAAAGATAGGCAGAAAAGTACTAAGGGCTTAGTGTGCTTATTCCTGAACAGCTGCTAACAGGTATAAGAAACACTAATTTTATAAAGTGTGGACTAGACTTTAATATGAGCTAATG
This sequence comes from Phyllobates terribilis, assembly GCF_046119375.1. NCBI lineage: Eukaryota > Metazoa > Chordata > Amphibia > Anura > Dendrobatidae > Phyllobates > Phyllobates terribilis. The sequence continues at coordinate 249,533,855 of NW_027362769.1, read as the reverse complement.
TGGCCTACACAACTGTAAAGTGGAGTGTTTGGTGAACTTTATTTAGGTTTTTTTTTGTCACAAAAAGACACTGGATGTGCCTAAAGATGTAATAACGATAGTATCACAAACTTTTTGTAGCTATTACAATGTAGGAAGGTAACCTACAATGCAATAGATGAGGCTGCAAAAAATAGGCTAATACTAATCTGGCTGGGGCTGCAGGGCCCAAGGCTGCAGAAAGGCTCCTCTATCTACTCCTATATAATGTGTTTGGAATCAATTTAGCTGAATACGGATGGAACCACCACACTAATAGGAGATATCAGGAAAAATGATGAATTGGCAATAAAGGACAATGTATGAGGCAGTGACACACACTGAGTGCACTACAACCAGACGGGGTTGAAGCACACACTACAGGGTGAGCTGCACTCACACACCAGACCTTGCAGACAGCGGTGAACAGTACAGATGCAGAGCACTGTGCACTAGCGCTGCAAGACCAAAAAAATTTCTCTATCTACTCCTATATAGTGTGTTTGGAACCAATTTAGCTGAATACGGATGGAACCACCACACTAATAGGAGATATCAGGAAAAATTATGAATTGGCAAAAAAGGACAATGTATGAGGCAGTGACACACACTGAGTGCACTACAACCAGACGGGGTTGAAGCACACACTACAGGGTGAGCTGCACTCACACACCAGACCTTGCAGACAGCGGTGAACAGTACAGATGCAGAGCACTGTGCACTAGCGCTGCAAGACGGAATAAAATTTCTCTATCTACTCCTATATAGTGTGTTTGGAACCAATTTAGCTGAATACAGATGGAACCACCACACTAATAGGAGATATCAGGAAAAATTATGAATTGGCAAAAAAGGACAATGTATGAGGCAGTGACACACACTGAGTGCACTACAACCAGACTTGGCTGAAGCACACACTACAGGGTGAGCTGCACTCACACACACAGACCTTGCAGACAGCGGTGAACAGCACAGGGAACTGTGCACTAGCACTGCAAGGCACAGTGATTTAGAAAGTAGCTTGGGTAAAGCAGTATAGAGCAAATAGGTAGCTAAAACTGTCCCTCAGAACAACAGCGTCCTATCCCTAACTGAATTCACAGCAGAGTGAGCTCAAAATGGCGGCGGTGGCTTTTATAGTGCATCATGACATCATTTCAGCAGCCAATCACAGCCATGCCATTAGTTAAGATGCCTACATGCCTAACAGGATGTGCCCACACTTCTTAGGATCCTCATTGGCTGAATAAAATGAAAATGTCTCATTGCATTATGGGAACTTCCGATTCCGGTATACGATATTGCAAAAGTATCGGAATTAAGTATCGGAATTCCGATACCGCGAATATCGGCCGATACCCGATATTTCAGTATCGGAATGCTCAACACTACTTATCAGTCATTATCAACATTCTCAATTCTGAAGTAAAATCTGCATTCAGTGTAGACAGACTTTCCCATTACTGAGATAGGAGATGGGCCTGCTACTGCTAAGATTCTGTCTAGATAGGTAGGGGTGGAGCTCTGCCTCTAGCTCCTCTCTCCTCCCATCTACATAGAATTGTATCCGTTGCAGCTGTCATCTCCTATATTAGTAATGGGAAAGTCTGTCTTCACTGAATGAAGATTTCACCGGTCGAAAGCACATCATTCATCTCACCCATCGGTGTGCCATCATGCGATCGTGGAGTGCTGAAGGGCTGTCATGATAGCTGGGAGTCTACTGATGACCCCCATACCTGTCATTATGATCCTCCTGTGAACGCCAGCCTGTGGCTGGTGTTCATAGGAGTTCGTGATTTCTGCTACACATAGCAGTGCTCCAGTGAGACAGTGAGGAAAAAAGACAGTGAGGAAAAAAGTCTTTAAAATTAGGAAAAAAATAAAAAACTATAAATTACCCTCCTTTTGCCCCAATTAAAACAATTTAAAAAGTACACTTATTTAGTGCCACTGCATTTGTAAAAGTCATATATCAAAATATAAAATAAATTAATCCGATCGGTAAACAGTGTTACGAGAAAAAAAATTAAAACGGCAGAATTAAGTTTTTTAGATCATCGCAACATTGCAATAAAATGCAATAAGAGGCAATCAAAACATCGAATCTACCCCAAAACACAATCGAAAACATCAGCTCAGGCTACAAAAAATAATTCATTACACAACCCCAGATCCAGAAAAATTAAAATGTTACAGGTCTCAGAAAATGGCTATCTAAGCAACATTTTTTTTCTTACTAATTTCTGACATTTTTTTCATCACCTAAATAAAAAAATAAACTGTATATGTGTAGTATCTGTGTACTCATAATTACCTGGAGAATCGAATTGCCATGTCAGTTTTAGAATATAGTGAACATGGTAAATAAAACTAAAAAATTGTGGAATTGCATTGTTTTTGCAATTTCAGCGCACTTGGAAATTTTTCCACTTTCTAGTGCATCACATGATAAAATAAATAGTGTCATTAAAAATACAATTTGTCCCGCAAAAGACAAGCTCTCATACGGCTTTGTGGATGAAAAAATAAAAAAGTTATGGCTCTTGGAATAAGGGGAGGAAAAAACGAAAGCGCAAAAATGGAAAATTGAAGGTCAAGAAGGGGTTAATGTAGGCAGCGCTAGAGTAAGATGTGCCAAACTCATGAAAAACTGTGTGCCTCCTAATGAATTTGCGTATCTTAAAACTGCCGGGTACTGGTGTTGAGCGAGTATGTTCTTCGGCAAGCATGCTCAAGTGCTCGCCGAGTATCTTCAGCTGTGCTCGGTGTTATGTTTTCATCACTCAGTGCTCATGATTTGCGACTGTTTGACAGCTTTAATACATGTGAGGAATGCCTAAGAAACAGGCATTCCTCACATGTATTAAAGCTGTCAAACAGTCGCAAATCATGCACATGGAGTGACTCAAACATAACATTCGAGCACGCTGAAGATATTACGGAAACACCCGAGCATGCTCGTAAATCTCGAGAAACGAGCATGCTCGCTCATCACTACCAGGCACCCCTGTCAGAAATGTTACTCCAGCTAGTAGTTGTCTTACATTTCCAGTATAATTTATACCACTTTTGTAGCATAAATTATGATGAATTTTTGGGGTGGATTTCGCTAAGACCATTCTTTGACCCAACACCTCCAACTTTTTTCAAAGTTGATGTAGCTGGCTGGCACTGGTGTAAAAACACCAAAAGTTGCAAAATATTTTAACAAATAGTTTGCACAAACATTTTGTGACGTTAAGGAGTTTTATTACAGAATTCTGACTAAAAGTCCTTTATGAAACGAGATCTATATATGTAGAACTTAACTTTGAAATAACTTTGTGTTCATGAATATACAGTAAGGGCATTTCTCTCCATTATTACTGCTAAGAATTTTAATGATGTCTGAAACATATTACAAGAATATTTTCCCATAGACATGTAATAAATTTCATATTGGTTTCGATGCAGATCCTACACCACAATTTATGTGAAATTCATGTGCATTCTACCTCCCACAATTGAAGTCTATGCAAATTCTCAGTTGAATAAAAAATTATTTTTATCTTAAACTTAACATGGCGTAAGTGCAGAAACCACATCTGATAGTCGCCCATGATTTAGCCCTAATGAACAGGATTAAAACTACATGCTGAGCATTGGCATGTCAAAGTGAAAATCTAAAGCAGAAATATGAGGATAAGGCTAGGATTTCTGACACAGTTTCCTTTGCAAATTTTTAAAATGGTAAAATCCAGTGTATGAATATGCTCTGCTTATAACTAGGGATTACCGGACCCATGGATGTTTGGGTTCGTCGGGTTTGACCGAACTTTAGTGTGAAGTTTGGTTCGAGTACCAGAACTCTACCCGAACTGGAACCGAACCCCATTGAAGTCAAGAGGTACCCAAACTTTGGTGCTGTAAAATGGTTGTAATAAGGGCTAGGGGGCTGCCAAAGGAAGCAGAGTACCCCACAGAGTCTCTCTCTCTGCATCTCTGCAACACAGTTCTTCCGGGAGAAGTTCGTGTTCGGAGTTCAACACTGGACATTAGGCGTCAGCATGATTCCGCAGCTCTGACAGTGACTCCCGGGAATCAGGGGCTGTGACTGGCGGTAAGATCGCTACCTCTGGTCACAGCGCTGCAGGATCATGCTGACAGGTGTCAGCGTGATCCCGCAGCTGTGACAGTGATATGCGGCAAAAAGCTTACGGAGGGTCATAGGCACCGGCTGATGGGGCTACTACCACCATCGACCGGTGCCTCCTGTCACTGTAAACAAGCGCCGCTGATGGGAGAAGTAATTTCTCATCAACACACTTGCATGGTGAAACTCAAAGTAAAAAAAAAAGTTAAAATAAATAATTTGACTAAAAATTATAACCACATTATACTCACCTAACACTTACATGCACCTTGACCCCAATGTTCTCGTACCCTGTAAAAAAACTAAAAAAAACACCATATACTTACCTTAAACCTAATCTTTGAAGCCATTGTCACCTGCAATAAAGGTAAAATAAAAAACCAACCTCATCCTCACCTGTCCATTGTAGACCATATAGCCAGGGTCCCACGTCAATGTCATTGATAGCTCAGTCACATCCAGAGATGAGACAGTGCTATCTGGCAGCCAGCAATACACTGACAGGAGCACAATTTACCAGTGACCTCTGGTAAAAACAGCTTACAGAAAAGGACAAAATTTCAAAAAAACATCACAGGATGTCTGCCTTGTCCTGCTTGTGCTTTGGTAATCTGACCTGGTGTTGGTAAGGCTGGGTTTTTTTTGTGATGTTTTTGGAATTTTTGTCATTTTCTGTGAGCTGTTTTTAATTTTAGCATAGGGACTTGCAAATATGGGGATCCTTGACGTGGGTTGCAAGCTTGTGTATTTTGACCAAAATATCGACCAATACCTCATGTAATATATTTATCTTATACATTATTTTTCATATATTTGCACATTTTCCATTTTTTTCAGGATGTGGCCAGGCCCTTCATTTTTGGGTGGGTGTATTTGGGCATCTGTCCTGTGTGGTACACCTATATAGTGCCAGGCAGCCCGCTCAATTTAAAATTATGGGCGTCATTAATAGGCTGTAAGCCTAACACAGTGCACCACAAAAAAAATAAAACACACCTATTTGTGTGACTGGCGTCCTATATAAGCTGGATTTGTGTGCAATGTTAATACTACACAGACACTCATGTATCTGCCAATTCATGGAATGGGTGGCTGTGACATCAGTATTTTGCACCTGTGTGGCCCCAGCCTTTATCATGGGGTCTGCCGCTTTCTGCTTGTGCTTTGGTAATCTGACCTGGTTTTGGTAAGGCTGATTTTTTCTGTGATTTTTTCTGAATTTTTTTCCTTTTCTGTGAGCCAAATCTGTTTCGTGCCACCACCTTGATCATTGTGTGTGTAACACTCGTCAGTTCTCCTACTACTTCTTCATTAAATAAGCACTCCTATTATTTTTTGTATTCCCAAAACTTGTGTAAATGTTAGTATAGTGAAGTGTGTGTTAATATAATCACCAGTCGCTATCTTCTGCGGTTTCCAAGTTTAACTCCAGTCCTTTTCTGAGTCAAATGATGACTCTTCCCACTTGTTGGATCACACTGTGCTGTATGTGTGAGCTGTAAGTTGCTTTTAGGGCTCGCCCACACTAGCATATAAATAGGACAAATAAAATCTGATAAAAAATAGCTCTGCACTTTGACCAATATTATTCAATAAGGCAGTACAGATCTGCATATTTTTACTTTGAATTCGCTGTATTCATCATGAGAAAAAAATTGCAGCATGCTGCAATTTCCCTCCGAAATCGGTACACTGTAAGAAATAAATTGCATGCCATATGGACCATTAGTATGACATCCGATTTTTATGGATGCATTATCCAAAGGGTAATTTTTCTCCTTGCGGAGAGTGAAATGTTAAGCATGTCAAGGTGGGGAGACAAGCAATTTACATATTTCCCAGAGGAGCATTGTGGCTTAATAGTCTCCTCACCTTGACATGCTTAACATGTCACTCTCCACAAGGAGAAACGTTACCCCTAGATACTGGTCTGACGCCTTTCAACCAGCCAAACCAGATCTCACACTCTGTACTGACGAGGGGCTGTTCCCCAAAACAGAGTGACTGCATATTGAGATTCTGATTCTGGCTTTTATCCTAAGTCATGTGTTAAGGCTCATTAAAGGGTTGATATTGACTTTTAGGACTGCTACTTCCTGTAGGTGGCACTAGAGTTCTAGTCCTCTTCCTCTCTGAAGAGACCATTTGCATATGGATACATTACAATTCTGTAGCAGAGGAAAGTGTAAATGGTCCTTTAAAAGATTAATAGCTGCTGAGCAAAAAAACGGATTGTGTACGGACAGCACATGGATGGCAAGTGAGAAAAAAATGTCCCACTCTCCTGGGTGAAACGCTAGTGTGAGCTGTAAGTGGCTTTTGCTATGTAAGACTATGGGGCCTCATTCTACTTCCAGCTCACACATAGTTATTCGCTGCAAATTGAATGTTTTATATCTCACTCCATACTGCAGAGCATAAAGGTAAGATGGGAGAAAGAAAACTGAAGCCTCACCACTCACCTGTTTCGCTTCCCTTGCTGCTCACTGTCGGGTCCTCCATAGTTCTTTCTTCTGCCCTTGTGCACCACGTCTCCAGCCTCTTCACTCTAGGTTGAGACTTCCGGGTTCAAACATGACTTAGACATCCCTGCATGTTGTGAGGTTGCAATCTTGTTGTAACATCGGGGCGCACATGTGGTCAGGGATTTCCAAGTCCAGGTCACCTCCAAAAGTCCTGGCATAGTGAGGAGGCCAGAAATGCGGCGTGCAACAGCATAAAAATGAGGCATCGCTGTACAGGTGAACGACAAGGTTAGAAATTTTTTTTTATTTTATTTTTAACCCTTTACTGGTCCTCTATTTTTCAGAAAAATGGCGGCCAGCTTGCCACCATATTGCTGAATTTGTGTACAGTGAATTACAATTTTTTTTCAAATTTGAGAATTCAATAAGTTTGCTCATTTCCAGTTTTTATTGTTATAAGTTCTGAATGCCACAAAAAAATGTATCCTTGGGGACACTAGGGTGGAGGGTTAAATGTAATAGGAACATAAATGGTGTTTGTTTTATCCATAGAGAATGGCCTCTATTTGTTAATTGGCATGCTGAGATCATTTTGAAATGGTTGATATAACATTGTGGTCCACTGCACAAGAAGCTCTGCTGTTTTCACAGTTTGATAATCAATGCATCACTGAACACAATTCTTTGAAATCCATGTTTTTGTTTGTCCCCGGCTTAAACAAACAGCTGCAATTACCGTTACATACAATTGAATGTTAATTTGAAAAAAAAAATCAAAAATACTGATACCAATTTGTAAACTACAAATTGCCCTTTTTTGTTCTAACACTGAAAAATAATACACTTATCTTAAAGTGCAGCAGTTGTATTTAGTGTGACTTCTGCGGTGCATGTTTATACAGATATTGCTGAATGATGATGAAGCATGAAATTCACAGAGTGCAGGATTATACTTGCTAATTTACTATGAACACACTGTAATACTTGGTATTAAATTAGTTTAAATGTCTTAGTAATTTAATTCTTCTATTGGGGACTGTTACCATTACAAAAGAAAACAGTTATTTTTTAAAGATTTTTTTTTATAACAAAGTAGATCTGTTTCATGTGACCCACATGCAATCATGCATACATGATTGTCATTTTCTATATGCATTTTTATGACTGTCACATAAACCCCTTCACCCCTTGGGTTTTTCCATTTTTGCATTTTCGTTTTTTGCTTCCCTTCTTCCCAGGGCCATAACTTTTATATTTTTTTCATCAATATGGCCGTGTGAGGGCTTTTTTTTTGCAGGACAAGTTGTACTTTTCAATTACACCATTTATTTTACCATATAGTGTACTGGAAAACAGGAAAAAAAATCCAAGTGCGGTGAAATTGCAATAAAAGTGCAGATTTTTTTTTTTACCTTGTTCAGTAAATGCTAAACTGAACTGCCATTATGATTCTTAAGGTTATTACGACTTCGTAGATACCAAACATGTATAGATTTTTTTTTAAGTGGTGAAAAAAAACCAAAGTTTTTAAAAAAGAAAATGTTGCCATTTTCAAGACCTATAGCATCTCCATTTTTTGGGATCTGAGATTGCGTCAGAGTTTATGTTTTGCACGCCGAGCTGATGTTTTTTATTGATAACATTTTGGGCTGGATATGATATGTTTCTCACCTGTTAATGCAATGTTACGGCGACCAAAAAAACTTAATTCTGGCATTTTGAGTTTTTTTCTCGATCTGCCGTTTACCGATCAGATTAATTATTTTTATATATTGATACATCGGGCAATTCTGAACCCGGCAATACCAAATATGTGTGTTTTTTATTTTTTTATTGTTTTATTTTGAATGGGGCAAAAGGGGGGTGATTTGAACTTTTATAATTTTTTTATTTTTTAAATATTTTTAAAAACTTTTTTACGTTTTACATTCTTCAATAGTATCGATAGGAGACTTGAAGCTGTGGTCTTTTGATTGCTTGTGCTACACATAGCAGGGCTTCAGCACAATGTCGGCCACTGTATGGCGCTCATAGCAGATTGGTTATAATAACCACAGGGGGCTCCTGCAGACCCATCGGCACCTCGCGATCATGTGACATGGGCACTGATGGCTGGAGCTAGTGACTTGCTTCCAATGCGGGCATGTTAATTGCCACTATCAGACATTGACAGCGGCATCTAACATGTTAACAGCCACAGGTGGATCGCGATTCCACCCTCGGCTTAGTGGCAAATGACAGCTGGTCAGATCAGCGGTCATGTGCCTAAAAACATGTGGGATCATCGCCGGAGCCTACATCAAAGAGGTGGAGGTGACCTATGATGTCTAGATATGTCATAGGTCGTAAAGGGGTTAAGGCTCCCATAAAAATATTTAGAGAAAATAACTTTGGTTCTATATCTATACATAAGAACCTGTATGATTTGGAGAGTTAGAACGTGGCTCATGTGATACAGTAAAATGATCGGAAAGGAAGTCATAATGCAAGAATGCAATAATCAGCAACAAAAATTTACAGCACAGTTATGTACATTACCAATAGACCAAACCATATTTTTTCCTGTGTATCCTTTATAGGTAATCTGTCAGCAGGTTTTTTTCTACCTCATCTGAGAGTAGCATAATGTAGGAAAAGAGAGCCTGATTCCAGTGATGCATCACTTAGCTTATTGGATGCAGCAGTTGTGACACAGTCAGAATGTATGTATATATTCTATTGATAGTGAGCTGCTTATCAGACGAGGGGGCGAGGTCAGACAGCTAGTCAGGGCAATGATAATGTTCTAGTGAAAAAAAGTTTGTTGTAAGTAAGCAACAGTACACAGTCTGATAAGTGACACAACACTGAATTCAGTGTTTTAACCCCAAACTCATGCTGTCCTCAGATTACATAAAAAGCAAAAACCTGCTGACAGATTCCCTGTAACAACTTAAGAATCTACAGCCTAACTGAATTTAAAAAGAGTCATCTCAATAATGACATTGATCGTTTATCACTAGAATAAAGACAATATGATTAGCAATTAACTTCAATGGATTGGCAATGTGGATTCAATAGAAGCTTAATCGCACAAAAAAAAGCTAAGAAATGTAATTCTCGGCAAAGTTTTCTTCTGCCAAAAGCACCACTGTTTCCTTGGCAATTTGCTTAGAAAATGAATATCATATATCAGAGGTGGTCCCAAATAAAGATGATTAAAGATTTAACCCAGGTCCAGCAGTCACATTGGTATCCCGTGGTCACTGGATCACAGCTATCAAACTATCTTTGACATCTCTCGCGCCTCTTCTGATTAGCAGGCCCGGTACAAAGTAATGCATGCATTGCCACAATGTAATGATGGTGCGGGTTCAATAAATCAGAAGAGAGTTTGCGTTTGCTGGCAGGTAGTAGGATATTCATAAGACTCTTGTCTGAAGGCCATGGACTTCCAAAGTGACTGTTGGACCAGGATCCTGCAAATGAACTCTAGTCATGAAGATTATATGTACCCTTAGATTGATTTATGGCAAAACATGTCATGCCTTAATTGTAGCTACCAATCTTCTTGTAACTACCAACAGAAGACAGATTAGTCTCGCTAATGCGCATAAATGTACTATTATAGAGTAAAGGATAATTACTCAATATAAGTGAGTACATCTTTATTGGTGGATACATTGGTACAGATAGAAATATACTGATACTAAGTGACTGATGTCTGCTGTATGACAAAAGTTCAGTATACAAATAGGCCGTAGACTAAAATAAGCCATCACAAGGCTGAACTTGATGGACCAAAGTCATTTTTCAACCTATGTAACTATGTAACAATGATCTATTGGAATCTGTTAATGCATATGTGTAGGACTATTCTTTTCCAAATCCTCCAAAAAATATGTATACATGATTTGAGTTATTTATATAGCAAACAGTTTTTACATATGCATATGTAACAGTATGACTAACGTTCTATAAAAAGTGTGCATATGTAGCCTAAGACTTTCTGATTCCTAACATTTTTGTTTGGACCCACAGCTCCCCTAAAGGCTTACAACAAAGATTAAGCAATTGGTGTAACAAAATAGCAAACACCAGACTGACCAATTATTTCTTTAGTACATGTTTGCAGGCTAACATTAATAAGCATACAATCTAGCTACTGAATTGTTTTTTATTGATGGTCTAGAAATATTTTTGTCTTTTACTAATCTACAAACTTTTACATGCTGAATACATTTTTAAGAGTTGCCAATATTGGCTTATACTTATATTTCCTGTGATTGCATGCTAGCACAATAATATTAACTTTTAACATCTAATTAACAATCATAAACACTTGAAAATGTATTTGTTTTTTTTCAGGGTGGTTATGCTGCCTATCGATATGCTCAGCCTGCGACAGCTACAGCAGCTGCATATAGTGACAGGTAAGGGCTGTTAATCTTACTCTTTATGTGTTTCATTGGTTCATTTATTGCTGTAGGGTATACTGGGGTATGCACATGTACAAAATGTTAGAATTAAAAGGGCTGCATCCTTATCATGACTTAAACATCAAAAAGCTAAAACCTTGTACCTATATATAAGTAAATAAAGCTACTTCTAAAAGTATGAACATGCAAATGCAAAACAAATATAAAATATTTTCTAATTTAGAATATAAAAAATAACTGGCTGTCACAACTGTTTTATAATTACTATTTTATCATTTAATTTTAGGAGACACTATATAACATTTTCTTGTTATGGAGCACTTTATTTTAAAGGAACACTCAAGGTTATGCTCAGTGTAGGGCCTAAAGGGGTGGTGCATGACAACTATTTATGGTGGTCTTGTGTCATGCACCACAAAACGAAATTATGTAGCGACTACTTGCATATAGGATATTAATCCAAAGAACAAGAAAATTAGTATATCAGATCATAAAATTTAACTTTTTTTAAATAAAGTCACAATACTATATCTAGTTTTTATAGATATCTTCTTGTTCTTTGGATTAATATCCTATATGCAAGTAGTCGCTACATATTGTTGGAGTTTTTTGTGATCAATATCACTATATATGGGATACCATTGTGGGACTTTTGTAAGCTAATACAAAATGAAATTATTAGCAATGAAAAATGAATGGATGCAAGCATCACAGGACTTGAGTTATCGGTCCTCTTAAAGTCAAAGGATAAAAATTCCAGGCAGTCCCAGTAAATATCCTTCATTAACCCATGCAACAATTCATCTCTCTGCTGAGATATGCTCAAACCGGGTATGCACTTTTCGCTCAAGACTCCATTCTAGCATATAAATATATATTGATTTTTCCTGGAGTATTTATTTAAGTCAGCAATTTTTCTCTTATTGTATTTTTTACATAAATTTTCATTTCTTTACATTCACATAGTCCCTGTTTTATACATACAATTATTTAATACGGCAGTTTGTATTTATTATGCCAATCAATGCTGCAAACAATTTACATCTACAATGTCAGTAAATATAATCTGATTTAAAAATTCCAGGAATAAACATATAATAATAATAATAATAATAATAACAATACTTTGTATTTACCTTTAACATAGCTCATATCTTTCAATATAAGCTTTTAACATTATTATTTTAATTTAAGACTTTTATTTAAAACTTTATTTTTTTCAATTCTGATTTAAAATGTTATAAGTACCTTATATAGTTTTCTTCTTAACAATACTTAAACAATAAAGTTGCTTTCACATCTCTCACATCATGATCAAACTTGTAATCTGCTAGATTCATATTTTAGCCTTCTGATGAAAAAATTAAAATCTGCATTGCCATATAGTTTAAAAAAAAAGATTTATCAAAGAAATATCATATAAATAATAGAATTATTAATTTAAATTAAGTTATCTAATAGCTTCATTATAATTATTAGTGGATAGAAAATATCCCATAGAATAGGACACGGTTATTTATAATAATAATAAAAATATTATACAAACTCTAATCTATAAAACAAAGTTTAGAAGTTGAAGATTTGATGCAAAAATCTCTTTTCCGATTCATCTTAATGTACTTTTCAGAAATGTATGCACTTACTCTAAAAACAACCCATGTTACTGTATGATATATGAAAGTAGTTTTAAATTGCAGAATTTTCTGCAACAAATCTTACCCTAAATGTTTTTCCCACCATAAAATTGCATTGCATTTTAATTAGATGAGCTAAAAGTTTTTAAATTTCAAAGTTTTTAACAGCTAGCACTCCCAAGATTACAAGATCAGGGATATCACCTCCCTGTTTTGGCAGAGATATGGCTACACTCTCTTGATAAAACTTAATTCATATTAACAAGATATATAAAAACAGATGAATTCATTCAGTATATCCTAACATGCAAGTAACCTCTACAAAGAAGAGGTCAGAAATTCTTGAGCCACCTATTGAAAGTAGAAATCTTAATAGTCAATATCAACCCTTTCAAGGGCTTTGCCACAAGTCAAACCAAACACAACATGTTTTGGGGTGTTTATCCTTCATCAGTGCAAAGCAGGAAAACTAGTTTAGCTGGGTGATTGTCCCCTGATAAAAGGGTAAAGTTTCTCTTTGTAAGAATGCTTACAGGTTATGCAATGCTCCCCTGAGAATTTAAAAATGTAGTATATCCTATTTACTTTTATAGAGCATGAAAAGTCCCCAACCCGCAAGTTATTTTTGAAATATGAAAGGTACTATAAAGCCGTAGTGGATATTAAAAAGTAAAATTAAAGTCTGACAAGTTCATATGTCGGCTCCCAGTAATATAACTTTGACTCTAGTGCTAAATTTTTGTAAAATCATGGCTTAGTGTCACTAGGTCCTGATGGTATTTAGGGTTGCCAGTAGCTGGACAGCCCTAGAAAAATATATGATTTCGGAACTATTGAATGGAGAACATTGATCTGGAGGCCATACCGTAAAGATGGTTGTGAAACCCCTTAAACAGAGAATGCATATATAGAATGAATCACGAATAAATGACTAATTTAAAAAATGTAAAAATTTAAAGTAAAAATTTTTCAGAGTAAAGTTATCTGCTAAATCTAGATCAACAAAGTAACATTTGTAACATCAAAATGATATTTAACATATTTGTAACTGATCGTCTGGTTATTTAGTTAAATATGTATGCTTTTACTATCAATTATCAAAGTGTATATAAGACCATTTATAAGAGTTAGCAAAATAGTCCCTTTTTGTCTTTTAAACATTTCTAGAAAAATATGAAATCTACAATTGAATGTCCATATATGTGCATTATCATTCTTCTCTTAATATCATATGCAACATGCCAATATATTATATCTTCCCTCCAGTATCTTTTTCTGTTGTTAAAAGATTAAATCAATTTAGCTAAGCAGTTACATTAAAATATAGCCTAGCAAAATCTTTATAATGATGATGTCCAGCACTTAAAACCCTTCTTAAATGCTAAAGTACCCCAGAAAAAAAAAACAAAACATATACTCACATCTAGGATTGGCTTCATTACAGTAATGTCAGCACTGTGATCCCAGTGGTCATGTGACATTGTTATTTCATATGACCGCTGCAGTAAATCAGTGACTGCTGATAGACTGCAGCCTTAACAATTCGATCAGAGTTTAAAATGAAAATGTCTTTTTTGACCTTATGGCAACACAATACAAGTAATAAATGAATGAATAAAAAGATAAACTGGGGGAGGGAAAGAGAGACACAATTGAATAGATTGAATCACTGTTTCTAGTCCTGTCCTTGTAGGAAAAAAAAGACGTGCCCAATGATTACAAATGATTGCAACAAAAAAGGGTACAAAAAATAAAATGTATTTTGCTGCACCCTTGTGGTCGTAAAAGAAAAAGTAATAACTGAAAATATACTTTTATTTTTTCTTTTTTTTCTTTACATTCCTTCCTTTTTCTATATTATAAAAAAGGCATAAAAATTAGGCTTTTTATATCACAAAAAGAGAGACAAAAATAATTTGAATATCCATGCAAGGAAAAAAATTGGAGTATCTTAAAGCCACATGTATGAAAGAAAAACAAAAATGTGCCTGATCATGAACAGGGGAAAATGTCCTGGTCCTGAAGTTGTTAAATTACATATTATTTTAATGTATAATAAATATGATCATTATTATTATTTTTATTATTATTATTATTATTATTATTATTATTATTATTATTATGCTATTTTTCTATACATTGTAAAATAATCAATAGCTAATATGTGCATCCAGATATTAGAAAATATACATTTCCACATATATTTACACACACATACAATGTCAGTATATCTTTTTTACTTTTTTGTAAACTCATTCACTTACCTCACCTCCCTTCCCTCAATATATCTAAGTATACTGTCCTTCCTATAAACAGCTTACCCTTTTCTCACATGTGTTTGCTGATGGACAGATTGGTTATGACAAATAGACACATTATAGGCTTAACTCTATTAATCACATTCTATTTATGTGTAGACACTGCTATTTGAACCTAAAATTCACATACCTATACAATAGTGTGAGGAATAAAAAGAAGGTATCAAAATGAAAAAATATACTGGATTATTTGCAATCTTTTGTTGAATCATGGGAAGATTTACCCACAAAAATGCTCTCGTATATTTCTTGTTTTTTAGAATGCATAATGGTACATATATGTTGTGTGGAATGATACATAATGTGTAGTGCATGAATACTTTGCAGTAATCCTCTATTATTAGAGCAGGTAGATACATGATGTAAAGAAAAGCAATTGCATGTGTAGCTGACGCATGCCTTGTCCTAAATATAATGTTTTGTTGTTGTTATTGATATGCTCTTTTATCACTATGTAGTCAAAGTCTGATTCCCTGAATGTCATGGTGGCTTTTAATCACTAAAATTAAAGGGAGTGCTGCATATTTGTTGCCATTCCATTTTAAAGAAAAAAGAGCAATGCAAGCATGTCGTGGTTTTAAACAAAAAATTGTGAAATTTATTTCATTATTTTATTTAACAAATGCTCTGCTGAAATCTGATTTTGCACACATAAAATGTTGGATTTAAGCCTGTGCATGTGATTTTGGTATACACTGTATTGATTGTGCATATAAAAATCTTAATAGATGTTTTGTTTTTTACAAATTAAATATAAATGCATGTTTGATTTTGTTTTTCTTGTATAGCATTGTTATCCTTACAGATGCACTTGTAGTCATAAGTGAAGATGTTAACTATTACTGATATCATGTCCAAATATGTACTATATATTAATCACCATACAATATTTGAAACAGACATGGAGATAAAAAGTTGCAAGGTCTACTGTGTGATTAAACAACACGCTATTTGATAAACTGGAATTATTTTAAAACTTAGCTACTTAAAGGCTACAGTTTTCCAGTCTAATAACCCAAAGGCTTGAATTGCTTACCTATCAGTGTTAACCCAATTTGATAAAGAATGAGAGAAATGTATATATACACATTAAATATTTTATTAAGATACACAACTATACAATAAAAATAAAAGTTAAAAGTTAATAGTAAAAACAAAGAGCAATGAAAGCAGGGGGAGGCTGATGAGAGACACAAAATAATGAAAATAAGATTACAATACAAAGGGTATCCACCAGATGGCAGAATACTACCAATGAGTAATGATAACAGGTTTGTGTAAGCACATACAGGTGTGCTCAAAAGTTTACATACCCTGGCAGAATTTTTCCTTTCTTGGCCTTGTTTCAGAGAATATGATAAAAAAACCTTTTTCTCCACTCATGGTTATTGGTTGGGTGAAGCCATTTATTGTCAAACTACTGTGTTTTCTCTTTTTAAATTTTAATAACAACCAAAAACATCCAAATGACCCTTGTTTCATATTCTCTGAAACAAGGCTCAGAAAGGAAAAATTCTGCCGGGGTATGTAAACTTTTAAGCACAACTGAATATATCCACAAAGTTAATTACAATTCAATTCTGCAAGTTAGATATATACAGATTTGCTGCAATGCACAAAAAATAAAATCAGTAGTGAAAAATTAAAATGCATAATAGTTAGACATACCCCAAAAAATAATAATACACTGCGCCGCCACATCGGCCTCCACCTCAGACCCCCATGAACGTTTATCTCCCACTGATATCATGGAACGATGTTTGACTAAATTTATCTTATCAGCGCATCTTTGCTACCTACTTCCCTCCATCTCTGACCCCCAGATGAAGCATGGTCAAAACATGCGTTGGTGTTGGAGGCCAATGTGGTGACACAGTCTATTATTATTTTTTGGTAGTATGTCTAGCTATTATGTATTTAAATTTTTTCACTACTGATTTAATTTTTGGTGCAGTACATTGCACCAAATCTCTATATATCTAACTCCCAAAATTGCATTGCAATTAACTTTGTGGAAATATACAGTACAGACCAAAAGTTTGGACACACCTTCTCATTTAAAGATTTTTCTGTATTTTCTTGACTATGAAAATTGTACATTCACACTGAAGGCAGCAAAACTATGAATTAACACATGTGGAATTATATAGTTAGCAAAAAAGTGTGAAACAACTGAAAATATGTCTTATAATCTAGGTTCTTAAAAGTAGCCACCTTTTGCTTTGATGACTGCTTTGCACACTCTTGGCATTCTCTTGATGAGCTTCAAGAGGTAGTTACCAGAAATGGTCTTCCAACAATCTTGAAGGAGTTCCCAGAGATGCTTAGCACTTGTTGGCCCTTTTGCCTTCACTCTGAGGTCCAGCTCACCCCAAACCATCTCAATTGGGTTCAGGTCTGGTGACTGTGGAGGCCAGGTCATTTGGCGTAGCACCCCATCACTCTCCCTCTTGGTCAAATAGCCCTTACACAGCCTGGTGGTGTGTTTGGGGTCATTGTCCTGTTGAAAAATAAATGATGGTCCAACTAAATGCAAACCGGATGGAATAGCATGCCGCTGCAAGATGCTGTGGTAGCCATGCTGGTTCAGTATGCCTTCAATTTTGAATAAATCCCCAACAGTGTCACCAGCAAAGCACCCCCACACCATCACACCTGCTCCTCCATGCTTCACGGTGGAAACCAGGCAAGTAGAGTCCATCCGTTCACCTTTTCTGCGTCGCACAAAGACATGGTGGTTGAAAGCAAAGATCTCAAATTTGGACTCATCAGACCAAAGCTCAGATTTCCACTGGTCTAATGTCCATTCCTTGTGTTCTTTAGCCCAAACAAGTCTCTTCTGCTTGTTGCCTGTCCTTAGCAGTGGTTTCCTAGCAGCTATTTTACCATGAAGGCCTGCTGCACAAAGTCTCCTCTTAGCAGTTGTTGAAGAGATGTGTCTGCTGCTAGAACTCTGTGTGACATTGACCTGGTCTCTAATCTGAGCTGCTTTTAACATGTGATTTCTGAGGCTGGTGACTCGTATAATCTAATCGTCAGAAGCAGAGGTGACTCTTGGTCCTCTTTTCCTGGGGCGGTCCTCAAGTGAGCCAGTTTCTTTGTAGCGATTTATGGTTTTCCCAATTTTTCGCATTGACTGACCTTCATTTCTTAAAGTAATGATAGCCACTCGTTTTTCTTTACTTAGCTGCTTTTTTCTTGCCATAATACAAATTCTAACAGTCTATTCAGTAGGACTATCAGCTGTGTATCCACCAGACTTCTGCACAACACAACTGATGGTCTCAACCCCATTTATAAGACAAGATATCCCACTTATTAAACCTGACAGGGCACACCTGTGAAGTGAAAACCATTTCCGGTGACTACCTCTTGAAGCTCATCAAGAGAATGCCAAGAGTGTGCAAAGCAGTCATCAAAGCAAAAGGTGGCTACTTTGAAGAACCTAGAATATAAGACATATTTTCAGTTGTTTCACACTTTTTTGTTAAGTATATAATTCCACATGTGATAATTCATAGTTTTGATGCCTTCAGTGTGAATGTACAATTTTGAAAGTCATGAAAATACAGAAAAATCTTTAAATGAGAAGGTGTGTCCAAACTTTTGGTCTGTACTGTATATGAATATATATTATATACTTATATATATATATATATATATATATATATATATATATATACAGTACAGACCAAAAGTTTGGAAACACCTTCTCATTTAAAGATTTTTCTGTATTTTCCTGACTATGAAAATTGTACATTCACACTGAAGGCATCAAAACTATGAATTAACACATGTGGAATTATATACTTAACAAAAAAGTGTGAAACAACTGAAAATATGTCTTATATTCCAGGTTCTTCAAAGTAGCCACCTTTTGCATTGATGACTGCTTTGCACATTCTTGGCATTCTCTTGATGAGCTTCAAGAGGTAGTCACCGGAAATGGTTTTCACTTCACAGGCGTGCCCTGTCAGGTTTAATAAGTGGGATTTCTTGCCTTATAAATGGGGTTGGGACCATCAGCTGTGTTGTGCAGAAGTCTGGTGGATACACAGCTGATAGTCCTACTGAATAGACTTTTAGAATTTGTATTATGGCAAGAAAAAAGCAGCTAAGTAAAGAAAAATGAGTGGCCATCATTACTTTAAGAAATGAAGGTCTGTCAGTGCGAAAAATTGGGAAAACTTTGAAAGTGTCCCCAAGTGCAGTTACAAAAACCATCAATTGCTACAAAGAAACTGGCTCACATGAGGACCGCCCCAGGAAAGGAAGACCAAGAGTCACCTCTTCTTCTGAGAATAAGTTTATCTGAGTTACCAGCCTCAGAAATTGCAGGTTAACAGCAGCTCAGATTAGAGACCAGGTCAATGCCACACAGAGTTCTAGCAGCAGACACATTTCTTCAACAACTGTTAAGAGGAGACTTTGTGCAGCAGGCCTTCATGGTAAAATAGCTGCTAGGAAACCACTGCTAAGGACAGGCAACAAGCAGAAGAGAATTGTTTGGGCTAAAGAACACAAGGAACGGACATTAGACCAGTGGAAATCTGTGCTTTGGTCTGATGAGTCCAAATTTGAGATCTTTGGTTCCAACCACCGTGTCTTTGTGCGACGCAGAAAAGGTGAACGGATGAACTCCACATGTCTGTTTCCCACTGTGAAGAATGGAGGAGGAGGTGTGATGGTGTGGGGGTGCTCTGCTGGTGACAACGTTGGGGATTTATTCAAAATTGAAGGTATACTGAATCAGCATGGCTACCACATCATCTTGCAGCGGCATGCTATTCCATCCGGTTTGCGTTTAGTTGGACCATCATTTATTTTTCAACAGGACAATGAACCCAAACACACCTCCAGGCTGTGTAAGGGCTATTTGACCAAGAAGGAGAGTGATGGGGTGCTACGCCAGATGACCTGGCCTCCACAGTCACAAGACCTGAACCCAATCGAGATGGTTAAGGGTGAGCTGGATCGCAGAGTGAAGGCAAAAGAGCCAACAAGTGCTAAGCATCTCTGGGAACTCCTTAAAGATTGTTGGAAGACCATTTCCAGTGACTACCTCTTGAAGCTCATCAATAGAATGCCAAGAGTGTGCAAAACAGTCATCAAAGCAAAAGGTGGCTACTTTGAAGAACCTAGAATATAAGACATATTTTCAGTTGTTTCACACTTCTTTGTTAAGTATATAATTCCACATGTGTTAATTCATAGTTTTGATGCCTTCAGTGTGAATGTACAATTTTCATAGTCATGAATTACAGAAAAATCTTTAAATGAGAGGGTGTGTCCAAACTTTTGGTCTGTACTATATATATATATATATATATATATATATATATATATATATATATATATATAATTGTCACCGGATGGTAGAAAAATACCAAGGAATAATGCTGACAGATATGATTAGGCACATATATATATATATATATATATATATATATATACATTTAATATATGTGTATATTAAATGTATATATATATATACACTACAGACAAAAAGTTTGGACACACCTTCTCATTTAAAGATTTTTCTGTATTTTCATGACTATGAAAATTGTACATTCACACTGAAGGCATCAAAACTATGAATTAACACATGTGGAATTATATACTTAACAAAAAAGTGTGAAACAACTGAAAATATGTCTTATATTCTAGGTTCTTCAAAGTAGCCACCTTTTGCATTGATGACTGCTTTGCACATTCTTGGCATTCTCTTGATGAGCTTCAAGAGGTAGTCACTGGAAATGGTTTTCACTTCACAGGTGTGCCCTGTCAGGTTTAATAAGTGAGATTTCTTGCCTTATAAATGGGGTTGGGACCATCAGCTGTGTTGTGCAGAAGTCTGGTGGATACACAGCTGATAGTCCTACTGAATAGACTGTTAGAATTTGTATTATGGCAAAAAAGTAGCTAAGTAAATAAAAACAAGTGGCCATCATTACTTTAAGAAATGAAGGTCAGTCAGTCCAAAAAATTGGTCAAACTTTGAAAGTGTCCCCAAGTGCAGTTGCAAAAACCATCAAGCGCTACAAAGAAACTGGCTCACATGAGGACCGCCCCAGGAAAGGAAGACCAAGAGTCACTTCTGCTTCTGAGGATAAGTTTATCCAAGTCACCAGCCTCAGAAATCGCAGGTTAACTGCAGCTCTGATTAGAGACCAGGTCAATGTCACACAGAGTTCTAGCAGCAGACTCATCTCTTCAACAACTGTTAAGAGGAGACTTTGTGCAGCTGGCCTTCATGGTAAAATAGTGCTAGGAAACCACTGATAAGGACCGGCAACAAGCAGAAGAGACTTGTTTGGGCTAAAGAACACAAGGAATGGACATTAGACCAGTGGAAATCTATGCTTTTGTCTGATGAGTCCAAATTTGAGATCTTTGGTTCCAACCACCATGTCTTTGTGCGACGCATAAAAGGTGAACGGATGGACTCTACATGCCTGGTTCCCACCATGAAGCATGGAGGAGGAGGTGTGATGGTGTGGGGATGCTTTGCTGGTGACACTGTTGTGGATTTATTCAAAGTTGAAGGCATACTGAACCAGCATTGCTACAGCAGCATCTTGCAGCGGCATGCTAATCCATCCGGTTGCTTTTAGTTGGACCATCATTTATTTTTCAACAGGACTATGACCCAAAACACACCTCCAGGCTGTGTAAGGGCTATTTGACCAAGAAGGAGAGATGGGGTGCTACACCAGATGACCTGGCCTCCACAGTCCCCTGACCTGAACCCAATCGAGATGGTTTGGGGTGAGCTGGATCGCAGAGTGAAGGCAAAAGAGCCAACAAGTGCTAAGCATCTCTGGGAACTCCTTCAAGATTTTTGGAAGACCATTTCCTGAGACTACCTCTTGAAGATCATCAAGAGAATGCCAAGAGTGTGCAAAGCAGTCATCAAAGCAAATGGTGTCTACTTTGAAGAACCTAGAATATAAGACATATTTTCAGTTGTTTCACACTTTTTTGTTAAGTATATAATTCCACATGTGTTTATTCATAGTTTTGATGCCTTCAGTGTGAATGTACAATTTTCATCGTCATGAAAATACAGAAAAATCTTTAAATGAGAATGTGTGTCCAAACTTTTGGTCTGTACTGTATCTATATATTTTACTGATTTTTAATTAAACTGGATTTTTTTCTATGTGTTCTTGTCTATATTGGAATTGATTTTTGGACTATAGTCTTCTTTGAACATCTTACCTACTGACACTCAAGGACTGCTTCTCTGCAGCTCCCAGACTGTCTTTATTTACATAGCAGCTATGGTAATGTCATGCCAACACTTTGTGACTTAGCCAGTCACTGGTCTTGTGCTGTCTACATCATCATAACTGCTAAGCCCAGTAATTAGCTGGAATTATTCACATGCTGTCAATGTGACATCACCACTGTCACTAGGTCAGCAAAGAGCAGCAGTTGGTAAGCAATAGGCAAGCAATGCAATTCAAATCTATGGGATGTTTTACTGTTAAACAAGAAAACCTCTTTGACATCAACACTCCAGTGAAAAATAAGAAATAAGTCATCGCATTGTGTTTATGTTCCTTACCTTTACATTGTAATGACTTCGTGCTTCCTGTTATTTGCTGTTACTATTTTATGACATCAAGAGGTGGCTATCCACAGGATAAAAATAGTTTCAGGACAGTAAATGAGTCAGTTGTATATTAATTAGATCACCCTATGTAGAAGTCAGTTGGCAGCTGTACAAAGCTAATCTACTCCTTAAACCATAATGGGCTTAACTATCATAAAAATGAGCTATTTGTAAATCTTAACATTTTTCAAGCCCCAACATCACTGGTGTCCAATTAGAATTCAGCAGGGGGTCAGTCATCATTGTGTGGCCAATACAAGCTTCAACTACAGCCCAGAAAAAGACAGCAGGAGATCTCAGTAATGGTATTATTCAGGTAAAAGACACTATGAGGGCATGTAGAGATCGATCACATTATACAAAAGCTTTTCATGGAGTGACTCTTAAATCCCAAAATTTCTTGTAATTACTTTCCAAAATGGAAAATGTGTTTATGAGTTTCTACTTATTATACACTAGGCGATGGATTCTCACCGTTTTTTTTATATGCCATGTGTATGTACATATATCCTTTTGTCTTATAATGGGCTTATTTTGGACCAGTTGTCCATTACTTTGATTCTTATGTAAAAACTTGCTTCTGATATAATTATCCAGTCAATTCCATCAATTTCCTTTCTAATTATTCAGTGTTTCAATTTTGAAGTTTTTGAAAAAATGTGACCATACATATATTTAGAGAATTAATATTATTTACTCTTTTTTTATTAAAATCACTGTACATTTTGAAATTTCCTCTTTAAAATGTGTGCATGTAAGATTATAGATTGTAGTATTCAATTTCTTAACTCTTAAGCACCAATATTAATTATCTAGAGAAAGCAATGGACTTGCTGCCCAAAGCAAACAATCATGCTTCAGCTTTTAAGGTGGAAACATAAGATGTTCCTCACTTTCAACAGAAATAAAAAAACGATTTTGGTGCACATGCCAGTATTGTATGTCAAGAAACTGTTCCTATTCTCATGTTCTGTAAATTGTTTTCCACGCCTTTTGAATGGGCAGTCCCTCTATATCAGAAATTTGCCAGCACTATAGATGCTTTAATATTCTTTCCCTCATTTTCCAACATGAATGCTCTTGCCCTTGTCCAATGTCTTGCCTTGCCTGAACCAAAATCCTGTATCTCTACTATGGCTAAATGACAAACAGAACAGCAGGAATGAAGAAAGAAAGGCCTGCCCCTACTTTATGCAATCCATGTTGGTGTTTATGCATCTAGAGGTGGATTACACTTGGCAGAAAGTGGACAACAAGATATGCAGACGGCAGGCACTTTGTCCGAAATTTAGAAAACGTCATTAATTCAGAAATAATCCCACAAGACTTTGTTTCATCATGGCTGTTGGCACGAATAAGGCACAACCTGCCGAAACATGGAGGCCATTCATGGGCTCCTGACTTCTTTGATACCTTTTTTTTAAATTATGGTAAAGTAACCGTTAAATTTTATGGGATTTTTTCAGCATTACTGGACTTTCTCTAAGTTTGGGATTAAGAAGTCTGTTGATCTAGGCAGATGTTTGTGAAAGCTGTGAGTCCTCAACACAATAACGGTGAGCTGACTTTTGGTGCCATTGGACATTTTGAGTGATTTTTTGGGGACGTTAATATTTAATGGAAGAGAATTGACGATGTCGTATTTGGCACATTATCTATAAAGCTAGATCAGTTTATTTGAAAATACAGTGACCACCTAAGCAAAATATAGAGTTAATAATTTTGAGGTGTCACAATCCTAACATACATATATAATGAGACAAAATTATGCATTCCATAAAATGTAAAACACATACTTCACAGAATTATGCATTGCTCCAAGAAATTCTGGTGGAAATTCATAAAATGAAATTTGTGCCCTGTAGATTTTTTTTTTTCAAACGTTTTTAAAATTCACGGAATAAGTATTAATGTTTGGACTTTTACTACACCTTGACTTATATCACACATGAATAACTGCAGTGTATTGACTTGAGCAGGAAACATTCTCGGCATTTTATTATTGCTGTATAATAATGCTGCAGTTTGAGAAGCAAGATACTGGAAGCATAAAGCACAGACTCTGCAGTTTGCATAGGAAAGGCCATACCACAATCCTATCTTTGTTACTCCGTGTCACCTTGGGCAGGCACTTTACTTCCTATAAATTGTACAATGCAAAGGAAATTTGCATCTTAATTGTGATTCCTGTCATGAATAATATAAAAGGAAAATGGGTTGTATATATAATTTTTGTATTACAGATATAAACATGAATATAGGATTCCATAACTCTGATCACTCCAAGTTAAGTAGCAGAGGAAAATTTTACTTGAGCATTAAGTTATTACATATACCTAGGCACCAAGACCTTGTTTGCATTGTAGCTTATTTTCTTCTATTACTAATATAATTCGGTTTTTATAAGTAAACAGAAATTGAATAAATAAGAGAAGTGAATATCTTTTTGCGAAGAAGAAAATGCATACAAAACGACACTTTGTAAATAAGTGCTTGTTGATTGACATAATATGAAATAGAACTTTTTAAATTATTATTTTTTAAATTGGAAATAAATCTAACATTACTGTATGTCAGAATTCTGACCATATCTAAGATGATGAGCTTAAAGAGAGAGCCTGTCCAATACTAGGACAACCCCTTCCTGATCTATATGTTTGGGGCCTATAAAATAAAAAACCTATACTCACCTCTAGTGCCAGCGCCGTTCCAGTGGTGTCGGCTTTCGCGGTCCTGGGGCTCTCATGTGATTGTTAAGTCATGTCCCCCATTGTCCAATCAGTGCCGGCGTCACTGTCTCCGCCTTCAGATGTTTTGAACATGAAGAAGAAGTCAGAGATCAGCTGCAGCCCTGAATTCTTCTTCATGTTCAAAACATCTGAAGGCGGAGTCAGTAACAACAACCACACGTGAGCCTCGGGACTGCGAGTACCGACACCACTGGAACGACGCCCGCACGGGAGGGGAGTATAGGCTTTTTTATTTTATCGGCCCCAAACATTTAGATCAATGTGAGGACAACCCTTTTAAGATGATGTGGAATAAAGCCAAACTAAGGATCTAGTGATTAAAAAGAGAGAAATTTTTAACCCATTTTCTCATGCAGAATACAAAGTATATGCATGTCTTAACCGTTTAGTGAACACGTCAAATTTTTCAAATATGTAGCAATAACTCTGGAATGTTTCAACGTATCCAAGTGATTTTGTGATTGCTTTTTCGTTGCAAATTGTACATTAAATTAATGGTAAATTTGGATTGCTATATTCTGTGTTTATTTATAAAAATATCAGAAATTTGATAACAATTTTAAAAAATTAGCATTTTTCAAACTTCTAATGATTATCCTTTAATCCAGACAATCATACCACACAAAATAGTTAATAAATAACATTTCTCATATGTCTACCTTGAGGGACCTAAATTTTGGAAAACCCCAAAAATAGATTAAATTTTAAAACAGAACCCCTCAATATGTTCTGTATTACTGTCAGGTAGTTTATTAACACTTCAGTTGCTTTTCAGGAATTAATGCCAAGTGGCATGACAGGAATGAAAAATTTACTTTTTACCACCTAAATGTTGCTAAATTTTGATGCAGCAGGGTGTCAGCATGGTGTCAGCTATAGTGTACAGCTGACAGCTGCTGAATTTTCATCCTTCGTGGGATGCTGTTCTCCTATATCTCAGGTCAGTAAAAAGACCCATTGGTGGTCACTAACGAGTTAAATTATAGTAAATGGCATCATTTCTTTTTATTATCATGTAACATATGAAATAACTTACAGTATCATTCTGTATAATAGGGTATTTGTGAATTTACCGGTAAGAAATAGGCCCCAGTGGCAAATGAGTATTTCCAAAGTCAGCTCCAAAGGGGTTGTCTTCTGTACGATCTTTAAGTTACACTACTCTACAAGGGTATGGGTTTATAGACTGATTCTCTCATATTCTGGTGGACCAGACATACCCTTGTGTGGACAGGTCAAGGCACATGGGTATCACTGAAGATTGTTAGATGATTATTAATAGTCATTTGTACAAAGTAAAAGTTTACAGAATTTCATCCTTTGTAAAAAGTTATTCACTGAACTCTTGATTACATGGGTTTAGTAAAAGTTCTAAGCAACGACCCAATACTAGAGATGAGCTAATTTATTTGCATTAAACTGAATTCTCCAGATATCTCCCAATAAGGATTTTTGTAAGTTCCTCCTTTTACGACTGCTTTTGTTGAACTGTAAAGGGCAATGCAAACAGTTAAAAAAATAAATAAAACTCAGCCCACACCCTGTCATCCAGTCCTCTGTGCCTCTTTCATCTTATACCATTGCTTGGATATCCTTTGGCCTCTTCACTCCAGGCCAGGACGTCTGTCCCTGTGTGGCACACATAGTCACGTCATGATGTTATGACGTAGGTAGCTTGAATAATAGCATGGAGCTTAGTGACATCTGAGGCCTGGTCATGCTGGAAATTCTGGCCTGGAGTAAAGAGGCAAAGGATAATCCACGTGATGGGGGAAAAAGAGAAGAAGAGGTGCAGGCGACCAGATGACAGGCTGCAGGGACGGCGGGATAGGTGAGTGGTGAGGAGAATATTCATTTTCTTTCTTTTTTGCTTTTTTTTAACATTTTATGTTTAGAATGCTTTGTGGTCAAAGCATAGTAAGGACAATTCAATTTCCAAGGAATTATTTTGCTGTCAATCAAATCTTTCTGTAAATTCTGCACAAATTGCCAAATCGAATCTCATTACATCCACTCATCTCAACTTAATACATTAAAAATAGCAATTGACATTTGTGCGTGTCTACAATTTAAACCCTTCCTGACCAAGAAGGTCACTATTGGAAATAATTAAAATGAGTGCCTATATGCAAGGACTTCTTAGTTAAAAGGAAAACGCTAGTAACCTGAAGATATGGACTTAATCTACAGGTTAATAGTGTTACTAACCAACCTGCACGATGTCCGCATGTAGCCGAGCGCTGTGGGGAGAAAATACATTTTATTCTCCCCTGGTAGCATTTGATTTCAGCCATAGGGCGGCACCAGAGCTTCTTCAGTCACAGTGGCTGCTGTAACCGCGCCCTCTGCCCTGACTGACACTGGCACTGCATTGGGGCCACCTGTCAGTCAGGGCCGGGGGCGTGGTTACTCCGAGCAGTGACTGAACCTGCGCTGGAGCCGCTCCTGTGAATGAAATTGAAAGCTGCCAGGGGACCCAGGTGGAACAAAAGTAAATTTCTTTTATTTAACAACTAATATTAATTGTAAAACACGTATTATATGGTAACAATTTCTTTACAACGCTTGACAGTAAAATAAGTAGTAAATCGCATAACAGAATAAATTATATGAATACACTAGAATTCAGGGGTGGATAGTTTAAAATGATCTACTGGAGGGAAGGGGAACTACATTGTCATTAACTATACTGAGAGAGGGGCAGTATTTTAAAGCTTTGGCAATACTTTGTTCCTATCACAACTCACTGCCCATTTCGCCCGTAACGCTCTATCCACTTTTGCAATGTCACTCTGGCGTCTGCTGGTCCCCTTCTGACTATTGTCTTTCCCTCTATCCATGCCCAGTACCATATGTCTCTGTCAGAAGTAACGGCCCATCTCACGCGCCCTTCATGGTAGCCGATCTGACCGTGAATCTCTGGTCTGACACCTCCGGAGCTTTTGCGACATCCTATCACTGGCGCACACGTCTGAGAACGGTGCCGCTGCAGCCGGCATCCATCCTGTCTACTGACGTCACTCGGGTGAGGAACCTTGACTAGCGTCGCTCGGATCTTCGGGGCTTGACCATCGATGTCTGGGCTGGGAACTTTGACTGGCGACGCTCGGGTCTTCGGAGCTTGACCGTCGATTTCTGAGCTGGGCGGATAAGCGACACCTTTCCTCCTGACAGGAGCTCCGGACGCTACTGTCGCTTCTACAGTCTCTGTCTTTGGCACCAGAATCACCTCAGAACTGTGCTGATT
Source organism: Phyllobates terribilis (assembly GCF_046119375.1). Classification (NCBI taxonomy): domain Eukaryota; kingdom Metazoa; phylum Chordata; class Amphibia; order Anura; family Dendrobatidae; genus Phyllobates; species Phyllobates terribilis. The sequence goes on along the minus strand of NW_027362769.1, from coordinate 249,505,252 downwards.
TTATCCTCAGCTCATTTCCCCGACAACGCTGTACCCAGAGTCCTGATCAAACAAATCCCCTCTGCCATGCCTTCATGCTGTTCTGGTTCCACAGTGTCTTGTCTCCCTACAACTGCTTCATTTAGTTGCAGATCTTCAGAGCCCTGGTTCTTGGAACTAGTGTGGGCCTCAATAGTTGAACTCCCATTATCTTATAGTTATCTCCTATCTTATAAATAGGAGATAAATTCAAACTGGAGAACACGCCTTTAACAATCCACTATGCACTTTCGAATCAAGAACTTCATCAACATGTGATATCTCAAAACAACCCTTGTTAAAGCCCCTTCAGACTTGAACTGACTAATGAATGTGTAAACTAAATTATTGTAATTACTGGGACATAACTCATGAATACAGTTCTACCCATATGTGATTTAGATGATTATACAATAGCAATTTTTTCATTAATATTATTGAGACCAGGCAACACAGGAAATAATATATATTCTCAGCACTCATAAGTTTTGATGTTAGCGTTTCATCTTGAATTTACATTTTTTGTCATAACTTAGTATTTTAGTTATGCAAGTCAATGACAAAGCCTTCCTCTCTTATGAAACTGCTTTATCATTCTCTATTTGCCTTGCACGCTGTTGTCTTGTAGGTGCATATTCTTTGCCTTGTGCATCTGGTCATTATTAGGGATGAGCGAGCATGCTCGGATATGCAGTGTCGGGCATTCCCCGCATGTTTATCGGCAGTGTATCAGCCACGATATATGAGGCCGCGGCTACCCAAGCATTTGACTCGAGCATGCCGTCTCCTTTATCTGAACCCAAGCACTCACGGATAATTCCATATCCGAGCATGCTCGCTCAGCATTAGTCATTATTACTGGTCTTTTATAATAAATTGATTTGGTTTTATTCAAATAAATTATGTAGTTGTGGCGATAATATCTTATTTTATTTCTATTGATGTAAAAAAACAAATATTGGAAAGGCACCTCAGCTTTTTAATTTTTTGCCTCACTGTGTGTTGGTGGGCATCCAAACATTTTATAGCCCACACAACCCACAAGCAACAAGCCAAAAATTCCTCTTTAGAATTCCTATCCATAATACCTTTTATCAGATGTATAGCAATGCAGGTTTAGGCAGTATGCTTTAGTTCTACGTGATAAGGTTTTCATCCAGGTAATTTCAGGCCTCTCATTTTTTTTGCAGACGAGAAAAGAAAATGTCCAATTTTCTTAAGTGTGCTGGATTCAATGTTCACCTATTTTTATACATAAAAAAACATTTCCAACCTTCTCTTACACATTAAACAGTAACAACCGGATAGCGCTTAGATGGGGTATGGATGACATCCATGTACTGTCCTTTTTTTAATGGATCCATTAATTTAAAAAGTTACATTTAACCCATAATTTGGAGCAAAAGTGGACATGTCTACTTTTTTTCCAGATTAAAACATGTACAATAGAACAGCCTCGCAGACTAGAAAGGTTGCATTTTCGTTTTGTGAAAATCACAGAAAGAATGTGTATCATTACGTCCTTATGAATTTTGCCAAAATAACTTTCCATCAGAGACGTTAGATGTAATGTGTGAGAATTAATATTCACAACGCCTTCAAGACATGGTCTGAGATTGTGGGTATGTAAAAACTATGGCAGAAACAATTATGTATTAAAGCAACAAAGGACATGTTTATAATGGGTTTAGTAAGCAATTTTTCTTATTTTATTCTTATGCACATTTGGGGGTATGTCACTTAAAGAGTTTTTCTCATGGCCTACACATTTGGCACTCCCATGAGATACTCTCAGCTGAGGCTAGATGTAAGTATTGGATGGACAGAACACAGCACAACTCCGCTTAGTTTAGTGTTAAGTGCCTACGCCCAATAGGAGCTGAGTTGCAGTTCTTGGCAATCACCACTACTTTGTGGATGGAGCTGTGGTGTTCTGGTACTGTTCACTGTTAACATTGAGCTGCCACTGGAGCAGAAAACTGCTGATAGTGAGGGTGCTGGGTGTGGGACTCTAACTGATTTGATATTAATGGCTTTCCCTAAAAATTTATGGATTATAGGCTCATGGACAGACACTAAGCTACAGTACCAATACATTTTCCCTTTATACTCCTGTGTACAACAGCCTTGCTATATTAAAGGAATAATCATCCAGAGTCTATAATTTTAGACAAGTCAAACCACGAAATTAAAACATAAAATACAGATACATAAAGGCTAATGTGTGCATACAAACACAACAGGTTTCTCAAGGTAACAGCTATATATGTGTTGCCATAATCTTTTAGTAATGCCGTCATACATAAACTTACAGAGGCTTGTAAAGGAACAAACAAACATATTAAAACTATACATTTGCAATGTCATTGCCCCAAAGGACTCAAACACTGTTAGCTGCAAGTCAAGAACGAATGATTCCTACAAGATTCACATCTCGTTTTCTATATAAGGGAATAAATAGTCTTGTTTATCAGTCCTTTCATGAAAGATGAGCGCAGAAGTAACCAGATAAAATTAATTTTAATGGAGAAATAAATATTTTATGTATTTATTTATTCATCTGTTAGTTTATAGTGTTACTCTGATTTATTGTGGGGTTAGATTGGGCTTCAGGGTCTAGAATTAGATCATCCTTTTAAGGGATGTTAAACAAAAAGAGACTTTTATGATATATCATAAAGTGGTGTCTGTGTAGTAGCTAGGAAACCCAATGATCCAAAAAGGGGCAGTTAAAACCAAAGGGAAACAGCAATGCATGTCTGGACCGGCCACAGATCTCCTAACCTGAACTCAATAGCCTACTTTGCATAAATTATGCTGTTGCCAGAAAGCAGAGTGCCTAAGGCTGGTTCCACATGTCTGACATTCACGGTCCAAGTACAGACCATGATGTTCGGATCGAAAGATGAGATAGTTGAGTTCAGGTCAGGAGTTTTGCAGCCTGTCCAGACATCTCAGTCTATGTCGAACTTATGAAACGGGCCCTAGGCACTTTGTTTTCTGCCATATGGTTCCTTCATATGGTACAATGATAAGGAGATATTCCTCTCTAAAATCAGTATTGAGACAATCTTTGTAAAATGATATCCGGAGCATACCACAATTTTTCTCATACAGAACTCATTGATACATTTTCAGATGAAATTGGAGGTATATAGAGCAACAGTTAAGCTGCATTTACACTAAAAGATAATTGTGCATGAGCATTCATAAAGAATCACTCCAGTCAAAGTCTTTATCCTCTTAATATAATGCAATCATCATATTATATTGCGCTGTGTACAATTGCTCATTTTGCCTTTCTACCCAGGTAATTTTTCTCTTTTCTCTGCTCTGTGTAGAAACAGGAAGTCTCTTTTCTCTTCATGAGTCATCTCCATCTTCAGCTCCTGACCCTGCTGCTCCCTTCTCCCCCCTGCCAGGGACTTTTGCAGGGATGACTCATGCAGGGAAAATAGACTTATTTCTGCATAGAGTTAGAAGGAATCTGTTTTTAATCACGTGGTTGCTTCGACCTAATGGAAAAGAGACAAATTAACTGGGTAGAAAGGCAAAATGAGCAATTGTAAGTGCACAGTGCTTAATAATATGATGATTGCAATATATTAAGAGGAAAAAAACTTTGATTGGAATGTTTCTTAAAGAATCCTCATTTTACCATAATCTATCAGCAGAGACAGACTGCTGATCCAATAATGAAATGAAATGATCTTTTATGCATGTAAAAGATCATCATTCTTGGCAGCGCATCATCCTGTGTAAACAGGACTTTCATTGCCAAGTACTATGGAAGCCTATGTGTATTGAGCGATCTATTACAGATCGCTCAGTGTGCATGGTCTCCCTGTGTAAGCAAGCTATTAAAGAATTTTTTCTAATTAGTGGTCGTTCAGGGCCATCGGTTAGTCTGTATAAACAGACTCTTAAGGTCATAGTTATTTATGGGCACTATATTATTTCTTCCGACCATTGGGAGGTTGTACGGAGTCATAATATAGTAGAGTATGCCTTACACCTAGTAGAGATTGATAGCATTACAGCTGCTTTTTGCCATATAGATGTGCACACTGTCAGTGATACTGATACTGAGCAGAATACATGTCATCCTACGCAGTGATAAAGAAATAATTAATGCACAGAAACAGATATGTTATATAAAAATATTTTTTTCTTCAGTGAGTGAAAACAGTACTTTATGTTAGCACTTGTCTATGTTGCTGTAGGTAAAAATTGTCATCTTTATGGGAAATATTGGTAGAAGGAAGGAAGATTCAACGAGCATATGTTACAAAAAAAGAGATTAAAACTAAACAGGTTGCAAAATCTCTCCAGTGTGATTTATTTCCTTGTATTGTTCTAGCAAATTACAATCATTGCATCATTACAAGGGGACAAGACTTTATTGCCGGAATGGTCTTTGTTTTCTTGTGACAACAATTTGCATTTCCCTCTAATGACCTACACTGTTTCATAGGTTTCTCTGACCTGCTGTGCTTATTAAATTGAATGGCATGAGAAAATACATTCAACATTTTATCAATTGTTTATCACTGTGGAATATACATTGCAGATATTTTGCCTTTATTGAATGGATGTGGTTTATTTATTATGAAAATTGGACTTAGATATTCCGTAGCATTGCTTTCTTTGGAAATAAACAGATGAACCGCTCCACTCAGAGTATATTTTTTCATCCATTTATTACTAGCCATTCTTTCCATTTAGTATTTAGGGCAGTCTGAAAGTAAGGAGTTAATTCAATTTGAAAAGTCATTCCATTCAATTGAAAACTGAAAGGTTTCAACTTGGTTCTCTGTGTTTCTAACTCCCAGCTATTAACATCTCGGTTGGACATTAACTGCATGAGATGCACAGTAATGTGCACCCTGGGTGCTGTTTTGCCGATGTGAGCAAAAATACCCATGTAGGATTTATATGACTTACTGCTTCAGGGTTTTTTAACTCATTTGGGAAGGCCTCGTGCACTTTTCTTTTAAAGGTAAAACTCATCCATCTGATAATTCCCATTTTAAATCTTGAGATAAAGAATTTTCCTTAGATTCATGGGTCAGAGCAGTAAAACCCTTTGGGGTAATCCATTCTTCTTTTTTTCTGACTTGATTGCTATGCAGTTCGTCTGATTACATGGCAATGCTGACATCTGGGGGACAAGAAGGGTTTGTCACTTACAATTGGCAAGTTTAACACTTCTCAATCTGACGTGATTGTCATAGCCATGCAGTTGTATGAAAACAGCACCTAAAGTAACAATGTACTGTTAAACGAAACCTTATTTAAAAAGAATAGTAATACTGTATCATTAGTGCACATATAGCCAGTGTCTGCTGAATATACAAACATAAAGATAGATTATATACATGCAAAACATGCAGGACTATGTGACTTCCCGAACAAGCATTACAAAGTTCTCATATCTTTCTTAAGAGTTTATGATCATGTATGCTATTTACATTTAAAAGAAAAATTTGAATATTTAAAAGAAAACTAATAATAGTGAAAAGGAAGAAGAAAGGTGCTCCATGTGTGGAGCAATATTATAGGACATGTGTTGGTGTTCGATCAATGCTCACCTCATTTGGTTGTGCTGGGCAAACACAACACTGAAAAGAGCCAAGACAAATCCACCATGGGGCTGCTTCACTGACCACTGGTTCCAAATCATGTGGGTCATGAAACTACAAGGAATTGCCAAATAGGAAAATGGAAGTACAGTGTCACCTGGGGGCTGCTTTGGCGGTGTATGACCAGAGTTGGGAAAAGAAAAACGTTTTATTGGACTTTGCGTTTCAGAGACTGTCCGTCTCCTTCATATGGTACAATGGAGATGGTCGGTCTCCCTCATCAGGTACAAGGAAGATGATCCCTCTCCTTCATCAGGTACAATGGAGACGGTCCATCTCCTACTTTCCTTTATCAGCTACAATGCATTGAACCTGATGAAGGAAACAGACCATCTCCGAAATGCATAGTCCAATAAAACATTTTCCCTTGCCCAACTCTTGGCATCTACATCCACGACAGGGCCCAGATGACATTACATTTCCCTTTTCCTCTCTGGAAAAAAAACAATGGTGATCTAAAGCAGTTATTTGTATCAGGACTAATTTAGTCTTCATTCGACCAGGTTTACACTATGTTTTGAATGTGTGTGTACCTAAAGCAATTGATTCTGGATCCTTATTAGTGATGAGCGAATGTGTTTGGATAATGTGTTATCCGAGCACACTCAGGTGCTAACAGAGTATCTTCGGCGTGCTCGAAAAATATGTTTGCGTCACCACGGCTGCATGTCTTGTGGCTGTTAGTCAGTGGCAACACATGCAGGGAATGCCTACCAAACAGGCAATCCCTGCATGTGTTGGGGCTGTCTAACAGCCACGAGACGTGCAGCCGCAGCAACGCGAACGTATTTTTCAAGCACTCCGGAGTTACTGTGTTAGCACCCGAGTGTGCTTAGATAACGCCTTATCCAAGCACATTCGCGCATCACTAATCCTTGTCAATCAAACTTTTATGGCATATTTGACATTTAAGCCATTATAGACATACATTACTAGTAGTTTGTAGGGAAATAATAAGAGCAACCAGCTACATTTGTAGACTGAAACTCTATTGTGTGATGAAGGCCCTAAACTGAAATAGATAACAGCTAGTAACATAGTAAAAAGTTGTATTGATTGGGTTATATTGTGGAGAAAATTTTTTGTGTGATTATAACATATTTACTCAATCAGCTTACGTAGAGCTCTATGTATTTGATTTTGTAGTATTTATGTATCTTGTACTGAATGACTTGTTTATTTATGAGGGAGTATGTCTTTAGAGGTAGACATAACATTTAGAGATGATCAAAACTTTTAAAATTCAAATTCATCAGGTACAGCAAATTTTTCCCCAAAAATTTGTTTGCAGTGAATTTATTTGTGAGGAATCTCAAGTAGTCCGATTGCCTTGGAAAGGTGTGCAGAACATTTTTGAAAGGAGAGAAAGATTTGAATATAAGTAGAGCAAATGGGATACCGGACTCTGGCACTGCTGCTGTCACCTTCTCTTTCTCTCTCCATTGATTGCAACTAGGTGTTTTTCAACATTAGTGCAGTAGTACAACACAATCCAAATTTGGCATTTTTCTGTCTATATGTGGAATAAGCTGTGCACTCTGACTTCTTATTCCCACAAGGTACAAGCATAAAATGGAGCTGCTTGGCTAATTCGCATTTTTTATACTGGCTGTAATAGTATTCCCTGTATTGCTTTGGTAGACCATGTGATGTGATAGCTATAGTGCATCATGGGGTAGCTTGGCCTGCCTTATTGGTCAACATACACCCATTCTGTGACTCTTCCAACAGTGTGTGAAATGGCGCTAGGCATTTTTTCTAGCCAATCCACATGAACCAAATAGCAAACTGTTGGAATTCATAGGGGTTTGTGAATTTCAAGAAATTCAACTCAAATTTGATTCTCCGCAGCTCGATCTGATGATTTCTAACAAGATTGCCTGCTGTAGTAAATGTCCGCAAATGGCAAATGCATAGCATAAAAACTCCTTAATATGGTCCCCTCAATGAAAATCCCTAAATCTATGTACTTCCATTGTAAAAGTAAGAACTCTTGAAATTACCCTATTTTGGGGAATACTAACACCTTTTCCGTACAACTCAAAGATTCCATAGAATCCTGAATAGAAATAAACAGTTATCACTTGCTGAGTCCAGAAGGTGTTTCGAAACTACTATATCTAAAGATAGACATGCTGAGAAAGAGACCCTTCTATTGATATATTAATAACAGGGCATAATACAGTTTAATTATGAATTGTTCCATATCTGTTTATTGGATAGCGATTTTGGGACAGGGATATGTTCATCTGGAAGAGCTTTTGCACTAGTTTGTCTGATTGATATATGTGTTTGCATGTAGGCTAGATGTATCATTGTTCTACTACATGTCCTATGTCGTACATTACATTTTAATTGCAGTTATCTTGATTTTATATATGTTCTTAAAAATACAAAGTGTATTCAATTCACCTACAAGCTCATTCTTGTAAAATTGTAAATTAAAGTACACTGTAATTGATCTAAGACATTGTGTTTATCGCTGTTCACCACTGTGGACTATTCCAATTATCCCAGCATATTACTTTTGTGTTTGCATGTTTGTGACTGTTAATGAGCATGCCTTAACCAATTTAGTGGCTGTATAGACATTTATAGATTTGCCTGGATTGCTTTTGCAAGCATTTGATGTCTGTGTGGCTGTCAGCTTTTTTTTTTTCTGCACAAAATCTCGCATCTCTAAGGTTTGGTCTTATTGGATGTTCAATTTTTAAAAGCCATTATTCCTGATTTAATTTCCTACAGGAAGAGACTAGTGTATCATGGAGAGATAGTACATACATTACTTATTTTGGAATAGAAAATACGCATTATACATATATGATCTGCCATAACATTTAAAACCACTTACCTGCCTAATATTAGTCAGAACAGTTGTGATCTGTTGCCTGTCAAAGAATGGACTCTGCAAGACCTCTGAAGGTATCTCATGGTTTCTGGCACCAATAGGTCTCCAACTCCCAACAGCTACACTAATCAGCATATTGAAGGGATCACTTTATGGTGTACATCACGTAGCTCCACACATCCCTTAGTGGCTGTATCTGGTACTGCAGCTGTTTGCATTTCCCTCCCATCTAAGTAAATGGGGCTCTGCTATATTACTAGACATAGCCTTTACAAAATATATGGAGCCTAGTAAATATTTCAGGGAACAAATCAAATCAACTGATTTGTGATGGTGCTAAAATTTTGACCTAAGCGATAAGATATTGGTTATTGATGATCTAGTATAGGTCATCAATATTCCCATCTTTTATATTTACGGCATATCTACATAAATGTATTAAAGATATGCATTCCTTCATTGAAATCCTCAATTATCTCTATAATGGGGTCGTTTTGCACCACTGTCAGAGAAGTAATTGAACTTGTGTAGCTCCATCCATTTATTTCTAGCGTAGCTCCAAAAATTGCACAGCCAGGGTAACTGCGGTGGAAAAACAACAATATTTAATCAGCCCACAAGACTTTTGCCAACAGCCAATTGTACTAATGATATATAAAAAAGTGTCTTTGATCACCAGTCAAAAATATAATAAGAAACAATAATTTCAATTTACCGTTATCCATGATGTGAAGAGAGATAAGGCTGTCCTCCTCTCTTTTCCTTTAAATCCAGAAATAAATGTTAATCCCCACTGGTTTGTAATGACTCCTTCAGCCCAACATTGTCTCATAAGAGTTGCAACCAATATTCCGTAAAAGGTGTAAAACACAGACATAGTATATTAAAATCTTCAAAAAGTCACAAGATATTTATACTCTCATACATGTTAAAAATGACATAAAGCCATGCATAAAAGACCATTTGGCAGCTAATTCAACTTGACTTTTTGCCAGAGATGGGCATTAACATTTCAGTCGGTTGGACCAGATTTGTTAGCTTTTGCTCCATACATGCATCAATGGTCCTTTGGCATTGCCCATTTTACCCTCTTCTAAACAAATACATTTTAAGAAATGTTTATTCAGATCCTACCAACTATATCCCAACCACCATTTATAAGTGCCATTGTATCTACAATGAGGATCCATGTTGTACATGCCAGTGGTCAGTGATTTTAACTAGTGATGAGCGAGAATGTTTTGTTAACCCTTTTGGCGAGCACACTCGGGTGTTTCCCGAGAATCTTCAGCATGCTCGGCTGTTATGTTTTAGTCACTCATTGTTTGCAACTGTTTGACAGCTTTAATACATATGAGGAATGCCTGTTTCTTAGGCATTCCTCACATATATTAAAGCTGTCAAACAGTCGCAAATCATGAGCACGGAGTGACTAAAACATAACACCCAAGCACTCTAAAGATACTCGGCGAGCACCTGAGCATGCTCGCCAAAAGGGTTAACAAAACATATTCGCTCATTACTAGTTTTAACCTTTTGACTGTTTGGTATATACACTGAATACATAGACATATATTGGTATATTAGTATACAGTGTATAATTATACATAAAGGCAGGAAACACAAAAGGCAAGAAAACATTATTAAGACCCCTTTTATCCTATTAGGGAAATATGTTGCATGGGCTGCTTTAAGCACACGCCACAACCCCGTGTACATCCAATACTTTATGGGAGCTCACAGAGACTTTCTTATGGATTCTACATGATGTTAGACAAAAGTGCTCTCCTCTACAACATTACTTTTAGGAGTGACACAGCACCTCACCAAGGCACTGTGCGGTTACATAAAGAGTGCTTACAGATCTGCAAAATGTATCCAAAGGGACTCAATATGCTGACATACTGAATAGACTCACATGGCATTATTGTATGCATGAGTCTTTAACATAATGGTTAAAATATTTAAAAAGTAATTTCTAAAGAATAATCTGAAAGAAGAATGCCAAATTAATATACCAATGCTTTTCTAGGCAAAGGTGCCTTTTGGGTGACCTTGAAAATCTATGTGTCTATCCTTCTATACAGTAATCACATACTTTACCCAGATTGGCATGGCTAGTGGAAACAGAGATTCATTGCTATTGCCTTTAGATTTCCCAATCAAAGTTGATTATCTTGCTGAAGAGTCAATATGTGTGAGTTTGTTAAAAGTCTGCAAGCACTCTACAGTTTGTGACTGTAGACATCTGAATCCTGACAGCATATGGTGCGACCACTATCAAGATTCAGGAGTATTGCTGGTGAGAGCGGGTGATGACGTGATCGCTAGTATGCAATTTGTAAATTTCTTGCCACATTCCAACTAGAAGTGCCTTGCTTATTCCAATAGTAATAAATTGAGAGAAGCTGACCACAACTAGTTGGCATGTGACTGTATGTATGCAAATAGCATACTTGAAGTTACGTGACTGGCCACTCTCAAAGGCAATATCGGTGAAACCTGACAGTAGGTCCAAAGCTGAAAGGATGAATACATATTGGAAATGTACTTCAAAAATCATCAGGAGAACCATGTTTTAGTCAAGCATCAGAATTTGTATGCAAACAGACTACAAACACGAAACATGAGCTTTAGTTGTGAGACTAACGAATGTTACATGGCACAATGCATTGAAGGCGGACTCATCAAAAGTGGTCCAAATAATAATTTTTTTTAAGCTGTCGTTAATACTATTCTATTTTCAAATCCCCAAATACATTGGTCGTCATCTCACATATATTCACAAACATGTAGGATGTAGATATTGTTATAGCTGATTTGAGTCCAATTATCTCTCCATGACAATACTATACCTGACCGGAATCAGAAAATATGCTGTCACCACAGTCTCTCAGGAATTGATACTAAGTTTATGGCTTATAACTTAGGATAATTATATTTCTGCATGAAAGATAAGAAAATATGTATACATGTGTGTGTGTATATATATATATATATATATATATATATATATATATACTAGTCTTAACATGCAATATAGGAGAGCTGCCTAAAGAACAGTTCTAAAATGATTTAATCAAGTAGCATAGAACAGGATTGTCAGGGAGCATTTTGAATCTCCACTGATTGCCATTCTAGATGCGATAGACTAACATTTATGGCAGCCATTATTCTGTAAGCAGGAAGCAGGATATAGACTGTGACTGAGGCAGGAGAGATGCCATAAAATAAGTTCAGGCTATGTACATTTTGTGTTCAGAGATGTTTTAGCATTGGTTGTAATCCATTTCTGATTTATGGCTCCTAAATCATCTACTGTTCCACTCCTTGCCCAGTGAGCCCACTAGACTCTTTTTCTGTTCCCTGTGGGGAGAAAAATGAATTAAAAATAAAATGAGAAGTAAGGATTTTCTATTTCCCACCATTGCAATATTATTCAGTTAGGATATGAGTTCCTCCTAGAAGCTATCAATGTCTACATAATATAGCCAAATATTTTTTTTTAACTGGACTAAAAGCTAGAATCTACTTAAAATTCACCAAAACTGATATTTTAGGTATAGTTTTAGTTTATCAATGTATTCTGTATTATATTTAATTTTGTGAATGTATAGTCTTGTGATGTACAGTACATTAAGTGCAGGTCACAAATAGTCACTAACCGTTAAATTCAAAATGTATGTCTTGAATTTACAAATTGTTCTAGCATTCATGTAAATTCCAAACCATTTGGCTAAAACAGTAATGGTTATTTTTCCTTCATTTAGGCAAACAATGTGACGTAATGAAAGAAGGCTTACAACCGAAATGTACTGTTAGAATGATATGATAGAGAAATTACAGTTTTAGGACATTTCAAAACTCACTGTTCTCTGCCCACTGTTCAATGGCAATTTTGCATTGAAATGAAGGCCTGAATAATCTGAGACAGGCTGATTGCTTCATGACAACCCCAATGGAAAGATTACCATATTTTGGCATTTTGTATCCCTAGAAAACAGACATGACTCAAGATTGACTCGGAATAGACTTACTAAAAGTAAAAAAATTGACAAACAGCTTAAAAGTTGTCCTACCATATTTCTCAGGCTCACTTTTACAAGCTGGCCCTGGAAATAAAGTATTATATGAAAACCAATTAAATAAATGGTTGAGCATGTAATGTAGAGATGGCCTAAATGTGAGGAAGCCGTTCTTTGCTAGCATTTGATAGCTCTCCAATCCAACTCTTAGGCCACGGCCCCACTATGAGTATTTGGTCAGTATTTGGTCAGTATTTTTTCTCAGGAGTGGGAGCCAAAACCAGGAGTGAGTGATAAATGCAGAATTGGTGACTTGTTTCTATTATACCTTTTCTCTGATTGTCCCTCACCTGGTTTTGGCTCCCACTCCTGAGAAAAAATACTGACCGAATACTGACCAAATACTAATAGTGGGGCCGAGGCCTTAGAGGAAGATACTGAGTGGACTCCTCTTCTTTGATGTCCTTATGTCTTAAGGCATATGGAGAGTTGCTATCTTAGTGGGCCCACAAATGTAAAAGTTCATTCTGGGCAAAACTGATACCTTTTACTATGCATAGTGGAGAGACCAAGGAGAAATGCATGGCATAAGGATATCTTTTTCGGGGGACTTTAATTTACAGTCTCTTGCAACCCCCCCCCCCCCCTCTGCAGGCTTTTTACTCGGCAAATTACACTGTATCTATTTTGCCTAAAGTGTTCCTTTTATTGTAGGAATACCTCTAAGAAACCTCTTTAATAAATTTGGTTTTCATCCTATATGAACGTGGTACATCTCTCTAACGGCTTGTGCAGATGACCGTATTATCGGTCCAAGTGCGATCTGATACCAATGTTAATATATGGAGCCGTGCACATGTCTGATTTTGTCGCCAGACAGGGTCTGTCCGAGGAAAAAAAATCGCTGCATGCCTAAGTTTGATCTAATATTCAGATTGCATTTGGCCATGAAAGTCAATATGTCCGTGGAAACGATCGGACCACACTCGGATGACATTTGAGTGCAATCCGATTTCCATGGACTGATAGTATGGAGAAGATAGAGACATTGTTTTCTCCATCTTCTCCATATCCGAGAATATCGACTCACACTATGATCACATTGTGATTAAACTCTGATCAGAGTGTGATTAGCATAATTGGTACGATTTTTCCGGATAACAAAAAATATGCTCGTCTGCAATTAGCCTAATTGATACTCATGCACATGGGAGCCAAATAAATGATTGCAATTTAAGTTAACACACTGTATGATTGTTCATACGCTATCACTGTAGTAGATTGTGATTTTATTGCACTTTTCTTAATGGCTGGTACTTAGTGCAGGTGTAAAGTATATCTTTCATGCAGTCACTAGATCTGAGCAACAGTAACTCTGGCTCTGTAGGACACAGTGTTCACATCAGTCATATCACATAACACCTTCTATAAATCACAACCGGAAACATAGGCTTTGGATTTACACTTACAAAAACATATTTCTTAGTTTGAACAATCTGTAGCCTTGAAGCATTTTGTGATAGAATTGTCCATCATTCATATTCAACTTCATAATACCCTGTAACCATTCTTCATGACAACACTTATGAATTCTGTAGATCTAAAATCTGTCAACATGTGTTCCTTCCACATTCATTAAAATTAAATTCCTTCCCAATGTCCCATCTATACATATCAAGTCAACTGGCAGCTACTACATTTTCTAGTCAGCAAGCAGTATTGTGAATTTTATCTTCTTTTACAGAAATCAATTCGTCTTCGTTGCAGCAGATGAAATTTCTTGTAACTCCTCTTCAGGTAACAACCATTGATACTTCTTGATGCATCCGTCCAGGTCTCAATATCCTTTTTACACAAACTGCAGTTAATCACTCTAGAATGCTCTGTTAGAATCAGGCTATCAATCTCGGTTTCACCAATGTACCAGTAGCCTGTGGGCTCTGTTCTATTATGAGCATTACACAATTTTGCTGACTGTAATACTTTATTTGCAGCTTTGGTTTTATTTGTCACATTGATCTAAAGCTGCAGAATCTTGAATTGAGAATATGCATGGAGGAGTAATATATTGCCATATTCCTAAAGCATATAGCAAAGGTTAACTGCTAGTTGAGTATATGATGAGACAGATAGTGTCCCTGCATCTATACGGAGAATGTATCATGCTGTTTTCACTGTGTGTTCTCAACTACATCTACATCAGTTTGGGTTTCTTGTGGATATATAGATTTTGGTTTGATTTTACATCAATGTTATGAGAATTGCATGTTCTCATTCACATATGCATGAATTCTTCTGATTCTACAATTTTCTGTACATACACTGTTGGTAATACTTTAGATACTTTTTTATAGAAGTGCATGATAGTACAATACTAATTTATGAATATACTGCAGTGATAGATTTTTGAGGAAAAATATGGGAGATCATTTGATTTTTTGTTCCTGTACTGTTTCTGGGATTTTCAGCTAGCCATGTTGGAAAAAAGTATTTTAAATAATCGAACAAGAAATTGTGACATCAGAGTAATAAGGTGACATGATTGAGGGCAGTTATTTGGCCTAATTGTATAAAAGAAAATGGTGTTCAACCATGAATGTCCTAATTATAAAGGGTCTAGTCTCAGAACATAGAGCCCGATTCATCAAAACTTTTACTCCAGTATTCTGGTGTAAAAAGATTTGAAAAGTTGCAACATTTTGACGCAACTCCGACAAAGTAGGCAAAGCTAGGGTGGGACGGGCGTGGCAACTGCTGATTGTCAACTTCATGTTGCTCTGCCACAAATCTTTCTCCAGCAGAGACTGGAGCAGAATATGTTTTGAGGCGCACATCACTTGTCCAACTCTCATGATTCATTGAATGAGTTCATTCAATAAATCTGAAGAGTCTTACTCCAGCACATCTCCTCAACAAAACCGGTGTGAAGATCGAAGGCCATCGAAGGGTGAATCGGGACCTTAATGTTCTCCCCCACTTAACTTCTTTGAAAAGTAGAGTTAACAATGACAATCAAAGACTTGAGAGGGCTATATTCACTAACATGCATATGCAATGTTGAAGAATAACAACAGCCCTTAATATGTTGAACCCCATACTTGTGTTCTGCTCAGCATCTACCCAAACCTTTGTGACCCTTCCTGCCTTTCTTATTATATTCATGAGCCAACAGAGTCCAATAATTTAATATGATATTTAGTCAGCTGAATGTGTATTTGTTGTGTAAAGGCATACATTTATTTACAATATAACATGGACTGGTTGGGATGATGCCATGTTGAATTCATTTTATTGTTTTGAACCACCTAATATTTCAATGAGGAGCAAATTTTTATATTTTTTTTAATGATAATAATCACATTTCATGTATGATATTTTATGACACCTGTAAGGGTCAGATGAGGATAGCCCTGGATACCCCGATTAGGACTATAGATGTCACCACTGAGCATAGTGACATCACTTAATGCAAGATTGACACTCTCAATGACACAAGCTGTCAGGGGAGCAGAAAATAAGCAGCTACTCTGATAAATTTATGCTGGCAGGGTGCCTGGCTGTCTGCGTGGGGGGAGGGAGGTGCTGGCATTGTCCCTGTCTGATGGCTCGGGTTCTGAATGTCTCTGTATGGAAAGTGCACGCTGTATCACTTATTATGCTATAGCTAAATAATTAACATTCCCTTTTTGTAGTTGGGTCACCTTTCAATTACTATTTCGCTGTTATATATTGTGTAAAACATAAGTAATGTTCTCTGCTGTTGTAAATGCCTTCATTCTAATTCTGTACATTTCTCTTATAAGCCTCCTGCTTATGCTGGCCAAGTATACATTATATTAAGGTCAAAAATGTGCTGTAGAAAGACAACTGTAAGCATGTAGCATTGTTATGTGCTATCCAAAATATAATTACTCCCTGGACATGTTACAATTATAAGGAAACCGCTTACAGTAAATTACAGAAGTGAGAATTATTTAATCATTTAGACTTAATGATAACGATTATAGCCCTCAACTTTTTGCAGGTTGTGAGAGTTTTTAATGTGAAAGGTGGTATGATTCAACAACGAATGTTAATAAAAAATCTTTTTAAAGATATGATGGAGTCATTTGGCTCTTAACCCTTGTAATAATTGCCAATTATAATGTTCTTACTCTAGCGTTGACCACCTTTAAGGTATGATCACACATAGTGGTTTTGCACATTTTTTTGCGCTATGTTTGGCTCGAAAAGCACAGCATTTAATTGTCCCATCAAAACCTCTTGCACATCCTGCTTATTTTTTTCATGGTAGATTTGAAGCAGTTTAATTCTGCAACATGTCCCATCTTTCAATGTTTTCATCCGTTCTTATAAATGGTAAAAAACACAGAAAAAAAGTGCACTAAAACAAATGCAAAAACGCAGCAAAAATGTGCATTTTATATGCAGTGTTTTTCCTGCCAAGAGACACGTTTTTGATGCAGAAATGTCTGAAACAAATACTTAACATGTGCACATACCCTTCGGCTAGGGTCGAACCCTGGTACATTCTCTCATCCAAGAGAATCAGGCCGATTATGCTAATGACACTGAGTGGGATCCAATTCTCTCAGAGGAGGAGAGGATGGAAAAAAAATTCTCCATCTTCTCATTACTGTCAATCCGTTTTAATCGGACTGCACTCAGATGTCATCCTAGTGCAGTATAATATTTTCCATGCACTCATTGACTTGCATGGCCGACTGGGATCCGATAATCAGATCCAACTCAGGCATGATGCAATTTTTCCTCAGACCGGCTTGGAAAAGATCAGACATGTGCACAGCCCCATGAAATAACATTGGTCCAAGTGTAATCCGATGTTTTGTCAGATCGCACTTGAAGCAATAATACATATGCCCTTAATATGTTTTTTGACTTTGGGGCTGAGTTCTAGTGAGTCTACAACTTCCTTGGTGCCGCTAGTGCTTAATAACATCTGCTGCTGTCAACAGCTGTGTAGCCATATGCAAGGGAGCACAAAGCTAAACGTGGCATGGAAGCCACTTGGTGAGGAGTACTAGTTTAACCTATTGCAAACACTAATCTTTTACTTATTGTTAGACTTGTAGATATGTTTCATTATAGCCATACTTTTTATCTAGTCTTTCTTTACTTATTTTCTTGTTATTTACTTTAATGTTTGACAATTTTGTAAATCATAAGAAAAGTTTGAGCTCCACGCTACTTTAATAAAATATCAGGACTTACGGAAACTTTGTTCCTGTGAAAGTTCATCATGTATTATTCAAGATCATGAATGTTACATTGGTGTGGAGAAAATGTTTTAGAAATGCTGTTTCAAAGTAAAAAAGACATTGAAGCCTTCTGTATTGTGCCATCATCTGAAAAAGCTGCACACTACAAGGCTTTCGACACTGATGAAAAGAAGTTATATAAACTTTACTAAGATATATATAAATATATTATTTATGTACACACGCACGGACCTTCAAAATACATAAGTGACATCCCTAAGTCATAGGCCAGATCTTAATGAAAAATAAAATACATAGACATTATGTATTATGGCCAAAAATACTTTGAAAAAAGTAATAAATATTTTTTATTTTGCAATGCAAAAGCAGCATTTGTAATTTTGCCCAGTATAACTTTTCCCATAATATTACTACCATTCTGAAGCACATCAGTGCATCAGATATCATTGTGAAATGTGGCTCCACCTTTGCTTTAAATGTGTTTTGGTGGATAAATACTTTATTGACCATCAATTAGTGATCAAATTGCGAAGGAGCTACAGAGTTCAAGAAATCTGAATGACTCCAGGCTGAGAGAATTGCTCTGCCTTGTACTGCCTCTTGCCTCTGCTGAACCGCAGAATACACAATAAATACTCATTTGATGGCCTTAAAGGGATTATCCTGGACTTTAAAAAACAAAATGTTCCTAAGCACTAACAAGTAGGTAGTTTCTATCTACCTGTTAGGTCTTAGACAGTCACGCTTAGTGCTTAGGCAGTCACGCCTAGTGCTTAGGCAGTCATGCCCATCGACAGAGCATTCAGAAGAAGAAGAGTTGCTCTGTTGACAGGGAGCAGCTGAATCATCTTCAGGAGCTGTCAATGACTGCTCTATCCCGTCCAAGAACAGGGTTGGGATCAACAGGCAGCTCCCTACTTTTTAGTGCTAAGGTACATTTTTTTATAAACTCCCGGATTTCCCTATGAAGAGTAATCATCATTTAAACTGTTATTTCATCAATCAATATTACATGTAAAAATAAGCAATTTTGTAATATATATAAAGAGAAATCTCCTTCTTTCTCCTCCTTTATCCTGCACTCTTATGTCAAGTGTAAAATTTGTGTTTAGTGGTTATAGACTTTCCCATTGCTGAGATAGGAGATGGCAGTTGATACTGATAAGATTCTATAGAAAGGGGAGGGATGAGGAGTAGGGACGGGAGGAGCTAAAAACAGAGATTCTCCTGCAAGTACTCCTTAAATGTCAGTTGCACTTAAGATAGATCATCAGTGATTTTTTTTTTGCTGGGGAGACCTTTCAATTTGACTGTATAAATGTTTTATACTTTATTCATGTTTTCATGGTGCTTTGTTTGACTTTAAATATACATGCTTTATATTTTTATAGTTTTACCATGTAGTTCCTTTATATTTCTCTTTATATAATAAAGTTTTGGATCTTTAGTAGGGTTGTCAGAGATCTCTAAATATTAGTATTTAGATGAAGATGTAGCCAACTTTATGCAGTTTACAATGACTAACAATAATAGTCATTCATATTTTTTATATTATGGTGAATTTACTTGACCAGGGTACTTTTTGAATTCTTAACCTGCATTTGGCTTTGTTTTGCCAGGGTTAAAGTGTAGTGCTTAAAATCACATTCACAAGCAATGCTGAAACGATGCTTTATGACAATAATTGTTTCTGCCTGATTTTCTTGAGATCATTTTAGTCCTAGCACTGAAAAAAAAGAAATGGCATCTCGCATCTGTTAGAAGAACAGAGGTCCAGAGGGTAATTGCACCCTTGACCCATTGCCTGTTCTCCAAGGGATGTCTGATATAGCTGCCACAATCACATGTCATAATGTATGATTCACTGGAATATGATACCTATTGTGTGTGTGTCTATTACAATGTAAAGAAAAAATAATTCTACAAATTTAATTGGAGTTTCCGTATAGTTTCTTATTTACCTTTCATTTATCAATCAAAATGTTACATTGCTATGCCATATATTGATATGATATCCTCAGTAGAAAAAAAATTAAACTAATTTAAGCCAGCTTGAACTTCTCACTTTAATCTTATAATTAATCTTCATAGAAACAGATTTGTTTCATTAAGCATATACCTAAAATCATATAATCTAAATAGCATTTCAAATGTTATCTTACCACTCAAATGCCAAGCAGAACGTAAGCATTAAATGACCACATTGTTGTATTTTAGATTAAACTGTTTCTCTATTAAGAAGTTGACTTTTTTAGTTTTTAGAACTTTTATAACATTTATTTTTTTTTGTTATTTTTCTGCTAGAGATAAATATTTACAGAATTACAGTGAAGAACAAAAGTGCATATACTTGCAGGAAAGTTTATTAGAGCAATTAGACTTCTTGAGGTCTGCAAGAATGCGATTGTAATTTATTACTTTGCAGAAGTACTTTTGATTATTCACTAGATTACTGAACCATGAACATACTCTCTGTTAAATAAAGGTTGCTCCAGTTAAAAACTTATTTGCAATATTTTTTAATCCAAGTTCTTCTATCTCTGAACAGAAACATACAATTGTAAAACAATTTAATATAATAACACCTTGTATCCACTTCAAAGTCTAACTCTTGGGCCACATTCACACGTTGATTATTTGGTCAGTATTTTACATAAGTATTTGTAAGCCAAAACCAGGAGTGGGTGATAAATACAGAAGTGGTGACGTGTTTCTATTATACTTTTCCTCTGACTGTTCCACTCCTGGTTTTGGCTTACGTGGACTTATAATAAGTGATACTTTTTACCCCTCTTTAGTTATACCAGCATAAAATCACCAATGGTCAACCGCCTTGTGTGGCCTATGTTATATAAAATAAGAACAGTGTAGCAATAACCTAGGAAACTAATCATTCCCCTTGTCACTTTGTCAAAATGTACACACTATGACACTGTCAACACTGATTGGACTGTCATCCTATTAGGGATGAATCTCAGTTCTCAATTTATTCATATAAAGCAGGGATGTCAAACTTAAACATACAAAGAGCCAAAAATAAAAAGTTGGACAAAGTCGTCGGCCAACCAGTATACAGTATAATGGGCCCCACATAGTCCTCCATGCAGCATAATGGCCCCATATAGTCCTCCATACAGAATAATGGCCTCATATAGTCCTCCCTAAAGAATAACGGGCCCCACATAGTCCTCTATACAGAATAATGGCCCCATATAGTCCTCCACACAGAATAACCACCCCATATATGGGTGGCAGTTTTGGTGTTGTAGGCCAAATATAACCACCCTGTAGGCCAGATTTGGCCGACGGGCCGGAGTTTGACACTTGTGATATAAAGGATGCAGTATAATGGCTTTATAACTCGGACTGAGATCAAAATGCAATGCACGGATTGGCCTTCAAATCTCCCGACCAGAGAGTGACAGTTGAATAGAAATACATGAAGCTGTCACGCTCAAGTCAGGAGTCCCACTAGACAGGCCATGCATTGCGTTCCAATCTCGTTCTGATTTTCATGGCCACCTGACTGCACCCTTTGTGTGCTAAAGGGGTGGACATATTTTTAAGAACAGAGCAGCTCTTTTTGATGGGCAGTGTGTGGTATCGCAGCTCAGCATAGCTGAGAGTCAATACTCGACACAACACATTTACAGCAGTCATGTTTTTGACCTTTGTACAAAACTTCTTGACAATGGAGCAAAATTTGTCATTGATGATCAGATAAAGTTTTCTTTTTTTCTTTTCCTTTGCATCCCAGCAGCTTTCTTTTTTTTTAGCTGTATGTGGTCTTGTTCTTTGCCTGCGATTGTACTCTATGTATGTGCCATATTTTGGCAAGTATGTATCAGTGTTAAATTTTAATTAATTTTTATTTTTTGCAAAATTTAAGTAGAAAAGCCATGTTGCAGAGGTTTTTTTCACTTACTTGTTTTACTGAATGCACAAATCCTAATAAATTTCCCCAAAATTTCTGTGCAGGTGATCTCAGTTATGTCAGCACTAAATATAGCTATATTAAATGGGTGGGAAAAGTGGTGATTTTTCTCAATCATCTTTGGGATGAAATCTTTTCAGCCGGACTTGTAGGCTAGAAGGGATTCCACTCGTCTTCAGTCTTCTTCGGGGTAGCTCTCCACTCATCAGTTCATTAGCCAAAGTTTTCAGCTAAATTCTTCTATGCAGTGGTTCCAGTTGATTGCCTAGGTTAATCACTTGTGAATTGATACCAACCACATTCAACATCGCGGACAAAATGACCATTGGCCAGCGCTTGGTGTTTCTGCTAACGCAGTAGCTCTTCGGTTAACTCAAGTTCTTCATTTCTTCAACATGAAGGGGGTTAGCTAAATCATACATTTTACTGCCCATTTCAGCAGAGAACCTGAAGCAAGAGAGAGAGTACATGTTAGGGCGCAATGTGCCTTAGAGGACACCCTCTTTTTCTAAGAAAACCCTACTTATTTCCACAAACTTTGCATTATTCTTTCATAAAGCAAGCTAAATAAACAATTATGATGAATAAAAAGAGAAAATACCAACCTTAAAATGTTAGATGAGTTCAGGCACAGAGAGCCTGAGAAGCCACAAAGGAAAGATCTGCTCTCCAGAAGGTCTTCTGTAACACTCTGAGATCAGGTTTCAAAGAGCATGTAAAGACAGGAAATAACTGGAAGGGAGGAAATTTTCTGACAATTTTGAGAGGAGAGATAAACAAAAATAATTGAGCTGTGCCTGGTGGAGGGTTAACTCTCTACCCATCACACTGATCTACAGCCAAATTGGTTTAGAGAAGAAAACAGTTGAACATAACTAATTTTGTGGTGCGCAAAACAAATATGATGCTTAAATTTGCTGATTGGCTATAATTTTCAAGATGTATTTTATTTATTTATTTTACTCACTTATATAGAGCTATTAATTCCACAGCGCTTTACAGACATTATCATCATTGCTGTCCCCATTGGGGCTCACAATCTAAATTCCCTATCAGTATGTTTTTGGAGTGTGGGAGGAAACCTGAGAACCCAGAGGAAACCCACGTAAGATCCAGAGGATTATTACAATAAGTATGAGCTTCAAGAATTCCCTGTGACACTATCTAAGGGGGCTCTTCCTTGCCCTCTGAATGCCACAATCAGCATTGACAGCTTATTTCAAGAGGTTAAACAGCTGCAATCACATGTTACTCTGATGTCTACATTTACAGAAGAGTGACTTCTACCTTTATAGAAGGGGTTACAGTTGTGTATTACAACCCTTGCCCTGACTGCACGGGCATAGTTGCTGTGCTTGAGCAAGGAGTATGGAAAATGTGTTTGTGACATTAATACTCATCATGTGTTCTTTAGGGGTTAAGGGGTAATAAAATAATAAGTAGAGAGAGAGGCCATTTTTTATACACATAATATGATTAAACTCAGTATTAATAGCAATAAAGTTTAAACAAAGAATTTTATGCATTGCAAACAAGTATATGTACCAGCAAAGTCTGTTACCCAATAAAGGTTTATAAGCATATCATTCTACTTGATACCTCATTAACAACGCCATTGTTTCAAAAGTTTCTCTTTTAAATGTATTTCAATAAGTTGAAGGCTTTTCATGTGTTTGCTCAATGATTGTTACATCTCAGCATTGCTAATAAAATTTTAATTATTTGTGCTTTTAGAATCACATATAGCCTGTGGTACTGACCTAATTTCAGAAGGGCTTGGAATAGCAATTAAGACAGATGTTACTAAATTATACAGTTGTTGTGCTACTGATTATGCAGTCATCGTAAAAAAAAGATAGGAACCAAATAAAAGGATTATCGCTATTTGCCTGCTTCCACATACATTTGATTTGCTGGTGCTTCCTTATTCAAAAGCATGTCTATCACACTGTCTTCTGTCACTGAAAACCTTTTCAAATTTAGCCGTAAAGAGGATTAGCCCTAACATGAAAAGTACTCAAAATTGTACTGCCACAGTGACTGGGAGTTTATCTCGACAAAAAATGAAATTCCTTCTCTCTCTTTCCATTCAAGCTTGCTGTCAATGGAATACATGAAACATGTATCAAATGATAAGAATCCATAAACGCTTAGATCCTTTCCTTATTTTTGTTGGGTACATTGATTAATCTGTCTTTTTAAACAGAGAAAGCACTTTGGCCTTTTTTGGCATTATTGTCGTTATCATTTTGACAGTCTTGACTGTTCCTTTGGTTCTAGGTCAGTTCGCATGACTAGTCAAATGTGACAACATGACAAGATATTAAGTATAAATGGACATTATCAAAAATGTGAAACTTAGAGAGCAGTAATCAGGAGGCTGTAGTATAATTAATGTGCACAGTCCTATGGTATAACCAGAAAAAATATGCAATGTTTATAAAAAAATATATGAACTCTTTACAGGAAACAAGTTACATAAAATTGGCTCCTATGATCTACCGTGCTAAGAAAAGTTCCATACATGCAAATTTATTAGCTTTAATTTATGGAGCTTTTCCATGATTGTGATTACTGATCATTCTCATGCTTTAGTTAATTGGATTCATCAGTAGTATGACTTTTTTCTTTTTCTGTGGCCTTTTCACCAAAAAAATTAAAATAATTAATATTTAGTATAAAATGTATTTCTTATGCATTCGTTACATAAAACAAACATACAATATTAATGAACACAAAATTGTTAGAACTTTAAAAAATAATTGATTAGTCATTCAGTGTGAAACATGAATGATATGTAAATGTGATCCTGTGTAACTAAACTAAATGGGGTGGCAGTGGAGCATGTAAAGTATTACTTCACTCAATGTCTCAGGAACTATAACTTTCTCTGTGGATAAATAATAAGCTGTAATTTGGGCAACACCCATTTTGATTAATGATTATTTGGTGAATAACTGATTGATATTAAATGCTCTCATATTCGGCTATTTTGCAGCAACCAGGGCGTATATCGGCATAATATATACAAGCAAATTCTATTTAGAACATATCAGAACTTCTTGTCAATCAGTCAGTGAATGTCAGAGAGAAAGGAACTTTCTACAAATTTAATTATTGGCACCTATTGTTTGCTGTAAACTCCAATTTCTCTATTGTCATCAGTGTCTGACATTAAATGTGATATTCATACATATGTAATTTACAGACATGTCAATAGACATTTTTATTAATTTTACATATGCACATAACCTATTCAGAGAGGACAAGAACTTGAACTGTATTGGCCACCTTTTGGACGCAGCATTCCTAAAAGTCTATATTAAATCTTTAACCAACTTTGCCACAAGTCTTGCGATAAAAAGCTAAACCATAAACTCCATTTGCAGACACATGTTTCGGGGTGTTTGCCCCTCCTCAGTGTTAAAGGCTTAATATTGACTTTTGATATTGCTATATCCAATAGGTAGTGCTAAACTTCAAGTGTCTTTCCTCTCCCAAGCAGATATTTGTATATTTCAATTATCAAAGAAACATTGCATTTCTTATTAGTCTCCTTACACTGACTTGTCTCTCCACAAGGAGAAGGAACTGTCTGCAAAAGTGATTATTGCCACCTACTGAATGTCGCTCCAATGATTTCTCTATTGTCCTCAGTGTCTGACATTAAATGGGATATTTATACATATATAATTTACTTGTTTATGGAAATTTTCATTAATGTTATATATGCAAATCTCTTCAGAGAGGAAGCGGACTTGAACTCAAGGGCATATTGGATGCTGCATTCCTAAAAGTCAATATTGAACCTTTACCCAGGTCTGCCATATGACTTAGGATAAAATGACCCACCAGAAGCTTAATTTACAGACACGTGTTCCAGGGTTTTTGTCCCTCCTCAGTAATAAGAGATCAATATTGACTTTTAGGATTGCTTCATCCAATAGGTGATGTTAAAGTTCAAATTTTCTTCCTCCATGAGGAGGATAGTTGTATATTTGAATTCCCAGAGAAGCTTTGCATGGCCTATACATCTCCTTTCACCAACTTGGCACTCCCCGCAAGGAAAAATTATCTCCCTTAGACAACCAATTAATGTTATAGTAATAGTATTTACACAATATATATATATATAAATATATATATATTTTAAATTATATATATATATATATATATATTTATATATATATACACAGTATATATATATAGCATGATGAAGTCAAGTACATTTTATTTTTTTACACAGTTTTGGAATTAGTTTAAGTATGATATAGTTTTGGCTTTAACTGAAATCAAAACATCAGTTTGTCTGGAAATCTTTACTTGCAGTGCTGTTTTAAAATACTAAAGGGCTGCTAGTGAACAATCCTAACCTTTCAAGCCCTTAAATGTCAATGTCAGGCATAGGTGAGTCTTTTTAAATCAGCTTTAGAAATAAGCCTTGTATTTGAAAAATAAACTGACCCTTTCTATTTTCTCTATAAAATAGCAAATATTAATCATAGCAAAGGACCCACTTTAGATCAACTTTTCAAAGTGAAGGTCAGCGCCAACAAATACAATGATTTCTAGAGAATGTAAAGACGCCGCATTTATGTTGTAACAAAGCCTACCCAAGTAACAAGATTTATCAGAGATGCATTAAAAATAGCTTGAATCAGTACCTGTTATATGAGGACCATTGCGAGCATCAATTTTCACTTCTGTAGTTCATTGAAATTGATGGATAATATAATACAGGAATGGGGCTCTGTTCAGGGAGAGCTGTTCAGCAAATAAAACTTCAGCTCTAGTTAACTCAGCCCTACTCCATGCCAAATTTTTAAACTTTTTGGTCGCAGTGCAAAAGATTTTAAATGTTTTTGTTTTTTCAAATGCCCTATCCAGAGAATAGTTGACAAATATCTGATTACTTAGGGTCTTACAGCTAGAACAACAATTATCCCTAGAACATTGATCTGAAGCTCCTCTTGATTCCTAGCTGTAGACACAAATGAATGAAGCATCATTCATGAACTTTATTCATTGCCTAGGGTACTGCAGGAGATACCGAGCTCTGTTCTCAGGATTCTTTGTGATTATCCGTGAACTGCATATATTATTAATATATGGTATAAATGTTACTATCATAGACTATTTTGCCTTGAAACCACCCATATTTAGTGCTCCTGTTCTCTTTTGTGCCCTCATTCCACACAGACGCACACACAATTAGGAGGTTTACTCTCCTTTATGTTACTCCAATTACAATATTCATAATGTTCTGTTTTTAATAAATAGAGATGAGCGAACCTGAACTTATAAGTTCAGCATTCGTACCGGACAGTTACTGTTTGGTGCTAAACGCCGAACACAGACTTTCCCTTGAAGTTCATACAATGTTTGGAGCTCAGGGGGAAATCCGAGAGATAGAGAGAATTTAATTTATTTTCTACCTGAAAAGTTTGGGTTCATATTGTTTTCAATGGGGTTCAGGTTCTGGTTCTATGGTTCAAGTTTGGATACATTTATGTTACCTGAACCAAACTTTGCAATAAAGTTCGGGTCGGGTACTAGAACCTGAACTTCCACGGGTCCACTCATTCGTTTTAACAAACAAACCTGAAATTTTAGAAGGCAAGAAAAACAGTGCATGCAACATAATTTTTTCAGTCAAAACATTTTAAAGTCGATGGAACCCTAAAAGTCCTCATTATGTCCTTGGTGTAAGAACATCTCCATTGGGCTCTGTGGTGTAAGAAATACATTATAGTTACAGTTAGCATTATCAGAGTTGTGATTACAATAGCATTTTACATGGTGTTAGAGAAAGCAACATTTTAGTAGCAGAAAGTGATGACACTGGTTGATAAGAAGCAAGATGGCAAAAGAGTGGAAAATACCAAGGAAAATACCAAGGAAAGATTATAGATGAGCCCCTTTATAGTCTGTCTGTCTAATCACCAAAAAAGGTAGCTCCTGAAATGATACAGTTAGTATAAGTAGATGGTTGGGTTCTTCAACATAGTAAGGCGGGACTTGTCGAACGTCATTTAAAAGAGAAAAATACAGCAAAACTGGTTATTTTTGATTATTGACGAGCTTCTCGTGTATTTCAGTAATATCAATATTACATCTTAAAAATGCATAAGGAAGATAGTTTTATTGGCCGACTTAAAATTAACTGACTAAGTAATATGGGTAATCTATTCTACATCACAAACATACACAAAGGAATAGATTGCTTTATAATGTACTATGAATATCCTATAGTATACATTATATAAATTGGACTTTGTGATTATCGTTGTAGTAATTAGCTCATTAATAACTAGCTCCACTTGGGACTTAATGACCAGATACTATTATTGTGTGTGTGTCTTTGCATTTTAATATATTTCTATATGTGTTTATGTATATATATATACAGTACAGACCAAAAGTTTGGACACACCTTCTCATTTAAAGATTTTTCAGTATTTTCATAACTATGAAAATTGTTTATTCACACTGAAGGCATCAAAACTATGGATTAACACATGTGGAATTATATACTTAACAAAATAGTGTGAAACAACTGAAAATATGTCTTATATTCTAGGTTCTTCAAAGTAGCCACCTTTTGCTTTGATGACTGCTTTGCACACTCTTGGCATTTTCTTGATGAGCTTCAAGAGGTAGTCACTGGAAATGGTCTTCCAACAAGCTTGAAGGAGTTCCCAGAGATACTTAGCACTTGTTAGCCTTTTTGCCTTCACTCTGAGGTCCATCTCACCCCAAGCCATCTCGAATGAGTTCAGGTCTGGAGACTGTGGAGGCCAGGTCATCTGGCGTAGCACCCCATCACTCTCCTTCTTGGTCAAATAGCCCTTACACAGCCTGGAGGTGTGTTTGGGGTCATTGTCCTGTTGAAAAATAAATGATGGTCCAACTAAACGCAAACCGGATGGAATAGCATGCCACTGCAAGATGCTGTGGAAGCCATGCTAGTTCAGTATGCCTTCAATCTTGAATAAATCCCCAACAGTGTCACCAGCAAAGCACCCCCACACCATCACACCTCCTCCTCCATACTTCACGGTGGGAACCAGGCATGTAGAGTCCATCCGTTCACCTTTTCTGTGTCGCACAAAGGCACGGTGGTTGGAACCAAAGATCTCAAATTTGGACACATCAGACTAAAGCACAAATTTCCACTGGTCTAATGTCCATTCCTTGTGTTCTTTAGCCCAAACAAGTCTCTACTGCTTGTTGTCTGTCCTTAGCAGTGGTTTCCTAGCAGCTATTTTACCATGAAGGCCTGCTGCACAAAGTCTCCTCTTAACAGTTGTTGAAGAGATGTGTCTGCTGCTAGAACTCTGTGTGGCATTGACCTGGTCTCTAATCTGAGCTGCTGTTAACCTGCAACTTCTGAGGCTGGTGACTCAGATAAACTTATCCTCAGAAGCAGAGGTGACTCTTGGTCTTCCTTTCCTGGTGCAGTCCTCATGTGAGCCAGTTTCTTTGTAGCGCTTGATGGTATTTGCAACTGCACTTGGGGACACTTTCAAAGTTTGCCCAATTTTTCGGACTGACTGACCTTCATTTCTTAAAGTAATGATGGCCACTCATTTTTCTTTACTTATCTGCTTTTTTCTTGCCATAATGCAAATTCTAAAAGTCTATTCAGTAGGACTATCAGCTGTGTATCCACCTGACTTCTGCACAACACAACTGATGGTCCCAACCCCATTTATAAGACAAGAAATCCCACTTATTAAACCTGACAGGGCACACCTGTGAAGTGAGAACCATTTCCGGTGACTACCTCTTGAATCTCATCAAGAGATTGCAAAGAGTGTGCAAAGCAGTCATCAAAGCAAAAGGTGGCTACTTTGAAGAACCTAGAATATAAGACATATTTTCAGTTGTTTCACACTTTTTATGTTAAGTATATAATTCCACATGTGTTAATTCATAGTTTTGATGCCTTCAGTGTGAATGTACAATTTTCAAAGTCATGAAAATACAGAAAAATCTTTAAATGAGAAGGTGTGTCCAAACTTTTGGTCTGTACTGTATATATATATTTTATATATTTTTGTTTTAATATACAAATATGTGCAAAGCAAATATAGATATTTGTTTCAATAATGAATAATGTCATATGTTTTTGATATATGTTTTGTTTAACTCAATTATTTTGCTTTAACATTTAAAAATGATCTATTACAGAACATTTTCTTTTTTTTTATTTGCAGTAGCTTTTACTTTAAGAACTCTGTGCCATATTTTATGTTATAGACAGTTTAGTGAGATGCACTTATAAGCTTTTACAATATTGACTGTAAGATTGGAGAATGAAAGGACATTTTAGTAATTGGACATCTTCCAAGAACAGTATCTTGGCTAATATTTATCAATGTCCTGAGCTGGATTACCTGTTGTACTTCAGTATACAGAGGAGTGTGATTACTTCTCTACACTCATTTAAAGTGTTGGCTTCAGTTCAAAATTTACAGGTCTAGATTCCAAGGTAAAACATCTGGTCTATATGTCCTAAAAGATATCATTTGTGGCCGGTTTTAGAGTTGTAGCAGAATGATTTATAGCCTGAATATAATGTAGATAGGTGGATAGGCACAACAATCTATTTTCCATTCATACACCTTAAATTTATATATTTATTTAATATAAAGTTTAAAGTAACTTTAGATTGTTTTTTTTAAGTAAAGAAAATAGCAAATTGCTCAAAAAAAAAATTTAATGGTTGCATTTTATTTCTCATTCCTAATAATGTTACTTGTTGATTCATATATATAAATGTTTATGTTTTCAGTTACGGACGAGTTTATGCTGCCGACCCCTACCACCACACACTTGCTCCAGCAGCCACCTACGGCGTTGGTACCGTGGTAAGCTTTTCTTCTCATTTTTCACATTTTTTTTCATCACAAATTGAATGTTAATTTTTTCATAGTGGTAAAGTGAAAGTATAATATGATTTGTTTTCATGCAGATATACAGTGTGTTTAATATTATTCTTTTTTTGGATTTTTGAAGTATTCTTTAGATTACTTTTTCATTTTGACAAATAGGGACATGTTCTGTAATTTCCAATCAAATTAAAATGTTAATTAGGCCAGGTACAGATGAGAATATGTAAAATTGACAGTTTTCATGCAGAAAAAATAGTCAATGTTTTATCAGCTTCCTATATCAATAATAGCAATATATTTGTTAAAATAGATGCCTTATGGATGTACATATGACATCCAAGTTTTAACAATCCCATTAAATTGATTGGGTGAAAAACAGATCAAGATAGTTCATGTAGCGATTTTGTTACACTCAAGCCATCGGTCCATGTGCAAACACACTCATTTGAACAACACCAAAGATTTGCATTGGTCAGTCTCTGAATCTATGCTACCCTTTTTGCATGAAGACAAAAATACATTCATCTGAACAAGCTATAAATTCAGTTATCCAAGTTATATAATATAGTTATCCAACTATCATAAGGCATATCAATTGCAAGGTTGTCTTTACAGATTTGCAATTGAATTTCAAAATTCTATATTTTTTATAATATATAAACTAAAATAGACTAAAACAATATGTATATATACCAAAATACACTTGCATTTATAAAACTATCCTAGGGAAAATCTCTGACTCTTGCTTCATTCACTTATACAAGGTGATTGAGAACTTTTTTGGATGAGCTGGTTCACGAAACCACCCCTTTAACTCTGATAGGTATCAAAAAAATCCATATATTGTACATACTTAGAAGGACTAAACTAATGATAGAAATACATCATAGAAATGAATAACTTAAACACTCATCTAAAAACAATCATGTCGATTTTTACATTATAATGTTTCGCAGCTCCTTCAGCCTCCTAAAAATTCTTATCATGTAATAGATCAAACAAGTCACCAGGCTTCTTAGTTAACTATTGCCTGGTTATCAAGGTACTGTACTTCATCAATGCTTACTAGTTTGAAACAGCATACTCAAGCAGTAGAGGAGTACAGGCTGGAAAACAGATCAGATAGAATTGATACTTTTGCCTTCAGAAGGCAGTAAAAGATTATGATCTTTTTTCTCCAAAAACTGTCCTAAATTCAAAGAGCAAAAGTGATACAAATTCTTAAGCTTCCATGAAACTTATGATCTTCAAAGACAAAAGCAAGTGTGAGCTGCTGTAAAATAGGTATAAACTAGTTAAAGGAATAGATTAAGAAATTTGAAACAAAAGTATTGCTGATTCTTCTCATTTTATCAAATTTATTACGCATTTCCTGAAAAATTTGATTTGCACTAATTCCAACAAAATGGAAAGTGGCTAGCTGACCACCATTATTCTGAATTCTGTGGGCCAGGAAGGAATTAGTAAAAAAAATGTAACCCCTCTTTCTTGACCCTTCCTATGCCTGTCCCACTACCACCTATTGATTCCTTTGTCTTCTGTCTTGTACCTTCTATCTTTTCTTTACAGTCCTTTGATGCTGCTGTTTTTCACTAAGCCCCACAACATTATCTGGGGGCTATCACACATTAATAACATGTGTTGTGCCACTCACAGTTACATTGATGTGACAAGCATCATTAGTGTCAATGGCTCACATGACGGTAGGGTACCTAGTGAAGGATGGAAGCATTAGAGGCTCAGAAAAAGACTAAGATAGAAGATGGAAGACAGAACACAGAAAAGAGACTATAGAGGAGCTAATGGGAAAAGCGGCAGTGGCAAGAAAGAAAAAGGGAGGACCAAGGGGAAATATATATGATGTGTTGCTTTTAATGCATTTCCAGAGGATTCAGATCGCACTGAATTTATTTCATTTAAATCGAATTTCCCAGACGAATTCAAGTGATCTTCTAAATACAAATTTCAGCAGTATTTCTTATTTCTATTTCTGATATACCTATTTTAGTAAATCCTCATATTCTATATTAAATAGTGCTTTTAGGCCATCTGTGTTGCGGAATTCCTTAGTTATTCTTCTAAAAAATGTATGAGTAAATTGATCACTGGATATTACCAGTTCAAGGTATGTACCAGTAATACTGTTAGCATCCAATTTGTGCTACCTAGGTGAAACTGTGAAGAGATATGTCTTCAACTGGTATCACCCACTTGAAAATTTACACATACATTTTTAAGAAGCATACAGGAAGACCAGCCCAATATAGAGTCCTAAAAAGCATGGTCCAGAATTGGTTATTTTAGAAAATCTAAAACCATTTACTAAAGCAGACATGTTAAGAGATCTGAAGGATTCTACTTAAGAAGCGAAGCAGGTATTTTAACTAATACTTTCAAATGATAATCTGTAAAAGGGCTTTTTTTTATAAAGATCTCTTCTTTAAAAAGTAGTTGCCCTGATGATAAGGTAATTACAGCTGTTTTAGCTCCTGAGATGCAATCCAAACCGGTACTATCACCAAGTGAAAGGGCTTCATTTTCCATACATTTTTATCGTTTCACAGGTTCAGTAATACATTGCAAGGCCAAAGTTGCTTTTACTCTGACTTTTTGCTTTGACTTTTAAAGCAAATGGGTGGTCCAAGTGGAGAACTCACTCTACTTCACCTGTAAAGCATAACATACAGGATATTTATAAGACAACCCCTGTAAAATCCAAGGTGCAAAGCAAAATCATAATTGATCCATAAATATGTACATATCTCTGATATATGCCTGTATCTCAAAACAAGAAAGAGTGTTGAGTATTTCACAATATTCCTCCCAGATAAATCCTGAGTAGAATATTAAAGAAACATTCCAGACAAAACCTTTTCCCCATTTATGCTTGAAGAATGGCTGGAAATGCATTGATTTATTAATGGTAAAGAAGAAAGCCACAAAAGTAAAGTTGATAAAAATCTGTGCCTTGGCTAGAAAACATTGTGCCACAGTTAGGCCCATGCACCTTTTATATTAAAAAGCACTCCCATCAAAGTTTTTATCCTCTTAATATATTGCAGTCATCATATTATATAGCACTGTGCACTTACAATTGCTCATTTTGGCTTTCTACCCAGTTAATTCTTCTCTTATGTACAACGCACGCTATAAAAAAACCTTTAATTCAGGATTCTCTATAAATGTTGAAATTATCATTGTTTGAGCTTTATCTAAACTATTAAGTTTTGATGGTAATTGATTTCTGGGGTGGTGGTAATATTTTAATTTCTGAAATTGATTTTTTTAAAGTAACCTTAAAAAACAAACCCATGAAATTGCTTTGTTTCAGAATGCTTTTGCACCCTTCACTGATGCCAAGACTAGGAGCCATGCTGATGATGTCGGTCTCGTTCTTTCTTCATTACAGGCTAGTATATACCGAGGGGGATACAGCCGTTTTGCTCCATACTAAATGACAAAACCATAAAACTCTTCCAGTGTGGGGGAAAAAAGAAGCTTTCCGAGGCCTGGGTATTGCAATACATGCAGTAGTGCATCATTTTAGCAACTCTAAATAACTAAATAAAACTCAAAGAGAGTAAAATTACATTTTTTATCTTATACCTCAGATATTTTGTTCTGTGTATTTTAATATTGTGGGTCTTTAATTTCTCAAAGTTCTGTAGTTGATTGTTGGCTGTAGATTTTTTGTGGTTGACCTAGGAAGCTACTAATGTAGATATGAATAAAAAAAACTATTTTAGGGCCACAATCAAGAGTGCTATAATATGTAAATTAATAATATATGCTAAATATTAAGCTATTGGAATTATCACATTTTGTAAGCGTGTGACTATAGTAGTCATTTCTGCATTTACATATTTCAGTTTATTTGGGAGGGCTAAAATGCTGAAACATCTAAGCAAAAAGGTTACCACTGCACCAAACTTCATTTAGTGACTGTCCTAAATTATTTATTAATTGTCCAGAGCCAAAGGTTGTGTTTAAATTTGTGAATTTGACTCTTTGAACATAAAATCTGATGAAATGCTATCCTAGCTTACCCTTTTTAAGCATTCCACCAGACAGTATTCAGCTATTAATAATAATCTTGGCGTAAACAGTTTGAAAAAAAAAATCAAGAAAAGACAAAAATCACAAGAAAAAAAAGTAAAAAAAATGAGTGAAAACAAGAAAAAAAATAAAAAAAATATATATATATAAAAGAAAAAAACAAACAAGCTAGTTAGTTCATCTACATTCTTTTTTATATTTCTTCCAGTATAATAAATTATTGATATCATTGCTGATTTTTATAATGTGGGAGGGGGAGTATTATTAAAAAAGATGACAAAAGCACTGTTTCTATTTTTTTCTTTTTTTGAAAGTTGTAAAGGGAAAGTAATAAAAAAATACCTTAAATTGTTTGTACCATTTAAAATGTACAAAATTTACATCTGTGCAGTGGAGTTGTTACGTTCTAAAAATATACGCAGCCTATTATGCTTTTAGTTTTAGCCTATTAGAACAACTATTAGAGAAAATTATCATTTTTATGGAGTTAATTACTAAATATATCAAGATTTATATAAACATTTTACAAGTATTGCATTCATTACGTAGAGATAATCACGGTATTTTCAACTGCTTGGTTGCTGCTTTTTTTAAACATTATACTGTGTAAACAATCTGCAATTTTTCAGTTGTACAAAACTCTATCTATGTAACTTCTGTTTTAATGAAAAGAAAGTTTTGAATTACTGTATGCCAGTTAATTTATATGACTGACACACAGTAACCACTCTTTATACTTAGTTTTAAGGAGACCTGTAAAGATCCAAATTTTCTATAAAATATGGATTATGTGTCACACAAGTTAGTTTATTATTCATGTTTACTAAACCATAATCCTTAATAACACATTTTCTTACTGAGAGAGTTTCATCTATTTAAATTCTATGGGTCTTATAACTTATTATTTTTTGTTTTTTCTAAGTTTCATTTTTCCTTTCATTTCAAGTAAGTGGTAGTTTACAGCTAAAATTACTTAATTAAGGTATATAGCATATTTAAATAGGGAATCCTATTTTAACAGACTCTTTAATAGTTTATACATTTCAGTATACTTTGAACTATTTTAAAACACACCTAAAAAAAAAATTAAAAAAAGTTATTGTAGCGGGAAAAAAAGAAAGAAAATTAATTACGAAATGAATTTGATCAAAGTGTACGATTCATCAAAGCTTTTAGGTGTAAGCCTTGGAAAATAAAAAATTAAGAAGGCAAATAAAAAGTCTCAAATATAGAAAATGAGCATACAAAGAAAACATTTTCTTATTAATTATAAAAATGATCAATTAAAAAAAATATAGAATTTTAGGAGGGGTAATAATAAACCAACATATCAGTAATACTTAAAACTTATGCAACATATTCCATTTTATTATTGATGTGTTTGTTTATTATGTAGCATATAGGTGGGATTAGAAATTGCTATAACTAGAAATGTTAGTAATAGAATCAAATCTGGTGGTAATCTTATACTCTTTTGTACTTATTCAATTAGATAATGTATCTCACATACTCGGGGTCCCATTGAATTACTTAGTATCTCTCATTAGACTAGTTTTCAGGAATTTTGTATCAGGTGCAAATGAGTCTAACATGGTTGTCCATCCCTGAATGAGTCTATATTATGGAGCATATAGACTTGTCCAGTGAGGGATTTGACTAATAATATCTCCTTTTGCATGACTGTAATTGTGAGGTTACATGACAGACCAGTCAGCTGTTAGTATGT
Organism: Phyllobates terribilis; assembly: GCF_046119375.1. Classification (NCBI taxonomy): domain Eukaryota; kingdom Metazoa; phylum Chordata; class Amphibia; order Anura; family Dendrobatidae; genus Phyllobates; species Phyllobates terribilis. Next base: position 249,468,866 of record NW_027362769.1, on the reverse strand, counting down.
AGACAACGCTGCTAAATTATATATTTCGAGAGGGCTGCACAGGGCATCATCTCCTGAAGAATATTCATGATCATCTATTTTAATCAGAAAACACAGAATAAAATATAGAGAATCACAGTGTAAATTATTGGAGGAAAATAAGTGTAGCACAGTGTAATTTATTTATTCTCAGTCAGTCATGAAGAATAGTCCAAAAACATACAAAGAAGAGCATTTTGCTAACAGATGGTCTTTAAATAGAAGTGAAACACTTAGCAACAGGATGTTCTCTTTCATGCACATAAAAATATGCAATTAGTAATTTTATAATGTTTTTTAAGCGTACTATATGAAAACGATTCATAGCATACAATAATCAATGGTTACTGGCAACAGTATCATCAACATTGAGCACAGTTCAAGCCTATCATTCAGAGTGATGAGAAATATGCAATGAAATTCATAATAATTCCATTTGTCAGGTTACTGAAAAATTGCAGTTTGTCTGTGCATATGTGTAGATTCTCTTCCATGGTGTCCTGTTTATGAGCTATAATGAGCTATGGTAATCTCATCCAGAGTTTTGTTTTTGTATTTGTAATAAAAAAATACAATTAACTTGGTGGGGGTGGGGGCGGGGGAGGGGTCAAAATGTGGGTATATTTCCCATTCTTTCTATTTTCTGTTCATTGCAAATAATATCCTCATATGTACTGTGCCCGTCCACAGAGACGACCACTGTATTCAATGAATCACTGCTGTAAACCTACCAACTTGCTATAAAAAACTGCTTTAAATACAAGTGTTTGTGACCAGATTTTCTCTTTGTCATCGTATGTGCATGCAAGTATGATCAGTTGAACATACATCAATAAAGATCCACAAAAGATGAAATGTTTTCAGTAGTGTTTCTAAGTATAGAAAGTATCTTTTATGTTTAGAAATTAGAAAAAAAAAGTTTCAAATAGAAAAAAGAAAACTTTCTGTATTGTGTGTTATTTTCAGTATAAAAGAAAAAGGGATATTCCCTCCAGTATATTTAAAGTATATGCAAATCCAGTTTAAAATGTACTGTAACACTGGGGAAAAAAGACAATATTTTTTTAGTAGATCGGCATCACCTCAAATCGACAATGGGGGTTTGCATCATTTTTTTAAGACACCTCATAGATACTGATTTTAAAATCAGATTTACTTAAGACTTTATGATGTGAATGAATGGTACTATAAATTCTCGAAGAAAAACAAATAAATAACAACAAATCTGTAATTGAATGAGATATGTCAGAAGGAAAGAGGTATCCATATTTCGCAAAAAAATAGTAAAAAGATTTTTCACTGGTTACAATTTAATTAAATTGTTTATCTGGGATAGCTATATTTGGATTTTTTTATTTATGTTCTTTTCTTTTTTTAAACAATATATATTTGGAATGTTTTCATGTATGTAAATAATTACTGATGCTATCAAGTATAAAATAAATTATAAAATACCATGTGTGGATTATAGTGACTTCAAAACAGATTATCAAAGAAATCTGCAAACCCAGATAATGTGTATATCTGTCTTTAGAAATGAGTGTTTATATCACTACAGTGGTTTGTGAATAAAGAACAATGGTTTGTAATATTAAAAAAATAAAAAATAAAAGCTTAGTCTCAAATGTATAAATAACATCTGGAGTGTGTCTTTTGTGTATTTGTGAAATACATTATATGTCACAAAGGAAGAACAATGCGTATTGGATCAGAACGAGCAACATGATTAATGTTACCTGAGGTTTTTCTGCTAAAGCTAAGAGTGGATCCAAAATTCGGGAACATAAAAAAGCAATAATAATCTGCTTGTTTTGGCTAGAAGACTATTAAAAATCTGGATTGCAAATTTCTCTATGTGAATATAGTATTAAATACAAGTGTTTGCTTTAAGTATTTATTCATCTGGTATTTAAAGTATTTCATTTGTACAGAGGTACAATAAGACTGCTGTAGATGTGCATGCATCCTCTACCACATATTTGTTTGACACCAATTTTATAAAAGTGCATATGGAGCAGAGTTAGGAGTTAGTGCAAATCGGAACGAAGCCCTGAGAATAGTTTTTTACTGGCTCGACTGTTCATTTGCTGGCCTGAATTGATCTCATCGACATGACGTATCTCAATAGTAACGTAACACCAGATAGGCTAATCAAAAGAAGAGCCATGGAAAAAAATCAGGTAAGAGGTTGTATCTAGATTAGCAAATGTTTCTATATTCGATTCGGATTACGATTGCCGAATTTGCGATATTCGCCGATTTATTTGTTACCGAACGCCATTGGATTTAATGGGGGGACAAAAAAAACGCATACGTAGCACCTTAAAACAGGCCCAAAAGCTGCAAAAACACATCAAATTAAGGGTATACATCTGGAAAGTACCATCAATTGACCCAGTACAAGTACTGTAATTATTATTACTATTACAGCGACATTTATTTCGTGGCGCATTACATGTCAAAAGGGGTCACCGACGGGTACAAGAGGAGAGAGGACCCTGCCCTCCAGGGCGCACAAACAATCTACAAGGAATGGGTGAGGATACAGTAGGTCAGGGTATAGCAAGTCGTTAAACGGTATGCTGGAGCGAGGGTTGCCGCAGATTGTACTCAGAAAGAGTGGGTCTTCAGCTTCCTTTTCCAGGTTTCAATGGTAGGCGGCAGTCTGATGTGTTGGGGTACAGCGCTATCACAGTAGGTGAAATGCACGGGACAAATCTGTCGAGAGCCTAAATCATGATAAGCTTCCAGGAGCTCACAACTGAGCATATTAACCCCGGAACCGATTAATATTAAGGCAAAAGGCTTCTTTTTAATGACTGCAGGAGTGGGAGGAATCAGACGCTGCAATCTTTTTGCTCCTCTCTGTCATGGTAAACCCGTGACACCTTGCAAGCTTCAACATAATGGTCACAAGGTAGGTAGCAGCGGAGGTCGGTCTCCTAGACAACGAGCTAACTACTTTATGGTGATAGAAGACAACATCTGCAAGTAGTTTGTATATTCTCACCCTGTTTACAGGGGGTTTCCTTCAGGTTCTCTGGTTACCTCCTCAGTAAAAAAAGAAGCCATACAGGGGTGTTCACAAATACGAAAATTAGGGCCTGACACTACCATTCCCGTGGCCAACAGATTGGAAATGGTGGATTTCCACCTCTTAGCTTTGTCATGTGTGGGAGGAAACAATTTTTTATGTGACCACAAATGCGGGACCGAGGGCTGGCTGTGGTGCTGAGAGAGGGCAGAGTATGGTAAATTGGACAAACTGCTGGACTGTGAGTGAGGTGCAGCGGGACATGTTACGGTGGATTGAGAAACGTTTGGTGTGCTCGGTGAAACAGACACAGCATGCATATCCTCTTCTATTACAGCTGATGGGCTATCACTCCACCTGACTGGAGCAGGTAGAGAAGTTGAGGTTCAGCAGTGGGAGACCTGCATGCCAATACTTGGTAATAGAAGAGGAGAAAGAAGCATCAAATGCGGTTGATGAGGCAGCTGATGGCTGTTGAGGTCCGCTGGTATGCTTTTTATTGCAGTGAGATTGCAAGAGTAACGCATGTTGATTGCGTATGTGAAGGTTCATGCATGTTGTAGTCAAATTATGGCACTTTTTCCCCTACTGAGTTTTCAGATAACATGAGTTGGCTCATCCTTTGCGGTCTCAAAAAAGGCCCAGTCTAGGCAACCCGTGCCTCCCCTGCGAGCTGCAGACCAGTAACCGCTGCTGGTCACTGGCACGGTTGTAGCTAAGGATGTAGTGCTCCTCATGCTTGCATCACTCTGTGTCTGCGCCATAAGATGCAAAGTAATCTCCTCGTCTTCCTCCTCCACCTCCTCAGATGAGCTACTCAGCTGCATGCCTCTGGGTTCACACCAAGTTGGATGTGCAACCTTATCATCATCCAATGTGATATCCCATTCCTCGCCCTCAGAGTCATCCTCCTCTTCTTCTTGCCTTGACAGCATAGTACAGTCCAGGGTCAGGAAGCTGCTCTGACCCAACCTTTTTTTTTTTTTCCCCGTGTGTGGAGATGAATATCTTCCCCAAACAATTTTAAGCTGGGATGCAGTCTGCTTTTTATACACATGTTAAGATTATCAGGTCTGTGTACCCCTGTGTGGAGATCAATATCTGCACCAAAAAATTATTTTCACTAGAGAATAACTATTGTAATGGAAACCAAAACTTCTTCCACTGCAGCCAACCCAGCACATGGATACCCAATCATGAGTGTTCACATTTCCCTAAATTAGGGCCTAATACCACCGAAGTGGCATCAATTTCAGTACAGCAGCAATTGTACAATTGAGAACAACACCTCTTCCCCTACAGCTAACGCAGTAGATGGAGAGCCATTCAGGATTGTTCCCATTTGAAAACAATTGGGCCTAAAACCACCAAAGTGGCATCAATTTCACTAGAGTATAAGTAGTATAAATGGGGACTGACACGTCTTCCACTACAGCCAACCCAATAGATGGAGACCCAATCAGGATTCCCCACATTTCCAAAAATTCCTGGCAGACACCAACAATGTTGCATCAATTTCAGTACAGTAGAAGAAGCACAATTAGGAGCAACACCTCTTCCACTACAGCCAACCCAATAGAAGGAGACCCAATCAGGATTCCCCACATTTCCAAAAATTACTGGCAGACACCAACAAAGTGGCATCAATTTCAGTACAGTAGCAATTGCACAATTAGGAATGACACTTCTTCCCCTACAGCCAACACAGTAGATGGAGATCCAATCAGGACTGTTCCCATTTGAAAACATTTGGGCCTAAAACCACCAAAAGTGGCATCAATTTCACTAGAGTATAAGTAGTATAATGGGGACCGACACCTCTTCCACTACAGCCAGCCCAATATATGGAGACCCAATAAAGATTCCCCACATTTCCAAAAATTCCTGGCAGACCCTAATAATGTTGCATCAATTTCAGTACAGTAGAAATTGTACAATTAGTAACGACACTTCTTCCCCGACAGCCAACACAGTAGATGGAGACCCAATCAGGACTTTTCCCATTTGAAAACATGTGGGCCTAAAAACACCAAAGTGGCATCAATTTCACTAGAAGTAAAAGTAGTACAATGGGGACAGACAACTCTTCCACTAGAGCCAGTCCAATACATGGAGACACAATCAGGATTCCCCACATTTCCAAAAATTAGGGCCTAAAACCTGCAGCCACAGAAAGAGCATGCACACATGCCTTATCACAGATTGCAATTCCGCAAGATCAGTGCAGCACACCAAAAACTACAGCATCGTCTGCTCTGTACAGTCTGCAATCGGGGTGCAAAAGTTTGAGATCCATGACTTGTTCATCTTGATGAAAGTTAGGCAGTCTACACTTTCATGGGACAGCCGGGTGCGCTTATACATCAGGACACCACCAGCAGCGTTGAACACACGTTCTGAGAGATCACTGGGTGCAGGGCACATTCTTATCACTTCAGCATCCTCCTCTTCTTCTGGGAAACCACCTCCTGCCGCACGTTAATCAACGTCTTCTCCAGCATGTAGATGACCTGAATAGTGATGCTGATGATGGCATTGTCAGCGCTAACTAGTTTAGTAGCCATTTCTAAACTGTGCAGAAGGGTGCAGAGGTCCTTAATCTGTTCCCACTTCGTAAACGTGATATGCCCCAAGTCTGTTCTGCGTTGGCTTAGGCTATACGACATGACATACTGCGTCAGGGCTCGTCGCTGCTGACACAGTCACTGCAACATGTGCAGAGTGGAATTCCACCTCGTCGGCACATCACATATCAACCTGTTAAATGGCATGGAGAAAGACCTCTGTATCAATGCAAGTCGATGACATGAGTGATGTGAATGGTGGACGTGAGAACACAGCTTCCATAATTTCTGAATAAGCTCATTCAGGCTGGGATAGTGGCGGAGAAATCACTGTACCACCAGATTGAGGACGTGAGCCATGCAAGGCACGTGTGTGAGTATGCCTCAGTGTAGGGCCGCCAACAGGTTCGCACCATTTTCGCAAACGGCCTTTCCTGGCTCCAGGTTCAGCAGAGATAGCCATTGCTGAAACTGAGCTTGGAGAGCTGTCCAGTAGTGATGAGCGAGCATGCTCGCTACTGCTCGGTGCTCGTCCGAGCATCTCACTGCTCGAGATGCTTGGCACTCGCCGATTATTTCCGGGGTTGCTCGGCGGGAGCTCGGGTCCTATCCCTGCATGTTTGGCGCTCTTTAGGCAGGGATTGTCTGCCACACATTGTAATGCCACAGCCATGTTGGTTGTGGCATTACAGTGATTGACTGGCCGCACAGTGTCATCAGGTCATCAGACCTGGAGCCGCCAAGGTCGTCTCCGGAATCAGACAGTGTAGGAAGAGCTGCTGCTGAGCTAGGGAGAGATTTGCTAGTTTCTAGTTAGTGTAGGTATTCCAGACTATATTAGAAAACCCCTTTCCATCTCAACTAACAGTCCTTCTGAGGACTAATCCAGCTGCAGAGATAAACGTGCTAGGCAGGCAGGCAAGGTATATAGCAGACTGCAGTGCACATAGCAACATAGCAAGAGAGTCCATTCCAGTTCTGTCTGCGGGTGTTTTTACAGATATGTGTAGAAATAGGTTTAAACACCTAAACAAAATATCACATGAGGGGCCTAATAAATAGAGACAACCAGCAGACACATAGCCCCCCTAAAAAATAACTTTTATTAATAATCTCTAAAAAGGACCTAAAAGTCCATAGACAAACAACAATAATACTCTAAATGATAGGACATATAGAATCAGGTAATACACCGACCGGGAGGGAATACAGATTCAAGCTGTCCCTGTTATGTCCCTAAATCCTGTCCCTACCTGACAGCGGAGGTTGGCACCCTAATTTGTACTTCGTGGCGCCCCCGCTCAACGTCGGTATCCCTAATGTCCCTACAAGGACCCTTGTCTTAAATTAAACAAAACCACAATAGTGAGAAAGGGTAGAAAAAGTGAACGTATAAATACAGAAGCCGATAATAGGTCAATGATTATAGATGGCCAAATTCATTTGGTCGGGTAAACATAAATGCTCTAGGGTAGAGGAGCACAGTGCTTGTTTCTCCATAGCCAAAAAAAATCAAATAGCAGCCAGAGCAATCAAATATGGACACATGCTACACTTTGATAGTCCAGCTATATACCTCAAAAGGCGGCTCAGAAAGCAAAATCCCACCCAGGTAGATGTCTCCCCATACATCAAATGGAATTTAAAAGGGTCCTTGTAGGGACATTAGGGATACCGACGTTGAGCGGGGGCGCCACGAAGTACAAATTAGGGTGCCAACCTCCGCTGTCAGGTAGGGACAGGATTTAGGGACATAACAGGGACAGCTTGAATCTGTATTCCCTCCCGGTCGGTGTATTACCTGATTCTATATGTCCTATCATTTAGAGTATTATTGTTGTTTGTCTATGGACTTTTAGGTCCTTTTTAGAGATTATTAATAAAAGTTATTTTTTAGGGGGGCTATGTGTCTGCTGGTTGTCTCCATGTGTAGAAATAGGCCCAGGTATCAGGGGCCAGGATTATTTTTTTTTTATCTTAATCATGATTATTTACTTAAAAAGCAATCCAGAGAACACCGTTTATCTGCGCCATTTGCTTGTTGGCACTGCAGAATACAGCCAGGTCCTTTCCATATTACAGCGCTAAAAATCCTGCTATTTAAAACTGTGGTTTGTCCGCCACACGGATCACATATAATTGCACTGAAGCATTTCCATTTCAGGCCTCCATTAAAATTTTGTTTCAGTGTGTCTGTGAAGTTATTGACCCCAGTTTGCTGTTAAAAATAGTTACCTACAGGCCAGCTATTTAAAACTGGTTTGTTCATCACACGGATCATATATAATTGCGCTGAAAATATTGCCATTTCTGGCCTCCATTTAAATTTTTTTGCAGTGCGTCAGTGAACTTATTGACATGAGGTCAGCAATGTTAAAAATGGTTACCTACAGGCCATCTATTTAAAACTGTGGTTTGTCCATCACACGGATCATATATAATTGCACTGAAAATATTGCCAATTTTGGCCTCCATTGAAATTTTGTTACAGTGTGTGAGTGAACTTATTGACACTAGGTCGGCGCTTTTAAATATAGTTACCTACAGGCCAGCTATTTAAAGCTGTGGTCTGCCTCATGGATCACATATAATTGCGCTGAAAATATTGCCATATCTGGCCTCCATTTAAATTTTGTTGCAGTGTGTCAGTGAATTAATTGACACGAGGACATCGATGTTAAAAAGAGTTAGCTACAGGCCAGCTATATTAAAATGTGGTGTGTCCGTCACATGGATGACATATAATTGCGCTGAAAATTCTGCCATTTCTGGCCTCCATTAAGTTTCAATGTGTCAGTGAAGTTTTTGACACCAGTTTGCTGTTAAAAATAGTTAACCACAGGCCAGCTATTTAAAACTGTGGTTTGTCCATCACACGGATCATATATAACTGCGCTGAAAATGTTGCCATTTTTGACCTTCATTGAAATTTTGTTGCAGTGTGTCAGTGTTGTCTGCCTCACGGATGACATATAATTGCGCTGAAAATATTGCCATTTCTGGCCTCCATTGAAATTTTGTTGCAGTGTGTCAGTGAATTTATTGACACAAGGACGGCGATGTTAAAAATAGTTAGCTACAGGCCAGCTATTTAAAACTGTGGTTTGTCCGTCACACAGATCACATCACATATAATTGCGCTGAAAATTCTGCCATTTCTGTCCTCCATTAAAATTTTGTTTCAGTGTGTCATTGAAGTTATTGACACCAGTTTGCTGTTAAAAATAGTTACCTACAGGCCAGCTATTTAACACTGTGATGTGTCCATCACACGGATCTTATATAAGTTTGCTCCAAATTAAGCCATTTGTAGTGAGTGTGGAAGATATTGTTCTCAATTTAAAATGGGCAAGGTAAGTGGCAAGGGACGGGGAACTGGACGTGATGGTGATGGTGCATGCAGACACCGAAGCCGTGGGCAAGCTGAAATTGTGCCAGAACAAATACCCACATCTTCTCACTCGAGCTTCCTGTCCCAATTAATAGTGGACCGCAGAACACCACTTTTGAACACAGAGCACTGTGAAAAGGTTATTGGTTGGATAGCAGATACTGCTTCCAGTCACTTAGCCACCACCATCACCCTGTCTTCCACACGGTCAAGTCTCAGTAGCCGTGAGTCTGGACCGAAATATTCCTCCCCCTGATCCTCCTTCCTCCCACCATGCCAAGGGCCCAGAGACAACTGATCCCACACATGGACACTCCGAAGAGCTGTTCACTTTCCCATTTATAGATTCAGTCCTCTCGCCTGGTCCACTTGAAGCGGGGCAAGAGGAGATCGCATGTAGCGATGCCCAAATATTTGAGCAGCCACGGTCATACAAAGGTGACGGTGGTAAAGTGTCACAAGAGGTGGAAGACGATGAGCCACAATTGCCAGAAAGTCAGGAGGAGGATCATGGTGCGGAAGTGGAAGACGAGGTGGTGGATGATATAGTAACTGACCCAACCTGGCAGGAGGACATGCAGAGCGAGGACAGCAGCACACAGGGTGAGGGAGGCAGAGCACCCAAAAGGCAGGAGGATCAGTGTGGTGGCCGCAGACAGAAGGCGGGCGACAATTCCCCGTAACACCAACACGACTGAAGTAGCCAGTACAACTGTTAGGTCTTCCTGAGTCTGGTTGTTTTTTAAACACTATGCTGATAACTTCAAAAAGACCATTTGGACCACCTGCCAGGCCAGAATCAGCAGGGGTAGCAAAACCACCAGCCTTATCACCACCAGCATGATTAGCCACATGGCAGCAAAGCACCTGACTAAGTGGGCCGAACTCCAAGTCCAGGAACAGTGTCTGCGGGTGACACCACTGCTTCTTCCACTGTTGTGTGTGCAAGCCAATCCCCTGTCCATAGTGCATGCGAAGATGCCTTCTGCCCTGCACCTGTCATTGCACACTCTCAACTACCACCATCAGCAAGCACATCCTTGTACGAGCGCAGCGTTCAGTTGTCCATACTCCAGTCCATGGAACGCAAGTGCAAATACGGAGCAAACGCCCCACAGGTCACACTACTAAATTCCCACATTTCACTAATGCTTGCGCTCAAAATGTTGCCTTTTAGGCTCGTGGAGACGGAATCTTTCCGCAACCTGAGGGTGGCTGCCGTCCCTCGGTACTCAATCCGCAGCCACCACTATTTCTCCCGGAGTGCTGTCCCCGCATTACACAAGCACGTGTCCCACAACATTAGCCGTGCCCTCAACAATGCAGTTGCAGGGAAAGTCCACCTAACCACGGACACGTAGACAAGTGATTGTGGGCAGGGACAATACATCTTTCTGACGGCACCCTGGGTAACAAAGTGGAAGCCGGGACCCAGTCGGACCTTGGAACGGAACATATCCTCCCGACGCCAAGGATTGTGGGCCCTAGGTCAATCAGGGCTGCCCCCACAGTCTACAGCTCCTGCACCTCATCCTCTTCATCCTCCTCTTCAGCCTCCATCTCCAAAATGACCACATCAGTCACAAGATGGAAGCACTGCAGCACCGCCTTAGCCAAGCGGCAACAAGCTCTGCTCAAGCTAATATGCTTAGGTGACAAGCAGCGCAATGCTGAAAAGTTGTGAACAGCTCTGAAAGAGCTGGAAGATCTGTGGATGACACCGCTGAACCTACAGCCAGGCATGGTCGTGCGTGACAATGGCCGGAACCTGGTGGTGGCTCATAGGCGAGGCGAGCTCACACATGTATCATGCCTGGCCCAGGTGCTTAACCTCGTGGTTCAGCATTTCTCAAAAGCTACCTGGAGCTGCCAGATCTGCTTGTCAAAGTATGCCGCCTGTGTGCTCATTTTAGAAAGTCAGCTACAGCTTCCGTTGCCCTTGCCATGCTTCAGCAGCATTTGCAGCATCCGGCTCACTGACTGGTGTGTGATGTCCCCACCTGTTGGATCTCTACACTGCAGATGTTGGGAAGGATTTGTGAGCAGAAGAGGACAGTTGTTGACTCCCAGCATCAACAAGGCTGTCGGTATTCAGTTCAGACTCCACACATAAGACCTCAGGAGTGGACATGGATGTCAGACATCTGAACCATCCTCCAAAACTTTGAGGACTCCACCAAGATTGTAAGCGACGATGACGCCATAATTAGCGTCACCATCCCACTTCTCTGTCTTCTGAAACGCTCTCTTCTCACAATCAGAAAGGATGCATTGCATGCGGAGCACGATGAGATTTAGCAAGGAACCATACAGGGTGCTATCACACAGCCCAGCCTCATCTCATCCCAATCTGGATTGGGTGACAATGAGCAAGAGGAGTTTCATGCGCTATAAATGGTAGTACCTGCATAACTGTCACACCATCTGTTCAGTGAGGATGGCCTGAGGAAAGGGAGGAGAAGAGCATGGTCAGTTGTCCTCTTGGTGAGGACACGGCAGTCTTGCCTGTTAGCAGTCTGGCATGCATGGTTGAGTTTATGTTATGCTGCCTTTCCCGTGGCCCTTGCATTATCAAATTTTTGGGTGACAGTCATTACTGGTTGGTGACACTTCTAAACCCATCCTACAAGGAGAACTTTTTTTCTCTACTTCCTGAGGCACACAGGTCTACAAAAATGGGGCAGTACCAGAAGGCCCTTGTTGCGGAACTATTAAAAAAATTCCCATCTGAAAACGCTGGCGGCAGAGGTCACAGTTCATTGCACAACCAAGGAGTACAGGCGAGAGAGACACAACTCCAATCCAGCAGAGGCAGGGGAACACTGTCAAATTTCTGGGAGAGTTTCCTCAGACCGTCCCATCGCACAGGCCCTGAGGCGTGGGGTACTCTCACAAGGAGTACAAAGTTTGGGAAGATGCTGAGCGAGTACCTTGCCAACCGTACCAACATCCTCTGTGATTCCATTGTGTAATTATTGGGTATCCCAGCTGGACACGTGGAATGAACTGGCACGCTATGCCTTGGAGGTCCTGGCCTGCCCTGCCGCTAGCGCAGATTGGGTTTTAGTGCCGCTGGTGGAATTATAACTGATAAGCGCATCCACCTGTCAAATGAAAATGCTGACAGGCAGACTTTTATAAAAATGAACAAAGGTTGGTTTGTGCCAGACTTCTCAACACCACCGAATGATAGCAGCGTAACATGAACTCAAATCCAGTGTCTTTTTTGGGACGTCTATTCCCATGCACCTTTTCACACCCACACATGGGCAAACGCTTCCTGATTTTGGCTGTTTGCTCTTGTCCTCCTCCTTCTCCTCATCCTCCACCACCATATCACCAGAGTGACCATGGTCCGTTATGTAACAACCACATAATTTTTTTAAAGGGTGTTTATGATGCCCGTAAAAAAAAAATTATACAGTATGTTCATGTGTACCCTTAGGGGTAAATGTTTGTCAGCTCATACACTTAGTGCATGGGCATTTCAAGTATAGGAGACCCACTACATTCTAATGGGAACATTTTTTTATGAGGCCCTCCTTCAACTCTTTACCAAGGTGCATTGGAGTGCCTCCCAATTTCTGTCAGCCCTTGTATTCACTGCATAGGCCAAGACTATGGGAGACCCACTTCCTAATAATGGGAACATTTTTTCATGAGGCCCTCTATGTCTCTTCCAAAGGGCATTGGAGTGTCTCCTAATTTTTAGCAGCACTTACATTCACTGCATAGGCCAACACTATGGGAGACCAACTTCCTAATGATGGGAACATTGTATTCATAAGGCCCTCTGACATGTAAGTCTCTTGCAATGCCTCTAAATTTTTGGCAACCCTTGCATTCATTGCATAGGCAAACAGAATGGTAAACACACTTCCAAATAATGTGACATTGTTTTCAGGAGGCCCTCTGACCTCCATGTCTCTTCCAAGGGGCATTGGAGTGCCTCAACATTTTGGCAACCCTTGCATTCACTGCAAAGGCAAAAACTATGGGAGACCCACTTCCTAATAATGGGAACATTGTATTCAGGAGGCCCTCTGACCTCCACGCCTATTTCAAGGGGCATTGGAGTGCCTCCCAAATTCTGCAAACCCTTGCATTCACTGCAAAGGCAAAC